>NC_090365.1:10841993-12063203 GCF_035084215.1 Heptranchias perlo
CATACTCGGCGTCTCTCCCATACACTCTCATCCCCCATACTCCCTCTCATCCCCATACTCTCTCTCTCCCCATACTCTCTCTCTCCCCATACTCTCTCTCCCCATACTCTCTCTCTCCCCATACTCTCTCTCTCCCCATACTCCTCACTCCCCCATACTCTCACTCTCCCCATACTCCTCTCTCCCCCATACTCCCTCTCTCCCCATACTCTCACTCCCCCCATACTCACTCTCTCCCCATACTCCCTCTCCCCCCATACTCTCTCTCCCCCATACTCTCTCTCTCCCCATACTCTCTCTCCCCCATACTCACTCTCCCCATACTCCTCTCTCCCATACACTCTCCCCCAAACTCACTCTCCCCATACTCTCTCTCCCCATACTCCTCTCTCCCCATACTCACCTCTCCCCCATACTCTCTCTCTCCCCATACTCTCACTCCCCCATACTCCTCACTCCCCATACTCTCACTCCCCCATACTCCTCTCTCCCCATACTCTCTCTCCCCATACTCTCACTCTCCCCATACCTCTCTCTCCCATACTCTCTCTCCCCATACTCTCACTCTCCCCCATACTCCTCTCTCTCCCATACCTCTCCCCCATACTCTCTCTCCCCATACTCTCTCTCCCCCATACTCCTCTCTCCCCATACTCTCTCCCCCCATACTCTCTCTCTCCCCATACTCTCTCTCCCCCATACTCTCACTCTCCCCATACTCTCTCTCCCCATACTCCTCTCTCCCCATACTCTCTCTCCCCCATACTCTCTCTCTCCCCATACTCTCTCTCCCCATACTCTCTCTCTCCCATACTCTCTCTCCCCATACTCTCTCTCCCCATACTCTCTCTCTCCCCATACTCTCTCTCCCCCATACTCTCACTCTCCCATACTCCTCTCTCCCCATACTCTCTCCCCCCATACTCTCTCTCCCCCATACTCTCTCTCTCCCCATACTCCTCTCTCCCCATACTCTCTCTCTCCCCATACTCCTCTCTCCCATACTCTCTCTCCCCCATACTCTCTCTCTCCCCATACTCTCTCTCCCCCATACTCTCTCTCTCTCCCCATACTCTCTCTCTCCCCATACTCTCTCTCTCCCCATACTCTCACTCTCCCATACTCTCTCTCCCCATACTCTCTCTCTCCCCATACTCTCTCTCTCCCCATACTCTCTCCCCCATACTCTCTCTCTCCCCATACTCCTCTCTCCCATACTCTCTCCCCCATACTCTCTCTCCCCCCATACTCTCTCTCTCCCCATACTCCTCTCTCCCCATACTCTCTCTCCCCCATACTCTCTCTCTCCCCATACTCTCTCTCCCCCATACTCTCACTCTCCCCATACTCTCTCTCCCCATACTCTCTCCCCATACTCCCTCTCCCCATACTCTCTCTCCCCCATACTCTCTCTCCCCCATACTCTCTCTCTCCCCATACTCTCACTCTCCCCATACTCCTCTCTCCCCATACTCTCTCTCCCCATACTCTCTCTCCCCCATACTCTCTCTCCCCATACTCTCTCTCCCCCATACTCTCTCTCCCCATACTCTCTCTCCCCATACTCCCTCTCTCCCCATACTCTCCTCCCCCCATACTCTCTCTCCCCCATACTCCCTCTCTCCCCATACTCTCACTCTCCCCATACTCTCCTCTCCCCATACTCTCACTCTCCCCATACTCCCTCTCTCCCCATACTCTCTCTCCCCCATACTCTCTCTCCCCCCATACTCCTCTCTCCCCCATACTCTCTCTCCCCCCATACTCTCTCTCCCCATACTCTCTCTCTCCCCATACTCTCTCTCCCCCATACTCTCTCTCCCCATACTCTCTCTCCCCATACTCCTCTCTCCCCATACTCTCTCCCCCATACTCTCTCTCCCCCATACTCCTCTCTCCCCATACTCTCACTCTCCCCATACTCTCACTCTCCCCATATTCCCTCTCCCCCCATACTCTCTCTCCCCATACTCTCTCTCCCCCCATACTCTCTCCCCCCATACTCTCACTCCCCCCATACTCTCACTCTCCCCATACTCTCTCTCTCCCCATACTCTCTCTCCCCCCATACTCTCTCTCCCCCCATACTCTCACTCTCCCCATACTCTCTCTCCCCATACTCTCTCTCTCCCATACTCTCTCTCCCCATACTCTCTCTCCCCATACTCCCTCTCTCCCATACTCTCACTCTCCCCATACTCTCTCACTCCCCATACTCCCTCTCTCCCCATACTCTCTCTCCCCATACTCTCTCTCCCCATACTCTCTCTCCCCATACTCTCACTCTCCCCATACTCTCTCACTCCCCATACTCTCTCTCCCCCATACTCTCACTCTCCCCATACTCTCTCTCTCCCCATACTCTCTCCCCATACTCTCTCTCCCCCATACTCTCACTCTCCCCATACTCTCTCACTCCCCATACTCTCTCTCCCCCATACTCTCACTCTCCCCATACTCTCTCTCTCCCCATACTCTCTCCCCATACTCTCTCTCCCCCATACTCTCTCTCTCCCCATACTCTCTCTCCCCCCATACTCTCACTCTCCCCATACTCTCACTCTCCCCATACTCTCTCTCTCCCCATACTCTCACTCTCCCCATACTCTCACTCTCCCCATACTCTCTCTCTCCCCATACTCTCTCTCCCCCCATACTCTCTCTCCCCCCATACTCTCACTCTCCCCATACTCTCTCTCTCCCCATACTCTCTCTCTCCCCTTACTCTCTCTCTCCCCATACTCTCTCCCCATACTCTCACTCTCCCCATACTCTCTCTCTCCCCATACTCTCTCTCTCCCCATACTCTCTCTCTCCCCATACTCTCTCTCCCCCCATACTCTCTCTCTCCCCTTACTCTCTCTCTCCCCATACTCTCTCCCCATACTCTCACTCTCCCCATACTCTCTCTCTCCCCATACTCTCTCTCTCCCCATACTCTCTCTCTCCCCATACTCTCTCTCCCCATACTCTCTCTCTCCCCTTACTCTCTCTCTCCCCATACTCTCTCCCCATACTCTCACTCTCCCCATACTCTCTCTCTCCCCATACTCTCTCTCTCCCCATACTCTCTCTCTCCCCATACTCTCTCTCCCCCCATACTCTCTCTCTCCCCATACTCTCTCCCCATACTCTCACTCTCCCCATACTCTCACTCTCCCCATACTCTCTCTCTCCCCATACTCTCTCTCTCCCCATACTCTCTCTCTCCCCATACTCTCTCCCCATACTCTCTCTCTCCCCATACTCTCACTCTCCCCATACTCTCTCTCTCCCCATACTCTCTCTCCCCCCATACTCTCACTCTCCCCATACTCTCTCTCTCCCCATACTCCCTCTCTCCCCATACTCTCACTCTCCCCATACTCTCCCTCTCCCCATACTCCCTCTCTCCCCATACTCCCTCTCTCCCCATACTCCCTCTCTCCCCATACTCTCTCTCTCCCCATACTCTCACTCTCCCCATACTCTCTCTCTCCCCATACTCTCACTCTCCCCATACTCTCTCTCCCCCCATACTCTCTCTCCCCCCATACTCTCTCTCTCCCCATACTCTCACTCTCCCCATACTCTCTCTCTCCCCATACTCTCTCTCCCCCCATACTCTCTCTCCCCCCATACTCTCACTCTCCCCATACTCTCTCTCTCCCCATACACTCTCCCCATCCCCTCTCTCTCCCCATACACTCTCCCCATCCCCTCTCTCTCCCCATCCTCTCCCCTACCCCACACTCACTTTCCCCATTTTATCTCCTCTCCTATTATTTCTCTATAAACCTGTTCTCTCTAATCCTGTTTCTGATCTGGCTGCACATTCTCTCTTCACGGAGTCAATCATTGACACTCGAGCAGTAATTTTATGAATTCACGCTCTCAGCAAAGGGCCTCACACACCGAGACTAAACGTACAACAGGCACTCGCTCATTACCAGTTTCCTTTGAAGAATTCCTTAATTTCTAATACTCTTCATTGGAGACCATGGGTTAGTGTTCCACCTCAGGCAAAGAGAGAACAGATGTAATGCCCTGCTTGACATAGAGAGGGAGAAAAAGCACAAAGGAGCTTGAGAGAGGAGACTGTAAAGGAGTCTCGATAAAATAGAGAAACTAAAAAGGCTGTGATGGAGAGGGAGAAGTTGAAACCTAGAATTCAGACAATGATCAGCTGTCAAACAATTGTTTTCCTGTATCATGTCCCAAGAGTAAATGGTATGTAAAAGATAGATCCAGAACACAACTTCACTCTAAATAGGGCACAGAGCACAGGTTCAATAGGAACACGAGTGGGCCATTCAGCCCCCCGAGCCTGTTCCACTTTCAATTAGATCATGGCTGATCTATATCTCCATTTACCTGCTTTGGTTCTGTACGTTTATTAAAGAAAAACCTATCACTTTCAGTTTTGAAATTTTCAATTGACCCCCAGCCTCAACAGCTTTTTGGGGGAGAGAGTTCCAGATTTCCACTCCCCTTTGTGTGAAGAAGTGCTTCCTGACGTCACCCCTGAACGGCCTAGCTCTAATTTTAAGGTTATTCCCCCTTGTTCTGGACTCCCCCCACCAGAGGAAATAGTTTCTCTCTATCTACCCTGTCAACTCCTTTAATCATCTTAAACACCTCAATTAGATCACCCCTTAATCTTCTATACTCAAGGGAATACAAGCCTAGTCGACGCAACCTGTCCTTCAAACCCGCAAGCGGCAAATTTTAGGACTGATATCAGGAAGTTCTTTGCGTAAAGAGTGACCGATACTTGGATGGACATCTGGATCCAGTAGTGCAGGTGGAAACCTTGGAATCAGTTCAGAAACAGTTGGATGTTGGTGGTGGGGTTTGTGTGTGAGGTCTCTCTGGGTGGTTGGGTTAGACGGGCCGAACGGCCTTCCCCGCCATGTTTAGCTTGTGATTTGGTGAATGTTTGGAACTTTTCCGGTAGATAGGCTTGAGCTTTATGGGTGGTTACAAGGTGCTTAAGAGATGTGCGTTTGCAGCACAGATCATCCAATACCTCTCGCTGAGCCCGAGAGTTTGTATTGAATGATTTAAAGGGCCAGAACATTGTGGTAATTTCTTCAGAATCTTACCTGTACGTTTACTCGGGTCTCTGAGCAACCATTTACACTACAAGCCTGTGTGTGGGGTCTCGTTTCACACCAACATCACATCTGTAGTGTAAATCCAGGCTGAATCTGGAGCAGGGCCTGATCTGGACGTTGGAGAGAAGCAGAGTGAGGCTTCGGAGTCAGATTGGGCCTCATTTATAGCCCAGAAGTCTGGGGTTGGTCTGAAGGAAAAATTACCTCTCACCAATACTAAACTTTCAATGTAAATAGATCCTCAGCTCTCCCTCCTTCCTGTGTTTTGTGTTTGTACAATTTGGACTCTTCCTCCCTGATGGAAAAGGCAAACACTCCTCACCTCCTCACACATGGAACCAGCGGAACACGACTGCACCTGGAGTGGATCCTCTGCACCTGGAGTGGATCCCGTGCACCCGGAGTGGATCCCCACACCCAGAGCGGACTTGGAGTGGATCCTTGCAGCTGGAGTCGAAAAATGAAGCATAAAACTAAATCCCTGCCGACAAAAAGAGACGGTGAGGTTCCGGGATCCACTCCTGCTGCCGGGATCCACTCCAGCTGCAGAGATCCACTCTAGATGCAGGGATCCACCCTGGATGCGGGGATCCGCTCTGGATGTGGGGTTCCACTCTGGGTGCGGGTTCCACTCTGAGTGTGGGGATCCGCTCCGGGTGTAGAGATCCGCTCCGGGTGTGGGGATCCGCTCCAAGTGCAGGGATCCACTCCAGGTGCGGGGATCCGCTCCAGGTGTGCGGGGATCCGTTCCGGGTGGGGGAATCCGGTCCAGGCACGGGGAGCCACCCCTGTGCAAGGATCCACTCCCAGCGTGGGGATCCAAGTGCAGGAATCCACTGCCCACTCCAGGCGCGGGGATCAACTCTGGGTGCGGGGGATCCACTCCAGCTGCGGTGGGCGGCCGGGCGGAAGGCAGGTCACTGGGGGGTAAACTTAACCGTTACCGTCGGGCGAAAAGCGGGCGATAGCAAATCAGCCGCCCGCCATACGCCCCGCCGCCATTTTGTTTTCCGCCCGCGGGAAAGAAAAACGGTCGAGGTGGAAGCGTTAACGATCCCCACCCCCCCAAACCCCCCGCCAAGTCGCGTGTTCCCGCCGATGGGGGCGCGAGGAGAAAATGTACAACTGGACCAAAAATCGGCAAGAATAACTGAGGAAGGGGAAAACAGTTGAGTATTTCAGTCAAATATTACCTCACCTCCCTGGAGGACAAAGGAGAGGAAAAAAATATGTTTTTCTTCGGGAAAGTCACTGGTAAAATGTGTTTTTTTATCAAATGGAAGAAGGGAAATGTGTCTGGAAGTCCAGAGAGGATACAAGCAGGTCAGCACGATAGTTAGCAAAATGGAACGACTTTCCTGCTCTCTTTTAGGCCTCAGGCTTATAGCTACACAATTGACTTGGAAGAAAATCATTAAAGGGTTGAAGTTGGCACCGCTCTTTGTGAGGGGAGTGTGGGACTAGGGCTGTATGATGGATTATTGACAACCCTTTCTCAGGCTGTCAGAAGTGCTTTCAAGCAACTCAGATCAGAAAAAAAACCTTGATGCTTTTCGGTTTTGCAGAATCCCCTTCAGCAACGTCCAGGAGCAAAAGGGGAAGCAGTGAAAGGTGGAGGGGGGGAACGAGACAAAGGAGATGCTTCAGAAATCACTGTTTGCACTTCACGACGCAAGTGGCGTTTGGTCAACTGCCTGTCTGTCTTGGCGCTTGACTGCACCAACCTGCGAGGATACGGTTCATTACAGAGCGGTCGAGCGTCAGCTACTGGTGCCTCGTGCCAGTAGAGTGAGCTTGCCGCCTCAGTGTGATGCCTTCGTCGCAGCACTGAACAAATTTAACCCTTTGTTGAAGGTGTCAGCCGTGGCTCAGTGGGCCACACTCTCGCCTCTGAGTCAGAAGGTCGTGGGTTCAAGTCCCACTCCAGAGACTTTGAGCTCAAAATCCAGGCTGACGCTCCCAGTGCAGTACTGAGGGAGTGCCGCACTGTTGAAGGTGCCGTCTTTCGGATGAGACGTTAAAACCGAGGCCCCGTCTGCCCTCTCAGGTGGAATTAAAAGATCCCATGGCACTATTTTGAAGAAGAGCAGTGTCCTGGCCGATATTTATCCCTAACCCGACATCACTTAAAAAAACAGATTATCTGGTCATTATCACATTGCTGTTTGTGGGATCTTGCTGTGCGCAAATTGGCTGCTACATTTCCTATTTTACTACAATGACTACACTTCAAAAGTATCTCATTGGCTGTAGAGCGCTTTGGGATCTCCTGAAGTTGTGAAAGGCGCTATATAAATGCAAATCCCTTCTTTCTTTCTCTCTTTCTCCTTCCTTTCTTTCTCTCTTTATTTCTTTCTCTTTCTTTCTCCTTTCTTCCTCTCTCTCTCTCTCCCTTTCTCTCTCTCTCTCTTTGTTTCTCTCTCTCTTTTACTCTCTCTCTTTTGCTCTCTCTTTCTTTCTTTTACTCTCTCTCTCTTTCTCTCTCTCTTTCTTTCTCTCTCTTCTACTCTCTTTCTTTTATTCTCTCCCTCTTTCTTTCTCTCTCTTTTTACTCTCTCTCTTTCTCTCTCTCTCTCTCTCTTTCCTTCTCTCTTTCTTTCTTTCTCTCTCTCTTTTACTCTATCTTTTACTCTCTCTCTTTCTCCCTCTTTCTGCCGAGAGTTGGCTTGGTGCGTTCGGGTTCCCTGAGCCACAGACATGATATCCCGTCCAGTGGCAGCGTTGGTGTATTTAATGCGGGAAGGGTTGACCTGGATGTTGTCCATAACATGACTCGACCATGTCAGTCTCCTGCGTTCTCAGCCCCAATTGACTGGAACAATGACCTTTCTCAGCTAGTTCCCAAACACAGTAAAATAACCATACTTTACAATCATGGAGAAAACATACCAAAAATGACAGATGGGAAAAGACCCTCTGGTCCATCCAGCCTGTCCATCCACAACTGCAAAGCCTTGTACGTAACAATATATAGCCTCCCAACTCCACCCTGAAAGCCGTGTGATCTCATGGGAGAGGCAGAAAACCAGATAAAAACCCAGGCCAATTTGGGGGAAAGGAAATTTGGGAAATTCCTCTCCGACCCATTCCAGGGATGAGGGACTTTAGTTACGTGGATAGACTGGAGAAGCTGGGGTTGTTCTCCTTGGAACGGAGAAGGTTGCGAGGAGATTTGATAGAGGTGCTCAAAATCATGAAGGGTCTTAGACAGAGTAGATAGAGAGAAACTGTTCCCATTGGCGGAAGGGTCAAGAACCAGAGGGCATAGATTTAAGGTGATTGGCCAAAGAACCAAAGGTAACATGAGGAAAAACATTTTTACACAGTGAGTGGTTGTGATCTGGAATGCACTGCCCGAGGGGGTGGTGGAGGCAGATTCAATCATGGCCTTCAAAAGGGAACTGGATAAGTACTTGAAAGGAAAACATTTGCAGGGCCACGGGGATAGGGCGGGGGAGAGTGGGAGTAACTGGATTGCTCTTGCACAGAGCCGGCACAGACCTGATGGTCCAAATGGCCTCCTTCCATGCATTAACCGTTCTATGACTTTATGATTCTGTGACCCCCTTGTACTCCTGGGAGTCAGTCAGAGTTTCCGTCCTTGAAAATTTTGCTTGTCATTATTCACTTTCCTCAGGAGATTAAAGCTGGGTAGAATTGACAAGAGTTGCATGAAGTCTATTGGAAAAGGCAAGCTGAATGTGCCGAGGGGTCTCTATCTCATTCCGAGCTTTCTTCTCTGATACACTTCAAGTAGGAGACTGCAATATTCTGTCTACAAGCAATAACAAAAAGCTGGCAGGGAGTTTGAGGCTGTAATTTAATCTCTGGATTTGGCTGGTGATCAGGCCAGTTATCTATCTGTGATATATTTAATATAGAGCATCTGTTCGTTTCCAGTTAGCAGCAGTAAACAACATCCTGTATCACTGGTACTTCCTGTCACATGACATGATTAACGCCGTTGACCCCTCCCTCCCCTTTCTCTATTCTGTCTAATTCCTACATTTCCAATTCTGCACCTAGGGAAGGATATATTGGCCTTGGAGGGGGTGCAGAATTATAAGGTCAAATTACGAGAACTGGCTGCAGAAACTTGGCTTGTGCTCCGTTGAGTTTGGAAGGTTGAGGGGTGATCTAATTGAGATGTTTAAAATGATAAAAGACTCGATAGGGCGAACAGAGAAACTATTTCCTCTGGTGGGGGAATCCAGAACAAGGTGGGGGCACAATTTTAAAATCAGAGCCAGGCCGTTCAGGATGGAAATCAGGAAGCACTTCTTCACACAAAGGGTAGTGGAAATCTGGAACTCTCTCCCCCAAAAGGCTGTGGATTTTGGGGGTCAGTTGAAATTTTCAAGACTGAGGTCGATCGATTTTTGTTAGGTGAGGGAATCAAGGGATTTGGACCAAAATGGGGCTGAGGTGCAGATCAGCCGGGATCTAATTGAACCTCTTCCTTGTATCCTGTTTGCTGGACATCTAACCTTCCAGAGATGCAAGTGGCCATTTCGTGGGTTGAAGCTTCTGGCATGGAACCTCGACAGAGGGCCACGATGCAGCCAATTTTGTTGCCCGTTCTCTCATCTAGTGAGAGTCCAAATTGAGGGCTTTGTCTTGAAAAGTTACCCTTATTGTCATCTATTTCCAATGTCTATTTCACCCCCCTCCTCCTTACCCTGGACTATGAGAAGTGACTTTAGCCTGTGTGTTATCATTATAGAGTATTTTTTTTGAAAAACAATTCCATGGAAAACATTAAGGAGTTCGACACAAATGTCTGATCTATGATAAAACGTTAATCAAGATTTTAGCGCTTGTAAAGTAATGATGCATTTAAGGGGAAGCTAGATAAGTACATGAGGGAGAAAGGAATAGAAGGATATGCTGATAGGGTGAGATGAAGAGGGGTGGGAGGAGGTTCTGGTGGAGCATAAATACCAGCATGGACCTGTCGGGCCGAATGGCCCTGTTTCTGTGCTGTAAGTTCTATGTAATTCTATATCTGTTGTATTGTGCTGGAGCCTTCACTAAACACAACTGAACACTTCAATATGGCTGCCATTGGTAGCCAACTATTAGCCTGAAGGACCACCTCGCTGAAAGTTGCCACCTTATCCTGATTGGACAGTATTTAAGGGACACCTGCCGTATTTCCGTGCTCTCTCTGATAGCCACTCTCTTTTTGATTCAGGTTCATTAATGCAAGACGTCGCATCGTGCAGCCGATGATCGACCAATCAAATCGGACAGGTCTGATTTAATATTTATTTTGCTCATTCACTTTAAAGGAACATTTCTCCCTTAAAGGGACTGCGGGGGCTTGTCGGTGGCACCCTGGGAACAACCCACAGAGGGCGCTGGTTGGCACGCAATGCGCCATGCCGGTGAAATTAAGAAGCCCTCCCAACGTACATTGGCATCGTAACGTCTGCCCGCTGATCTCAGTGCAGCAATGTGGTGGGAGTGGAGGTTTGCAGGGTACCAACATGCCCAACATGGTGCCAACACCAAGGAACGTGCGTCCATCATCATGTCACTCCTGGGTTCTTCGGAGCAGAAAAGACTCCTACATTTATTAATTCGGGCTGTTCTACATTAAAAGTATTGAGGGCAAAATTTGAGTGTAGATCTTCATTCAGAGTCCTTCTCAGAGTCTTATCAATGAGGTATTACAGTATTTTTGCTGGGTGACCTTACCACCCAGTGTGGTATTGAGCTTTACTGGTGGTGGTGAGGGTTCAAAATGGGCCTCAGCGTCTCCTGGAAGCAAACCAGCGCCTCCTGCTGGAAAGAGTATGTGATGGATGTTGGGTAAGGACTGAGAAGGTTCAACTGTGCTTTCCTGTCACCCTCAAATACCCTGCGGACACAGTCTCGACTCACTTGAAGCAATGGTCCTTGATTGAATTTGAAATGGTGACACTGCAATGCAGCATTATCATATTTTATTTGAATTACTGTAGTTTTTGTTGCTAAAAACAGACATGAAGACAACAGTGCCCTGTTAGCTCCAAAGCCTTGCAGTAAATCCATCATCAATGCCAGGCATCGTACAGCTGATAATCAAATTGAGGAAAGTTCAGGGAATAATGTTCACTCAAAGCATCTCCCCATTGTCAGCCTGGTAAGCAAATAAGCTCAGGGGTAGCACTCTTGCCTCTGAGTCTGAAGGCTTTGGGATCAAAGTCCCACTCCAGGAGTTGAACATCTAGGCTGACATTCTAGTGCAGTACTGAGGGAGTGTTGCATTGTCAGAGGTGCCGTCTTTCGGATGAGATGTTAATCTGCCCCGGTGAGTGGGTGTAAGAGATTCCATTGTACTTTTTCGAAGAAGTTTAGGAAGTTTTCCCCTGTCCTGGCCAACATTCATCCCTCGACCAACATCACCAGAACAGATTAATTGGTTATTCATCTCATTTCCTGTTTGTGGGACCTTGCTGTGCGAAAATTGGCTCTGTGCGTGTCTACCTAGCAAAAGTAACGACACTTCAAATGTAATTTGCTGTTTGTGAATTGCTTTGGGACGTTCTGAGTAAGTGAAAGGTGCTATGTAAATGCAAGTTTGCTCTTTCTTTTCACACTATTATCAAAGAACATTCCCTTGCTTCACGAAGACCCACCATTTTGAGTTTGCCTCCCTTCATGACTGCTCCAATGACGTTACTGCTAAAAGTAGCCTCTTACTTCCCTGGGCAGCTACATTCAATTTAATTGGTCTGGAGCCGCCCAGCCGTTGGAAACCACTTCACCAGCAGAGTATGCAGATATCCCAGTCGAGCCAGCTGGGTGTCTTAGAGCTCCTTATTGCTGTTTGGCTGCCTCGCCTGGGTGAGTTGGGATCCTGTCATTCTCTCACAGCTTCACTTTCGCAGCCAGACAACGGGCCGTAGGTCAAATGGTCTACCCACTATCCCTTTCTATTGGCCAATCGTGTAACAATCGTGATGGACTTTCTACTCTCTTACATTTGACTATTTTCTCTGGCTGTTTTCCCACCCTCTCCTGTTCTTTTTTTTAATGAACCACATTCACACCCATTAATGCAGACACAAACAATCATTATCCCAGCATAATGTTTCAAATCCAAATTTCCAACACTTGAGTGAATCACATCTCTTATTCTTTCCTCAGTTGGCCAGGGTGCACCATACAGTCCAGATGGTCAGCCAATGGGAGGGTTTGTAATGGACGGCCAACAGCACATGGGCATACGGCCTCCAGGTAAGCTCCGTCTCGTCCCTTCACCAATTACGTTGAACATTGCTCTGCACCACTCCTGTCTCACCACACTCTCTCCACTAGCAGCCTTGGAAAAAACATCTCCTAACTTTATTTATTTTTTTTGCTCCCACTTCACTATTTCATTAACATTTAGACGCACAATTCTTAAAATATCCCTTCAACCCATTTAATGTCCTGGGGTATTCCTTTTGTTTGTCTTCTTGCTGTCTTGTGTTCTGACTTTGGTGATTTCCTGGCACGGTCTTGGATTTTTTATCTTCCTTCTAGGACCTATGGGTGGAATGGGCATGAATATGGGCATGGAGGGGCAATGGCACTACATGTAGCCTTCAACACTGTTACCCAAACGCAAAGCAAGGGGAAGTAAGTACTGTCCCCACTGGGGGTCAATGTTTTCTTTGTCTCCATCCATCCAGGCATCTCCCTCTTCTCCACCATTACCATGATTGTTCCTCTCGTCTACCTCCTCATTATACGGCTAGACGTACTAAACCCATTGTGCTTGTCTTGTCTTCTTTTTTTTTTTGTGATTCAAACATCTAACGTCCTGTTTTCCCTTTGACCTCCAAAGGAAGGAGAGCAAGTGAATATGTCTGCGGAGTCCCTCCCTATGATTCTGTGCACTCAGCTGACGGGCTCCATGGGTGCTAGGGGTTACTAAGTTAGTGTTTCTTGAACCTCTCCTCTCTCGCTGTAACCCATGGTGGGATCCATTGTTGCTGCAGAATGTTCCACCTGACATGCAACCAACAGAACTGAGTGCAGTCGACACTGTCATACAGGCACTCCCTCTTAAAGGAGACACTGCCATATTCTAAAGAATAATAGTATTCAGTTTAGAACTTAACCCTTGTATTATTTGTCTGTCCAACTATCTGTCTGCCTATCTATCCATATTTATCTATCTCCTTTTCTCTCTCCGTCTATCTTTTTTATCTCTCTTTACCTCTTTTTTATTTGTCTGTCTCTTTCTCTATCTCCCTATCCATCTTGACAAACGTTTTGAGAGTGTCGATGGTGTTAAAGAAGAAAGAAAGCCAGTCATTTCACACGAGTTTCTTCTGACCTGGAGCTGGAAATTTGCAAGCACCTGTTGATCTGCCAATTTCCTACACTGGCAGCAATTAGACCTCGAAGTGACTTTAGAATGTTTACAGCATAGAGATTTTATGATCTTAAAGGGACAGGCCGGTTTCAACCCAGCTCCCCCTTAGAATAATACATTGTGTAATGCTCCTGTCATTATACAATGGACAACATTTCCCCTCTGCCCTAAGCAATGCAACAGAAGACCTGATAACAGAACAAAAAAGAAAGGCAGAGCGATATGCTTCCTGGAGGTGACGCATCTCAGGGTTCAGCTGAGGTCAACCAAAGGTCCTGAGACTTGCTTACAACCCCAACCACTAACCCCTTACAACCTAACACGCTCTTTAGGTTATAGCCAACAGTTGCCCCTGCTTTGGTGGTGGCAGTGTGAACCACAGCCCCTGTTGCTGCCGACGGAGCTAGTAATCACCGCAGGAGTTAACGCTCCACGACTCCTCCGGAGATCCAGCGCCAAGGCTCTGGGTGTAAATGGCGGCTCTGGTCAGCCCACGACACCGTTTTTCCCGCCCCGTCTGACAGAACAAGTCGACAGTGGACTTTCCACCATGTAGGGGTTGCCAACCCTCCTGGATTGCCCTGGAGTCTCCTGGATTGCCCTGGAGTCTCCTGGATTGCTCTGGAGTCTCCTGGATTTCCTTGGAGTCTCCTGGATTGCCCTGGAGTCTCCTGGATTGCCCTGGAGTCTCCAGGAATTGAAGATTAATCTCCAGGAATCTGGTGCCAGCAACACCCAGGAGAAAAATCATGGGGGTATCAAAAGAGATTGTGCTTTGAACACTTCTGTTTATTAATTATAAAAATAATGGCGATGGGGTAAAATGATGGTTGGCTGACAGTCAGGAATCGTCCAATTGGGTAACGGGGGGTCTTTCCGCTTTCCAATTGGCCGTGGGTGCGCTGCGACGATGGACGTGTCGGGCGACCAATGGCGGGTGTGTGGGGGCGGGGTAGTCAGAGGCAGGAGGTCACGTGATGAAACCTCCAGGAACACGTCCAACCAGAGTTGGCAACCCCTAACCACCAGAATTCGCCAGAAAAGCGCATTTACTTTTAAAAGAAAAAAAAAATCTTCGAATGAAAGTTTTTAAGGGGAAAAGAAAACTCCAAGGCCCGGACGGAAACGTTAGTCAGCGAACTGAGGAGTGAGGACCAAGACAAATGAGCAAATCAATAGGAGAAACACTAAGCGTTAGCCACACACAAAGGGCAGGGCCCCCTCGCTGGAGCTAATTGATTGTGGGCCGTTTAAGTACGCAGTCAGTCGCACTGTGTCCAATTGAATTGACTGGGCAGGTATGCAAATACGCTCATTAACATCTCGTGATCCGGCACGGGTCACAGCACCTGATCCCAAGTCTTACGGTACGCTCTGGGCCTAGACAGAAGCAGAGTAACGCATTTCAATTCTGAAAAAGGAACTCGGAGAGAATAAAGGCAATTTTACCATCAGATAAACTTGTAAATGGCGCACAAGCTCCAATTAATAGGATAACCCCCACCTCACCTTACATTACTTCAACCCAATTGGCTGCCCTTATCTACGTATTGTCCGTTACAAGTACAGTATGGGGTTGGGGGTTGCTGGGAGGTTCTGGATAGGCCTTATATCTAACCTGATCTATTAGACAAGGGCATCTCGGTATAGACCAGCTGATGCTCAGTGCTGCATGGAAAGCAAACATAAGCTGATTCCTTCTAGAAGGTTCTGCCAGTCCATTTTCACCCATCGCACCTAATTGGTTGGGGAGTTCGTGACGAGGGATCATTGTCATTAAGAGAGGTTAGGAGAATGGAAATGTGAATAAATATTTGAAATAGAGGAAGATACAGGGAAGGGGGGCGGGGAGCAGGAACATAGGAACAGGAGTAGGCCATTCAGCCCCTCATGCCTGCTCCGCCATTTGATAAGATCATGGCTGATCTGTGATCTAACTCCATATACCTGCCTTTGGCCCATATCCCTTAATACCTTTGGTTGTCAAAAAGCTATCTATCTCAGATTTAAATTTAGCAATTGAGCTAGTATCAATTGCCTTTTGCGGAAGAGAGTTCCAAACTTCTACCACCCTTTGTGTGCAGAAATGGCACAAGCAGACTAGGGTAAGGAGGGTTCAGACACGTGCCAGTTTAGGGGAAGGAGAGCAGGGACAGAGAGACTAAATACAACCAATTTGGAAATATATCGCCGTTCCTTCATCGTCGCTGGTTCAAAATCCTGGAACTCCCTCCCTAACAGCACTGTGGGAGAATCTTCACCACACGGACTGCAGCGGTTCAAGAAGGCGGCTCACCACCACCTTCTCAAGGGGCAACTAGGGATGGGCAATAAATGCCGGCCTTGCCAGCGACGCCCACATCCCGAGAATGAATAATAAATGGTTATTGGAAGGAGAAAGAAGGCATGAGGGAGACTTGGAGAAGGAAACACAAGATGGGTGACAGTCTAGGGGAAGGAGAGAGCAGGCACGGGGCAGACAAGAGGAACCAGAGAACAAATACAGCAGGCTGCAGGAAGGAGAGCTGGCCAATGCCAGAATAGGAGAAAGGAAACAGGCATACGGCAAGCAAAGGGAAGGAGAGAGGGGAAATGGCAGGTTAAGGAGAGGAGAGAGGGGAAATGGCAGGTTAATGAGAGGAGAGAGGGGAAATGGCAGGTTAAGGAGAGGAGAGAGGGGAAATGGCAGGTTAATGAGAGGAGAGAGGGGAAATGGCAGGTTAAGGAGAGGAGAGAGGGGAAATGGCAGGTTAATGAGAGGAGAGAGGGGAAATGGCAGGTTAAGGAGAGGAGAGAGGGGAAATGGCAGGTTAATGAGAGGAGAGAGGAGAAATGGCAGGTTAAGGAGAGGAGAGAGGGGAAATGGCAGGTTAAGGAGAGGAGAGAGGGCAAATGGCAGGTTAAGGAGAGGAGAGAGGGGAAATGGGCAGGTTAAGGTCAGGAGAGGGGGTAAATGGGCAGGTTAAGGACAGGAGAGAGGGTAAATGGACAGATTGGGGACAGGAGAGAGGGTTAATGGCAGGTTAAGGACAGGAGAGAGGGTAAATGGCAGGTTAAGGACAGGAGAGAGGGTAAATGGACAGATTGGGGACAGGAGAGAGGGTTAATGGCAGGTTAAGGAGAGCAGAGAGGGTAAATGGCAGGTTAAGGACAGGAGAGAGGGTAAATGGACAGATTGGGGACAGGAGAGAGGGTTAATGGCAGATTAAGGACAGGAGAGAGGGTAAATGGCAGGTTAAGGACAGGAGAGAGGGTAAATGGCAGGTTAAGGACAAACGGCATGTTTGATGCCATCCTCCAAGTTGAGGTAAGGCGATAAAATTGGTAGAATTTTAAAGTTTTGAGGCCGAGAAATTGGACTTGTGCCCAAAACACGTCAGCTGCGTGATTACTCCATGCCGGCCTGAGGCCTGAGCCAAATTCATCGTCGGGCCTCATTTGAATGAAACGGGCGAGCTGTGGACACCAATCGGTCGTCCTGTTGTGGCTCGCCAGTCAGGGCTGTACACCGGGTGGGCCCGCAGGTAGGTCCTGGTCGGGGGGGGGGTGCCGGGGGGATAGGTGTAGCAGGGTGGGGGGTGTGGGGGGTGGGGGGCGAGTCCTGCGCAATGACCCACTGTCGTTCTGTGGAGCCAGGAGAACAACTCGGATTTTGCCTACAACCGGCGTTAGGACCCCCTGATTTGCACGCGCAGGGCGCCTAACGCCTGTTTGAAGCGGGCGCCCTGGACACCTAAAAAGAACCCGCTTCCAGTATGGCAACTGGTGCACTTAGAGGGCAGATCGGGCGCAGGAGGGCGCCACCCAAAATTCGTCCCCCGAGCCTTCATTTTACGCCCATAAAAACTGGTGAAACAAAGATGGATTTGTGTCTCCAAGAGTCTCATGAGCAGGAAGCTACAACAGATGTTGGTTTGTTGAGCAATTGTTTCCAATAATTTCTGTGCTCAGCTGAACAGAAAACACCCAGTGGAAAAGATTCATTGTACAGTCAGTGTTAGTCAATCACACAATGACGTTGGCAGGCCCTTAGTCACAATCACATTGACTTCTTAGCTGAAAAGGATTTGGAGCAGACGAACTTTAATGAGGCAAAACTGGTGGGTTGCAAGAAAAGAAATGACATTTTTTGACTTTATTTTTCCAGGTTTGCCAGGAATGCCAGGGGACTACGTATCTCAAGGAGATGCAATGGGCATGGGCCTCCCACAAGCAAGATACACCCCTCCCCCGATGACACCTCACCCCGCACAGCTGAGACACGGACCCTCGCTGCACTCCTACGTCCCTGGGCACCCCCACCACCCAGCCATGATGCTGCACAGCGGACCCCCATCCCACCCTGTGATGTCATCGCAAAGCCCTTCCATTTTGAACCCTGGAGACCCCATCATGACTGGACAGGCAATGGACATCCACGCCCATTAAAATGTAAAGAAATGTACAGAAGAAGAAGAGTTTAATGAGAAGTTCAGCCTTGGCGTTTTGAGGCACATACTGGAATTCAGACTGCTGTGTGTGTGACACTGTTGTTCATTTTTATTGTATTTTTTGTGGATTTCAATGAGGACCAATTCTGGAGCATCTTAACTAAAGTACCATGAAACTTTTATATACAATGAAACTGAAAAAAAAAAGGACATTACAACCATTTTGAGCAACTGCAAAAAACAATGAAGACTAAATTAACTTGTACATGTTCCGCTATCTTTTCTTTGGTTTCCTATAGAGTTCTTTTTTATATATATATATAGATAAAAAATAACAGCGAAAAGAAAAAGTATTTTCACACGATGTGTGCTGTTCTCGAAGACCTGGTGCAGTATTCGAAACAACCTGTCTCCTGGGGGGCAGGGGAGGGTGAGGGTGCAATGGGAGTGGGGGAAGCCATCTTACAACAATGGGTAGGACCGATAAGCCAGCTCCGATAAGCCAGTCATAAGTCAACAGAGCACTGACCTGCTGGATGAGTTGCCAGCCCTGATTTCTTGAATGCATATGACAAGACTTCTGCATGTATTTTTTTGTGAGTGTTTTTCAGCATTGAGGGCTGTCCATAAATATAAGAAAGTGTATTTTGCTAAGTGACCGGCCAGTCCATGTATGGATTGGTTCTGGGGCTAGATTCAGAACTCGACAATAACTTTTCATCGTAATTGCTAATTCCGCTCACTAACGATGAGCAAGTTACCTCATGACCTTATTCTGACAGTTGCTCTTGAATTGTTTGATCTTTATGTCAGTGATCTAGCAATTGGTTGACTGAATCGGCAGTGATCAGTGAGAGTGGATCTCTTCAAAATATTCTTTAAGTATATCCTCAATCTGACACCATACATTTAAAGTACTAACAGATAACAGATCCCTTCTTAAAACTCAAAGTTCAAAAGATCCTGAATCTACACCTTCCATTTAATTGGAATTGTTACGTACGTAACTCCCTGCTTTTCAGATGGACTGTCCCAAGCAATCATGTCATGGCAGGCAAAATAGGGAACATGGTTGAGATGCAATTCATGACATAATGCATGGACCAACCCATCTGGATCAGCAGAATTAATTTGACAATGAGATTGGACAATAACCATTCAGGATTTGCAACTTTTGAATGTTGTATTTTTAATTGGGGATCTGTCACTGGCAGAATTCACATTCTTGGCCATATCCTGTCTGGGGATGTACTTTTAACAATTCTAGTGGAAAATAAAAGTCTTTGGTTTACATATAGTTTAAAATATCATGAAAAACAATTGCTAAATACCTGCTGATCATTTTAGCAAACATTTCAAGGTGACTTCTTGTCAGAAAATCCCCTTCAAAATGTGTGGGCTTTTCCTGCTCTCGGTGACCACAGTTCCAGTAGAGAGGGTCTGAGCCCCAAGGGAAAATGTACCATTCATTTGAGCTGCTCTTCTAAGGGACAAGTCCTTTGTAGCATTGAAATGGCCTTGAAGATACAGGTTGGGATGTACTTGGACCTTTAGGATCTCATAGTCACTAAAGTAAGTGGAACTCTTGAAGACATGACCAGGTTTATTCCCCGGTGGACCTGGCTTAATGCGAACCTCATTCTAAAATGTTTTCTGCTAAAGTAGAATATTATATTTTGCCCCAGAACCTTGTGCTGAAAGCTTCAGGTGCTGTTTGGATATAAATGTCACTCACAATGAAAAACCTCATCATATCTCAAAAATGGAATTGGACCATAAAAATCTAAACACGCCTCTTGCACCTAACACCATCGGTCCAAACTAATGTTCTACTCTTCTGGGCTGTTCGCCTCTCCCAAACTGTGACACTCTCGCTTGTTAAATGACCTTTCATGTTCCATCACAAAGTAATGATCAAAACAATATATCACACTTAAGTGACACCTTTAATATAGCAGCATCTCATGGCCTTTACAAGAGACGAGGAAAATTGGACATTGAACAGGAATTGGGAGAAGAGTTGGGGAGTTGGGAAAAGGTACAGTTGAGGAGATAGATTTCAAGGAGGCTTTTGAAAAGTGGGAAGATGAAGCAAGTGGTTTGGGCAGAGAGTTGCAGAGCACAGGATAAGACGGCTGAAAGTTCGGCCACCAATAGGCTGTGAGAGGTTAGGAGGAATTTTCTAATGCAGAGAGGTGTTGGAGCGTCGAATGCTTTGCCAAACAGTGTAGTTGAGGCAAAGACCTTTTAAGGGAAAAGTGGATAAACATTTGAAGCAGAGGAAGATATAAGACTATGGGGAGAGAGCAGGACAATGAGATTAGTTTGGAATTGCTCGAGCTAAGAGCCTTGATAGACACAGTGCGCTGAATGGTCTCTTGCTGTTCTGTAAACCTCTGTGGCTCAATGGTTGAGTGAGAGGAAGGTAAATGCACGTAGTCCAGGCTCAGAATAGTGGAATGCTCGATAATACAGTAGCTCCAACCATCAGTACATTGATTAGATTGCTAAATTTGAAATGTTAGAAGGGACTTTATTTTTATTCGTTCTTGGGATGTGGGCGTCGCTGGCGAGGCCAGCATTTATTGCCCATCCCTAATTGCCCTTGAGAAGGTGGTGGTGAGCCGCCTTCTTGAACCGCTGCAGTCCTTGTGGTGAAGGTTCTCCCACAGTGCTGTTAGGAAGGGAGTTCCAGGATTTTGACCCAGCGACGATGAAGGAACGGCGATATATTTCCAAGTCGGGATGATGTGTGACTTGGAGGGGAACGTGCAGGTGGTGTTGTTCCCATGTACCTGCTGCTCTTGTCCTTCTAGGTGGTAGAGGTCGCGGTTTTGGGAGGTGCTGTTGAAGAAGCCTTGGCGAGTTGCTGCAGTGCATCCTGTGGATGGTACACACTGCAGCCACTGTGCGCCGGTGGTGAAGGGAGTGAATGTTTAGGGTGGTGGATGGGGTGCCAATCAAGCGGGCTGCTTTGTCCTGGATGTAAGATCCTTTTTGTGAATGCCCAGTCCAATCTTCACACTTTCGAGTTTAGTTTTAATTTTCTTCAGCCGGTATCTTATAAACATTGAGGAGGAATTTGGTTAACACAGTACTGGAATATTGATCTCCTCATGCTAGCAGCGTTGGAGACTGCTAATGGCGTTAATCTGCAGGTAAGTGCTGAAAGATTGGATGGTCCGGCTTGCTTTCCCATCCATTGTGTGGCTCACGTTTTGGGGAGTGAGGGGTGATGGTAAGACCTTTGTTGATTGGACACCAATGAGGAAGATGTTTATCTCCCTATAAGCAGAGATGGGCGTGCAAAATCCAAAGGGGTCAGATTGATTCTGATAGTTTCTAATCAACCCAATGTTCTTCTGGTCCAGTGATTTCAACCTGAGTTCTGAAGAGTGCAGTCTAGACCAGTACAAGTACAGTACTCCCAATCCCACTCGGATCTCACAGGATCAAAAGCAAAATCTGAAATAAAAACAGAAAATGTTGGAAACGCTCAGCAGGTCAGGCGGCGTCTGTGGAGAGAGAATCAGAGTTAACATTTCAGGTCGATGACCTTTCCTCAGAACTCAACAGAGTCTCACAGGATATTCTACTAACAGTAAAGTGATCTTTCCGGGTTCTCGAGGTGAGTTGGAGGAGCCCTCATGGGATTGTCACCAACAAGCATTCCCTGTGATCGGTAATTTCAATAACCAATCACAAAGCTGTATTTAGCAATTGCACACAACTAGAATTGTTATGTCATTGGTTATAGAAATGTAAAAATAAAATATCGCTGCAATGGGCTAAAGCCCGTTGCCATGGATATTGAGATGCTGCGTAGAATCATACGACACAGAAAGAGGCCACTCGGCCCATCGTATTTGTGTCATCCATCCAATTAATTGCACTCCCCCTGCTCTTTCCCCATAGCCCTGCAAATTTCCCCTTTTTCAAGTATATCTCCAATTTCCTTTTGAAAGTTACTATTGAATCTGCTTCCACCACCTTTTCAAGTAATGTATTCCAGATCATAACAACTCGCTGCATAAAAAAAAAATTCTCCTCATTTCCCCCTTGGATCTTTTGCCAACAATCTTAAATCTGTGTCCTCTGGTTACCGACCCTCCTGCCAGTGAAACAGTGGCTGCATTGGTGGGCCATTTTTTGATATTTTGAGTTTTCCTATTGTAGCAGGGTTATTGATTTGCGAAAGCTCAAGGGATGACCATTTCAGTCTTTGCCTTTGTCTGCAGTTGGCCAAAACCAAATTCATTTCGGTTTCTGATGGACCAAACCTTGTATGTGGAAAGGCTAAACCAGTTGCTTTGGATTCTGCTTTTAACCAATTGGTTTTGATTGAAGTCTTCAAGTAAAGTTGGATCTCGTCCCAGTTTAAATATCACCTGATCGATATCTCTTACTGTCTGAGAACACCCAGCGGGCAGGAAATTGGACATGAATTTAGATTTGAGGTTAGGATCAGATCAGCCATGATCTTATTAAATGGCGGAGCAGGCTCAAAGGGCCGATTGGCCTGCTCCTGCTCCTATTTCTTATGTTCTTATGTTTTTTTAACAGTCGCCAACATTAGAAATGGGATTTGGAGTAACCCCACCTTGATGAAATGGACCCACATGTGACTTATTTATCAGCTATGAGTAGCTCAGAATGTATATCACAATGTGAAAATATCTCTTACTGACTCAGTCTCAAAAGCATTGAGTTGGGCTTGTACTGTCCAGCGGAGGAAGGAAGAGAAAGTCAGAGGGTAATTTGAAGTTATAGGTAGACTGAGATGATCAACTGTTCCATGGGACACATGAACTGTTGGGGCCAGGCTGTTGTCTATTGAGTTTCTGCTGCTGGATAAGGTTCAATGATGGAGATATAATGATGGAGGAATATTCTGGGGCTTTGCTCTATGACATTTGGAGATCAGGGAATATTTTTAAGGATGTTGCTTCAGGATATTAATAAATGAGGTAGACTCCATGGTAGGGCAGATTGTGCCTGGCCTATGGAAGGAGCAGGTTGATAATTCAAATGGCCTTTTCTCATTATATGCTTTCTTATGTTCTTAAATGTCCGATTCACAATCTGGCATCATGCTCTTGAGTATCATGGTTGTGAGAATTTTTAGTTTGCCAGCTAGCCTTAATTGCTTGACACTTGCTGATGCTTCAAGGTTTCACTTTGGTTAGAAGGTGAGGAGGAAAGAGAAGCAGACTCTGGCATGACTTCCATAGTTTGGTTGAGCACATTATTGATCTAAGCCTCATCCAGAGACTAAGTTTGCTCTCACTGTCACTGTCACAAGTTTAAAACACCTAGGCATTTATTGCCTGGTAAATGCTTTAAAGTCATGGGGCCAGAGCATCTATGAAGTTTGGAATTCCAGTGTCCGTATCCTCTCCATCAAAAAGGCCGCCTCAGGCCCTGCCTCAACTCAGCTGCTGCTGGAACCCTCGTCCATGCCTTTGTCAGCTCCAGACTCATTTATTCTAATGACCTCCTGGCCGGCCTCCCATCCTCCACCCTCGGTAAACTTCAGTTGATCCAAAACTCTGTTGCCTGTATCCTATCCTGCATCAAGTCCCTCTCACCCATCGCTCCTGTGCTCACTGCTGTACTTTGGCTTCCAGTCCCTTCATGGCCTTGCCCCATCCTACCTCCATAACCTATCTCTGCCTATCCAGCCTATCTCTGTAACCCACCTCCTCAACTCTGCATTCCGCTGACTCTGGCCTCTTTCCCCCTTTGCCCCACCGTTGGTGGCCATGCCTTCAGCTGCCTACGCCACACACACTGCAATTGCCTTCCTAAACACCACCCCCTCCCCACCTCACTCTCCTTCTTTAAGACCCTCCTTGAAACCCACCTCTTTGACCAAGCTTTCGGTCACTCCTAATGTCTCCTTCTTTGTCTCAACATCCATTTTTGTCTGATTACGCCTTTGTGAATTGCCTTGGGGTGTTTTTCCATGTTAAAGGCGCTACAGAAATGCAGGATGTTGTGGTGGCCACGTGGTTATGGCACTGAATTAGCAGCTAACAAATCGTGAATTCAGATCCCACCACGTTATGATATTGAATTCAAAAGTCTGGTGATTTATGGTACTCAAAAATGACCATGAAAGCTGCCAGATTGTTGTAAAAACCCAACTGGTTCACTAATGTCCTTCAGGGGAGGGAACCTGCCGTCCTTACCTGGTCTGGCCAAACCCCATTCCAGCCATAGTCGACTCTTCTCAGGGCACCTAAGAATGGGCTGTGAATTCTCGTCTTGCCAATGTTGCCAACATCCCAAGAATCAATGTTTTTAAAAGCTTGCAAACACCCGAGTCAGCGAACAGCAGGCAGTTTAGATCCCTGCCTCGGATAGCAATGCAACACCAGTGACAAATGTGAATAATTGGCATCCTTGTTCATTGGAGAACCGTTTTGTTTTGGCCACGGGTGTTCTGAACACTTGGCCTGCCTGTACAGAGGTTCCCATGTAATTGTCCTGTGCAGAACTTCCCCTGGCACTGGGAAAGGTCCATAACTTCGAGTCTAGAGCAGTAAATGTGCCGTTTGAGCAACTGCATGTTGAGTAGAAAAGTTGGAAAAAGAACTTGCATTTATATAGCCCCTTTCACAACCTCAGGATGTCCCAAAGCACTTTACAGGCATTGAAGTACTTTTGAAGTGTCGTCACTGTTGTAACATAGGAAACACGGCAGCCAATTTGCGCACAGCAAGATCCCACAAACATTAATGACCAGATCATCTGTTTTCGTGATTTTGCTTGAGAGATCAATATTGGCCAGGATACCAGGGAGAACGCCCCTGCTCTTCTTCAAGAAAATGTCATGGGATCTTTTACGTCCACCTGAGACGGGCAGACGGGGCCTCGGTTTAACGTCTCATTCAAAAGTCAGTACTACACTGGACTATCAGCCTAGATTTCGTGCTCAAGTCTCTGGAGTGGGACTTGAACCCACAACCTCCTGACTCAAGGGTGAGAGTGCTACCCATTGAGCCACAGCTGACAGAAGGGGCGCCACGATATAAATTGGGTGCAAGTCACTGGTAACCATGCTTGCCTTACAAGAGCTTTGGCGTGACATGACTTCGATGAAAGTGTTGTGTGGAAAAGATCTATTATTGTACAAAGCTTGATAAAGAAGGCTGGTCCATTGTATGAATGATTGAGTTGGATGAACAATCCAGGCTGGTTTTCAAACTCTGGCACTCAGAATGGGTGAGCAACACTCAGCAGGCAAAAGCTGTCAGATGGCCTTGTGGTGGGGTCCGATTACCAGTTTCAATCTGTACAGGCAGAGCAGATAAAAACGCTTTACAGTACTTGGTTGCACTTTAGTGACTCAGTAAATGACCGTGTCTGTGAAATGAATAGAAACTGAAAACCCTGAAACCTTTTCTAGTCACACCATCCGAATTCCCTCCTGCAACTCAAGAATCACAGCTGTCGCCTTGCGTTAAAGGGGAAAGTCCAGAGAACACTACTTCAAACAATAATTACCTCCCTCTTTAAGAGCACCCTTTCTTGCCTGAATTGCAAGTTGTGACTCGATATTGCATGAATTCTTGTATTGTAACAAACTCAGAAATGACGGTCCATTAAAAATAATAAGCGCCTGAAACACGTGTATGAGAGGCATACGGAGAAAAAAAACCCAGAAAGACGGAGATGGTGGTGGTGGCGGGAGGGTGGACACAGAAAGAATTGGAGAGCGGGAAAGAAGCAGAGACATAGTGATGAGAATTCTCCGACCAGTTCGATTACAGTGTGAGTACTGACATCGCATTGTCGGCCAATGATTTGGAGGCGGGGTGGGACTCACAGCAAACAGAGTCTATTTTAAGTCAGCAAATGAGTGGAGGATAGTTACATAATGCAAATTATACGCATAAAATCCCAGTCATTTGCAACAGTGTGGTCCCCGGGTGTGATTGGTTACCCAATTGTCCCCATTCTGGCCGGGACTTGTGGTGTCACTGCGTGTAGCCTTTCAATTAACGGTTGGCAAATGATAGTAAACAACGCGTTGCCCGAGTTTCTGACATGTGATGCCGTAGGCAAGGCTTCCCCGCTGGCGTCATTCATTCATAAAACAACCCCTATGACTTCACTCTGGCTGTGAGCAATGCCA
This sequence comes from Heptranchias perlo, assembly GCF_035084215.1. Classification (NCBI taxonomy): domain Eukaryota; kingdom Metazoa; phylum Chordata; class Chondrichthyes; order Hexanchiformes; family Hexanchidae; genus Heptranchias; species Heptranchias perlo. The sequence goes on from NC_090365.1 coordinate 10,868,010, forward strand.
TGGGAGATTGCATAAAAATTCTCAACAGATTGGAGGGAATATCGTGGAAAGTACTGAGTAGGAATTGAGTTTAATCCAACTGGAATATTTCTCACAGCGCCACCATTATAGTCCAGGGTTATGTCCCCATCCAATCTCTTACTCGAGGGGCACTCTCGGGAACTTTGTAAGACACTAGACCACCAAGCATTTAATGAAGATATAAGCATGAGTCTGCTGCAAATATCATAAAATACATCCCAGGTCTAAGGGGGCAGTAGTTACTTCATCGCCCTGAGATTCTGGGTTAACCGACCAGCAAATTCAGAAAGAGAATCCTTCAGACGCCATGAGGATGTGAAAGGCGCTATATAAATGCACGTTCTTCCTCTTCTTCACTCCAGACATCAACTGTAGACATTAAACTCCAGACATTAACTGTAGACGTAAACTCCAGACATCAACTCAAGATATTACACTTCAGACATTCCACTCCAGAAATTACACTCCAGACATCAACTCTAGACATTATAATTCAGACATCAACTTCAGACATTACACTCCAGATATGACACCCCAGACATTACACTCAAAACATTCCACTCCAGACACTACACTCCAACAGTACACTCCAGACATTACAAACCAGATATTACACTCCAGACATCAACTCTAGATATTACACTCCAGACATTAGACTCCAGACGTTACACCCAGACATCAAGTCCAGACATTACACTCCAGACACTACAGCCTTGACATTACACTCCAGACATCAACTCCAGACATTACACTCCAGACACTACACTCCAGACATCAACTCTAGACATTACACTGCAGACATTACACTTCAGACATCAACTCCAGACATTACACTCCAGACACTACACTCCAGACATCAACTCTAGACATTACACTGCAGACATTACACTTCAGACATCAACTCCAGACATTGCACTCCAGACACTACAGCCTTGACATTACACTCCAGACATCAACTCTAGACATCGACTCTAGACATTGGACTCCAGACACTACACCCTAAACATTACGCTCTAGACATTCCACTCCAGACACCAACTCTAGACATTCCACTCCAGACATTCCACTCGATATATTACACTCCAGATATTACACAGATGCAAAATAGTCTTTTTTAAATAAAAGACAGAGAAAGCCATTTATTTATTGTTGGCTTCTGTCCAAGCCTGTAATTTGCAAGCAGCTACAATTAACCCCTGAAGTTCACAAGTGCTGCAATGACCTGAATGTGTCCATTTAGATCACTTCCCCGCAGGTAATGCTTCAGCAGCGGCCTTAAAGGGACAGGCGCCCAGTTTCCACCTGAACACCGCAGCTCTGCTCCAAATCTCACACCACCCATGAGCAATGCAACAAGCTAATCTACTCAAAGAAATTATGGTTAAAAAAAAATCAAGAATATTAATGGGCTCTCAATTCATAGCAGCATATAAACATGTTAATAATGCTCGATGCGTGTTTCAGTATGACAGCAGCACTGTTTACTACGAGGTCTCGGGTGAAATCAGGGCCAAACTGCGAAGTCAGGGGCATCCTTCAGAAGTCGATAAAAGGAAGTTTGAAGAAAGGGAGACTTTTCTTCCCGAGATTCTCCAAGCCCACTTTCCCCAACACGACACTTGCCACCTTGTGGTTCCAGCCCTTTTCCCGAGTGCCCACTGAAGCTATAAGGCTGCTAAAAATAGAATCATAGGATCATGCAGCGCAGAAGGAGGCCATTCGGCCCATCTTGCCTGTGCCGACTCTTTGAAAGAGCTGTCCAATTAGTCCCGTCCCCCTGCTCTTTCCCCATAGCCCTGTAAATGTTTTCCCTTCAAGTATTTATTCAATTCCCTTTTGAAAGTTACTATTGAATCTGCTTCCACCGCCCTTTCAGGCAGCGCATTCCAGATCATAACAACTCGCTGCGTAAAATTTTTTTTCCTCATGTCGCCTCTGGCTCTTTTGCCAATTATCATAAATCTGTGTCCTCTGGTTACCGACCCTTCTGCCACTGGAAACGGTTTCTCCTTAATTTACTCTTTCGAAACCTTTCACGATTTTAAAAACCTCTATCAAATCTCCTCTTAACCTTCTCTGCTCTAAGGAGAACAACCCCAGATTCTCCAGTCTATCCACTTAACTGAAGGCCCTCATCCACTGCCTGAGGCCCACTTGGAGTCCCATTCATGCTCAGTGGAAAGTTACAGTCCTGGTGATTCTTTGATAATTGCGGCCTATTGTGTCTCTTGGGTCCCTCTATTAAAGGCTACTGTTGCGTAGTTTTCCTTTCAATTGAAACTGCTTTGAAGTAGGACTTGCTGCAGGTGGGAAGTGTCTCAATGGGCCTATTGGGTTGCAAAGGCCCCAGAGCTGGTTGGCGCCACAGGCCCACAGACTGAGGTCTCCTGTTATGTTACCTGGTAACATAACAGGAGACCTGGTAACGGCTTCACACTGGATGATTTCTTTTCATTCTCTTCCCCCTTTCTTGGTACTTTGCACCTAATCAAATTCTACATTGTGAAAAGAAAACTTGTTTTTCTATAACGCCCTTTATGTCGTCCCCAAAGCACTTTACAGCCCATGAAGTGCAGTCACTGTTGCAATGTAGGAAACACAGCAGCCAATTTTGCATACAGTGAAGTGATAATGCCCAGATAATCTGTTTTTAGTGATAAATATTGGCCAGGCCACCAGGGAAAACTCCCCTATTCTTCTTTGAGATAATACCATGGGATATTTTACATTCAACTGAGATGATGACACCAGCCCACAGAACAGCACTACCCTCAGCGCATCAGGTGAGAGTTTATGCTTTAACAAGTGCCTGGAGTGGGACTTGAACCCACAACTTTCTGACTCAGACGTGAGAGTGCTACCCACTGAGCCATGGCTGACCATCAGAGGACTGCAGGCCTTCAGAATCCACTTCATTGAAGCTGACAGGCGGACTCAGTTCACCGAGTGCGCTTGTTACGGTTCTCACGTAGGAACGCAGAGGCCATGAGATTCAATCCCAACGTAGTAAGCTTTTTTTTAATCGTTCATGGGATGTGGGCGTCGCTGGCGAGACCAGCATTTATTGCCCATCCCTAATTGCCCTTGAGAAGGTGGTGGTGAGCCGCCTTCTTGAACCGCTGCAGTCCGTGTGGTGAAGGTTCTCCCACAGTGCTGTTAGGAAGGGAGTTCCAGGATTTTGACCCAGCGACGATGAAGGAACGGCGATATATTTCCAAGTCGGGATGGTGTGTGACTTGGAGGGGAACGTGCAGGTAGTGTTGTTCCCATGTACCTGCTGCTCTTGTCCTTCTAGGTGGTAGAGGTCGCTGGTTTGGGAGGTGCTGTCGAAGAAGCCTTGGCGAGTTGCTGCAGTGCATCCTGTGGATGGTACACACTGCAGCCACTGTGCGCCGGTGGTGAAGGGAGTGAATGTTTAGGGTGGTGGATGGGGTGCCAATCAAGCGGGCTGCTTTGTCCTGGATGGTGTCGAGCTTCTTGAGTGTTGTTGGAGCTGCACTCATCCAAGCAAGTGGAGAGTATTCCATCACACTCCTGACTTGTGCCTTGTAGATGGTGGAAAGGCTTTGCGGAGTCAGGAGGTGAGTCACTCACCGCAGAATACCCAGCCTCTGACCTGCACTTGTAGCCACAGTATTTATGTGGCTGGTCCAGTTAAATTTCTGATCAATGGTGACCCTCAGGATGTTGATGGTGGGGGATTTGGCGATGGTAATGTCGTTGAATGTCAAGGGGAGGTGGTTAGACTCTCGTGGTGGAGATGGTCATTGCCTGGCACTTATCTGGCGCCACTTATCAGCCCAAGCCTGGATATTGTCCAGGTCTTGCTGCATGCGGGCTCAGACTGCTTCATTATTTGAAGGGTTGCGAATGGAACTGAACACTGTGCAATCATCAGCGAACATCCCCATTTCTGACCTTATGATGGAGGGAAGGTCATTGATGAAGCAGCTGAAGATGGTTGGGCCTAGGACACTGCCCTGAGGAACTCCTGCAGCAATGCCCTGGGGCTGAGATGATTGGCCTCCAACAACCACTACCATCTTCCTTTGTACTAGGTATGACTCCAGCCACTGGAGAGTTTTCCCCCTGATTCCCATTGACTTCAATTTTAATAGGACTCCTTGGTGCCACACTCGATCAAATGCTGCCTTAATGTCAAGGGCAGTCACTCTCACCTCACCTCTGGAATTCAGCTCTTTTGTCCATGTTTGGACCAAGGCGGTAATGAGGTCTGGAGCTGACTGGTCCTGGCGGAACCCAAACTGAGCATCGGTGAGCAGATTATTGGTGAGTAAGTGTCGCTTGATAGCACTGTCGACGACACCTTACATCACTTTGCTGATGATTGAGAGTAGACTGATGGGGCAGTAATTGGCCGGATTTGATTTGTCCTGCTTTTTGTGGACAGGACATACCTGGGCAATTTTCCACATTGTCGGGTAGATGCCAGTGTTGTAGCTGTACTGGAACAGCTTGGCTAGAGGCGCAGCTAGTTCTGGAGCACAAGTCTTCAGCACTACAGCTGGGATGTTGTCGGGGCCCATAGCCTTACCTGTATCCAGTGCACTCAGCCGTTTCTTGATATTACGTGGAGTGAATCGAATTGGCTGAAGACTGGCTTCTGTGATGGTGGGGATATCGGGAGGAGGCCAAGATGGATCATCCACTCGACACTTCTGGCTGAAGATGGTTGCAAACACTTCAGCCTTGTCTTTTGCACTCACGTGCTGGACTCTGCCATCATTGAGGATGGGGATGTTTGCAGAGCCACCTCCTCCCGTTAATTGTTTAATTGTCCACCACCATTCATGACTGGATGTGGCAGGACTGCAGAGCTTTGATCTGATCTGTTGGTTGTGGAATCGCTTAGCTCTGTCTATAGCATGTTGCTTCCGCTGTTTAGCATGCATGTAGTCCTGAGTTGTCGCTTCACCAGGTTGGCACCTCATTTTTCGGTACGCCTGGTGCTGCTCCTGGCATGCTCTTCCACACTCCTCATTGAACCAGGGTTGATCCCCTGGCTTGTTGGTAATGGTAGAGTGAGGAATATGCCGGGCCATGAGGTTACAGATTGTGCTGGAATACAATTCTGCTGCTGCTGATGGCCCACAGCGCCTCATGGATGCCCAGTTTTGTGCTGCTAGATCTGTTCTGAATCTATCCCATTTAGCACGGTGGTAGTGCCACACAACATGTTGGATGGTGTCCTCAGTGCGAAGACGGGACTTCATCTCCATGAGGACTGTGCGGCGATCACTCCTACCAACACTGTCATGGACAGATGCATTTGCGACAGGTAGATTGGTGAGGACGAGGTCAAGTAAGTTTTTCCATCGTGTTGGTTCGCTCACCACCTGCCGCAGGCCCAGTCTCGCAGCTATGTCCTTCAGGACTCGGCCAGCTCGGTCAGTAGTGGTGCTACTGAGCCACTATTGTTGATGGACATTGAAGTCCCCCACCCAGAGTACATCCTGTGCCCTTGCTACCCTCAGTGCTTCCTCCAAGTGGTGCTCAACATGGAGTAGGACTGATTCATCAGCTGAGGGAGGACGGTAGGTGGTAATCAGCAGGAGGTTTCCTTGCCCATGTTTGACCTGATGCCATGAGATTTCATGGGGTCCAGAGTCAATGTTGAGGACTCCCAGGGCCACTCCCTCCTGACTGTATATCACTGTACCGCCACCTCTGGTGGGTCTGTCCTGCCGGTGGGACAGGACATACCCAGGGATGGTGATGGAAGAGTCTGGGACATTGGCTGAAAGATATGATTCTGTGAGTATGGCTGTGTCAGGCTGTTGCTTGACCAGTCTGTGGGACAGCTCTCCCAATTTTGGCACAAGTCCCCAGATGTTAGTGAGGAGGACTTTGCAGGGTCGACTGGGCTTGGTTTGCCGTTGTCGTGTCCGGTGCCTAGTGGTCCGATGCCGGGTGGTCCGTCCGGTTTTATTCTTATTGTGACTTTTTGTAGCGAGCTTTTACAACTGAGTGGCTTGCTGGGCCATTTCAGAGGGCAATTAAGAATCAACCACATTGCTGTGGATCTGGAGTCACATATAGGCCAGACCGAGTAAAGACGGCAGGTTTCCTTCCCTAAAGGGCATTAGTTACAAAACCGAATTCAGTAAGAACGTGTTCATCTATGGGTCGGCTCTCGAAAGCGACCATGAAAGCTGCTGGATTATTGGTAAAAGCCCAGTCGTTAGATAGAGAGAAACTATTTCCTCTGGTGGGGGGAGTCCAGAACAAGGGGGCAGAACCTTAAAATTAGAGCCAGGCCGTTCAAGGGTGATGTCAGGAAGCACTTCTTCACACAAAGGGGAGTGGAAATCTGGAACTCTCTCCCCCAAAAAGCTGTTGAGGCTGGGGGTCAATTGAAAATTTCAAAACTGAGATTGATAGATTTTTGTTAGGCAAGGGTATTAAGGGTCACGGAACCAAGATGGGTAGATGGAGTTAAGATATAGATCAGCCATGATCTAATTGATTAGGAACATAGGAACAGGAGTAGGCCATTCAGCCCCTCGAGCCTGCTCCGCCATTTGATAAGATCATGGCTGATCTGTGATCTAACTCCATATACCTGCCTTTGGCCCATATCCCTTAATACCTTTAATTGCCAAAAAGCTATCTATCTCAGATTTAAATTTAGCAATTGAGCTAGTATCAATTGCCGTTTGAGGAAGAGAGTTCCAAACTTCTACCACCCTTTGTGTGTAGAAATGTTTTCTAATCTCACTCCTGAAAGGCCTGGCTCCAATTTTTAGACTGTGCCCCCTACTCCTAAAATCCCCAACCAGCGGAAATAGTTTCTCTCTATCCACCCTATCCATTCCCCTTGATATCTTATAAACTTCGATCAGATCACCCCTTAACCTTCGAAACTCCAGAGAATACAAGCCCAATTTGTGTAATCTCTCCTCGTAACTTAACCTTTGAAGTCCGGGTATCATTCTAGTAAACCTACGCTGCACTCCCTCGTGGCGGAAGAGGCTTGAGGGGCAGAATGGCCTCCTCCTATTCCTTTGTTCCTGCTGCCTTTCAGGGAAGGAAACCTGCCATTCCTACCTGGAGTGGCCAACATGTGATTGGCCAAGCAAACTGCCACGCTGGGAAATAGAGACGGACCTTGTTAGGGGTTCCCATGTTCTGAGGACATTTAAAAAATATGCTCGGGATAAACAGAACGCTGCTCTGTTAGATCTGCGCAGTCATTCAAAAGGCACGTTTGCAACTTTGATTTTCAGGCCTCTGACCTTTCCCGAAGCTGAGAGATGGTCCACATGGCCCAGGAGAGTAACCACAGTCAGCTGTGCTTTGTCCCTGGAGGCAACTCACAAGGTGCCGTTCTATATCTGCAGAGGCATGTGGACTATTTCCTGTACACTGTAGAGTGATCCAACGCCGTATGATAAATGGGCTCCAGGTTTACTGAGAACAAGCTGGGTTTACTCACCTGACATTGATCTATTTATCTCTCGATGTATCCATCTATCTAATAAAAAACAAGTTTGTGTCTCGATGCAGGTCAGATTGTCAATAAAACAAAAATCAAAAGTTGCCAGCTGGCAACAGCTGCACCCACCCGCCCTAGAAATGTTTATGTGCTCCCTCTGGAGGTCGTGGGTTGAGGATCTCGGGGTCAGGGAGCCTGGAGGTCAGGGGTCGGGGAGTCATGTGGCCAGGAGGGCTGGGAACGGTGGCGATCAAGAGGGTCCTTTAATGTGGAGCCTCCTGCTCCTCCCGGCTTCACATTCAGAGGTACATTTTTTGTTGTCGGTGTTCTGGAGGGCTGGATTCCCTCAGCGTAGCCTGCAATGGCACTGGCTGTCTCAGGGCAATCCAATCTTGCAGTGGGGACCTCAAGCTGGCGTTGGCCCCTTATTTGAGTCTACGACCTGAAATGTTAACTCTGTTTCTTTCTGATATGCAAAGGGTCGAGCGCCTGCTTCAGGCCTGGGCAAAAGAAACCTCTTGTTTGTCCTTACCTAATATGGCGGGTGGCACCCTTCTGGTTGGAACGGTGCGTGCTTCCTGCCCGCCATTTTGGGGACTTAGGAGGCCACGTAGCCCCCGATAAACGGCCTTGGTTTAACGTCTCATCCAGAGGACGGCACCTCTGGCAGTGCAGCGCTCCCTCAGTACTGCACTTCAGACTCAGAGGCCAGAGTGCTGCCACTGAGCCAAGACTGACATTTTTATACATTTCATCTCTGTTGTCCTCCTCCAACCCTACAATCCACCCGAGACCTCTGCGCTCCTCCAATCCTGGCCTCTCGCGCATCCCCCACTTCCTTCGCCCCTCCATTGGCGGCCGTGCCTCCAGCCGTCTTGGCCCGAAGCTCTGGAATTCCCTCCCGAAAATTTGGCCCGGTGTCAAATTTTGTTTGATAACGACAGAAAATGCTGGAGAAGCTCAGCAAGTGAGGCAGCGTCTGTGGAGAAAGAAACAGAGTTAACGTTTCGTCAGAACTGGAAGAAGTTGAAAGACTACAGTATTTTGCTTTTGTTTGCTAATCGCTCCTGTAAAGCAACTTGGGACATTTTACTACGTTAAAGGCACTATATAAATGCAAGAAGTTGTTTTTGTGTTTAAAAAAATATTCCTAATCTCTCTCTTCATTCTCTTCGTGATGATCAGACTCAGTGATCAGTGGAAATCAACTTTTCCGGTTTTTTAATCGGAATTATTACCTCTGCCCGACCTGCTTGGTGCTTTCTCTGATCTGGTGAAATAAGAGATTTACTGGAATGATTCCAGGGATGAGGGACTTTAGTTACGTGGATAGACTGGAGAAGCTGGGGTTGTTCTCCTTGGAACAGAGAAGGTTGAGAGGAGATTTGATCGAGGTATTCAAAATCATGAAGGGTCTAGACAGAGTAGATAGAGAGAAGCTGTTCCCATTGGCAGAAAGGTCAAGAACCAGAGGGCATCGATTTAAGGTGATTGGCAAAAGAACCAAAGATGACATGAGGCCTTTTTACACAGCGAGTGGTTAGGATCTGGAATGCACTGCCCGAGGGGGTGGTGGAGGCAGATTCAATCATGGCCTTCAAAAGGGAACTGGATAAGTACTTGAACGAAAAAATGTGCAGGGCTACGGGGATAGGGCGGGGCAATGGGTCTCGCTGGATTGCTCTTGCATAGAGCCGGCATGGACTCGATGGGCCGAACGGCCTCCTTCCGTGCTGTAACCTCTCTATGATTCTATGATTGTTACCTCTGCCCGACCTGCTTGGCGCTTTCTCTGATCTGGTGAAACAATTCTCGGTTTCTCTAGTATCCCCTGCCAGTTTGGTTTTACCTGCTTTGCCTCTCCACAGATGGCACACAGCGCCCGTCGTCACTCTCCGTCTCAGCCCGCACGCACCTACTGGATGACCACCTAAGAGGTATCGCCGAGCAGAGTGATGCCCCGAGAGCAAGGAACGTTAGGAACAGGAGCAGGCCATTCAGCCCCTCGAACCTGTTCAATTAGATCAAGGCTGAAGGGGAGAACATTCAAGGGAAGGGTAGAAAATTTGGGAGCTCGCCTAATATGGAGAGGAACGAGCTCCCCTCACTGCTAATGCTTGTTGCTGTGACTTGTGATCAAGGAGATCTCTTTTGTCCCTGAGCAGGGCAGTGTGTTTCCTGCAAGTCTTTAAAGGGAATGTTTCTTCAAGCATTCCCTCGGTTTCTCCAGACTTGTACAGTTCTCAATGGCGACTGGCCAGCTGACCTTTGATGATGCATTGGGAGTATTGTTTGAGGAGAACTGGGTTTTTTTTGAGTTCACCCTCCTTCCCGTTCACAGGAAGGCAAAGTCGGGATTTCAGTGACCAGGAGCTCTCGCTGTAACCGTTCTCCAGTCAGTAAACTGTTCCAGTACAGCTACAACACCGGCATCTACCTGATAATGTGGAAAATTGCCCAGGTATGTCCTGTCCACAAAAAGCAGGACAAATCTAATCCGGCCAATTACCGCCCCATCAGTCTACTCTCAATCATCAGCAAAGTGATGGAAGGTGTCGTCGACAGTGCTATCAAGCGGCACTTACTCACCAATAACCTGCTCACCGATGCTCAGTTTGGGTTCCGCCAGGACCACTCGGCTCCAGACCTCATTACAGACTTGGTCCAAACATGGACAAAAGAGCTGAATTCCAGAGGTGAGGTGAGACTGACTGCCCTTGACATCAAGGCAGCATTTGACCGAGTGTGGCACCAAGGAGCCCTAGTAAAATTGAAGTCAATGGGAATCAGGGGGAAAACTCTCCAGTGGCTGGAGACATATCTAGCACAAAGGAAGATGGTAGTGGTTGTTGGAGGCCAATCATCTCAGCCCCAGGACATTGCTGCAGGAGTTCCTCAGGGCAGTGTTCTGGGCCCAACCATCTTCAGCTGCTTCATCAATGACCTTCCCTCCATCATAGTCAGAAATGGGGATGTTCGCTGATGACTGCACAGTGTTCAGTTCCATTCGCAACCCCTCAGATAATGAAGCAGTCCGTGCCTGCATGCAGTAAGACCTGGACACCATCCAGCCTTGGGCTGATAAGAAGCAAGTAACATTTGCGCCAGACAAGTGCCAGGCAATGACCATCTCCAACAACAGAGAATCTAACTACCTTCCCTTGACATTCAACGGCATTACCATCACCGAATCCCCTACCATCAACATCCTGGGGGTCACCATTGACCAGAAACTTAACTGGACCAGCCACATAAATACTGTGGCTACAAGAGCAGGTTAGAGGCTGGGTATTCTGCGGCGAGTGACTCACCTCCTGACTCCCCAAAGCCTTTCCACCATTTACAAGGCACAAGTCAGGAGTGTGATAGAATACTCTCCACTTGCCTGGAAGAGTGCAGCTCCAACAACACTCAAGAAGCTCCAGGACAAAGCAGCCTGCTTGATTGGTACCCCATCCACCACCCTAAACATTCACTCCCTTCACCACCGGCGCACTGTGGCTGCAGTGTGTACCATCCACAGGATGCACTGCAGCAACTCGCCAAGGCTTCTTCAACAGCACCTCCCAAACCCGCGACCTCTACCACCTAGAAGGACAAGAGCAGCAGGCACATGGGAACAACACCACCTGCACGTTCCCCTCCAAGTCACACACCATCCCGACTTGGAAATATATCGCCATTCCTTCATCGTCGCTGGGTCAAAATCCTGGAACTCCCTTCCTAACAGCACTGTGGGAGAACCGTCACCACACGGACTGCAGCGGTTCAAGATGGCGGCTCACCACCACCTTCTGAAGGGCAATTAGGGATGGGCAATAAATGCCGGCCTCGCCAGCGACGCCCACATCCTATGAATGAATTGAAAAAATATATACTCTACCTGAGTTTCTTACACAGTTTGCTCCCGGTCCAGTAACACTTGAATTTAAAAATTCTCATCCTTGTGTTCAAATCTCTCCATGGCCTCGCCCCTCCCTATCTCTACAACCCTCCGAGATCTCTTTGATCGTCCAATTCTGAGTATTCCCTGATTTTAATCACTCCACCATTGGCGGCCGTGCCTTCAGCTGCCTGGGCCCTAAGCTCTGGAATTCCCTCCCTAAACCTCTCCGCCTCTCTCTCCTCCTTTTAAGATACTCCTTAAAATCTACCTCTTTGGCCAAGCTTTTGGTCATCTATCGTAATGTGGCCCAGCGTCAAATTTTGTGTGATAACGCTCCAGTCGAGTGCCTTGGGATGTTTCACTATGTTAAAGGCGCTATATAAATGCAAGTTTTTGTTTAAAGGGGTGTCATTCCTTCAGTTGTGAGAGTATTCGAGCAGGCTTCCACAATGCTCTGAAAACTCGAGGAACATAGGAGCAGGCCATTCAGCCCCTCGTGCCTGCTCCGCCATTTGATAAGATCATGGCTGATCTGTGATCTAACTCTGCTGATATACCACACCGCGGACTCTAACCACTGATCTTATAACTTCTTCAATGCGCTTTAAAAAAACAGAAGAGGTAGCAGAGGCAATCTCCGATGTAGTCACTTTAATCAAACCTAGCACACCTCCCTCTTTTGTAAGCCAGGGGACACGTATCACACAAGACATCACGGGGCCAATTTTACGACGTAGTGCTCCCGATGCAGTTCCGTGTGACAGGAGCCCGTATTGTGATTTCAGGCGCACAGGCCAAATTCACAGCCATCAAAATTAACGGAGGTGGAACCGCGCGAAGCAGCCTCGAGCGCTTTGCGGCCAGTGAAGTACTTTTTTGAAGTGTAGTCACTGTTGTAATGTAGGAAACGCAGCAGCCAATTTGCGCACAGCAAGATCCCACAAACAGCAAGATGATAAATGATCTGTTTTTAAGTGATAAATATTGGCCAGGACACCAGGGAGAACTCCCCTGTTCTTCTTCAATATAGTACCATGGGATCTTTTACATCCAACCTGAGAGGGCAGACAGGGCCTCGGTTTAATGTCTCATCTGAAAGAAGATACTTCTGACAGTGCAGCACTCCCTCAGCACTGCGTTGGAGTGTCAGCTTAGATTTTGTGCTCAAGTCTCTGGAGTGGGACTTGAACCCTATAACCTTCATGATTTAGAAGCAAGCATGCTTCCTACTGAGCCACGGCTGGCACCAAGTCACAGATACTCTCCCATCACATGGAGCTTTTCATTGGGAATGTTGAAAAATAAACTTTACTCCCATGTGCCCCTTTAGTGTTTGCTTGACTCGGTTGGAGGGCTTCTTGTCTCTGAGCCAGAGAGTCATGGGTTGAAATCTGGCTCCAGGACTTGAGCCCATTATCTAGGCCGAACTTTGGTGTAATATTGGGGGAGCACTGCATTGTCAGAGGTGCCGTCTTTCAATGAGACGTTAAGCTAAACCCCTGTCTGCTTGGACGTCGAAGATCCCTTGACAGTTTTTTGAAGAAGAGCAGGGGAGTTCTCCCGATGTCCTGGCCAATATTCCACTCTCAACCAACATCATCACAATAGATTAACTGGGCATTCATCTCATTGCTACGCGCAAGTCGAAAGCTGTATTTGCCTAGAAACGAAAACAGTTGACGAGACTTCAGGTGTAGGCCGTGAAGCACTTTTGGGACATCCTGAGAATGTGCAAGTTCTTTCTTTAACACGTTCAGAAAGATTCCTCTGTGAAAGCAAATTACAGGATCCTATGTCATTTCAGGAAGCTGGAAATCAGCATTTGGAAGAGGAGGTTTGGTGACTGTCGATGTCTCTCTGTGATTAGTGCAGGGCTCTTTATGTTGCATTAAAATTACTTTCAAACTTGCAAAACCAGCATTGCGAAAGCCACGATCGGGCGGTTTCTTGCCCCTCCTCAGCATTAGTGTTACTCTGGGGGGAGGAGGGGAGGTTGATAGTCGACCCCTTTGCGTTTTGCCCCCGGGTGATTGGAGCCGTGTACAGCACATGGGGGAGGGGCCTATGCCGCCATTTTACATTTCCTGCATGCCCCCTGACCTCGCAAACCTTTCTCTTCTTGCAAACATAAAAAGCACTTTGTCCTCCTACCCTTAAAAAAGCTGACGCCGTCCCTTTAAACCGCTCGATGAGGAGGTTGCCATGGTGACTGTGCCGTCACTGTGACATCATGGGGAACGACTGTCATTGTTTGCGGACAAGACGCATTAGAAACGAGATTCTTAATGACATGATTTACGTCCCTGCCATTGTTGCAGCATTAAATACGAGACTCTACCTGGGATACCTCACAACGCAGAGATGAGCAGTCACCAACAGGCCTTATTTATTGGCAACGTATATTGCTGCACACAACACACATCAGAGCAGCTCCGACTGGCGGGTCATAATAGAATCCACTAACGAGGTCAACTGCAAAGTGCTGGGGTATAATTAACTGGTTGGAAGTGACTCAGTCAGTGGTAACTCTATCTAAGAGCTGCCTGTTAATGGCAACACTTGACACCAGTGCAGTGTTATTTACACCGTGACACACCGTCACACAACGGAGTACACGGTGATTACCGGCTAATTAGGGGCATCAATTAATACGCAGCCAGACATACAAACAAGCAAACACGCACACTTAACAACCTGTTAAACGCACCTATATAGAGAGGGAAGAATGAGAGACAGGGAGATAAAGAGGGGGGGATAAGGGGCTAGAGAAACACAGGCAGTAATGAGCTATCCACCAACTCAGCATTCACTCACGTTTGCTGTCTCCAGTTACTTTTTTCTCATTTGTCCTTGGGATGCGAGGGGTGATGGTGGTGCCGCCATTTATCGCCAGTCTCTGATTCCCCGAGAAGGCGAACCTTCTCCTTGACAAACTGAGTGGCTTGGTGAAGAAGTAAATGGTTGTTGGACCACATTAAATGGCAATAAGTCAACCATGCCACGTGGGACTGGAGCCACATTGGCCAACACCAGGGGCTTCCCCTCTCTGAGGGACATTAGAGAACCAGTTGGGGTTTTTACTGCAATCGTGGACATTTTTATTCTCGGTTACCATGTTTATTGAATCCAATTCCATGGAGGGATTTCAGCTCAAGACGTCTGGTTCGCGGCCTCTACACTTCTGTACGGTTTGCAGTTTAATTGGTATTTGTAGTGGATTGATCATTCACAAGTCCAGCTGTGAGATAGCTCCTTGTTTTCCAGTTGTGGCCCAGAGGGTAGCACTCTTGACTCTAAGTCAGAAGGTTATGGATTCCAAGCCCCACACCAGAGACTAGAACACAAAATCTAGGCTGCTACTCCAATATGAGTACTGAGGGAGCACTGCCTTTTGGAATGAAACATTAAACCCTCTCAGTTGGACTTTAAAGATCCCATGGCATTATTTTGAAGCAGGGGAGTTCTCCCTGGTGTCCTGGCCAATATTTATCCCTCAACTAACACCGCTAAAAACAGATCATTTGGTCATTATCACACTGCTGTTTGTGGGATCTTGCTGTGTGCGTTTCGTATATTACTTAAAAAGTCCTTCATTGCCCGTAAAGTGCTTTGGGACGTCCTGAGGTCATGAAAGGCGCTATATGCAAGTCTTTCTTTCCTTACAACAGACGTGAGCACCATGTTTCCACCAAATTAATGTCTGTCATTTCAGTGTCCCACTCCAGACATTAAAACATATATTTTGTAAAAGTTTCCCAAAGGCACTGAGACTAACTGTACAGTTATCTGGGAAAGAGCTGTTTCCCACTTCTCCTTTAATGAGGGAGATCGCGTTACATGTTCAAGAAAGCAATCCTCGGAGGAGCAGTACACAGGCAGTCAGGTGCGTCAATGATCTGATCATTTCTGCTCTGCCCATTAATTCAGCTCCTTCACACTGCTAGGCTCAGTGACTGCAAATAAATTCCACAATTGTATTGCCGGCACTGGCTGTCTACAAACAAAAGCCGGCCAAGAAACAAGAATTAATATTCATCGTGACTCTTTGAAGGCTGCCCGACCAATATCAGGTGTTGGATCTCAGGCCTGGGTCCATTAATCCATTAATCCCATTACAATTGTGAGCAGTTCTGGGCACCGCACCTTCGGAAGGACATATTGGCCTTGGAGGGAGTGCAGCGTAGGTTGACTGGAATGATACCCGGACTTCAAGGGTTAAGTTACGAGGAGAGATTACACAAATTGGGGTTGTATGCTCTGGAGTTTCGAAGGTTAAGGGGTGATCTGATCGAAGTTTATAAGATATTAAGGGGAACGGATAGGGTGGATAGAGAGAAACTATTTCCGCTGGTTGGGGATTCTAGGAGTAGGGGGCACAGTCTAAAAATTAGAGCCAGACCTTTCAGGAGTGAGATTAGAAAACATTTCTACACACAAAGGGTGCTAGAAGTTTGGAACTCTCTTCCTCAAACGGCAATTGATACTAGCTCAATTGCTAAATTTAAATCTGAGATAGATAGCTTTTTGGCAACCAAAGGTATTAAGGGATATGGGCCAAAGGCAGGTATATGGAGTTAGATCACAGATCAGCAATGATCTTATCAAATGGCGGAGCAGGCACGAGGGGCAGAATGGCCTACTCCTGTTCCTATGTTCCTACAACAGGCAGTGTCTGAGATCATTGAGAAGGTCTCACATGGTCTCCAACCTCCCATCATTTAGCCATTGTAGGAGAAGGAGCATCAAGTGACCTTACAATGACAAGTGAGAGATTGGGCCTTCTAATTCAGATTCCTAAATGAACTCTACTGCCTGGGTCCTTAATGGAATTCTTCACATAATTTGAGGATTGCATTGAGTTTTTAATTAAACCTTACAGATTGGAGTTAGCCCCAAGCGAAGGATGGAGATTGTTTTCTTTGCCTGTAGAACAAGATTGCAAGTTTATGAAACGTGGAAGCTTTGAGTTTTACTTTATTAGTTAGGACTTGGAGGCAGATTTTCCTCTTGTTGCGTTTGAAAGTTAAACGACTGTCTTGGTGCAGCGTTGAGAGGGAAATTGGACCTGGAGGAGTTCAAATCCAGAAAGAAGCCGGGCCAGTTCTCCACTCATTTGAATTAATGGTCTAAGTTTGGGCGGGCTCCACTGGGCGAGTGTCTGATTTTCCTCTACGTCCTTCCCTCAGCGATTCGTTACAGACAAGCACAAGAGGAAAGAGTCCTGTACTGTCTATTATCCAGTAATTCCAATGAATCAGCCTTGAATAAAGAGGAGCAGTCTTACTGGGTGACTGACAGCAGCGGAGGTCCAAAGCTACTTAACCTGTGCTACGCAGAGAATTTTGCTGCTTGCAATTAGTGTCCTGAGCACTGGTACCTTTCCCACTGACGGAGAAAATCCTATACAAACCAACAGCAATGGAAATACTTGTGTTCCGACCCCTCGGAAGCCGTGGTTTTCTGGCTGTCGTTGCCTCTGACTTACAGATTGGGCCTGTAATTGGCAAATTAATTTCAATATCGATAAGTGTGAAGCGTTACATTTTGGTAGGAAGACTAAGAGTCCCATATTGCTTGGAAAATAAGAGTCTAAATGGGCTAGAGGAGCAAAGGAACATGGATGTACAGATACACAAATCATTGAAAATAGCCACGTGGGTTAATAAGGCCATAAAAAAGCATACAGAGCATTGGGGTTTGTTTCTTGAGGGATAGAATTGAAAAGCAGAGAAGTTATGTTAAACTTGTATAGAACTTTGGTTAGACCGCAGTTCACAGCACTGTGAACAGTTCTTGTCTCCATATTATAAAAAGGTTATAGAGGCATTGGAGAAGGTGCAAAAAAGATTTACTAGGATGACACCAGAACTGAGAGGTTATACCTGTCAGGAAAGGCTGAGCAGGCTGGGGCTCTTTTCTCTAGAAAAGAGAAGGCTGAGGGGTGACCTGATAGAGGTCTTTAAGATTATGAAAGGGTTTGATAGGGTAGACCTAGAGATGTTTTCACTTGGGAGGAGACCAGAACTAGGGACCATAAATATAAGATAGTCACTAATAAATCCAATAGGGAATTCAGGAGAAACTTCTTTACCCGGAGAGTGGTGAGAACATGGAACTCGCTACCACAAGGAGTAGTTGAGGCGAATAGCATAGATGTATTTAAGGGAAAGCTGGACAAACACATGAGGGAGAAAGGAATAGAAGGATATCTTGATGGGGTGAGATGAAGTAGGGTGGGAGGAGGCTGGTGTGGAGCATAAACGCCGGCACAGACCTGTTGGGCCGGATGGCCTGTTTCTGTGCTGTAAATTCCATGTAATTCTATGTAATGGTGGCTGAGGCGGCCAACACTGAGGTTAACCCTCCTCCCCCCGACCCGAGACGATGAAACAACACAAGAAGGAAAGAACTTGCATGGGTGACAGCCTCCTTTGTGAAGCTAAGGTGCCTGGGACAATGGTCCTCAGTGAAATTGAGGGAGGAGGACTGCTATCTGAAGACCCGCTGTGGGTATGGCCTCCTCCGCAGTGCCTTCCCCTTGTCCCAGCTTCTCCTGCTCCGTCGCTGCTCTCCCTCGCCCTCCAGCCCTAAAGGCAGCCCTACCAGACCAACCATGACCGCAGTCAAACTATTTTGAAAGCAGCCAAAAGCACCATAAAAACATCTTCTCAGAAGGAAGAAAACAATTGCAGGAGTGAGAAAATAGGCCAAAAAAATGCCCAAACGTTAACCAGCAAAGGACAATTGAGCGATTAACCCGTGCGGCGGGAATGAGCCCTGTCGACGGCGCTGCTGAAGGGTCTTTGTTGCCCGTTGGTGCCGCGATTTCCCGGGCGAGTTTCTCACGTGGGCGATTCAGGTGCCAGCGCTGCCCAATTTCAAAAAAGGCACCTGCAGCAAGCGTAGGACCCTTATTTAAATATTTAAATGACCATTTAACATATTTCCCGAGCCCTGGATGCCTATAGAAGAGTCCGATCCAATATGGCGGGCAGCGTGGGATGGGCGCGGGCACACCTGTGAAACGGGCGCGGTGCCAACGGATTTCGAGGCCATGTTAGGATTTATTTTTGTAGACCAGACCCCGTGTAATGATTAGCTTCGTAACCCTGTCCAGTCCAATCCACAGCGAACTCTGACCTTTGATGGTTCCATTCTTTGTCCTTCTTCATCCAACGATATCCTTGGCTTCATTGACCTCTGATTTCAGATGGAACTCCCACATCTTCTCTCCATTGCTGGAGCTGCCTCCAAGAAGCTCTTTTGTCCCTAACACTTCTTTTCCCCTCAAGAGAAAGCTTGCCCTCTGACAGGAGATCCCTCGCCTCCTGCCTCCAAATATCTCGCTCTCTATCGCAGTCTTTCTTGTCTGTCTCTATTTAATCGAAGCTACCATCATCAGTGCTCGTCTTAATTGTCCTCATTTTCCTCAAAAACTCCAAATCCATTATCCCACATGCCTATCTTCTCTTTGTATCTTCACTGTGTCAAAATCAAGACTCATTGTACTGGCTCCAGCTCTAACTCATTCTATCACAGGGCCTCGAATGGAACTCCTTACCTCCCTCAGCTTTCCCTTGCTCCTAAATCATCAGCCCTTTTAAAGTCTGAACGTCCCATCACGTAATCAATACTTCTTGATTTACTTCATCTTCTCTTTCTCCTCAGCTTGGCTCAGTTAGTCGCACTCTTGCATCTAAGTTCAAGACTTAAGCATATAATTTAGAATCATGTTGGGAGTAGTGCAACATGGACTATTGAAACAAGGCCCTGTATACTGGCTCAAGAGAATGTCAAAGATCCCATAATGTGACAATATGTGTTCAAATCTCTCCATGGCCTCCTACAACCCTCTGAAACCTCTGCACTCCTCCAATTCTGACCTCTTGTGCATCCCTGATTTCCTTTACCCCGCCATTGGCGGCCGTGCCTTCAGCTGCCTCGGCCCCAAGCTCTGGAATTCCCTCCCTAAACCTCTCCGCCTCTCTACCTCTCCCCCTTTAAGATGTTCCTTAAAACCTCTTTGACCAAGCTTTTGGTCACCTGTCCTAATATCTCCTTATGTGGCTCAGTGTCAAGTTTTATCTGATATTCGCTCCTGTGAGGCTCCCTGGGACGTTTTACTACGTTAGAGGCCCTGTATAAATGGGGGTTGTTGTGAAGCAGTTGGAAGGAAGCAAGGGGGTTGTCTAGGCTTTTTCATCTAAAACCAGATGAACAGGTCACTCAGTCACATGACTGTTTCTGGGATCTTGCTGTGTGTAAAGTGTCTGCTGCCACTTTTGTTTACATAACAGCAGTCACTGCACTCCAAAGTAACGGTCGGTACGGGAAACACTTTGAGATGTTTCTCGGAGGCGCGGTGAAGTGAGATGAGAATGCGAATCCTTCCGTTTGTTTCTTCAATCTTTTCAAACGTGGTGATGTCCTGAGCTTTGGGACCCAACCCTTCGAATTCATTTCCTACTTAAAAAAAGAATACAGGGCCGATTTTAAATGAAAACCACAAACGCTGTCAACCTGAGGTAAAATGGAAAATGCTGGATGTGCACAATGTGCCTATCAGCATCTGTGAAAAGGCAGGTTCGTGTTTCTGGGAGTAGCCCCTTTGTCAGGACAGCAGTAGGTTTCTGACCATAGGTCGACACTGGGGTTGCCAACTCTCGTTGGGTGTAATCCTGGAGGTTTCATCACATGACCTCCCACCTCCAACTGCCCCGCCCCCACACTCCCGCCATTGGTCCATCCTCCAGGCCAATGACCAATTGGAAAGCTAGCAGACTCTTTGTTACCCAGTTGGATTAAGCTTGATTGTCAGTCAAAGAGCCTTTTGCCCATCTCCAATATTTTTATAACTAATAAATGAAAGCATTCAAAGAAAATGAATAAAAAAACACAATTTCGTTTAATGCCCCTATGATTTTATCTCCTGAGTATTCTAGAGATTAATCTTCAATTCCTGGAGACTCCAGGCCAATCCTGGAGGGTTGGCAACCCTAGTCTACCCTCAATCTTAACCCGTCTTCCCTCTGCAGAGGCTGGCGGGCCTCCTGTTCACACATAGCTGACCCATTATTGTATCACTTTACTAGTGATTTAACTTTTCACCTTTGACCTTTTTTAACACCATTCCCAATGGAAAAAAAAACCTACAATACAATTGCCCTGATCTGAGATATTCCCGGATGAAATGCCTGGGAAATTCTTCGCACTGTTGCTGAGCCTACAGGATTGGGGCAATCAGCCACTTTTTCTTTCTTCAAAGGAGTATTGAGTGTGTGGCTGGGTTACCATAGAAACAGCGTCTCTTCTAGCCTCCCTAGAGTCAGGCACGCAAATACTGCACTTAGTGTCATTAATCACTGTCAGAACCTAGTTCTCCACCAGCCTCTTCTGTCTAATACACTAGATCAATAACAGGTCAGCAATTAAAGACAACCTCAAAAACCCGTACCATTGCACTGCTCGCCTCAGAGAGCTGTCATGCGTTCCGCACGTAATGGTGAAGGATGTTCAACAGT
This sequence comes from Heptranchias perlo, assembly GCF_035084215.1. Taxonomy (NCBI): domain Eukaryota; kingdom Metazoa; phylum Chordata; class Chondrichthyes; order Hexanchiformes; family Hexanchidae; genus Heptranchias; species Heptranchias perlo. The sequence continues at coordinate 10,888,894 of NC_090365.1, forward strand.
AACAGTAATGGGGGAAGAGCCAATCTACATTAATGCCTGTTTGCATGTTCTAGTCTCCCTGCCGAAAGGAACAAAGCAAAAATGCACTTCCAGCAGGGGCATGCGTTCGATGCTGCTCCACACATCTCCGAATCGTCACGCTTGCTCGTCGGGTCCATGTGGTGAAAGATCAATTTTTTAAAGCAGGGCAAGCTACAACTCTGAAGATGCCCTGCGTCATGTGAGGCGGGAACACAGGAGCAGGAGCAGGCCATTCAGCCCCTTGAGCCCGTTCCGCCATTCTATTACATCATGGCTGATCTGTAAAAAAGAATAATTTGCATTTATATGGGACATCCCAAAGCGCTTTGCAGCCAATGAAGCACTTTTTGTAATGTAGGAAACAGGGCAGCTGATTTGTGCACAGCAAGATCCCACCAACAGCAATGTGATAATGACCAGATAATCTGTTTTGTTGGTTGAGGGATAAATATTGGCTTGGTAGAAATCCCCATCTCTTCTTCGAAATAGTGCCATGAGAGCTTAGAGGGCAGACGGGGTTTCAATTTAACGTCTCATTTGAAAGCCGGCATGTCTGACAGTGCAGCACTCCCTCAGAACTGCACTAGAATGTCAGCTGAAATATTGTGCTCAATGCTCTGGAGTGGGACTTGAACCCATGATCTTTCTGCCTCAGAAGCAAGAGCTCTACCCACTAGACTGTACCTCAACGCCAATGCCCCATGTGCTTGAGGCAACGTGGAGTACCAGGGATGAGGGCCCCAATACTCCTCCCACCTGGACATCGCCCCATGTGAAGGACCAAAGAGAAAGAGGGAAAAATGGGGTCGATGGTCAGGCTCACCATCTAGCCTCTTTCCCCAACACATTCAGGGGGTTCTGACCTGCTCATCAGCAGGGGACGGAGATCCCCATCCTGAAAGGATGAAAAGAAACTCACGGATGGAAATGGGCTGAAGGACACTCTCAATTTGCTTTGAAATTTCCAGACAGCTCTGTAGGGAGTCCCAAAAACAAACACATTGGACTGAAAAAAGGAGACAAATGTGAAAACCTCAGAGAGAAACGAACCTTAAAAAGAGAAGCCATGAATGTTGGAAGGTTAAAATTAAAAAATAAAAATACGCAACAGGGCCATCAACATCTGGAAGGGAGAGAGAGAGGGTTTTTTTTATTCGTTCGTGGGATGTGGGCGTCGCTGGCAAGGCCGGCATTTATTGCCCATCCCTGATTGCCCTTGAGAAGGTAGTTGTGAGCCGCCTTCTTGAACCGCTGCAGTCCGTGTGGTGAAGGTTCTCCCACAGTGCTGTTAGGAAGGGAGTTCCAAGATTTTGACCCAGCGACGATGAAGGAACGGCGATATATTTCCAAGTCGGGATGGTGTGTGACTTGGAGAGGAACGTGCAGGTGGTGTTGTTCCCATGAACCTGCTGCTCTTGTCCTTCTAGGTGGTAGAGGTCGCAGGTTTGGGAGGTGCTGTTGAAGAAGCCTTGGCGAGTTGCTGCAGTGCATCCTGTGGATGGTACACACTGCAGCCACTGTGCGCTGGTGGTGAAGGGAGTGAATGTTTAGGGTGGTGGACGGGGTGCCAATCAAGCGTGCTGCTTTGTCCTGGATGGTGTCGAGCTTCTTGAGTGTTGTTGGAGCTGCACTCATCCAGGCAAGTGGAGAGTATTCCATCACACTCCTGACTTGTGCCTTGTAGATGGTGGAAAGGCTTTGGGGAGTCAGGAGGTGAGTCACTCGCCGCAGAATACCCAGCCTCTGACCTGCTCTTGTAGCCACAGTATTTATATGGCTGGTCCAGTTAAGTTTCTGGTCAATGGTGACTCCCAGGATGTTGATGGTGGGGGGATTCGGCGATGGTAATGCCGTTGAATGTCAAGGGGAGGTGGTTGGACTCTCTCTTGTTGGAGATGGTTAATGTTGTGGGTTCCACCACTCAGCTGTAATGAACTGCCCCACCCAAAAGCTTAGGGGCTTTTCATCGGACTCTGACTGGCCTATTGTGCATTTTTATTTGAAAGATTAGAGAGGGTGCAGAGGAGATTTACCAGAACGGTACCAGGGATGAGGGCCTTCGGTTATGTGGAGAGACTGGAGAAGCTGGGACTGTTCTCCTTAGAGCAGAGAAGGTTAAGAGGAGATCTAATGGAGGTGTTCAAAATCATGAACAGTTTTGACAGAGTAAATAAGGAGAAACTGTTTCCAGTGGTAGAAGGGTCGGTAACCAGAGGACACAGATTTAAGGTGATCGGCAAAAGAGCCAGAGGCGACATGAGGAAATATTTTTTTACGCAGCGAGTTGCTATGATCTGGAATGCGCTGCCTGAAAGGGCGGTGGAAGCAGATTCAATAGTAACTTTCAAAAGGGAATTGGATAAATAGTTGAAGGGAAAAAGCTTACAAGGAAAGAGCAGGGCGAGTGGGACTAATTGGATTGCTCTTTCAAAGAGCCGGCACAGGCACGATGGGCCGAATGGCCTCTTTCTGTGCTGTACCTACTATGATACTATGAATATTAAAGTGGAGGGGGGGGCAGGAATGGAGGTTCACACACACAAAATCTTTGAAGGTGACAGGACAAGTTGATAAAGCTGTTACAAAGCACAGGAATAGTCGAGTCTGGAGGTAACGAAGGCATGGGTGAAGGTTTCAGCAGGAGATGGGCTGAGGCAGGGGCGGAGAACGGGCGATGTTACGGAGATGGAAGTATCATCTGACCCAGGAGCGTTTAATGCTGACACTGGTAGTCGAGCCTAATCAAGTGAGTGCGAGGGAAATCCACCGTGGGGGGCAACATGGCTGATTTCACCCCTGCCTTTCCCGGAGATACTGAGATCGCCATCTCACTGCTACCCCAACTAAGAACAGGTAAATCAGTGAGGACCAAAAATCAAACCTGGGACCTTCTTGCCCCGTGTGACTCAGTAGGTGGTGCTGCTACTGTCATACTGTAAAATGATAAATTTTTGCATTATCATATTGAATTAAATTCACTACAGATTAAAATTACGTTCTCCGGCAAATTAAATTTGAAATGACTTTAACATGATTACCTATTTGCATCCAGAACTCAAATTACGACCAAACATTTTTGTTTACGGTAACACAGATATATTTTTGCAAAATTCAGCGGTAAAGTCAACCCAAAGCGATTAACAGAGGGTCACACGCTGGCCGTCCGCAGGTCTGCCTGTTCCCTTTGAAGTTGCCTGAAGAACCCTTCTTCCAGAGAGATGGGGAGAATAATCAGCAGAGAAACAAACAGGGAGGCAGTCAAAAGCAGAGATTTGTTTAAATAAATAAAGTGAACGAGGTTTATAAGCGAACGCACAAAACATTTTGTTCGGGCATGAGCCAGATGATGAGTTCAAGAGGTCGGGCATGGGACAAAGCGAGCATTGAGGACTGAAACAAAACCAATTCAAAACCCTTTTTAAATAAATAAATGAATCTTTAATCGGAATCATTGTCCCTTTAAGGGTAATTGCGATCTGCTTCTCATCTCTGCCTCAGCCTCTTGTGCCAAAGAGCTCCTTTGATATACAACAAAATGGAGTCAGTGCATCTTCTGGGCTTTTGATGAACCACTTGAGTGTCAGGTACAAGAAAAGTCGGAGGAAGGGGAATGTGAGTAATTTCTAGCCGAGCCAGCGCTAAACAGGAGACGCACACCCTCTCTCGCTGGCTCTCTCTCTCTCTCTCTCCCCAGTTGCTAGGTTTGAAGAAGCTATTCAACAATTTAAAGGCTTTCTGTCCATTTTTGCTTTTCTAGCCCGTTCATCCTCGGGATCATTTCTCAAAAGAAGCAAAGCACTTTAAACGGCCATAGCTGGAGTACAGGGATAGGATCTGTCTCCTTATAGTGAAGGGTAAGAGGATCTAGCTTTTATTGCATGCGTTGGCCCTTGTAATTCACTCTTTAATGTCTGTCCATCTCCCCTCAAAGGCACTGACTCCTGTTCAGGTCCGGTTCCAAACGGCCACACTTTATGAACCAGTCTAGACGATGAGTGTCAGGAAGCTGTTCCATTGTTAGGAACTGATCTCTGTTCCCCTTTCCAGCAGGAGTGACTGGGTGGGGATCAGGGACACTTCTTCCCAACTTTAGTCCAGGGAAGCTCAGATCATTTGCAGTGTACATTATTTGCTGTAATAAGCAATAAAAGAATTAATTGTGAAATATTTCACAATAAAAAAAAGACTTGCATTTATATAGCACCTTTCACGACCTCAGGATGTCCCAAAGCGTTTTACAGCCAACGAAGTACTTTTGAAGTGTTGTGATGTAGGAAACGCAGCAGCCGATTTGCGCACAGCAAGATCCCACAAACAACAATGAGATAAATGACCAGATACTCTGTTTTAGTGATGTTGGTTGAGGGATAAATATTGGCCCAGGACACCGGGGAGAACTCCCCCGCTCTTCTTCGAATAGTGTCATGGAATCCACCTGAGAGGGCAAGGGGGAGGGAGTTTCATGTGAAAGACGGCACCTCCGACAGCGCAGCACTCCCTCAGAACTGCACTGGGAGTGTCGGCCTAGCTTATGTGTTCAAGGGGGTGATTTTAAACCCCGAGAACGGGTGGGTTGGGGGCAGGTGGGAGTGGGAAGCCTGTACTTTTACGCGCCGACAATAAACCCAGAAATAAAGCCAGGTTGCGGTCGCGACCCAAAGAACAACTATTTTCAACTCCCACCCGGCCCCAACCCACCCGTTCTTGGGGTTTAAAATCACCGCCCCCCCAAGTCTCTAGATGGGGACTTGAACCCAAGACCTTCTGACTCAGAGGCGAGAGTGGTTTATAATCATCTCAGGCTCATCGACACTCACAACTGGTTTGTGGTTCTTTGCCCCACTGGGAATCCCAGGTGAAGGACCATGGCCCATCGCCCAGGAGCACTGACAAGGCCGAGGACGTAGTGAGGAGGTGTGGCCAAGCTTGGGTTTTAGAAGCCAGTGGTTCGCACGAGGAAAAGTGACAGGGGGGCAAAGTTCTCTTGGCATATCCCTTGGGTGTGAAGGATCATCTGAGCACAGTGCAGAGAGGAATATCAGACCTGGTAACAGAGCCCCATCTGACTTTCCTGGGGGATTCACGCAAACCAGCCTTCCCCACCCAAAGGTAATCGGCCCCGAGGAGCTCCACGGTCTTGGGTCACACCCGTGACGAGCGATTTTTTTTGGCTGGCGTTTAAATTCGTGGGGTAAATCGCGAGGCCCCACCTGAGTCCAAGCAAATTGGATCGAGACGGCCTGGAGTGTGGAGAGTCTGACTCTACTTCATTCTGGAGTTGGGCTGGGTTTCCTGACTCCAGAGCAAATTTCCTCAGCCTCAGTGAGAGGCACAACCGCCTCGCACTGGCACAACAGCTGCAGTCCCACTGCAGATGTGGAAGAGGACAATGCTTCTGCTGCTCATTCCTGCCTTAAGTGCTGTTTGCAATTCTTCTCTCAATGTGCACCTCTGTATATATTATCTCTCTGGAGCCTGTTTTTACAAAGGTCATTCTCAGTGCAGGATTTTAAATTCCACATTCTCCATGTAAATATTAATCCGCTAATCATTTAACCATCACATTCAAGAGGCCTTAAATGGGCTTGTTACTGTAAATAGAAAACACATTCCCTTCATAAGACTAAAACTAGCTTTTCCACTCAAAACTCTCGGCTTCTAAGTAGAATCTTTAGTCCAACGTAAAGATCTTGTAAAGATCAGCTGTGTATTTACTTGTAGTGCACTGTTTATGTTATAAACCTTTCACAGGTTGACTGGGTGAGGTGAAGTAGGTCTCATTGCTGTTAAGGTTTTCAGCTCCATCGTTCTGTATTTTGTTACCTCGCTGACGACTGTGTTGTTTGTTTTTGTATCAGTTTCTCTACGTTTCTCCCTCCCCCCGCCTTCTTCTCCTGGACGTACCGACGTAGGCAGCGGTACAACATCGTAAGTGCGGCGCGGCTAGCCTCCCCGTCCTCGACGTCGCTGCCATTCTTTACGCCCGAGCCGCGGTGACGGGTGTGGGCTGGCTGCTCGACTGTGTGGGGCATCGCGGCCAAGCCCAATCCTGGCGCAACTTTCAAATGGGAGAGTCGAAACGACACAGAGGGAGGCCATTCGGCCCATCTCGCCCGTGCCGGCTCTTCGAAAGAGCTATCTAATTAGTCCCACCCCCCTGCTCTTTCCCCATAGCCCTGCAAATTTTTCCCCTTCAAGTATTTATCCAATTCCCTTTTGAAAGTTATTATTGAATCTGCTCCCTTTCAGGCAGTGCATTCCAGATCATAACAACTCGCTGCATTAAAAGTGTCTCCTCATCTTCCCCTCTGGTTCTTTTTCCAATTATCTTAAATTTGTGTCCTTTGGTTACCGACCCTTCTGCCACAGGAAACAGTTTCTCCTTATTCACTCTATCAAAACCCTCATGATTTTGAACACCTCTATTAAATCTCCCCTTAACCTTCTCTGCTCTAAGGAGAACAATCCCAGCTTCTCCAGTCTCTCCACATAACTGAAGTCCCTCATCCCTGGAACCATTCTAGTCAATCTCCTCTGCACCCTCTCCAAGGCCTTGACATCCTTCCTAAAGTGTGGTGCCCAGAATTGGACACAATACTCCAGCTGGGGCCTAACCAGTCATTTATAAAGGTTTATTATAACTTCCTTGCTTTTGTACTCCATGCCTCTAATTATAATGCACAGGTGATAAGTTCACCTGGGCAGTTCCCATTATAAAGAAATAAAGACTTGTATTTATATAGCGCCTTTCACGACCTCAAGACATCCCAAAGCACTTTACAGCCAATGAAGTGCTTTTTAAGTGTAGTCACTGTTGTATTGCAGGAAACACGGCAGCCAATTTGCACACAGCAAGATCCCACAAGCATCACTGTGATAATGACCAGATAGGTGTTGTTTGAGGGATAAATATTGACCAGGACACCGGGGAGAACTTCCTGCTCTTCCTTATTGAGAAAATCATAATATGATTAGGCAGAGTCAACATGGTTTAATGAAACGGAAATCGTGTTTGACAAATCTATTAGAGTTTTTTGAGGATGGAACCAGCAGGGTAGATAAAGGGGAACCAGTAGATGTAGTATATTTGGATTTTCAAAAGGCATTCGATAAGGTGCCACGTAAAAGATTGTTACATAAGGTAAGGTGTCATGGGGTTGGGGGTAATATATTAGCATGGATGATTGGTTAACGGACAGGCTGTAACTGGTGGGGTGCCACATGGATCAGTGCTCGGGCCTCAGCTATTTACAATCTATATTAATGACTTCGATGAAGGAACCGAGTGTAATGTATCCAAGTTTGCTGACGATACAAAGTTAGGTGGGAAAGTAAGCTGTGAGGAGGACACAAAGAGTCTTTTTTTAAATTTGTTCATGGGATGTGGGCATCGTTGGCGAGGCCAGCATTTATTGCCCATCCCTAATTGCCCTTGAGAAGGTGGTGGGGAGCTGCCTTCTTGAACCGCTGCAGTCTGTGTTGTGAAGTTTGCAAAGGGATATAGACAGGTTAAGTGAGTGGGCAAGTAGGTGACAGACAGAGTATAATGTGGGGAAATATGAGGTTATTCACTTTGGTAGGAAGAATAGAAAAACAGAATTTTTTTAAATGGTGAGAAACTATTAAATGTTGGTGTTCAGAGAGACTTGGGTGTCCTCATACAAGAAATACAAAAAGTTAGCATACAGGTACAGCAGGCAATTAGGAAGGCAAATGGAATGTTGGCCTTTATTGCAAGGGGGTTGGAGTACAAGAGTAAGGAAGTCTTACTACAATTGTACAGGGCTTTGGTGAGACCTCACCTGGAGTACTGTGTACAGTTTTGGTCTCCTTATCTAAGGAAGGATATACTTGCCTTCGAGGCGGTGCAACGAAGGTTCACTAGATTAATTCCTGGGATGAGGGGGTTGTCCTATGAAGAGAGGTTGAGTAGAATGGGCCTATACTCTCTGGAGTTTAGAAGAATGAGAGATGATCTGATTGAAACATATAAGATTCTGAGGGGGCTTGGCAGGGTAGATGCTGAGAGATTATTTCCCCTGGCTGGAGAGTCTAGAACTAGGGGGCATAGTCTCAGGATAAGGGGCCAGCCATTCAAGACTGAGATGAGGAGGAATTTCTTCATGCAGAGGTTGTGAATCTTTGGAATTCTCTACCCCAGAGGGCTGTGGATGCTCAGTCGTTGGGTATATTCAAGGCTGAGATGGATAGATTTTTGGACTCTAGGAGAAACAAGGGATATGGGGATAGGGCGGGAAAGTGGAGTTGAGGTCGAAGATCAGCCATGATCTGATTGAATGGCGGAGCAGGCCCGAGGGGCCGAATGGTCTACTCCTGCTCCTATTTCTTATGTTCTTCTTCGGAATAGTGCTGTGGGATCTTTTACGTCTACCTGAACGGGCAGACGGGGCCTCGGTTTAAGGTTTCATCCAAAAGACAGCACCTCCAACAGTGCAGCACTCCCTTAGTACTGGCACTGGGAGGATCAGCCTAGATTTTGTGCTCAAGTCTTTGGAGTGGGACTTGAACCCACAACCTTCTGACTCAGAGACAAAAATGTGACCACTGAGCCACTGTTGATGTGGGCAATAAAATTTACGGTGAAGACAGACAGAAGAATTTTAATAGATTACCAATATCTTGTATGCAGAATTCAGCATTCAAAAATATCAGTTCTGTATGTGTGAGACACACTCTTACTGTGTCTATAACTGACCCACATTTACATGTTTAGCATTAAATAACGCCATTATGAACTGTAATTTGATTTTGCCCGGAGGGTTTTAAATCTTTCGAGTCTGGTGTCTAACAGAGGGGTGAGATCACGCAAAGGAAGAGAAGTTTACAAGAATATTTTATTTATTAAGGCAACAAAACAAGGAAGTGTAATTTGAACAAAATAAGTTTGTGTGACATGAAGTCATTTGAACAATTTATATTTTGGAATAAAATATAAACATAAAAATTCCCATTAGTGTCCTGTGATATTATATTATGTTGGTTTCTGTTGCCTGATCTGCATTTATGGATATCTCGTCTCTGTGAGGAATTGGCTTCTTTCAGCAAAGGCTGCAGTTGGGATATTTCAGGTTGGTCATAGTGAAGGCAGGGTTCCTGCTCCTGATCGCAGTCCAGTGACCCCTGCTCGAAAGTGGGTGTGTACACATTGGACAAGAGCAGGACTGGATCTGGCTCACCTTCCCCGTTTATGGTCTTGGACCTGACTTGGATCCTCACACACTTCCCTTATTTATGATCGTGCTAAAAATGCTGCCCAGAGGAACTGTTTTGTTGAGCTTGATGAGAATAACAAGTCTCTAGTTTGCGGTAAAACAGTCATGGGAACTCTCTGATAAGGTAGAGTCATGCACTAATCTAGGCCGACACTTCAATGCAGGACTGAGGGAAAGCTTCACTGTCTTGCAGATGAGACGTTAAACCGAGGCCCTGTCTGCCCTCTCAGTTGGATGTAAAAGATCCCATGGCAGCTCAAAACTGGGCATCCATGAGGCGCTGTGGGCCATCATCAGCAGCGGAATTGTATTCCAGCACAATCTGTAACCTCATGGCCCGGCATATTCCTCACTCTACCATTACCAACAAGCCAGGGGATCAACCCTGGTTCAATCAGGAGTGTAGAAGAGCATGCCAGGCGCAGCACAAGGCATACCTAAAAATGAGGTGCCAACCTGGTGAAGCTACAACACAGGACTACATGCATGCTAAACAGCAGAAGCAACATGCTATAGACAGAGCTAAGCGATTCCACAACCAACAGATCAGATCTGCAGTCCTGCCATATCCAGTCGTGAATGGTGGTGGACAATTAAACAACTAACGGGAGGAGGAGGCTCTGCAAACATCCCCATCCTCAATGATGGCGGAGTCCATCTCGTGAGTGCAAAAGACAAGGCTGAAGCGTTTGCAACCATCTTCAGACAGAAGTGCCGAGTGGATGATCCATCTCGGCCTCCTCCCGATATCCCCACCATCACAGAAGCCAGTCTTCGGCCAATTCGATTCACTCCACGTGATATCAAGAAACAGCTGAGTGCACTGGATACAGCAAAGGCTATGGGCCCCGACAACATTCCAGCTGTAGTGCTGAAGACTTGTGTTCCAGAACTAGCCGCGCCTCTAGCCAAGCTGTTCCAGTACAGCTACAACACTGGCATCCACCCGACAATGTGGAAAATTGCCCAGGTATGTCCTCTCCACAAAAAGCAGGACAAATCCAATCCGGCCAATTACCGCCCCATCAGTCTACTCTCAATCATCAGCAAAGTGATGGAAGGTGTCATCGACAGTGCTATCAAGCGGCACTTACTCACCAATAACCTGCTCACCGATGCTCAGTTTGGGTTCCGCCAGGACCACTCGGCTCCAGACCTCATTACAGCCTTGGTCCAAACATGGACAAAAGAGCTGAATTCCAGAGGTGAGGTGAGAGTGACTGCCCTTGACATCAAGGCAGCATTTGACTGAGTGTGGCACCAAGGAGTCCTAGTAAAATTAAAGTCAATAGGAATCAGGGGGAAAACTCTCCAGTGATTGAAGTCATACCTAACACAAAGGAAGATGGTAGTGGTTGTTGGAGGCCAATCATCTCAGCCCCAGGACGTTGCTGCAAGAATTCCTCAGGGCAGTGTCCTAGGCCCAACCATCTTCAGCTGCTTCATCAATGACCTTCCCTCCATCATAAGGTCAGAAATGGGGATGTTCGCTGATGATTGCACAGTGTTCAGTTCCATTCGCTACCCCTCAGATAATGAAGCAGTCCGAGCCTGCATGCAGCAAGACCTGGACAACATCAAGCCTTGGGCTGATAAGTGGCAAGTAACATTCGCGCCAGATAAGTGCTAGGCAATGACCATCTCCAACAAGAGAGAGTCTAACCACCTCCCCTTGACATTCAACGGCATTACCATCGCTGAATCCCCCACCATCAACATCCTGGGGGTCACCATTGACCAGAAACTTAACTGGACCAGCCATATAAATACTGTGGCTACAAGAGCAGGTCAGAGGCTGGGTATTCTGCGGCGAGTAACTCACCTCCTGACTCCCCAAAGTCTTTCCACCATCTACAAGGCACAAGTCAGGAGTGTGATGGAATACTCTCCACTTGCTTGGATGAGTGCAGCTCCAACAACACTCAAGAAGCTCGACACCATCCAGGACAAAGCAGCCTGCTTGATTGGCACCCCATCCACCACCCTAAACATTCACTCCCTTCACCACCGGCGCACAGTGGCTGCAGTGTGTACCATCCACAGGATGCACTGCAGCAACTCGCCAAGGCTTCTTCGACAGCACCTCCCAAACCTGCAACCTCTACCACCTAGAAGGACAAGAGCAGCAGGCGCATGGGAACAACACCACCTGCACGTCCACCTCCAAGTCACACACCATCCCGACTTGGAAATATATCGCCGTTCCTTCATCGTCACTGGGTCAAAATCCTGGAACTCCCTTCCTAACAGCACTGTGGGAGAACCTTCACCACACGGACTGCAGCGGTTCAAGAAGGCGGCTCACCACCACCTTCTCAAGGGCAATTAAGGATGGGCAATAAATGACGCCCACATCCCATGAACGAATAAAAAAAAATTATTTGAAGAAAAGCAGGGGAGTTCTCCCCGGTGTCCTGGCCGATATTTATCCTCAACCAACATCACTAAAACAGATGATCTGGTCATTATCTCATTGCTCTTTGTGGGATCTTGCTGTGCACAAATTGGCTGTTGCATTTCCTACATTACAACAGTGACTACACTTCAAAAGTGCTTCATTGGCTGTAAATTGCTTTGGGACGTCTCGATGTCGTGAAAGGCGCTATATAAATGCCAGTTGTTGTCTGATGTCATTCGCACCCCTCGACTCGACTGTCGACATCTCTCACTGCTTGCACTCCTCCTGGTGAGCACCTCTTGACTATCAATGGGCCATGCAGCGGGTTAGAGCCTCTGAGTTCAAATGCAGCCCACGGCTGGGGGGGATGAAGGTCTCAGGACGATCGATCACAGAGAGTCTGAGCGATGTCCATCCAGTTCCCAATGCAAGTCGGCCTGCAGCCCAAAACTGCCAACATGTTAGCTGTAAATTAGCAAAGCCCCATGGAAAAAAAATAAGGCCCGGAATGTCATGCTGCTACATCAAGGGGCACTGGCCTGCGGTCGGTGCGGAGATTGGGACAGAGAGGAAGGGCAGAGGGAGCTTAAGCCTTCATCCATGCTGTGCTTTGCAGCAACTTCAAAAGAGTTCAACAAAGGAGTTCCTCTGGGCATTTATACAGCGCCTTTAACGTAGTAAAACGTCCCAAGGCGCTTCACAGCAGCGTAAGCAGACAAGATTTGACATTGAGCCCCATAAGGAGATATTAGGACAGGTGACCAAAGGAGTTGGTTTTAAGGAGCTTCTTGAAGGAGAGAGCAGTGGAGAGGGGGAGGGGTTTAGGGAGGGAATTCCAGAGCTCTGGGCCTAGGCAGCTGAAGGCACGGCCGCCAATGGTGGAGCGATGAAAATCGGGGATGCGCAAGAGGCCAGAATTGGAGGAGCGCAGAGATCTCGGAGGGTTATAGGGCTGGAGGAGGTTACAGAGATAGGGAGGGGGGTGAGGCCATGGAGGGATTTGAAAACAAGGATGAGAATTTTAAAATCGAGGTGTTCCCGGACCGGGGGCCAATGTAGGTCAGGGAGCACTGGGGGTGACGGGTGAACGGGGCTCGGTGCGAGTTAGGATACGGGCAGCAGAGTTTTGGACGAGCTCGGGTTTACGGAGAGTGGAAAGGTGGGAGGCCGGCCAGGAGAGCACTGGGATAGTCAAGTCTGGAGGTAACGAAGGCATGGATGAGGGTTTCAGCAGCAGATGAGCTGAGGCGGGGACGGAGACGGGCGATGTCACAGAGGTGGAAGTATTACCTGACCTTAAGACCACTTAATGCTGACACTGGGTGCCTCGAGTGAAAAAATTCAATTCTACGGCACTAAGATCCCTCACCTTGATGAGTACAGTTACTGAGCAGTGCTCAAGCAAGCCCCGTCCAGGGGGTCCCTGTGTACAGGCAATACTGCTGCTCTCTCAGCCTCTGCCCACTTTGCAGTCTGCTCCTGTGGATTTAATATTGACCTGAGGCGATTTGAGATGTGCATAAACATCCAGTTTTATTATTCAGCACTGGATGGCAAGCTCTATAACCACATCACTATAAATTTCAACCCACTCGCTTAAGACAATAATTATTCAGCTCAAATGGTGTGAGGAAGAGCACAGCTGGGAGACAGAACCAGCTCTCTCAAGCAGCCTGCAATTTATGTGCCTTGCGCTCGATGCTACGTAGCGCCTCAGCCTTGGGGCTGGTGCCCGTCGCTGACATTAATCGGATGCTAAGGCGACAGTTTTTCACGCCCTTCCCCCTCCTTTCCCAGAAGGCACCGGCACCTCAGTGGGTCACGGGCGAGGGAGCATTAGAGCCGCGGCCTTGCATCTCCTCCCTTGAGCACAAAATCAAGGCTGACTCTCCCAGCGCAGGACTGAGGGAGTGCTGCACTGTCGGAGGTGCCGTCTTTCGGGTGAGGCGTCAAACCGAGGCCCCGTCTGCTCTCTCAGGTGGATGTTAACCATGGCACTATTTCAAAGAAGAGAAGGAGAGCTCTCCCCGGTGTCCGGGCCAATATTTATCCCTCAACCAACATCATTAAAACAGATTACCCGGTCATTATCACATTGCTGTTTGTGGGATCTTGCTGTGCGCAAATTGGCTGCCGGGTTTCCTACATTACAAAGGTGATGACACTTCAAAAGTACTTCACAGGCTTGGGGACGTCCTGAGGTTGTGATAGGCGCAATATAAATGCAAGTCTTTCTTTCTTTCTCTTGACTCCTGTAGCACGCTCATCGCAGGAGAGGCGGGTGGGTAGCAGAGAGAAGGGGCTACCCCTCACCTCCTCTTCACTATCAAATCGCCGCGCTCTCAGCGATCGTCGGAGCCTCTGGGACGTTGTCCGGTGGGGCTCGACCAGCGGTCCTTACCGTGAAGTAGAGGGGTCAATTTCTGCAGCGGCTGCTCCCCGCTCCGCCGCACTTACGACCAAGTTACGACGGCCAAGAGTGAGCGGCTCCGAGGAACTTCCCGGCCCGACGTATCGTAGCCTGACCTGAGACGGTGCAAAGCTCGACTTTCTTGTTGGAGAAGTGTCAGAGTTCACTGAGGGAGATAAAAGACATAACTTCCGTCGCGATGGATCAGCCAATAGCAGGGAATAGCGTTCCTCGTGACATCACAGCGTTCCACGTCACGAGCGGTTCATTTAACAAAAGGCCAGCGTGATCCGAGAGGGAAAGGTATAAAATCCCAGAAAAACACTCACCAACATTACTGATCATTTTTGGTACTTTTTTCCATTTTCCCGTCAATTTCTTTGATTCTAAATCATGTTGAATGTATTACTGTTCACTCTGTCACTCTGACACTCGGTCACTCTGACACTGGGACATTCGGTCACTCTGACTCTGACACTCGGTCACTCTGACACTCTGACACTCGGTCACTCTGACTCTGACACTCGGTCACTCTGACACTCGGTCACTCTGACTCTGACACTCTGACACTCGGTCACTCTGACACTCTGACACTCGGTCACTCTGACTCTGACACTCGGTCACTCTGACACTCTGACACTCGGTCACTCTGACTCTGACACTCGGTCACTCTGACACTCGGTCACTCTGACTCTGACACTCTGACACTCGGTCACTCTGACTCTGACACTCGGTCACTCTGACACTCTGACACTCGGTCACTCTGACTCTGACACTCTGACACTCTGACACTCGGTCACTCTGACTCTGACACTCTGACACTCGGTCACTCTGACCTTCGGTCACTCTGACACTCGGTCACTCGGTCACTCTGACACTGACGTTCAGTCACTTGGACATTCGTTCACTCTGTCGCTCTGACACTCTGACACTTGGCCACTCTGACACTCTGTCACTCTGTCACTCTGTGATGCTGTGATGAGCTGTCCTGTACAGACGGTTGTACCTGGATTTCCTGTTTGTGTTTGAAACTGACTGTCGGGTGAGATTCACAGTGAGGAGGGCCGGGAGCGCCCCCTACTGGGCCCAGGATCCACCGGCTCACATTCACTCAAATGCTGCAGATTTCAAACTTCAATTTAAATTAAATTTGAATTTACACGAGACTGCGAGGAGGGCAGGAGTGAGGTCAGGGGCGGGGGAGGGGGACAGAGGAGGGGGGAGGGGGCAGGGGTGAGGTCAGGGGTGAGGTCAGGGGCGGGGGAGGGGTCAGAGGAGGGGGCCAGGGAGGGGGGAGGGGGCAGAGGTGAGGTCAGGGGTGAGGTCAGGGATGAGGCGGCAAGGGAGGGGGGCAGGGGAGTGGGAAAGGGTGAGATGAGGGGCGGGGAGGGGGGGGGGCAGGGGTGAGGTCAGGGGCCGGACAAGGGGGAGGGTGACTGAATGAGGGGGGCAACCGGGAGTGGGGGGTGATCGGGAGGGAGGGGGCGATTGGGAGAGGAGCGCGATCGGGAGGGGGGTGATCGGGAGAGAGGGAGCCTGGAGAGCAGGGATGGGGTGAGGGACGAGCGGGAGTGATGGGCGATTGGGAGTGGGCACTGGTGGAGTAGCTGGTTGGGGATCAGGCGTTCAGTCCTATGGAGCCAGGGCCACTCTCCTGGATCAGTGCCTCAGCATTCCTCGCACTCTGCTGAAGAACTGGAGCCCCCGTCCACTATGGTCCCCGTCCCGAGATGTGGGCTGACAGGGGAGGCTCCATGCCGGTGGGTAACACTGTGGTGTTGTTGGATCTGACAGCTCGGTCCATGTCGGACAGAATGGTCTCGGTGTAAAGTCTTGTGCCAAGTTGGAGCTGGGCCCGTCCATGCTCTGCGATATCGTGGCCCTGGTAGATGCCCATCGGCCTTCTTCGGTAGCCTAGCCCCTCAAAGCCTCCACCTGAGCCCTCTAAAGCAGAGCCAGTGTGCGACCTTGCCTTTCGGTGAGCTGGCACCTGTGGCCCTGGCCTTGGCTTCTGCGCCCTTGTGCCCAGTGAGTCACTACATGTAAACACCCCCTTTAACCCAGCCTCTAAAGTGAGCGGTTTGGAGTATCTGCATCTCCTCCCGCAGAGTGCGGGGGTGAGAGAGAAGTCAGAAGGGGCAACGAGGATTAGGTTTGAAGAAACCCTGGGTGGCACCTCCTCCTTCCTAGCCAGTCGCGACGAGGCCAACTCCTCCCCTGCCCAAGGTGGCCGGCACATTTTCCCCCAGGAATCAATCTAGTGAACCTTCGTTGCACCGCCTCTAAGGCAAGTATATCCTTCCTGAGATAAGGAGACCAAAACTGTACACAGTACTCCAGGTGTGGTCTCACCAAAGCCCTGTTCAATTGTAGCAAGACTTCCTGAGGCACTCTTGCAGTAAAGGCCAACATACCAATTGCCTTCCGAATTGCTTGCATGCCAACTTCCTGTGTTTCGTGTATGAGGACACAGAGGTGGGGATGGGTGGAGTGAGTGCTGTCATTGTTGTAATTAATAAGGGTTTTAAATTCTTCTCTCTCTTTGTTTTAAAGTTATTTTCTCTCTCTCTCCATTTTAACTTTCTTTTCTCTCTCTCTGCTTTAAGTTCGCTTCTCTCTCTCTCCCCCTCTCTTTCTGTGTTTTTAAAGTTATTTTCTCTCTCTCTCTGTTTTAAAGTTGTTTCCCTCCCTGTCTCACCGTCTCTCCATACACCTTTTTCGCACGGACGGAGGGCAGCCCGAGAATCAAAGCTAATTCAATCTGGTCTCGGAGAATTCTGGACAAGGCCTTGCTATCCTGACTATTTATAGAACCAGTTCCTCCTTTTCCCGTGAGATTCCTGAAGCCAGCTTTGACCATTGGCAATCGGATCTTGTGAGAATATGGAAAGATAATTCTCCTCCTGGGCTCATTACATTCAGTCCCTTTCTGAGACCAGATCCTTATTAATCCAAACCAGGTTATTATTGACCTGATCCATTACTCATCCCCCTCCTGACCTGGACAGATATGGTTGTCAGTTAAGTAATTAATGACTGTAAAATATATTAAATTGTTTAGGAAGAGTTGTTTTTAATAAGATATGTATACAGTATTTTTTATAATTTAGATGCAGGACATACTTTATAAATTATTTCAATTTGCGGTGAGTTTAGAAATGTTTCGATTGGCATTAGGAGAGAGACTGGATATCGGGAGAGAGACTGAGTATTGGGAGAGAGATTGGGTATTGGGAGAGAGACTGGTATTAGGGGAAAAACTGGGAATTGGGAGAGGAACTGGGTATTGGGAGAGAGACTGAGTATTGGGAGAGAGACTGGGTATTGGGAGAGAGACTGAGTATTGGGAGAGACTGGATATCGGGAGAGAGACTGGGTATTGGGAGAGAGACTGGGTATTGGGAGAGAGACTGGTATTAGGGGAAAAACTGGGAATTGGGAGAGGAACTGGGTATTGGGAGAGAGACTGAGTATTGGGAGAGAGATTGGGTATTGGGAGAGACTGGATATCGGGAGAGAGACTGGGTATTGGGAGAGAGACTGGGTATTGGGAGAGAGACTGGATATCGGGAGAGAGACTGGGTATTGGGAGAGGGAGACTGGGTATTGGGAGAGAAACTGGGTATTGGGAGAGAGACTGGGTATTGGGAGAGAGGCTGGGTATTGAGAGAGAGACTGGGTATTAGGGGAGAGACTGAGTATTGGGAGAGAGACTGGGTATTGGGAGAGAGACTGGGTATTGGGAGATAGGCTGGGTATTGGGAGAGAGGATGGGTATTGGGATAGAGGATGGGTATTGGGATAGAGACTGGGTATTGGGAGAGGGACTGGGTATTGGGAGAGGGACTGGGTATTGGGAGAGAGACTGGGCATTGGGAGAGGGATTGGGTATTGGGAGAGAGACTGGGTATTGGGAGAGAGGATGGGTATTGGGATAGACTGGATATTTGGCGAGAGACTGGGTATTGGGATAGACTGGGTATTGGAAGGATTGAGTTAGGACCTGGCCCTAGAGACAGAATATGATGGACAGAAAGACCCAATTCCAGATCATTTATATATTTTGAGACGAGCAATGGTCCTAACACTGTTTTTTGGGGTCACCACTGTTCCATCATTCTACCACAACAACTGGCATCGATACAGCCCCTTTAATCTAATAAAAAGTCCCAGGGCACACTTCACAGCCGCATCAATAAACAAATAAATTAACACCGAGGGAAGGTGACCAAAAGTTTGGTCAAAGGGGTAGGTTTTAATGAGGAGAGAGAGGTAGAGAGGCTGAGAGGTTTAGGGAGGGAATTCCAGAGCTTAGGCCTAGGCAGCTGAAGGTACGGCCACCAATGGTGAGGCAAAGGAAATCAGGGATGCACAAGAGGCCAGAATTGGAGGAACGCAGAGATCTCGGAGGGTTGGAGGGCTGGAGGAGGTTACAGAGATAGGGAGGGGCGAGGCCAGGGAGAGATTTGAAAACAAGGATGAGAATTTGGACTGGGAGCCAATGTAGGCCAGCGAGCACAGGGGTGATGGGTGAACGGGACTCGGTGCGAGTTAGGATTCGGGCAGCAGGGTTTTGGATGAGCTCAAGCTTATGGAGGTTTGAAGATGGGAGGCCGGCCAGGAGAATCTACAAAACATCCAGGAACCACTACTCTCTGTTGTCTGTCCTTTGGACATCTTCCTACTCATGATGCCTCACTCCCTATAACACCATGTGCTGCAATTTATCAACATGTCTCCTAAGTGGCATCTCATTAAACAAATTGTAAAAATCTATCCACAACATTTCATCAATACAATCTGTTATCTTTCTATTTAACCCATGTCTTGGTGGTTAACCTATGTAGTTTAGTTTGCAATGGTTGGCTAACTTTTAATTAGTGGCATGACCCTGTAAGTCTATCATGTTGGACATTGTAGTTTGTTCGACAATGACACACATTTATTTGGCAACTTTAATGTGTAAAACATCTCAAAGCATTTTAATGAAAATTGTAAGACAAACAGAAACACTGAGCCAGGGAGGCAAAATTTAGGAGATGTGATTGAAAGTTTGGGAGAAAAAGACGGGACTTGAAAACACTTTTAAAGGAGGAGAGAGTTGAGAGGTGAAGGGTCTCAGAGTGAGAAAGGGGGCCTGGGTGACTGAAAGCTAGGGTTGCCAACCCTCCAGGATTGTCCTGGAGTTTCTGGAAATTAAGGATTGATCTCCTGGACACTGTGGGAGAAAAATCATAGGGAGGCATTAACAAAAATGCGTTCTTTTCATTTGATTTGAACACTTTCATTTATTAATTATAAAAATATTGGAGATTGGGGAATAAAGGCTGCTTGACTGAGCGGGGCAATTGCAGGCAGGAGGTCATGTGACGAAACCTCCAGGAATACGTCCAACCAGAGTTGGCAACCCTGACTGGAAGCCTTGCTATTAATGGCGTGATGGTCAGGTGGCCAGAGATTGTAGACCAATGGCTGTGGGAGCAAGACTAGTCTGGAGGAGGTTTGAGGGCTAGGCTGGCTGACTCATGAAAACAAAAATAAGGAATTTAAGTTTAGGGGGATCGGGAGCCAGTGTCGTTCTAAGAGGCAGGGGGATTGGTGGGCAAGCAACTGATACAAACTCTTGCTACCATAACAAACAAAGCAACCTGTTGGCACTCATTTTACTAAAACGTCAGAGTGTAATTTGTTTAAAAGCCAAAGTTGATGAACGGTTTTGCTTCAGTGTGTGTTTGTCAGTTTTCAGTTCCCAGAAAGGTGTGTCCTGTAAGCGAAGGGAAAGCAAAGACTTTAATCCCATCGGTCTGGGTTGAATCCCAACCCAGCTCCCAGAGCGGTTCAAACCCACTGCGCCGCCCAGTCCCCAAACTGGCTGATGTTAACGTTTCTCTCTGTTTATCATCTGTCAGCTCCTTTCCAATATTTTTCTTTGAGCAATGACCTCATCAGAGAATATGGCTCAGAGGAGGTTGTGAGGGAGATGAGTTAACATTTCTGAAATCCCAGATCATGGCTGGACTATATTGAGAAATCACCCGGGAGAATCTGCAAAAATACGTCGTGTACCAGAAAAGTAAGCCGTAGGTGTCTGATATTTTTTTTTAATTTGGACCAATCTTTGTTTTTTCTCTGTTGCCTTTTTCTGTCATCGAAGGTGTAACCACTACTGAGAATGATTGTTCCCCATCATTTATTTTGCTTTCATTTCCATGGTGTCAACAGTCCTGTCTCATGGAAAGGATATTTCTGGGTAATCTCATGTGGGTTCACATGTATGTGTGTCGGCATGTATGTGTTCACCTGTCATTGTGTGTGTGTATATGCATCTCCATATATGTGTATGTGGAGTTGTGTACGTGTGTTCCTGAGTGTGCATGTGTTAGCTATATGTCGTCCGCATGCATATATGAGTCTTTGGCTATGCATTATCAGCTGTTGCTCAGTGGGTAGCTCACTTGCCTCTGAGTCTAAAATGGTTGTTCGTTCAAGACTGACTCCAGAGACTTGAGCACATAATGCAAGCTGATACTTCATTGCAGTAGTGAGGGTGTGCTGCACTGTTGGAGGCTGCTATCTTTCAGATAAGACATTAAACCGAGGCCCCGTCTGCCCTCTCAGGTGGATGTAAATGCTCCCATGGAATTTTCTGAAGAACAGCAGGGGAGTTTGCCCTGGTGTCCTAGCTAATGTTTATCCCTTAACCAACATCACTAAAACAGATGATCTGGTCATTATCATCTTGCTGTGTGTAAATTGGCTGCCGTGTTTCCTACATTACAACAGTACTTCAAAAGTACTTCATTGGCTGTAAAGCGCTTTGGGACGTCCTGAGGTTGTGAAATGATAAATAAACACAAGCCAATATAAACATGAGCGCATTTCCCTTTCATTCCTGAGATGACCACAATTTAACTTCCTTCAAAAACAATTAAGATTTCAAACTCTTTGCTTTTCCACACAATTTAACTGAAAGTTTGTTGAGTTGAATTCATGTGAAGTTGCTCCTTATTTCTGTCCTCCTTATGGTCCAGCCAATCAAGGAATTGTTCGTGTAAAACCCAATCTCATATCCTGTCGGGTGAAATGCTTCAGATGAGTAGTCACTATGGCGATCTCCAAGGGCAGGAATGAGATGGAAGATTTGTTCGGGGAGTAAAAGAACGGTACCCAACAGTCCTGTCTCACGGAAAGGATATTTCTGGGTAATCTCAGCTAATGCTAGGTCTCTCAACACCTCCGAATCATTTTTATCAAGCGTAGCTCTCTTCAATTCCACGTTCAACGTAACTTTGGGAAAAGGATCATGGTTCTGGCTTAGAGAACTTCAAGGAGCGAGGGTGAGGGGGAGGAGGGAGAACTGTTCTGTCTGTAGGAAAAAATTATTGAGCGGAAATGATGACATCATACCCATTGATTGTAAATGGACGTCAATGCCCAGGGGTAAGATTACTCCCAAAATGAACTGATCTCAAAGACCAAGAGGACTGAAGAAAGGTGGGACAAAGAGCTGAAAGAGGGTGGGAAGGATGAAGGTTGCACAGAAGAGCAGGAAGGAGTGCACATCTATCGAGTCCTCTGATTCTACTCAATCGTGTGATTTACTGTTTAACTCCAGAGGCTTGAGCACAAAAGCCAGGCCGATACTCCCCGGTGCAGTACTGAGGGAGTGCTGCACTGTCGGAGGCCTGGCTTTCGCATGAGACGTTAAACCAAGGCCCCGACTGCCCTCTCAGGTGGACATGAAAGATCCCATGGCACTATTTCGAAGAAGAGCGGGGGAGATCTCCCTGGTGTCCTGGCCAATATTTATCACTCAACCAACGTCACTAAAAAACAGATGATCTGGTCATTATCATGTTGCTGTTTGTGGGATCTTGCTGTGCAAAAATTGGCTGCCGCGTTTCCTACATTACAACAGTGACTACACTTCAAAAGGTACTTCATTGGCTGTAAAGCGCTTTGGGACATCCTGAGGACATGAAAGGCGCTATATAAATGCAAGTCTTTCTCTTTCTTAACACTAATGGTTGTGTATATTTGTAGTGCTGCGTTTATAGATCTGGTCATCACACGACAAAACGGGAGGGGTTTAAACCTTGGAGAAGAGCAACAGTAATGATTCCCAGTGTGAGGGGAGGGACGATGAATAAAACCTCAGTAAACTGTCTCTGCGGCCTAGAGACCTTGAACTTCCTGTGTGGGCGCATCCAGGAAGTTAGGCTCGAAAATGGGCCCCTTCCCTCCCCCATTCTACTGATCTCAAGAAACTCCGGAATTTCCTGCCAATCTAATTCGAACACCCCCGAACGTAAAAATGAACGCAAATCAGGGTAAAAAATCTGGGTCCAGTGAAAGTGCCAAACCCTCACTGCGTATTTAAGTATGAAAATTAAAGTTCTTTAAGTATGAAAATTAAAGTTTCAAGTCTTTTAACCATTATTCACGCACACCAGGCACAGCATGTATAGGATCTTGCAATCTGGGAAGCTTTTCAATTTTTAATGTGACTAAAGACTAAATGCCGTAAAAATGCATTCAAAGAAACTGAAACTACCGAGCAGGTCTCAGTGAGGATAAAATTGTTTAAAAAAAAAACCCTCATAAAATCGCAATAAACACCAGAAAAATTGATTGAAAATCTGGTGGTGATTTCAAGAGAGTCTCTGAAACTCATGCATCAGGCTCTGTAACTCGGAGGCCGGGCCAGTTAAATGGGTGGAGATGGGTTCGGGCGGAGGGGTCGATAGACAATCGTAGAAGAGCGGGAGACTTGGGCGTGTTGTACCTCTCCGCGCAACTCACTTGCGCCTGAAATTCGGCGCTCGTTTAAGCCGCGTGATTGGTTTGCGCACATATTACGGGCGTCTTTGGGCGCAAATAAGGAGGTAATTCCAGGCCGAGATGTCTAACCGAAGGATCTATGTGCTGTAATATGGCCCTGAATTTCCGCTCGGTTCACCCGATCTCCTGCCAAAATTTCGGCGAAAGATCTGCAGAAACCCTGGGGGGACAGATTAAACCGTTTTTAGCCGTTCTCAGCCAATTGTCCCGAGATTCTGCCAATCTCCCACCGCAGAAACGCCTGCGGAAATTCCGGGCACAGACTGCACCCTCCTCTCCCGATCTTTTCATCCCCGCACCATTGGCGCCTCAACCTTCCTCCATCTCAGTCCTAATCTCTGGTATTCCCTTCGTAAACTCCGCCATCTCTCCCTTCACTTTCAAAAATCTCCTCAAACCCATCTCTTCGACCCAGTTTTCAATCACCCCTCCAGGTCTCTTCCTTCCTGGAACGGTATCCATTTCAGGACACCTGTCTTTGAAGTGCCTTCAGGCATTTTTTTAATATGAAAAGAAAGAGCTTGCATTTATATATCCCCTTTCACGACCTCAGGACGTCCCAAAGCGCTTTACAGCCAATGAAGTGCTTTTGAAGTGCAGTCACTGTGTAATGTAGGAAACACGACAGCCGATTTGTACACAGCAAGATCCCACAAACAGAAATGTGATAAACAGTTAGATTCTCATCCTGGAGATCTAGGGTACAAGGAGGATGGACTTTGATGGGAGAGTTAGGGTACTAGAGGGATGGGATTTAATGGGAGAGTTAGGGTACCAGAGGGATGGGATTGAATGGGAGAGTTAGGGTATTAGAGAGATGGGATTGAATGGGAGAGTTAGGGTATTAGAGGGATGGGATTCAATGGGAGAGTTAGGGTATTAGAGGGATGGGATTCAATGGGAGAGTTAGGGTATTAGAGAGATGGGATTGAATGGGAGAGTTAGGGTATTAGAGGGATGGGATTCAATGGGAGAGTTGGGGTACTAGAAGAGTGGACTGTAGGGCCGATTTTACTGTCCAGTGACTCTGGGAAAGCTCCATTCCCCTCAACTCAAAGCAGAAGGAAAAGAACAGGTGACCTTAGATAGTAGGCTCCACCCATGCTGTCTGGCGGTTTCCAAGGATTCTCCCGAGAAGGAGCAGCAAATAGCAGGCATGTTAATAAGGCAGGAAGGGGGCATAACAGGTCCTCTCATCTCATTTGCCCTCCCCATGAGTACGGTAGCATAGTGGTTATGTTACTGGGCTAGTAATCCAGAGGCTTGGACTAAAATCCAGAGTCATGAGTTCAAATCCCGCCACGGCAGCTGGCGAATTTAAATTCAATTAATTAATTAAATTCAATTAATTAAATAAAAATCTGGAATTAAAGTACCAGTATCAGTAATGATGGCCATGAAACTACCGGATTGTCGTAAAAACCCATCTGGTTCACTAATGTCCTTTAGGGAAGGAAACCTGCCGCCCTTACCCGGTCTGGCCTATATGTGACTCCAGACCCACAGCAATGTGGTTGATTCTTAATTGCCCTCTGAAATGGCCCAGCAAGCCACTCAGTTGTAAAATCTCGCTACGAAAAGTCATAATAAGAATAAAACCGGACGGACCACCCGGCATCGGACCACTAGGCACCGGACACGACAACGGCAAAACACCAAGCCCAGTCGACCCTGCAAGGTCCTCCTTACTAACATCTGGGGACTTGTGCCAAAATTGGGAGAGGTGTCCCACAGACTGGTCAAGCAACAGCCTGACATAGCCATACTCACAGAATCATACCTTTCAGCCAATGTCCCAGACTCTTCCATCACCATCCCTGAGTATGTCCTGTCCCACCGGCAGGACAGACCCACCAGAGGTGGCGGTACAGTGATATACAGTCAGGAGGGAGTGGCCCTGGGAGTCCTCAACATTGACTCTGGACCCCATGAAATCTCATGGCATCAGGTCAAACATGGGCAAGGAAACCTCCTGCTGATTACCACCGACCGTCCTCCCTCAGCTGATGAATCAGTCCTCCTCCATGTTGAACACCACTTGGAGGAAGCACTGAGGGTAGCAAGGGCACAGAATATACTCTGGGTGGGGGACTTCAATGTCCATCAACAATAGTGGCTCGGTAGCACCACGACTGACCGAGCTGGCCGAGTCCTGAAGGACATAGCTGCCAGACTGGGCCTGCGGCAGGTGGTGAGCGAACCAACACGAGGGAAAAACTTACTTGACCTCGTCCTCACCAATCTCCCTGTCGCAAATGCATCTGTCCATGACAGTATTGGTAGGAGTGACCACCGCACAGTCCTCGTGGAGATGAAATCCCGTCTTCGCACTGAGGACACCATCCAACGTGTTGTGTGGCACTACCACCGTGCTAAATGGGATAGATTCAGAACAGATCTAGCAGCTCAAAACTGGGCATCCATGAGGCGCTGTGGGCCATCAGCAGCAGCAGAATTGTATTCCAGCACAATCTGTAACCTCATGGCCCGGCATATTCCTCACTCTACCATTACCAACAAGCCAGGGGATCAACCCTGGTTCAATGAGGAGTGTAGAAGAGCATGCCAGGAGCAGCACCAGGCGTACCTAAAAATGAGGTGCCAACCTGGTGAAGCTACAACTCAGGACTACATGCATGCTAAACAGCGGAAGCAACATGCTATAGACAGAGCTAAGCAATTCCACAACCAACGGATCAGATCAAAGCTCTGCAGTCCTGCCACATCCAGTCGTGAATGGTGGTGGACAATTAAACAACTAACGGGAGGAGGAGGCTCTGCAAACATCCCCATTCTCAATGATGGCGGAGTCCAGCACGTGAGTGCAAAAGACAAGGCTGAAGCGTTTGCAACCATCTTCAGCCAGAAGTGCCGAGTGGATAATCCATCTCAGCCTCCTCCCGATATCCCCACCATCACGGAAGCCAGTCTTCGGCCAATTCGATTCACTCCACGTGATATCAAGAAACGGCTGAGTGCACTGGATACAGCAAAGGCTAAGGGCCCCGACAACATCCCAGCTGTAGTGCTGAAGACTTGTGCTCCAGAGCTAGCTGCGCCTCTAGCCAAGCTGTTCCAGTACAGCTACAACACTGGCATCCACCCGACAATGTGGAAAATTGCCCAGGTATGTCCTGTCCACAAAAAGCAGGACAAATCCAATCCGGCCAATTACCGCCCCATCAGTCTACTCTCAATCATCAGCAAAGTGATGGAAGGTGTCGTCGACAGTGCTATCAAGCGGCACTTACTCACCAATAACCTGCTCACCGATGCTCAGTTTGGGTTCCGCCAGGACCACTCGGCTCCAGACCTCATTACAGCCTTGGTCCAAACATGGACAAAAGAGCTGAATTCCAGAGGTGAGGTGAGACTGACTGCCCTTGACATCAAGGCAGCATTTGACCGAGTGTGGCACCAAGGAGCCCTAGTAAAATTGAAGTCAATGGGAATCAGGGGGAAAACTCTCCAGTGGCTGGAGTCATACCTGGCACAAAGGAAGATGGTAGTGGTTGTTGGAGGCCAGTCATCTCAGCCCCAGGGCATTGCTGCAGGAGTTCCTCAGGGCAGTGTCCTAGGCCCAACCATCTTCAGCTGCTTCATCAATGACCTTCCCTCCATCATAAGGTCAGAAATGGGGATGTTCGCTGATGACTGCACAGTGTTCAGTTCCATTCGCAACCCCTCAGATAATGAAGCAGTCCGAGCCTGCATGCAGCAAGACCTGGACAACATCCAGGCTTGGGCTGATAAGTGGCAAGTAACATTCGCGCCAGATAAGTGCCAGGCAATGACCATCTCCAACAAGAGAGAGTCTAACCACCTCCCCTTGACATTCAACGGCATTACCATCGCCGAATCCCCCACCATCAACATCCTGGGGGTCACCATTTACCAGAAACTTAACTGGACCAGCCATATAAATACTGTGGCTACGAGAGCAGGTCAGAGGCTGGGTATTCTGCGGCGAGTGACTCACCTCCTGACTCCGCAAAGCCTTTCCACTATCTACAAGGCACAAGTCAGGAGTGTGATGGAATACTCTCCACTTGCCTGGATGAGTGCAGCTCCAACAACACTCAAGAAGCTCGACACCATCCAAGATAAAGCAGCCTGCTTGATTGGCACCCCATCCACCACCCTAAACATTCACTCCCTTCACCACCGGCGCACTGTGGCTGCAGTGTGCACCATCCACAGGATGCACTGCAGCAACTCGCCAAGGCTTCTTCGACAGCACCTCCCAAACCCGCGACCTCTACCACCTAGAAGGACAAGGGCAGCAGGCACATGGGAACAACACCACCTGCACGTTCCCCTCCAAGTCACACACCATCCCGACTTGGAAATATATCGCCGTTCCTTCATTGTCGCTGGGTCAAAATCCTGGAACTCCCTTCCTAACAGCATTGTGGGAGAACCGTCACCACACGGACTGCAGCGGTTCAAGAAGGCGGCTCACCACCACCTTCTCGAGGGCAATTAGGGATGGGCAATAAATGTCGGCCTTGCCAGCGACGCCCACATCCCGTGAACGAATATAAAAAAAAAATGAGGAGCGCCCATTTGAGGGGCATCCAGAAGTGGGCCCAAGGCCCTGCGCAAAGCCCTCTGATCAGAAAGGGGCACGTGGCAGAAACCAGAGGAAAAAAGAAGATAAGTCCCTTCTTATTTTAGTGTCAGTGGAATCAGGATCGGCGCACAGCAACAAGATGGCCCCTAAGGCCTTCAATAATGACTGCATCCGTGAACCCGTTTCCAGGCACAAGGCCCTACCAAGAGGCAGGTCTCCACCTGGGCCTAGGGCAATGACCTGAACCACAAATATAGGTGCAGTCTGTCGGCTAGTATCCAGGCGTGGGGAAGGTTGGAAAATCGTCCTGTGCGTGACAGACTGCTGGGCCTAAGGTAACCCTCTCACTTAGAAAAGTCTGAAAACCATTGGTAAGCGATGCAGGTTCGATTTACATGTTAGCCGTGGCTCAGTGGGCAGCTCTCTCACCTCTGATTCAGAAGGTTGTGGGTTCAAGGCCCACTGTAGAGACTTGAGCACAAAATCAAGGCTGACCCTTCTAGTACTTCTTCACACAAAGGGGAGTGGAAATCTGGAACTCTCTCCCCCAAAACGTTGTTGAGGCTGGGGGTCAATTGAAAATGTCAAAACTGAGATTGATAGATTTTTGTTAGGTAAGGGGGTCAAGGGTTATGGAACCAAGGCGGGTAAATGGAGTTAAGATACAAATCAGCCATGATCTAATTGAATGGCCGAACAGGCTCGAGGGGCTGAATGGCCTCCTCCTGTCCCTACATTCCTATTTACCTCCTCCGAGGTGCTCTCATTATCCACTCACCCTTTTTGGAGAGTACTTGTGCGGGGACAACAGGAGCAGGCTTGGCCGTGATGCTTGCCGCGGACGAATAGCCCTGTCCACCCATGAAGAATGGCCACTCGAGGGAGTGCTACACTGTCAGAGGTGCTATCTTTCTCATGAGATGTTAAACTGAGTCCCCTGTTTGCCCTCTCAGGTGGGTGTAAAAGATCCCATCACACTATTTCAAAGAAGACTAGGGGAGTTCTGGCCAATGTTTATCCCTCAACCAACATCACAAAAGCAGATTATCTGGTCATTATCACTGTTTGTGGGATCTTGCTGTGTGCAAATTGGCTGCTGCATTCCCTACATTATAACAGTGACTACACTTCAAAAGTACTTAATTAGCTGTAAAGTACTTGGGGACGTCCTGAGGTTGTGAAAGGCGCTATATAAATGCAAGTCTTTCTTTTATTTCCTTCATTATATAAGTGATCTCTTTCTATCCCTCCAAACATAACATAATGTAATGGTGAGCATCTTGTAAAAGACGTACGCTGCTTACAAATTCTAAAACTCCTCAATGAGTGTGTCGGGGTCAAAGGCGAAGACCAACAGATGTGTAAATCACATCTGTAGCACAACATAGTTGTAACCAGGGATTCTTTCGACTGACGAGGCAGTGATCCTACGTTGAATGTGTCTTTGATATTCCGCTATCGTAGGTACGTTTGTAAGGCCCACCTTCGAAAATTGGCATACAGCATTTTTTTTTACTAACTCCCCAGGATTGTGTTTAATTAGCCGTGAAAATTTCAACTGCCAAGTGTAGGTTATGAGTAAAATATTCCTATGAGTCCCAAGCGGGCATTGGTGTCATGGTCATAAAATTCCACCTGGTAAAGACAACAGTCGCACTCAGATTAACTGGCGCCATTGGACGCAGATCAGAAACTCTGTAGTGGGCCTCACTAATTTCACCAGAATGATACCAGGGCTAAATTATGAGGGCTGGTTGCATAGGCTAGACTTGTATTCCCTTGAGTATAGAAGATTAAGGGGTGATCTAATTGAGGTGTTTAAGATGATTGAAGGAGTTGATTGGGAAGATAGAGAGAAACTATTTCCTCTGGTGGGGGGAGTCCAGAACAAGGGGGCGTAACCTTAAAATTAGAGCTAGGCCGTTCAGGGGTGATGTCAGGAAGCACTTCTTCACACAAAGGGGAGTGGAAATCTGGAACTCTCTCCCCCAAAACGTTGTTGAGGCTGGGGGTCAATTGAAAATGTCAAAACTGAGATTGATAGATTTTTGTTAGGTAAGGGGGTCAAGGGTTATGGAACCAAGGCGGGTAAATGGAGTTAAGATACAAATCAGCCATGATCTAATTGAATGGCCGAACAGGCTCGAGGGGCTGAATGGCCTCCTCCTGTCCCTACATTCCTATTTACCTCCTCCGAGGTGCTCTCATTATCCACTCACCCTTTTTGGAGAGTACTTGTGCGGGGACGACAGGAGCAGGCTTGGCCGTGATGCTTGCCGCGGACGAATAGCCCTGTCCACCCATGAAGAATGGCCACTCGAGCGAGGTACAGGGCTCACGGAACCCATCCCCCAGCAAGTCCGTGCGTTCAGGAGGTCGGGAGGGAGGGAAGAGAGGAAATCAATTACTTGCATTTGCAATGTTACTTTTATGGGAAAAACGGATTGCCCAATTCTTTTCTGTTTGGCGGGCTCCGTCTTTATTAATTAATCAGATTTTTAGTTGCTAACCACTGCTGTAAACTCCAAACTGCTGTTGCCATAGCTCCCTTCGTGTTGCCATGTATCGGCACAGTGTTCTGAAAGAGTTCCTCACAGCTGTTGGACGACGGAGCCCATGACTTCACTCGATAATTAGAGCTTGGAGGAAGTGAGCTAGCCGGGCTCCAAACTACTAACAGACATCATTTCTCTTCAGTGCAGAGTGTTTTCATAAAACTCCTCGGGAAGGCCGACAGGAAGACCAGGAGAACCTTGTGTGCTGCCAACGTCCAACCATTTGGCAACTCATCAGCCCTCGACCTCACTGTTGGTTAATCACACCGCACTCGCCCTTGAGATGGTTAACTGATCCCACATCGTCTGATCAAAGCATGAAACACTCCCTGTGATTCTCACTGAAGGGGGTATAGCCCCCATAGATTGGGAGGGAGTTTGTGGCGGATTGGGTTTCCATTAACTATTTGTGGTTACTAACCCAGCGATCTGAGAGCTCCCCTAAAGGCTGGGTCAGTACGCGAGGACATGAAAGGTGCTAAATAAATGCAAGTCTTTTTAGTCCTTTCTTTCCATGGGAGACAAGGTTGGGTGGGAGTCGCATGATATCAAAAAGCTGCAACATTCAGAGATGGAGGCTGAGTGTAGAGATGGCCATCACCTCATCTGCCCCCACCCCCCACCTCCTCCACCCTCCTCCCCCACCCACCTGCCGCACCATCTCCCGGGAGAGGCAAAAACACAGAGAAGAGGCCTGACATCAATTCAGGAAGAAAATCTCTGGGAAATTTCTCTCTGATCTCCAAAGGTGATCGAGCAAGTTCTAGGAGACCACAGTGAACGGGAGACACGTCTCCCAATACCCCGCCTACCTTCTGTTTGAGACTACGTTGACCTCTTTTGAATGCTTGCAGTGAACCTGTACTCACTGTGTGTGCCAGCAACTTGTTCCAGAGGGCGAAGACTCTCTGAAAAGAAGTATCTCCGAACATCTAGCCTAGTTCTATGCTTGTGTAACCTATACTCGTCACAGGCCCTCCCTAACCTATCGGTCACAATTAGCCTATCCACACAGGCTGAGTCTAAACCTTTCATTATTTTAACGACCTCAATCAAATCTCCTTGATGATCACGTTTTTCTAAAGTAAAAATCTCCATCTTGCTAAGCCTATTGTAGTAACTAAGAGCCTTTAATTCAGGTATCAATCTAGTGGCTCTCCTCTGAACCTTTTCCAGGGCTTTTATATCACCCACCATGTGACAAGACCAAAACTGGACATAATATTCGAGATGAGGCCTGACAAAGGCCTTGTACAGAGACAGAAATGGCAACACATCCTAACACTCTATTCACTTTTGCAATCGTCTCATGGTCATCATGGTGTGGAGATGCCGGTGATGGACTGGGGTTGACAATTGTAAACAATTTTACAACACCAAGTTATAGTCCAACAATTTATTTTAAAATCCACAAGCTTTCGGAGGCTTCCTCCTTCCTCAGGTGAATGGTAATGGGCATGGACCTTCAGTGATTCATGTTTTATAACCCCAAGCCCTTTCTCCCACTCAGCACCTTGGAGCGCACCACTAAAGGGTGTGTAGATGTTTGGCATTGTCCCTCCCCTAGGGCATAAAGCTACATTTATCTAGATTAAAAATGTCAAGGTGCAGATGCTAATCAGTGCTCTCATACATTGTGTTTATTC
The DNA here is from genome assembly GCF_035084215.1 of Heptranchias perlo. Classification (NCBI taxonomy): domain Eukaryota; kingdom Metazoa; phylum Chordata; class Chondrichthyes; order Hexanchiformes; family Hexanchidae; genus Heptranchias; species Heptranchias perlo. Next base: position 10,920,571 of record NC_090365.1, read on the forward strand.
TGATGTTATGAGGACAGGATGCATCGACTAGGCTTGTATTCCGTTGAGTATAGAAGATTAAGGAGTGATCTAATTGAGGTGTTTAAGATGATTAAAGGAGTTGATAGAGTGGATAGAGAGAAACTATTTCCTCTGGTGGGAGAGTCCAGAACAAGGGGGCATAACCTTAAAATTAGAGCCAGGCCGTTCAGGGGTGATGTCAGGAAGCACTTCTTCACACAAAGGGGAGTGGAAATCTGGAACTCTCTCCCCCAAAAAGCTGTTGAGGCTGGGGGTCAATTGAAAATTGCAAAACAGAGATTGATAGATTTTTGTTAGGCAAGGGGATTAAAGTGGGTAAATGGAGTTAAGATACAGTTCAGCCATGATCTAATTGAATGGCAGAACATGCTCAAGGGGCCGAATGGCCTCATCCTGTACCTGCATTCCTATGTAAAGGTAGTCAACAACAGACACTGGGTTAGACCTTTCCTTTCACCCCTGGGACCCGGGTTAGAATATAGTCGAAGCCAATGGAATGAACATCTCCTCCCTCTCTTGGCTTGTAAAGGCCTACACGAAATGGGTTTCAGGTAATTTCAAACTGGTTACCAGTGGAGCCTGAGCCCACAGTAGAAAATGGGCTCCTGCACCAGACTGTTATTCCCTAGCAAGTTAACCTGCCTGATTTCTACTATGGTGTCTCCCACTCTGCCAACGCTACTGTCGGTCACCCAGGGAACAGACAGTTTCCGTCTCCCTCTTTGTGAGAACACGGGGGTGAACTTCCACCTGATGAGCAAGCTGGGGTCAGGAACTCACTGTATAAGGTTCATCATGACTTCCTTGCTTTTGTACTCTATGCCTCTATTTATAAAGCCCAGGATCCCGTATGCTTTTTTAACCGCTTTCTCAACCTGCCCTGCCACCTTCAACGATTTGTGCACATATACCCCAGATCTCTCTGTTCCTTTACCTCTTTTAGAGTTGTGCCCTCTAGTTTATATTGCCTCTCCTCATTCTTCCTACCGAAATGCATCACCTTGCATTTTTCTGAGTTAAATTTCATCTGCCACGTGTCCGCCCATGCCACCAGCCTGTCTATATCCTCTTGAAGTCTATCACTATCCTCCTCACTGTTCACTACACTTCCAAGTTTTGTGTCATTTGCAAATTTGGAAATTGTGCCCTGTACACCCAAGTCCAAGTCATTAATATATATCAAGAAAAGCAGTGGTCCCAGTACTGACCCCTGGGGAGCACCACTGTACACCTCCCTATATTCCGAAGAACAATCATTCACCACTACTCTCTGCTTCCTGTACCTTAGCCAATTCTGCCCCCTTTATTCCATGGGCCCCAATCTTGATGACAAGCCTACCCTGCAGCTCTTTATCATGACCCTTTTCAAAATCCATATACACCATATCAACTGCATTGCCCTCACCTACCCTCTCCAGTCCTCTGGCATCACCCCCGTATCTATGGATGTTTGGAAGATTATGGCCAGTACCTCCGCAATTTCCACCCTTACTTCCCTCAGCAACCTAGGATGCATCCCATCCGGACTGGGTGAGTTATCTACTTTAAGTACAGCCAGCCTTTCAAGTACCTCCTCTTTATCAATGTTTAGCCTATCCATTATCTCAACTATATCTTCCTTTACTGATGTGGGATTGACAATTGTAAACAATTTTACAACACCTTTACTGAGACTCTGGCAGCATCTTGTTCCTTGGTAAAGACAAATGCAAAGTACTCATTTAGTACCTCGGCCATCCCCTCTGCCTCCATGAGTAGATCTCCTTTATGGTCCCTAATCGTCCCCACTCCCCCTCTTACCACCCATTTACTGTTTACATACCTGTAGAAGACTTTTGGATTCCCTTTTATGTTGGCCGCTAGTCTATTCTCATACTCTCACTTTGCCCCTCTTATTTCCTTTATCATTTCCCCTCTGACCTTTCTATATTCTGCCTGGTTCTCAACCTGACATCTGTCATACGCCCCTTTTTTCCGCTTCATCTCACTTAGGACATCTTTGTCCTAAATACATTTCTCAAAATTGAACATGGAAAACAGATGTCAACATGCTCGGGAGGAACAGGTGACTTTAGACCTATGGTTCCCAAAGCTCTCCACCACTGGGGGTTTTCCTCACCTCATGTCCGGGTCTGTTGTAGACTAATTGATAGAGATTGATTGCTGTGATTAGTCAACATTATCATTGTATCAAGCGACTACCGGGATGGTAGAAGGCAAAGTAGGTGGGTCTTGGTCTTTTTCCATCTAGCATTTCCTATGTTTCTGTGCAAAGGAGCAGAAAGCAGAGCTTTGTAAGGAAGATCCCAGTATAACAGAGGTTGGGGCTTGTTCAAATATCGGGGAGGAGGAAAGTAGTGTGTAGGATCACCCACCACCCAAAGTGTAAAGTTGGTGCATTACAAATGATTGATGGATTTAACATGCAGTACCTGTTGTATCCAACCCCCAGCTCTCATCCCAACAGGATAGGCCCTGAGTTCATTAGTTAATCAGTGCAGTTTTATTTTATATAGACGTAAATAGCTGAGGCAGCAGCTCTCTCCACCTCTTCAGAAGCTCCAAACCTGCTGACACACATTAGACTCACACCAACAGCGGGAGGCTAGCTCCTGAATCCCTCGGAGTGAGGCCAGTGACAGGGAAGAATTCGAACGGAGAATGTTGCCATTTCCTGATTAATAGGTGTTCATTTTTAGCCCATAAAATGGTAGGGCATCAAAGCGTTCGCACGAGCATCGTCATCACCTTAAAAAAAAAACACACACACAGACCATCAGGGACTACGAGGGAGAAATTAATCCTTGATTGCCCCGTTTTAGGTCCCGGAAAAGGTACCACTTTCTGGGAGCAATGCTCCAAGGAGCCCTGAAAGACGTCCGGCCCCCCATAATGGATCGGGCGATTTTTCAGGCGTCCCTGGCTGCCACCCGAAACAGGCGTAAGGCCCCTTGCATATGTAAATGAGAAGCCTGAGGCCCGTGATTGGGCCGCTCTGCTAAATCGTTCTCAGCGGTCGGAGTAGCCAACCAGCAGCCTCCGACAAGACCTAAAGTGAGTACATTTTGTTTTTTAAAGTTTGATGTGGAGCTGGGAGGAGTATGAGTCCGGCATCGTCCCAGGGGTTGCCAACCCTCCAGGATTGCCCTGAAGCCTCCAGGAACTCGGACACTACGGCGAGCAAAACCACAAGGGGCGTTAAAAAAAAAACATTTTTTTCATATTCGTTGAATATTTTTGTTTATTAGTTATAGAAATATTGGAAATGGGGAACAAAAGGCTGTTTAACCGGGTGGGACAGTCGGAGGCGGGCGGCCATATGATGAAACCTCCAGGAATACGCCCAACCAGAGTTGGCAACCCTAGATCGGTTCCTCTCCTGTTGTCTCCCTGGGATTTACCTAAAGTAAGACGAGCAGCCCGACGTTCATCCTCTTGAAATGGCCGAGCTGCCTCAAGAGGAGCGGCAGGCGACGCCAACTCAGCTAAATTATCGAAACGAGACCCGAGGCCCAATTTCGGGTGAGCCGTTTTTCGGATTGTAAAGGGACTGGATGATGTCGACCTTGTCCAGAACAGTGGAACCAGGGGACACGGCCTGCGCTTGAAGTGGGGGCAAATTCAAAACTAATCCGTGCAAACAATATTTCAGTGAGCAAGTGGTCAATCTATGGAACAGGCTCCTTGGTGAGACAATGGAAGCAGTTAGTACTGATTCATTCAAATGCAAATTAGACAGATCAATTCAGAAAATAACATTTTGAGAGACAGTATATGAGTAATTTGAGACATGACATGTGGTAAGTGTAGCATGCTCGGGAGGAACAGGTGACTTTAGACCTATGGTTCCCAAAGCTCTCCACCACTGGGGGTTTTCCTCATCAAGTCTGGGTTTGTTGTCAACTAATTAATAGAGATTGATTGCTATGATTAGTCAACAACTCCATTTATCGTTGTATCAAGTGACTACCGGGATGGTAGAAGGCAAAATGGACCTTATCTTTCTCCATCTAGCGATTGCTAGGTTCCTCAGACCTCCCAGTTAGGGCATGTGTGCTGTCTGAGTGCTGTTGGTTAGGTGCCAGAAAAAAAGCCACAACCAATTTCCACTTCCATGAATCTTTAGCAGCGGTAAAGATACTATTGTCCTTCTGTTTTTGGGCTGAGGACAGAATATGCCATTTTCTTGCCTTCTTTTGAGATTCTGCTCCAGGCGAATCACAAAACACAAAACCAATTTGAATTTCCCACACGCTCAATTTTCCACCTATTATAGTAAATTGGCATAAAATGGCGGGCTGCCTAACTCAGACACAGACTCTTCTCCAGCCAATGCAGTCGTGTTCAGGCTCTCCCCGCACTATTTGAACACATTTATTAAGATTTTATTTTATCTATCTTAACGTGTTAGCGATCATTAATATAGCACAGATGGGCTGTTACCACACAAAGCAGCACACGACAAACGGAGCACACATGAAACCAATCCCTGGAGTATATGTTCCAGGCACAAAGAGGAGACTATCTCAGGCCGGAGGTGTTACCAACAAACTAGATAACATAGCAGGGCGAGTGTTAGTGGCACTAAACACGGCGGGGAGATTCCCTCCGAGTGTGACAGTGACATTAACCTAACCTCTGGCTGTAAACTGATGGGATCAGATCGACTGCCCGTTTTACACATCGCCTGATTTTACTTATCATTGACCTGATCGAGGAATCAGGTTTTCACCTCAGTAACCATTAAGTTACCATTAACAACAGGAAGGTGCAGTTCACATTAGACAGAAGGTATTGATCGGGTATTACAAAAACTGCGATACACAGACAGATGGACGGGGACAGATTAGTGGTGAATAATGAAGAATGAGATGTTTAACTGACAACAGAATGTTGCTCCTAGGCCAGCCAATGCTTGAAGAAGACGACCGTTGAAATTCTAATGATCTGATCTGTAAACCTTTGGAAGCATTGGTTCTAGCAGATGGCCCTTGAAACATTCTTGGAGACCTGTGCCGTTCGGCTGAAAGGGATTTGAGGAGGCCCCTAAAGAGGCCCGAAGGGGCCAATAAGGCTTCCAGAGCAGGATTTTTTCCCTAGAGTAGGACTTTGGGTAAGCAAACAAGAGTCTCACACCTCAAAACACCACTGGCCTCTTGGGTAGGCTTGCCAACACTCCAGGATTGTCCTGGAGTGTCCAGGAATTAAAGATTGATCTCCTGGACACTGCTGCGGGCAACAGTTGGGAGGGACAACCATTGAGGCATTAACGAAAATGGTGAGTTATTTTAATTCTCTTTGAATATTAAATATTAAAATATTGGCGATGGAACAAAAGACTGTTTGACTGGCGGTCGGAGGCAGGAGGTCATGTGATGAAACCTCCAGGAATATGTCCAACCAGAGTTGGTAACCCTGCTCTTGGGATTTAAACAATTTTTGAGGTAAATGGGTGGGTGAATGGGGCTAACTGGTAACCTGACGAAGGCTTTAGTTCCTGCACTTATTGGCAGCCGTGAAGAGACTGGGATGCAGCAAAAATTCGAGACCCCAAATGGCCTTTATTTCCTTTAGTTTTTTTTTTGGGAGAAGTTCCTTATTCTCATATTTGCTTTCTCTTTGCGCTCTGTGTAAGTGATTGACATGCCCCTGCCCATTATTTTATCGAAGGCAGAGGAATGCTGAACATTTATGTGCTAATATCACCAACAGTAATTTCTGGGCTAATAGCATTGCGAGGAAGGGAAGTCTCGTTGACATAAAGGGCGATGTTCACTCAACTCGACCGGGTCGTCACCAATCTTCTGAGGAACAGCCTCCACTGCACCAATGTGATCTCTCCAATTCCCAGGTGATTTGAACCAGGTGGGATTCTATTGTAGTTCCGACTTCCTGCTTCGAGATGGTCCCATCCATCATCACTGAAGAAAATCAAACTTATCCTCATGATTTGTGATCACTTGAATGAAGTGGTCTTTCCCTCCACTGCACCCTCCAACTCACCCACTCCACCACCCTCCACCTCACCCCCTCTCCCACCCTCCACCTCGCTCCCACCCGCACCCTCCACCTCACCCCTCCCCCAGACTCCAACTCACCCCCTCCTCCAGCCTCCACCTCACCACCTCTCCCACCCTCCACCTCACTCCCACCCTCACCGTCCACCTCACCCCCTCCCCAGCCTCCACCTCACCCCCTCCCCCAGCCTCCAACTCACCCCCTCCTCCAGCCTCCACCTCACTCCCACCCTCACCCTCCACCTCACTCCCACCCTCAACCCTCCACCTCACCCACTCTCCCACCCTCCACCTCACTCCCACCCTCACCGTCCACCTCACCCCCTCCCCAGCCTCCACCTCACCCCCTCCCCAGCCTCCACCTCACCCCCTCCCCCAGCCTCCAACTCACCCCCGCCCCCAGCCTCCACCTCACCCCATCTCCCATCCTCCACCTCATTCCCACCCACACCCTCCACCTCACACCCTCCCTCACCCACCACCTCACTCCACCCTCACCCTCCACCTCACCCCTCCCTCACCCTTCACCTCACGCCACCCTCACCCTCCACCTCACCCCACCCTCACCCTCCACCTCGCCCCTCCCTCACCCTCCATCTCAAACCACCGTCACCCTCCACCTCACCCTTCCCTCACCCTCCACCTCACCCCAACCTCACCCTCCACCTCACCCCGTCTCTCACCCTCCACCTCACCCCAGCCTCACCCTCCACCTCGCCCCTCCCTCACCCTCAACCTCACCCCACCCTCGCCCTCCACCTCGCCCCTCCTTCACGCTCTGCCTCACCCCACCCGCACCCTCCACCTCATCCCCTCCCCCACCCTCCACCTCAACACCTCCGCCGCCCTTCACCCCACCTCTACCCCACCTCAGCCCCTCCAACACCCATCACTTCACCCCTTCCCCCACCCTCAACATCACCCACTCCCCCAAACTCCACCTCACCCCTCCCTTACCCTCCACCTCATTCCCTCCTCCATCCTCCACCTCATCCCCTCCCCCACCCTCCATCTCACCCGTCCCCGCCCTCCACCTCGCCCCTCCCCCATTCTCCACCTCACCCCTCCCCCACCCTCCAACTCAGTCCCTCCCTCACCCTCAATCTCAACCCCTCCACAACCCTCTTGTGCTCCAGAACTAGCTGCGCCTCTAGCCAAGCTGTTCCAGTACAGCTACAACACTAGCATCGACCCGACAATGTGGAAAATTGCCCAGGTATGTCCTGTCCACAAAAAGCAGGACAAATCCAATCCGGCCAATTACTGCCCCATCAGTCTACTCTCAATCATCAGCAAAGTGATGGAAGGTGTCGTCGACAGTGCTATCAAGCGGCACTTACTCACCAATAATCTGCTCACCGATGCTCAGTTTGGGTTCCGCCAGGACCACTCGGCTCCAGACCTCATTACAGCCTTGGTCCAAACATGGACAAAAGAGCTGAATTCCAGAGGTGAGGTGAGAGTGACTGCCCTTGACATCAAGGCAGCATTTGACTGAGTGTGGCACCAAGGAGCCCTAGTAAAATTGAAGTCAATGGGAATCAGGGGGAAAACTCTCCAGTGGCTGGAGTCATAGCTAGCACAAAGGAAGATGGTAGTGGTTGTTGGTGGCCAATCATCTCAGCCCCAGGACGTTGCTGCAGGAGTTCCTCAGGGCAGTGTCCTAGGCCCAACCATCTTCAGCTGCTTCATCAATGACCTTCCCTCCATCATAAGGTCAGAAATGGGGATGTTCGCTGATGATTGCACAGTGTTCAGTTCCATTCGCAACCCCTCAAATAATGAAGCAGTCCGAGCCTGCATGCAACAAGACCTGGACAACATCCAGGCTTGGGCTCATAAGTGGCAACTAACATTCGCGCCAGACAAGTGCCAGGCAATGACTATCTCCAACAAGAGAGAGTCTAACCACCTCCCCTTGACATTCAACGGCATTACCATCGCCGAATCCCCCACCATCAACATCCTGGGAGTCACCATTGACCAGAAACTTAACTGGACCAGCCACATAAATACTGTGGCTACAAGAGGCTGGGTATTCTGCGGTGAGTGACTCACCTCCTGACTCCCCAAAGCCTTTCCACCATCTACAAGGCACAAGTCAGGAGTGTGATGGAATACTCTCCACTTGCCTGGTTGAGTGCAGCTCCAACAACACTCAAGAAGCTCGACACACTCCAGGACAAAGCAGCCTGCTTGATTGGCACCCCATCCACCACCCTAAACATTCACTCCCTTCACCACCGGCACACTGTGGCTGCAGTGTGTACCATCCACAGGATACACTGCAGCAACTCGCCAAGGCTTCTTCAACAGCACCTCCCAAACCCGCAACCTCTACCACCTAGAAGGACAAGAGCAGCAGGCACATGGGAACAACACCACCTGCACGTTCCCCTCCAAGTCACACACCATCCCGACTTGGAAATATATCGCTGTTCCTTCATCGTCGCTGGGTCAAAATCCTGGAACTCCCTTCCTAACAGCACTGTGGGAGAACCTTCACCACACGGACTGCAGCGGTTCAAGAAGGGGGCTCACCACCACCTTCTCAAGGGCAATTAGGGATGGGCAATAAATGCCGGCCTCGCCAGCGACGCCCACATCCCATGAACGAATAGAAAACACCCCTCTCCCACCGTCCACCTCACCCCTTCCCCACCCTCCACCTCACCCCCTCCCCAGCCTCCTCCGTGCCCCCACCCTACCCACCTCAACCGCTCCCTCACCCTCCGCCTTATCTCCTCCCCCAGCCTCCACCCTACCCCATTCCCCGCCGTCCACCTCATCCCCTCCCTCACCCTCACCCTCCACCTCACCCCCTCCCGCAGCCTCCACCTCCCCCTCCTGCACCCTCCACCTTGACCCCTCCACCTCATCCCCTCCCTCATCCTCCACCTCACCCCCGCGCCCCGAAACCCATGCCCCTTCCGAGATGAAGAGTAAACTCACCAAATAAATTATATTTATTATTTGAAAGAAAGAAACTCGGAGCTATAAATATAAGATAGTCACTAATAAATCCAATCGGGAATTCAGGAGAAACTTCTTTCCCCAGAGAGTGGAACTCACTCCCACAAGGAGTAGTGTGAGGCGAATGCATTTGAGGGGACGCTAGATAAGCACCCGAGGGAGAAAGGAATAGAAGGATATGCTGATAGGGTGAGATGAAGAGGGGAGGGAGGAGGCTTGTGTGGAGCATGAACACCAGCATAGACCAGTTGGGCCGAATGGCCTGTTTCTGTGCTGTAAACTCTATGTAATTCTAGGTAAGAAAAGACTTGCATTTATATAGCGCCTTTCACGACCTCAGGACGTCCCAAAGCGTTTCACAGCCAATGAAGTATTTTTGAAGTGCGGTCTCTGTAGGAAATTTGCCTCGATAAAAAAAAAACTTCCATCTTATATGGGTTGCTAGGAGACCACAGGGAACTGGCACTGCCTGACCCCCAACCCCTCTGCCAAAAGACCGCCCCATACCTTCAATTATTTCACTTCAGCCATAAGTCTCATCGTAAATGATTCCTTCCATAAGGCAGAGTTCTCAGCTATACCATGGGGGCCTTCACAGCACCTGTGAGTATTAATGTTATGTTTCGCCTCTAATGGGAGCCATCTGTGCCTTGTTAACGTCTGTGCCCATTTCCCCTATCTACCAATATTCTGCTTCTCCGCAATGCTTTCTCCGCCTGTCATCGCCCCCGCGAAAAAATCGCCACCTTTAAACGATTTCCATAAAAAGAACAGTTTAGCGCGTCGTTTATGGCTGGGGCTGAACAAAAAAGAAAGCCGGGGATTACGAAAGGACATCAGAGGCTGCTCGGGCAAAAGACCAGACGTCGAAACTTGGCTCGAAGTAGGGCCGAGAAATGAAAGGGGCTGCTGCACAAAACCAGATGTTGCGGTTCCACTAGACTGAGGGAAAACACATTGTAGTGAAAGAATGAGTAATGGAACAATTTTGCGTTCTAGACCAAATAAGCACTGTGCGACTGAAAAGCAGGGCTGTTGCACCCTGACAGACACTGGAGGGAACAGTCAGTCCCACACAAACGCTCAAACAAGTGTGCACTTGTGCAGATGGACAATCGGCCTCTCTCACACACTCGCAGTGTCACCACACCCCGTGTATGTGAAGGTTTAAGTGCCAGCCGTGGCTCACACTCTCGCCTCTGAGTCCGAAGGTCATGGGTTCAAGTCCCACTCCAGAGACCTGAGCACAAAATCCAGGCTGACGCTCCCAGTGCCAGTACTGAGGGCGTGCTGCATTGTCGGAGGTGCCGTCCTTTTGGATGAGACGTTAAACCGAGACCCTGTCTGCCCTCTCAGTTGGGCGTAAAAGATCCCATGGCATTATTTCAAAGAACGGGGGAGTTCTCCTGAAATCCTGGCCAATATTTATCCCTCAACCAACGTCACTAAAACAGATTATCTGATCATTTATGCCATTTCTGTTTGTGGGATCTTGCTGTGCACAAATTGGCTGCCGCATTTCCTACACTTCAAAAGTACTTCATTGGCTGTAAAGTGCATTGGGACGTCCTGAGGTTGTCAAAGGCGCTATATAAATGCAAGTTCCTTCTTTCTGTTCTTCTTTATTGACTGCTGATGGTAGTGACTCACATTGGCTTACGTCCTCCAGTGACCATTGTTCATCTGCGAGTCAGGAAAATGAGTTTCACCCGGGCTTTTCATACCGGAGACGAGACCAATCCTGTCCTCACTTGATGCCCGCACGCCCTCCACCAGTCACTACAAGGCAGAGGTCAGGAGCAGAAATGTCCCCTCACTAGTCCAGGGACACTAAGGCCCAATTATTGTGCAGCCAGTTGCCATTGAGATCAACTAGGGATCCAACCTGGAGTCCAAGACCATACAGGGTGGGGTATCTATCAACTGAGCCTTCGGGTCTGCTACACACTTAGGTACATGTGAGCTCTTTGATGAAGTCAGGAGGGATTGGCCCTGGGAGTCCTCAATATTGACTCTGGACCCCATGAAATCTCATGGCATCAGGTCAAACATGGGCAAGGAAACCTCCTGCTGATTACCACCTACTGCCCTCCCTCAGCTGATGAATCAGTCCTCCTCCATGTTGAACACCACTTGGAGGAAGCACTGAGGGTAGCAAGGGCACAGGATGTACTCTGGGTGGGGGTCCATCACCAAGAGAGGCTCGGTAACACCACTACTGACCGAGCTGGCCAAGTCCTGAAGGCCATAGCTGCCAGACTGGGCCTGCGGCAGGTGGTGAGCGAACCAACACGAGGGAAAAACTTACTTGACCTTGTCCTCACCAATCTACCTGTTGCAAATGCATCTGTCCATGACAGTATCGGTAAGAGTGACCACCACACAGTCCTCGTGGAGATGAAGTCCCGTCTTCGCACTGAGGACACCATCCAACGTGTTGTGTGGCACTACCACCGTGCTAAATGGGATAGATTCAGAACAGATCCAGCAGCTCAAAACTGGGCATCCATGAGGCGCTGTGGGCCATCAGCAGCAGCAGAATTGTATTCCAGCACAATCTGTAACCTCATGGCCCGGCATATTCCTCACTCCACCATTACACAGCGAGTTGTTATGATCTGGAATGCGCTGCCTGAACGGGCGGTGGAAGTAGATTCAATAATAACTTTCAAAAGGGAATTGGATAAATACTTGAAGGGCAAACATTAACAGGGCTATGGGGTAAGAGCAGGGCAATTTGAAAGAGGGACCAATTGGATAGCTCTTTCAAAGAGCTAGCACAAGCAAGATGGGCCAAATGGCCTCCTCCTGTACTGTACCTACTACAATACTATGATAAGGATACAGCATTACTGACCGTGAGTATATACACTGCACATACTCTACCTGTGGACGCTACATACATAGCGATAACTTTACAGGAGTATAGAGACTATCACCATTCTCCATCCCCTGGAAATGGTGCATTTGATCCTTATTAGAAGTGTGGTGGACTACTGAGATGCCACAGGCTGTAGTGAGCAGCAGCACATTCATGGATCACTCTCAACTTACACTTTAAGACTTTCCACCAAGTCCAATTGTTAACTGACTACCGGTGCCCAGCGTCTGCATCCAACTGCCAGAGTCCTATAGAAGCACTAGAAAGATGAATGACAAGAGGTACATCAGGTCAATGAAAATACACACAACATAACAGAAGCCGGATATACACACACACACACTCACACACACAACATAACAGGAGCCAGATATACACACACTCACACACAGGAACCAGTACAGATATACAACAACAACTTGCATTTATATAGCACCTTTAATGTAGTAAAACGTCCCAAGGCGCTTCACAGGAGTGATTATCAAACAAAATTTGACACCGAGCCGCGTAAGGAGATATTAGGACAGGTGACCAAAAGCTTGGTCAAAGAGGTAAGTTTTAAGGAGCGTCTTAAAGGAGGAGAGAGAGGTAGAGAGGCGGAGAGGTTTAGGGAAGAAAATCCAGAGCTCTGGGCCTAGGTAGCTGAAGGCACGGCCGCCAATGGTGGGGCGAAGAAAATCGGGGATGCGCAGGAGGTGGAATTGGAGGATTGCAGAGATCTCAGAGGGTTGTAGGGCTGGAGGAGGTTACAGAGATAGGGAGGGACGAGGACATGGTGGGATTTGAAAACAAGGATGAGAATTTTAAGATCGAGGCGTTGCCAGACCGAGAGCCAATGTAGGTCAGCAAGCACAGGGATATACACACACTCACACACACACACTCCCTCACAGGGACCAGTACAGATATACACACACTCACACACACACACACACACCCTCACAGGGACCAGTACAGATATACACACACTCACACACACACACACACACCCTCACAGGGACCAGTACAGATATACACACACTCACACACACACACACACACCCTCACAGGGACCAGTACAGATATACACACACTCACACACACACACACACACCCTCACAGGGACCGGTACACATATACAGACACACTCACACACACACACCCCCTCACAGGGACCAGTACAGATATACAGACACACTCACACACACACACCCCCTCACAGGGACCAGTACAGATATACAGACACACACACACACACACACACACCCTCACAGGGACCAGTACAGATATACAGACACACTCACACACACACACCCCCTCACAGGGACCAGTACAGATATACAGACACACACTCACACACACAGACACACACACACACACAGGGACCAGTACAGATATACAGACACACTCACACACACACCATAACAGGATCGAGCACAGATATACGGGCACATGCATGTAGTAAAAAGTGCAGTTATTTATTGTGGCCTGGTTCAGTTCGACTCTGGTCTAATACAGTCTGGTTTAGCACCCTTCAGGACTGACTGACAGACTCAAATCTTCTGGCTGTTTTGATGGTTGCTGTTAATTTCCTTGTTTTATTGACCAACCTGATACCCGGAGGTCCTGACGAATTTGCAGCAAGTCGTCTGGCAGTAATATCTGATGATGTCATAGACAGTTAAAGCAGCTGCAATCGGACCTGGCGACAGACTGCTCGGGACTAGAGGAGAGTCCTTTAATAAGAAAAACAATCCCCCAACTGACTGTTGAATCTGAGCCAGGAATGACAGGAAAGAAAACCATCTTGTGAGTGTGTGAGTGTGTGTGTGACAGTGTGCATATGTGTGTGTGCATGTGTGTGCGTGCGTGCGTGTGTGTGTGTGTGTGAGACAGTGTGCGTATGTGTGTGTGTGCATGTGTGTGCGTGCGTGTGTTGAGTGTGTGTGTGACAGTGTGCATATGTGTGTGTGCATGTGTGTGCGTGCGTGCGTGTGTGTGTGTGTGTGAGACAGTGTGCATATGTGTGTGCGTGCGTGCGTGTGTGTGTGAGACAGTGTGCGTATGTGTGTGTGCATGTGTGTGCGTGCGTGTGTTGAGTGTGTGTGTGACAGTGTGCATATGTGTGTGTGCATGTGTGTGCGTGCGTGCGTGTGTGTGTGAGACAGTGTGCGTATGTGTGCGCGTGAGTGTGTGTGTGCGTGAGTGTATGTGTGTGGGACAGTGTGCATATGTGTGTGTATGAGTGCATGTGTGTGTGCATGAGAGCGTGTGCATTACTGTGTGTGTTTGTATGTGTGTAAGTGAGTGTGTTTTTGTGACACTGTGTGCATATATGTGTGTGTGAATGCGTGTGTGTGTATGATACTGTATGCGAGTGTGTGTGTGTAAGTGAGTGTGTGCAAGAGAGTGTATGTGTGTGAGTGTGTGTGCGTGCAAACATGGGTGAGTGTGTGTGTTTGCATGAGAGTGTGTGTGTGTGCATGCTGTGTGTGTGAGTGCATTTGTGTCAGTGCATGTGTGTATGTGTGCATGCATGTGTGAGTGTGAGTGCATGTGCATGGTGTGTGTGTGTGTGTGTATGTGCATAGTTTGTGTGCATGTGTGTGAGTGTGTGTGCATGTGTGTGTGAGTGCATGTGCATGGTGTGTGTGCATGTGTGTGAGTGTGTGTGCATGTGTGTGTGTGCGTGTGTGTGTGTGTGTGCATGTGTGTGTGTGTGTGTGCATGTGTGTGTGTATGTGTGTGAGTGTGAGTGCATGTGCATTGTGTGTGTGTGTGTATGTGTGCATGCATGTGTGAGTGTGAGTGCATGTGCATGGTGTGTGTGCATGTGTGTGTGTGCGTGTGTGTCTGGGTTCTTTAATTACCTTTGAATGGGATGTATGTTTAATTGAATAAGACGGTTTATAATAGTAATGTGTATGGGCTTCAAAGCAGGGAGAATTACTGAACTGTACGATTTGGAGCCTGAAAGAGGAAACTCCTGTGCAATAAAGACTTCACGATGCGGGTGTCTTTTATCAGTCCCCCAATCCGAGGATTATTTTCACTCCGTCCAGCGAGGGGGAGGGAAATGGTGACAAGACCAATAAATTTTCCGCGGGGATCCTGAAATTTTATTTCAGAATTCTGGAGGCCAGTGGATTGAACTTTTTATGAGTAATATTCCAGGAATGCAGGGAATGGAACCTGAGTCTGGAGAACATAACCCAAACCACCTGGGTGTGTTTGGGGTTGGGGGCGGAGGGGGGGGGTTTGGCGTTAACCCTTTCACTGCTGATGACTGCAGCTAAGATGGGAGATGCCTGCTCCCCGAGGGGACCCCAGCCCTCTCCCTGGAAGATTGCCCAGTGGGTAGATGTACAGCTCAGGGATGTACTGAGCTTCAATTCTGACTCCGCGCTTCAGAGCTACTGCAGGGTTGGTCTGATTGGCGCCAGTGGCTCCGGTCTAGGGAGTGAGTCTGGCAAATGAACCTCGGCCGAGGGCAGGGTAAGCCTCAGTCTCAATGCCCGACCTGCCCCTTCCCCTACCCGCGGCCAGGGGGCACGAGATCAAACCATAGAGGAGTAGGAATAGGCTGGATGTTAGACTGTTCCTCTTTTCCCAGAGAGCAGTGAGGCTCTGGAATACATTGGCGGCTGGTTTGGTGGGTGCGGACTCTCTGTTTGCCTTCAAGAGGGAGATGGACCAGCTCCTGACTGGGGCAGAGTTCGCATCATATAGAAATGTTGACCGGAGGTCACCGGTTACGGTTATTGGCTTAGTACAAAGAGGAGAAGAGTCAATTCTCTCTTAATTCTCAATTCGCTTTATTAACGTTGTTAGATCATGTACATATAGCTTATTGGTCCGGTTAGATATAGGCATGCAGTTTACAGCAGGTTATACAGTTTTATACCCAAACTAGGATTTACACGCACACCCACTGGGTTTCTCTGACACTCCCTGAGTGGTCACAGGATAGAAAGGATATTATATTACCCGGAAAGGAGAGCTGACGCTGGCCAGGCGTTCCGTTCTCTCTCTCTCTTGACGTCGTCTCCAAGTCCCTGACGTAGGGCCTTCCACTTCCGCGATGGTTAGTCTCCGGAGTCTCTCGCACACTCTGGCACCAAGCCTGCAATTCTTCATTCTTATTCCCAAGTCTTATCTCTTCGAGTGGTGTTGCCTTTCTCCTGTTGGCTTAGATTTCCTCGAGTGGTCGGTGTCATCCCCTGATTGGCTCTGTTCCAAGGGGTTAGGTAGCATCACCTCATTACTCCTTTTCTAAATAAGGACTGGCGTCCCATCACATCCCCTTTGTCTCTTAGAAGCGTAGCTAATTCAAACCGGTTCCGGGCCAGCCCAGACCAGTGACTGAACTTCAGGTTACTGCAGTTCAAAAGTTACTTTTGCCTGAGTGTTAGCAATTCGGAATAAACTCAGTCGTTTTTTGCAGCCCCTAGCCAACAGAAGGCAAGTGTCTTTATAGATAACACTTGGTCCATGTGATCTCCTGGACTGGTTTCAATCGCCTGAGGGCAGTCGGAGAGAAAATTTCCAAAATATTTTTTCCTTTATTGGCCCCGGGTTTTTTCCTGTTTTTTTTTGCCTCGCCCAGGAGATTATTTGGCTGTGGGGGGCCGGGGACGGGGGGGAGGAGGAAGAGAGGTGGGGAGGAAGTGTTTGGTCACAATGGTCAGGCCATCATGGTGTGGGGCAGGCTTGATGGGCCGGTTGGTCTTTTCCTGCCCGTCGGTTTTCCATGTTCATTTACAGCCAGCGGATAGTCACCATCTCGAGCCAGATGGGCAGAACTGGTGGGCAGCCAGCCACACATGGGGAAGGAGCTCAGGTTTCACCCCGCAGCTGTTCAACAAGGGAGGTATCACGGCCGACCCTGACCCGGTCTTCAGCACGTAATTCCCAGCCGGAGTCCACTGGATATCGATGAGGATCGAGAGCTGTGGACCATCTTCCTTCTCCTTAGCCCATGGAAGTTGTGTAATGTCCATCCAGCCAGCCTAGCTATGACCAGCAAACTCAGCGCAGATCAAGGATCAGACCTGGAATTTCTTTTTTTAAATATATACTCATTCTCGGGATATGCGCGTCACTGGCAAGTCCGGCATTTATTGCCCATCCCTAGTTGCCCTTGAGAAGATAGTGGTGGGCCTTTTTCTTGAACCTCTGCAGTCCGTGTAGTGAAGGTTCTCCCACAGTGCTGTTAGGTAGTTCCAGGATTTTGACCCAGCCACGATGGAGGAATGGCTAATATATGAATGGTGTGAGACGGAGGGGAACCTGGAGGTGATGGTGTTCCCATGCACCTGCTGCCCTTGTCCTTCTAGGCGGTGAAGGCCGTGGATTTGCTGTCGAAGAAGCTTTGGAGTTTCTGCAGAACATCCTGTAGATCGGACACACTGCAGCCACGGTGCACCGGTGGTAGAGGGAGTTTACCTGGCCTCTGTCGTTCAATGCTACACCGGGAGGCACATTTACCGATTGAGTTAGCGGAACACCTGTATGGGTCAACAGTCCTGACTGGGCGATGAAGGGGCAAAATCGGCCAGGAGTCCCTCTTCAGATCACTATCCAATTCTGGACGGTGCCTGTTGTGGGCACTTTTAGTGAGGGCTACGTTGAGCTTGGTGTCGATGCCCCTAGCTTGCTGACCCTCAGCTCACGCACAAAGAGTGCCTAGGAGATAGGGTTCAGTGCTGCCACGAGAGGAGAGGAGAAAGCTCAAAAGGAAAAATACCGGCTCGTGAAAGTAAAATTATATTTTAAGAGAAAAAAATATAAACAGGTACATCATTTGTTGTGGAACTCTCTGGTGCTAGGTGGTCCATACCTGACGGTCACTCATGGACGAAGGCTGAAGATTTTCACTGTCAGGATGGTCCAGTGTCCAACCTTGTCCAGGAAAACAGGGAGAATAAGGCCCTTCAAATGGGGGAAAACGGAAAATATGGGAGAAAAATTTAAGAAACGCTGGACCTCACAAGGGAAGAGTTTGTTCATCACCATTTTAAATGGACCCAACAGGACCTCCTATTAAAAAAATAGCTGTTACATTCTAAAATGTGAATATTGGTAAAAGGTTGTATTACTTTGCTGCCTTATTATCTATCTGTTAGCCCAAGTCCACCCATGACGTGAATTCTGCTCCCATGGTCTTGGAGGCTGTCCTGACACCTCTTTCTCGCTATTAGATATGGACATTCAAAAAGCCTTATTATCTGATAGTTGTATGGTTCCTCACCCCTCTCTCTGTCATACTCTTCATTGCCCCTCTGTCTTATCAATTCCACCATGTTCAATTATTGCTGTAAACCCTCCTCACTGCTTCCTTCCAAGCTCCAAATATGTCATCCTACACACCCCTCCCCTTCCTTCCATTGGTGAAATCGAGGCACCATCTCAATGCTCCAGTGCTGCACCTGCTCCTACGTCAATGATACTGCCCGAAAACAGTCTCGTCGCTGTGTTGCAATAAACAGTTGCTCTCTCCCACAACCTCAAAATTCTGGAAAAGAATGAACTTGCATTTATATAGCGCCTTTCATGACCGCAGGACATCCCAAAGCGCTGAAGTACTTTTGAAGTGTAGTCACTGTTGTAATGTGGGAAACACGGCAGCCAATTTGCGCACAGCAAGATCCCACAAACAGCAATGAGATAATGACCAGATAGTCTGTTTTAGTGATGTTGGTTGAGGGCTAAATATTGGCCAGAACCCCCCCTCTTCTCAAAATAGTGCTGTGGAATCTTTTACATCCACCTGAGAGGGCCTCGGTTTAACATCTCATCTGAAAGACGGCACCTCCGACAGTGCAGCACTCCCCCAGTACTGCACTGGAGTGTCAGGCTGGATTTGATGCTTAAGTCCTGGAGTGGGACTTGAATCCATGGCATTCGGAATCAGCGGCCAGAGTGCAACCCACTGATCCACGGCTGACACCCAAACACATACAAAATCCTCAGACGTCCCTTCTTCTTACATTCTCCAGGCGTTCAAACCCACACTTGGGATCATCAAGTTGCTGCTTCTTGATCATTTTGCTCCCCTCTGATGGGAGCTGACCCACAGCTAACGTTTAATAAACTCTCAACGTCTCGCTGGAAAGTGCTTCCAGAAGGAGTTCGATTTCATCTCCGTCGACTAGAGCTTCCATTCCAAATGCAGAGCGCGCCTAATCCTGACTGCAAACTATGATTTATAATAGGAATAGCAATCATGGACAGACCTTGGGCCACCTGGTCCTACAGTCTGCGACTGGCAACACTGGAGCCTTCCGCCTTACCAATGATCTAATTACTCTTCTCTTTTGAACTTTGAGATGACCGAGAAACATTAATGCCAAGGTCAGCGCACAGACTGGAATATAACGCTCCAAATTATACACCACAGATGACACCAATAATAAGTCCAACATCTGATGAAAGCAAAATGCTGTATCAGACAGTATTCACTAAGTATTGACGAAACCCAAAAGAAGTCAGGGACGTATCATCCCTTGGCCATGTCCATAGGTCTCAACGTGACAGCCCAGTGAGGCCTTGACCACCAGGCCAGGTTCAGAGTCCACGTGGTGGACTTTTCTGTTCTATATCGGGAGCGGCCTGCTCGCTGGTGAACTGCTCCCATTCCAATTATGGATTGAGGGATGTACAATTTCCCGATAGGCAGCGTGTGATGGGAAATCTCGGAGCAGGAGTCAGAGCATCAGGCTCGTCTCGTCAGCAGGAGTTGGGCCTTTGAGTCCAGGACACCAGCAGGAGTTGGGACTTTGGGTTCAGTACACCAGCAGGAGATGGGACTTTGGGTTCAGGACACCAGCAGGAGTTGGGGCTTTGGGCTCAGTGCACCAGCAGAAGTTAGGGCTTTGGGCTCAGTACACCAGCAGGAGTTGGGGCTTTGGGCTCAGTACACCAGCAGGAGTTGGGGCTTTGGGCTCAGTACACCAACAGGAGATGGGGCTTTGGGTTCAGTACACCAGCAGGAGATGGGACTTTGGGCTCAGTACACCAGCAGGAGTTGGGGCTTTGGGTTCAGTACACCAGCAGGAGTTGGGGCTTTGGGCTCAGTACACCAGCAGGAGTTGGGGCTTTGGGCTCAGTACACCAGCAGGAGTTGGGGCTTTGGGCTCAGTACACCAACAGGAGATGGGGCTTTGGGTTCAGTACACCAGCAGGAGATGGGGCTTTGGGCTCAGTACACCAACAGGAGATGGGGCTTTGGGTTCAGTACACCAGCAGGAGATGGGACTTTGGGCTCAGTACACCAGCAGGAGTTGGGGCTTTGGGTTCAGTACACCAGCAGAAGTTGGGGCTTTGGGCTCAGTACACCAGCAGGAGTTGGGGCCTTGGACTCAGTACACCAGCAGGAGTTGGGGCTTTGGGTTCAGTACACCAGCAGGAGTTGGGGCTTTGGGCTCAGTACACCAGCAGGAGATGGAACTTTGGGCTCAGTACACCAGCAGGAGTTGAGGCTTTGGGCTCAGTACACCAGCAGGAGTTGGGGTTTTGGGTTCAGTACACCAGCAGGAGATGGGGCTTTTGGTTCAGTACACCAGCAGGAGTTGAGGCTTTGGGTTCAGTACACCAGCATGAGTTGGGGCTATGGGTTCAGTACACCAGCAGGAGTTGGGACTTTGGGTTCAGTACACCAGCAGGAGATGGGGCTTTGGGATCAGTACACCAGCAGGAGTTGGGGCTTTGGGTTCAGTACACCAGCAGGAGTTGAGGCTTTGGGTTCAGTACACCAGCAGGAGTTGGGGCTTTGGGTTCAGTACACCAGCAGGAGTTGGGGCTTTGGGT
The DNA here is from genome assembly GCF_035084215.1 of Heptranchias perlo. Classification (NCBI taxonomy): domain Eukaryota; kingdom Metazoa; phylum Chordata; class Chondrichthyes; order Hexanchiformes; family Hexanchidae; genus Heptranchias; species Heptranchias perlo. The sequence goes on from NC_090365.1 coordinate 10,941,250, forward strand.
TAAGTACACCAGCAGGAGTTGGGGCTTTGTGTTCAGTACACCAGCAGGAGTTGGGGCTTTGGGTTCAGTACACCAGCAGGAGTTGGGGCTTTGTGTTCAGTACACCAGCAGGAGTTGGGGCTTTGGGTTCAGTACACCAGCAGGAGTTGGGACTTTGGAATCAGTATACCAGCATGAGTTGGGGCTTTGGGTTCAGTACACCAGCAGGAGTTGAGGCTTTGGGTTCAGTACACCAGCAGGAGTTGGGGCTTTGGGTTCAGTACACCAGCAGGAGTTGGGGCTTTGTGTTCAGTACACCAGCAGGAGTTGGGGCTTTGGGTTCAGTACACCAGCAGGAGTTGGGGCTTTGGGTTCAGTACACCAGCAGGAGTTGGGGCTTTGGGCTCAGTACACCAGCAGGAGTTGGGGCTTTGGGTTCAGTACACCAGCAGGAGTTGGGGCTTTGGGCTCAGTACACCAGCAGGAGTTGGGACTTTGGGTTCAGTACACCAGCAGGAGTTGAGGCTTTGGGTTCAGTACACCAGCAGGAGATGGGACTTTGGGTTCAGTACACCAGCAGGAGATGGGACTTTGGGCTCAGTACACCAGCAGGAGTTGGGACTTTGGGTTCAGTACACCAGCAGGAGTTGGAGCTTTGGGTTCAGTACACCAGCAGGAGATGGGACTTTGGGTTCAGTACACCAGCAGGAGTTGGGACTCTGGGTTCAGTACACCAGCAGGAGTTGGGACTTTGGGTTCAGTACACCAGCAGGAATTGGGGCTTTGGGTTCAGTACACCAGCAGGAGTTGGGACTTTGGGTTCAGTACACCAGCAGGAGATGGGACTTTGGGTTCAGTACACCAGCAGGAGTTGGGGCTTTGGGTTCAGTACACCAGCAGGAGTTGGGACTTTGGGTTCAGTACACCAGCAGGAGTTGGGACTTTGGGTTCAGTACACCAGCAGGCGATGGGGCTTTGGGTTCAGTACACCAGCAGGAATTGGGGCTTTGGGTTCAGTACACCAGCAGGAGTTGGGACTTTGGGTTTAGTACACCAGCAGGAGTTGGGACTCTGGGTTCAGTACACCAGCAGGAGTTGGGGCTTTGGGTTCAGTACACCAGCAGGAGATGGGGCTTTGGGTTCAGTACACCAGCAGGAGTTGGGACTCTGGGTTCAGTACACCAGCAGGAGTTGGGGCTTTGGGTTCAGTACACCAGCAGGAGATGGGGCTTTGGGTTTAGTACACCAGCAGGAGTTGGGACTCTGGGTTCAGTACACCAGCAGGAGTTGGGGCTTTGGGTTCAGTACACCAGCAGGAGATGGGGCTTTGGGTTCAGTACACCAGCAGGAGTTGGGGCTTTGGGTTCAGTACACCAGCAGGAGATGGGACTTTGGGTTCAGTACACCAGCAGGAGTTAGGCGACTTGCATTTTTTGTTTCAAAAGTATCTCCTTTTTAAAATGTAAATTATTGGCCTTCCCAGTACATGTTGGGAACTGAATTAGGAAACCTGAACATCAGAACTTAAATGTAGGCTTCAGACTAAGTATAGGGGCACTTGATTAGCCACTAGACTGAACGCCCTTTGTGATATGCACAGTGTGTGCTCAATGCACTGAGGTTTAATCTGGCCTGCTGCCCTGGGGCCTCCCAAAGGACGACAATATATTCCTGCTTTGTGTTTCGCTTTGCTATGTTTTCTTTTAATTTGATGGTGAACTTTGCACTCACCAAGGTTAACACTTGGGAAATAGAACATTTCCCTCCTTCGCCCGGTGTCGCAGCTCAGGGTTAACTGTGGAGGGGAGTTTCCTCTACTCTGCTCCAACAAGCTGCCTCGGCCCAGGCTTGAGGACAACGCCTCCCGCTGCTCTATTTTGACATCGTTCCGGCCGACCCAAGGTGCTCCCAGGTGCGCCAAGTAGCTGATCTGCAGTGATGGTCCCACAACCGGGCTCAGACCCCCAGATCACGAAGGGATCCAGTAAACTGATCAGAAGGCAGCGAGACTCCCTCGTGCAGACTTTGAGTGACTTTCCTGGGTTCTTGAGGGTTAAGCGATCCAAAGACTCCCCAGTACATTTAAAGCACCAAATCAGCTAAAAAGGGATAAACAAGATAGGCAGGAAGTATAGAGAGAAAATGGCTTTGGATAATTCATTGCCTCCTATTTAACTGCCATTTACTTCAGTGAAATCGAGAATATCCTGCAGATAAACAGAATCATTCATAATATGGATCAAATACCTTCTTTCCCCATGTGTTGCTAGTTATTTTTACCAAAAAAACTAGGCCGTACCTTCCCTCACCCCTCCCCCACATCGTGACCTAAAGAAAAATAACAACTCAGAGCATATTGTGACAAATGATTCTGAAATGCAAACTTGTTCCACTTTCCGGACAGATTAGAAGGAATTCCCTCCCCTACAACCAGCTCGCTCCAACCACAAAAACATCTTGTAGTTCAGCGTGAGGTGAACTGAAGTCTGTAAGCACAACCCCAGTGTCGTCGCTAACGGAGAGCAAAGGGCCAGGGGTCGGGGGTCGGCAAAGGCAGGTCACGACCTTCTGAAACCAATCAGTCCAACGAGAGTCGATAGGAGTTTACTAGATTTCTGCAAAGGACTTTTTCCTGTTCAAAAGTGTCCAGGCTGTTTGTTTATTGATTGTCAGACGTGGTTAGATGGAACATACCCTCTGGGCGTTGGCATCTGAAGCTGGCTCATGCTTGGCTATTTCTTTCCTGAGCATTGCTATGATTGAACTGAGGAATATAAGTGTTTTGTCAACAGAATTGAACTTTGAGAGCCATAAATAAGAATGATAACTGATGTCTATCAGGCCAAAGCAAGTTACCTATTATCAAGGCATATATTACAACAGAAAGGGCTAGATTTCTACATTTTTGCTGAAAGGTTTGGCATGGATGTGGTTTATGTGATGGACTCCCTCCCCTCCCGCTTCCCTCAACCTTCCTATAGAAGCAATGTCCGCAGTCCAGGGTTTGGCAACGGGGAACTCTCAAATATAGTACATGGTGCAGCATCTGCCAGCAAGGGTTTCGCTGCCACACGCCAGTCTGCTAGTGCGGGTACCTCAAGAGTTGGTGGACAATAATGGTGTCCTTGTTCTACACAACCAGCAGCCAGTCCACCAAACACAAACCAATTGAACACATACACGGGACAGCAAATAGCCAGTCCAACACATGCTCAGTGTTTCAAGCTGTGAACCAGTACTCCCAACAGTTAGTCCAGCACACACGCCAAGTCATCTAGCGTTTGATCAATTGATGTGCATTCGTCCAATGTACATCAATTGATCAAACGCACATCAATTGGGTCAAACGCACATCAATTGGCCAAACGCACATCAATTGGTCAAACGCACATCACTGGGCCAAACACACACCAATTGGTCAAACGCACATCAATTGGTCAAACACACACCAATTGGTCAAACGCACATCAATTGGTCAAACACACATCAATTGGCCAAATGCACATCAATTGGTCAAACACACATCAATTGGGTTAAACACACATCAATTGGTCAAACACACATCAATTGGGTCAAACACACATCAATTGGCCAAATGCACATCAATTGGCCAAATGCACATCAATTGGCCAAACGCACATCAATTGGTCAAACGCACATCAATTGGTCAAACATACATCAATTGGGTCAAACACATACCAATTGGTCAAACACACATCAATTGGCCAAATGCACATCAATTGGGTCAAACACATACCAATTGGTCAAACACACATCAATTGGTCAAATGCACATCACTGGGCCAAACACACCAATTGGTCAAACACACATCAATAAGTCAAACACACATCAATTGGCCAAATGCATATCAATTGGTCAAACACACATCAATTAGTCAAACACACATCAATTGGCCAAACACACATCAATTGGCCAAACGCACACCAATTGGTCAAACACACATCAATTGGCCAAACGTACACCGATTGGTCAAACACACATCAATTGGCCAAACGCACATCAATTGGTCAAACACACATCAATTGGTCAAACACACATCAATTGGCCAAACGCACATCAATGGGCCAAACACACATCAATTGGCCAAACGCACATCAACTGGCCAAATGCACATCAATGGGCCAAACACACACCAATTGGCCAAACGCACATCAATTGGTCAAACACACATCAATTGGTCAAACACACATCAATTGGCCAAACACACATCAATTGGTCAAACACACATCAATTGGTCAAACACACATCAATTGGCCAAACGCACATCAATTGGTCAAACACACATCAATTGGCCAAACGCACATCAATTGGTCAAACACACATCAATTGGCCAAACGCACATCAATGGGCCAAACATACACCAATTGGTCAAACACACATCAATTGGCCAAACGCACACCAATTGGTCAAACGCACATCAATTGGTCAAACGCACATCAATTGGTCAAACACACATCAATTGGGTCAAACGCACATCAATTGGTCAAACACACATCAATTGGTCAAACGCACATCAATTGGGTCAAACACACATCAATTGGTCAAACACACATCAATTGGGTCAAACACACATCAATTGGCCAAACACATCAAATTTTTTTTTATTCGTTCATGGGATGTGGGCGTCGCTGGCGAGGCCGGCATTTATTGCTCATCCCTAATTGCCCCTGAGAAGGTGGTGGTGAGCCGCCTTCTTGAACCGCTGCAGTCCGTGTGGTGACGGTTCTCCCACAGTGCTGTTAGGAAGGGAGTTCCAGGATTTTGACCCAGCGACGATGAAGGAACGGCGATATATTTCCAAGTCGGGATGGTGTGTGACTTAGAGGGGAACATGCAGGTGGTGTTGTTCCCATGTGTCTGCCACTCTTGTCCTTCTAGGTGGTAGAGGTCGCGGATTTGGGAGGTGCTGTCGAAGAAGCCTTGGTGAGTTGCTGCAGTGCATCCTGTGGATGGTACACACTGCAGTCACTGTGCGCTGGTGGTGAAGGGAGTGAATGTTTAGGGTGGTGGATGGAGTGCCAATCAAGCGGGCTGCTTTATCTTGGATGGTGTCGAGCTTCTTGAGTGTTGTTGGAGCTGCACTCATCCAAGCAAGTGGAGAGTATTCCATCACACTCCTGACTTGTGCCTTGTAGATGGTGGAAAGGCTTTGGGGAGTCAGGAGGTGAGTCACTCGCCACAGAATACCCAGCCTCTGACCTGCTCTCGTAGCCACAGTATTTATATGGCTGGTCCAGTTAAGTTTCTGGTCAATGGTGACCCCCAGGATGTTGATGGTAGGGGATTCGGCGATGGTAATGCCGTTGAATATCAAGGGGAGGTGGTTAGAATCTCTTTTGTTGGAGATGGTCTTTGCCTGGCACTTATCTGGCGCGAATGTTACTTGCCACTTATCAGCCCAAGCCTGGATGTTGTCCAGGTCTTGCTGCATGCGGGCTCGGACTGCTTCATTATCTGAGGGGTTGCGGATGGAACTGAACACTGTGCAATCATCAGCGAACATCCCCATTTCTGACCTTATGATGGAGGGAAGGTCATTGATGAAACAGCTGAAGATGGTTGGGCCTAGGACACTGCCCTGAGGAACTCCTGCAGCAATGCCCTGGGGCTGAGATGATTGGCCTCCAACAACCACTACCATCTTCCTTTGTGCTAGGTATGACTCCAGCCACTGGAGAGTTTTCCCCCTGATTCCCATGGACTTCAATTTTACTAGGGCTCCTTGGTGCCACACTCGGTCAAATGCTGCCTTGATGTCAAGGGCAGTCACTCTCACCTCACCTCTGGAATTCAGCTCTTTTGTCCATGTTTGGACCAAGGCTTTAATGAGGTCTGGAGCCAAGTGGTCCTGGCGGAACCCAAACTGACCATCAGTGAGCAGATTATTGGTGAGTAAGTGCCGCTTGATAGCACTGTCGACGACACCTTCCATCACTTTGCTGATGATTGAGAGTAGACTGATGGGGCGGTAATTGGATTTGTCCTGCTTTTTGTGGACAGGACATACCTGGGCAATTTTCCACATTGTCGTGTAGATGCCAGTGTTGTAGCTGTACTGGAACAGCTTGGCTAGAGGGGCAGCTAGTTCTGGAGCACAAGTCTTCAGCACTACAGCTGGGATGTTGTTGTGGTCCATAGTCTTTGCTGTATCCAGTGCACTCAGCCGTTTCTTGATATCACGTGGAGTGAATCGAATTGGCTGAAGACTGGCTTCTGTGATGGTGGGGATTTCAGGAGGAGGCCAAGATGGATCATCCACTCGGCATTTCTGGCTGAAGATGGTTGCAAACGCTTCAGCCTTGTCTTTTGCACTCACGTGCTGGACTCCGCCATCGTTGAGGATGGGGATGTTGACAGAGCCTCCTCCTCCCGTTAGTTGTTTAATTGTCCACCACCATTCATGACTGGATGTGGCAGGACTGCAGAGCTTTGATCTGATCCGTTGGTTGTGGAATCGCTTAGCTCTGTCTATAGCATGTTGCTTCCGCTGTTTAGCATGCATGTAGTCCTGAGTTGTAGCTTCACCAGGTTGGCACCTCATTTTTAGGTACGCCTGGTGCTGCTCCTGGCATGCTCTTCTACACTCCTCATTGAACCAGGGTTGATCCCCTGGCTTGTTGGTAATGGTGGAGTGAGGAATATGCCGGGCCATGAGGTTACAGATTGTGTTGGAATACAGTTCTGCTGCTGCTGACCCACAGTGCCTCACTGATGTCCAGTTTTGAGCTGCTAGATCTGTTCTGAATCTATCCCATTTAGCACGGTGATAGTGCCACACAACACATTGGATGGTGTCCTCAGTGCGACAACGGGACTTCGTCTCCCCGAGGGTTGTGCGGTGGTCACTCCTACCAATACTGTCATGGACAGATAGATTGGTGAGGACGAGGTCAAGTAAGTTTTCCCCTTGTGTTAGTTCGCTCACCACCTGCCGCAGGCCCAGTCTGGCAGCTATGTCCTTCAGGACTCGGCCAGCTCGGTCAGTGGTGGTGCTACCGAGCCACTCTTGGTGATGGACATTGAAGTCCCCCACCCAGAGTATATTCTGTGCCCTTGCTACCCTCAGTGCTTCCTCCAAGTGGTGCTCAACATGGAGGAGGACTGATTCATCAGCTGTGGAAGGGCGGTAGGTGGTAATCAGCAGGAGGTTTCCTTGCCCATTTTTGACCTGATGCCATGAGATTTCATGGGGTCCAGAGTCAATGTTGAGGACTCCCAGGGCCACTCCCTCCTGACTGTATATCACTGTACCGCCATCTCTGGTGGGTCTGTCCTGCCGGTGGGACAGGACATCCCCAGGGATGGTGATGGAAGAGTCTGAGACGTTGGCTGAAAGATATGATTCTGTGAGTATGGCTATGTCAGGCTGTTGCTTGACTAGTCTGTGGGACAGCTCTCCCAATTTTGGCACAAGTCCCCAGATGTTCGTCAGGAGGACCTTGCAGGGTCGGCTGGGCTTGGTTTTTTGCCATTGTCGTGTCCGGTGCCTAGTGGTCCGTCCGGTTTTATTCTTATTATGAATTTTCATAGCGAGATTTTACAACTGAGTGGCTTGCTAGGCCATTTCAGAGGGCAATTAAGAATCAACCACATTGCTGTGGGTCTGGAGTCAGATTTAGGTCAGACCGGGTAAAGACGGCAGGTTTCCTTCCCTGAAGGACATTAGTGAACCAGATGGGTTTTTACGACAATCCGGTAGTTTCATGGCCACCATTACTGATACTAGTATTTTAATTCCAGATTTTATTTAATTAATTGAAGTTAATTTAAATTCGCCAGCTGCCGTGGCGAGATTTGAATTCATGACGCGGGATTTTTGATCCAGGCCTCAGGATTACTAGTCCAGTAACATAACCACTATGCTACCGTACCCGACGCACATCAATTGGCCAAACACATCAATTGGTCAAACGCACATCAGTTGGTCAAACACACATCAATTGGTCAAACACACATCAATTGGTCAAACACACATCAATTGGTCAAATGCACATCAATTGGCCCAACGCAGAGCAATTTTTTTTTATTCGTTCATGGGATGTGGGCGTCGCTGGCGAGGCCGGCATTTATTGCCCATCCCTAATTGCCCCTGAGAAGGTGGTGGTGAGCCGTCTTCTTGAACCGCTGCAGTCCGTGTGGTGACGGTTCTCCCACAGTGCTGTTAGGAAGGGAGTTCCAGGATTTTGACCCAGTGACGATAAAGGAACGGCGATATATTTCCAAGTCGGGATGGTGTGTGATTGGAGGGGAACGTGCAGGTGGTGTTGTTCCCATGTACCTGCTGCTCTTGTCCTTCTAGGTGGTAGAGGTCACGGGTTTGGGAGGTGCTGTCGAAGAAGCCTTGGCGAGTTGCTGCAGTGCATCCTGTGGATGGTACACACTGCAGCCACAGTGCGCCGGTGGTGAAGGGAGTGGATGTTTAGGGTGGTGGATGGGGTGCCAATCAAGCGGGCTGCTTTGTCCTGGATGGTGTTGAGCTTCTTGAGTGTTGTTGGAGCTGCACTCATCCAGACAAGTGGAGAATATTCCATCACACTCCTGACTTGTGCCTTGTAGATGTTGGAAAGGCTTTGGGGAGTCATGAGGTGAGTTACTTGCCACAGAATACCCAGCCTCTGACCTGCTCTTGTCGCCACAGTATTTATATGGCTGGTCAGTTAAGTTTCTGGTCAATGGTGACCCCCAGGATGTTGATGGTGGGGGATTCAACGATGGTAATGCCGTTGAATGTTAAGGGGAGGTGGTTAGACTCTCTCTTGTTGGAGATGGTCATTGCCTGGCACTTGTCTGGCACAAATGTTACTCGCCACTTATCAGCCCAAGCCTGGATGTTGTCCAGGTCTTGCTGCATGCGGGCTTGGACTGCTTCATTATCTGAGGGGTTGCGAATGGAACTGAACACTGTGCAATCATCAGCGAACATCCCCATTTCTGACCTTATGATGGAGGGAAGGTCATTGATGAAGCAGCTGAAGATGGTTGGGCCTCGGACACTGCCCTGAGGAACTCCTGCAGCAATGCCCTGGGGCTGAGATGATTGGCCTCCAACAACCACTACCATCTTCCTTTGTGCTCGGTATGACTCCAGCCACTGGTGAGTTTTCCCCCTGATTCCCCTTGACTTTAATTTCAATTGGTCAAACACACATCAATTGGTCAAACACACATGAATTGGTCAAACACTTACTAATTGGTTAAACAGACACCAATTGAGCCAGTACAGATATCTGATGTTCAAACACCCATTAATTGTCTCAGGTCATAGGTGAAGAATGGCCACCTCCTCAGGTACTGGAAAGTAGTGCAACCTGTGGAACTTTAGCCTTGGAAGACTCTTCAGGAGCAGTGGACAGAAATAATAGATTTTTGTTGGGTAAGGGTGTTAACAGGCCATTCGGCCCAACAGGTCTATGCCGGTATTTATGCTCCACACGAGCCTTCTCCCACCTTACACCGTCTAACCCTATCAAAATATCCTTCTATTCCTTCCTCCCTTGTGTACTTATCTAGCTTCCCCTTAAATACATGAATGCTATTCGCCTCAACCTCTCCATGTGGTAGTGAGTTCTAACCATCCCCTGAGTAGATCAAAGTGTCAAGGGAAATGGATCAAAGGCAGGAAAATGGAGTTGAGATGCAGATCAGCCAGGATCTAATTAGATGACGGAGCAGGCTCGAGGGGCTGAATGGCCTCCTCCTGCACCTTAATGTTCCTGTGTAAGTTACTATCTCTGGCAAATAATGAACATTTATGAGAATTGCTGTATTCCGAACACCTAACCTTCCTACCCCTGGCGTTCTGGTATAAACCAGCAGATTGGAGGTGAGCAGCTTCTGTACGTACACACTAAGAAGTCAGCAATGACACCACCTCGTGGCCCTCTTTAAAGGAGCGTGCGCATAATAACTCTGCACCGTAACTGGAGCAGATCCACATTGCAGGACCCAAACCCTTTCATCCTGACAGGTCTCTGTTTTTTCACTCAGGGCACTGAATGGAGGGGTTTTAATGGCAGCCCAGTGTATTTATGTTGCACTCCGGAGTTTTTAAATTGATGAGTTTGAGAGCATGGTGACCCAACATCGAACCACAGACTGCCACACGCGACAAATAAATCTCCAAAACCCGACAGTCCAGACATTCCTGAAACCCCCCCTTTTATTGTACACAGGCTAATTGCAATTTATCACAATCTAGAATACTGTTCACATTGCCTGTACAAAAAAAAATTCTCCAAACTACACATCCTCCCTTTAAAAAAAAATAAACTCTAAGAGCTATGAATCATATCTGTGTTTAAAAATAGAGCCCTGTTTCTTTTTTCCGGTTCCCTAATTTCAGAGAGAATTGGGAAGTCGCTGAGCAAACTGACCAGGTAATTCTGGACCTGGAAGCGCTCAGATGCATTTCCTGGTCGAGGCCAGTGCAGCACTAGGGATTGAGGTGGTCGAGCGATTACAACTGTCCTTAGTATCTGCAAGTTGGGGAGAGGAAAGATCAGCCAGGACTCCCTGCTTGTGGTGTCAGCTGTGCCTTTGTAGGTAGCACTCTGCCCTCTGGTTGTGGGTTCAAATCCCACTCCGAGGAATTGAGTATAAAATCCAGGCTGACAATCCCAGTGCCACTACTGAGGGAGTGCTGTACTGTCTTTCAGATGAGACGTTAGATTCAGGTGGATGTGAAAGATCCCATGGCAGTATTTGAAAAAGAGCAGGGGAGTTCTCCCCTGTGTCCTGGCCAATATTGATCTCTCAACCAGCATCATTAAAACAGATTATCTGGTCATTGTCTCATTGCTGTTTATGGGACCTTCTATGTGCAAAATTGGCTGCTGCGTTTCCTACATTATGACAGTGACTGCACTTCAAAGGTACTTAATTGGCTGTAAAGCGCTTTGGGATATCCTGCGGTCGTGAAAGGCGCTATATAAATAAAGTCTTTCTTTTTATATGGAGATATTTCTGAGATAACTCTAAATCAACCCACGTCTTTTACTGATTAGCGATGCCAAGTGAGATTTAAAAGTCTGCGGGGAGAATGCAGCACAACAGTTTGAGGTCCTGTATTGTCCAGCGTATAAAAATTCTTAAGTTCTGTTGTTACTGCTTTAAGAATATCCTGGGATCGTTGCAGCTTGTCTAACTGCCACACAGGTCATCTACATGCTTTGCTAAAATGCATAACCAGAGAGAACAGGTTAAGCACAGTTGTACAGGGAGAGTGATAGGGTGAAACAAAATATGTACGATCTATAAGCCGACGATATTAATGTTTTAATCAACAATACATCATAGACGTTACAAGAACTCACCTTAGACAGGATGCCAAATATGTCAGCCTCTCCTAGATTACCCATAACAGAAGAACATAAGAAATAGGAGCAGGAGTATGGCCATGGATCAAGTCCCACTCCATGAAACTTAAGCAAAACATCTAGGATAACACTTCAGTGCAGTGCTGCACTGTCGGAGGTACCGTCTTTTGAATGAGATGTTCAACTGAGGCCCTATCTGCCCTCTCAGGTGGATGTAAAAGATTTAGAAGAAGGGTAGGGGAGTTCTCCATGGTATGCTGGCCATAAGTTATCCTTCAATCAACACCTAAAACAGATTATCTGGTCATTTATCTCCTTGCTGTAAGTGGGATCTTGCTGTGTGTAAATTGGCTGCCACGTTTCCTACATTACAACAGTGACTATACTTCATTGGCTGTAAAGTGCCTGAGGTTGTGAAAGGTGCTATATAAATGCAAGTCTGTCTTTCTTTTAAAAATAGAGGGTAACAGTAAGGGAAGAAGACGTGCTGCCAGTCGGAGAGGATTGATGGGGATGGGAACAGCAAATATGTAATTGGCTGTAACTTGACGGAACTACATGGATCAGTAAAAGATTGAGGGAAGATTTCCCCTTTTGTGTGTGAGAGTGTTATACACAGCACTCAGTGGAACTCTGCCCCATTGTGCACGATCTGGAGTGTAAATATAGTAAAAGATCATGGGTTCGAATCCCACTCCAGAGACTTGAGCACAAAATCCAGGCTGACACTCCCAGTGCAACACCGAGGGAGTGCTGCACTGCCGGAGGTGCCGTCTTTCGGATGAGACATCAAACCGAGGGCCCCGTCTGCCCTCTTTAGGAGGATGGGAAAGATCCCATGGCACTATTTATAAAGAGCAGGTAGTTCTCCTGCTGTCCTGGCCAATATTTTACCCTCAAGCAACATTACCAGCTGTGGGTAGACTGAGGTTGGAGGTGGCCCGCCAGTTGGTGTATGAGAGGGGTTCGAGGTACTGGCTATCTCTTGTGCCTCAGCTCACCACCTCCCCTCGGGCCTGATTGCCGACCATGGGGGGAATCACAGCTGCAAATCCATGTGGTGCCACTCAGCATTCAATGGCATTGATGTATGCTGCATTATGGGTGCACTGCTGGTTTCAGATTACCAAGGCTTTGCTTCAGTGGGACTGACTATATCTGTGTTGTACAATTAATCATTTCTATCAATCTCTAACACCCTTGGAAATTAATCTAGCTGTGATCTGGAAAGGTATATGACACACTTTTCTTCAATTAAGTTTCTGACAAATAACTGAAATGAGGTTTATCAAGATTGTTGGGATTTCACTTTTGAAATCCCAATGATATTAAAAGACACTGAATGTGAGGCACAGAGGAGAGAAAGATGGTAAGGGGAAAAAGAAAGAGACAGAGGCGGAATCAGAGAGATAGTTAGACAATCAGAGAGAGAGAAGCACAGAGAGAGAGAGAAGCAGAGAGTTAGAGAAATAGAGGTAAAGTGGGAGAAGCACAGAGAGAGAGAAAAGCACAGAGAGAGAAAAAAGCACAGAGAGAAAAAAGCACAGAGAGAGAGAAAAAAGCACAGAGAGAGAAAAAAGCACAGAGAGAGAAAAAAGCACAGAGAGAGAGAAAAAAGCACAGAGAGAGAGAGAGAAGCAGAGAGTTAGAGAGAGAAATAGAGGTAAAGTGGGAGAAGCACAGAGAGAGAGAGAAGCACAGAGAGAGAGAAAAGCACAGAGAGAGAGAAGCAGAGATATAGAGAGAAGCACAGAGAGAGAGAGAGATAAAAGCAGAAAGAGAGGGAGAGAAAAGCAGAGAGAGAGGCAGACAGTGAGAGGCAGAGAGTGAGAGAAGCATGGAAAGGGAGAGAGGGAAAAACAGAGAGGGAGAAGCACAGAGACAGAAAAGCATGGAGAGAGAAGAGAAGAGCAGAGAGAGAGAGAGAGGAGCAGAGAGAGAGAGAGAGAGAGGAGCAGAGAGAGAGAGAGAGAGAAGAGCAGAGAGAGAGAGAAGAGCAGAGAGAGAGAGAGAAGAGCAGAGAGAGAGAGTGAAGCAGAGAGAAACACAAAGAAGGAGAGAGAAGCGCAGAGAGAGATGTAAAGAGAGTGAGCAAAGCAGAGTGAGAGAGAGAGAAGCAAAGAAAGAGAGAAGCACAGAAAGAGAAAGGGAAGAACAGAGGGAAAAAAGAGAGAGACAAGCACAGAGAGAAGCTCAGAGAGAGCAAGAAGGACAGAGAGAGGAAATCACAGGGAGAAGCACAGAGAGAGAAATATAGAGATAGAGAGGAGCACAGAATGAGAGAAGATGAGAGGGAAAAAAAACAGAGAGAGAGGAGCACACTGTGAGAAAGTGGAGGCAGAATTAAGCAGCGAGAGAGAAGCATAGAAAGTGAGTGAGAAGCACAGAGAGGAAGAAGCACAGAGAGAGATAAAGAAAGAGAGTTAGTGAGAACCACAGAGGGAGAGATAACCAGAGAGAGGCAGAGTGAGAGAGAGAGAAGCAGAGAGGAAAGCAGAGAAAGAGAGAGAGAGAGAGAGAGAACAGAGAGAGAAGAAAGAGAAAGAGAAGCACTATGATTCTATCAGTGTGCCTCTCCCTCTGTGCCTCTCCCTCTGTGTTTCTCTCTCTCTCCCTCTGTGTTTCATTTCCTCTGTGTTCCTTTCCCTCTGTGCCTCTCCCTCTGTGTTTCTCTCTCTCTCCCTCTGTGTTTCTCTTCCTCTGTGTTCCTTTCCCTCTGTGCCTCTCCCTCTGTGTTTTTTGTTCTCTCTCTATCTCTCTGTGCCTCACTTTCTCTCTCTGTGTTTCTTTCTCGATCTGAGCTTCTCTCTCTCCCTCTGTTTCTCTCTCTCTCTCTCTCCCTCTGTTTCTCTCTCTCTCTCTCACCCTTTGTTTCTCTCTCTCTCTCCGTGTTTCTCTCTCTCTCTCTTGTTTCTCTCTCTCTCTCTCTCTTGTTTCTCTCTCTCTCCGTGTTTCTCTCTCTCTCCGTGTTTCTCTCTCTCTCTCTCCGTGTTTCTCTCTCTCTCTCTGCTTCTCACTCTCTCTCACTCCAGAGATTATTACCTTTGAGGTTCTGCTTATTAATTTAGACCCTCGCTCCTCAAAGTCCCTCAGCAGAACCTCATTCCTAGTTCTACCTATGTTGTTGGTTCCTGCATGAACCACAACAATTGGATCCTCCCCCTCATGCTCCAAGTTCTTTTCCAGCCGAGAGGAGATGTCCTTAACCCTGGCACCGGGCAGGCAACACAGCCTTTGGGACTCTCGGTCGTGGCTTTGGAAAACAGTATCTATCCCCCTGACTATACTATCCCCTACCACTACTACATTGCTTTCTACACCCCCCCCCCACTTGAATGGCCTCCTGTACCACGGTGCCATGGTCAGTTTGCCCATCTTCCCTGCAGTCTTTGTTTTTATCCATGCTGTAACCTTTCTCTGATTCTATGATTCTAAATATATCAAACAAGGTTAGATTAGGATGACAGGACAGGTGGTGTGTCGTAACTGCAGCGTGTGGGAGTTTGTGGAGAGCAGTGAGATCCCCGGCAAACACATCTGCAGTAAGTGTCTGCAGCTCGAGGAACTTCAGCTCGGAGTTATTGAGCTGGAATCCGAGCTGCAGACATTGTGATGCATCAGGGAGAGGGAGAGTTATCTGGACACCTTGATCCAGGAGGTAGTCACATCCCTTAGGTTAGGTAGCAGTTTAGATTTGGTCAGTGTTCAGGGACAGGAGGGCGTGACTGTGAGTCAGGCAGGTACGGGGGACCCAGGATGCAGTGATGGAGGATCCTCAGCCCTTTGACCTTGTCCAACAGGTACGAGGTACTTGCTACCTGTATGGATGAGAACAAAGACTGCAGGGAGGATGGGGAAACTGACCACGGCAACGTGGTACAGGAGGCCATTCGAGTGGGGGGAGTGAAAAGCAATGTGGTAGTGGTATGGGATAGTATCATCAGGGGGATAGATACTGTTCTCCGAAGCCACGACCGAGAGTCCCAAAGGCTGTGTTGCCTGCCCGGTGCCAGGGTTAAGGACATCTCCTCTCGGCTGGAAAAGAACTTGGAGAATGAGGGGGAGGATCCAATTGTTGTGGTCCATGTAGGAACCAACGACATAGGTAGAACTAGGAATGAGGTTCTGCTGAGATAGTTTGAGGAGCGAGGGTCTAAATTAATAAGCAGAACCTCAAAGGTAATAATCTCTGGATTACTACCTGAGCCATGCGCAAATTGGCATTGGGACAAGCAGATCAGAGAGTTAAATGCATGGTTCAAAGAGTGGAGACAGGAGTTTCGATTCATGGGGCACTGGCACCAGTACTGGGGAAAGAGGGAGCTGTTCCACTGGGATGGGCTCCACTTAAACCAGGCTGGGACTGGCGTCCTGACGAATCGAATAACTAGGGCTGTAGATAGGGCTTTAAATGAAAAAGAGAGGGGGAGGGGGTCAGGTGAGGGGAAATTTAGAAATCTAATGAGAAAAGTCAAGGCAACAGAGCAGTGTAGTGATTTGGATAAAGATAAGCAGAGTGTGGCAGGAAGGGACAGAGAGTTTACCAATAATAGAACAACAGTGAATAAGGTCAAATCAGGGAAAAATGGTAAAAAGTCAAAATTAAAGAATCTGTATCTGAATGCACGGAGCATTCGTAACAAGATAGACGAATTAATGGCACAAATAGAGATAAATGGGTTTGACCTAATAGCCATTACAGAAACATGGTTGCAAAATGACCAAGATTGGGAACTAAATATTCCAGGGTACATGACATTTAGAAAATACGGGCAGAATGGAAAAGGAGGGGTTGTAGCCCTAATAATAAAAGATGACATAAAGACCGTTGTTTCGGTGCTACACGGCCTCTCTGACATCCAAGATGGCGTCTTGGATGTGCATGCACGTTTCCTGCATGACGTGCACCAGACGCCATCTTGGTATAGGAGTTTGCGCAGGCGCAGATAACGAACGCTGGAATCTTGTAAAGTAGGGAGAAAATGGCTTCAATTAGTGAGCAACGCTGATTTAAAGCGATAGACTCCATTTTGGGACTTAATGTTCAACTCAACGCACAGTCTTAACCCCGACCATCTGAACGTGTCTTAGAGTGCCTGGAGGACCCCCCACTGGCGCTATTTAAAGGGACCATGCCGGATTTACAGGTTATTAGCTGGATTATTGTTTCTGGCTGCTGAGACATTTGCTTTTGGAGGTCTCCTAGACTTCAATACTAGGACGTGGGGTCATAGCCTAACATTTAGAGCCAGGACGTGCAGGAGTGAAGTTAGGAAATGCTTCTACACGCAAAGGGTGGGAGATGTTTGGAATGCTCTTCTACAGACGGCAGTTGATGCTAGCTCACTTGTGAATGTTAAATTTGAGCTTGATAGATTTCTGTGAACCAAGGGTATTAAGGGATATGGGGCTAAGGCGAGTATATGGAGTTAGGTCACAGGTCCACCATGATCTCACTGAATGGTGGAACAGGCTCGAGGGGCTAAATGCCACGGCCACTTGCTGCCTCCTGATATGCGCCACCTTCTCCTGCAAGAAAGCGGGACGTGTGTCTGGGTGATGTGCCTGTCATGGTTGAATAGCTGCTGGTGTGTGCAGCCTGTGAGTTGTGGGTGGGCGGCTTGAAACAATGGTAATGTGTAAGGGTGAGAGGAAGCATCTGATTGGAAGAGTTGAGTACTGATGGAAAGAGTTTGTTGGTATGTGGGTGATGGGGGTGTAGTGCGTGGAGCAGTGGATGCGGCTAGTGGTGCAGTTGGTAGGAGACACCACTTGACAGTTGACCTCACTCACCTTGACCACTCATATCAAAGCATTGAACTTCTTCCTGCACTGCGTCCATGTTCATGATGCTGTGCACCTGGCATTAACTTCGTCCCCCGCTGCCTCCCACTGCCTTTTGGATATATGCCTGGAGGGCCTCTTGTCCCCCTCCCCTGTGGATATAGGATGTCCCTCCTTCTGTCCACCTCTTGCACCAGGGCCTCTGGTGCATCAGCAGAGAACCTTGGTGCACGCACTCTCGCAGGTCTGGTACCAACTCAGATCGGCAGATTGGTGAGGTCTGGTGTGCAGATTGGAGGATGTGGGATTTAATAGTACGCAACCTTTATTCAATGTTTTAACATAACGCACCAGTGTGTAAACATAGGGATGAGACCTGCATCTGTGTTTTACGTGTGCGATGTCTGATCTCCGTTCAGACTCCGTGCAGACAGTAGACTGTTATTTTCAACACATAACAGGTACCAGCTACCTTTAAGAGATTTCTAAGAAACATCCCCCCTTTAAGAAATCGGGCTCCCCCTGGTGGTGGAAAGTGCAAATTGCATTGATTCCACGTTCAAGGCCCGGAATGGAACGTTAATTGCAGGTGAGTCCTCTGGCCGGCCGAAACTTGCATCCTGCCTGCGCAGGGGTCATTGGGCATGGGGTAATAGCGCATCACACTACCCGCGCCCAAAAACGGCCCTTATCCAATTTCCACCCCCACTTAGTCTGCAAAGGGATATAGACAGGTTAAGTGAGTGGGCAAGAAGGTGGCAGATGACATATAATGTTATTCACTTTGGTAGGAAGAATAGAAAAACAGAATATTTTTTAAATGGGGAGAAACTATTAAATGTTGGTGCCCTGAGAGACTTGGTGACCTGGTACAAGAAACACAAAAAAGTTAGCGTGCAGGTACAGCAAGCAATTAGGAAGGCAAATGGCATGTTGGCCTTTATTGAAAGTGGGTTGGAGTACAAGAGTAAGGAAGTCTTACTACAATTGTACAGGGCTTTGGTGAGACCTCACCTGGAGTACTGTGTACAGTTTTGGTCTCCTTATCTAAGGAAGGATATACTTGCCTTAGAGGCGGTGCAACTAAGGTTCACTAGATTGATTCCTGGGATGAGAGGGTTGTCCTATGAGGCGAGATTGAGTAGAATGGGCCGATACTCTCTGGAGTTTAGAAGAATGAGAGGTGATCTCATCGAAACATATAAGATTCTGAGGGGGCTTGACAGGGTAGATGCTGAGAGGTTGTTTCCCCTGGCTGGAGAGTCTAGAACTAGGGGGCATATTTGCAGGATAAGTGGTCAGCCATTTAAGACTGAGATGAGGAGGCATTTCTTCACTCAGAGGGTTGTCAGTCTTTGGAATTCTCTACCCCAGAGGGCTGTGGATGCTCAGTCGTTGAGTATATTCAAGGCTGAGATCGATAGATTTTTGGACTCTGGGGGAATCAAGGGATATGGGGATCGGGCGGGAAAGTGGAGTTGAGGTCGAAGATCAGCCATGATCTGATTGAATGGCGGAGCAGGCTCGAGGGGCCGTATAGCCTACTCCTGCTCCTATTTCTTATGTTCTTAAGTTCTTACGAGAGAGTGAGAAGCACAGAGAAAGAGAGTGAGAGAAACACACACACAGAAGCACAGATAGAGAGAGAGAAACATAGAATGAGAGAGAGAGAAGCACAGATAGAGAGAGAAATTACAGATAAAGAGAGAAGCACAGATAGAGAGAGAAGCACAGATAGAGAGAGAAGTACAGATAGAGAGAGAGAAACATAGAATGAGAGAGAGAAATTACAGATAGAGAGAGAAATTACAGATAGAGAGAGAAATTACAGATAAAGAGAGAAGCACAGATAGAGAGAGAAGCACAGATAGAGAGAGAAGTACAGATAGAGAGAGAGAAACATAGAATGAGAGAGAGAAATTACAGATAGAGAGAGAAATTACAGATAAAGAGAGAAGCACAGATAGAGAGAGAAGCACAGATAGAGAGAGAAGTACAGATAGAGAGAGAGAAACATAGAATGAGAGAGAGAAATTACAGATAGAGAGAGAAATTACAGATAAAGAGAGAAGCACAGATAGAGAGAGAGAAGCTCAGAGAGAGGGAGCGAGAAACACAGACAGAGGGAGAGAAGCACAGAGAGAGAGAGAAACACAAAGAGTGAAAGACACACATAGGTAGAGAAGCACAGAGAGAGATAGGCAGGAAGTGAGAGAAGCAGTGAGAGAGTGAGAAACAGAGACAGAGGCAGAGAGATGGAAAGAGAGAGAGAGGGAGAGAAGCACCGAAAGAGAGAAGCAGAGAGAGTGATAGGCAGAGAGAGTGATAGGCAGAGAGAGTGATAGGCAGAGAGAGTGAGAGGCAGAGAGAGTGATAGGCAGAGGGAAGCACAGAGAGAGAAAGAAACAGAGACAGAGTGAGAAACACAAAGGGAGAGAGAGAAGCATAGGGAGAGAAGCAGAGATAGAGAAAGAAGCAAAGAGAGAGACAGGTGCACAGAGAACGGTTCAGAGAGAGAGGAGCACAGAGAAAGAGAGGCAGAGAGAGAGAGGGAGAGAAGCACACAGAGAGAAGCAAACAGATAGAAAGAAGCATAGAGAGAGAGGGAGAGAAGCAAAGAGAGAGAGAGGAAAGCAGAGAGAGTGTGAGAGAAACACAGAGAGAGAGAAGCACAGAGGGAAACACAGAGAGAAGGAGAGAAACAAAGAGAAAGAAAGCACAGAGAGATAATAAGGTTCAGAGAGCGAGATACCGAGAGAGAGAAGCAGAGAGAGAGAAAGAAGCACAGAGAGAAAGAGGGAAGCACAGAGAGAGAGGCGCAGATAGAAGTTCAGAGAGAGAAGCAGAGAGAGAGTGAGAGAGACGCATACAGAGACAGAGGGAGAGAGAAAAGGAGAGAGAAAAGGAGAGAGAAGCACAGAGAGAGAAAGAAGCACAGAGAGAAAAGGAGAGAGAAAGGGAGAGAGAGAGAAGCAAAGAGAGAGAGGGAGAGAGGAACACAGAGAAAAGCACTGAGAGAGAGGAAAGCACAGAGGCAGAGAGAACAAGAGTGAGTAGCACAGAGGGAGAGAAGCAGAGATAGAGAGATAGAGAAGCAGAGAGAGATGAAAAGAGAGATAGAGGAAGAACAAATAGAGAGAAAGAAACAGAGAGATTCACAGAGAGAGGGCAAAGCACAGAGAGAGAAGCACAGACAGAGAGAGTAGCTCAGATAGAGAGAGAGAAGCACAGAGAGAGAAAATGAGAATCACAGAGAAATAGAAGCACAGAGGGAGAAGCAGGAAAGAGA
This sequence comes from Heptranchias perlo, assembly GCF_035084215.1. NCBI lineage: Eukaryota > Metazoa > Chordata > Chondrichthyes > Hexanchiformes > Hexanchidae > Heptranchias > Heptranchias perlo. The sequence continues at coordinate 10,961,638 of NC_090365.1, forward strand.
GGGAAGCAGAGAGAGAGAGAAGCTCAGATAGGGAGAAGCACAGGGAGAGAGATTGAAGCACAGAGAGAAAAGGAGAGAGAGAGAAGCAGACAGCAAGAATCAGAGGGTGAAACAGAGAAGCAGGAAGGGTGAGAGACAGAGAGAAGCATTGAGAGAGAAACAGAGAGAGAGAGAAACAGAGAGAGAGAGAAACAGAGAGAGAGAGAAACAGAGAGAGGGAGAGAAGTAGAAAGAGAGAAACAGAGGGAGGGAAAGAGAGAAGCAGAGAGAGTGAGAGAGAAGCATGGAGGGAGAGAAACAGAATGAGAGAGAAGCAGAATGAGAGTGAGAGAAGCATAGAGAGATAGATAAACAGTGGGAAAGGGAAGCACAGAGAAAGGCAGAGAGAAAGAGAGCAGCACATAAAATGAGTCAGCAACTGAGAGAGAGAGGGAGACTAATCCAGAAAAAGAGTGCAACAGAGGAGAGAGAGAGGAGAGAGAGACCCAGTGTCTCTGAATCATTTTCTATTCCCAGAAAACAACTGGTAAATGTTGCGATGCTGATTGCAGTGAATTTGCTGCACTTTATTCTCTGTTCTCTAATCTCTCGAAGCAAGGGCAGGCAACACAAAGTTTGAATGGAAGCTCTGCTTCCGGGAGCAAAGAAACCGAGTCGTTTATAAAAAAAAAGCGAAGCAGCGGGAGTTTGGGTGTGAGCAGATTGCGAGAGCAGCTCCCGAAACTCTTACCGCTCTGGAGACCACATCCAAAATATAAACTGCTGACATCACTGAATGTTTGTTTGAGTAGCGTTAATGTATTTGTGGTTTGGCGCCAATCTGCCCTGCCGTTGTCTTGCCCCAACTACAATCTAAATCTTTAAAGGCATTTCATCTGGTGCCCCGAACCACACACACACACACACACACACACGGGGTGAAGTGCATCTCAGTGACATTTCCCCCACCCTCCCGTCTCCTCCCCTCCCGCCCTCTGGTACCTCTGCCGCATTCCACGGTGATTGATGCCGGAAAAGGCTGGAGGTCAGAGTTGATCTTGGTGTTAGTCGGAAAGGCATGCAAGCCTGAGTCAGGCGGAGATGACCCTTCGAGATAGCCCATGACCAGCACCAGGGCCTGAGCTAGTCAGCGGCACGACAAATATGCTGTGGATATAACAACAGGGACAAAATCGCTTTATATAACATCCATCCTCATTACGATGCGACAGGCGTCTGAGTGGAGAAGGAATTTTTGGGGGTTTTAGCAAAGAACATTTGCACATTCTCAAAGCACTGCCATCTCAGGAGGGTTAGATCCAAAGAGTTTGTCATTTTAAATAATGTTATGCTATAAATAGTGGGTACAAGGTACAATAAATCCAGTCAGGCCTCATTACTGGAATCTCGTGGGATTTTGGGGAAACTAGTTCTTCATGTTAAGAATTCAAGGTTTGAGATTCTCTGCTGCTTCCAGCAGCCATTTTGGAGGTTACCAGGGCAGAACGGTTTTCTCCAGTACGCTCCTGAAGGGACCGAATCTTTTTGGGGTTCAGTTCCACACTAGCCAGATACCCTCTGAAGGAACTGACTCTTGTTGGGGTTCAGTCCCACATTAACCAGATACCCTCTGAAGGGATTGACTCTTGTTGGGGTTCAGTTCCACACTAACCAGATACCCTCTGAAGGGACTGAATCTTGTTGGGGTTCAGTCCCATACTAGCCTGATACCCTCTGAAGGGATTGACTCCTGTTGGGGTTCAGTTCCACACTAATCAGATACCCTCTGAAGGGACTCAATCTGGTTGGGGTTCAGTCCCACAATAGCCAGATACCCTTCTGACTATTGTTGGAGATTCAATTTCATAATTTGCCATGATGAGAATTGAGCTCAGAAGCTCTGAGTTGCTCGTCCAATACCATAACCACTAGGCCACCAGCCCGTCTCTGGCAGTTCATGTGTAGACTGGGCTCTTTAGCATGATGGCTATACACCTGTTTCTGAAATGGGCAGTCTGATTTGTTGCTCTTTTCTCCTTGGCGGAGCCTGCTATCATTGACATGTTTTCATGGAGTGTGCCCCACCAGCTGCAAAGGTGCCATCATTTCCCTGAGTTCATGTTCAGAGAAGGCTGAGGGGTGACCTGATGGACGTCTTTAAGATTATGAATGGGTTCGTTAGGGTAGACGTAGAGGAGATGTTTCCACTTGTGGGGGAGGCCAAAACTAAGGGCCATAAATATAAGATAGTCACTAATAAATCCAATAGAGAATTTAAGAGAAACTTCTCGACCCAGAGAGTGGGTAGAATGTGGAACTCGCTACCACAAGGAGTAGTTGAGGCGAGTAGCATAGATACATTTAAGGGGAAGCTGGATAAACACATGAGGGAGAAAGGAATAGAAGGATATGCTGATCGGATTAGATGAAGAGTGGTGGGAGGAGTCTCATGTGGAGTATAAACACTGGCACAGACCAGTTGGGCCGAATGGCCTGTTTCTGTGCTGTACATTCTATGTAATGTTGCAAGTTTATCCATTTGTCAGGTGTGCATTCAGAATGATACAACGAGGATTGCTTACACATAAAGCAATGTGCATCAGTGTGGTGAGCACTGATGTATATTAATGATACACAATCACTCAATTTCACCGACATATTCTGCACAACAGCAAAAATCATTTTTCATGATGTTAATCACTGACATAATCCCAGTTTGGGAATGGCACATTCACCATCAAAATACATTTTAATGCCAAAACACTTATTATTTGCAGAGCACTAAGTCAACATTAATACTGATTCCATGCTGCAAATCACTCATAGGAACAGGAGTAGGCCATTCAGCCCCTCGAGCCTGGTCCGCCATTCGATGAGATCATGGCTGAACTGTGACCTAACTCCATATGCCCGCCGTAGGCCCATATCCCTTAATACCTTTGGTTAACAAAAATCTATCAATCTCAGATTTAAAATTAACAATTGAGATTAACATCATCTGCAATTTGTGGAAGAGAGTTCCAAACTTCTACCACCCTTTACATGTAGAAGTGTTTCCTAACTTCACTCCTGAAAGTCCTGGCTCTAATTTTTAGGCTATGTCCCCTAGTCCTAGACTCCCCAACCAGCAGAAATAGTTTCTCTCTATCTACCCTATCAGTTCCCCTTATTATCTTGAAAACTTCAATCAAATCACCCCTTAACCTTCTAAATTCCAGGGAATACAACCCTAGTTTGTGTAATCTCTCCTCGTAATTTAACCCTTGGAGTCCAGGTATCATTCTAGTAAATCTACGCTGCACTCCCTCCAAAGCCATTATATCCTTCCTAAGGCGCGGTGCCCAGAGCTGAACCACTGTTATTAAAAGGCGTCTCACTATCCAAACTCCTAAGTGATGGACGCCATTGACCAATGGGCCCCTGAATAAAAGGGCCGCCTTAATAACATCTGGCTTCATTAATAATAGGAGACCCTGATCAACAGACCCCTAATAACAGGGAACTTGGAGCGACTTAATAACAGGGCAGGCTCATTGGGACCCCTTTAGTACTGGAATGGTCTGACCATTGGGACCCCCTAATAATAGCAGAGTCTCACTATGTTCCTACAACAGTGATTACACTTCAAAGGCACTTCATTGGCTGTAAAAGTGCTTTGGGACGACCTGAGGTCGAGAAAGGCGCTATATAAATGCAAGTCTTTATTTTCTTTCTATTGGACCCTCTCTGCAGTGAAGAGGGTGCATATGCTGATAGGGTTAGATGAAGTAGGGAGGGAGGAGGCGCACGTGGAGCATAAACACCAGCATAGACCCGTTGGGCCGAATGGCCTGTTTCTGTGCTGCACATTCTATGTAATTCTATCAGAGCACCTTAAAACAAGAGAGTCTCACCATTGGGATCCCCAATAAAGATGGTGTTTCACCTTCAGATCATCTTAATAACAAAGGAGTTCCGCCATTAAAAGGTCTTTCATCGTCTGGGTTGGTAGGGATGAGGCATCATTTGTCTAGTTTTGTACCACTGTGTTCTTTTGTTCATTTTACTGACAGTTTTAAAGCTTTTCTATTAAAGATTAGAAGAGAAGGTTGGTGTTGACCCTTGAGATTGATAGGCTAGAGGTTTGCTTGCTCTTGACACAGCTGTCAATATGTAAAGGGAAAAAGCCACAGAGCTTTGTCAACAACTTCTGACTCCAATCTTTGTTATCAGTGCGGCTCTGCTCAAGGGCGTGATGAAAAGTAGGTTCTGATCCTCGGGAGCTAAGTATTTTGTGATGTCGGGCTCCTAGGACAGGAGGAGGCCATTGACCCCCTCGAGCCTGTTCCACCATTCAATGAGATCATGGCTGATCTGTACCCAGATTGTACCTGAGTGCAATTTCAGTGATCTGTGCACATAGACCCCTAAATCTCTTTGGACCTCCCACACGCTTTTCACCATTTCAGATCTATCCGTTTTTGGTCCAAAATGGATGAAATCACACTTACCCACGTTGAAATCGTTCAATAACACAACGCACATTCTAACCTTAAAATGTTGAAAGCTGAGGTCCAGTTGTCTCCATAGCAACTGAGATACATGAGATATCACACCCCTGATGGAACGCTACCAGTTACTTGGCTACTGGCAGGCAGCATTTTATAACGTGATAGCAAAGATAAGGTGAACAATGCAGAGGCCAAAAAGAATGCTAAGCAAGAAATAGTTGAAGCCTGTTAGGATTCATAGAGGAAGTAACTAAATTAGTTGACCAGAGCAATACAGCAGATATATTCTCCTTGGACTCCAGAAGGCCTGATGGAAAACATTCTAGAAGTGAGGCCTCTGAAAACAATTAAGGCCGATGGAATAAAGGCAAATTAGATGTCATTTCTCGTGGTTCCTTGTTCTTTCACCAGGTGAGACCTTAATGCATGGCAGAACTTAATCGTACTACTTGGCAACACAGAAGTGTCTTATTTATGAAAGATGCCTCTTAAACTGTATAAATTAGTTTTACAAAAATCTGTTAGACTTTGTGACTCCCCCCTCATCAGGTTGAATGTTTCTACCACAGCCTTGAAGCAAAGCAAATGTTCTCCACCTTGTTCTATAATTAATAGTGCGCTATTAATACATGTTAAAATTGAGTTATAAAGAACAGCATGCTCTTATTTATTTCATGATGGTCCCTTGTGATTCTAGTATCCGATGGATTTCGCAGCAAGATAGAAACAATTAATAACAATCACGTATTTCAGCCAAAGGCAATCGGATCTGTACCTTTGCACTTGGAAACTCCTGCAGTCCAGTGATAATTAGACAGGCAGGTACTCAATTAACCAAAAGATTAATACATCACATCTGGAAAGACAGCTGGCAAGTCCGAGACATTCCATTCTATAATGGTGTGTCTGCAAGGTTCTTATTGATGTTACAAACCCTTTCAACTCCTTAGCACAAATGGAAAGAGTAACCCTTTAACTACTGGATTATTATTTCTATTCCATTCCCCCCCTCGAGTTGCTGAGCTGTGCTGAAGTGCTCTGCGGGTTTTTGATGGCCAGGAGCCTTGGCCATCAATTTTCCTCCTGTCCCAAGAGTGACAAGGCCAACTGTAGTACCCCTGAGAGCAGCCAACCCAGCATAGGCCATGAAGCAAACCGAGGGCCTACCAGGTGGACATGGCTTCAGCTCCACACTGGACGGTGCACTTACTATTTGGGCCACTGAGGGAGCTCATTTCGTATGTTAAAGGGGAATTATCCCCATTCAGAGAGGAGGGGCGATGGTCAGATGGGTCAGATTGTTGGAGCAGGCCACTCTGAAAATGCCAGTCAAAAGTCCACCATTTTGGTTGCTAAGGTGAAATTGCAGAGGAGCTGCTTCGGTGCAAAGCTTTAACCAATGATTCCCTGTGAACATTACATGATTAACTGATTGTGTCACCAATCCTACGACTGTAACCCCCCTTCACCAACCCTTTTCAAAGTTTACTTAAAATAGCTGCGGTTAATTCATATGCCGAGGTCCCTCAGTGGAGATGGATTTGTCCCAGTAACCAACTGGGAATCAATTAAGCGCAGAAAACAAAATCTTCTACAGAGAGCAATCTTTGCCATTACTTGTTCATTTCTTATTTCAAAGGTTTTAAAAATGTTAGTTTGTCAATGTGCATATTGGAATTGGAACATTTTCCATTTCGGACACCCAGCATTGTAGGAGAGATCAGTTAGGCACCTTGATAAAACCAATTGTGATAGTGGTGCATTATTGACACTTTATTGGTGTTAATATTCACACTACGTGAGGGTCACCTTGGCTCAGCTGGTAGCATTGTGAGCTCAGAGTCAGACGTTCTGGGTTCAAGCCCCACTATAGAATTGAGCACATAATCCAGGCTGCCGTTTCAGTGCAGTACTGAGAGAGAGTTGCTTGCTGGAGGTACCGTCTTTTGGATGAAATGTTAAACTGAGACCCCCATCTGCCATCCTTAAATGAACCCAAAAGATCCAGTGTAAAGATTCTATGCAAAGAAGACCAACATCACCAATCCCAGATTAACGATTGCTCACCTCTTGCTGTTTGTGGGACCTTGCATGAGCATATTGGATGTCACATAACAGTGACTGCACTTCAAAAGTAATTCACTGGCTTGGGATATCTAGAGGATGTGAAAGGCGCTACACAAATGCAAGTTATAAGTTATGCACAACCTGTGTGGCGGGTGCCGACTCTCTGTTTGCCTTCAAGAGGGAGCTGGACCGTTTCCTGTCTGGGGCAGAGATCACATCATATAGAAGGTAAGTGTCTTTATAGATAACACTTGGTCCATGTGATCTCTTGGGCTGGTTTTGATCGCCTCAGGACCAGCTAGTCTTTTCCTGCCTGTCATTTTCACATGTTCCTTCTTTCTATATGAGTGCTGAGAATAAACCCTTTTGGCATCAGTTCTTCTCTGTAAATATGAGAACAACTTGCATTTATATAGCGCCTTTAACGAGGTAAAACGTCCCAAGGCGCTTCACAGGAGCGTTACCAAACACAATTTGACACTGAGCCACATAAGGAGATATTAGGACAGGTGACCAAAAGCTTGGTCAGAGAGGTCAGATTTTAAGGAACACCTTAAAAGAGGAGAGAGAGAGAGACGGAGAGGTTTAGGGAGGGAGTTCCAGAGCTTAGGGCCTAGGCAACTGAAAGCACGGCCGCCAATGGTGGAGCGATGAAAATCGGGGATGCGCAAGAGGCCAGAATTGGAGGAGTGTAATTGGAGGGCTGGAAGGAGGTTACAGAGATAGGGAGGGGGCGAGGCCATGGAGGGATTTGAAAACAAGGAGGAGAATTTTAAAACTGAGGCGCTGCCGGACTGGGAGCCAATGTAGGTCAGCGAGCACAGGGGTGATGGGTGAACGGGACTTGGTGCGAGTTAGGATACGGGCAGCAGAGATTTGGATGAGCTCAAGTTTATAGAGGGTGGAAGATGGGAGGCCGGCCAGCAGAGCTGGCTATCTTTTTGGGTTAATCTAGTGGCCAATGTCTTGACATCATGCCTCTAAGATCGTGAGGTCCTACCCAGACCGTCGCTGCAATTTTAAAGGGCTCAGCGACGTTGGAACTCCCTCATTAAATGCCCTTGGCTTGTCGGTGATTTGGGAGCCTTTCAAAAGTGCAGGTAAATGCTGTAACTCACTGTCATCAGTGGGATAACCATTGCAGAAGCCAAACCCTGTGAGGTTTTGTCTTAATTAAGTTTAATTAGTTAATTAGTAACGCCAAGTCATCCAAATTCATCTGTGGCCCAACACGATCAATACAACCCTGCTTGGGTTGGCGTTTAACTATTGTCTTTCCACTGCTCCCCACTAATTGTCCGAATTGGAAGATGTGATGGAATATATTGGTTAGCTGTTAATTACTCTCCAATTTATAAAGAAAATTATTGTTTTAATGTAGGAATACAAGCCAAGTTTATGCAACCTGGCCTCATAAGTTAACCCTCTAAGACCCCGTGTCATTCTGGTAGATCTGCACTGTACCCCCGCCAAGGCCAATACGTCCTTCCTGAGGTGCAGTGCCCAGAACTGAACGCCACACTCCAGATGCGATCTGACGAAGGTAACTGAAGCATCACTTCCTCCCCTTTGTGTTCCAGCCCCTTTGAGACAAAGGCCAACTTTTCATCAGCCTTTTTAATTGCCTTTTGTCCTTTAGCTTTTAATGATTTCTGTACATGGACTCCCACAGTTCCTAGTTTCTCACCATTTAGAAAATTACTCAGATTTGTCTTTCTTGGATCCAATCTGGGTGACTTCACACTTCCCCACTTCATTTGCCATAGTTTTGCCCACTCACTTAATCTATCAATGTCCCCTTGTAACTTTCTGCTCCCATCCACACTACTTACTGTGTCTCCCAACTTAGCGTCATCTCAGAGTATAGTGCCTGCTGCCCTTACCCTAACTCGCACCAAGTCCCATTTACCCATCACCCCTGTGCTCGCTGGCCTATATTGACTTCCAGTCCAGCAACATCTCAATATTAAAATTCTCATCCTTGTGTTCAAATCCCTCCGTGTCCTCGCCCCTCCCCATCTCTGTAACCTCCTCCAGCCCTACAACCCTCCGAGATTGCTCTGTTCCTCCAATTCTGGCCTCTTGTGCATCTCCAATTCCCTTCGTCCCACCATTGGCGGCCGTGCCTTCAGCTGTCTAGGCCGTATGTGCTGGAATTCCCTCTCTAATCCTCTCCACTTCTCTCTCCTCCTTTAAGACGCTCCTTAAAATCTACCTCTTTGGCCAAGCGTTTGGTCACCTCTCCTAATGTCTCCTTCTTTGGCTCGGTGACAACTTTTGTCTGATTACGCTCCTGTGAAGCGGCTTGGGACGTTTTAGTGCGTGAAAGGCGCTATATAAATGCAAGTTGTTGATGTTTGACTGCAAACTTTGATATACAGCTCCCTATTCCTTCATCCAGTACAGATCCCTGGGAACACCATTTATCACATCCCGCCAATCAGATAACGCACCCTCTGTCCCTGCTCTCTGTCTCCTTCCTCCCAACTAATTTCCAACCCATGCAACAAGCTTGCCTCCAATTCCAGGTGCTTTCATTGTTGCTAACACTCTCTCCCTTGTGGAACCTTATCAAATGCCTTCTGGAAGTCCATATAGACAACATTCATAGACACTCCCTTATCTACATGTTCGCGACCTCCTTAAAAAATTCAACTAAATTAGTCAATTGTTACTAAGTGTTCCCCCCCCCCACCTACTTTCAAAGTGCCCTGCACGGGCATCGCCTGTGAACAGAATTGGGCTCAGCCGCGGTGCCTCCCACAGTCGAATATCCCGCGATTCTCACAACCCAGGCTCACACATGAGGAATGGCCACTAGCGACTAACCATGTTGGCTCTCCCTGATCAGCTCACATTCGCCCAAGCGCTCAGTCACTCTATCCCCGATGATAGATTCTAGTAATTGTCCCACAACTGACATTAAACTGGGCAGGTCAGCAGTTACCCCATCCAGTTAACCCTTTCTATTTCTTCCCTCCTCTGAAGGTTCTGGCTCCCTTTGCTGGGGTGCAGCTCCCCCGGTAGGCCACCCTCCAGTACCTCAGCCTAGTGGCCATTCCTCATGCGTGAGCCTGGGTTGTGAGAATCGCAGGATATTCGACTGTGGGAGGCACCGCGGCTGAGCCCAATTCTGTTCACAGGCGATGCCCGTGCAGGGCACTTTGAAAATAGAGGGAGGGGGGAACACTTAGTAACAATCAGGTGCTATATAAATGCAAATCTTCCTTTCTCTTTTGCCAAATGAACCATGGGGAGATTTCAGTAATGAAAGGTAAGATTATTTGGGAGGGGGGGAATACCCTAGAAACATTCTTTTGTAACATTTTATCGGAGATTAATTCCACGCTCAGCTAAAAATAAGCCCTGCAGAATATTTCTCACTTGCCAATGAAAACCCTTGTGTTTTTGAAAGTTTGGCTTGTGCAACGTTCAATCATGAATAACTTAACCCTTGTGTCCTTACACGGGGAGGGGGGTTCAGGGCCATGCAACCCGTGCAATTGCACGAGGCCCCGAGCCAGTCGGGTGAGCCCCGAGCTCAGGATTTGCGGCATTCCGATATTGAGTCGGAGTCGAGGGACGGCAGCTGCCTGCAGTGGGCTCCAGCCTCAGCCCTCGCCTGCCCACCTACCCCTCTCATCAACTCCCCCCTCCACCAACACCCAACGTGGACATGGCTGAGGTGATAGAAGATGAGGACGCAATTCAGTTCTGAGCAACAGTAAGTAAGACAGGGAGAAACTTTTTCCCGGAGGGTCAGTAACCAGAGGACACAGATTTAAGGTAATTGGCAAAAGAATCAATGGGGAGATGAGGAGAATTGTTTTTTTACGCAGCGAGTTGTTATGATCTGGAATGCGCTGCCTGAAAAGGCGGTGGGAGCAGTAACTTTCAAAAGGGAATTGGATATATATGTGAAAAGGAAAAATTTGCAGGGTTATGGGGAAAGAGCAGGGGGAGTGGGGCTAATTGGATAGCTCTTTCAAAGAGCTGGCACAGGCATGATGGGCCAAATGGCCTTTTTCTGTGCTGTGCATTTCTATCATTCACCACTGGTGTATCGTGGCTGCAGTGTGTACTATTTATAGGATGCACTGCAGCAACTCGCCAAGACTTCTTCGACAGCATCTCCGCCCCGTAGCAGGACAAGGTCAGCAGGTAAATGGGAACGCCATCAGCTCCAGGTTCCCCTCCAAGTCACACACCATCCCGACTTGGATATATATCAGCCGTTCCTTCATCGTCGCTGGGTCGAAATCCTGGAACTCCCTCCCTAACAGCACTGTGGGAGAACCTTCACCACACGGACTGCAGCGGTTCAAGAAGGCGGCTCACCACCACCTTCTCAAGGGCAACTAGGGATGGGCAATAAATGCCGGCCTTGCCAGCGATGCCCACATCCCGAGAATGAATTTTAAAAATAGATAAACCATGGCAAATAGGCTAAAACCACTTGCATGGGGAGTGCAGAAAAGACCCAGGCTAGAATTTTCCACTTCTGCCCTCTTGTTGAATTTTGAGAGGGGATAATGAACAATCAGGAAAGATTGAACAGCCTGGGACTCCTTTCTCCAGAAAAGAGAAGATTGAGGGGTGACCTGATAAAGGTCTTTAAAATTATGAAAGGGTTTGATAGAGTAGATGCAGAGAAAATGTTTCCACTTGTGGGGGAGACCAGAACTAAGGGCCATAAATATAAGATAGACACTAATAAATCCAATACGGAATTCAAGAGAAACTTCTTTACCCAGAGAGTGCTGAGAATGTGGAACTCCAACTACCACAAGGAGTAGTTGAGGCGAATAGCGTAGATGTATTTAAGGGGAAGCTGGATAAACACATGAGGGAGAAAGGAATAGAAGGATTTGCTGATAGGGTGAGATGAAGTAGGGAGGGAGGAGGCTCGTTTGGAGCATAAAGCAGTTGGGCCGAACGGCCTGTTTCTGTGCTTTAAATTCCACGTAATTCTATGAAATAAAAAGGGCCACGCCACAGATTCCCAACTTCCTTTTAACCCAACAAAAAACGGAGAGGCATGTTACTCCGCTATATTTCCGCTTGTTAATTCTCAATTGGTATCTAATTTCCATGGCCTTTGATCTTAATTGAGTCAAGCCTTCTATTTATTATTGTTCAGAACAATATACCCCAAGAAGCAAGTTCGCAGTACGGAATTTGTAACGTAAAACGGCAAAGCAGTAAATTAAAACTGTATCGTTTTTTGGGGGTTATTTTTGATTGAAACCAGAAGATCAGTCTCCTGGCTCCCATATTACAGAGCTGACACAGATGTGATGCCACCCACTGGATCAGATGAGATCAGGCCTTCCATCGGCGGAGTTTTATTTTTGCGTGCGGAACTGGGCCTTTTTGCATTTAGATGCTAATGCGTGCGCCAAGCAAGATGAAGAATATCCATTATCAAGGAAAAATAGACTCAGATCGTGAAAGCTGCATCAAAGCCACTCTATGAATGATGGACCAGAAACGGTCGTCATACATCTCCCAGTTACAAATAGAATCCATCACTGTTTTCAGTTGACGGAAAAGCAATGTTAAGATTGATTCAGACTAAGTGAGTATCATTTACATGCACTGTTGCCCCACTCCTAACACTCATTAACATATATTTAATATTTAGCAGGCTGAGAGAGGGTTGTTTGTGCGTTGCTGGGACTGGTTTAGATGGATGGCTCAATTAGTCGACCATGAATCCAAATGACTATATGCAAATATCAGTCAAGGAGATTTACAGCTCGGGACAAATCCGAGCCGTCTCTTCCTCCCCGTCATGCACTGGGCGTGTTACAGTACACAGATTGTTCAGCACTGATCTACCCTTAAAGGGGCTGGTCGCAGGAATGGGAGCAACAACGCGAGTGGAAGATTAATTATTGTCCTCCAAAGCTTGCCCGTTCGCAAGGTAGGAAGGGACGAGCTGAGAACAAAGGGAGCTGATTAATCTGTGGTGAAATATTGCCTGAGATGTATGAAAATTTGGAGGGTGTTCCTCTGTGGACCAGGCAAAGTGAAATTGAAAATCAGTCCTTTCCAGACACATTCAGGCTTTTGCTGCATCGAGGACAGAAACTATCTTTTTTCCTTCTGTCTATGTGTCAAAAATGAACTGCCACCTATTGCCGAGTCAAAAACTGCACAAGGACAGGGCAGGGGCAGAGCGGGGACAAGTCATGGGCAAGGACAGGGCGGGGGCAGAGCAGGGCAAGTCAGGGGCAGGGGCAAGTTGGGGACGGGGGCAAGGGGCAGAATTGGGGAGAGACAGAGCCGAGGAGGGCAGTGGCAGGGAGCGAATTCATGGCTTGAGTTTGGATGGTAAAAACGAACAGAAAACCTTAATGGCATCATAAGACAGGCATAGCTAGCAAAAAAAATAGGCTTATATTTTAAATATTAGACTTCTAGGGGGAGGTTTCTTCAACCAGACCTCTGATTGAGAGTTGTCCATTTGGCACATTATCAGGACTTGCCCATTAAAGTTCTGACCCCACCTGATTCAGCAGGTCAGCTCCATTTTGATAGGATGGGACTGCTCCCAGCTCATATTGGGCCTGGTGTTGGGAGGTGACCAGAAAAGGAAACAGGAAATCACACCGCTTCCAATGGGTAAATTGAAAGAAATTCAAGGGTAAGTGGCTGCACAGAGGGGCAAAATTGTTGGTGGCCTTCGCAAACGCTGGTGATTTTTGTTTAACATACCAGCAGGCCTCCCATAGCTCTGCTGGTGGTGCTGGAGAATTTGCTGTTTTCTAATAGTTAGGGTGTTTATGGCTTTTGGGGGAGAACATAACAGCCAATGATCATCAATAACCAAATAGAATTGGCATTCTAAGATTTTTAATGGTGCTTCCACAATTTTGCCCATTATTCTGTGAAAACCGTAAAAGAGTGACCTTTCTTCACCTTGTGTTTAATGTTAATCCTTTACCGGTTTCAAAGCTGAGAATTCATAGCAAGGCGATATAGAATCATCAGATCGTACAGCACAGAAGGAGGCCAGGAGGTGCCTGAGCTAACTCTTTGAAAGAGCTATCCAATTAGTCCCACTCCCCTGCTCTTTGCCCATATAAAAGAAAGAAAGACTTGCATTTCTATAGGGCCTTCAGAATAAGGGGTCGCCCGTTTAAGATGGAAATGAGGAGGAATTTCTTCTCCCAGAGGGTCGTGACTCTTTGGAATTCTTTACCCCAAAAAGCTGTAGAGGCCGAGTCATTGAATACATTCAAGGCTGAGTTAGACACATTTTTGATCAGCAAGGGAGTCAAAGGATATGGGGAGAGGGCGGGAAAGTGGAGTTGAGGTAAAAATCAGATCAGCCATAATCTCACTAAATGGCGGAGCAGGCTCGAGGAGCCAAATGGCCTACTCCTGCTCCTATCTCCTATGGTCTTACCTTTTATGACCTCAGGATGTCCCAAAGTGCTTTACAGCCAATGAAGTACTTTTGAAGTGTAGTCACTTTTGTAATGTAGGAAACGCGGCAGCCAATTTGCGCACAGCAAGCTCCCACAAACAGCGATGAGATAATGACCAGGTAATCTGCGGGGTTTTTTCAGGTGTGTTATGCATGTTGTAGCAATTAGAGTCAGATATTGGGGCTCTGAGTTGCCTTGGGGTTTAAGCCGCAGAGGAGGTCCATTTGGGATGTGATAGGGGTCATAAATTGGAGCTGGACCCGTTTACGCCAGGTTACCGCCCCGTTATACCTACGCCAGTGCCTCTCGGGGCAGGGCGGTCAGTGTCTGCCCCTTCCCCCTTTGCACCTGACATCATAGAAGGAAGTGTGCATGGCCGGACTGGTGGGGTTAGTGAGTTGGCATGAATTAGTCAAATTCCCACTCTCTCCGCCTCTGGTACTGCCAGGTGGCAGGAACAAGGCCCACCAAGGCCCAGGTATCATAGAATCATACAACACAGAACGGAGGCCATTCGGCCCAGCGTGCCTCTGCCGTCTCTTTGAAAGAGCTATCCAATTAGTCACATTCCCCTTCTCTTTCCCACATCGCCCTGGAAATTCTGCCTTTTCAAGTACACATTCATGTCCCTTTAGTCACTATTAAATCTGCTTCCGCCACCCTTTCAGGCAGAGCATTCAAGCTCTCCTGGAGGGTAGTAGCACTCAGATGGAGCACTGTTCTGAAAATTGTGGGTCCCCACAATCACCACTCTGCCCTGTGAGAGCTCAATCAGGAACTAGAGTGCTGAACAGGTCTGCTCAACAGGCAAATGATCCCCTGTTAATTGAGAACTGGTTATTCACAGGTCTCATTGTGGGAAAAATGACATTAGATGCAAAGATCCAACTGTACATTTTAACCCGTGGAACAAAGATCTTTGGCTCAATTGGATTTTCTTTCCTTCCCCAAAGACATGCAATGAAATCCCAAGGAAAGCAGTTAATGTTGCATTAATTACCAAGTGCTGAAAGGTTCTGGACAGCTACCAGAAATGGGATCAAGGTTTAAAGGGATAATATTCTGGCCCAGAAATTCCTGGAGTGGGGCATCTCGTAAAGTGAACTTCTTCGAAATGGAACAACTTTTCTCAACGCAAAGGTTCTTCAGTCAGAGCAGCCGGCATTGGAGCCCAACAGTTGACCAGCTCCAAGGTCCGATAGAATTGGTTTGTAACTTTCTAAGAAATCTACCCAAACATTAAATTTGTTGCATTGTGGTTGGTTCCTGGAACTGTATTCCTAGGTTTGCCTTTCTCTCTCTCTCTCTTTCTCTCCATCTATCTCTCTATTTATCTATCTGTGTATCTCCATCTCTCTCTCTATATATATATATATTTTCATTCAGGGTAAAGCTGAAGATTACTGGTTTTATTTGCTTTCAAAATTCAACTCATTTGTTTTTTATAGATAAATTACAATGAGGAAAGACACTCTGTTTCTCTCTCTTTCTCTCAGCTTAATACACTTTCTAAATTTTATAACAGATTTATAATTGAACACCAACTAAAACCAGGTGTGTAATCAATACAGATTATCATGTTTATTTTCTCTTTCTCTTTGTCCCTTTCATACTCTCTCTCTCTCACACACACACACACAGCCTCTCTGTTTTAGCAAAAAAACACTCAATATAAACTTTAGCTGAATAAAACTTTTCAAATTTGTCCTGTAGTTTTTCTTTTCAAATTATTTTCAAAACTAAGCATTCTATCACTTGGCTAGCTTAAATGCTGTTGATTCATCATGGAAAGACGTACACATTGCACAGGCTCAGACTGCAGGTGTTAGCTTCAGCTAGCAAAGTGACTGCACTGGAGAAAAATATCAAATCCAGGCCCAGGCTTTTGGGAGAGGCTGAGGCCTTCAAGTTAAAACTTTAATGAAGGTAATAAAAGTAACAAAAATAGAACTCCGTGGATAAATGTTATCATTTAGAACTGAGAGGTTATACCTATCAGGAAAGATTAAACAGGCTGGGGCTCTTTTCTCTAGAAAAGAGAAGGCTGAGAGGTGACCTGACAGAGGTCTTTAAGATTATGAAAGGGTTTGATAGATTAGACATGGAGAAGATGTTTCCAATTGCTGGGGAGACCAAAACTAAGGGCCATAAATATAAGATCGTCACTAATAAATCCAATAAGGAATTCAAGAGAAACTTCTTCACCTAGAGAGTGGTTAGAATGTGGAACTTGTTACCACAGGGAATAGTTGAGGAGAATAACATAGATGCCTTTAAGGGGAAAATAAATAAACACATGAGGGAGAAAGGAATAGAAGGATATGTTGATAGGGTGAGATGAAGAGGAGAGGGAGGAGGCTTGGACCAGTTGGGCCAAATAGTCTGTTTCTGTGCTGTACGTTCTAAGTAATTTTGTAACTTTTTGATGTTTTTATTCTCAATAAAACATTATATTGGACATAGGAATTCCAGATGCTGAGGAGAAACGCAGTTTGAATGACTCAATTGGATCAGCCGCAAACCAAAACAGGCAACTGTTTACATGGGGAAGTACCATTACAAAATGTTTACACAGGCAGTTTCAATGTTAAATATTGACATAAAAATGTTACTAAAAGCCAAGACAGCAGGAAGTGAGCTTTATAGACATGTCTATGCATAATTTTTAATAATACATGTGGACACTTCAGGCTTTTCCAAGGCTGTTTGGGTAATAACCATGATTGGCAAACTGGCATAATAAATGCCAAGGTAGAAAACTGAGTCCGCGGCCAAGTCATGGAGCAGTGCCACACTTGGAACCCATGTTTGATAACTGGCAAAGTGGGCATGGTGGTGAATGCGTTGGTAGCAAGGAGAATGGCCCTGTGTGGCAGTCTAGGGTTCCTCCCCATCAGACAGCATTGCAGCACACCTGGCAGGAGGTGGGGAAAGAAATCTTGACCATGGCAGTGCCAGCCCTGTGGTACATGTTGGCTGCAGGTGTCCTTGCAGCAGATGGCACTGGTTCGCTGCTGACCCAGAGCTTGTGGAGCCAGTTCCACATGGTCAATACCAGGTAGATGCACCTCTGCTTGTAGGTGCAGGTGTGAGGGTATCGATGGGTGGGCAGCCTAACCCGCCTGACATTCCTTCATTGGCTCCTCCTTGTCAACACATTGTACCATCGTGGGCATCCCAAAAAATGCCCATGCCAGAACACTTGGCACAAAGCCTCCTGGCCAACTAACAAGACTTGCATTTATATAGCGCCTTTCACAACCTCAGGATACCCTAAAGCGCTTCACAGCCAATGAAGTACGTTTTTGGAAGTGTAACCACTGTTGTAATGTAGGAAACATGGCAACCAATTTTGTGCACAGCAAGATCCCATAAACAACACTGTGATAATGACCAGATAATCTGTTTTAGTGATGTTGGTTGAGGCATAAATATTGGCCAGGGCAATGGAACGAACTCTCCTGCTCTTCTTCAAAATAGTGCCATGGGATCTTTTACCTAAGAGGGCAGATGGGGCCTCGTTTCATCCAAAAGATGGCACCCCCGACAGTACAGCGCTCCCTCAGTACTGGCACTATCAGCCTGGATTTTGTGCACGAGTCCCTGGAGTGGGACTTGAACCCACGACCTTCTGACATCATGGGCGAGTGTGGTACCCACTGAGTCACATGTTGGCTGCAGGTGTCCTTGCAGCAGATGGCACTGGTTCTCTGCTAACCCAGAGCCTGTGGAGCCAGTTCCACATGGTCAATACCAGGTAGATGCACCTCTGCTTGTAGGTGCAGGTGTGAGGGTATCGATGGGTGGGCACGAAAGGAAAGGAACGAAACAAAGGAAGAGAAAAGGATCATAAAAAGCCTCAAAATACTGCTACTAATATCATTATAGGGCTTTCTAAATACAGCACAGTCCCCACTGCTTATAGCGGGCACCTTGGCGTCAAAGCAATTTGCCCACTATACTGGCTGGTACAGCCTAATGACCGAGATCC
The DNA here is from genome assembly GCF_035084215.1 of Heptranchias perlo. Classification (NCBI taxonomy): domain Eukaryota; kingdom Metazoa; phylum Chordata; class Chondrichthyes; order Hexanchiformes; family Hexanchidae; genus Heptranchias; species Heptranchias perlo. Next base: position 10,979,601 of record NC_090365.1, read on the forward strand.
TGGAGGGGGAGGGAAATCCATAAGAATAGTTAAAAGTTGCAAGTTTGGGCAGAATGTAGAATAGCCAGTGAAGATAGCAGTGGCTGTGTACCTTAAAATTATAACTGGCATTTGAAGAGCCACTGTCTCGCTGGATTCTATTTTCAGCATTATATGTACCTTTCATCTCCCAGCATGAAACAATCAATTACTTTCGTGCAATTTACACAGTCCAGTTACAAAGAAAATCATTATGTTTCTAACAGTAAAAAAACAGGAATCTTTCAAGGCAGTGCCCCACTATGATAGGAATTACACTATGAGGGCTATACTGTTAAATGTTCCAATTGGCTCAGGGGATATGTAAACCTCAAGTGAATGGTGGCAGTTGATGTATTCCTGGAGGACAGAGTACTGTTGTAAGGTTCTCTGTTCAATCCCTGGTCATGTTGAATTTCCCTAGATATTGAGTAGATAAGGGCACACTCTGGCTCATAGAGGACACGAGGTCCACTTACGGAAGTAGCTAGTGATGTTGAACTCAGGGAAAATATCTGGCGTAAGAAATATAAACTCAAATGGAACTGAGTTGTCTGAGTTCCAAGGGAAAGACTGCCAGGACTCAAGGGACTAATTTTTGTTCCTTGAGACACAGGTTAACAACTTTGGTTTAAGATACCAGCAGGAGCTCTGAGGTCATCATTAACACTGCCTGGACTCTTTTTTATTCATTCCTGGGATATGGGCGTTGCTAACAAGGCCAGCATTTATTGCCCATCACCAGTTGCCCCATGAGAAGGTGGTGGTGAGCTGCCTTCTTGAGTCCATGTGGTGAAAGTGCTCCCACATTACTGTTAGGTCGGGTGTTCCAGGAGTTCCAGGATTTTGACCCAGCGACGATGAAGGAATGGCGATATATTTCCAAGTCGGGATGGTGTGTGACTTGGAGGGGAACGTGCAGGTGGTGTTGTTCCCATGTGCCTGTTGACCTTGTCCTTCTAGGTGGTGGAGGTCGCGGGTTTGGGAGACGCTGTCGAAGAAGCCTTTGTGAGTTGCTGCAGTGCATCTTGTAGATGGTACACACTGCAGCCACAGTGCGCCGGTGGTGAAGGGAGTGAATGTTTAGGGTGGTGGATGGGGTGCCAATCAAGCGGGCTGCTTTGTCCTGGATGGTGTTGAGCTTCTTGAGTGTTGTTGGAGCTGCACTCATCCAGGCAAGTGGAGAGTATTCCATCACACTCCTGACTCTAGTGGCTGGTGACTGATAAGATGTTAAACTGACAGATCAGTGACAAATGGACTGGTATTTCAAAGATAGGAATGGAGTCCATGTGGGATCACCATCACTTGTCTGGGTCGGGTGTGGAGAGTCCATGTGGGATCACCATCACTTGTCTGGGTCGGGTGTGGAGAGTCCGTGTGGGATCACCATCACTTGTCTGGGTCGGGTGTGGAGAGTCCGTGTGGGATCACCATCACTTGTCTGGGTCGGGTGTGGGGACTGCAAAACTTAATGGAAAATTACTTCTATTTATACACATCTTGGAAGGAGAAGAGCTATCTTAAGAAAAGAAAATTGTGGTTTAGAAATGTGCAAATATCCTGAAACACAGCTGTATTCTGTTAGCCTTTTTATGTCTGTATATTTGTGTTTTAATTATTGCTTCATGGTTATTTTTCTAAGCAGGCCTCTCTCGAGTTTGAACCTTATTTGCTGTAATTTAATGTTTATTTATGATTGAATTCAAATACATGCATCCTTATCACTAGGCCCCCAGGCACAAACCAGCCACCTATCAGTGAGTGGGCCGAAGCCAGCCATGCCGAGATCCCATTGGAAAGATATCCATCTTTGACTTCTGTGTTTGGTGAGGCTGTTGATCCAGTGAGGTTTCGCATCTATGGGCCGAAAGTTGGTTAATTAGATACTATCCCATTTATTGTAACGTTAAGACCCCATGAGGGAAAAATTCGATAGGGCCCATTTTCGGGCGCGGGTAGCGTGAGCTGCTTTTACCCCGCGCCCGATGGCCCCTACGCAGGCAGCACATGAATTTTGAGCTGCCTGCTACTTACCATGATATCTCTGTGCAGCCAGCGCTACCCGCACTGCTGAGAGGCTGCATGGAGAATGAGGAAGTCAGAAATGGGGCGTGCTCTGCGCATGTCATCAGCAGCCAGCACCTCTTACAGGTGCAGGTGCACATTTTAAATGGGACATGCACGGTTCATTCGGATGGTCACAAGGATGGCAGGACTGGTGCGAGAGAAGGTCCCACGCTTCTCCAATGATGCACTGGAGGCCCTGGTGGAAGGGGTGGACGAAAGGAGGGCCAACATGTACCCGCAGGGTGGCTGGAGAACCTCCAGACTGGCATTGGCAGGCTGTGGCGCAGGAAGTGAACGTCAGGTGCATGGCACCATGCACGTAGGTGCGGTCCCGAAAGAAGTTCAATGATTTGACACGAGTGGTCAAGGTGAGTGAATGCAAGTGTCAAGTGGCATATCCTACCAACTGCACCACGCATCGCACTCCCCATCACCCACCCACCAACAAACACTGCCCATTCATACGCAATGCTGCACTTGGCATGCTGCATCTCACCTGCACATAGTACCATACTTGCAGGCCACGAAACCAGAGCTGCTCGAGGTCATCCTCCAAGGCCATCTGCACGCTCCTCCATTGAAGGCCAGTGGCCTCCTGCCACCCATGCTCCAGCCACTGGAGAAGCACCTCGTAGAAGCATTAGGATAGATAAAGGCACGTAAACAACAGGCACTAAGGCAATGCACAAGAGTAAACAATTCTGTTCTGTTTCCATAATTTCATTTATTCATTGATAAATGTGACCCTGAATTAGCATTTGGTGGTGGGTTTTATTTGTGCGATGAGCTGAGGGGGAAACCGATATGCAATCAGATGGAGGGCGATTTGATTGTCTTGTGGGAGCGGAAAGGTGGGGATTGTAGGACTGTTGGTGAGTTGGGGGATGTAGTTCAAATTATTGATGGCAGGCATGGATCAGGTGAGCACGCAGAGCTCTTGCAGACAAGGCATGTGGTCCCTGTTGCACCCTTGTGTCTTCCTCCACTTCCTCTTCCGGCTTCTCCCCCTCCTCCTCCTCCTCAGCCTCTTCCTCCTCAGCCTCTTCCTCCTCAGCCTTCTCCTCCTCCACATCTGGCTCAGGGTCTTCTCCGATCATTGGTTGCAAAGGTTGGTGCCTCATGAAGGCGAGGTTGCGCAGCATGCAGCATACCACCACGAATCTGCCCATCCGTTTGGGAATACTGCAGGACTCTTCCAGACCAGTCCAGGCAGCGGGAGCGTTGTTTGAGGAGGCCTATGGTGTGCTCCACAATGTTGTGTGTGGCAGCATGGCTCTCATTATAGGCCTGCTATGCACGTGTGCGTGGGTTCCTGACCGGAGTCATGAGCCATGGCGTGAGGGGATAGCCCTAGTCACCCAGTAGCTAGCCTTTGACTTGCCGAGCCGGGTGAAAGATAGCTGGCATGTTGGATTGCCACATGACGAAGACGTTGTGACTGCTCCCAGGGTAGCGGACATCGACCTCCGTGATTCGAATACATGTGGTCGCACACCAGCTGCCCGTCGAGGAAGTGGAAGCCCTTTCAGTTGACTAAGACAGCCAAGTTGATATGCGGGGCACGTAGGGCAATGTGTGCGCAGTCAATAGCACCCTGCACATGGGGAAGCCAGCAATGCGAGCGAACCCCCGTGCTCGCTCGTTCTGCATGTCTCTGTCAAGAGGGAAGGTGATGAACCTGTTCCTCATCTGGTACAGTGCGTCTATGACCTCCCTTATGCAGCATGGCACTGCATACTGCGAGATGTTGCACACGTCGCCAGAAGAGGCCTGAAATGATCCTGAGCCATAGAAATTCAGCACCACGGTGGCCTTCACAGCCACAGGCAATGCTGTTCTTGCCCTGGTCTAAGGCTGCAGTTGTGGCCGCACCAGTTGACAGGCCTCGGTCACGGCTTCTTTGGGGAACTCCAGGCGTCAGATGCAATCCTCCTAGGTCATGTTGGAGTAAGAGAATTGGTCCCGGAAGGCCCTCATTGGATAGGGCCTCCTGCGACTCCTTGTCCTCCCTCTCCTCGCAGCTTGACCTGGTGTGCGTGGCCTCTCTGCATGCTCCCAGTCATGCTCAATGTCTAGCAGGAGCCCTAGCAGACCACCTGTGGTTGGCAGGAATGTTGTTCAACCATGGTTGTAACTTTCCGAACCATAAGGCAGTATCTGCCAAAGCGCACTCAAATGTACTCTTGGAACTCTCAGTAAGTATAGGGAGCTTCAAAAAATACTTCCTACTCCACCAGCAGCCAGAAGCAATAATCCAGCGACTAACCTGTAAATCCTGCGTGGTCCCTTTAAATAGCGCTGGTGAGGGTGTCCTCCAGGCACACGTTCAGATGGTCGGGGTTAAGATTGTGCGTTGAGGTCCAAAATGGTGTCTATCACTTTAAATCACCGTTGCAACCGTTTCTGACTCACCCGATACAAGACACCTGGAGTAGGGGAGAAGGCCCTCTGTTTATGACCAGAACGTGTCCCATTTAAGACACAGATTTAAGATCATTGGCAAAAGAGCCAGAGATGAGATGTGGAGAATTTTTTTACACGGTGAGTTGTTCTGATCTGGAATGCGCTGCCTGAAAGGGCGGTGGAAGCAGATTCAATAATAACTTTCAAAAAGGAATTGGAGAAAGGGGTGAAATTTGCAGGGCGATGGGGAAAGAGCAGGGGAATGGGACTAATTGGATAACTCTTTCAAAGAGCCGACACAAACACAATGGGCCGAATGGCCTCCTTCTGTGCTGTAAGATTCTATGCTTATTTAGCTCGAATTCCCTCTGTGTCCATTCGCAGGCACATTTTGGCAGCTGCCCTGGACCCAAGCACATTACTTGTATCTCCATTTTTCACTCCCTTCTCTCCTATTCACCTACCCTTCACATCGCCAAGTCTTGCCATCGTTTCTTTCTCCCCTTTCTGGTACTTTGCTGCACACCCCCAATCCCAACCCCAACCCGTCCCTACTGCTCTGCCTTCCTACTCTCCTGCCACCGCTCCAGGCTTGAATCCCCCTCCTCAAAAAAAACCACCCTTGACCCCTCTGTCCTTGCAAACTACTGTACCAATTCTAACCTCCCTTTCCTCTCCGAAGTCCATGAACGTGTTGTCACTTCCCAAATCTGTGCCCATCTTTCCTGCATCTCCATGTTTGAACCTCTCCAATCAGGTTTCTGCCCGTCACAGCACTGAAACGGTCCTAACCGAAGTCATAAATGGCTTCATGTGCGACTATAACCATGGAGCGTTATCCCTCCTCGACCTCTCTGAATGTCATCCAAACCATCTTCTACCAATGCCTTTCTTCCTTATGTCCAGCTCAGAGGGATTTCCCTTGCTTGGTTCCACTCTTAACTTCCAATTGTGGCCAGCGCATCTCCCAGTAATGACTTCTCTTTCCATTCCTGCACCATGGAGTCCCCCAAGGATCTATCCTTGGACTCGCTCCTATTCCTCATCTCCACACCGCCCCTTGGCGACATCATCCATAGACATGGGGTTAGCGTCCACTTGTACGCTGATGACCCCCCCCAGCTTTACCCCTCCACCTGTTTCCACCCCTCCACTGCCTGTGTTGTTAGACTACTTCTCTGATATGCAGCCACAATTTCCTCCTGTTGAACTTTGGGAAGACTGAAACCACAAACTCCATTCCCTCGCCACCAATTCCATCCACCTCCCCGGCCCCTGTCTCAGGCTGAAAGAGACTGTTTGCAATCTTGGTGTCCTATTCGACTCCGAGCCGAGATCCCACCCTACATCCTCTCCCTGCGTCCTGACCAAGATTCGCCCCTTAACCAACACCATCAAAAATAGGTCACTTATCTCCTTTGCTATATGTGGGATCTTCCCGTTCAGTAAATCAGCTGCCTCATTTGCTGACACCACAGCAGTGACTGCAACAGAAATTCATTGGCTGTGAAGCACTTTGGGACTTCCTGAGGATGTGAAAGGTGCTATGTAAATGCAAGTTCTCTTATCTTGCCCTTGGTCAGTGAATCTCCTGCTGATCTTACACTAAAAGACACCGACCAAAGTAACAAAGCATATGAACCCGGTCTGTGGCATTCGCCTGACTTTGGTTTTCACCTTTTCTCAAGTCCCAAGCCGTATGGGAACTCAATAAGAGTGGGATGAGGAGGGATCTCCTGACGAGAGTGTTGGCGTTTGCTTTCCTGTTGCTGAAAGTTCATTGAAAACCGTAATAATTAATGGAGACACATCTCAAGACACAGAATTGGTAAAGAAATTATTTGAATAATCAGTGCTTTGCTGTCCAGTGTTGGAAAATTCCAGACTGCCTGCTACTGGTGGAAAACTAGGCAGGGGAGTTCTCCCCAGTGTCCTGGCCAATATTTATCCCTCAACCAACATCACTTAATAAAAAACAGATGATTTGGTTATTATCACATTGCTGATTTACAGGAGCAAATTGGCTGCCACGTTTCCTACACTTCAACAATGACCACACTACAATTGGGACTAGCTTAGTGGTATAAACTGGGCGACATGGACATGTTGGGCTGAAGGGCCTGTTTCCATGTTGTAACTTCTATGATTCTATGATTCTATGAAAAGTACTCCATTGGCTGTAAAGCGCTTTTGGGACATCCTGAGGTTGTGAAAGGCGCTATATAAATGCAAGATCTTTCTTTCCTGTTAGACTAGTGGCAACCCAAGCATCCAAGCCCAAGGAAGAGAGTGTGAGAGCAGGACAGGTTCACTCGGTTAATCCCGGGGATGAGGGGGCGGACATATGAGGAGAGGTTGAGTAGATTGGGACTCTACTCATTGGAGTTCAGAAGAATGAGAGGCGATCTTATTGAAACATATAAGATTGTGAAGGGGCTTGATCGGGTGGATGCGGTAAGGATGTTCCCAAGGATGGGTGAAACTAGAACTAGGGGGCATAATCTTAGAATAAGGGGCTGCTCTTTCAAAACTGAGATGAGGAGAAACTTCTTCACTCAGAGGGTAGTAGGTCTGTGGAATTTACTGCCCCAGGAAGCTGTGGAAGCTACATCATTAAATAAATTTAAAACAGAAATAGACAGTTTCCTAGAAGTAAAGGGAATTAGGGGTTACGGGGAGCGGGCAGGAAATTGGACATGAATTTAGATTTGAGGTTAGGATCAGATCAGCCATGATCTTATTGAATGGCGGAGCAGGCTTGAGGGGCCGATTGGCCTACTCCTGCTCCTATTTCTTATGTTCTTATGACAGAGAAAGAGGGAGATTAATGTCACAGCGAAGTCTCTTGTCATGCCATCCTTCGGCTGAAAGGGCATGTGTAGAGATGGGAGCTTACAAGGGGGAATGATCTCAACCCGCCCTGGTACAACAAACAGAAATTCTCAACCGTTTATCCTGTCCGTTTACAAAAGCCACTCAGGGGGCTGTTGGCTGTTAAGGAGCTAATTCCGTTTGCCATCCGTTTCTCTCTGCCTCCCGTAACGAAGCCATCAGAAGAAAGGGTCCAGTTACCGTAGAAATTATAAACACACCTCCAAGAAGCTGAATTCCCAGGAACCTCCCTGTGGCCAGCAATCAATGCGGAGGAAATAGCACAGCCGTGTGAGGAACATTCCAGAACTGTGAGGTTATTCCTATTCCCCGTCACTGTAGATTTAAGAAATAATGGATGTCAGTTGGTGAGAACTTTGTGTCAAGATTTCAGGGTTGAAAAGGCTGAAGCTGGAGTGGGGGAGGGGGAGACGCAAAACTAGCCTCCACGAGGCGATGAATGTCATAAATTGTTTTTACCTCATCAGCGATCAAAATTAGATTATAGTTTTTAGTTTCTTTCTCCTTCAATCTCCCCCCCCTCGACTCTTCCTGCAATAGGGTTTCACGGAGGCCAATACCCCTCTAGTACCTCTCCCCAGCGGCCAACCTTGATTTCCAAGGGGTTTCATTTCTCCTAGTTCTACTGTAAATGCAGCCTGAATCTGGAGCTGGGATTGAGTTTTGGGGGGGAGTCTCACTCTGCTTCACTCCAGGGTCTTTACACCTAATTTCCACTATAACAAGTTTCGATGTCAGCTGTGGCTCAGTGGGCTGGACCGCTCATCTCTGAAATCAGATGGTTGTCGGTTCAAATCCCACTCCAGAGACTTGAGCACCATAATCCAGACTGACAACTCCCAGTTGGAGGAGACTTTAAATCCAGGCCCCGTCTGCCCTCTCAGGTGGACGTAAAAGAACCCACTGCACTGCTTTGAAGAAAAGCCGAGGAGTTGTCCTGGCCAATATTTATCCCTCAACCAACATCACTAAAAAAAATGGATTATCTGGCCATTATCTCATTGCTGTGTGTGGGATCTTGCTGTGCACAAATCGGCTGCAATTACATCAGTGACTACGCTTCAAAAGTACTTGATTGGCTGTAAAGCGCTTTGGGATATCCTGAGGTCTGGAAAGGCGCTATATAAATGCAAGTTCTTTCTTTAGGGTTGATGCTAAGCTGAAACTGTTTCACACCAAACTTGTCCGACACCTGTGGGGGGGGTTCTCAAGACTTTCCGCCCTTTCTTCACAGGAAATTGGTGGAAACCCTGGGGAAACGGGGTACATTCCTCGACCCTGGGGTTTACGCCGGAGTTACGGCAGCAGGTTAGGTGAATCCCCACCGAAATGCTCCCCCCAAGTCATTGAACCCTGAGTGACTCCTGTTTCAAGCTGCAGATCAGGTAAGGGTCCGTCCGCAGTTCAATAAACAGCCATTGCCCAAGTGTCCGGCCTCGCTTAGCCGAGATATGGTGAGGTGCAGGGCAGCACTGACCCACGGAACAGGGGCCCCAGTGCCTTTGAGAGAGAAGGGGAGCGAATAGGAAAATACAACATTTGAAAAGGTGAGGTGTTCATTAAGTTAACTTGGACCTGACCCAAAGTGCCACTGGAGCAAAGGAAGGAATGTCAATGAATCAGGTCAGGCTTAGGGGCCACTGGAGCAAAATCAGAAAATGCTGAAAATACACAGCAGCTCTATCAGCATCTGTAAAGAGAAAGAGAAGTTAATGTTTTGGGTTTAGCACATTATTATTCACTAACTACTGGAGTCTCGCCAACGCAAATGTCATTAAGCTGTCAGGATTTCCTGTCAAAGGTTCTGCACCCAGAATGTTCACCTCTTGTGGCATTGCTCATGATGAGTTAGAATCAGAGCTCCCTCAGCCCATCTGCTGCAGAAACCCTCATCCGTGTCTTTGTTACCTCTACACTCGACTATTCCAATGCTCTCCTGGACGGCCTCCCATCTTCCACCCTCCATAAACTTGAGCTCATCCAAAACTCTGCTGCCCGTATCCTAACTCGCACCAAGTCCTGTTCACCCATCACCCCTGTGCTCGCTGACCTACATTGGCTCCCAGTCCGGGAACGCCTTGATTTAAAATTCTTATCCTTGTTTTCAAATCCCTCCATGACCTCACCCCTCCCTATCTCTGTAACCTCCTCCAGCCCTACAACCCTCCGAGATCTCTGCGCTCCTCTAATTCTGGCCTCTTGCCCATCCCTGATTTTCATCGCTCCACCATTGGCGGCCATGCCTTCAGCTGTCTGGGCCCTAAGCTCTGGAATTGCCTCCCGAAAACTCTCCACCTCTCCCACTTCCTTTAAGACGCTGCTTAAAACCTACCACTTTAACCAAGAGTTTGGTCACCTGTCCTAATATCTCCTTATGTGGATAGGTGTCAAATTTTGTTTGATAATCGCTCCTGCGAAGCGCCTTGGAACACTTTACTACGTTAAAGGCGCTATATAAATGCAAATTGTTCTTGTGCTATTTTATAACAATGTAGCTGTGATAATGTATGATCAGGGCATTCGATTTACCTGGGCACTTTTGATTTGTTTGTTCACTACTTCTGATTCTGATTCTACTTTGAGCTAACCAACAAAGCGTGACAGCTGAAATGTGACAGGAAGTAAGTGTGACACGAACAGAACGTGCGAGACCTTAGGCCCCGAAAACTTGTGGCGGCATCGTCCCTCAGCGTGGGTGCCATGGTTTGCAGGGCGTGGGGTTGGCGATCCCTTCACTTGCTCATTATTAATGGGCACCCCATTACAACACGCCCTGAAAGCCTGGTAGAGATGACCCAGATGGAGAGGTCTTGGGCTCCACCTCACTGGAGACAAGGTGCAATTGCCTCAAGTGGCTCCCTTTACAAAGGGGCTGCTCGAAGAAGATTTCAAAACATGTGGTTACAAATCTTTGGGGTTCCAGGCCATAGTCGCAGGCTGGACCCCCCCCCCAACAAGGTGGTCCCCACATATGTCGCTGGGTCAGACGGAATGCCTTGTCTCGCCATGGCAACCCATATGCCAGGTCCCAACGAAGGCCGCTGGGTGCAGCAACTCCGACATTTGGACTCCCCACCCCCACTCCATAGTCCTTATCATCTCACATTAATGGCCATATTTGGGGCAGGTGAGGGACCACCCCGCCCCCTCGACAGGCCAGCCCAGAAACTCTGGCGCCAGGCTCCCGGAACTTGACATCTCCAGGTCCCGGCCTAGGGTTGCCAACCCTCCAGGTTTTGTCCTGGAGTCGCCAGGAATTAAAGATTAATGTCCTGGACACTGCTGTGAGCATTTCCTTTGAACACTTTCATTTATTACTCAAAAAAAAAATATTGGAGATTGGGGACCAGGCGAGACGATTGGCGGCGGGAGGTCATGTTACAAAAACCTCCAGGAATACGTCCGACCAGAGTTGGCAACCCCATCCCGGCCTAGTTTCTGGCCATTCTGAGGTACTCCCACTGAAGTTACAGGCGGGAGTACCTTGGAACAGCAACAAATCTTCAAGGCCTTGAAATATTCAGACTGAATGGAACAGGCCCCTTGTTTCCTGGCTGTTCCCTCGTCCCTAGTACCTATTAAGATTATAGCTTTTAAAAGGCCAACATTTCACTTCATTAATTTCTTCAGAACCTTGTTCTGTTAAGTATATAATAAGAGTAATTTTTTTTTCCTGTGGCTCATTTTGAGGACCATATATACTGATTGCATAGTTACCCAGTAGATTAATGACCCCAACTCCTACCTTTGCAAATGCTAATCTGTCAACCAGTCATCTAAACAGATCAGTTTAACACGTCATTATTCACTAACTACTGGAGTCTAGCCATCGTAAATGTCATTAAGCTGTCTTAAACTGTCCTATTATTGTAAATACATAAAACAGCGATAGTCTAAAGGGGAGATAAAAAGAAACCAAACGTGAACGCTGGAAATCTGAAATGAAAACATTAAGAACAGGACGAGGCCATTCAGCCCCTCGAGCTTGTTCCGCCATTCAAACAGATCATGGCTGATCTGTACCTCAACGCCATTTACCCTCCTTTACTCCAAATCCCTTGACACCCTCACCCAACAAAAATCTATCGATCTCAGTCTTGAATATCTCAATTGACCCCCAGCATCCATGACCTTTTGAGGGGAGAGAGTTCCAGATTTCCACTCCCCTTTGTGTGAAGAAGTGCTTCCCGATTTCACTCTCGAACGGCCTAGCTCTAATTTTTAGATTATCCCGTCTTGTTTTGGACTCCCCCCATCAAAGAAAATAGTTCCTCTGTATCTACCCTATCAAATCACCTTATCATTTTAAACACCTCGATTAGATCCCCTTTCAACCTTCTAAACTCAAGGGAATACAACAAAAACAATAACAATTTGCATTTATATAGCGCCTTTAATGTAGTGAAACGTCCCAAGGTGCTTCACGGGAGTGATTATCAAACAAAATTTGACACCGAGCCACATAGGGAGATATTAGGACAGGTGACCAGAAGCTTGGTCAAAGAGGGAGGTTTTAAGGAGCGTCTTAAAGGAGAGAGAGAGAGGCGGAGAGGTTTAGAGAGGGAATTCCAGAGCTTGGATCCTAGGCAGCTGAAGGCACGGCCGCCAATGGTGGGGCGAAGGAAATTAGGGGATGAACAAGAGGCCAGAATTGGAGGAGCGCAGACATCTCGGAGGGAATACAAGAAAAGCTTATGCGACTTGCCCTCATAATTTAACCCTATCATTCTGGTGAATCTGCACTGTACCTTTGATGCCCAAAACTCAGTGCAGTACTCGAGATGGGGTCTGACCAAGGCTCCATGCAACTGAGGCATCCCTTCCTCATTTTTGAATTCCAAAGCCCTTGAGGTAAAGACCAACATTCCATTAGCCTTAAACAGCAGGTATATCAACATGCCTGCTGTGAATGACAAAAGAGATAGTGAGTAAGATGAAACGGAAAAAAGGGGCGTATGACAGATGTCAGGTTGATAACACAAGTGAGAACCAGGCAGGATATAGAAAGTTCAGAGGGGAAGTGAAAAAGGAAATAAGAGGGGCAAAGGGAGAGTATGAAAATAGACCAGCGGCCAACATAAAAGGGAATCCAAAAGTCTTCTATAGACATGTAAACAGTAAATGGGTAGTAAGAGGAGGGGTGGGGCCGATTAGGGACCATAAAGGAGATCTACTCATGGAGGCAGAGGGCATGGCCGAGGAACTAAATAAGTACTTTGCATCATTCTTTACCAAGGAAGAAAGTGCTGCCAGAGTCTTAATAAAGGAAGATATAGTTGAGATACTGGATGGGCTAAAAATTGATAAAGAAGAGGTACTAGAAAGATTGGCTGTGCTTAAAGTAGATAAGTCACCCGGTCCGGATGGGATGCTGAGGGAAGTAAGGGGGGATATTGTGGAGGTACTGGCCATAATCTTCCAATCATCCTTAGATACGGGGGTGATGCCAGAGGATTGGAGAATTGTGAATGTTACACCTTTGTTCAAAAGAGGGTGTAAGGATAAACCCAGCAACTACAGGCCAGTCAGTTTAACCTCAGTGGTGGGGAAACTTTTAGAAATGATAATCCGGGACAGAATTAACATTCACTTGGACATGTGTGGATTGATTAGGGAAAGCCAGCACGGATTTGTTAAAGGCAAATCGTGTTTAACTAACCTGATGGAGTTTTTTGATGAGGTAACAGAGAGGGTAGATGAGGGCAATGAAGCCTCTCTCTCCTCCTTTAAGTTGCTCCTTAAAACCTCCCTCTTTTACCAAGCTTTTGGTCACCTACCCTAATATCTCTTTGTGTGGCTCGGTGTCAAGGGCGTTTGATAAAGTGCCGCAGGGTAGGTTTATCATCAAATTGCGGCCCATTGAATAAAGGGGACAGCATCAATATGGATGCAGAATTGGCTAAGGGACAGGAAACAGAGAGTAGTGGTGAACGGTTGTTTTTCGGACTGGAGGGAGGTGTACAGTAGTGTTCCCCAGGGGTCGGTCCTGGGACCACTGCTTTTCTTGATATATATTAATGACTTGGTCTTGGGTGTACAGGGCACAATTTCAAAATTTGCAGATGTCGCAAAACTTGGAAGGGTAATAAACAGTGAGGAGGATAGTGGTAGACTTCAAGAGGACATAGACAGGCTGGTGGCATGGGCAGACACGTGGCAGATGAAATTTAACGCAGAAAAATGCGAAGTGATACATTTCAGTAGAAAGAACAAGGAGAGGCAATATAAACTAGAGGCACAACTCTAAAAGGGGTACAGGAACAGAGAGATCTAGGGGTATATGTGCACAAATCGTTGACGGTGGCAGGGCAGGTTGAGAAAGCGGTTAAAAAAGCATACAGGATTCTGGGCTTTATAAATAGAGGCATAGAGTACAAAAGTAAGGAAGTCTTGATGAACCTTTATGAAACACTGGTTCGGCCACAACTGTCTCCAGCTCTGAACACCGGACTTCAGGAAAGATGTGAAGGCCTTAGAGAGGGTGCAGGAGAGATTTACTAGAATGATTCCAGGGATGAGAGACTTTAGTTACATGGATAGACTGGAGAAGCTAGGGTTGTTCTGCTTGGAACAGAGACGATTGCGAAGAGATTTGATAGAGGCATTTAAAATCATGAAGGGTCTAGACAGAGTAGATAGAGAGAAACTGTTCCCATTGGTGGAATTGTCAAGAACCAGAGAACATAGATTTAAGATGATTGACAAAAGAACCAAAGATGACATGAGGAAAAACTTTTTTACACAGCGAGTGTGTTAGAACCTGGAATGCACTGCCCGAGGGGGTGGTGGAGGCAGATTCAATCATGGCCTTCAAAAGGGAACTAGATAAGTACTTGAAAGGAAAAAAATTGCAGGACTACGGGGAAAGGGTGGGGCAGTGGGACTAGCTGGATTGCTCTTGCACAGAGCGGCGTGGACTCGATGGGCCGAATCGCCTCCTTCCGTGCTGTAACCTTTCTATGATTCTATGATCTGAAGGGGGTTGAGAAGTCAGCGATTTGGACAGGATTCTTTACATCGTGATTAAGCTCTGTGCTGCTGAGTTCTCCGTTTCTCCCGGTTCCCAACGTAAAGAAGAAAAGAAGTAACTTGCATTTCTATAGCGCCTTTCATGATCTTAGGACCTTCCAAAGCGCTTTACAGCCAATGAAGAACTTTTGTAGTCACTGTTGTAATGTAGGGAAGCACGGCAGCCAAAATTGCGGACAGCAAGATCCCACAAACAGCAATGAGATGAATGACCAGATAATCTGTCCTGATGCAGCAGTGAGAGGTCAGAAGATTAATCCTGTTTGGCCTAGTCCAACATTAAGCTTCAGGTTTTGATTTTTGCCCAGGTGGAAGTTGAAGATCCCAAGGTGCTATTCCAGGAGGAGCAGGGAGTTCCCCCGGTGCCACATTCAACATTTATCCCTCAACCAACGCCAAAATAGCTCAGCTGGGCATTCATCCCATTGAGGTTTGTGGAATTTTGCTGTGCCCAAGTTGCCTACATTACAACAGTGACTACACTTTTGGTGTCAGTCTTGGGTCAGTGGTAACACCCATGTCTCTGGTTCAAAACGATCGTGCGTTCAAGCCCCACTCCAGAAACTTGAGCACATAACCTAGGCTGACACTTCAGTGCAGTACTGAGGGAACGCTGCACTGTCGGAGGTGCCGTCTTTTGGATGAGACATTAAACCGAGGCCCCGTCTGCTCTCTCAGGTGGACGTAGAAGATCTCATGGCACTATTTCGAAGAAGAGCAGGGGAGTTCTCCCAGTGTCCTGGTTAATATTTATCCCTCAACCAACATCTGGACCAGCCATATAAATACTGTGGCTACAAGAGCAGGTCAGAGGCTGGGTATTCTGCAGCGAGTGACTCACCTCCTGACTCCCCAAAGCCTTTCCACCATCTACAAGGCACAAGTCAGGAGTGTGATGGAAAACTCTCCACTTGCCTGGATGAGTGCAGCTCCAACAACACTCAAGAAGCTCGACACCATCCAGGACAAAGCAGCCCGCTTGATTGGTACCCCATCCACCACCTAAAACATTCACTCCCTTCACCACCGGCGCACAGTGGCTGCAGTGTGTACCATCCACAGGATGCACTGCAGCAACTCGCCAAGGCTTCTTCGACAGCACCTCCCAAACCCATGACCTCTACCACCTAGGAGGACAAAGGCAGCAGGCACATGGGAACAACACCACCTGCACGTTCCCCTCCAAGTCACACACCATCCCGACTTGGAAATATATCGCCGTTCCTTCATCGTCGCTGGGTCAAAATCCTGGAACTCCCTTCCTAACAGCACTGTGGGAGAACCTTCACCACACGGACTGCAGCGGCTCAAGAAGGCGGCTCACCACCACCTTCTCAAGGGCAATTAGGGATGGGCAATAAATGCCGGCCTCGCCAGCGACGCCCACATCCCATGAACAAATAAAAAAAAAAATCACGAAAACAAATGGTCTGGTCATTATCTCATTGCGGTTTGTGGGATGTTGCTGTGCGTAAATTAATTGCCACATTTCCGACATTACAACAGTGACTGCACCTCAAAAAAAGTACTTCATTGGCTGTAAAGCGATTTTGGGACGTCCTGAGGTCGTGAATGGAATTACAGGAATGCAAATTCTTTCTTTCACGGGATGGGCAATAAATGCGGCTTCGCCAGCGATGCCCACAACCTGGGGACAAATTTTTAAAAGTCAGGATGCGCCCGCTCATTCACCTGTAATGTCCAGGCAGAGTGAAGAGGAGGAACCAGTGAAGTGAAGTCCTTTGTAGCGGCTCTCACTTTGCCAGTTCTCTTCGCCCCTGCCCGCCCCTCACTGCCCTGCACGGACTGGCATGGGTTAAGCCCGATCACAGTGTCAGCTGACACCATTATTAATATTCTCCCGCGGGGAGTTGCTGAGAGATTCAGTATCACTGTTTGCTGTTCTCTGGGATCATTCAAGGACTGCGGATATTGCTGTTTACTGCCGGCTCTGTGTGCATCTCCTGATGAATGACTTTGAAGTGCCTCGGAAAAGGAGCTGATCTGATTTATGAGGCCTGCCTTCTCCCAATCTGAACAGGTCAGAGCCGTACACAAAGCACAATGACAGCGAGAAGGTTACCCAATTAACCCTTTCCTACTTAGTGATTCCCAAAATGGCTTCCTGGAAAAATCCATCGACCCCCGTGAATCCCGAATTTAGGCTCCCCCAACCTTCCCCCCCCCCCAAGTCCAATATCAGGAAAGAGGAGGGGGCGGGTTCAGGACAAAGTAGAGGGGGGCCCGAGGGTCATCGTAGCTTGAGTTTTGATGAAAAGTCACTGAACCCTCAATAATTAATGACTCCGCGTCAAACATGATGGAAAAAGTGTGTCATATTTTCTATAAAAAGCACACACTTCAGGGTATAATTGTACCATATTGATCTCAATGGATATTCAAGCACAGGCAATGCACCCGTCAGCTTCCGATGTCTGTGGTTGGCGAGCCCCCTGTGCCCACGGGCACTCGGAAACGTTAGGGTCAGATAACCAATTTACTTTTCGTAGAAATTACCAGTCACCTTCCCCACAACACCCCCCAACTCCCCGCACCCCACTCAAACAATGGACCTTCCAGTAAAAAACAGTCAACTGCCAATCCTACTGATGATCGCTGCTAAAAACCAGATCCCAGGCACTAAATGAGCTGGGTGGTGTTGTGCCATGGCTGGGTGTGGGTATAGAAGGGTGTTGTGCCATGGCTGGGTGTGGGTATAGAAGGGTGTTGTGCCATGGCTGGGTGTGGGTATAGAAGGGTGTGGCACCATGGGCTGGGTGTGGGTATAGAAGGGTGTTGTGCCATGGCTGGGTGTGGGTATAGAAGGGTGTAGTACCATGGGCTGGGTGTGGGTATAGAAGGGTGTGGCACCATGGACTGGGTGTGGGTATAGAAGGGTGTGCTGCCAAGGGCTGGGTGTGGGTATAGAAGGGTGTGGCACCATGGGCTGGGTGTGAGTATAGAAGGGTGTAGTACCATGGGCTGGGTGTGGGTATAGAAGGGTGTGGCACCATGGACTGGGTGTGGGTATAGAAGGGTGTAGTACCATGGACTGGGTGTGGGTATAGAAGGGTGTGCTGCCAAGGGCTGGGTGTGGGTATAGAAGGGTGTAGTACCATGGGCTGGGTGTGAGTATAGAAGGGTGTGCTGCCAAGGGCTGGGTGTGGGTATAGAAGGGTGTGGCACCATGGGCTGGGTGTGAGTATAGAAGGGTGTAGTACCATGGACTGGGTGTGGGTATAGAAGGGTGTGCTGCCAAGGGCTGGGTGTGGGTATAGAAGGGTGTAGTACCATGGACTGGGTGTGGGTATAGAAGGGTGTGCTGCCAAGGGCTGGGTGTGGGTATAGAAGGGTGTAGTACCATGGACTGGGTGTGGGTATAGAAGGGTGTGGCACCATGGGCTGGGTGTGAGTATAGAAGGGTGTAGTACCATGGACTGGGTGTGGGTATAGAAGGGTGTTGTGCCAAGGGCTGGGTGTGGGTATAGAAGGGTGTTGTGCCAAGGGCTGGGTGTGGGTATAGAAGGGTGTTGTGCCAAGGGCTGGGTGTGGGTATAGAAGGGTGTGATGCCATGGACTGGGTGTGGGTATAGAAGGGTGTGATGCCATGGACTGGGTGTGGGTATAGAAGGGTGTTGTGCCATGGGCTGGGTGTGGGTATAGAAGGGTGTTGTGCCAAGGGCTGGGTGTGGGTATAGAAGGGTGTTGTGCCAAGGGCTGGGTGTGGGTATAGAAGGGTGTTGTGCCATGGGCTGGGTGTGGGTATAGAAGGGTGTTGTGCCATGGGCTGGGTGTGGGTATAGAAGGGTGTTGTGCCAAGGGCTGGGTGTGGGTATAGAAGGGTGTTGTGCCATGGGCTGGGTGTGGGTATAGAAGGGTGTTGTGCCATGGGCTGGGTGTGGGTATAGAAGGGTGTTGTGCCATGGGCTGGGTGTGGGTATAGAAGGGTGTTGTGCCAAGGGCTGGGTGTGGGTATAGAAGGGTGTTGTGCCATGGGATGGGTGTGAGTGCAGCAGGCTGCTTTGCCAGTTCCGTTTCCACTGGCAGGAGGGTCGGTAACCAGAGGATTCAAACTTAAAATAATTGGCAAAAAAACGGGGGGAGATGAGGAGAATTTTTTTTTTATGCAGTGAGTTATTACAATTCGGAATAATTGTTTGAAAGGGCGGAAGCAGATTGAATGGTAACTTTCGAGAGGGAATTGGATAAATACTTGAAAAAGAAAAATTTGCAGGGCTACGGGGAGAGAGCAGTGCCCTTGCAATCTACACCGTCCTGTCCAAAACCAGAGCACTATGGTAGTCTCCCTTGGGCCTGGTCGTAGTGTAACTTCCCAGCAGTGCAGCTACCCTGTGAAACGCACAGTGGGCCCGATTTTAACCGGGAGCGGGAATCGGGCAGGGAAGATTGGGAGGGGGGGGCAGAGAGAGGAGATCCAACATTCCCCGCCCCCCCGACCTGATCAGGGTGAGGCCCGATCGATTTTAACTCCTCACCTGTCTGCCACCAGTCAGCAGCCTGCCCGAAACCGGTAGGAAGCGACAGCTGGCTGGCGTGCGAGGGCGGAATTTCAGGTGGCAGGAGGCAGCTGGCCGGCACCGGAGAAAGGAGCGCCAGCAGGAGGGGGGTTTCTGGAGGGTCTCACGGGAGGGGGTGAGGAGGGGAAGCCTGGGGCAGGATGAGGCCTAAACTTTTGTGGTGGGGCCTTACCTTAAATGGCCTCTTCTGGTCCCATCTCCGTCTGTCTTCACCCGGCGGCTGCAGCAACTTCCCCGTTCAGGCCAGCGTTAAAATTGCAGTCAGGGTCTGATCAGGCCAGCGTTAAAATTGCAGTCGGGGTCTGATCAGGCCAGCGTTAAAATTGCAGTCGGGGCCTGATCAGGCCAGCGTTAAAATTGCAGTCGGGGTCTGATCAGGCCAGCGTTAAAATTGCAGTCGGGGCCTGATCAGGCCAGTGTTAAAATTGCAGTGGGGGCCTGATCAGGCCAGCATTAAAATTGCAGTCGGGGCCTGATCAGGCCAGAGTTAAAATTGCATTCGGGGTCTGATGATATCATTTGGACCCTAGCTGCACATTTAAAGAAGGACCCCATCGGTTTCAGACGGTTATCCTTGGCGCCTGCTCAGAAGAACAGATTGAAATTGAAGACATTGGAATCTGTGGAGGGCGTCAGCTGGTAATTCACCACCCCCATTTTAACTGCCCGCCAGGCTGGTAGGGTTAAAATCACCCCTTCCAAAATGGGGTGTCCTTATCACTGGCAGTCAGAATATTTAAGAGAAGCTTTTTTATTTCTTTGTCTATTTCCCCTCTCCTCTCCTGAAGGGGCTGATTCTGGAGTTCAGACCGAGGGGCAGAGGTTAGTCACCACCATTGCTCACGTAGGAGCTCAGAGAGTAAGCATCGCACGGAGGCCCTCTCGGTTGAGTATAATCCCCTCCTCATCCACAGTCGCTAGATAGTCACTCAGCTGTGGCTCAGTGGGAGCACTCTCGCCTCTGAGTCAGAAGGTTTAAGTCCCACTCCAGAGACTTGAGCACATAATCCAGTGCCAGTACTGAGGGAGTGCTGCACTGTTGGAGGTGCCGTCTTTTACATGAGACGTTGAACCGAGGCCTGTCTGCCCTCTCTGGTGGACGTAAAAGATCCTACAGCACTATTCGAAGAAGAGCAGGGGAGTTCTCCCCGGTGTCCTGGCCAATATTTATCCCCCAACCAACATCACTAAAAAACAGATGATCTGGTCATTATCACACCTATGGGAGCTTGCTGTGCGTAAATTGGCTGCTGTGTTTCCTATGTTGCAACAATGATGACACTTCAAAAGTACTTCATTGGCTGTAAAGCACTTTGGGACGTCCTGAGGTCATGAAAGGCGCTATACAGTCAGGCCAAATTAGAGAAGGGGGCACAGTGCAGACCGAGAAATTGAACCTGGAATTCTGGGAGCAACCTACGGAGGAAAATCGGACAAGGGAGATCCCACGTACATCACAGCACCCTCCTGATTCTCTTGTCTATTTAAATGAATCAATGGAAGATCGAACGTCTTCTTTAGGGCCTTGTGAATCTCCTCTGTGAGCCGCCATTTTCCGAGCACGATAAGAGGAAAGTCCGCCCCCCTGTTGGCATGGCTCGGTACTGCACCAGCATGTACCCACTCGGCCCATCGGAGGAGTTAAGCTGAAGGTAGTAATTGGAAGAAGCACCTCCTGCGGAGTGTGACCAAGCAAGGCATTAAGAGAAAATCCAATCCGCAATTCTGTTGTGTTAGCAGTCTGCCTCTGGGGAAGTTTAATATACTCTGCGATCTTGATACTGTGGTGCAAATCTGTAAAATGACCATTAAAGGAATAAAATCAATAAAAATGGCATTAGGAAGCAATAAGCCAGCGCTGCTTTTCCCATTGCGAGGTGGGCACTTGATTTTTGCACAGGCTGTCTGCTGACTCGGTTAAAGAGAATGAGTGTTGCTGCGATTTAATGCGGACTGTGGTTTCATCATGCCTGGGGTCTCGTATTCTCCTTATTGATTCCTTGCAAATAATCCGTCAGCGATTCACGGAACAAAGTGAGAAATACAACCTCGCCTCCCCTGTCGGAGTTGTACAGCCGTGGTGGGCATGGTTGGCGTGGGTAACCAAGAGACCACATCCTGTCTCATTCCGCAATCGCTTTCAATTCCAATGGATTGATTGTGCTTCTTTTAAAACTCATTCTTGGGATGTGGGCATCGCTGGCATTTATTGCCCATCCCTAGTTGCCCGTTGAGAAGGTGGTGGTTGGCCGTCTTCTTGAACCGCTGCAGTCCGTGTGGTGAAGGTTCTCCCACAGTGCTGTTAGGTAGTTCCAGGATTTTGACCCAAATCCACTGATCTATTTACCAGTTATTCCTTTCGTTTAATCTAGGTAAGATCTGTTTTCATCTTATTATAATTTGCTTTTTCTTTTTCATTTCCCAAATGTTCCCCCTGCCTGCTCTACTACTTCGGAGTCGACGACATTGTGGTGGGACTGGAGTCACATACAGGCCAGACAGACCGGGTAAGGCCAGCAGAATTCCTTCCCGAAGGGGCATGAGTGAGCCAATTGTTTTTTTATTAAGACACTTTTTATTCCCAGATTTTTTTTTAAACTTTGTTCAAATTCTCAAACTGCCACGGTGGGATTTGAAAGGATGATCCACTGGATTATTAGCCGTCCAGTATCTGAACCACTGTGCTGCCGTTTTGGGAATGTGGGAAGACTGAGGAGGAACAATGCCCGTAACTCCTCCAAAAGTTTGGAAGGCGGGCTGCGATCAGCGTGAAGAATGGGGCAGGTTGGCTTCCAGTAGTCCGAGGGAGGGAGGGAGAGAGAGGGAGGGAGGAAGGAAGGAAGGGAGAGAGAGAGAGAGAGAGAGAGAGGATGGGAGGGAGAGAGGGAGGGAGAGAGTGAGAGAGAGAGAGAGAGAGGATGGGAGGGAGAGAGGGAGGGAGAGAGTGAGAGATGAAGGAAGGCAGGAAGGGAGGGTGGGAGGAAGAGAGGGAGGGAGGGAGAGAGAAGGAGTGAGGGAGGAAGAGAGAGAGAGAGGAAGGAAGGGAGGAAGGAAAGGAGGGAGAAAGGAAGGAAGGGAGGGAGGGTGGAAGGAAGGATGGGAGGGAGAGAGAGAGGGTGTGAGGGAGGGAGGGAGGGAGGGAGGAAGGGAGGAAGGAAGGAAGGGAGGGAGAGAGGAAGAGAGAGAGGGAGAAAGGGAGGAAGAGAGAGAGAGAGAGAGGAAGGAAGGGAGGAAGGAAGGATGGGAGGGAGAAAGGAAGGAAGAGAGGGAGGGAGGGAGAGAGAGGGAGGGGATACACCCAATATCGAGTAACTTGGCGAGTGCAGAGGCCAAACTGACACCCTTCTATTGCATTTAGCTTAATGACGTACCATGGGCCCTCATGATCTCCTAGACATTGAAAAGTCTTATCAAATTATGGTTTAGGCTATAAACAATGGATCAAGTTTACTAATAATAATAAAAGGCCATACACCAGATTACAGTGGTTTACAGTACATATCTATTCAAAGCCAATAGCAGTGGTCTTAGTGCAATATAAAATCAATTTAAAGAAAGAAAGAATCAAAATCATGAAGAGTCTAGACAGAGTAGATAGAGAGAAACTGTTCCCATTGGCAGAAGGGTCAAGGACCAGAGGGCATAGATTTAAGGTGACTGGCAAAAGAACCAAAGGTGAAAAGAGGAAAATCTTTTTTATACAGCGAGTGGTTAGGATCTGGAATGCACTGCCCGAGGGGGTGGTGGAGGCAGATTCAATCATGGCCTTCAAAAGGGAACTGGATAAGTACTTGGAAGGAAAACATTTGCAGGGTTACAGAGAGGGACTAGCTGGATTGCTCTTGCAAAGACTTGATGGGCCGAATGGCCTCCTTCCGTGCTGCAACCTTTCTATGATTCTATGAACTTGCATTTATATGGTGCCTTTCACGACCTCAGAGCATCCCAAAGCACTTTAGAGCTGATGAAGTACTTTTGAAGTGTAATCACTGCTGTAATGTAGGAAACGCGGCAGCCAATTTGCTCACAGCAAGCTCCCACAAACAGCAATATGATAATGACCAGATAATCTGTTTTAGTGATGTTGGTTGAGGGGTAAATATTGGCCAGGACACCGGGGAGAACTCCCTTGCCCTTGTTTGAAATTGTGCCATGGGATCTTTTATATCTACCTAAGAAGTCAGACCAGGCCTCGGTTTAATGTCTCATCTGAAAAACAGCACCGTCTGACAGTGCAGCACTCCCTCAGTACTGCCAGTATATTTTATACTCAATTCTATGGAGTGGGGTTTGAACCCACAACCTCCCTGACTTAGATGAAGTAAGAGTGCTACCCACTGAGCCACAGCTGATGATAGGCTATGCAAACAGATCGGGGAACATTACCAACATTAAGCTAACGGGGCAACAGACTGTCACTGCTCTTAACACTTTGGTTCCCATTCTGTGCTTCCAGTGGGCAGGGGCATTCATAGGGGTTCGGGGCAAGAAATCACAGAGGCAGAGCCTGTCGTTTTCCATCCATTCCTAACCGTGCATTCACCACAATATGTCAGTCTTAAAACCAAACACAGCTCCATGTTAAATGGATTTGCAATCTAACCTCACTTTTGCCAATCATAAGTGACACGCGTAACGTTTCACAGGAGCTGACAGGCTCTGATGCAGGTCATAAAATACATTTAAGTGGGATGGTGTACTGGGCACCAAGTGCAATATTTGTGTGACTAACATCGAATCATAGAATCTTACAGCACAGAAGGAGGCCATTCGGTCCATCGTGCCTGTGCCAGCTCTTTGAAAGAGCTACCCAATTAGCCCCACTGCCCCCGGCTCTTTCCCCATAGCCCTGTCAATCTATTCCCCTTCAAGATTTATCCAATTCCCTTTTGAAAGTTACTATTGAATCTGCTTCCTCCGCCCTTTCGGGCAACGCATTCCAGATCATAACAACTCACAAAGTAGAATAAATTCTCCTCATCTCCTCCTCTGGCTCTTTTGCCAATTACCTTAAATCGGTGTCCTCTGGTTACCTGCCACTGGAAACGATTTCTCCTTATTTACTCGATCAAATCCTTCATAATTTGGAACACCTCTACTAAATCTCCCCTTAGCCTTCTCTGCTCTGAGGAGAACAACCCCAGCTTCTCCAGTCTCTCCACATCACTGAAGTTTCTCATCCCTGGTATCATTCTGGTAAATCCCCTCTGCACCCTCGCCAAGGCATAAAGGGTGAAGAATGCCTTTGATCACTGTGGGGCTTTGTTGCTGTAACTAAAATTGTTTGGCCCCCAAAGACCTATCCTTAAAAGAGGCCCATGGTCCCCAACAACAGGCTTCTGGTCTCCTAAAATGGGATGGCTTTGAGGACAGCCAGCAGCCCTTTAATAGCTGCTGGACCCCCAACCGCGAGGTCAGCTCTGCGGGACAGTGCGTCGCGACCTCATTATTGTCCCTTGCACGTGGTGACATTGTAAACGTGCTCAGGAAGATCTCCTCCCCTCAGTATTTCTAAGAGGCCAAACGCATTCATAACGAGAAACCAAATGAAGGAAATCTTTACAAACACATTTACAAAGTTGCTGCACTTCAGGGCTGATAGCGTGGTGTCCAAGGCACCCAGCACATTGGATGCCAGGGCCCAGTACCATCAGACTCTAATGCCCAAGACTGACTCCACCCCCGAAGTGCACATTGCCCCAAATTGTGACAGTCGAGCTCAGGGTGTAAACCACTGTTTTTAATATTAGCAAATGACCATTAACATGTTCACTTATATTCCTCTCTTCACTCTTATAACAGAGGCTTTAACCTGTATACTGCCGATGGGCTAGTGTCCTAGGCCCAACCATCTTCAGCTGCTTCATCAATGACCTTCCCTCCATCATAAGGTCAGAAATGGGGATGTTCGCTGATTATTGCACAGTGTTCAGTTCCATTCGCAACCCCTCAGATAATGAAGCAGTCCGTGCCCACGTGCAGCAAGACCTGGACAACATCCAGGCTTGGGCTCATAAGTGACAAGTAACATTCGCGCCAGACAAGTGCCAGGCAATGACCATCTCCAACAAGAGAGAGTCTAACCACCTCCCCTTGACATTCAACGGCATTACCATCGCCGAATCCCCCACCATCAACATCCTGGGGGTCACCATTGACCAGAAACTTAACTGGACCAGCCACATAAATACTGTGGCTACAAGAGCAGGCCAGAGGCTGGGTATTCTGTGGCGAGTGACTCACCTCCTGACTCCCCAAAGCCTTTCCACCATCTACAAGGCACAAGTCAGGAGTGTGATGGAATTCTCTCCATTTACCTGGGTGAATGCAGCTCCAACAACACTCAAGGAGCTCGACACCATCCAGGACAAAGCAGCCCGCTTGATTGGCACCCCATCCACCACCCTAAACATTCACTCCCTTCACCACCGGCGCACCGTGGCTGCAGTGTGTACCATCCACAGGATGCACTGCAGCAACTCGCCAAGGCTTCTTCGACAGTACCTCCCAAACCCGCGACCTCTACCACCTAGAAGGACAAGAGCAGCAGGCGCATGGGAACAACACCACCTGCACGTTCCCCTCCAAGTCACACACCATCCCGACTTGGAAATATATCGCCATTCCTTCATCGTCGCTGGGTCAAAATCCTGGAACTCCTTTCCTAACAGCACTGTGGGAGAACCGTCACCACACGGACTGCAGCGGTTCAAAAAGGCGGCTCACCACCACCTTCTCAAGTGCAATTAGGGATGGGCAATAAATGCCGGCCTCGCCAGCGACGCCCCCATTCCATGAATGAATAAAAAAAACACCTCCCTTAAAATGTGTTAAGTGTCTATTCGGTAATATTGGCCATGGTAATTTCAACAACAACACCAACTTGCATTTATATAGCGCCTTTTAACAAGTATGGCTTTCTTCTGCCAGTTTACCAACCTATTCCTCATTGTACTGCTAAACGGGTAAAGGTCAATGAAGGAATCTGTCGTCGTTCAATCTAATGTAAAACTTTCCTCATGGATGCTTGTTTCAAACTATAATTGTGACTACCGAGAACTGATTATAGCTTGAGATATTTTTTGTTTTAAAGGAGACACCGTAAGTTAAAATATACCTTTGTGAGTTAGCCAATCTGCCATTTTCTTTCTTATTGCTAATGTTAATCTTACTTCTTAATAAACTTGATTTGTAGAATTTAACCTGAGATTTCCAGCCTGGTCGAATATTACTTGCCGGTCAGCCAGAGAGATCAAGAGGGGATGGTTATAGTTTGTGTTGCTTCCAGTGCATATCTCAAGGTAAAAGGACTCATCTTTTGCCCTACGGCCTGCTATCACAGATTACTTCATGTTTCGACAACAACCTGCATTTATATATCGCCTTTGACTTAGTAAAGGTCCCAAGGTGCTTCACAGGAGCGATTATCAAACAAAACTTGACACTGAGCCACATAATGAGATATTAGGACAGGTGACAAAAAGCTTGTTCAAAGAGATAGGTTTTAAGAAGTGTCTTAAAGGAGGAGAGAGAGGTGGAGAGGCGGAGAGGTTTAGGGAGGGAATTCCTGAGCTTAGGGCCTAGGCCGCTGAAGGCCGCCAATGGTGGAGTGATGGAAATCAGGGATGCGCAAGAGGCCAGGATTGGAGGAGCGCAGAGTTCTCGAAGGGTTGTAGGGATGGACGATTTCAAGGTCAGATTTCAGTTCATCGGGTGTGAGGGCTCGTCTATGGAAATGGACTTTTGCTTTGGGAAGGAGAAAAGAAATATCTGGAGAGTGTCTGAATCGTAAAAAGAGCCTTTCAAGAATTCAAATTTATTTTTATCCGTTTTAGGTCACTGATATGAGTTTCCACCAAGCCGCCTTCTACAGCTGAAGGGCAGAACAGTGTGATCCATGGGATTTGAAATAATCCCTGTCGGCAGAGCTGGGAATGTCAAGGAAATATTAGGAGAGAGATTTATGATCTCTCTTTTAAACAGGTTAATACCACTCTTAAAATAACAGAGGATCTCATCTGAACGCATTAAGTGTTTGTCTGCTAATATCAGAGACAATCATTTCGAACCCATTGGGCTTAATTTTAGGACTCACATAAATTGAGGAGGCGATTTTTTTTTAGCTATATTGATTGCTGCTCGATATTTCTGCCTGCTCATATCCTTTCTGGTGGTCCAACTAAATCCTAAGCGACAAGACTGCCAAAGGCCCGCATTCGCCTCTAGAACACTGAGTATGAAATTGTGTTTTGTGGCTCAAACACCTTTAATTCTTCAGATCATCAGCAGAATCCTGTATAAAGAACAGGATCTTCGTCTCACCACCAATTGACTGCTCTTCCTTTCCTCTAACTAGCTATTCGCCCATTATCTCCCTCTCCTAAATAACTAGATACCTGCTGTCTCCCTCCCCATAATATCTATAAACCTGCTGTCTCCCTCTCCTAAATATCTATATACCTGCTGTCTCCCTCCCCAAAATATCTATAAGAACATAAGAAATAGGAGCAGGAGTAGGCCAATCGGCCCCTCGAGCCTGCTCCGCCTTTCAATAAGATCATGGCTGATCTGATCCTAACCTCAAATCTAAATTCATGTCCAATTTCCTGCCCGCTCCCCGTAACCCCTAATTCCCTTTACTTCTAGGAAACTGTCTATTTCTGTTTTAAATTTATTTAATGATGTAGCTTCCACAGCTTCCTGGGGCAGCAAATTCCACAGACCTACTACCCTCTGAGTGAAGAAGTTTCTCCTCATCTCAGTTTTGAAAGAGCAGCCCCTTATTCTAAGATTATGCCCCCTAGTTCTAGTTTCACCCATCTTTGGGAACATCCTTACTGCATCCACCCGATCAAGCCCCTTCACAATCTTATATGTTTCAATAAGATCGCCTCTCATTCTTCTGAACTCCAATGAGTAGAGTCCCAATCTACTCAACCTCTCCTCATATGTCCGCCCCCTCATCCCCGGGATTAACCGAGTGAACCTTCTTTGTACTGCCTCGAGAGCAAGTATGTCTTTTCTTAAGTATGGACACCAAAACTGTATGCAGTATTCCAGGTGCGGTCTCACCAATACCTTATATAACTGCAGCAATACCTCCCTGTTTTTATATTCTATCCCCCGAGCAATAAAAGCCAACATTCCATTGGCCTTCTTGATCATCTGCTGCACCTGCATACTAACTTTTTGATTTTCTTGCACTAGGACCCCCAGATCCCTTTGTACTGCAGTACTTTCCAGTTTCTCGCCATTAAGATGATAACTTGCTCTCTGATTTTTCCTGCCAAAGTGCATAACCTCACATTTTCCAAAATTGTATTGCATCTGCCAAATCTCCGCCCACTCACCCAGCCTGTCTATATCCCCTTGTAGGTTTTTTATGTCCTCCTCACTCTCTACTTTCCCTCCCATCTTTGCATCATCTGCAAACTTTGATATGTTACACTCGGTCCCCTCCTCCAAATCGTTAATATAGATTGTAAAGAGTTGGGGACCCAGCACCAACCCCTGCGGAACACCACTGGCTACTGGTTGCCAGTCCGAGAATGAACCATTTATCCCAACTCTCTGCTTCCTGTTAGATTAACCAATCCTCCACCCATGCCAGAATATTACCCCCATTCCAGTGATTCTTTATCTTGAGCAATAATCTTTTATGTGGCACCTTGTCGAATGCCTTCTGGAAGTCTAAATACACTACGTCCACTGGTTCCCATTTATCCACCCTGTACGTTATGTCCTCAAAGAACTCAAGCAAATTTGTCAGACATGACTTCCCCTTCATAAAGCCATGCTGACTTTGTCCTATTAAATTATGTTTATCCAAATGTTCCGCTACTGTCTCCTTAATAATAGACTCCAAAATTTTACCCACCACAGATGTTAGGCTAACTGGTCGATAATTTCCAGCCTTCTGCCTACTACCCTTTTTAAATAAGGGTGTTACATTAGCAGTTTTCCAATCTGCCGGGACCTTTGCCGAGTCCAGAGGATTTTGGAAAATTATTACCAAAGCATCCACAATCCTTACTGCCACTTCCCTCAAGATCCTAGGATGCAAGCCATCAGGTCCAGGGGATTTATCCGCCTTGAGTCCCATTAATTTACTGATACCAATTCCTTAGTGATTTTAATCGTAATTAGCTCCTCCCCCCCTATTGCCCCCTGTTTGTCCAGTGTTGGGATATTCTTAGTGTCCTCTACCGTAAAGACTGAAACAAAATATTTGTTAAGCATTTTTGCCATCTCCATGTTTCCCACCATTAATTTCCCGGTCTCATCCTCTAAGGGACCTACGTTTACCTTAGCCACCCTTTTTCTTTTTATGTAATTATAGAAACTCTTGCTATCTGTTTTTATATTTTTTGCGAATTTATTTTCATAATCTATCTTCCCTTTCTTAATCAATCTTTTACTTACTTTTTGCTGTCTTTTGAAGACTTCCCAATCTTCTATCCTCCCACTAAGTTTGGCTAACTTATATGTCCTTGTTGTTAGTCAGATACTTTCCTTAATTTCTTTACTTAGCCACGGATGGCTGTCATTTATTTTACACCCTTTTTTCCTCAGTGGAATATATATTTTTTGAAAGTTGTAAAATAACTCCTTAAATGAAGACCACTGCTCATGTACCGTCTTACCTTTTAATCTATTTTCCCAGTCCACTTTAATCAATTTCGCTCTCATACCATCATAGTCTCCTTTATTCAAGCTCAATACGCTTGTTTGAGAACCAACCTTCTCACCCTCGAATTGGATATGGAATGTAACCATAAACCTGTTGTCTCCCTCCCATAATATCTATAAACCTGCTGTCTCCCTCCCATAATATCTATATACCTGCTGTCTCCCTCCCATAATATCTATATACCTGCTATCTCCCTCAACTAAATATCTATATACCTGCTGTCTCCCTCAACTAAATATCTATATACCTGCTGTCTCCCTCTCCTAAATATCTATATACCTGCTGTCTCCCTCTCCTTAATATCTATAAACCTGCTGTCTCCCTCTCCTTAATATCTATATACCTGCTGTTTCCCTCTCCTAAATATCTATATACCTGCTGTCTCCCTCTCCTTAATATCTATATACCTGCTGTCTCCCTCTCCTTAATATCTATATACCTGCTGTCTCCCTCTCCTTAATATCTATATACCTGCTGTCTCCCTCTCCTAAATATCTATAAACCTGCTGTCTCCCTCTCCTTAATATCTATATACCTGCTGTTTCCCTCTCCTAAATATCTATATACCTGCTGTCTCCCTCTCCTAAATATCTATACACCTGCTGTCTCCCTCTCCTTAATATCTATATACCTGCTGTCTCCCTCTCCTAAATATCTATATACCTGCTGTCTCCCTCTCCTTAATATCTATATACCTGCTGTCTCCCTCTCCTAAATATCTATACACCTGCTGTCTCCCTCTCCTTAATATCTATATACCTGCTGTCTCCCTCTCCTAAATATCTATACACCTGCTGTTTCCCTCTCCTAAATATCTATACACCTGCTGTCTCCCTCTCCTAAATATCTATACACCTGCTGTCTCCCTCTCCTAAATATCTATACACCTGCTGTCTCCCTCTCCTAAATATCTATGCACCTGCTGTCTCCCTCTCCTAAATATCGATATACCTGCTGACTCCCTCTCCTATCTAACTATATACCCCCTGTCTCGCTCTCTTACCTTGCTATATACCTGCTCCCTTTCATTGGCGAGGTGAGGATGGATGAATATTCTGGAGTTTCGATTGATTTACCTTTGGAGATCAGGGAGCATTTATACAGTTCTGTCTCTGAGGGGATTAAATGGGTAAGGTCCATGACAGGGTATATTTCATCGAACTACATAGAATTTACAGCACAGAAACAGGCCATTCGGCCCAACTGCTCTATGCCAGTGTTTATGCTCTGCTTGAACCTCCTCTCACCCTACTTCATCTCACCCTATCAGCCTACCCTTCTATTCCCTTCTCCCTCATGTACTTATCTAGCTTCCCCTTAAATGCATCTGTACAATTCACCTCAACTGCTCCTTGTGCTAGCGAGTTCCACGTTCTATCCACTTTCTGGGTAAAGACGTTTCTCTTGAATTTCTTACTGGATTTATTCGTGACTATCTTATATTTATAATCCCTAAATTTAGATTCCCCCACAAGTGGAAACATCTTCTCTATGTCTACCCTATCAAAATAAAATCAAAATTGTACATGGTCTGTGGAAGGAATGGGCTTAATGGGCCAAATGGCCTATTCTCACTCTATGTTTTCTTAAGTCCACTCAGGAAGTTGAATTCAAGACTCCATCTCAGGTTGGCGCTGCTGAGGGAGTGCTGCATTGTCGGAAGTGCCGTTTTTCAATGAGACATTAAACCCAGGCTCCGTCTGCCTGTTCAGTTGAAAGTAAAAGATCCCATGGTACTTTATGAAGAAGAGCAGGAGAGTTCTCCTGGTGTCCTGGCCAACATGTCTTCCTCAACCATCACCACCCAAAACATATTAACTGGTTATTTACCTCATTGCTGTTCGGAGGGGCCTTGCTGTTTGCAAACTGGCAAATGGTACAAAAGGTACTATATAAAGACTAGTTCTTTCTTGATATGTTGATCCATGGTTTAAAAACAGGGTAAGATAAGGCAGAAAAAGAAAGCCTGTGATAGACACCAGGAACTCAATACTATGGAAAGCTTAGAGGAGTATACAAAGTGCAGGGGTGAAGTTAAAAAGGAAATTAAGAAAGCAAAGAGAGGGCATGAAAAGATATTAGCAGGTAGAATCAAAGAAAACCCAAAGATGTTTTATAAATACATTAAGAAAAGAGGATAACTAAGGAAAGAGTAGGGCCTATTACAGACCAAAAAGGCAAACTATGTGTGGAGGCGGAAGATGTGGGTATGGTTCTTAATGAATGCTTTGCATCTGTTTTCACAAAGGAGAGGGATGATGCAGGGATTGAAGTTAAAGAGGAGGAGTGTGAAATATTGAATGGGATAAACATAGTGAGAGAGGAAGTATTAAGGGGATTAGCATCTTTGAAACTGGATAAATCATCAGGGCCGGATGAAATGTATCCCAGGCTGTTAAAAGAAGCCAGGGAGGAAATAGCAGAGGCTTTGACAATCATTTTCCAAACTTCACTGGATACAGGCGTAGTGCCGGCGGATTGGAGGATTGCTAACGTTGTACTGTTGTTTAAAAAAGGGAGCGGGGGATAGACCGAGTAATTACAGGCCAGTCAGCCTAACCTCGGTGGTGGGCAAATTATTGGAATCAATTCTGAGGGACAGGATAAACTGTCATTTAGGAAGGCACGGACTAATCAAGGACAGTCAGCGCGGATTTGTTAAGGGGAGGTCGTGTCTGACTAACTTGATTGAATTTTTCGAGGAGGATCGATGAGGGTAGCGCAATTGATGTAGTCTACATGGATTTTAGCAAGGCTTTTGACAAGGTCCCACATGGCAGATTGGTCAAAAAAGTAAAGGCTCATGGGATCCAAGGGAATGTGATAAATTGAATCCAAAATTGGCTCAGTGGCAGGAAGCAAAGGGTAATAGTCAACGGGTGTTTTTGCGACTGGAAGACTGTTTTCAGTGGGGTGCCGCAGGGCTCAGTACTAGGTCCTTTGCTTTTTGTGGTATACATTAACGATTTGGACTTAAACGTAGGGGCATGATTAAGAAATTTGCAGATGACACAAAGATAGGCCGGGTGGTTGATAGTGAGGGTGAAAGCTGTAGACTGCAGGAAGATATTAATGGACTGGTCAGATGGGCAGAAAAGTGGCAAATAGAGTTCAATCCGGAGAAGTGTGAGGTAATGCAGTTGGGGTGAGCAAACAAGGCAAGGGAATACATGATAAATGGGAAGATACTGAGAGGTGTAGAGGAAGTGAGGGACCTTGGAGTGCATGTCCATAGATCCCTGAAGGTAGCAGGACAGGTAGATAAGGTGGTTAAGAAGGCATATGGGATACTTTCCTTTATTATCCAAGGCATAGAATATAAAAGCAGGGTTGTTATGCTGGAATTGTATAAAACACTAGTTAGGCCACAGCTTGAGTACTGCGCACAGTTCTGGTCACCACATTACAGGAAGGATGTAATTGCACTAGAGAGGGTGCAGAGGAGATTTACGAGGATGTTGCCAGGACTGGAGAATTTTAGCAGTGAGGAAAGATTGGATAGGCTGGGGTTGTTTTCTTTGGAACAGAGGAGGCTGAAGGGTGATTTAATTGAGGTGTATAAAATTATGAGGGGCCTAGATAGAGTGGATAGGAAGGACCTATTTCCCTTAGCGGTGGGGTCAATAACCAGGGGGCATAGATTTAAAGTGATTGGTAGAAGGATTAGAGCGGAAATGAGGATTTTTTTTTCACCCAGATGGTGGTGGGGGTCTGGAACTCACTGCCTGAGAGGGTGGTAGAGACAGAAACCCTCAACTCATTTAAAAAATACCTGGATGTGCACCCGAAGAGCCGTGACCTGCAGGGCTTCAGACCAAATGCGGGATTAGGCTGGGTGGCTCGTTTCTCAGCCAGCGCGGACACGATGGTTCTGGTGCAATGGTGGGCTGCATGGGGCTGGAAAGCCTTTGATTCAATCTCCATTCAGGGTTGTGTTAGCAGTCAGGCCGCTAAAAAGAAAGAATTTGCATTTACGTAGCGCCTTCCACGACCTCAGGATGTCCCAAAGCGCTTTACAGCCAAAGAAGTACTTTGGAAGGGTAGTCACCATTGTAATGTAGGAAACGCAGTAGCCAGCTCCCACAAAAAGGAATGTGATAATGACCAGATAATCTGTTTTTAATGATGTTGGTTGAGGGATAAACGTTAGCTAGGACACCAGGGAGAATTCCCCTGCTCTTCTTCAAATCGTGCTATGGGATCTTTTATGTCCACCAGAGAGGAGAGATGAGGCCTCGGTTTACCATTTCATCCAAAAGGTGGCACCTCCTGACGGTGCAGCACTGGGAATATATCAACCTACATTTTGAGCTCAATTCCCTGGAGTAAGACTTGAACACACAACCTTTATAACTCAGGAGGTGCGAATGCTGCCCACTGAGCCATGGCTGACTCCTGGACTGTGGCTTGGGCTGAAGCTGGAGTGCAGTTTCATTGGCACAAATACCTCACCGAAGTAGCCATGAGTCAGTCTACAATAACAACAACAACTTGCATTTATATAGCGCCTTTAACGTAGTAAAACGTCCCAGTGTGCTTCACAAGCGCGTTATCAAACAAAATTTGACACTGAGCCCCATTAGGAGATATTAGGACAGGTGGCCAAAAGATTGGTCAGAGAGGTACGTTTTAAGGAACGTCTTAAAGAAGGAGAGAGAGGCGGAGAGGTTTAGGGAGGGAATTCCAGAGCTCAGGGCCTAGGCAGCTGAAGGCACGGCCGCCAATGGTGGAGCGATTAAAATCGGGGATACGCGTGAGAGGCCAGAATTGGAGGAGCGCAGAGATCTTGGAGGGTTGTAGGGCTGGAGGAGGTTACAGAGATTGGCAGCGGAGAGGCCATGGAGGGATTTGAAAAATAAGGATGAGAGTTTTAAAATCGAGGCATTGCCGGACTGGGAGCCAATGTAGGTCAGCGAGGATCGAGCGTCTAGACAATGAGTGTCGCCAGACCACTTGATCATTGAGAGCCTCGTCTCACCTGATGTCCATGCACACACACACGCACCTCCTAGTGGGGTCACTGGATAGCAATCTGAGGAACCCTGACTGATTTTTTTTCCCGTCCCTAATCCAAGGTATTGGGGCCAATTGTGGAGCTTCAGGCACTGCCCCAGCTGAGCACTGATTGGGAATCAGACCTGGGACATTCTGGTCCCTATGGCTTTAGTTGCCCCACTGGCCTCTACTTACCAGTGCGGGGGGGCGGGTGGAAGATGTGGGGGAGGGTTTGGTGAAGAGCTCCTCTTTCGTGTTTGAAACTTCCCTTCTCCGGTGAGAACTGCTTCCCGACAGAAACTTAACTGGACCAGCCATATAAATACTGTGGCTACAAGAGCAGGTCAGAGGCTGGGTATTCTGCGGCGAGTGACTCACCTCCTGACTCCCCAAAACCTTTCCACCATCTACAAGGCACAAGTCAGGAGTGTGATGGAATACTCTCCACTTGCCTGGATGAGTGCAGCTCCAATGACACTCAAGAAGCTCGACACCATCCAGGACAAAGCAGCCTGCTTGATTGGCACCCCATCCACCACCCT
This sequence comes from Heptranchias perlo, assembly GCF_035084215.1. Classification (NCBI taxonomy): domain Eukaryota; kingdom Metazoa; phylum Chordata; class Chondrichthyes; order Hexanchiformes; family Hexanchidae; genus Heptranchias; species Heptranchias perlo. Next base: position 11,014,778 of record NC_090365.1, read on the forward strand.
AAACATTCACTCCCTTCACCATCGGCGCACTGTGGCTGCAGTGTGTACCATCCACAGGATGCACTGCAGCAACTCGCCAAGGCTTCTTCGACAGCACCTCCCAAACCCGCGACCTCTACCACCTAGAAGGACGAGAGCAGCAGGCACGTGGGAACAACACCACCAGCACGTTCCCCTCCAAGTCACACACCATCCCAACTTGGAAATATATCGCCATTGCTTCATCGTCGCTGGGTCAAAATCCTGGAACTCCCTTCCTAACAGCACTGTGGGAGAACCTTCACCACACGGACTGCAGCCGTTCAAGAAGGCGGCTCACCACCACCTTCTCGAGGGCAATTAGGGATGGGCAATAAACGCCGGCCTCGCCAGCGACGCCCACATCCAATGTACGAATTTTTAAAAAAACGTTTTCAGTCGCGAGGCGCAGCGGCTGATTCTCCGGCGAGAAAACACGTCTGAGGAGGCCCCGGGTGGCCAGCAGCCGTCGGCAACCACGGGGTTAAAGGCTGTGCGATGGAAAGGTGGGGCGGTGGGGCGGGGGGGGGAGTTTTCCCAAGAAATTAATGAATATTAAAAGAAATTGTAATGACACGAGGAGGGAAGTGGTTAAGAAAGCCCATTACTGCGGTGGATAGCAGAGTCTGAGGCAATCACAGGCCTGACAGTGATTAATGGGCAAGTTGGGAAGGAGCTGAAAATGCTCGGTTTCTGTAATGTCTTTCCTGATTAAATCAGCGCCATGTGACCGAGGCATTGTGTAATTACTTCAGAAAATGCCACAGCAGAACATTTTGAAGGTTCTGTATAATTCAGCCCTAATAGGATTTGGATGTAATATATTAACTTGGTAGCAGTCGCCTTGGTGTTCAGCGGCGGAGGAGACAGTCTCCACTGTCCAATCGACTCTTTGCGGATGAAAGTGCAAGCCAGAGCAAAAAGAAAAATATTTGTTTGAAGTAAATTTTGGTGACATTGTGCTATAAATCACCTGCGCGCTCTCAGTCAGATGAGGCTTGTCTCAGGGTATACCCCGCAGTTCAGTTTAAAGGTGAGGCATCGAAAGCAGGCCCTTCTCTCTGAAGAATTGGGTGTTAGCTCCGATTTATCCAGCCGCAGATCACTGAACAAGAGTTTTATCTTTGCCGAAAGCGAATAACTTTTTTCTGCATTCTGTACGGGCGGACTAAAAGTGACGGGCAGGAAAAGGCCAGCTTGTCCATCAAGCCTGCCCCACTCTCAAAATGGCTTCCTGATTAGGCAACCCCCTCCCCAACCCTCCCCCCACCCCGTGCCCCCCCAACCATGTGATCTGTGCTGTAGTTTCGATGTAACTCGTTGAAGAGAGGAAAGTAGTTGAGGAAATGGAGAAAGAGCAGAAAGGATGTGATGGAGAGAGAGAGAGAGAGAGAATGCGTGGGTTCTGGGTTACATTAGATGTAAATAAATGAAATTATAATCGTTCTGCACCAAATGAGACAGTTACTGGGCTCGTAGTGTTGCTTTTGAAAGGTGGAGCAGGCCCGAAGGGCCGAATGGCCTACTCTTGCTCCTATTTTCCATGTAAGTTGTTGTTGTTTGTTGTTGAAGGAGAATGTGACAAGGATAGACAGCATTTTATATTTCTATATATCATATTTAATAAATAAGGAGCCTCCCCTTATGACATCTGATGTCGCAAGAGCTCGGAAAGAAGGGAAAGTCTACTGAGTAATCTCCGTTCAAAGATGTCGGCCTTGGCTCAGTGGTGGGACTGTTGCCTCTGACTCAGAAGGTTATGGGTTTAAGTCCCACTCCAGAGACTTGCGCACATATCTAGGCTCAAAGTTCGGTGCAGTACTGAGGGAGTGCTGCACTGTCGGAGGTGCCCTCTTTTGGATGAGACCAAGGCCCCGTCTGCCCTCTCAGATGGGCGTAAGAGATCCCATGGCATTATTCGGAGTAGAGCAGGGGAGTTCTCCCCGGTGTCCGGGCCAACACATATCCCTGAACCAACAACACTAAAAAAAACAGATTATCCGGTCATTATCACATTGCTGTTTGTGGGATCTTGCTGTGCACGAATTGGCCACCACATTTCCTTCATCACAACGCTGACCACACTTCAAAAAGCACTTCATTTGCTGCAAAGCGCTTTGGGACGTCCTGAGGCCGTGAAAGGCGCTATATAAATGCAAGACTTGTATTATTAATGCTGTTTGTGACATTGTGCCATGCGCAAAATGGCTGCCACGTTTGCCAACACAAAGCTAATTCAGCGTAGGGGGGGAGACATCTCGAGCTGTTCCTGGAGGACATGATCGGGCCTTAAAGAAACGCAAGCAAGCCTCTCTTTTAAGCTCGCGAACTTGGTAGCAGAGAGCAGGCGGTTCTCCAGGAGCTTGTAGACCTGCCTGAGCCGAGAGAGGAATAATTACTATAATTCAACGACCAAACAAATTACATTTTTTTAAAAAAACACACACACACACCCCGCAACAGCGATGAAAGATTCAATATTACCGAAAAAACAAATCGCGTGAATCTGACGGATGTGTTTTTTTTGGCCGTTATAAATAATTGATAGCTAAAATGAAGGAGAAAGAGGGCAATAAATTCTGTTTGTTATAAGGCAATAATGAGTGAATTTGCATTCTTTCTGCCTGTGTTGATAGCCGGGCTAGTTCTTGCTATGGCTGCAGTATCCAGGGGGCTCTGGCATCTTATGAGTGGAGTGTCCTACAGAAGATGGATGACAATAATGACTATTTGCATGAGGCTGGGCAAATATGAAGCTGTTGACAAATTTGCAGGCAGTAAAATAGCCAGCCGTGGGACCCATTACCCTGCTCGTCAGGGCTCCTCTTAAATATCACTTGCAATATTACTCATAAATCTTTGAAGAGCTCATCCCTGGAGCTCACTTAACAGCCAGTTTTAATCAAGCAGTTGACACAGGGAGAAAAATCATTTTCTCCCCGAGTGCAAATTAATTTGTGCGCTGTTCCCTTTGCCGTGACACGATCATTTACTTCATGTCGTTCCCCTTGTCCTCCGCCACTGCCGCCTCTCCTTCCCCGACCAGCTCTCGAGAAATGAAACATCACTGGAGCCCGGCGCACAGCCTCCGAAGGCAAGGAGAAAACAAAAATGACGGGGATCTGAACGAAATCCCGCAGCGATATTCCTCAAACGCTTATTCGATTGAGGAAAGACACGTGGAGATCTCTACGTCTGTGGATCTCAGCACAAAGTCCTATCAGAGCCCCGTCTCGCCGCTGATGGCAGGAAGGCTGCGGGTTTGAGTCCCACTCCAAAGACTTGATCGCATAATCCAGGCCGACACTCCCATCGCCAGTACTGAGGGAGTGCTGCACTGTCGGAGGTGCCGCCTTTCGGATGAGACGTTAAACCGAGGCCCCGTCTGCCCTCTCAGGTGGACGTAAAAGATCCCATGGCCACTATTTCGAAGAAGAGCAGGGGAGTTCTCCCCCGGTGTCTTGGCCAATATTTATCCCTCAACCAACATCACTAAAAAAACAGATTATCTGGTCATTTATCTCATCACCGTTTGTGGGATCTTGCTGTGCACACATTGGCTGCTGCGTTTCCTACATTACAACAGTGACTACACTTCAAAAGTACTTAATTGGTTGTAAATCGCTTTGGGACATCCTGAGGTCATGAAAGGCGCTATATAAATGCAAGTCTTTCTTTCATTAGTGCCCACATCACTTTAACCCCATGTGATTCATTCATTATATAACACACACAGGTTGTAGTGTGTTATCTACCTCATAATGCACAGGCTGGTGCATGTTATATACCAGATATTGCACAGGCTCGAGTGTGTTATAGACCAGATAATGCAAAGTGACTGTGACCGTGGTGAACTATCTCTCCACATCGTCACTAACCTTTGACCTGGTCGACCACATCATCTTCCTCAAACGCCTCTCCTCCGATGTCCAGCTGGGTGGGACTGCCCTCGCCCGGGTCCATTCCTATCTCTCCAGTCATAGACATTGAATCTCGTGCAATGGCTTTCTTCCTGCTCCCGCACAGTTACCTCTGGAGTCCCCCAAGCATCCATCCTTGGCCCCCCTCCTATTTCTCATCTACATGCTGCCCCTTGGCGACATCGTTTAAAAACACAACGTCAGGTTCCACATGTACGCTGACGACACCCAGCTCTACCTCACCACCACCTCTCTCGACCCCTCTACTGCCTCTATGTTCTCAGACTGCTTGTCCGACATCCAGTCCTGGATGAGCCAAAATTTCCTCCAATTAAACTTTGGCAAGAGCAGAACCATTGTCTTCAGCCCCCACCATAAACTCTGTTCCCTAGCCACCGTCTACACCCCCTCCTTGGCCACTGTCTCAGGCTGAACCAGACTAGGAACATGGAACATAGGAACAGGAGTAGGCCATTCAGCCCCTCGTGCCTGCTCCGCCATTTGATAAGATCATAGCTGATCTGTGATCTAACTCCATATACCTGCCTTTGGCCCATATCCCTTAATACCTTTGGTTGCCAAAAAGCTATCTATCTCACATTTAAATTTAGCAATTGAGCTAGTATCAATTGCCGTTTGAGGAAGAGAGTTCCAAACTTCTACCACCCTCTGTGTGTAGAAATGTTTTCTAATCTCACTCCTGAAAGGTCTGGCTCTAATTTTTAGACTGTGCCCCCTACTCCTAGAATCCCCAACCAGCGGAAATAATTTCTCTCTATCCACCCTATCCGTTCCCCTTAATATCTTATAAACTTCGATCAGATCAGCCCTTAACCTTCGAAACTCCAGAGAATACAACCCCAATTTGTGTAATCTCTCCTCGTAACTTAACCCTTGAAGTCCGGGTATCATTCCAGTAAACTGTTCGAAACACTCTGAGATCTCTGCGTTCCTCCAACTCTGGCCTGTTATCCATCCTCCATGCCTTCTGCCGTCTAGGCCGGAAGCTCTGAAGTTCCCTCTCCACCTGTCCGCTCTCCTTTAAGACCGTCCCTAAAAACTACCTCTTTGACCAAGCTTTTGGTCATCTTTGCTCATGTCTCTTTGGCTCGCTGTCAATTATGCTCCTGTGAAATGCCTTGGGACATTAAATAAATGCAATTTGTTGTTGTTGTAGGAGGTCACAGGGGGATGTGAGGGGATCCCTCAGGTCATCCGAATTTAATCCAGCGGTCATTGGATGTCTGTATTTGGTGACTAACAAGCGTAACAAACAATTCTAACACTATACATTAATAAAAAATGTTTAATGCAATGATAGGACTGTTTGTTTTTAGGTGGTTGACGCTGTCATTCAAAGTTCAGAGAGGGCTCCCTGGGAACATGTCATTTACAGGGGGTCCCCGGGAGTGTGTCAGTATTTACAGGGGGTCCCTGGGGGTGTGTCAGTATTTACAGGGGGTCCCCGGGAGTTTGCCAGTATTTACAGGGGGTCCCTGAGAGTGTGTCAGGATTAACAGGGGGTCCCTGAGAGTGTGTCAGTATTTACAGGGGGTCCCTGGGGGTGTGCCAGTATTTACAGGGGGTCCCTGGGAGTGTGTCAGGAATAACAGGGGGTCCCTGAGAGTGTGTCAGTATTTACAGGGGGTCCCCAGGAGTGTGTCAGTAATTACAGAGGTCCCTGGGAGTGTGTCAGTATTTACGGGGGTCTCTGGGAGTGTGTCAGTATTTACAGGGGGTCGCTGGGAGTGTGTCAGTATTTACAGGGGGTCTCTGGGAGTGTGTCAATATTTACAGGTGGTCCCCGGGAGTGTGTCAGTATTTACAGGGGGTCTCTGGGAGTGTGTCAGTATTTACAGGGGTCCCTGGGAGTGTGTCAGTATTTACAGGAGTCCCTGGGAGTGTGTCAGGATTAACAGGGGGTCCCTGAGAGTGTGCCAGTATTTACAGGGGGTCCCTGGGAGTGTGCCAGTATTTACAGGGGGTCCCTGGGAGTGTGTCAATATTTACAGGGGGTCCCTGGGAGTGTGTCAGTAATTACAGGGGGTCCCTGGGAGTGTGCCAGTATTTACAGGGGGTCCCTGGGAGTGTGTCAATATTTACAGGGGGTCCCTGGGAGTGTGTCAGTAATTACAGGGGGTGCCTGAGAGTGTGTCAGTATTTACAGGGGGTCCCTGGGGGTGTGTCAGTATTTACAGGGGAGGTCCCTGGGAGCGTGTCAGGATTAACTGGGGGTCCCTGAGAGTGTGTCAGTATTTACAGAGAGTCCCTGGGAGTGTGTCAGTATTTACAGGGGGTCCCTGGGAGTATGTCAGTATTTACAGGGGGTCCCCGGGAGTGTGTCAGTATTTACAGGGGAGGTCCCTGGGAGTGTGTCAGGATTAACAGGGGGTCCCTGGGGGTGTGTCAGTATTTACAGGGGTCCCTGGGAGCGTGTCAGGATTAACTGGGGGTCCCTGAGAGTGTGTCAGTATTTACAGAGAGTCCCTGGGAGTGTGTCAGTATTTACAGGGGGTCCCTGGGAGTATGTCAGTATTTACAAGGGATCCCCGGGAGTGAGTCAGTATTTGCAGGGAGTCCTGACAAATTTTCTCTTTCTCTCCCTCTCCCGTCCTCTCGTCTTCTCCCTTCACCTCCTCAGTTTTTCCCTCTTGATCTCTCCCTCCTTCTCCACCTCCCTCAGTTTCCCCTCTCTCTATTTCACCCACTCCCTCTATCTCTCTGTAAATCTCCCTGTATATCTTTCTCTCTCTGTATCTCTCTCTATCTCTCTGTGTATCTCTCTCTCCCTATGTATCTACCTGTGTATCACTCTGAGTACCTCCCTCTACCTCTGTGTATCTCTCTCTCTCTATATCTCTCCCTCTCTCTGTGTCTCGCTCCCTCTCTGCGTATCTCTCTCCCTGTGTATCTCTCTTTATGCATCTCTCTCTCTCTGTGTATCTCTCTGTGTATCTCTCTCTCTCTTTATTTCCCCCTATCTCTCTGTTTATCTCTCTCTCTTTTTCTCTCTATGTATAACTCCCTGTATCTCTCTGTTTCTCTCTATCGCTGTGTATCTCTCTCTCTGCATCTCTCTGTGTATCTCTCTCTGTATCTCTCTGTGTACCTCTCTCTCTGTATCTCTCTGTGTATCTCTCTGTGTATCTCTCTGTGTATCTCTCTCCCTATGTCTTTCTCTCTCTCTCTTTATATCTCTTTGTGTATCACTCCCTATGTGTAGCTCTCTCTCTCTCTGTATCTCCCTCTAGCTCTCTGTATCTCTCTGTATCTCTCCTCCTCCTGCTACTCCTCCTGCTCCTGCTCCTTCTCCATGTAGTTCTCCTGTGTATCTCTCTGTGTAACTCTCTGTGTATCTATTTGTGTATATCTCCCTCTGTGTATCTCTCTTTGTGTATCTCTCTCTCTCTGTGTATCTTTCTCTCTGCATATCTCTATGTCTCTATGACTCTGTGTATCTCTGTGAGTATCTCTCTCTGAGTATCTCTGTGTATCTCTCTCTCAGTATCTCTCTGTATCTCTCTCTCTCTGTATCCCTCTCGTTCCCTGAGTATTTCTCTGTGTGTATCTCTCACTCTCTATGTGTATCTCCCTCTTTGTGTATCACACTCTCTCTGTCTCTCTCTGGGTATCTCTGTGTATTTCTCTGTCTCTGTATACCTCTCTGTGCATCTCTGTCTGTGTATCTCTCTCTCTCTGCATCTCCTTGTGTACCTCCCTCTCTGTGTATCTTTCTCTCTCTCTCTCTGTATCTCTGTGTATCTCTCTCTGTATCTCTCTCTGTATCTCTCACTCTCTGTATCTCTTTCTCTGTGTATCTCTCTCTGTATCTCTCTGTATTTTTCTCCCTCTGTATATCTCTCTCGATATTTCTATCTCTCTCTGTATCTCTCTGTGTATCTCCATGTGTATCCCCGTGTCTCTCTCTCTCTCTCTCTGTATTTCTCTCTCTCTGTATCTCTCTCTCTATGTGTATCTCTCTGTGTATCTCTCTCTCTTTCTGTATCTCTCTGTGTATCTCTCTTTCTCTCTATCAGTCTCTCTGTGTATCTCTCGCACTCTCTCTGTGTATTTCTCTCACACTCTCTGTGTATCTCGCTCTCTGTGTATCTCACTGTGTATCTCTCTCTCAGTATCTCTCTGGTTCTCTCTCTGTTTCTCTCTCTCTGTATATCTTTCTCTCTGTATCTCTCTTTCTGTATCTCTCTTTCTGTATCTCTCTGTGTATCTCTCTGTGTATCTCTCTCTTGCTCTCTCTATGCTTCTTTCTCTGTATCTCTCTCCCTGTGTATCGCTCTGTGTATCTCTCTCTCTTGCTCTCTCTATGCTTTTTTATGTGTATCTCTCTCTCTCTGTATCTCTCTGTGTTTCTCTCTTTCTGTATCTCTCTTTCTGTATCTCTTTCTGTATCTCTCTGTGTATCTCTCTCTTGCTCTCTCTATGCTTCTTTCTCTGTATCTCTCTCCCTGTGTATCGCTCTGTGTATCTCTCTCTCTTGCTCTCTCTATGCTTTTTTCTGTGTATCTCTCTCTCTCTGTATCTCTCTGTGTTTCTCTCTTTCTCTGTATCTCTCTTTTCCTCTCTCTCTCTGGACAACATCCAGGCTTGGGCTGATAAGTGGCAAGGAACATTCGTGCGAGATAAGTGCCAGGCAATGACCATCTCCAACAAGAGAGAGTCTAACCACTTCCCCTTGACATTCAACGGCATTACCATCGCCGAATCCCCCACCATCAACATCCTGGAGGTCACCATTGACCAGAAACTTAACTGGACCAGCCGCATAAATACTGTGGCTACAAGAGCAGGCCAGAGGCTGGGTATTCTGTGGCAAGTGACTCACCTCCGGACTCCCCAAAGCCTTTCCACCATCTACAAGGCACAAGTCAGGAGTGTGATGGAATACTCTCCACTTGCCTGGATGAGTGCAGCTCCAACAACACTCAAGAAGCTCGACACCATCCAGGACAAAGCAGCCCGCTTGATTGGCACCCCATCCACCACCCTAAACATTCACTCCCTTCACCACCAGCGCACCGTGGCTGCAGTGTGTACCATCCACAGGATGCACTGCAGCAACTCGCCAAGGCTTCTTCGACAGCACCTCCCAAACCCACAACCTCTACCACCTAGAAGGACAAGGGCAACAGGCACATGGGAACAACACCACCTGCACGTTCCCCTCCAAGTCACACACCATCCCGACTTGAAAATATATCGCCGTTCCTTCATCGTCGCTGGGTCAAAATCCTGGAACTCCCTTCCTAACAGCACTGTGGGAGAACCTTCACCACACGGACTGCAGCGGTTCAAGAAGGCGGCTCACCACCACCTTCTCAAGGGCCATTAGGGATGGGCAATAAATGCTGGCCTTGCCAGCGACACCCACATCCCATGAACGAATACTAAAAAAAATCTCTCCGCATATTTTTCTGTGTATCGCTCTCTGTATCTCCCTGTGCATCTCTCTCTGTGTGTCTCTCTCTCTGTAACTCTCTGTGTATCTCTTCCTCTGTATCTCTCTCTATCTGTACATCTCTCCGTGTATCACCCTCTTTCTATGTGTATCTCTGTGTATCTCACTCTCTCAGTATCTCTCTGTGTATCTTTCTCTCTATCTCTCTGTGTATCTTTCACTCTCTGTATCTCTTTCTGTGTCTCCCTCTCTCTGTATCTCTTTCACTGTATCTCTCTTTGTATCTCCCTTTGTGTATTTCTCTTTCTGTATCGCACCTTGTATCTCTCCCTTTGTATCTCTCTCTCGCTATCTCTCTCTCTGTGCCTCTCTCTCTCTGTATCTCTCGCCCTATATCTCTCTCCCTGTATCTCTCTCTCTATCTCTCGCTGTATCACTCTCTCTGTATCTCTCCCCCTATATCTCTCTCTGTACCTCTCTCTCTGTATCTCTCTCTCTCTCCCCAGGTATCTCTCTCTCTCTGCATCTTTCTCTCTCTGTATCTCTCTCTCTCTCTCTCTATCTCGCTCTCTGTATCTCTATCTCTCTCTCTCTCTGTATCTCACTCTCTGTATCTCTCTCTGTATCTGTCTTTCTCTATCTCTCTCTCTGTATCACTCTCTCTCTGTAACTCTCTCCCTGTATCTCTCTATCTCCCTCTCTATCTCTCTCCCTATTTCTCTCTCCATCTGACTCTCTCTCTCTATCTCTCCCTGTATCTCTCTTTCTGTATCTCTCTGTACCACTCTCTCTCTATCTCTCTCTCTGTATCACTCTCTCTCTGTATCTCTCTTTCTCTATCTCTCTCTCTATCTCTGACTCTCTATATCTCTCTCTCTGTATCTCACTCTCTTTGTATCTCTCTCTCTGAATCACTCTCTCTCTATCTCTCTCTATCTCACTCTCTCTCTCTCTCTCTGTATCTCACTCTCTGTATCTCTCTCTGTATATCTCTCTCTCTCTATCTCTCTCTCTATCTCACTCTCTATCTCTCTTTTCACACTCACAACTGTAGACTAATGGCTCTTGGAAATGGTTTACTTCGCTCCTGATCGAGGAGCAGACTCCTTAACTTCTAATTGACTCAAACACCACAAAAGCCATTTGCCACGCTGGAGAATGCCTTCCCTCCCCAACCTGTTTGATTTCCTGGCTCCTTAGACCAGCACCAAACAGTTGAACTAGCCGCCTCTGTTAGTCTGGTGACTTCAAGAGAAAATACACAGGATGGAGTAAATTTTCTGCATTTGGCTACATGTCCAGGACTCCCAGCCTTGGAAAACTTAGGCTTTTATTGAGGCTCAGGTGGAGTGCGGGAGGAAGGGAAGGAGGGAGAGAGGGAGGGAAGGAGGGAGGAAGAACTTGCATTTATAAAGAGCGTTTTATGATCTCGTTACGCTCCAAAGCACCTTACAGCCAACAAAGTATTTTCAAAGTGTAGTCACTGTTGTAATGTAGGCAATGCAGCAGCCAATTTGCGCACAGCAAGATCCCACAAACAGCAATGAGATAATGACCAGATAATCTGTTTTTAGGTGTTGGTTGATAAATGTTGGCCAGGACACCATAGCATCCCTATGAAGCCCCATACAATCGCAAACTTCCACCCCCTTCTTCTTGCCTTAGTTCCAAGGGGGTAATGCTCACCCATTCTTAGCTTCCAGCCCCTTTCCTGCAGATCCACCATTGCAAGGCACAGGAGCAGGACGATGGTGATGAAGATGATGATGAGGAAGATGGGGAAGAACTGAGATGCAACGACCTCCTTGTCAACTGTGATGATGAAGAGGAAGATGATGAAGAGGAAGATGACAGCAGTCTGCAGACGCCCCTCGCCCCCCACCCCACCCATGAGTTTCTCCCGAGACCTCCTGCCCTGTGTTCCTCTGCCCCAATCCCCTCCAACTCATCGCCTCACTTCCTTCCTCATTCCCAGGCTCTAACTCAGGTGCGGTCGAACCAAATGCGATTAGAACAGGCGAGCCAGAGGAGCGGGTGATCATCTGCCGCCTTCCCAGTGGAAGCCGAGGAGAAGGTTACCTCTGGTTTCCGAGTCATGGGACCCAGACTGATGGGTACTCGCCCGAAATGAAGGACGTTCGAGGAACATTAGGCCCACGTGCAGGCTCTGAGGTCAGTCCCCGAGGATGTGCGTCAACGGACAGGCGTGGCTCCCGAGTCTACAGCTCGCCTCTGCGGCAACATTGCATTTTGTCTTTGTTGAGGGGACCAATGCGACGATTGGCAACCTCGTTGGAATTGGCCGCACATCCCCAGCGAAGAAGCAGCCAAAGGAGTTTTATCCACTGGAGGCGGGGCGAAGGCGTTTACACCCAGAATCCATCTGTTGGCGTGAACTTTCTTCCCGGAAGAGGTCAGGGAGGGTCGAATTCTAACGGCTGAAGGCATTGTGACAACTCCAGCATATTGGATGTTGACCTGTATAATCCTCTGCATGTTGTCCCCCCCGATCTGTACACTGAGGGAGGAGAAGCCCATTACTGATTACTGATCTAGACGTAGGAGTTGAGGGTACAATCTGCAACTTTGCAGATGACACCAAGATCTGGGCAAATGTCGCAATGCTCGACTGCTTCAGGCCGACCTTGATGTGTTGGGGGATTGGGTTCGTGACTGACAACCACAAGGTATCACGATTGTGAGGGACAGGCTGGATGGACCAGAGGGTCTTTTCCTGTCCAATATTGTTTGTATGTTCATGTGTTCGAGTCCTGGATCTTGGGGAAGCCAACAGCCCTGTGACAGTGGGAGGTCCTATCGCACTCACTTATGTAGAGGCAAAGAGGATGGGTTGTCATGTTGGAGGATGGGTAGTGGATTGAGGGAATGTCCCTTTATTGGAAACTGGGTGTCAAAGGTCACATATCTCAGTCTATGTTGCCCAGAGTGTATTTCCAATGTAATAACAGGAAACTCAGAGCTGTTCCACCACTGGCCCCCATTACAATGGATGTTAGTGAGGTGAGTTGGGAACCGACAGGCAAATGGCGGGGAAGGCCGTGAAGCACGTGGGAACTCAAGGGGAGCGATTTAAAGGCGCAAAACGGGCAGAAATGGCTTCTGCCTGATTTTCCTGCCAGAAAATTTCTCCATTTGTGAAACAGGGTGGAAAATTCACCCCATCCGTGTTTAAATCCCTTCATCGCCTCGCCCCTCCCTATCCCGTAACCTCCTCCAGCCGTACAACCCTACCTCAAAGTCTCCATTCCGCTGACTCTGGACTCTTGTGCGTTCCTCCATTCCCTTGGCCCCGCCATTGGCGGCCGTGTCTTCAGCCACTCAGATCTCAAGTTCTGGAATTCCCTCCCTAAAATCCCTGCACCCCTTCCTCCTGTAAGACCCTCCTTAAAACCCACCTCTTTGATTAAGCTTTTAGTCACCCCATCTAATATCTCCTCCTTTGACACACGCTCTATTTGTTTCTGATTGTGCCTCTCTGAAATACTTTGAGGACATTTTCCTACGTTAGAGATGTTGCATAAATACAAGTTGTTGTTGTTCATTTCTATGAGTCAGAATCTGTCAGTGACGGAACATGTGGAACTCTGTGGATTAGTACCTGGATTTAATAATACTCCTTTTATACATGTCTTCATTGTATTGGGTGGGGATGATGGTTAACCATACGTGTTCTCACTTGATGGTACATGAAGTCAATGTGTCTTCTTCATAATAGTGTCAGCTTGGCTCAGTAGGTAGCACTCTTACTCTGAGTCAGAATGTGGTGGGTTTCAGCCCCAGTCCGGGACTTGAGCTCATAATCCCAGGCTGACGCTCCAGTGCAGTACTGACGGAGTGCTGTACTGTTGGAGGTGCCGTCTTTCAGATGAGGCATTAAACCGAGGCATGGTCTGCCTCTTCCAATAGGTATTAAATATCCAACTAAGCTATTCAAAGAAGAACAAGTAGCTGTCCTGGTTTCCTGGTCTCCTGGTGTCCCAGTCTCCCGGTGTTCTGATGTCCTGGTCTCCCAGCGTCCTGGTCTCTTGGTCTCCTGGTCGCCTGGTGTCCCAGTCTCCTGGTCTCCTGGTCTCAAGGTCTTGCGGTGTTCCAGTGACCTGGTCCACTGGTGCACTGATGTCCTGGTCTCCCGTTGTCCTGGTGTCCTGGTCTCCTGGTCTCCTGGTGTCCCGGTCTCCTGGTCTCCTGGTGTCCCGGTCTCCTGGTATCCTGGTATCCTGGTCGTATGGTCTCACGGTGTTCCAGTGTCCTGGTGCACTAGTGTCCTAGTCTCCCGGTGTCCTGGTCTCCCAGTGCCCTGGTCTCCCGGTGTCCTAGCCTCCTGGTGTCCTGGTCTCCCAGTGTCCTGGTCTCCTGGTATCCTGGTCTCGTGGTCTCCCGATGTCCTAGTGTCCTGGTATCCCAGTATCCTGGTGTCCTGGTATCCCACGCTCCTGGTCTCCTGGTATCCTGGTATCCTGGTCTCATGGTCTCCTGGTGTTCCAGTGTCCTGGTGCACTGGTGCACTGGTGTCCTGGTGTCCTGATCTCCTGGTCTCCTGGTGTCCTGGTCTCCCAGTGTCCTGGTCTCCAGGTATCCTGGTCTCGTGGTTTCCCGATGTCCCAGTGTCCTGGTATTGGTATCCCAGTGTCCTGGTGTCCTGGTATCCCATGCTCCTGGACTCCTGGTATTCCGGTGTCCTGATCTCCCAGTATCCTGATCTCCTAGTCTCCTGGTGTCCCGATGTCCTGGTATTCCAATCTCCTGGTCTCCTGCTATTCTGGTGTCCTGATCTCCCGGTCTCCCGGTGTCCTGGTATTCCAATCTCCTGGTCTCCTGGTATTTCAGTGTCCTGGTCTCCTGGTATCCTGGTCTCGTGGTTTCCCGATGTCCCAGTGTCCTGGTATTGGTATCCCAGTGTCCTGGTGTCCTGGTATCCCATGCTCCTGGTCTCCTGGTATTCCGGTGTCCTGATCTCCCAGTATCCTGATCTCCCAGTCTCCCGGTGTCCTGGTATTCCAATCTCCTGGTCTCCTGGTATTCCGGTGTCTAGTTCTCCCAGTTTCCCGGTGTCCTGGTATTCCAATCTCATGGTCTCCTGGTATTCTGGTGTCCTGATCCCCGGGTGTCCTGGCCAACATTCCTCTCTCAACCAACATCATTAAAAACAGGAAAACTGGTCAATCTCATTGCTCTTGCTGTGCGCAAAATTCTGCATTTGTCTCCCTAACGGACACTACATTTCAAAGCAATCCAGTGGCTGGAAGTACTTGATGATGTTTGTGACAGATGCAATGCCAGATAAATTACATAGAATTTACAGCACAGAAACAGGCCATTCGGCCCAACTGGTCTGTGCTGGTGTTTATGCTCCACACGAGCCTCCTCCCTCCCTACTTCATCTCACCCTATCAACATGACCTTCTATTCTTTCTCCCTCATGTGTTTATCCAGCTTCCCCTCCAATGTATCTACACTATTCGCCTCAACTACTCCATGTGATAGCGAGTTCCACATTCTCACCACTCTCCAGGTAAAGAAGTTTCTCCTGAATTCCTTATTGGATTTTTTAGTGACTATCTTATATTTATGGCCCCTTGCTCCCCCACCTCTATCAGGTTACCTTTGAGTCTTCTCGTTTCTAGAGAAAAGAGCCCTTTCACGTATTTATTGGTCAGGTTTATTTTTAAACAATGTGTTATTGGAAAATTTGTTTTTGCAAAGGGGACTCCTCCCACAGGGTGTTACATTTTGTGGCCCATGACATCTGACTGACAGACGCACCACCTCTGGAGGTTGGCACAAGCCATAGGCCTCAAAGCCTACTCATTGCTTTATTGCATCAGCTATAACATATATATATACATATACGAATATCCAAAACTCTGCTGACCGTACCCTAACGCACACCAAATCCCGTTCACCCACAACCCTGAGCTCGCTGACCTACACTGACTCCCGGTTCAGCAAGGCCTCAAGTTTAAAATTCTCATCCTTGTTTTCAAATCCCTCCATGGCCTCGCCCTCCCTATCTCTGTAACCTCCTCCAGCCCTACGACCCTCCGAGATCTCTGCGCTCCTCCAATTCTGGCCTCTTGCACATCCCCGATTTTCATCGTCCCACCATTGGCGGCCGTGCCTTCAGCAGCCTAGGCCCCAAGCTCTGGAATTCCCTCCCTAAACCTCTTCACCTCTCTCTCCTCCTTTAAGACGCTCCTCAAAACCTACCTCTTTGACCAAGCTTTTGGTCACCTGTCCTAATATCGCCTTATGTGGCTTGGTGGCAATTTTTGTTTGATAATCGCTCCCGTGAAGCACCTTGGGGCGTTTTACTATGTTAAAGGCGCTATATAAATGCAAGTTGTTGTTTTTGTTGTTTTTTTTTGTTGTTGTTGTTGCCATTGGGACTCTAAATGCAGCTGAGCCACCAAACAGGACCTTGGTTTAACGTCTCATTGGAAGGACAACACCTCTGACAGTGCAGCACTCCTTCAGCGCCGCACCGGACTGCAACCTAGATTATGAGCCCAAGTTCTGGCATGGGCCTTGAACCCACAATGCATAGCAGCTACATCCAAGCCTGCCCTAATCTCCTTACATTGCTCATAGTCTCAATTAATATTTCTCCAGCATTCCTCAACTAATACTTCCTCGCCCCTACTCACCCCCCACCCCCACTCCTCATCTATGGGCTGTCGGTCCACCAGAAACAGCAAGGCTCACCTCAGCAGCTTCATCCCAGCACGATTGATCCCAGTACAGTTCATCCCAGCACGATTCATCCCAGCACGATTGATCCCAGCACAGTTCATCCCAGCACGATTCATCCCAGCACGATTGATCCCAGCACGGTTCATCCCAGCACAGTTCATCCCAGCACGATTCATCCCAGCACGGTTCGTCCCAGCACGATTCATCCCAGCACGATTCATCCCAGCACGGTTCATCCCAGCACGATTCATCCCAGCGCAGTTCATCCCAGCACGATTCATCCCTGCACGGTACATCCCAGCACGATTCATACCAGCACGGTTCATCCCAGCACAGTTCATCCCAGCACGATTCATCCCAGCACGATTCATCCCAGCACGATTCATCCCAGCACAGTTCATCCCAGCACGATTCATCCCAGCACGATTCATCCCAGCACAGTTCATCCCAGCACGATTCATCCCAGCACGGTTCATCCCAGCACGATTCATCCCAGCACGATTCATCCCAGCACGGTTCATCCCAGCACGGTACATCCCAGCACGGTTCATCCCAGCACGGTTCATCCCCAAACAGTTCATCCCAGCACGATTCATCCCAGCACGGTTCATCCCAGCACGATTCATCCCAGCACGGTTCACCCCAGCACGGTTCATCCCAGCACGGTTCATCCCAGCACGATTCATCCCAGCACGGTTCATCCCAGCACGGTACATCCCCGCACGATTCACCCCAGCACGGTTCATCCCAGCACAGTTCATCCCAGCACGGTTCATCCCAGCACTATTCATCCCAGCACGGTTCATCCCAGCATGATTCATCCCAGCGCAGTTCATCCCAGCACGATTCATCCCAGCACAGTTCATCCCAGCTCGATTCATCCCAGCTCGATTCATCCCAGCTCGATTCATCCCAGCACAGTTCATCCCAGCGCAGTTCATCCCCGCACGGTACATCCCCGCACGATTCATCCCAGCACGATTCATCCCAGCACGATTCATCCCAGCACAGTTCATCCCAGCACGATTCATCCCAGCACGATTCATCCCAGCACAGTTCATCCCAGCACATTCACTAATGGCCTCTCCTACCCCTTTCCTGACTGTCTGCTCTCATCACCTCCCACACTTCCTGGCTCAAATGCGCCTGTTGTACATTTGAATCTTGGTGAGGGCGGGTCACATCAGATTGTGACTCACCTGTGCTTGTTTGTTGCTGTTCCAGGTAATCCCTTGTAAAGTTAGCCCTCAAGATACCAATTAGAACTGTGCTGGGATGAACTGTGCTGGGATGAACCGTGCTGGGGTGAACTGTGCTGGAATGAACCGTGCTGGGGTGAACTGTGCTGGGATGAACCGTGCTGGGGTGAAATGTGCTGGGGTGAACTGTGCTGGGATGAACCGTGCTGGGGTGAACTGTGCTGGGGTGAACCGTGCTGGGGTGAACTGTGCTGGGGTGAACTGTGCTGGAATGAACCGTGCTGGGGTGAACTGTGCTGGGATGAACCATGCTGGGATGAACTGTGCTGGGGTGAACTGTGCTGGGATGAACCGTGCTGGGGTGAACTGTGCTGGAATGAACCGTGCTGGGATGAACTGTGCTGGGATGAACCGTGCTGGGGTGAACTGTGCTGGGGTGAACTGTGCTGGGGTGAACTGTGCTGGGGTGAACTGTGCTGGAATGAACCGTGCTGGGGTGAACTGTGCTGGGATGAACCGTGCTGGGGTGAACTGTGCTGGGGTGAACTGTGCTGGGGTGAACCGTGCTGGGGTGAACTGTGCTGGGGTGAACCGTGCTGGGGTGAACTGTGCTGGGGTGAACTGTGCTGGGGTGAACTGTGCTGGGGTGAACCGTGCTGGGGTGAACTGTGCTGGAATGAACCGTGCTGGGGTGAACTGTGCTGGGGTGAACTGTGCTGGGGTGAACTGTGCTGGGGTGAACTGTGCTGGAATGAACCGTGCTGGGGTGAACTGTGCTGGGATGAACCGTGCTGGGGTGAACTGTGCTGGGATGAACCGTGCTGGGGTGAACTGTGCTGGGGTGAACTGTGCTGGGGTGAACCGTGCTGGGGTGAACTGTGCTGGGGTGAACCGTGCTGGGGTGAACTGTGCTGGGGTGAACTGTGCTGGGGTGAACCGTGCTGGGGTGAACTGTGCTGGGGTGAACCGTGCTGGGGTGAACTGTGCTGGGGTGAACTGTGCTGGGGTGAACTGTGCTGGGGTGAACCGTGCTGGGGTGAACTGTGCTGGGGTGAACTGTGCTGGGGTGAACTGTGCTGGGACAAGCCTTGCTGTTTCTGGCAGACAGCTGACCGACAGCCCATAGATGAGGAGCCCAGAGGTTCAAATCATCCAGGCCTCAGTGGAGGGCTGGCACACGCCTCGCCCCTCGCTCTGCCCCTCGCTCCTCACTCTGTCCCTCATCCCTCGCTCCTCACCCCACACCCTGCCCCTCGCTCCTCACTCTGCCACTTGCCCCTCACCCCTCGTCCTGCCCCTCGCCCCTCACCCTGCCCCTCGACCCTCGCCCCTCACCCCTCACCCTGTCCCTCGTCCCTCATCCTGCCCCTCGTCCCTAGCACCTCACCTCTGACCCTGTCCCTCGTCCCTCGCCCTGCCCCTCGCCCGAATCCTGTTCTGAGTTAAAATTGACCCTGAAATGTGAACATGGCCTGAAACTGGAGTTAGGGTCTGGACCTGATGCTGGATCAAGGCAAAATGAGGCTCTCTCCAGGAGGGAGTCTCGCTTGCTTCATCCTGGAGCTAACTTATGCCTTCAGACGCAATGTGAGGTAAACGGTCCTGGATTTCTGCCGGGTTCTGACGATCTCTCACTGTAACTTTGGTGCGAACAGCAATTTTTACACCATTTCTCCGGGAGGGGGCAGAGGGGGAGGTCGGCTGAGGTCACCATGCAGGAGTCACCACAGAACTCCCAAGGTTATAGTGTAGGTGTGAGACTGAAACCTCTTCTCACGGACTCTAAACTTGTACTGTAAACACACCCTTTCATTCTTTCCTTCCTTCCTTCCTTCTTTCTACCTCTCTTCCTTCAAAAACCTATCACATCAATCATACTTTGAGTATTCCCCCTCCATTCATTCCCCCCCTCCATCTCCTGCCCGTGTCCTCTCTCTCCCCCTTGTAAAGTTCAACGAGCCCTTCCTCTCCACGAGGAACTCTACCCACTGGTTCTATTGTTGTCGTAGTCAAAATTTCAGAGTCTCCAGATGAAAGGATAGATACTGGCGATTTATGTTTTGAGTGACAGGCGGTTTCAAATTCGCAATGTGCCTTTCGATTGTGAAATCACGCACAGCTCAGCGATCTATCACTTCAGCCTGATAAACTGGTTGGTGTTTGTATAACACAGACTGCAGGGAAAATACCAGCCAGTTGTCATAGTCCCTCCGACAGCTGCCAGTGTCGGTACTGGTGTTCCCTCTAGTGTCTGGCCGAGAGAGGGCACTCATTGTGTTCATTCAGCACCTGCTGATTAGCAACTTGTTCCAGTCAGAACATGAAAAGAAGTAAGTGCCTTTCACCAACTCAGGTTGGCCCAAAGCGCTCTACAGCCAATGAAGTACTTTTGAAATGTAGTCACTGTTGTAACGTAGGAAACATGGCAGCCAATTTGCGCACAGCAAGATCCCACGAACTGTAATGAAACAAATGACCAGATCATCGGTTTTAGGTGTTGGCTGAAAAATAAATCTTTGGCAGGATGCTGGGGAGAACTCTCCTGCTCTTCTTCAAATAATGCCAGGGGATCTTTTATGTCCACCTGAGAGGGCACCTCGGTTTAAGGTCTCATCCAAAAGACAGCACCTCCAACAGTGCAGCACTCCCGCAGTGCGGCATTGGGAGTGCCAGCCTAGATTTTGTGTTCCGGTCTCTGGAGTGGGACTTTGAACCTACAACCTTCTGACTTTCAGGCAAGAGAGTTACCCACTGATCCACGGCTGAGCCTAACCTGAACCCCACAGAGAGATGCTCTACATCAGTCAATGCCAGGTTCCTGAGAAATTAATATTGAACAATTAGAAACTAAAAACCTGCCTTCACTCCAACACAGGGTGACAGACTGTAATTAACCCTAGGGTTCCCCACACCGGGAAACTCTTACCCCAGAGATTGAAACTAAAACAATCAACAAGGGACTCTGAATTGTAACAGAAATGCACAGTGTTTTATATCCTTGTCATTTCAATGGGTGAAATATAAGGGTTCGGGTGGTTTATATATAGAATAACGGATACCCGGGAGTGAGTTACAGGCTGGAATCTAATCGAGGGGTTCGGGGGGTTTATATATAGAATAACGGATACCCGGGAGTGAGTTACAGGCTGGAATCTAATCGAGGGGTTCGGGGGGTTTATATATAGAATAACAGATACCTGGGAGTGAGTTACAGGCTGGGGTCTAATCGAGGGGTTCGGGGGGTTTATATATAGAATAACAGATACCTGGGAGTGAGTTACAGGCTGGGGTCTAATCGAGGGGTTCGGGTGATTTATATATAGAATAACGGATATCCGGGAGTGACTTACAGGCTGGGGCCTCATCGAGGGGTTCGGGTGATTTATATATAGAATAACGGATACCCGGGAGTGAGTTACAGGCTGGGGTCTAATCGAGGGGTTCGGGTGGTTTATATATAGAATAACAGATACCTGGGAGTGAGTTACAGGCTGGAATCTAATCAAGGGGTTCATGTGGTTGATATATAGAATAACAGATACCCGGGAGTGAGTTACAGGCTGGAATCTAATCGAGGGGTTCGGGGGGTTTATATATAGAATAACAGATACCTGGGAGTGAGTTACAGGCTGGAATCTAATCGAGGGGTTCGGGCGGTTTATATATAGAATAACAGATACCCGGGAGTGAGTTACAGACTGGAATCTAATCGGGGGGTTCGGGTGGTTTATATATAGAATAACGGATACCCAGGAGTGAGTTACAGGCAGGAATCTAATCGAGGGGTTCGGGCGGTTTATATATAGAATAACAGATACCCGGGAGTGAGTTACAGGCTGGAATCTAATCGAGGGGTTCGGGGGGTTTATATATAGAATAACAGATACCCGGGAGTGAGTTACAGACTGGAATCTAATCGAGGGGTTCGGGGGGTTTATATATAGAATAACAGATACCTGGGAGTGAGTTACAGGCTGGGGCCTAATCGAGGGGTTCGGGTGATTTATATATAGAATAACGGATACCCGGGAGTGAGTTACAGGCTGGAATCTAATCGAGGGGTTCGGGTGGTTTATATATAGAATAACAGATACCTGGGAGTGAGTTACAGGCTGGAATCTAATCGGGGGTTTCATGTGGTTTATATATAGAATAACAGATACCCGGGAGTGAGTTACAGGCTGGAATCTAATCGGGGGGTTCGGGGGGTTTATATATAGAATAACGGATGTTAGGTGTTGATCCCCATTTCAGTTGACGAAGTCCCAGCAGACACTACTACATGTCCAGCTCGGGCCTTGCTGGCAGCCTGCATCCTCAGACATGGCTCCCATTTTAGCCACCTCAGAGCGACGAAAGGACGAGCGATCCCTGACCGATCGGCTTTTGTCAGTTCTCTCCACAATCTGGAAAACTCCCCCGAGGTCAGATCAATGTCCACTCCTTTCCAAAGCCGATTGAGTCAGCCTGTTCACTGTGGTGAAAGGCTTAAACCCCAGTGCTAGCTGTCGCTCAGCGGGTCGCACCCTCGCCTCTGAGTCGGAAAGTTGTGGGTTCAAGTCCCACTTCAAGGGACGTGAGCACAAAATCTAGGCTGACACTCTGAGTGCAATACTGAGGGAGTGCTGCACTGTCGGAGGTGCCGTCTTTCGGATGAGATGTTAAACTGAGGCCCCGTCTGCCCTCTCAGGTCGACATAAGTGATCCCATGGCACTATTTTGAAGAAGTGCAGGAGAGTTGTCCGCAGTATCCTGGCCAATATTTATCCCTTGACCAACATCACTAAAAAAACAGATTATCTGGTCATTATCACACTGCGGGAGCTTGCTGTGCACAAAATGGCTGCCGCATTAGAACAGTGACTACACTTCAAATAGTGCCATGGGATCTTTTACATCCACCTGAGGGCAGGCAGGGCCTTAGTTTAACATCTCATCCGAAAGACGGCACCTCCAACAGTGCTGCACTCCCTCAGCACTGCACTAGAGTGTCAGCCCAGATTATGCGCTAAAAATCCATAGTATGGGACTTTTAACGCATGACTTTCTGACTCAGAGGCAAGAGTGCTACTCAATGAGCCCCAGTTGACGCCAGCTAATCTGTACTTAGATGGTTGATCTCAGTCAGGGCAGCAATGCTGGGTGGGGAAAGAAGAGATTAAGACAATCCCCCTCTCAGACCACTTTCCAGTGACTTTCCTATTGAAGTTGGCTTTTTTTTTATTCGTTCATGGGATGTGGGCGTCGCTGGCGAGGCCGGCATTTATTGCCCATCCCTAATTGCCCTTGAGAAGGTGGTGGTGAGCCGCCTTCTTGAACCGCTGCAGTCCGTGTGGTGAAGGTTCTCCCCCAGTGCTGTTAGGAAGGGAGTTCCAGGATTTTGACCCAGCGACGATGAAGGAACGGCGATATATTTCCAAGTCGGGATGGTGTGTGACTTGGAGGGGAACGTGCAGGTGGTGTTGTTCCCATGTGCCTGCTGCCCTTGTCCTTCTAGGTGGTAGAGGTCGCGGGTTTGGGAGGTGCTGTCGAAGAAGCCTTGGCGAGTTGCTGCAGTGCATCCTGTGGATGGTGCACACTGCAGCCACAGTGCGCTGGTGGGGAAGGGAGTGAATGTTTAGGGTGGTGGACGGGGTGCCAATCAAGCGGGCTGCTTTATCTTGGATGGTGTCGAGCTTCTTGAGTGTTGTTGGAGCTGCACTCATCCAGACAAGTGGAGAGTATTCCATCACACTCCTGACTATCATGCTTGTCTATCATGCCCCAGCCCCCCACCCAAATAGCCTGAAGACGCCCGCGACAGGGCAGTACGGGAGAGATGGGGGGCTGTACCCCAGCGAGAGTCAGCGCCCCTCGCCCCCCCCGGAGGTACCCTCACCGGACCCTCCCGTGCTCTGTTTCCCCTCCGGCCGTGGGCGGGGGGAGCCAATTGAAACTCTTCCAGAAGAAGAGTGGTCCTTAAATGTTTTAAACCAACAGTAGCGCTAAATAAAAGAAAGGAGCAAAAAAAAATAGATGAATGAAGTGCAAAGCCCCTGGGAAATTAGATAGTGTCCCTTCACGGAGAAATCAAATCCGTCACATTAGGTTTTAGGAGCCTGGGTATCACACGGACAAATCTAATTAAAGTTCAGCAGTGCTAGGTGGGGATGTGACTATTATTTGTGTCCTCTCCCCCCCAGGGGGAGATTGCGGGGCAGGGTGGGGTGGTGATTTTGACTCTAATGTTCCTGCTATTCCGTCCTGCTTAGCAAAAACAGTTAGTCTGCGGGAGGCTACGGCAGAGCGGGGGGTGGGGGCGAGGGAAACGATGACAAGCATCTCCATTTAAAAATTACTCATTTGAGGAAGAGGGAAAATTACCAGGCGCAAATTCAGCAGAGACCTGGCAGTTGAGTGGCACATGTCAGGGAATGATGAATGGCTCCATTTTCTCTCTCCCTTGCCTTCTGCCACCTCAGCTTCTGTCATCCATCATCTCTGCACCCCTGACAGGAGCGGGAGGAGCCAGCAAATCGGAGAGCGGCCAGCGCAATAAGACATAAGCCTCAACCAAATTGCAGTTGTCGGGATAATAATGACTTTAGTTTCATTTCCCACAGCTTTCCCGAACGCTCGGATTATATATATATATATTTTTTTTCTTTTTGTTTTGCAATTGTGTGTGTGTGTGTGGGGGCAGGGGGCAGGAGGAGCAGGAGTGTTTGTATTTTTGAGGGGGAGGGAAGTTAAAATTAAACAAACATAAAGAAAAATCCATTTTTAACTTTTTCACAAGCATCATTTCCGCGTCACAGGGTTTTTTTGGCGACATATTATTGATTTTTGGGGTTTTTTTTTATTAGCCACAAACCACACGCAGGCTCGAGCCCGTAATCCAGGCCCGCACTCCCGGCGCCAGTACTGAGGGAGCGCTGCACTGGCGGAGGTGCCATCTTTCGGAGGAGGCATTAAAACCCGTGCGCCCGGTAAAAGATCCCTGTTTCGAAGACGAGCTGGGGAGTTCTCCCCGGTGTCCTCGGGCTAATATTTATCCCTCAACCAACATCGCGAAAAAATAGGTTGGCTGGTCATTGCCACATTGCTGTTTGCGGGATCTTGCTGTGCGCACTTTTGGGCACTAACAGCTCACAACAGTAACCGCACTTCAAAAAAGTATTTCATTGGCTGCAACGCACTTTAGGACGTCCTGAGGTCGTGAGAGATGTGGTATAAATTCCAGTTCTATCTTTTATTGATTTTTTTTTGACATAATTATTTATTTATCGGGAATCTCCCTTCATGCTTACCCTTGCTCCTTTGAATCAATTTCAACAAGTGAGCGGCTTTCTAAAAGCGGCTGATCAAGTGTTCAACAAGTTTTCCCACACTGCTCGGGGTGGGGGAGCCTCTATTTAAAGGGGCAGTGTCTGTGGGCCTGGGAACTTATTTAAAGGGGCAGAGTCCGTGGGCCTGGGAACCTATTTAAAGGGGCAATGTCTGGGGGCCTGGGAACCTATTTAAAGGGGCATTGTCTGTGGGCCTGGG
This sequence comes from Heptranchias perlo, assembly GCF_035084215.1. Classification (NCBI taxonomy): domain Eukaryota; kingdom Metazoa; phylum Chordata; class Chondrichthyes; order Hexanchiformes; family Hexanchidae; genus Heptranchias; species Heptranchias perlo. Next base: position 11,039,569 of record NC_090365.1, read on the forward strand.
AACTTATTTAAAGGGGCAGTGTCTGGGGCCTGGGAGCCTATTTAAAGGGGCAGTGTCTGGGGGCCTGGGAACCTATTTAAAGGGGCAGTGTCTGTGGGCTTGGGAACTTATTTAAAGGGGCAGTGTCTGTGGGCCTGGGAACCTATTTAAAAGGGCAGTTTCTGGGGGCCTGGGAACATATTTAAAGGGGCAGTGTCTGTGGGCCTGGGAACTTATTTAAAGGGGCAGTGTCCGTGGGCCTAGGAATGGCCACAATCAAACAGCTGTCCCATTTCCTCATGGTGTCACAGGAAACGCTTGTCATGTGATGTGAAGCACGGTTCTCTGCCTGTCAATTTTCTCTCCTGTTCTCGTGTTTGGGGGGCGGGGGGGTGGTGGGCACAGTTCCGTTGGTAGCAGCAGCCTCCCTCACTACGGGTGTCCATTCCTCCCGTGCGAGAGTAGAGAGCGAGTGTCTGTTCGACTGTGTGGGGCATCACAGCTGATCTTGTCCTCACCTGATGTCCCTATACATGCACTTCCAGCGGCTGAGGGAGGTGGAGGGTTGGGGGAGGGGGGAGTGAAGGGGTCTCCAATACTGATTAATAGCCCTCATCTACCCAGGGGCATTGAAACCCACAGTTCCTTGACCATTGCTCTTTGGTCTGGATGGTCCAGTACTCCAGCTGGTCTTTTCCTGGGAACCTATTTAAAGGGGCAGTGTCTGTGGGCCTGGGAACCTATTTAAAGGGGCAGTGCCTGTGGGCTGGGTCAAAATCCAGGAACTCCCTTCCTAACAGCACTGTGGGAGAACCTTCACCACACGGACTGCAGCGGTTCAAGAAGGCGGCTCACCACCACCTTCTCAAGGGCAACTAGGGATGGGCAATAAATGCCGGCCTCGCCAGCAATGCCCACATCCCATAAACGAATTTTAAAAATTCAGGGTTAATAAGCCGCTGGACCAATTTCTGTTGAGAAAGAGGATTGAGGATTATTGAGGTTGATGTAAGTGGCTCAGAGTTGCTTTGACTGCGGAGAATCAAGAAGAAGGGAGGTATTTATTCATGGACTGTGGATGGAAAAGGTTTGATAGCCTTTCGTCGGTTCTTACGTAAATGTAATCTGGATGCCTTGTATTCTAAATAGGGCACAATGAATGACTTCCAGCAAGCTACATTGCAGTGATTAACATCAGTGTTACCTGGAAGTGTTGTGGGAACTAGAAAGTTGTCAACTGCTGATCTCAGGAGGTCTTCAACTGGACAAGTCAACGGAACCCTTGGGGATAGTGTATCGGAAACCAGCACAAAGGGATGTCTCCGATTCGCGGTGGGATGTAGGGAAGAGAGGAGCAGCTGTCGAGTGAGTGTTGTTCGCACTTCACGAATATCCAAAGCCCAGCGTCACTGCTCAACCAAGCACCTCCTCATATCAAGGAAGGACGCCAGGCTATCCAGGAATGCCATGGGAGGTCTGTTAACGTAATGTAATCCCTAATGAGCTCAAAACGCTTATCAATTTCACTGAATTTAAATTAAAAATCTTTATATTTTTAAAAAGATGTTTAGAGGCTCTGATGAGGTACTCAACCAACAGAGTGTGTACCATCTACAGGGTGCACTGCAACAACTCGCTAAGGCTTCTTCGACAGTACCTCCCAAACCCACGACCTCTACCACCTGGAAGGACACCACCTGCACGTTCCCCTCCAAGTCACACACCATCCCGACTTGGAAATATATCGCCGTTCCTTCATCGTCGCTGGGTCAAATCCTGGAATTCCAGACCTAACAGCACTGTGGGAGAACCTTCACCACACGGACTGCAGCGGTTCAAGAAGGCGGCTCACCACCACCTTCTCAAGGGGCAACTAGGGATGGGCAATAAATGCCAGGCTTGCCAGCGATGCCCACATCCCGAGAATGAATTTTTGAAAATGGGGCCTTGACCCTTCATCTGGGTAGCGCAAAGATTCCCAATAAAGTATTAATTGAGGGAAGAGGAGGTAAGCGTATGGTACAGGTGCGGTAGCATAGTGGTTATGTTACTGGACTAGAAATCCAGAGGCCTGGACTAATATATCCAGAGTTTATGAGTTCAAATCCCACTATAGCAGCTAGGGAATTTAAGTTCAATTAATTAAACTAAATCTGGAATTTAAAAAAAATTAGTAGCAGTGGCTATGAAACCAGCAGATTGTTGCAAAAACCCATCTGATTCGCTATATGCCCTTAGGGCAGGAAACCTGCCATCCTTACCCGGTCTGGCCCACATGTGACTCCAGACCCACAGCAGAGTGGTTGATTCTGAAATGGACCGAGCAAGCCTCTCAGTTGTACAATCTCGCTTAAAAAAAGTCACAATAAGAATAAAGCCAGACGGACCACTAGGCACCGGACACGACAAAGGCAAACCAAGCCCGGTCAACCCTGCAAAGTCCTCCTCACTAACATCATGGACTTGTGCCAAAATTGGGAGAGCTGTCCCACAGACTGGTCAAGCAACAGCCTGACATAGCTATACTCACAGAATCATATCTTTCAGCCAACGTCCCAGACTCATCCATCACCATCCCTGGGTATGTCCTCTCCCACCGGCAGGACAGACCCACCAGAGGTGGTATTCGGTCAGGAGGGAGTGGCCCTGGGAGTCCTCAACATTGACTCCGGACCCAATGAAATCTCATGGCATCAGGTCAAACTATGGGTAAGTAAAACCTCCTGATGATTACCACCTACCGCCCTCCCTCAGCTGATGAATCAGTCCTCCTCCATGTTGAGCACCAGTAGGGGGTAGCATAGGGCACAGAATGTACTCTGGGTGGGGGACTTCAGTGTCCATCACCAAGAGTGGCTCGGTAGCACCACTACTGACCGAGCTGGCCAATTCCTGAAGGACATAGCTGCCAGACTGGGCCTGGGGCAGGTGGTGAGCGAACCAACACGAGAGAGAAACCTACTTGACCTCGTCCTCACCAATCTACCTGTCACAGATGCATCTGTCCATGATAGTACTGGTAGGAGTGACCACCGCACAGTCCTTGTGGAGACGAAGTCCCATCTTCGCACTGAGGACACCATCCAACGTGTTGTGTGGCACAATCACCGTGCTAAATGGGATAGATTCAGAACAGATCTAGCAGCTCAAAACTGGGCATCCATGAGGCGCTGTGGGCCATCAGCAGCAGCAGAATTGAATTCCAGATACAATCTGTAACCTCATGGCCCGGCATATTCCTCACTCTAACATTACCAACAAGCCAGGGGATCAACCCTGGTTCAATGAGGAGTGTAGAAGAGCATGCCAGGAGCAGCACCAGGCGTACCGAAAAATGAGGTGCCAACCTGGTGAAGCTACAACTCAGGACGACATGCAAGCTAAACAGCAGAAGCAACATGCTATAGACAGATTCCACAACCAACGGATCAGATCAAAGCTCTGCAGTCCTGCCACATCCAGTCGTGAATGGTGGTGGACAATTAAACAACTAACGGGAGGAGGAGGCTCTGCAAACATCCCCATCCTCAATGATGGCGGAGTCCAGCACGTGAATGCAAAAGACAAGGCTGAAGTGTTTGCAACCATCTTCAGCCAGAAGTGCCGAGTGGATGATCCATCTCGGCCTCCTCCCGACATCCCCACCATCACAGCAGCCAGTCTTCAGCCATTTCGATTCACTCCATATGATATCAAGAAACGGCTGAGTGCACAGGATGCAACAAAGGCTAGGGGCCCCGACAACATCTAAGCTGTAGTGCTGAAGACTTGTGCTCCAGAACTGGCCGCGCCTCTAGCCAAGCTGTTCCAGTACAGCTACAACACTGGCATCCACCCGACAATGTGGAAAATTGCCCAGGTATGTCCTGTCCACAAAAAGCAGGACATAATCCAATCCGGCCAATTACCGCCCCATCAGTCTACTCTCAATCATCAGCAAAGTGATGGAAGGTGTCGTCGACAGTGCTATCAAGCGGCACTTACTCACCAATAACCTGCACACTGATGCTCAGTTAGGGTTCCGCCAGGACCACTCGGCTCCAGACCTCATCACAGCCTTGGTCCAAAGTAGATAAAAGAGCTGAATTCCAGAGGTGAGGTGAGAGTGACTGCCCTTGACATCAAGGCAGCATTTGACTGAGTGTGGCACCAAGGAGCCCTAGTAAAATTGAAGTCAATGGGAATCTGGGGAAAAACTCTCCAGTGGCTGGAGTCTTACATAGCACAAAGGAAGATGGTAGTGGTTGTTGGAGGCCAATCATCTCAGCCCCAGGACATTGCTGCAGGAGTTCCTCAGGGCAGTGTCCTAGGCCCAAATATTCTTCAGCTGCTTCATCAATGACCTTCCCTCCATCATAAGGTCAGAAATGGGGATGTTTGCTGATGATTGCACAGTGTTCAGTTCCATTCGCAACCCCCAAATAATGAAGCAGTCCGAGCCCGCATGCAGCAAGACCTGGACAACATCCAGACTTGGGCTGATAAGTGGCAACTAACATTCGCGCCAGATAAGTGCCAGGCAATGACCATCTCCAAAAAGAGAGAGTCTAACTACCTCCCCTTGACGTTCAACGGCATTACCATCGCAGATTCCCCCACCATCAACATCCTGGGGATCACCATTGACCAGAAACTTAACTGGACCAGCCACATAAATACTGTGGCTACAAGAGCAGGTCAGAGGCTGGGTATTCTGCGGCGAGTGACTCACCTCCTGACTCCCCAAAGCCTTTCCACCATCTACAAGGCACAAGTCAGGAGTGTGATGGAATACTCTCCACTTGCCTGGATGAGTGCAGCTCCAACAACACTCAAGAAGCTCGACACCATCCAGGACAAAGCAGCCCACTTGATTGGCACCCCATCCACCACCCTAAACATTCACTCCCTTCACCACTGGCGCACTGTGGCTGCAGTGTGTACCATCCACAGGATGCACTGCAGCAACTCACCAAGGCTTCTTTGACAGCACCTCCCACGCCTGCGACCTCTGCCAACTAGAAGGACAAGGGCAGCAGGCACATGGGAACAATACCACCTGCACGGTCTCCTCCAAGTCACACACCATCCTGACTTGGAAATATATCACCGTTCCTTCATCGTCGCTGGGTCAAAATCCTGGAACTCCCTACCTAACAACACTGTGGGAGAACCTTCACCACACGGACTGCAGCGGTTCAAGAAGGCGGCTCACCACCACCTTCTCAAGGGCAATTAGGGATGGGCAATAAATGCAGGCCTCGCCAGCGCGTCCACATCCCATGAACGAATAAAAAAAAAGGAGATTTGCTGGAGATATAAATGTACAAAATATATTGTAGAAACTCACCAAATGTTTGTGTGATTTAATGTTGATGGAATTTTAACAGAAGATTGTTGATGGAAGGCTAATAAAGATCGTCTTTGCCTGTAGATTTCAAACAGTCAACACGAGTCTCATATCCATGGTCTTCTAACCACCTGTCTGAACCTGAGGAATGTACACACTGAGAATTTGTACTCAATGACTTCTCCAGGAAAATGTATGTGTGTGGACGTCAGGGGAGGATAGGATTGAGCCCACCATGACTGAAGTGTCCTTTGTCTAGTCTCAGCTATGAAGGGCGCCCAGTTGGGCAAGGTACCAATGGGCAGTGGGCACCCAGGGGACTGCACCCCAGCCAGGCTCAGCGACTTCAGGAGAACAACAAAAGAAATTGCAGTACAAGTTATGGAGAAAGAAAGTAAGGTTTGCATTTATATCATAAAATCATAGAAAGGTTACAGCACGGAAGGAGGCGATTCGGCCCATCGATTCCGTGCTGGCTCTCTGCAAGAGCAATCCAGCTAGTCCCACTCCCCCGCCCTTTCCCCGCAGCCCTGCAATTTTTTTCCTTTCAAGTACTTATCCAGTTCCCTTTTCAAGGCCATGATTGAATCTGCCTCCACCACCCCCTTGGGCAGTGCATTCCAGATCCTAACCACTCGCTGTATAAAAAAGTTTTTCCTCATGTTACCTTTGGTTCTTTTGCCAATCCCCTTAAATCTATATCCTCTGATTCTTGACACTTCCACCAATGGGAACAGCTTCTCTCTATCTACTCTGTCTAGACCCTTCATGATTTTGAATACCTCGATCAAATCTCCTCGCAACCTTCTCTGTTCCAAGGAGAACAATCCCAACTTCTCCAGTCTATCCACGTAACTAAAGTCCCTCATTCCTGGAATCATTCTAGTAAATCTTTTCTGCACCCTCTCAAAGGCCTTCACATCCTTCCTAAAGTGAGGTGCCCAGAATTGGACACAAAACTCCAGCTGTGGCCAAACCAGTGTTTTATAAAGATTCACCTTGCTTTTGTACTCTATGCCTCTATTTATAAAGCCCAGGATCCCGTATGCTTTTTTAACCGCTTTCTCAACCTAGCCTGCCACCTTCAATGATTTGTGCACATATACCCCCAGATCTCTCTGTTCCTATACCCCTTTTAGAGTTGTGCCCTCTAGTTTATATTGCCTCTCCTCGTTCTTCCTACCAAAATGTATCACTTCGCATTTTTCTGTGTTAAATTTCATCTGCCACGTGTCCGCACATTCCACCAGCCTGTCTATATCCTCTTGAAGTCTATCACTATCGTCCTCACTGTTCACTACCCATCCAAGTTTTGTGCCATCTGCAAATTTGGAAATTGTGCCCTGTACACCCAAGTCCAAGTCATTAATATATATCAAGAAAAGTAGTGGTCCCAGCATTGACCCCTGGGGAACACCACTGTACACCTCCCTCCAGTCCGAAAAACAACCGTTCACCACTACTCTCTGTTTCCTGACCCTTAGCCAATTCTGTATCCATGTTGCTACTGCCCCCTTTATTCCATGGGCTTCAACCTTGATGACAAGCCTATTATGCGGCACTTTGTCGAACGCCTTTTGAAAATCCATATACATCACATCAACTGCACTGCCCTCATCTACCCTCTCTGTTATCTCATCAAAAAACTCTATCAGGTTAGTTAAACATGATTTGCCTTTAACAAATCCATGCTGGCTTCCCCTAATCAATCCACACTCGTCCAAGTGACTGTTAATTCTGTCCCGGATTATCGTTTCTAAAAGTTTCCCCACCACTGACGTTAAACTGACTGGCCTGTAGTTGCTGGGTTTATCCTTACACCCTTTTTTAACAAGGGTGTAACATTTGCAATTCTCCAGTCCTCTGGCACCACCCCCGTATCTAAGGATGATTGGAAGATTATGGCCAGTACCTCCACAATATTCCCCCTTACTTCCCTCAGCATCCCATCCAGACCGGGTGACTTATCTATTTTAAGTATAGCTAGCCTTTCTAGTACCTCTTCTTTCTCAATTTTTAGCCCATCCAGTATCTTAACTATATCTTCCTTTACTGAAACTCTGGCAGCATCTTCTCCCTTGGTAAAGACAGATGCAAAGTACTCATTTAGTACCTCAGCCATGCCCTCTGCCTCCATGAGCATATCTCCTTTTTGATCCCTGATCGGCCCCACCCCTCCTCTTACTACCCATTTACTGTTTACATGCCTGTCATGATGTGGAGATGCCGGTGATGGACTGGGGTTGACAATTGTAAACAATTTTACAACACCAAGTTATAGTCCAGCAATTTTATTTTAAATTCACAAGCTTTCGGAGATTTCCTCCTTCCTCAGGCAAATGTTTCAAGAGCTCCTTGAAGCCTACGCATTTATACATATAGAACAATACATGGTGTTTACAGATTGCCCCTGCAACTGCCCGTTGCCAAGGCAATCACCGTGTTCAGACAGAGAGGTGTCACCTGCAGAACCCCCGAATACACATTCAACAAAAAAACAAACAGGGAAAAAAAACAGGGAAAAAAAACAGGGAAAAAAAACAGGGAAAAAAAACAGAGAGAGGCAGAAACATCCGGAAGGCAGAGAGAGCCAGCAAATGACCCATTATATTAAAAACAGATAACATTTGTTCGCTGGTGGGGTAACGTGTAGCGTGACATGAACCCAAGATCCCGGTTGAGGCCGTCCTCATGGGTGCGGAACTTGGCTATCAATTTCTGCTCGACGATTTTGCGTTGTCGTGTGTCTCGAAGGCCGCCTTGGAGTACGCTTACCCGAAGGTCGGTGGCTGAATGTCCTTGACTGCTGAAGTGTTCCCCGACTGGGAGGGAACCCTCCTGTTTGGCGATTGTTGCGCGGTGTCCGTTCATCCGTTGTCGCAGCGTCTGCATGGTCTCGCCAATGTACCATGCTCTGGGGCATCCTTTCCTGCAACGTATGAGGTAGACAACGTTGGCCGAGTCACAGGAGTATGAACCATGCACCTGGTGGGTGGTGTCCTCTTGTGTGATGGTGGTATCTGTGTCGATGATCTGGCATGTCTTGCAGAGGTTGCCGTGGCAGGGTTGTGTGGTGTCGTGGACGCTGTTCCCCTGAAAGCTGGGTAGTTTGCTGCGAACGATGGTCTGTTTGAGGTTGGGTGGCTGTTTAAAGGCGAGTAGTGGAGGTGTGGGGATGGCCATAGCAAGGTGTTTGTCCTCATTGATGACATGTTGAAGGCTGCGGAGAACATGGCGTAGTTTCTCCGCTCCGGGGAAGTACTGGACGACAAAGGGTACTCTGTTGGTTGCGTCCCGTGTTAGTCTCCTGAGGAGGTCTATGCGATTTTTTGCTGTGGCCCGTCGGAACTGTCGATCGATGAGTCGAGCGTCATATCCCGTTCTTACTAGGGCGTCTTTCAGCGTCTGTAGGTGTCCATCGCGTTCCTCCTCGTCTGAGCAGACCCTGTGTATTCGCAGGGCCTGTCCATAGGGGATGGCCTCTTTGACGTGGTTAGGGTGGAAGCTGGAAAAGTGGAGCATCGTGAGGTTGTCCGTGGGCTTGCGGTAGAGTGAGGTGCTGAGGTGCCCGTCTTTGATGGAGATTCGTGTGTCCAAGAAAGAAACTGATTCTGAGGAGTAGTCCATGGTGAGCTTGATGGTGGGATGGAACTTGTTGATGTTATCGTGTAGTCTCTTTAGTGATTCCTTGCCGTGGGTCCATAGAAAGAAAATGTCGTCGATGTATCTGGTGTATAGTGTTGGTTGGAGGTCTTGTGCAGTGAAGAAGTCCTGCTCGAACTTGTGCATGAAAATGTTGGCGTATTGGGGTGCGAATTTGGTCCCCATGGCTGTTCCGTGTGTTTGGGTAAAGAACTGGTTATCGAAGGTGAAGACATTGTGATCCAGGATGAAGCGGATGAGTTGTAGGATGGCTTCCGGAGATTGGCTGTTGTTGGTGTTGAGTATTGATGCTGTCGCAGCGATGCCGTCATCGTGGGGGATACTGGTGTATAGTGCCGAGACGTCCATCGTGGTGAGAAGTGTTCCTGGTTCAACTGGTCCGTGGGTACTGAGTTTTTGTAGGAAGTCTGTAGTGTCGCGACAGAAGCTGGGGGTTCCCTGTACGATGGGTTTCAGGATGCCCTCGATGTATCCAGAGAGGTTCTCACACAGGGTTCCGTTGCCTGATACGATGGGACGTCCGGGTGTGTTGGCTTTGTGTATCTTTGGGAGGCAGTAGAAGTCTCCCACGCGGGGATTACGTGGGATGAGAATGCGTAGGATGCTTTGAAGGTCTGGATCGAAGGTCTTGATCAGTTTGTTGAGCTGGTGGGTGTGTTCTTTGGTCGGATCTGCGGGTAACCGTCTGTAGTGTTCCTGGTTGTCCAGTTGTCGGTATGCTTCTTTGCAATAGTCTGTTCTGTATACATGCCTGTAGAAGACTTTTGGATTCCCTTTTATGTTGACGGCCGGTCTATTCTCATATTCTCTCTTTGCCCCTCTTATTTCCTTTTTCACTTCAGCCCGATTTTCACTTGTGTTATCAAAGGCCGCCCATTGTTCCATTACAGTTTTGCCTGCCAATCTTTGATTCCAATTTACCCGGGCTAGAACTGTAGAAATTTCAGTGGAATGAGACAGTTCTAGCCCGGGTAAATTGGAATCAAAGATTGGCAGGCAAAACTGTAATGGAACAATGGGCGGCCTTTAAGGGGGAGATGGTTCAGGTACAGTCTAGGTACATTCCCACACAGGAGAAAGGTACGGCAACTAAAGCCAGAGCTTCCTGGATGACAAAAGAGATAGAGAGTAAGATGAAGCAGAAAAAAGGGGCGTATGACAGATGTCAGGTTGATAACACAAGTGAACTCAGTGGCATCCTTGACCCTGGCACCAGGGAGGCAACATTCCATCCTGGAATCACGTCCGCGAACGCAGAAACACCTGTCTGTTCCCCTAATTATTGAATCTCCTATCACTATAACTCTCCTGACCTTTATCCTCCTCTCCCCCTGTACAGCTGAGCCACCCATGGTGCTGTGGACTTGGCCCTGGCTGCACTCGCAGAGGAACTCTCTCCCTCACCAGCATTCAGAGCTGAATACTGGTTAGAGAGTGAGATGCCCTCAGGGGACTCCTGCATTACCTGCCTGGCCCTCCTTGTCTGTCTGGCGGTCACCCAGTCCCTCTCTGCCTGCACTCTCTTAAGCTGTGGGGTGACCACCTCCAGAAACGTGCTAGCCACGAAGCTCTCAGCCTCGTGGATGCCTTTCACAGCCCCAGGACGCCCCCAAAGTGCTTTACAGCCAATGAAGTACTTTTTTGAAGCGCAGTCACTGTTGTAATGTAGGAAACGCAGCAGCCAATCTGCGCACAGCAAGATCCCACAAATAGTAATTACATAGAAGACACAGCACAGAAACAGGCCATTCGGCCCAACTGGTCTATGCCGGTGTTTATTCTCAACATGTGCCTACTCCCCCCTTCATCTAACCCTATCAGAATATCCTTCTATTCCTTTCTCCCTCATGTGTTTATCTAGCTTCCCCTTAAATGCATCTATGCTTTTGGCCTCGACTACTCCTTGTGATAACAAGTTCCACATTCTACAATGACCCGATAATCTATTTTTTAGCAATGTTATTTGAGAGATACATATTGGCCAGGACACCGGGGTGAACGCCCCTGCTCTTAAGAAGTTAATGTTTCGGGTATAACCCTTCATCAGAACTGAAAAAAATAAAACAGCATTAAAAGCGAAACCCAAACAGAGCCAGGTTGATTAGCCCAAACACACGGCCCTGGAGCTGAGGTATATTAAAGAGACCGTACCTCACTGGAGCCTGAGAAAAGAACAAAAGTGATGGGGTTCCGTTTTGGCAACAGAGTTTTGCAATCTGATTGGATTTGCATCGCCTCATACTGGCGGTCGGTGATGTTAGTGAGTGAACTCTTAGCACGTCTTTATAGGGACATAGGGACAGGAGTAGGCCACGTCCCGCCAATCAATGAGATCATGACTGATCTGCATCTTAACTCCATCTAGCCGCTCGGTTCCATCAACCTTAATCCCCTTACCCAACAAAAATCTATCAATCTCAGTTTTGACATTTTCAATTGACCCCCAGCCTCAACAGCTTTCTGGGGGAGAGAGTTCCAGATTTCCACTCCCCTTTGTGTGAAGAAATGCTTCCTGACATCACCCCTGAACGGCCTGGCTCTAATTTTAAGGTTATGCCCCCTTGTTCTGGACTCCCCCCACCAGAGGAAATAGTTTCTCTCTATCTACCCTCTCAAATCCTTTAATCACAAACACCTTAATTAGATCACCCCTTAATGTTCTCTGTTCAAGGGAATACAAGCCTTGTCTATGCAAACTGTCCTCATAATTTAACCCTTTTAGCCCCGGTATCATCCTGGTGAATTTGGACTGCACCCCCTCCGATGCCAATATATCCTTCCTGAGGTGCGGTGCCCAGAACTGAACCCAGTACTCCAGAGGGGACCGTTACGACTATCCTCTTTCCACCATTCTAACAGGAGCGTTGGCCGATTTAAAATCAATAGCCCCGCTAAAATGAGGAACTGAAGCACATCCACACATTAAACATCCATCAGCTCACGTCGGCCAGCAGAAGGTGAGTGAGGGATGGGGCCCCTTCATCCCAGGGTAGGGTCACCAACCCTCCAGGATTGTCCTGGAGTCTCCAGGAATTAACGATTAATCTGTACACTGCTGCCAACAATATGTCTGTGGGTCTTATCTGTGCAATCTCCAACCAACTTAGATCCAGAGTCTGAATCCTAATGTGAATCATCAATCTGACCCCTGACCGTTACGTCGCCTCGTTAACAGAAAAAATGCTCTGGGTTAGAAACCAGGAGAAGTTGAACAGCCAACTTCCTGCCAAGATTCGGGGCAGTGTAATCGTGATGGAAATCTGCTTCTCTCCTCCCCGCTCCCCGATAAAAGAGCCCATTTCTTTTGCACGAAGACAAGCCAGGTTGTTTGTAGACAGATGAGATGGATAGCGTCCCCGTTGTTTACTGAGGCGGTGGGGGTTGGGTTCTGAACAGGGAGGGCTGGAGCTGCAAGAAAAGACTCTTGAGTGAGGACCAAAGCAGGCAGTTCAATTACAGGGTGATGAAGGGACATTAATCATTCAATTACACACCTGTCAGATCCCAACAAAGGAGAAAATTCCAAACTTATTCACTGGGGAGGAGGCTGTGTGGACAGAAGGCCAGCACCAATAAGCAAAAGACAAAGTCAATTAATGAAGCATATTGGGAACAAAACAAGAGAGAGAGGGGCCTTAGTGTAGGCCTGTCACCTTCCACACTGCATCAGAAAGCCTCTTCCCCCACCCCCCCATAACCCCCCAGGAACTAACCTGCCCTTCACTGTAGGGCTGGCACATCATGTCTCGCAATTGATTGATTAGTCTTTTATCGTCCTGAATATCTTCAAGACACGCTGCCTCGAAAGCCTGATTCAAAGTGATCATTTATATCGGACGCAGTGACCGCAGTCTGCCATCCGATTCCTTGCCCAAGTGCTCGTTCGCCATGGGCAATCCCAGACAACACCAACAACTTGCATCTATATAGCGCCTTTAACATAGTAAAAACGTCCCAAGGCGCCTCACAGGAGCGATTATCAGACAAAAATTGGCGCTGAGCCAAAGAAGGAGACGTTAGGACTGGTGACCAAATGCTCGGTCAAAGAGGTAGGTTTAAGGAGCGTAAAAAGAGGAGAGTTGGAGAGGTTTAGGGAGGGAATTGGAGAGGTTTAGGGAGGGAATTCCAGAACTTAGGGCCTAGACAGCTGAAGACACGGCTGCCAGTGGTGGGGCGAAGGGAGTAGAGGATGTGTAAGAGGCCGGAGTTGGAGGAACACAGAGTTCTCAGAGACATCAGCTTCCACGTGGATGCGGACGACATCCAGTTCTATCTCACCACCATCCGCCTCGGCCTCTACCGCCTCCGTGTTGTCAAACTACTTGTCCGACATTGGATGAGCCACAATTTCCTCCAGCTAACCATTGGCAAAACCGAAGCCATCGTCTTCGACCCCCACCACAAACTCTGTACCCTTGACACAATTCCAATCCCCTCCCTGCTCACTGTCTCAAGCTGAACCAGACTGTTTGCTATCTTGGTGGCCTATTCAAACTGAGCTGAGCTTTCAACCCCATATCCCTCTCTATCACAAAGACCACCTATTTCCACCACTGTAATATTGTCCGTCTCTGCCCCTGCCTTAGTCCATCTGCTGCTGAAACCCTCGTCACTGTTCCAATGCTCTCCTGGCCTGCCTTGCTTCCTCCCCCCTCCCTAAACTCGAGCTCATCCAAAGCTCTGCTGCCTGTATCCTATCCTACATTAAGTACGGCGCACCCACTGTTGTTGTTAATCTACATTGGCTACAGACCATCCAATGTCCCAAATTTCCAAATTTTCATCCTCACGTTTAAATCTGTAAATGGCCTCGCCCTTGCCTATCTCCGTAACCCACTTCAGCCCCACAGCCCTCCCCAAACTCTTTGTTCATCCGCCCCTGGCCTTTTGTGCGACCCCCATTTTCTTCATCCCACTACTGGCGGCCGTGCCTTTAGCTGTCTCGGCCCCACACTCTGGAATTCCCACCTCCCTCTCCTTCTTTAAGACTCTCCTTAAAATCCAGCTCTTTGACCAAAGCCCCTCTTACTATCTCCTCCATTGGCTCGATGTCCATTTTTTAAAATTATGCCTCCGGGATGTTTCTCTGTATTAAAGACGCCATATAAATTTTTGTTGGGGCTTAACAAGGTAAGTCCTCATTTCAGCCAATCACGAGATGCTGCCTTATGGACATGTGACACCCCGAGGTGTGACATTTACTGGTGTGAAACCTTTGTAAGGTGTAATGTGACAGATAGATTGTTGGAAAGAAGAGTTTTGAATATATCAGCCTTAGCTCAGTGGTAGCACTCTGAATTGGAAGGTTGTGGGTGCAGAGACTTGAGCATGTAATGAGGGCTAACGTTACAGTACAGTGTAACACCTAGGAAGTGCTGCGGTGTCTGTAAACATGTTAAACAAAGACCTTATCTCCCCCTTTAGGTGGTTGCAAAAGATTCCCATTACACGAATTGATTAAGAGCAGGGAAGTTCTCCTGGTATCCTGGCCGACATCTTACCTTCAACTAAAACAGATTGTTTGGTCGTTTAACCTATTGGTGTTTGTGGGATCTTGCTGTGTGCAATTCGCCAGTTTGTTTGCTGAAAACGCTTTGAACTCAATGAATTGGCTGCAAAACACTTTGGGGCAGCCTAAGGATGTGCAAGGTGTTTTATAAATGCAGGTTCTTTGTTTCTGACCGGTGTAGATGGTAATGAAAGTCTGGTAAAAGCAAGATAGCAAAAGCAAACTCAAACCTCTACAGCTGGCAGACAGCACCATCTGCTGGTGGCGTTTAGGTACACGAGCAATGTCCTGTATTATATTATATTATCCAGAATAAATATCTCATTCGTCCTGTATTATATTATTCAGAATAAATATCTCACCGATCTTTTATTATATTATTCAAAATAAATAGCTTATTGATTCTATATTATATTATTCAGAATATCTCATTGGACTTGTATTATATTATCCAGTTTGAATAGTGCATTGGACCTGTTGGGGAATCTAGGACGAGGGGACATAGCCGAAAAATTAGAGCCAGGACTTTCAGGAGTGAAGTTAGAAAATACTTCTACACACAAAGGGTGGCAGAAGTTTGGAACTCTCTTCTGCCAACGGCAGTTGATGCTAGCTCAATTGTTAATTTTAAATCTGAGATTGATAGATTTTTGTTAACCAAGGGTATTAAGGGATATGGGGCTAAGGCGGGCATATGGAGTTAGGTCACAGGTCAACCATGATCTCATTGAATGGCAGAACAGGCTCGAGGGGCTAGATGGCCTACTCCTGTTCCTATGTCCCTATTATATTATCCACTATAAATAGTTGATTGATCCTGTATGATATTATCCAGTATAAATATCTCACTGATCCTATACTATATTAGCCAGTACAAATGGCAGATTGTTCCTCAATATCAGATAGGACCTTAATTATTCCATTTATATATCAGGCAGGACCTTTCATATTCAATATATTTATCAGGCAGGACCTACATACATTGTATAGATCAGGCAGGAGTTTACTTAATCCATGAATATTCCAGGAGGGACCGTGCACATGTCGGACTCCCACAGACACACTCTACTGATTCCCTCCGACAGACTTTGCTCACTGCTTCAGGCTTTACTCTACTGACTCTCTCAGACTTACCATCTACTGACTCTCTCAGACTTACGATCTACTGACTCAGACTTACGATCTACTGACCCTCTCAGACTTAAACTCTACTGACTCAGACTTACGATCTACTGACTCTCTCAGACTTACGATCTACTGACTCTCTCAGACTTACGATCTACTGACTCAGACTTACGATCTACTGACCCTCTCAGACTTAAACTCTACTGACTCTCTCAGACTTACGATCTACTAACTCTCTCAGACTTACGATCTACTGACTCTCTCAGACTGAAACTCTACTGACTCTCTCAGACTTACGATCTACTGACTCTCTCAGACTTACGATCTACTGACTCTCACGGACTTACAATCTACTGACTCTCTCAGACTTATGATCTACTGACTCTCTCAGGCTTACGATCTACTGACACAGGCTTACGATCTACTGACCCTCTCAGACTTAAACTCTACTGACTCTCTCAGACTTACGATCTACTGACCCTCTCAGACTGAAACTCTACTGACTCTCTCAGACTGAAACTCTACTGACTCTCTCAGACTTACGATCCACTGACTCTCTCAGACTTATGATCTACTGACTCTCTCAGACTTACGATCTACTGACTCAGACTTACAATCTACTGACCCTCTCAGACTTAAACTCTACTGACTCTCTCAGACTTACAATCTACTGACTCAGGCTTACGATCTACTGACCCTCTCAGACTTAAACTCTACTGACTCTCTCAGACTTACGATCTACTGACTCAGGCTTACGATCTACTGACCCTCTCAGACTTAAACTCTACTGACTCTCTCAGACTTACGATCTACTGACCCTCTCAGACTGAAACTCTACTGACTCTCTCAGACTTACGATCCACTGACTCTCTCAGACTTACGATCTACTGACTCAGACTTACGATCTACTGACTCTCTCAGACTGAAACTCTACTGACTCTCTCAGACTTACGATCTACTGACTCTCTCAGACTTAAACTCTACTGACTCTCTCAGACTTACGATCTACTGACTCTCTCAGACTTAAACTCTACTGACTCTCTCAGACTTATGATCTACTGACTCAGACTTACGATCTACTGACTCTCTCAGACTTACGATCTACTGACTCTCACGGACTTACAATCTACTGACTCTCTCAGACTTACGATCTACTGACTCTCTCAGACTTATGATCTACTGACTCAGACTTACGATCTACTGACCCTCTCAGACTGAAACTCTACTGACTCTCTCAGACTTACGATCCACTGACTCTCTCAGACTTACGATCCACTGACTCTCTCAGACTTACGATCTACTGACTCAGACTTACAATCTACTGACCCTCTCAGACTTAAACTCTACTGACTCTCTCAGACTTACGATCCACTGACTCTCTCAGACTTACGATCTACTGACTCTCTCAGACTTACGATCTACTGACTCAGGCTTACGATCTACTGACCCTCTCAGACTTAAACTCTACTGACTCTCTCAGACTTACGATCTACTGACCCTCTCAGACTGAAACTCTACTGACTCTCTCAGACTTACGATCCACTGACTCTCTCAGACTTACGATCTACTGACTCAGACTTACGATCTACTGACTCTCTCAGACTTAAACTCTACTGACTCTCTCAGACTTACAATCTACTGACTCAGACTTACGATCTACTGACTCTCTCAGACTGAAACTCTACTGACTCACTCAGACTTACGATTTACTGACTCAGACTTACGATCTACTGACCTCTCAGACTTAAACGCTACTGACTCTCTCAGACTGAAACTCTACTGACTCTCTCAGACTTATGATCTACTGACTCAGACTTACGATCTACTGACTCTCTCAGACTGAAACTCTACTGACTCACTCAGACTTACGATTTACTGACTCAGACTTACGATCTACTGACCTCTCAGACTTAAACTCTACTGACTCTCTCAGACTTATGCTCTACTGACTCTCTCAGACTTACGATCTACTGACTCAGACTTACGATCTACTGACTCAGACTTACGATCTACTGACCCTCTCAGACTTAAACTCTACTGACTCTCTCAGACTGAAACCCTACTCACTCTCTCAGACTTACGATCTACTGACTCATACTTACGATGTATTGACTCTCTCAGACTTAAACTCTACTGACTCTCTCAGACTTATGATCTACTGACTCAGACTTACGATCTACTGACTCTCTCAGACTTAAACTCTACTGACTCTCTCAGACTTACAAACTACTCACTCTCTCAGACTTACACCCTACTGACCCCCTCAGACTGAAACTCTACTGACTTCCTCAGACTTACGATCTACTGACTCCCTCAGACTTACACTCTATTGACTCTCACACTTACAAACGACTCACTCTCTCAGACGTACGATCTACTGACTCAGATTAACAAACCTACTGACTCTCTCAGATTTATAAACTACTGACTCTCTCAGACATATACTCTACTGACTGACTTACGCTCTACTGACTCTCAGACATAACGCAATAATGGCTCTCTGACTTACACCCTACTGACTCCCTCAGATTTACAATCTACTGACTCTCAGTCTCACAAACTACTGACTCTCAGAATTAAACTACCGACTCTCTCAGACTTACAAACTACTGACCCTCAGACTTACACTCTACTGACCCTTAGACTTACGATCTACTGACCCTCAGACTTACACTCCACTGACCCTCAGACTTACGATCTACTGACATTCTCAGGCTTACGCTCCACTGACTCCCTCAAACTTACAAACAACTGACTCTCGCTGACTTACACTCTACTTACAATCTCAGACTTAAGCTCTACTGACCCTCAGACTTACAATCTACTGACTCTCTCAGACTTATAAGCTACTGACACTATCAGACTTACACCCTACTGACTCTCAGACTCACAAACTTCTGACACTCTCAGACATATAATTTACTGACACTCTCAGAACTACATTCTACTGACTCTCAGACTTACACTCTACTGACTCCCTCAGATTTACAATCTATTGACTCCCTCAAATTTACACTCTACTGACTCCCTCAGTCTGACAAACTACTGACTCTCTCAGACTTACACTCTACCGACTCTCAGACATAACGCAATGATGACTCTCAGACTTACACCCTACTGACTCCCTCAGACTTACACCCTACTGACTCCCTCAGACTTACACCCTACTGACTCCCTCAGACTTACACCCTACTGACTCCCTCAGACTTATAATCTACTGACTCCCTCAGACTTATAATCTACTGACTCCCTCAGACTTACACCCTACTGATTCCCTCAGACTTACACTCTACTGACTTCTTCAGACTTACAATCTACTGATTCCCTCGGACTTACGCTCTATTGACTCCCTCAGGCTTACAATCTACTGACTCCCTCAGACTTACAATCTGCTTACTCTCTAACTTACGCTCTACTGACTCCCTCAGACTTACAATCTGCTTACTCTCTAACTTATGCTCTACTGACTCCCTCAGACTTACAATCTACTGA
Source organism: Heptranchias perlo (assembly GCF_035084215.1). Lineage (NCBI taxonomy): Eukaryota > Metazoa > Chordata > Chondrichthyes > Hexanchiformes > Hexanchidae > Heptranchias > Heptranchias perlo. The sequence continues at coordinate 11,058,666 of NC_090365.1, forward strand.
CTCTCAGACTTATAATCTATTGACTCCCTCAGACTTACAATCTACTGACTCCCTCCGGCTTACAATCTGCTTACTCTCTAACTTACGCTCTACTGACTCCCTCAGACTTACAATCTACTGACTCTCAGACTTATAATCTATTGACTCCCTCAGACTTACAATCTACTGACTCCCTCAGGCTTACAATCTGCTTACTCTCTAACTTACGCTCTACTGACTCCCTCAGACTTACAAACTACTGACTCTCTGACTTACAATCTACTTACCCTCTGAATTACGCTATGCTGTCCATTATTTACAGTGGTGTTTGTACAATTGGAGATCTCAAGAACATTTTGAAGCAATTTAATTGTTTGAGCTTCTCTTTTAATGGCGATGTTGCCGACTATACATTTTTCATTCAGTCTTTAAACCTCACAACTGAGGGTTTTCACTCCTGCTTGCGACCTGTTTATTGGTACACTGCCAACCTATTCAGTTGTCATTTGTTGCTATTTTATAAAAGTTAAATTTGAATCAATAATGTGCAGTGTGATGCCAAATTTGCATGTATCAAAGCACGATGGGCAAGAGGCATCAACATACACCTTTTTTCCATATATACTAGTTGATCGTCTGTGAAATTGCACTCGGGGAATTAAGACTAAGTGTAGCCTTCAGATGAAGTGGGGTCGGAGAGTGGGGACAATGGACCAGGGCACACTGATGTGGAGAGACTGGAGAAGCTGGGGTTGTTCTCCTGAGAGCAGAGAAGGTTAAGGGGAGATTTAATCGAGGTGTTCAAAATCATGAACGGTTTTGATAGAGTAAATAAGGAGAAACTGTTTCCAGCGGCAGAAGGGATCGGTAACCAAAGGATACAGATTTAAGGTGATCGGCAAAAGAGCCAGAGGCGACATGAGGAAACATTTTTTTTACGCAGCCAGTTTTTATGATCTGGAATTCACTGCCTGAAAGGGCGATGGAAGCAGATTCAACAATAACTTTCAAATTGGATAAATACTTGAAGGGAAAACATTTGCGGGGCTTTGGGGAAAGAGTAGGGGAGTGAGACTAATTGGATAGCTCTTTCAAAGAGCTGGCACAGGTACGATGGGTCGAATGGCCTCCTTCTGTGCTGTAACATACTATGATACTACGAAAATGCAGTCCGCATTTTAAAATGACATATTCTGCCTTTATTTTGATACAATATGTTAGATTATTATTTATAGTTAAATAGCAAAAAGTTAAGACAATTTGGGAAGCAGAGAAGTTGGCTCAGAGTAGCATTAGGAGTTTCTACACGCTGAGGAACTGGGAGATGGAATCTGATGTTACTTCGCCACCTTGGCCTAAATATAGCGTGACAGGTTTACATATTAAGTTGGATATAGGAATTTACAATGAGAAAAGTTGACAGGAACGGCAAGATATATACAGCAGAGCTCCCATGGCATTGGAGGATACACTGTGCAGATTAACCTGCCAGTATAATGAGGATAAAAGGATTCATCATCATCGACAAAGTTAACTGAGTTTCTAAGGTGGTTTATTCAAAACTCTGATTTGTAATACATTAATGAAACCTATAAACCTTTTATAATATTTTTTATCTTGTTGTCGAGTGCTTACATTCAAATTTGTATTTTCCGCTATAACTATCAATTAATCCAAAACCATTAACTCCCGGACACAAAGTCAAACACCAAATGTGGTTTTAATTCATCAGCTGTCACGTTTCAGAGATTACTGTAAAACTATATTGCTAGAAAGCAAACAATTGGTTTTGTTTGATCGCACTTCTGAAAGGTTACCGACCCAATATTGCTGGCATTGTAAGCAGTGTAGATGAAAACATAAAATTACAAAGCGATATTGATAGATTAGGTGAATGGGCAAAACTGTGGCAAATGGAATTCAATGTAGACAAATGTGAGGTCATCCACTTTGGACCAAAAATGGATAGAACAGGGTACTTTCTAAATGGTAAAAAGTTAAAAACAGTGGATGTCCAAAGGGACTTAGGGGTTCAGGTACATAGATCATTGAAGTGTCATGAACAGGTGCAGAAAATAATCAATAAGGCTAATGGAATGCTGGCCTTTATATCTAGAGGACTAGAGTACAAGGGGGCAGAAGTTATGCTGCAGCTATACAAAACCCTGGTTAGACCGCACCTGGAGTACTGTGAGCAGTTCTGGGCACCGCACCTTCAGAAGGACATATTGGCCTTGGAGGGAGTGCAGCGTAGGTTTACTAGAATGATACCCGGACTTCAAGGGTTAAGTTACGAGGAGAGATTACACAAATTGGGATTGTATTCTCTAAAGTTTGGAAGGTTAAGGGGTGATCTGATCAAAGTTTATAAGATATTAAGGGGAACGGATAGGGTGGATAGAGAGAAACTATTTCCACAGGTTGGGGATTCTAGGAGTAGGGGGCACAGTCTAAAAATTAGAGCCAGACTTTTCAGGAATGAGATTAGAAAACATTTCTACACACAAAGGGTGGTAGAAGTTTGGAACTCTCCTCCGCAAACGGCAATTGATACTAGCTCAATTGCTAAATTTAAATCCGAGATAGATAGCTTTTTGGCAACCAAAGGTATTAAGGGATATGGGCCAAAGGCAGGTATATGGAGTTAGATCACAGATCAACCATGATCTTATCAAATGGCGGAGCAGGCACAAGGGGCTGAATGGCCTACTCCTGTTCCTATGTTCCTATATTGGAACACTGTTGGACAGTGGTTCATAAGCAGGACTGTTGTATTAAATGGTGCCAGTTGTCTGGATTATTATAAGTGAACAGAGTAGCATAAATTCTTTGTGTGTCCGTCATTCAAAACAAGCAATTATTTCGGAATGAGGCTTTGAACAGGTAGGCTCGGTTTTATCCATTAAAATGAATAAACTTTCTAACCAGACAAATTTAAAAAAGAATAAATGTTTGACATTAACACTGGGTGGAAAATGAAATGAAAATCCAACCTTTTTTCTTTGAAAAATGCTCAAGGTAAATACAAGAAATAATTCCTCCATAGAGAAGAGAATCTGAGATGTCTTGCAGAGGGAGTTTGAAGAGTTCGTATGTAGCAGGAGAGCAAAGACCTCAAGAGCAGTAATTTCTGCAGTATTGCCAGTGCCCCCTGTTGGGGCTACTTAAGGAGAGGACGATTAGAGGCACCAATTTCTTATTAAGAAATAATGAGGAAGGGAAAGCTTCAGATTTCCGAGACAGAGAGGCACATTCTGAGAAAGGTGGAAGCTGTACATAAGGGATGGTCTTTATTTGAACTGAAGGCCCAAATATCCTTGAAGACAGGATTTATTAGATAACGGTGGAGGATTTAAACTCGTAAAGCAGAGAGGCGGAGGGACAAGCAAAGCAGACTAAAAGCTAACAACGTTGATTAGCATTGAGACTCCCAAGACGTTAAGTTTATGTAAAAGAGATTCAAAGGTAGCAGAGGAGGGGAGGTATGTCATTCAGGGTTAGATTGACAGCACAGCAGGCCAGCATCCTGCACACAGAGCTGAAGGCAGAGCCAGAGGTCTGTCTTTAAATCTCACTCTCATTCTCTGTGTGTACACAGAAAGTCCAGGTTAGGGCATAGATTGTAACAGAATACGATATGGCCAGTTAGCTTAGTTGGGAGTGGAAATCTGGAACTCTCTCCCCCAAAATACTGTCGAGGCTGGGGATCAATTGAAAATTTCAAAACTGAGATTGATTGATTTTTGTTAGGCAAGGGTATTAAAGGTTACGGAAACAAGACGGGTAGATGGAGTTAAGATACAGATCAGCCAGGATCTAATTGAATGGCAGAGGGCTGAATGATCTACTCCTGTTTCTATCTTCCTGTATTCTTACCGATTATAATGAGGCTCCCCCTTATACGTTACACTGTATCTTTCCTTTAGTGCCAGTTATAATTGGAACTCGCTCTTGGTACCAGTGATACTGTGGCTCCAGGAAATGGGGAAATTAAGGAAGGGCACCAGGAAATGGGGAAATTAGGGGAGAGCATGAAAATGGGGGAATTCGGGGAGAGCACCAGCAAATGGGGGAATTAGGGGAGAGTACCAGTAAATGGGGAAAATAGGGGTGAGCAACAGGAAATTGGGAATTTAGGGGTGAGCACCAGGAAATGGGGAAATTAGGGGAGGGCCCTAAATGGGGGAGTTAGGGGAAGAGTACCAGTAAATGGACGAATTAGGGGAGGGCACGTAAGTGGGGAAATTAGGGGAGAGCAGCAGGAAATGGTGAAATTAGGGTAAAGCACCAGGAAATGAGGGAAGGTACCTGAAAATGGGGAAATTAGGGGAGTGAACCAGTAAATGGGGGAATTAGGGGAGAGAACCAGTAAATGGGGGAATTAGGGGAGAGTAGCAGTAAATGGGGAAATTAGGGGCGAGCACCAGCAAAATGGGAAATTAGGGTCAAGCACCAGAAAATGGGGAAATTAGGGGAGGGCCCTAAATGGGGGAGTTAGGAGGAGAGTACCAGTAAAAGGACGAATTAGGGCAAGGCACGTAAGTGGGGAAATTAGGGGAGAGCACCAGGAAATGAGGGAAGGGACCAGAATATGGGGAAATTAGGGGAGTGAACCAGTCAATGGGGAAAATGGGGAGCGGACCAGTAAATGGGGAAATGAGGGAAGTGAACCAGTAAATGGGGAAAATGGGGAGTGGACCAGTAAATGGGGAAATTAGGGGAGTGGACAAGTAAATGGGGAAATTAGGGGAGTGGACCAATAAATGGGGAAATTAGGGGAATAGACCAGTAAATGGGGAAATTAGGGGAGTGGACCAGTAAATGGGGAAATTAGGGGAGTGGAACAATAAATGTGGAAATTAGGGGAGTGGACCAATAAATGGGGAAATTAGGGGAGTGGAACAATAAATGTGGAAATTAGGGGAGTGGACCAGTAAATGGGGAAATTAGGGGAGTGGACCAGTAAATGGGGAAATTAGGGGAGTGGACCAATAAATGGGGAAATTAGGGGAATGGAACAATAAATGTGGAAATTAGGGGAGTGGACCAGTAAATGGGGAAATTAGGGGAGTGGACCAGTAAATGGGGAAATTAGGGGAGTGGACCAATAAATGGGGAAATTAGGGGAATGGAACAATAAATGTGGAAATTAGGGGAGTGGACCAGGAAATGGGGAAATTAGGGGAGTGGATCAATAAATGGGGAAATTAGGGGAATGGAACAATAAATGTGGAAATTAGGGGAGTGGACCTGTAAATGGGGAAATTAGAGGAGTGGACCAATAAATGGGGAAATTAGGGGAGTGGACCAATAAATGGAGAAATTAGAGGAGTGGACCAATAAATGGGGAAATTAGAGGAGTGGACCAATAAATGGAGAAATTAGAGGAGTGGACCAGTCAATGGGGAAATTAGGGGAGTGGACCAATAAATGGGGAAATTAGGGGAGTGGACCAATAAATGGGGAAATTAGGGGAGTGGACCAATAAATGGGGAAATTAGGGGAGTGGACCAATAAATGGAGAAATTAGAGGAGTGGACCAATAAATGGGGAAATTAGGGGAGTGGACCAATAAATGGGGAAATTAGGGGAGTGGACCAATAAATGGAGAAATTAGAGGAGTGGACCAATAAATGGGGAAATTAGGGGAGTGGACCAATAAATGGGGAAATTAGGGGAGTGGACCAATAAATGGGGAAATTAGGGGAGTGGACCAATAAATGGAGAAATTAGAGGAGTGGACCAATAAATGGGGAAATTAGGGGAGTGGACCAATAAATGGAGAAATTAGAGGAGTGGACCAATAAATGGGGAAATTAGGGGAGTGGACCAATAAATGGAGAAATTAGAGGAGTGGACCAATAAATGGGGAAATTAGGGGAGTGGACCAATAAATGGAGAAATTAGAGGAGTGGACCAATAAATGGGGAAATTAGGGGAGTGGTCCAATAAATGGAGAAATTAGAGGAGTGGACCAATAAATGGAGAAATTAGGGGAGTGGACCAATAAATGGAGAAATTAGAGGAGTGGACCAATAAATGGGGAAATTAGGGGAGTGGACCAATAAATGGAGAAATTAGAGGAGTGGACCAATAAATGGGGAAATTAGGGGAGTGGACCAATAAATGGAGAAATTAGAGGAGTGGACCAATAAATGGAGAAATTAGGGGAGTGGACCAATAAATGGAGAAATTAGAGGAGTGGACCAATAAATGGGGAAATTAGGGGAGTGGACCAATAAATGGGGAAATTAGGGGAGTGGACCAATAAATGGGGAAATTAGAGGAGTGGACCAATAAATGGGGAAATTAGAGGAGTGGACCAATAAATGGGGAAATTAGGGGAGTGGACCAATAAATGGAGAAATTAGAGGAATGGACCAATAAATGGGGAAATTAGGGGAGTGGACCAATAAATGGGGAAATTAGGGGAGTGGACCAATAAATGGGGAAATTAGGGGAGTGGACCAATAAATGGAGAAATTAGGGGAGTGGACCAATAAATGGAGAAATTAGAGGAGTGGACCAATAAATGGGGAAATTAGAGGAGTGGACCAATAAATGGGGAAATTAGGGGAGTGGACCAATAAATGGAGAAATTAGGGGAGTGGACCAATAAATGGAGAAATTAGAGGAGTGGACCAATAAATGGGGAAATTAGGGGAGTGGACCAATAAATGGAGAAATTAGAGGAGTGGACCAATAAATGGGGAAATTAGAGGAGTGGACCAATAAATGGGGAAATTAGGGGAGTGGACCAATAAATGGGGAAATTAGGGGAGTGGACCAATAAATGGAGAAATTAGGGGAGTGGACCAATAAATGGAGAAATTAGAGGAGTGGACCAATAAATGGGGAAATTAGGGGAGTGGACCAATAAATGGAGAAATTAGGGGAGTGGACCAATAAATGGAGAAATTAGAGGAGTGGACCAATAAATGGGGAAATTAGGGGAGTGGACCAATAAATGGGGAAATTAGAGGAGTGGACCAATAAATGGGGAAATTAGGGGAGTGGACCAATAAATGGAGAAATTAGAGGAGTGGACCAATAAATGGGGAAATTAGGGGAGTGGACCAATAAATGGAGAAATTAGAGGAGTGGACCAATAAATGGAGAAATTAGAGGAGTGGACCAATAAATGGGGAAATTAGAGGAGTGGACCAGTAAATGGGGAAATTAGGGGAGTGGACCAATAAATGGGGAAATTAGAGGAGTGGACCAGTAAATGGGGAAATTAGGGGAGTGGACCAATAAATGGGGAAATTAGGGGAGTGGACCAATAAATGGGGAAATTAGAGGAGTGGACCAATAAATGGAGAAATTAGAGGAGTGGACCAATAAATGGGGAAATTAGAGGAGTGGACCAGTAAATGGGGAAATTAGGGGAGTGGACCAATAAATGGGGAAATTAGAGGAGTGGACCAGTAAATGGGGAAATTAGGGGAGTGGACCAATAAATGGGGAAATTAGAGGAGTGGACCAGTAAATGGGGAAATTAGGGGAGTGGACCAATAAATGGGGAAATTAGGGGAGTGGACCAATAAATGGGGAAATTAGAGGAGTGGACCAATAAATGGAGAAATTAGAGGAGTGGTCCAATAAATGGGGAAATTAGGGGAGTGGACCAATAAATGGGGAAATTAGGGGAGTGGACCAATAAATGGGGAAATTAGGTGAGTGGACCAATAAATGGGGAAATTAGGGGAGTGGACCAATAAATGGGGAAATTAGGGGAGTGGACCAGTAAATGGTGAAATTAGGGGAGTGGACCAATAAATGGGGAAATTAGGGGAGTGGACCAATAAATGGGGAAATTAGGGGAGTGGACCAATAAATGGGGAAATTAGGGGAGTGGACCAATAAATGGGGAAATTAGGGGAGTGGACCAATAAATGGGGAAATTAGGGGAGTGGACCAATAAATGGAGAAATTAGAGGAGTGGACCAATAAATGGAGAAATTAGAGGAGTGGACCAATAAATGGAGAAATTAGAGGAGTGGACCAATAAATGGAGAAATTAGAGGAGTGGACCAATAAATGGAGAAATTAGGGGATGGACCAATAAATGGAGAAATTAGGGGATGGACCAATAAATGGAGAAATTAGGGGATGGACCAATAAATGGAGAAATTAGGGGATGGACCAATAAATGGAGAAATTAGGGGATGGACCAATAAATGGAGAAATTAGGGGAGTGGACCAATAAATGGGGAAATTAGGGGAGTGGACCAATAAATGGGGAAATTAGGGGAGTGGACCAATAAATGGAGAAATTAGAGGAGTGGACCAATAAATGGGGAAATTAGGGGAGTGGACCAATAAATGGGGAAATTAGGGGAGTGGACCAATAAATGGGGAAATTAGGGGAGTGGACCAATAAATGGGGAAATTAGGGGAGTGGACCAATAAATGGGGAAATTAGGGGAGTGGACCAATAAATGGGGAAATTAGGGGAGTGGACCAATAAATGGGGAAATTAGGGGAGTGGACCAATAAATGGGGAAATTAGGGGAGTGGACCAATAAATGGAGAAATTAGAGGAGTGGACCAATAAATGGGGAAATTAGAGGATGGACCAATAAATGGAGAAATTAGGGGATGGACCAATAAATGGAGAAATTAGGGGAGTGGACCAATAAATGGGGAAATTAGGGGAGTGGACCAATAAATGGAGAAATTAGAGGAGTGGACCAATAAATGGGGAAATTAGGGGAGTGGACCAATAAATTGGGAAATTAGGGGAGTGGACCAGTAAATGGGGAAATTAGAGGAGTGGGCCAATAAATGGGGAAATTAGAGGAGTGGACCAATAAATGGGGAAATTAGAGGAGTGGACCAATAAATGGAGAAATTAGGGGAGTGGACCAATAAATGGGGAAATTAGAGGAGTGGACCAATAAATGGGGAAATTAGAGGAGTGGACCAATAAATGGAGATATTAGGGGAGTGGACCAATAAATGGAGAAATTAGGGGAGTGGACCAATAAATGGGGAAATTAGAGGAGTGGACCAATAAATGGGGAAATTAGAGGAGTGGACCAATAAATGGGGAAATTAGAGGAGTGGACCAATAAATGGAGAAATTAGGGGAGTGGACCAATAAATGGGGAAATTAGAGGAGTGGACCAATAAATGGAGAAATTAGAGGAGTGGACCAATAAATGGAGAAATTAGGGGAGTGGACCAATAAATGGGGAAATTAGAGGAGTGGACCAATAAATGGGGAAATTAGAGGAGTGGACCAATAAATGGAGAAATTAGGGGAGTGGACCAGTAAATGGGGAAATTAGAGGAGTGGACCAATAAATGGGGAAATTAGGGGAGTGGACCAATAAATGGGGAAATTAGAGGAGTGGACCAATAAATGGAGAAATTAGGGGAGTGGACCAATAAATGGGGAAATTAGAGGAGTGGACCAATAAATGGGGAAATTAGGGGAGTGGACCAATAAATGGGGAAATTAGAGGAGTGGACCAATAAATGGGGAAATTAGGGGAGTGGACCAATAAATGGGGAAATTAGAGGAGTGGACCAATAAATGGGGAAATTAGAGGAGTGGACCAATAAATGGAGAAATTAGAGGAGTGGACCAATAAATGGGGAAATTAGGGGAGTGGACCAATAAATGGGGAAATTAGGGGAGTGGACCAATAAATGGGGAAATTAGAGGAGTGGACCAATAAATGGGGAAATTAGGGGAGTGGACCAATAAATGGGGAAATTAGAGGAGTGGACCAATAAATGGGGAAATTAGGGGAGTGGACCAATAAATGGGGAAATTAGAGGAGTGGACCAATAAATGGGGAAATTAGGGGAGTGGACCAATAAATGGAGAAATTAGGGGAGTGGACCAATAAATGGGGAAATTAGAGGAGTGGACCAATAAATGGGGAAATTAGGGGAGTGGACCAATAAATGGAGAAATTAGGGGAGTGGACCAATAAATGGGGAAATTAGAGGAGTGGACCAATAAATGGGGAAATTAGGGGAGTGGACCAATAAATGGGGAAATTTGGGGAGTGGACCAATAAATGGAGAAATTAGGGGAGTGGACCAATAAATGGGGAAATTAGAGGAGTGGACCAATAAATGGGGAAATTAGGGGAGTGGACCAATAAATGGGGAAATTAGAGGAGTGGACCAATAAATGGGGAAATTAGAGGAGTGGACCAATAAATGGAGAAATTAGAGGAGTGGACCAATAAATGGGGAAATTAGGGGAGTGGACCAATAAATGGGGAAATTAGGGGAGTGGACCAATAAATGGGGAAATTAGAGGAGTGGACCAATAAATGGAGAAATTAGAGGAGTGGACCAATAAATGGGGAAATTAGGGGAGTGGACCAATAAATGGGGAAATTAGGGGAGTGGACCAATAAATGGAGAAATTAGAGGAGTGGACCAATAAATGGAGAAATTAGAGGAGTGGACCAATAAATGGAGAAATTAGGGGAATGCAACAATAAATGTGGAAATTAGGGGAGTGGAGCAATAAATGGAGAAATTAGAGGAGTGGAGCAATAAATGGGGAAATTAGTGGAGTGAAGGAGTAAATGGGGAAATTAGGGTAGTGGACCAATCAACGGGGAAATTAGGGGAGAGGACCAATAAATTGGGAAATTAGGGGAGTGGACCAGTAAATGGGGAAATGAGGGGAGTGGACCAGTAAATGGGAAAATTAGGGTAGTGAATCAGTAAATGGGGAAATTAGGGGAGTGAACCAGTAAATGGGGAAATTAGGGTAGTGGACCAATAAACGGGGAAATTAGGGGAGAGGACCAATAAATGGGGAAATTAGGGGAGTGGGCCAATAAATGGGGAAATTAGGGGAGTGGGCCAATAAATGGGGAAATTAGGGGAGTGAACCAGTAAATGGGGAAAATAGGGGAGTGGACCAATATATGGGGAAATTAGGGGAGTGAACCAGTAAATGGGGAAATTAGGGTAGTGGACCAATAAACGGGGAAATTAGGGGAGAGGACCAATAAATTGGGAAATTAGGGGAGTGGACCAGTAAATGGGGAAATGAGGGGAGTGGATCAATAAATGGGGAAATTAGGGGAGTGGACCAATAAATGGGGAAATTAGGGGAATGAACCAGTAAATAGGGAAAATAGGGGAGTGCACCAACAAACGGGGAAATTAGGGGAGTGGACCAATAAATGGGGAAATTAGAGAAGTGAACCAGTAAATGGGGAAATTAGTGGAGTGGACCAATAAATGGGGAAATTTGGGGATTGGGACAATAAATGGGGAAATTAGGGGAGTGAACCAGGAAATGGGGAAAATAGGGGAGTGGACCAATATATGGGGAAATTAGGGGAGTGAACCAGTAAATGGGGAAATTAGGGTAGTGGACCAATCAACGGGGAAATTAGGGGAGAGGACCAATAAATTGGGAAATTAGGGGAGTGGACCAGTAAATGGGGAAATGAGGGGAGTGGACCAGTAAATGGGAAAATTAGGGGAGTGAATCAGTAAATGGGGAAAATGGGGAGTGGACCAGTAATTGGGTGAGTTAGGGGGGTGAACCAGTGAATGCGAAAAATGGGGAGTGGACCAGTAAATGGGGGAGTTTGGGGAGTGGACCTGTAAATCTGGAAATTTTGGGAGTGGACCAATGAATGGGGAACTTAGGGGAGTGGACCAGTAAATGAGGAAATTAGGGGAATGGACCAGTAAATGGGGAAATTCGGGGAGTGGACCAGTAAATGGGGAAATTAGGGGAATGGACCAGTAAATGGGGAAATTAGGGGAATGGACCAGTAAATGGGGAAATTAGGGGAGTGGACCAATAAATGGAGAAATTAGGGGAGTGGACCAATTAATGTGGAAATTAGGGGAGTGAACCAATAAATGGGGAAATTAGGGGAGTGGACCTGTAAATGGGGAAATTAGTGGAGTGGACCAATAAATGGAGAAATTAGGGGAGTGGAACAGTAAATGGGGAAATTAGGGGAGTGGAACAGTAAATGTGGAAATTAGGGGAGTGGACCTGTAAATGGGGAAATTCGGGGAGTGGACCAGTAAATGGGGAAATTAGGGGAGTGGAACAGTAAATGTGGAAATTAGGTGAGTGGAACAGTAAATGTGGAAATTAGGGGAGTGGACCAATAAATGGGGAAATTAGGGGAGTGGACCAATAAATGGGGAAATTAGGGGAGTGGACCAGTAAATGGTGAAATTAGGGGATGGACCAGTAAATGGGGAATTTAGGCGAGTGAACCAGTAAATGGGGAAATTAGAGGGGTGAACCAATAAATGGGGAAATTAGGTGAGTGAACCAGTAAATGGGAAAATTAAGGGAGTGAACCAGTAAATGGGGAAATTAGGGGAGTGGACCAGTAAATGGGAAAATTAAGGGAGTGAACCAATAAATGGGGAAAATAGGGGAGTGGACCAGTAAATGGGGAAATTAGGGGAATGAACCATTAAATAGGGAAATTAGGGAAGTGAACCTGTAAATGGGGAAATTATGGGCGTGGATCAATAAATGGGGAAATTGGTGGAGTGGGCCAATAAATGGGAAATGAGGGGAGTGGACCAATCAATGGGGAAATTAGGGGAGTGAACAAGAAAATGGGGAAATTAGGGGAGTGAACCAATAAATGGGGAAATTAGGGGAGTGAACCAGTAAATGGGGAAGTTGGGGGAGTGAACCAGTAAATGGGGAAATTAGGGTTGTGGACCAGTAAATGGGGAAATTAGGGTAGTGTAACAATAAAGGGGGAAATTAGGAGAGAGGACCAATAAATTGGGAAATTAGGGGAGTGGACCAGTAAATGGGGAAATGAGGGGAGTGGACCAATAAATGGGGAAATTAGGGGAGTGAACCAGTAAATGGGGAAATTAGGGGAGTGGACCAGTCAATGGGGAAATAAGGGGAGTGGACCAGTAAATGGGGAAATTAGGGGAGTGGACCAGTAAATGGGGAAATTTGGGGAGTGGACCAGTAAATGGGGAAACTAGGGGAGTGGACTCGTGAATGTGGAAATTAAGAGAGTGGACCAGTAAATGGGGAAATTAGGGGAGTGAACCAGTAAATTGGGAAATTAGGGGAATATACCAATAAATGGGGAAATTAGGTGAGTGAACCAGTAAATGGGGAATATAGTGGAGTGGACCAATAAAAGGAGAAATTAGGGGAGTGGACCAATAAATGGGGAAAATGGGAAGTGGAACAATAAATGTGGAAATTAGGGGAGTAAACCAGTCAATGGGGAAATTTGGGGAGTGGAGCAATAAATGGGGAAATTAGTGGAGTGAAGGAGTAAATGGGGAAATTAGGGTAGTGGACCAGTAAATGGGGAAAATGGGGAGTGGAACAGGAAATGGGGGAGTTAGGGGAGTGGGCAAGTAAATGGGGAAATTAGGGGACTGGACCAATTAATGGGGAAATTAGTGGAGTGGACCAGTAACTTGGGAAATTAGGGGAGTGGGCCAATAAATGGGGAAATTAGGGGAGTGGGCCAATAAATGGGGAAATTAGGGGAGTGAACCAGTAAATGGGGAAAATAGGGGAGTGGACCAGTAAATGGGGAAAATAGGGGAGTGGACCAATATATGGGGAAATTAGGGGAGTGAACCAGTAAATGGGGAAATTAGGGTAGTGGACCAATAAACGGGGAAATTAGGGGAGAGGACCAATAAATTGGGAAATTAGGGGAGTGGACCAGTAAATGGGGAAATGAGGGGAGTGGACCAGTAAATGGGGAAATGAGGGGAGTGGATCAATAAATGGGGAAATTAGGGGAGTGGACCAATAAATGGGGAAATTAGGGGAATGAACCAGTAAATAGGGAAAATAGGGGAGTGCACCAACAAACGGGGAAATTAGGGGAGTGGACCAATAAATGGGGAAATTAGGGAAGTGAACCAGTAAATGGGGAAATTAGTGGAGTGGACCAATAAATGGGGAAATTTGGGGATTGGGACAATAAATGGGGAAATTAGGGGAGTGAACCAGGAAATGGGGAAAAAGGGGAGTGGACCAATATATGGGGAAATTAGGGGAGTGAACCAGTAAATGGGGAAATTAGGGTAGTGGACCAATCAACGGGGAAATTCGGGGAGAGGACCAATAAATTGGGAAATTAGGGGAGTGGACCAGTAAATGGGGAAATGAGGGGAGTGGACCAGTAAATGGGAAAATTAGGGGAGTGAATCAGTAAATGGGGAAAATGGGGAGTGGACCAGTAAATGGGGAAAATGGGGAGTGGACCAGTAATTGGGTGAGTTAGGGGGGTGAACCAGTGAATGCGAAAAATGGGGAGTGGACCAGTAAATGGGGGAGTTTGGGGAGTGGACCTGTAAATCTGGAAATTTTGGGAGTGGACCAATGAATGGGGAACTTAGGGGAGTGGACCAGTAAATGAGGAAATTAGGGGAATGGACCAGTAAATGGGGAAATTCGGGGAGTGGACCAGTAAATGGGGAAATTAGGGGAATGGACCAGTAAATGGGGAAATTAGGGGAATGGACCAGTAAATGGGGAAATTAGGGGAGTGGACCAATTAATGTGGAAATTAGGGGAGTGGACCAGTAAATGGGGAAATTAGGGGAATGGACCAGTAAATGGGGAAATTAGGGGAATGGACCAGTAAATGGGGAAATTAGGGGAGTGGACCAATTAATGTGGAAATTAGGGGAGTGGAACAGTAAATGGGGAAATTAGGGGAGTGGACCAATTAATGGAGAAATTAGGGAATGGAACAATAAATGTGGAAATTAGGGGAGTGGACCTGTAAATGGGGAAATTAGGGGAGTGGAACAGTAAATGGGGAAATTAGGGGACTGGAACAGTAAATGGAGAAATTCGGGGAGTGGACCAATAAATGGAGAAATTAGGGGAATGGAACAATAAATGTGGAAATTAGGGGAGTGGACCTGTAAATGGGGAAATTAGTGGAGTGGACCAATAAATGGAGAAATTAGGGGAATGGAACAATAAATGTGGAAATTAGGGGAGTGGACCTGTAAATGGGGAAATTCGGGGAGTGGACCAGTAAATGGGGAAATTAGTGGAGTGGACCAATAAATGGAGAAATTAGGGGAATGGAACAATAAATGTGGAAATTAGGGGAGTGGACCTGTAAATGGGGAAATTCGGGGAGTGGACCAGTAAATGGGGAAATTAGTGGAGTGGACCAATAATTGGGGAAATCAGGGGAGTGGACCTGTAAATGGGGAAATTAGGGGAGTGGACCAATAAATGGAGAAATTAGGGGAGTGGAACAGTAAATTCGGAAATTAGGGGAGTGGACCAATAAAAGGAGAAATTAGGGGAGTGGAACAGTAAATGGGGAAACGAGGGGAGTGGACCAATAAATGGGGAAATTAGGGGAGTGGACCAATAAATGGGGAAATTTGGGGATTGGGACAATAAATGGGGAAATTAGGGGAGTGAACCAGGAAATGGGGAAAATAGGGGAGTGGACCAATATATGGGGAAATTAGGGGAGTGAACCAGTAAATGGGGAAATTAGGGTAGTGGACCAATCAACGGGGAAATTAGGGGAGAGGACCAATAAATTGGGAAATTAGGGGAGTGGACCAGTAAATGGGGAAATGAGGGGAGTGGACCAGTAAATGGGAAAATTAGGGTAGTGAATCAGTAAATGGGGAAATTAGGGGAGTGAACCAGTAAATGGGGAAATTAGGGTAGTGGACCAATAAACGGGGAAATTAGGGGAGAGGACCAATAAATGGGGAAATTAGGGGAGTGGGCCAATAAATGGGGAAATTAGGGGAGTGGGCCAATAAATGGGGAAATTAGGGGAGTGAACCAGTAAATGGGGAAAATAGGGGAGTGGACCAATATATGGGGAAATTAGGGGAGTGAACCAGTAAATGGGGAAATTAGGGTAGTGGACCAATAAACGGGGAAATTAGGGGAGAGGACCAATAAATTGGGAAATTAGGGGAGTGGACCAGTAAATGGGGAAATGAGGGGAGTGGATCAATAAATGGGGAAATTAGGGGAGTGGACCAATAAATGGGGAAATTAGGGGAATGAACCAGTAAATAGGGAAAATAGGGGAGTGCACCAACAAACGGGGAAATTAGGGGAGTGGACCAATAAATGGGGAAATTAGAGAAGTGAACCAGTAAATGGGGAAATTAGTGGAGTGGACCAATAAATGGGGAAATTTGGGGATTGGGACAATAAATGGGGAAATTAGGGGAGTGAACCAGGAAATGGGGAAAATAGGGGAGTGGACCAATATATGGGGAAATTAGGGGAGTGAACCAGTAAATGGGGAAATTAGGGTAGTGGACCAATCAACGGGGAAATTAGGGGAGAGGACCAATAAATTGGGAAATTAGGGGAGTGGACCAGTAAATGGGGAAATGAGGGGAGTGGACCAGTAAATGGGAAAATTAGGGGAGTGAATCAGTAAATGGGGAAAATGGGGAGTGGACCAGTAATTGGGTGAGTTAGGGGGGTGAACCAGTGAATGCGAAAAATGGGGAGTGGACCAGTAAATGGGGGAGTTTGGGGAGTGGACCTGTAAATCTGGAAATTTTGGGAGTGGACCAATGAATGGGGAACTTAGGGGAGTGGACCAGTAAATGAGGAAATTAGGGGAATGGACCAGTAAATGGGGAAATTCGGGGAGTGGACCAGTAAATGGGGAAATTAGGGGAATGGACCAGTAAATGGGGAAATTAGGGGAATGGACCAGTAAATGGGGAAATTAGGGGAGTGGACCAATAAATGGAGAAATTAGGGGAGTGGACCAATTAATGTGGAAATTAGGGGAGTGAACCAATAAATGGGGAAATTAGGGGAGTGGACCTGTAAATGGGGAAATTAGTGGAGTGGACCAATAAATGGAGAAATTAGGGGAGTGGAACAGTAAATGGGGAAATTAGGGGAGTGGAACAGTAAATGTGGAAATTAGGGGAGTGGACCTGTAAATGGGGAAATTCGGGGAGTGGACCAGTAAATGGGGAAATTAGGGGAGTGGAACAGTAAATGTGGAAATTAGGTGAGTGGAACAGTAAATGTGGAAATTAGGGGAGTGGACCAATAAATGGGGAAATTAGGGGAGTGGACCAATAAATGGGGAAATTAGGGGAGTGGACCAGTAAATGGTGAAATTAGGGGATGGACCAGTAAATGGGGAATTTAGGCGAGTGAACCAGTAAATGGGGAAATTAGAGGGGTGAACCAATAAATGGGGAAATTAGGTGAGTGAACCAGTAAATGGGAAAATTAAGGGAGTGAACCAGTAAATGGGGAAATTAGGGGAGTGGACCAGTAAATGGGAAAATTAAGGGAGTGAACCAATAAATGGGGAAAATAGGGGAGTGGACCAGTAAATGGGGAAATTAGGGGAATGAACCATTAAATAGGGAAATTAGGGAAGTGAACCTGTAAATGGGGAAATTATGGGCGTGGATCAATAAATGGGGAAATTGGTGGAGTGGGCCAATAAATGGGAAATGAGGGGAGTGGACCAATCAATGGGGAAATTAGGGGAGTGAACAAGAAAATGGGGAAATTAGGGGAGTGAACCAATAAATGGGGAAATTAGGGGAGTGAACCAGTAAATGGGGAAGTTGGGGGAGTGAACCAGTAAATGGGGAAATTAGGGTTGTGGACCAGTAAATGGGGAAATTAGGGTAGTGTAACAATAAAGGGGGAAATTAGGAGAGAGGACCAATAAATTGGGAAATTAGGGGAGTGGACCAGTAAATGGGGAAATGAGGGGAGTGGACCAATAAATGGGGAAATTAGGGGAGTGAACCAGTAAATGGGGAAATTAGGGGAGTGGACCAGTCAATGGGGAAATAAGGGGAGTGGACCAGTAAATGGGGAAATTAGGGGAGTGGACCAGTAAATGGGGAAATTTGGGGAGTGGACCAGTAAATGGGGAAACTAGGGGAGTGGACTCGTGAATGTGGAAATTAAGAGAGTGGACCAGTAAATGGGGAAATTAGGGGAGTGAACCAGTAAATTGGGAAATTAGGGGAATATACCAATAAATGGGGAAATTAGGTGAGTGAACCAGTAAATGGGGAATATAGTGGAGTGGACCAATAAAAGGAGAAATTAGGGGAGTGGACCAATAAATGGGGAAAATGGGAAGTGGAACAATAAATGTGGAAATTAGGGGAGTAAACCAGTCAATGGGGAAATTTGGGGAGTGGAGCAATAAATGGGGAAATTAGTGGAGTGAAGGAGTAAATGGGGAAATTAGGGTAGTGGACCAGTAAATGGGGAAAATGGGGAGTGGAACAGGAAATGGGGGAGTTAGGGGAGTGGGCAAGTAAATGGGGAAATTAGGGGACTGGACCAATTAATGGGGAAATTAGTGGAGTGGACCAGTAACTTGGGAAATTAGGGGAGTGGGCCAATAAATGGGGAAATTAGGGGAGTGGGCCAATAAATGGGGAAATTAGGGGAGTGAACCAGTAAATGGGGAAAATAGGGGAGTGGACCAATATATGGGGAAATTAGGGGAGTGAACCAGTAAATGGGGAAATTAGGGTAGTGGACCAATAAACGGGGAAATTAGGGGAGAGGACCAATAAATTGGGAAATTAGGGGAGTGGACCAGTAAATGGGGAAATGAGGGGAGTGGACCAGTAAATGGGGAAATGAGGGGAGTGGATCAATAAATGGGGAAATTAGGGGAGTGGACCAATAAATGGGGAAATTAGGGGAATGAACCAGTAAATAGGGAAAATAGGGGAGTGCACCAACAAACGGGGAAATTAGGGGAGTGGACCAATAAATGGGGAAATTAGGGAAGTGAACCAGTAAATGGGGAAATTAGTGGAGTGGACCAATAAATGGGGAAATTTGGGGATTGGGACAATAAATGGGGAAATTAGGGGAGTGAACCAGGAAATGGGGAAAAAGGGGAGTGGACCAATATATGGGGAAATTAGGGGAGTGAACCAGTAAATGGGGAAATTAGGGTAGTGGACCAATCAACGGGGAAATTAGGGGAGAGGACCAATAAATTGGGAAATTAGGGGAGTGGACCAGTAAATGGGGAAATGAGGGGAGTGGACCAGTAAATGGGAAAATTAGGGGAGTGAATCAGTAAATGGGGAAAATGGGGAGTGGACCAGTAAATGGGGAAAATGGGGAGTGGACCAGTAATTGGGTGAGTTAGGGGGGTGAACCAGTGAATGCGAAAAATGGGGAGTGGACCAGTAAATGGGGGAGTTTGGGGAGTGGACCTGTAAATCTGGAAATTTTGGGAGTGGACCAATGAATGGGGAACTTAGGGGAGTGGACCAGTAAATGAGGAAATTAGGGGAATGGACCAGTAAATGGGGAAATTCGGGGAGTGGACCAGTAAATGGGGAAATTAGGGGAATGGACCAGTAAATGGGGAAATTAGGGGAATGGACCAGTAAATGGGGAAATTAGGGGAGTGGACCAATTAATGTGGAAATTAGGGGAGTGGACCAGTAAATGGGGAAATTAGGGGAATGGACCAGTAAATGGGGAAATTAGGGGAATGGACCAGTAAATGGGGAAATTAGGGGAGTGGACCAATTAATGTGGAAATTAGGGGAGTGGAACAGTAAATGGGGAAATTAGGGGAGTGGACCAATTAATGGAGAAATTAGGGAATGGAACAATAAATGTGGAAATTAGGGGAGTGGACCTGTAAATGGGGAAATTAGGGGAGTGGAACAGTAAATGGGGAAATTAGGGGACTGGAACAGTAAATGGAGAAATTAGGGGAGTGGACCAATAAATGGAGAAATTAGGGGAATGGAACAATAAATGTGGAAATTAGGGGAGTGGACCTGTAAATGGGGAAATTAGTGGAGTGGACCAATAAATGGAGAAATTAGGGGAATGGAACAATAAATGTGGAAATTAGGGGAGTGGACCTGTAAATGGGGAAATTCGGGGAGTGGACCAGTAAATGGGGAAATTAGTGGAGTGGACCAATAAATGGAGAAATTAGGGGAATGGAACAATAAATGTGGAAATTAGGGGAGTGGACCTGTAAATGGGGAAATTCGGGGAGTGGACCAGTAAATGGGGAAATTAGTGGAGTGGACCAATAATTGGGGAAATCAGGGGAGTGGACCTGTAAATGGGGAAATTAGGGGAGTGGACCAATAAATGGAGAAATTAGGGGAGTGGAACAGTAAATTCGGAAATTAGGGGAGTGGACCAATAAAAGGAGAAATTAGGGGAGTGGAACAGTAAATGGGGAAACGAGGGGAGTGGACCAATAAATGGGGAAATTAGGGGAGTGGACCAATAAATGGGGAAAATAGGGGAGTGGTCCAGTAAATGGGGAAATTAGGGGAGTGAACCATGAAATGGGGAAATTAGGGAAGTGAACCTGTAAATGGGGAAATTATGGGCGTGGATCAATAAATGGGGAAATTGGTGGAGTGGGCCAATAAATGGGAAATGAGGGGAGTGGACCAATAAATGGGGAAATTACGGGAGTGGACCAATCAATGGGGAAATTAGGGGAGTGAACAAGAAAATGGGGAATTTAGGGGAGTGAACCAATAAATGGGGAAATAAGGGGAGTGAACCAGTAAATGGGGAAGTTGGGGGAGTGAACCAGTAAATGGGGAAAATGGGGAGTGGAACAGGAAATGGGGAAATTACGGGAGTGGGCCAATAAATGGGGAAATTAGGGGAGTGAACCAGTAAATGGGGAAAATGGGGAGTGGCCCTATAAATTGGGAAATTAGGGGAGTGGACCAGTAAATGGGGAAATTAGGGGAGTGGACCAATAAATGGGGAAATTACGGGAGTGGGCAAGAAAATGGGGAAATTAGGGGAGTGGACCAATAAATGGGGAAATTAGGGGAGTGGACCAGTCAATGGGGAAATTAGGGGACTGGACCAGTAAATGGGGAAATTTGGGGAGTGGACCAGTAAATGGGGAAACTAGGGGAGTGGACTCGTGAATGTGGAAATTAAGAGAGTGGACCAGTAAATGGGGAAATTAGGGGAGTGGACCAATAAAAGGAGAAATTAGGGGAGTGGACCAATAAATGGGGAAAATGGGAAGTGGACCAATAAATGTGGAAATTAGGGGAGTAAACCTGTCAATGGGGAAATTTGGGGAGTGGAGCAATAAATGGGGAAATTAGTGGAGTGAAGGAGTAAATGGGGAAATTAGGGTAGTGGACCAGTAAATGGGTAAAATAAGGGAATGGGCAAGTAAATGGGGAAAATGGGGAGTGGACGAGGAAATGGGGGAGTTAGGGGAGTGGACCAGTAAATGGGGAAATTAGGGGAGTGGGCCAATAAATGGGGAAATTAGGGGAGTGAACCAATAAATGGGGAAATTATGGGAGTGAACCAGTAAATGGGGAAATGAAGGGAGTGAACCAGTAAATGGGGAAATTAGGGGAGTGGAACATTAAATGGGGAAATTAGGGAAGTGAACCTGTAAATGGGGAAATTATGGGCGTGGATCAATAAATGGGGAAATTGGTGGAGTGGGCCAATAAATGGGAAATGAGGGGAGTGGACCAATAAATGGGGAAATTAGGGGAGTGGACCAATCAATGGGGAAATTAGGGGAGTGAACAAGAAAATGGGGAAATTAGGGGAGTGAACCAATAAATGGGGAAATTAGGGGAGTGAACCAGTAAATGGGGAAGTTGGGGGAGTGAACCAGTAAATGGGGAAAATCGGGTTGTGGACCAATAAATGGGGAAATTAGCGGAGTGGAACAGGAAATGGGGAAATTAGGGAAGTGGGCCAATAAATGGGGAAATTAGGGGAGTGGACCAGTAAATGGGGAAAATGGGGAGTGGCCCTATAAATTGGGAAATTAGGGGAGTGGACCAGTAAATGGGGAAATTAGGGGAGTGGACCAATAAATGGGGAAATTATGGGAGTGGGCAAGAAAATGGGGAAATTAGGGGAGTGGACCAATAAATGGGGAAATTAGGGGAGTGGACCAGTCAATGGGGAAATTAGGGGAGTGGACCATTAAATGGGGAAATTAGGGGAGTGGACCAGTAAATGGGGAAATTTGGGGAGTGGACCAGTAAATGGGGAAACTAGGGGAGTGGACTCGTGAATGTGGAAATTAAGAGAGTGGACCAGTAAATGGGGAAATTAGGGGAGTGGACCAATAAATGGGGAAATTAGGTGAGTGAACCAGTAAATGGGGAATATAGTGGAGTGGACCAATAAAAGGAGAAATTAGGGGAGTGGACCAATAAATGGAGAAAATGGGAAGTGGACCAACAAATGTGCAAATTAGGGGAGTAAACCAGTCAATGGGAAAATTTGGGGAGTGGAGCAATAAATGGGGAAATTAGTGGAGTGAAGGAGTAAATGGGGAAATTTGGGTAGTGGAGCAGTTAATGGGGAAAATGGGGAATGGACCAGTAAATGGGGAAAATGGGGAGTGGACCAGGAAATGGGGGAGTTAGGGGAGTGGACCAGTAAATGTGGAAATTAGGGGAGTGGACCAGTAAATGGGTAAAATAGGGGAGTGGGCAAGTAAATGGGGAAATTAGGGGAGTGGACCAATGAATGGGGAAATTCGTGGAGTGGGCCAATAAATGGGGAAATTAGGGGAGTGAACCAGTAAATGGGGAAAATAGGGGAGTGGACCAATATATGGGGAAATTAGGGGAGTGAACCAGTAAATGGGGAAATTAGGGTAGTGGACCAATAAACGCGGAAATTAGGGGAGAGGACCAACAAATTGGGAAATTAGGGGAGTGGACCAGTAAATGGGGAAATGAGGGGAGTGGACCAATAAATGGGGAAATTAGGGGAGTGGACCAATAAATGGGGAAATTAGGGAAGTGAACCTGTAAATGGGGAAATTAGTGGAGTGGACCAATAAATGGGGAAATTTGGGGAGTGGGCCAATAAATGGGGAAATTAGGGGAGTGAACCAGTAAATGGGGAAAATAGGGGAGTGGACCAATATATGGGGAAATTAGGGGAGTGAACCAGTAAATGGAGAAATTAGGGTAGTGGACCAATAAACGGGGAAATTAGGAGAGAGGACCAATAAATTGGGAAATTAGGGGAGTGGACCAGTAAATGGGGAAATGAGGGGAGTGGATCAATATATGGGGAAATTAGGGGAATGAACCAGTAAATAGGGAAAATAGGGGATTGGACCAATAAATGGGGAAATTAGCGGAGTAAACTAGTAAATGGGGAAAATGGGGAGTGCACCAATAAATGTGGAAATTAGGGGAGTGAACCAGTAAATGGGGAAATTGGGGGGTGAACCAGTAAATGGGGTAATTAGGGGAGTGACCCAATAAATGAGGAAATTTGGGGATTGGACCAGTAAATGGGGAAATGAGGGGAGTGAACCAGTAAATGGGAAAATTAGGGGAGTGAACCAGTAAATGGGGAAAATGGGGAGTGGACCAGTAATTGGGGGAGTTAGGGGGGTGAACCAGTGAATGTGAAAAATGGGGAGTGGACCAGTAAATGGGGGAGTTAGGGGAGTGGATCTGTAAATCTGGAAATTCGGGGAGTGGACCAATGAATGGGGAACTTAGGGGAGTGGACAAGTAAATGAGGAAATTATGGGACTGAACCAGCAAATGGGGAAATTAGGGATGGACCAGTAAATGGGGAATTTAGGCGAGTGAACCAGTAAATGGGGAAATTAGAGGTGTGGACCAATAAATGGGGAAATTAGGGGAGTGAACCAGTAAATGTGGAAATTAAGGGAGTGAACCAGTAAATGGGGAAATGAGGGGAGTGGACCAATAAATGGGGAAAATAGGGGAGTGGACCAGTAAATGGGGAAATTAGGGGAGTGAACCATTAAATGGGGAAATTAGGGAAGTGAACCTGTTAATGGGGAAATTATGGGCGTGGATCAATAAATGGGGAAATTGGTGGAGTGGACCAATAAATGGGAAATGAGGGGAGTGGAAAAATAAATGGGGAAATTAGGGGAGTGGACCAATCAATGGGGAAATTAGGGGAGTGAACAAGAAAATGGGGAAATTAGGTGAGTGAACCAGTAAATGGGGAAGTTGGGGGAGTGAACCAGTAAATGGGGAAATTAGGGTTGTGGACCAATAAATGGGGAAATTAGGGGAGTGGAACAGTAAATGGGGAAATTAGGGGAGTGGGCCAATAAATGGGGAAATTTGGGGAGTGAACCAGTAAATGGGGAAAATGGGGAGTGGCCCTATAAATTGGGAAATTAGGGGAGTGGACCAATAAATGGGGAAATTAGGGGAGTGGACCAATAAATGGGGAAATTAGGGGAGTGGGCAAGTAAATGGGGAAATTAGGGGAGTGGACCAATAAATGGGGAAATTAGGGGAGTGGACCAGTCAATGGGGAAATTAGGGGAGTGGACCAGTAAATGGGGAAATTAGGGGAGTGGACCAGTAAATGGGGAAATTTGGGGAGTGGACCAGTAAATGGGGAAACTAGGGGAGTGTACTCGTGAATGTGGAAATTAAGAGAGTGGACCAGTAAATGGGGAAATTAGGGGAGTGAACCAGTAAATGGGGAAATTAGGGGAGTGGACCAATGAAAGGAGAAATTAGGGGAGTGGACCAATAAATGGGGAAAATGGGAAGTGGACCAATAAATGTGGAAATTAGGGGAGTAAACCAGTCAATGGGGAAATTTGGGGAGTGGAGCAATAAATGGGGTAATTAGTGGAGTGAAGGAGTAAATGGGGAAATTAGGGTAGTGGACCAGTAAATGGGGAAAATGGGGAATGGACCAGTAAATGGGGAAAATGGGGAGTGGACCAGTAAATGGGGGAGTTAGGGGAGTGGACCAGTAAATGTGGAAATTAGGGGAGTGGACCAGTAAATGGGGAAAATAGGGGAGTGGGCAAGTAAATGGGGAAATTAGGGGAGTGGACCAATTAATGGGGAAATTAGTGGAGTGGACCAGTAACTGCGGAAATTAGGGGAGTGGGCCAATAAATGGGGAAATTAGGGAAGTGAACCAGTAAATGGGGAAATTAGGTGAGTGGACCAGTAAATGGGGAAATTAGGGGAGTGCACCAACAAACGGGGAAATTAGGGGTGTGGACCAATAAATGGGGAAATTAGGGAAGTGAACCAATAAATGGGGAAATTAGTGGAGTGGACCAATAAATGGGGAAATTAGGGGAGTGGGCCAATAAATGGGGAAATTAGGGGAGTGAACCAGTAAATGGGGAAAATAGGGGAGTGGACCAATATATGGGGAAATTAGGGGAGTGAACCAGTAAATGGGGAAATTAGGGTAGTGGACCAATAAACGGGGAAATTAGGGGAGAGGACCAATAAATTGGAAAATTAGGGGAGTGGACCAGTAAATGGGGAAATGAGGGGAGTGGATCAATAAATGGGGAAATTAGGGGAATAAACCAGTAAATAGGGAAAATAGGGGAGTGGACCAATAAATGGGGAAATTAGCGGAGTAAACTAGTAAATGGGGCAAATGGGGAGTGCACCAATAAATGGGGAAATTAGGGGAGTGAACCAGTAAATGGGGAAATTGGGGGTGAACCAGTAAATGGGGTAATTAGGGGAGTGACCCAATAAATGAGGAAATTCGGGGATTGGACCAGTAAATGGGGAAATGAGGGGAGTGAACCAGTAAATGGGAAAATTAGGGGAGTGAACCAGTAATTGGGGAAAATGGGGAGTGGACCAGTAATTAGGGGAGTTAGGGGGTGAACCAGTGAATGCGAAAAATGGGGAGTGGTCCAGTAAATGGGGGAGTTAGGGGAGTGGACCTGTAAATCTGGAAATTCGGTGAGTGGACCAATGAATGGGGAACTTAGGGGAGTGGACCAGTAAATGAGGAAATTATGGGAGTGGACGAGTAAATGGGGAAATTAGGGGATGGACCAGTAAATGGGGAAATTAGGGGAGTGAACCAGTAAATGGGGAAACTAAGGGAGTGAACCAGTAAACGGGAAATTAGGGGAGCGGACCAATAAATGGGGAAAATAGGGGAGTGGACCAGTAAATGGGGAATTTAGGGGAGTGAACCATTAAATGGGGAAATTAGGGAAGTGAACCTGTAAATGGGGAAATTATGGGCGTGGATCAATAAATGGGGAAATTGGTGGAGTGGGCCAATAAATGGGAAATGAGGGGAGTGGACCAATAAATGGGGAAGTTAGGGGAGTGGACCAATCAATGGGGAAATTAGGGGAGTGAACCAGTAAATGGGGAAAATGGGGAGTGGCCCTATAAATTGGGAAATTAGGGGAGTGGACCAGTAAATGGGGAAATTAGGGGAGTGGACCAATAAATGGGGAAATTAGGGGAGTGGGCAAGTAAATGGGGAAATTAGGGGAGTGGACCAATAAATGGGGAAATTAGGGGAGTGGACCAGTCAATGGGGAAATTAGGGGAGGGGACCAGTAAATGGGGAAATTAGGGGAGTGGACCAGTAAATGGGGAAATTTGGGGAGTGGACCAGTAAGTGGGGAAACTAGGGGAGTGGACTCGTGAATGTGGAAATTAAGAGAGTGGACCAGTAAATGGGGAAATTAGGGGAGTGAACCAGTAAATGGGGAAATTAGGGGAGTGGACCAATAAATGGGGAAATTAGGTGAGTGAACCAGTAAATGGGGAATACAGTGGAGTGGACCAATAAAAGGAGAAATTAGGGGAGTGGACCAATAAATGGGGAAAATGGGAAGTGGACCAATAAATGTGGAAATTAGGGGAATAAACCAGTCAATGGGGAAATTTGGGGAGTGGAGCAATAAATGGGGAAATTAGTGGAGTGAAGGAGTAAATGGGGAAAATGGGGAGTGGACCAGTAAATGGGGGAGTTAGGGGAGTGGACCAGTAAATGTGGAAATTAGGGGAGTGGACCAGTAAATGGGGAAAATAGGGGAGTGGGCAAGTAAATGGGGAAATTAGGGGAGTGGACCAATTAATGGGGAAATTAGTGGAGTGGACCAGTAACTGCGGAAATTTGGGGAGTGGGCCAATAAATGGGGAAATTAGGGAAGTGAACCAGTAAATGGGGAAATTAGGTGAGTGGACCAGTAAATGGGGAAATTAGGGGAGTGCAACAACAAACGGGGAAATTAGGGGAGTGGAACAATAAATGGGGAAATTCGGGAAGTGAACCAATAAATGGGGAAATTCGTGGAGTGGACCAATAAATGGGGAAATTTGGGGAGTGGGCCAATAAATGGGGAAATTAGGGGAGTGAACCAGTAAATGGGGAAAATAGGGGAGTGGACCAATATATGGGGAAATTAGGGGAGTGAACCAGTAAATGGGGAAATTAGGGTAGTGGACCAATAAACGTGGAAATTATGGGAGAGGACCAATAAATTGGGAAATTAGGGGAGTGGACCAGTAAATGGGGAAATGAGGGGAGTTGATCAATAAATGGGGAAATTCGGGGAATGAACCAGTAAATAGGGAAAATAGGGGAGTGGACCAATAATTGGGGAAATTAGCCGAGTAAACTAGTAAATGGGGAAAATGGGGAGTGCACCAATAAATGGGGAAATTAGGGGAGTGAACCAGTAAATGGGGAAATTGGGGGTTGAATCAGTAAATGGGGTAATTAGGGGAGTGACCCAATAAATGAGGAAATTCGGGAATTGGACCAGTAAATGGGGAAATGAGGGGAGTGAACCAGTAAATGGGAAAATTGGGGAGTGAACCAGTAAATGGGGAAAATGGGGAGTGGACCAGTAAATGGGGGAGTTAGGGGAGTGGACCTGTAAATCTGGAAATTCGGGGAGAGGACCAGTGAATGGGGAACTTAGGGGAGTGGACCAGTAAATGAGGAAATTATGGGAGTGGACCAGTAAATGGGGAACTTAGGGGAGTGGACCTGTAAATGGGGAAATTAGGGGAGTGTGCCAATAAATGGGGAAATTAGGTGAGTGAACCAGTAAATGGGGAAAATGGGGAATGGGCCAATAAATGGGGAAATTAGGGGAGTGGACCATAAATCGTGAAATTAGGGGCGTGGACCAATAAATGGGGAAATTAGGGGAGTGGACCAGTAAATGGGGAAATTAGGGGAGTGGACCAGTAAATGGGGTAATTAGGGTAGTGGACATGTAAATGGTGAAATTAGGGGAGTGGACCAGTAAATTGGGAAATCAGGGGAGTGGACCAATAAATGGGGAATTTAGGGGAGTGGACCAGTAAATGGGGAAATTAGGGGAGTGGACCAGTAAATGGGTAAAATGGGGAGTGGGCCAATCTATGGGGAAATTAGGGGAGTTGACCAGTAAATGGGGAAATTTGGGCAGTGGACCAATAAATGGGGAATTTAGGGGAGTGGACCAGTAAATGGGGAAATTAGGGGAGTGGACCAGTAAATGGGGAAAATGGGGAGTGGACCAGTCAATGGGGAAATCAGGGGAGTGGACCACTAAATGGGGAAATGAGGGGAGAGGACCAGTAAATGGGGAAATTAGGGGAGTGAACCAGGAAATGGGAGGAATTTAGTGGAGTGGACCAATAAATGAGAAAATTAGGGGAGTGGACCAATAAATGGGGAAATTAGGGGAGTGGACCAATAAATGGGGAAAGTAGGGGAGTGAACCAGAAAATGGGGAAATTAGGGGAGTGGACCAATCAATGGGGAAATTAGGGGAGTGAACCAGTAAATGGGGAAATTAGGGGATTGAACCAATAAATGGGGAAATCAGGGGAGTGGGCCAATAAATGGGGAAATTTGGAGAATGAAGCAGTGAATGGGGAAAGTTAGGGGAGTGGACGAGTAAATGGGGAAATTAGGGGAGTGAACCAATAAATGGGGAAATTAGGGGAGTGGACCACGAAATGGGGAAATGAGGGGAGAGGACCAGTAAATGGGGAAATTAGGGGAGTGAACCAGGAAATGGGAGGAATTTAGTGGAGTGGACCAATAAATGGGAAAATTCGGGGAGTGGACCAATAAATGGGGAAATTAGGGGAGTGGACCAATAAATGGGGAAAGTTGGGGAGTGAACCAGGAAATGGGGAAATTAGGTGAGTGGACCAATCAATGGGGAAATTAGGGTAGTGAACCAGTAAATGGGGAAATTAGTGGACTGGACCAATAAATGGAGAAATTAGGGGAGTAGTCCAATGAAATGGGAAACTCGAGGAGTGAACCAGTAAATGGGGATGTTAGGGGAGTGAACCAAATAAATGGGGAAATTAGGGGAGTGAACCAGTAAATGGGGAAAATGCGGAGTGGACGAGTAAATGGGGAAATTAGGGGAGTGGACCAGTAAATGGGGAAATTAGAGGAGTGGACCAATAAATGTGGAAATTAGGCGAGTGGACCAATAAATGGGGAAATTAGGGGAGTGAACCAGAAAATGGGGAAATTAGGGGAGTGGACCAGTAAATGCGGAAATTAGGGGAGTGGACCTGTAAATGTGGAAATTGGGGGAGTGGACCAGTAAATGGGGAAATTAGGGGAGTGAACCTGTAAATGGGGAAATAAGGGGAATGGACCAGTTAATGTGGAAATTAGGGGAGTGAACCAATAAATGGGGAAATTAGGGGAGTGGACCAGTAAATGGGGAAATTAGGGGAGTGAACCAGTAAATGGGGAAATTAGTGGAGTGGACCAATAAATGGGAAAATTAGGGGAGTGAACCAGTAAATGGGGACATTAGTGGACTTGACCAATAAATGGCGAAATTAGCGGAGTGGTCCAATAAATGGAGAAATTAGGCGAGTGAAACAGTAAATGGGGATATTAGGGGAGTGAACCAAATAAATGGGGAAATTAGGGGAGTGAACCAGTAAATGGAGAAATTACGGGAGTGGACCAATCAATGGGGAAATTATGGGAGTGGAAAAATAAATGGGGAAAATGGGGAATGGACCAACAAATGGGGAAATTGGTGGAGTAAACCAGTAAATGAGGAAATTAGGGGAGTGGACCAAAAATGGGGAAATTAGGAGAGTGAACCAGTAAATGGGGAAAATGGGGAGTGGACCAATAAACGGGGAAATTAGGGGAGTGAACCAGTAAATGGGGAAATTAGGGGAGTGAAACAGTAAATGTGGAAATTCGGGGAGTGAACCAATAAATGGGGAAATTAGGGGAGTGGACAATTAAATGGGGAATTTCGGGGAGTGGACCTGTAAATGTGGAAATTGGGGGAGTGGACCAGCAAATGGGGAAATTAGGGGAGTGAACCTGTAAATGGGGAAATAAGGGGAATGGACCAGTTCATGGGGAAATTAGGGGAGTGGATATGTAAATGGGGAAATTAGGGGAGTGGACAAGTAAATGGGGAAATTAGGGGAGTGGACCAGTAAATGGGGAAATTCGGGGAGTGGACCAGTAAATGTGGAAAATGGGGAGTGGACCAGTAAATGGGGAAATTGGGGGAGAGGACCAGTAAATGGGGAAATTTGGGGAGTGGACTAGTAAATGGGGAAATTAGAGTAGTGGACCAATAAATGGGGAAAATGGGGAGTGGACCAATAAACCGGAAAATTAGGGGAGTGAACCAGTAAATGGGGAAATTAGGGGAGTGAACCAGTAAATGTGGAAATTCGGGGAGTGAACCAATAAATGGGGAAATTAGGGGAGTGGACCAGTAAATGGGGAAATTAGGGGAGTGAACCAGTAAATTGGGAAATTAGTGGAGTGGACCAATAAATGGGAAAATTCGGGGAGTGAACCAGTAAATGGGGAAATTAGTGGACTGTACCAATAAATGGGGAAATTAGTGGAGTGGTCCAATAAATGGGGAAATTAGGGGAGTGAACCAGTAAATGGGGATATTAGGGGAGTGAACCAAATAAATGGGGAAATTAGGGGAGTGAACCAGTAAATGGAGAAATTACGGGAGTGGACCAATCAATGGGGAAATTATGGGAGTGGAAAAATAAATGGGGAAAATGGGGAATGGACCAATCAATGGGGAAATTGGTGGAGTAAACCAGTAAATGAGGAAATTAGGGGAGTGGACCAAAAATGGGGAAATTAGGAGAGTGAACCAGTAAATGGGGAAAATGGGTAGTGGACCAATAAACCGGGAAATTAGGGGAGTGAACCAGTAAATGGGGAAATTCGGGGAGTGAACCAGTAAATGTGGAAATTCGGGGAGTGAACCAATAAATGGGGAAATTAGGGGAGTGGACCAGTAAATGGGGAAATTAGGGGAGTGAACCAGTAAATGGGGAAATTAGGGGAGTGGACCAATAAATGGGAAAATAGGGGAGTGGACCAGAAAATGGGGAAATTAGGGGAGTGAACCAGTAAATGGGGAAATTAGTGGACTGGACCAATAAATGGAGAAATTAGGGGAGTGGTCCAATAAATGGGGAAATTCGGGGAGTGAACCAGTAAATGGAGAAATTAGGGGAGTGGACCAATCAATGGGGAAATTACGGGAGTGGAAAAATAAATGGGGAAAATGGGGAATGGAGCAATAAATGGGGAAATTGGTGGAGTAAACCAGTAAATGAGGAAATTAGGGGAGTGGACCAAAAATGGGGAAATTCGGAGAGTGAAACAGTAAATGGAGAAAATGGGGAGTGGACCAATAAATGGGGAAATTAGGGGAGAGAACCAGTAAATGTGGAAATTCGGGGAGTGAACCAATAAATGGGGAAATTAGGGGAGTGGACCAGTAAATGGGGAAATTAGGGGAGTGGACGTGTAAATGGGGAAAATGGGGAGTGGATCAGTAGATGGGGGAATTAGGGGAGTGGACCAGTAAGTGGGGAAAATGGGGAGTGGACCAATAAATGTGGAAATTTGGGGAGTGAACCAGTAAATGGGGAAATTGGGGGAGTGGACCAATAAATGGGGAAATTAGGGGAGTAGACCAGTAAATGGGGAAATTAGGGGAGTGGACCAGTAAATGGGGAACTTTGGGGAGTGGACCAATAAATGTGGAAATTAGGGGAGTGAACTAGTAAACAGGGAAATTCGGGGACTGGTCCAGTAAATGGTGAAAATGGGGAGTGGAACAGTAAATGTAGAAATTGGGGGAGTGGACCAGTAAATGGGGAAGTTAGGGGAGTGAACCAGTAAATGGGGAAATTAGGGGAGTGGACGAGTAAATGGGGAAATTAGGGGAGTGAACCAATAAATGGGGAAATTAGGGGAGTGGACGAGTAAATGGGGAAATTAGGGGAGTTGAACTGTAAATCGGGAAAATGGGGAGTGGACCAGTGAATGTGGGAATTATGGGAGTGGACCAATAAATGGGGAAATTAGGGGAGTGAACCAGTAAATGTGGAAATTAGGGGAGTGAACCAGTAAATGCGGAAATTAGGAGAGTGAACCAATAAATGGGGAAATTAGTGGAGTGGAGCAGTAAATGGGGAAACTAGGGGAGTGAACCAGTAAATGGGGAAAATGGAGAGTGGACCAGAAAATGGGGGAATTACGGGAGTGGACCATTAAATGGGGAATTAGGGGAGTGGACCTGTAAATGTGGAAATTGGGGGAGTGGACCAGTAAATGGGGAAATTAGGGGAATGAACCTGTAAATGGGGCAATAAGGGGAATGGACCAGTTAATGGGGAAATTAGGGGAGTGGCGATGTAAATGGTGAAATTAGGGGAGTGGACAAGTAAATGGGGAAATTAGGGTAGAGGACCAGTAAATGGGGAAAATGGGGAGTGGACCAATAAACGGGGAAATTAGGGGAGTGAACCAGTCAATGGGGAAATTCGGGGAGTGGACTAGTAAATGGGGAAAATGGGGAGTGGACCAGTAAATGTGGAAATTCGGGGAATGGACTAGTAAATGGGGAAATTAGAGTAGTGGACCAATAAATGGGGAAATTAGGGGAGTGAACCAGTAAATGGGGAAGTTAGGGGAGTGGACCAATAATGGGGAAATTAGGGGAGTGAACCAGGAAATGGGGAAAATGGGGAGTGGACCAATAAACGGGGAAATTAGGGGGGTGAACCAGTAAATGGGGAAATTAGGGGAGTGAACCAGTAAATGTGGTAATTCGGGGAGTGAACCAATAAATGGCGAAATTAGGGGAGTGGACCAGTAAATGGAGAAATTAGGGGAGTGAACCAGTAAATGGGGAAATTAGCGGAGTGGTCAAATAAATGGGGAAATTAGGGTCGTGAACCAGTAAATGGGGAAATTAGGGAAGTGGACCAATAAATTAGGAAATTAGGGGAGTGAACCAGTAAATGGGGAAATTAGTGGACTGGACCAATAAATGGGGAAATTAGGGGAGTGGTCCAATAAATGGGGAAATTGGTGGAGTAAACCAGTAAATGAGGAAATTAGGGGAGTGGACCAAAAATGGGGAAATTCGGAGAGTGAACCAGTAAATGGAGAAAATGGGGAGTGGACCAATAAATGGGGAAATTAGGGGAGTGAACCAGTAAATGGGGAAATTAGGGGAGTGAACCAGTAAATGTGGAAATTCGGGGAGTGAACCAATAAATGGGGAAATTAGGGGAGTGGACCAGTAAATGGGGAAATTAGGGGAGTGGACGTGTAAATGGGGAAAATGGGGAGTGGTCCAGCAGATGGGGGAATTAGGGGAGTGGACCAGTAAGTGGGGAAAATGGGGAGTGGACCAATAAATGTGGAAATTTGGGGAGTGAACCAGTAAATGGGGAAATTAGGGGAGTGGACCAATAAATGGGGAAATTAGGGGAGTAGACCAGTAAATGGGGAAATTAGGATAGTGGACCAGAAAATGGGGAAATTAGGGGAGTGGACCAGTAAATGGGGAAATTAGCAGAGTGGACAAGTAAATGGGGAAATTAGTGGAGTGGACCAATAAATGAGGAAATTGTGGAGTGGACCAGTAAATGGGGAAATTAGGGGAGTGGACCAGTAAATGGGGAACTTTGGGGAGTGGACCAATAAATGGGGAAATTTGGGGAGTGAACCAGTAAAAGGGGAAATTAGGGGAGTGGACCAATAAATGGGGAAATTAGGGGAGTAGACCAGTAAATGGGGAAATTAGGGGAGTGGACGAGTAAATGGGGAAATTAGGGGAGTGGACCAATAATGGGGAAATTAGGGGAGTGAACCACTAAATGGGGAAAATGGGGAGTGGACCAATAAACGGGGAAATTAGGGGAGTGAACCAGTAAATGGGGAAATTAGGGGAGTGAACCAGTAAATGTGGTAATTCGGGGAGTGAACCAATAAATGGGGAAATTAGGGGAGTGGACCAGTAAATGGGGAAATTAGGGGAGTGAACCAGTAAATGGGGAAATTAGGGAAGTGGACCGATAAATTGGGAAATTAGGGGAGTGAACCAGTAAATGGGGAAAATAGTGGACTGGACCAATAAATGGGTAAATTAGGGGAGTGAACCAATAAATGGGGAAATTAGGGGAGTGGACCAGTAAATGGGGAAATTAGGGGAGTGAACCAGTAAATGGGGAAATTAGGGGAGTGGACCAATAAATGGGGAAATTAGGGGAGTAGACCAGTAAATGGGGAATTTAGGGTAGTGGACCAGAAAATCGGGAAATTAGGGGAGTGGACCAGTCAATGAGGAAATTAGCAGAGTGGACAAGTAAATGAGGAAATTCGCGGAGTGGACCAATAAATGAGGAAATTGGGGAGTG
Source organism: Heptranchias perlo (assembly GCF_035084215.1). Lineage (NCBI taxonomy): Eukaryota > Metazoa > Chordata > Chondrichthyes > Hexanchiformes > Hexanchidae > Heptranchias > Heptranchias perlo. The sequence goes on from NC_090365.1 coordinate 11,093,118, forward strand.
GACCAGTAAATGGGGAAATTAGGGGAGTGGTCCAGTAAATGGGGAACTTTGGGGAGTGGACCAGTAAATGGGGAAATTAGGGGAGTGGACCTATAAATGGGGAAATTAGGGGAGTAGACCAGTAAATGGAGAAATTAGGCGAGTGGACCAATAAATGTCGAAATTAGGGGAGTGAACTAGTAAACGGGGAAATTCGGGGACTGGTCCAGTAAATGGTGAAAATGGGGAGTGGACCAGTAAATGTAGAAATTGGGGGAGTGGACCAGTAAATGGGGAAATTAGGGGAATGGACGAGTAAATGGGGAAATTTGGGGAGTGAACCAATTAATGGGGAAATTAGGGGAGTGGACGAGGAAATGGGGAAATTAGGGGAGTGGACCTGTAAATCGGGAAAATGGGGAGTGGACCAGTAAATGGGGGAAATAGGGGAGTGGACCAGTAAATGGGGAAAATGGGGAGTGGACCAGTAAATGGGGGAATTAGGGGAGTGAACCAATAAATGGGGAAATTAGGGGAGTGGACGAGTAAATGGGGAAATTAGGGGAGTGGACCTGTAAATCGGGAAAATGGGGAGTGGACCAGTCAATGGGGGAATTAGGGGAGTGGACCAGTAAATGGGGGAATTATGTGAGTGGACCAATAAATGGGGAAATTAGGGGAGTGAACCAGTAAATGGGGAAATTAGGGAAGTGAACCAGTAAATGCGGAAATTAGGGGAGTGAACCAATAAATGGGGAAATTAGTGGAGTGGAGCAGTAAATGGGGAAACTAGGGGAGTGAACCAGTAAATGGGGAAAATGGGGAGTGGACCAGAAAATGGGGGAATTACGGGAGTGGACAATTAAATGGGGAAATTAGGGGAGTGAACCAGTAAATGGGGAAATAAGGGGAATGGACCAGTTAATGGGGAAATTAGGGGAGTGGATATGTAAATGGAGAAATTAGGGGAGTGGAAAAGTAAATGGGGAAATTAGGGGAGTGGAGCAGCAAATGGGGAAATTCGGGGAGTGGACCAGTAAATGTGGAAAATGGGGAGTGGACAAGTAAATGGGGAAATTGGGGGAGTGGACCAGTAAATGGGGAAATTTGGGGAGTGGACTAGTAAATGGGGAAATTAGAGCAGTGGACCAATAAATGGGGAAATTAGGGGAGTGGTCCAATAAATGGGGAAATTAGGGGAGTGAACCAGTAAATGGGGAAAATGGGGAGTGGACCAATACACGGGGAAATTAGGGGAGTGAACCAGTAAATGGGGAAATTAGAGGAGTGAACCAGTAAATGTGGAAATTCGGGGAGTGAACCAATAAATGGGGAAATTTGGGGAGTGGACCAGTAAATGGGGAAATTAGGGGAGTGAATCAGTAAATGGGGAAATTAGTGGAGTGGACCAATAAATGGGAAAATTCGGGGAGTGAACCAGTAAATGGGGAAATTAGTGGACTGGACCAATAAATGGCGAAATTGGGGGAGTGGGCCAATAAATGGGGAAATTAGGGGAGTGAACCAGTAAATGGGGAAAATGGGGAGTGGCCCTATAAATTGGGAAATTAGGGGAGTGGACCAGTAAATGGGGATATGAGGGGAGTGGACCAATAAATGGGGAAATTAGGGGAGTGGACCAGTCAATGGGGAAATTAGGGGAGTGGACCAGTAAATGGGGAAATTTGGGGAGTGGACCAGTAAATGGGGAAAATAGGGGAGTGGACTCGTGAATGTGGAAATTAAGAGAGTGGACCAGTAAATGGGGAAATTAGGGGAGTGAACCAGTAAATGGGGAAATTAGGGGAGTGGACCAATAAATGGGGAAATTAGGTGAGTGAACCAGTAAATTGGGAATATAGTGGAGTGGACCAATAAAAGGAGAAATTAGGGGAGTGGACCAATAAATGGGGTAAATGGGAAGTGGAACAATAAATGTGGAAATTAGGGGAGTAAACCAGTCAATGGGGAAATTTGGGGAGTGGAGCAACAAATGGGGAAATTAGTGGAGTGAAGGAGTAAATGGGGAAATCAGGGTAGTGGACCAGTAAATGGGGAAAATGGGGAATGGACCAGTAAATGGGGAAAATGGGGAGTGGACCAGGAAATGGGGGAGTTAGGGGAGTGCACCAGTAAATGTGGAAATTAGGGGAGTGGAGCAGTAAATGGGGAAAATAGGGGAGTGGGCAAGTAAATGGGGAAATTAGGGGAGTGGACCAATTAATGGGGAAATTAGTGGAGTGGACCAGTAACTGGGGAAATTAGGGGAGTGGGCCAATAAATGGGGAAATTAGGGGAGTGGGCCAATAAATGGGAAAATTAGGGGATTGAACCAGTAAATGGGGAAAATAGGGGAGTGGACCAGTATATGGGGAAATTAGGGGAGTGAACCAGTAAATGGGGAAATTAGTGGAGTGGACCAATAAATGGGGAAATTTGGGGAGTGGGCCAATAAATGGGGAAATTAGGGGAGTGAACCAGTAATTGGGGAAAATAGGGGAGTGGACCAATATATGGGGAAATTAGGGGAGTGAACCAGTAAATGGGGAAATTAGGGTAGTGGACCAATAAACGGGGAAATTAGGGGAGAGGACCAATAAATTGGGAAATTAGGGGAGTGGACCAGTAAATGGGGAAATGAGGGGAGTGGATCAATAAATGGGGAAATTAGGGGAATGAACCAGTAAATAGGGAAAATAGGGGAGTGGACCAATAAATGGGGAAATTAGCGGAGTAAACTAGTAAATGGGGAAAATGGGGAGTGCACCAATAAATGTGGAAATTAGGGGAGTGAACCAGTAAATGGGGAAAATGGGGAGTGGACCAGTAATTGGGGGAGTTAGGGGGGTGAACCAGTGAATGCGAAAAATGGGGAGTGGACCAGTAAATGGGGGAGTTAGGGGAGTGGACCTGTAAATGGGGAAAATGGGGAGTGGACCAGTAATTGGGAGCGTTAGGGGGGTGAACCAGTGAATGCGAAAAATGGGGAGTGGACCAGTAAATGGGGGAGTTAGGGGAGTGGACCTGTAAATCTGGAAATTCGGGGAGTGGACCAATGAATGGGGAACTTAGGGGAGTGGACCAGTAAATGAGGAAATTATGGGAGTGAACCAGCAAATGGGGAAATTAGGGGATGGACCAGTAAATGGGGAATTTAGGCGAGTGAACCAGTAAATGGGGAAATTAAGGGAGTGGACCAGTAAATGGGGAAATTAGGGGAGTGAATCAGTAAATGGAGAAATTCGTGGAGTGGACCAATAAATGGGAAAATTCGGGGAGTGAACCAGTAAATGGGGAAATTAGTGGACTGGACCAATAAATGGCGAAATTGGGGGAGTGGGCCAATAAATGGGGAAATTAGGGGAGTGAACCAGTAAATGGGGAAAATGGGGAGTGGCCCTATAAATTGGGAAATTAGGGGAGTGGACCAGTAAATGGGGATATTAGGGGAGTGGACCAATAAATGGGGAAATTAGGGGAGTGGACCAGTCAATGGGGAAATTAGGGGAGTGGACCAGTAAATGGGGAAATTTGGGGAGTGGACCAATAAATGGGGTAAATGGGAAGTGGAACAATAAATGTGGAAATTAGGGGAGTAAACCAGTCAATGGGGAAATTTGGGGAGTGGAGCAATAAATGGGGAAATTAGTGGAGTGAAGGAGTAAATGGGGAAATCAGGGTAGTGGACCAGTAAATGGGGAAAATGGGGAATGGACCAGTAAATGGGGAAAATGGGGAGTGGACCAGGAAATGGGGGAGTTAGGGGAGTGGGCAAGTAAATGGGGAAATTAGGGGAGTGGAGCAGTAAATGGGGAAAATAGGGGAGTGGGCAAGTAAATGGGGAAATTAGGGGAGTGGACCAATTAATGGGGAAATTAGTGGAGTGGACCAGTAACTGGGGAAATTAGGGGAGTGGGCCAATAAATGGGGAAATTAGGGGAGTGGGCCAATAAATGGGGAAATTAGGGGATTGAACCAGTAAATGGGGAAAATAGGGGAGTGGACCAGTATATGGGGAAATTAGGGGAGTGAACCAGTAAATGGGGAAATTAGGATAGTGGACCAATAAACGGGGAAATTAGGGGAGAGGACCAATAAATTGGGAAATTAGGGGAGTGGACCAGTAAATGGGGAAATGAGGGGAGTGGACCAATAAATGGGAAATTAGGGGAATGAACCAGTAAATAGGGAAAATAGGGGAGTGCACCAACAAACTGGGAAATTAGGGGAGTGGACCAATAAATGGGGAAATTAGGGAAGTGAACCAGTAAATGGGGAAATTAGTGGAGTGGACCAATAAATGGGGAAATTTGGGGAGTGGGCCAATAAACGGGGAAATTAGGGGAGAGGACCAATAAATTGGGAAATTAGGGGAGTGGACCAGTAAATGGGGAAATGAGCGGAGTGGATCAATAAATGGGGAAATTAGGGGAATGAACCAGTAAATAGGGAAAATAGGGGAGTGGACCAATAAATGGGGAAATTAGCGGAGTAAACTAGTAAATGGGGAAAATGGGGAGTGCACCAATAAATGTGGAAATTAGTGGAGTGAACCAGTAAATGGGGAAATTGGGGGGTGAACCAGTAAATGGGGTAATTAGGGGAGTGACCCAATAAATGAGGAAATTCGGGGATTGGACCAGTAAATGGGGAAATGAGGGGAGTGAACCAGTAAATGGGAAAATTAGGGGAGTGAACCAGTAAATGGGGAAAATGGGGAGTGGACCAGTAATTGGGGGAGTTAGGGGGGTGAACCAGTAAATTGGGAAAATTAGGGGAGTGAACCAGTAAATGGGGAACTTCGGGGAGTGGACCAGTAAATGAGGAAATTATGGGAGTGAACCAGCAAATGGGGAAATTAGAGGTGTGGACCAATAAATGGGGAAAATAGGGGAGTGGACCAGTAAATGGGGAAATTAGGGGAGTGGACCAATAAATGGGGAAAATAGGGGAGTGGACCAGTAAATGGGGAAATTAGGGGAGTGAACCATTAAATGGGGAAATTAGGGAAGTGAACCTGTTCATGGGGAAATTATGGGCGTGGATCAATAAATGGGGAAATTGGTGGAGTGGGCCAATAAATGGGAAATGAGGGGAGTGGACCAATAAATGGGGAAATTAGGGGAGTGGACCAATCAATGGGGAAATTAGGGGAGTGAACAAGAAAATGGGGAAATTAGGGGAGTGAACCAGTAAATGGGGAAATTAGGGTTGTGGACCAATAACTGGGGAAATTAGGGGAGTGGAACAGTAAATGGGGAAATTCGGGGAGTGGGCAAGTAAATGGGGAAATTAGGGGAGTGGACCAATAAATGGGGAATTTAGGGGAGTGGACCAGTCAATGGGGAAATTAGGGGAGTGGACCAGTAAATGGGGAAATTAGGGGAGTGGACCAGTAAATGGGGAAATTTGGGGAGTGGACCAGTAAATGGGGAAACTAGGGGAGTGTACTCGTGAATGTGGAAATTAAGAGAGTGGACCAGTAAATGGGGAAATTAGGGGAGTGAACCAGTAAATGGGGAAATTAGGGGAGTGGACCAATAAATGGGGAAATTAGGTGAGTGAACCAGTAAATGGGGAATATAGTGGAGTGGACCAATGAAAGGAGAAATTAGGGGAGTGGACCAATAAATGGGGAAAATGGGAAGTGGACCAATCAATGGGGAAATTAGGGGAGTGAACAAGAAAATGGGGAAATTAGGGGAGTGAACCAGTAAATGGGGAAGTTGGGGGAGTGAACCAGTAAATGGGGAAATTAGGGTTGTGGACCAATAAATGGGGAAATTAGGGGAGTGGAACAGTAAATGGGGAAATTAGGGGAGTGGGCCAATAAATGGGGAAATTAGGGGAGTGAACCAATAAATGGGGAAAATGGGGAGTGGCCCTATAAATTGGGAAATTAGGGGAGTGGACCAGTAAATGGGGAAATTAGGGGAGTGGAACAATAAATGGGGAAATTAGGGGAGTGGGCAAGTAAATGGGGAAATTAGGGGAGTAAACCAGTCAATGGGGAAATTTGGGGAGTGGAGCAACAAATGGGGAAATTAGTGGAGTGAAGGAGTAAATGGGGAAATCAGGGTAGTGGACCAGTAAATGGGGAAAATGGGGAATGGACCAGTAAATGGGGAAAATGGGGAGTGGACCAGGAAATGGGGGAGTTAGGGGAGTGCACCAGTAAATGTGGAAATTAGGGGAGTGGAGCAGTAAATGGGGAAAATAGGGGAGTGGGCAAGTAAATGGGGAAATTAGGGGAGTGGACCAATTAATGGGGAAATTAGTGGAGTGGACCAGTAACTGGGGAAATTAGGGGAGTGGGCCAATAAATGGGGAAATTAGGGGAGTGGGCCAATAAATGGGAAAATTAGGGGATTGAACCAGTAAATGGGGAAAATAGGGGAGTGGACCAGTATATGGGGAAATTAGGGGAGTGAACCAGTAAATGGGGAAATGAGGGGAGAGGACCAATAAATTGGGAAATTAGGGGAGTGGACCAGTAAATGGGGAAATGAGGGGAGTGGACCAATAAATGGGGAAATTAGGGGAATGAAACAGTAAATAGGGAAAATAGGGGAGTGCACCAACAAACGAGGAAATTAGGGGAGTGGACCAATAAATGGGGAAATTAGGGAAGTGAACCAGTAAATGGGGAAATTAGTGGAGTGGACCAATAAATGGGGAAATTTGGGGAGTGGGCCAATAAATGGGGAAATTAGGGGAGTGAACCAGTAATTGGGGAAAATAGGGGAGTGGACCAATATATGGGGAAATTAGGGGAGTGAACCAGTAAATGGGGAAATTAGGGTAGTGGACCAATAAACGGGGAAATTAGGGGAGAGGACCAATAAATTGGGAAATTAGGGGAGTGGACCAGTAAATGGGGAAATGAGGGGAGTGGATCAATAAATGGGGAAATTAGGGGAATGAACCAGTAAATAGGGAAAATAGGGGAGTGGACCAATAAATGGGGAAATTAGCGGAGTTAACTAGTAAATGGGGAAAATGGGGAGTGCACCAATAAATGTGGAAATTAGGGGAGTGAACCAGTAAATGGGGAAATTGGGGGGTGAACCAGTAAATGGGGTAATTAGGGGAGTGACCCAATAAATGAGGAAATTCGGGGATTGGACCAGTAAATGGGGAAATGAGGGGAGTGAACCAGTAAATGGGAAAATTAGGGGAGTGAACCAGTAAATGGGGAAAATGGGGAGTGGACCAGTAATTGGGGGAGTTAGGGGGGTGAACCAGTGAATGCGAAAAATGGGGAGTGGACCAGTAAATGGGGGAGTTAGGGGAGTGGACCTGTAAATCTGGAAATTCGGGGAGTGGACCAATGAATGGGGAACTTAGGGGAGTGGACCAGTAAATGAGGAAATTATGGGAGTGAACCAGCAAATGGGGAAATTAGGGGATGGACCAGTAAATGGGGAATTTAGGCGAGTGAACCAGTAAATGGGGAAATTAGAGGTGTGGACCAATAAATGGGGAAATATGGGGATTTAACCAGTAAATGGGGAAATTAAGGGAGTGGACCAGTAAATGGGGAAATTAGGGGAGTGAATCAGTAAATGGAGAAATTAGTGGAGTGGACCAATAAATGGGAAAATTCGGGGAGTGAACCAGTAAATGGGGAAATTAGTAGACTGGACCAATAAATGGCAAAATTGGGGGAGTGGGCCAATAAATGGGGAAATTAGGGGAGTGAACCAGTAAATGGGGAAAATGGGGAGTGGCCCTATAAATTGGGAAATTAGGGGAGTGGACCAGTAAATGGGGATATTAGGGGAGTGGACCAATAAATGGGGAAATTAGGGGAGTGGACCAGTCAATGGGGAAATTAGGGGAGTGGACCAGTAAATGGGGAAATTTGGGGAGTGGACCAGTAAATGGGGAAAATAGGGGAGTGGACTCGTGAATGTGGAAATTAAGAGAGTGGACCAGTAAATGGGGAAATTAGGGGAGTGAACCAGTAAATGGGGAAATTAGGGGAGTGGACCAATAAATGGGCAAATTAGGTGAGTGAACCAGTAAATGGGGAATATAGTGGAGTGGACCAATAAAAGGAGAAATTAGGGGAGTGGACCAATAAATGGGGTAAATGGGAAGTGGAACAATAAATGTGGAAATTAGGGGAGTAAACCAGTCAATGGGGAAATTTGGGGAGTGGAGCAATAAATGGGGAAATTAGTGGAGTGAAGGAGTAAATGGGGAAATCAGGGTAGTGGACCAGTAAATGGGGAAAATGGGGAATGGACCAGTAAATGGGGAAAATGGGGAGTGGACCAGGAAATGGGGGAGTTAGGGGAGTGGGCAAGTAAATGGGGAAATTAGGGGAGTGGAGCAGTAAATGGGGAAAATAGGGGAGTGGGCAAGTAAATGGGGAAATTAGGGGAGTGGATCAATTAATGGGGAAATTAGTGGAGTGGACCAGTAACTGGGGAAATTAGGGGAGTGGGCCAATAAATGGGGAAATTAGGGGAGTGGGCCAATAAATGGGGAAATTAGGGGATTGAACCAGTAAATGGGGAAAATAGGGAAGTGGACCAGTATATGGGGAAATTAGGGGAGTGAACCAGTAAATGGGGAAATTAGGATAGTGGACCAATAAACGGGGAAATTAGGGGAGAGGACCAATAAATTGGGAAATTAGGGGAGTGGACCAGTAAATGGGGAAATGAGGGGAGTGGACCAATAAATGGGGAAATTAGGGGAATGAACCAGTAAATAGGGAAAATAGGGGAGTGCACCAACAAACGGGGAAATTCGGGGAGTGGACCAATAAATGGGGAAATTAGGGAAGTGAACCAGTAAATGGGGAAATTAGTGGAGTGGACCAATAAATGGGGAAATTTGGGGAGTGGGCCAATAAACGGGGAAATTAGGGGAGAGGACCAATAAATTGGGAAATTAGGGGAGTGGACCAGTAAATGGGGAAATGAGCGGAGTGGATCAATAAATGGGGAAATTAGGGGAATGAACCAGTAAATAGGGAAAATAGGGGAGTGGACCAATAAATGGGGAAATTAGCGGAGTAAACTAGTAAATGGGGAAAATGGGGAGTGCACCAATAAATGTGGAAATTAGTGGAGTGAACCAGTAAATGGGGAAATTGGGGGGTGAACCAGTAAATGGGGTAATTAGGGGAGTGACCCAATAAATGAGGAAATTCGGGGATTGGACCAGTAAATGGGGAAATGAGGGGAGTGAACCAGTAAATGGGAAAATTAGGGGAGTGAACCAGTAAATGGGGAAAATGGGGAGTGGACCAGTAATTGGGGGAGTTAGGGGGGTGAACCAGTGAATGCGAAAAATGGGGAGTGGACCAGTAAATGGGGGAGTTAGGGGAGTGGACCTGTAAATCTGGAAATTCGGGGAGTGGACCAATGAATGGGGAACTTAGGGGAGTGGACCAGTAAATGAGGAAATTATGGGAGTGAACCAGCAAATGGGGAAATTAGGGGATGGACCAGTAAATGGGGAATTTTGGCGAGTGAACCAGTAAATGGGGAAATTAGAGGTGTGGACCAATAAATGGGGAAATACGGGGATTTAACCAGTAAATGGGGAAATTAAGGGAGTGAACCAGTAAATGGGGAAATTAGGGGAGTGGACCAATAAATGGGGAAAATAGGGGAGTGGACCAGTAAATGGGGAAATTAGGGGAGTGAACCATTAAATGGGGAAATTAGGGAAGTGAACCTGTTCATGGGGAAATTATGGGCGTGGATCAATAAATGGGGAAATTGGTGGAGTGGGCCAATAAATGGGAAATGAGGGGAGTGGACCAATAAATGGGGAAATTAGGGGAGTGGACCAATCAATGGGGAAATTAGGGGAGTGAACAAGAAAATGGGGAAATTAGGGGAGTGAACCAGTAAATGGGGAAATTAGGGTTGTGGACCAATAAATGGGGAAATTAGGGGAGTGGAACAGTAAATGGGGAAATTCGGGGAGTGGGCAAGTAAATGGGGAAATTAGAGGAGTGGACCAATAAATGGGGAATTTAGGGGAGTGGACCAGTCAATGGGGAAATTAGGGGAGTGGACCAGTAAATGGGGAAATTAGGGGAGTGGACCAGTAAATGGGGAAATTTGGGGAGTGGACCAGTAAATGGGGAAACTAGGGGAGTGTACTCGTGAATGTGGAAATTAAGAGAGTGGACCAGTAAATGGGGAAATTAGGGGAGTGAACCAGTAAATGGGGAAATTAGGGGAGTGGACCAATAAATGGGGAAATTAGGTGAGTGAACCAGTAAATGGGGAATATAGTGGAGTGGACCAATGAAAGGAGAAATTAGGGGAGTGGACCAATAAATGGGGAAAATGGGAAGTGGACCAATCAATGGGGAAATTAGGGGAGTGAACAAGAAAATGGGGAAATTAGGGGAGTGAACCAGTAAATGGGGAAGTTGGGGGAGTGAACCAGTAAATGGGGAAATTAGGGTTGTGGACCAATAAATGGGGAAATTAGGGGAGTGGAACAGTAAATGGGGAAATTAGGGGAGTGGGCCAATAAATGGGGAAATTAGGGGAGTGAACCAATAAATGGGGAAAATGGGGAGTGGCCCTATAAATTGGGAAATTAGGGGAGTGGACCAGTAAATGGGGAAATTAGGGGAGTGGAACAATAAATGGGGAAATTAGGGGAGTGGGCAAGTAAATGGGGAAATTAGGGGAGTGGACCAATAAATGGGGAAATTAGGGGAGTGGACCAGTCAATGGGGAAATTAGGGGAGTGGACCAGTAAATGGGGAAATTAGGGGAGTGGACCAGTAAATGGGGAAATTTGGGGAGTGGACCAGTAAATGGGGAAACTAGGGGAGTGGACTCGTGAATGTGGAAATTAAGAGAGTGGACCAGTAAATGGGGAAATTAGGGGAATGAACCAGTGAATGGGGAAATTAGGGGAGTGGACCAATAAATGGGGAAATTAGGTGAGTGAACCAGTAAATGGGGAATATAGTGGAGTGGACCAATGAAAGGAGAAATTAGGGGAGTGGACCAATAAATGGGGAAAATGGGAAGTGGACCAATAAATGTGGAAATTAGGGGAGTAAACCAGTCAATGGGGAAATTTGGGGAGTGGAGCAATAAATGGGGAAATTAGTGGAGTGAAGGAGTAAATGGGGAAATTAGGGTAGTGGACCAGTAAATGGGGAAAATGGGGAACGGACCAGTAAATGTGGAAATTAGGGGAGTGGACCAGTAAATGGGGAAAATAGGGGAGTGGGCAAGTAAATGGGGAAATTAGGGGAGTGGACCAATTAATGGGGAAATTAGTGGAGTGGACCAGTAACTGCGGAAATTAGGGGAGTGAGCCAATAAATGGGGAAATTAGGGAAGTGAACCAGTAAATGGGGAAATTAGGTGAGTGGACCAGGAAATGGGGAAATTAGGGGAGTGCACCAACAAACGGGGAAATTAGGGGTGTGGACCAATAAATGGGGAAATTAGGGAAGTGAACCAATAAAAGGGGAAATTCGTGGAGTGGACCAATAAATGGGGAAATTAGGGGAGTGGGCCAACAAATGGGGAAATTAGGGGAGTGAACCAGTAAATGGGGAAAATAGGGGAGTGGACCAATATATGGGGAAATTAGGGGAGTGAACCAGTAAATGGGGAAATTAGGGTAGTGGACCAATGAACGGGGAAATTAGGGGAGAGGACCAATAAATTGGGAAATTAGGGGAGTGGACCAGTAAATGGGGAAATTTGGGGAGTGGACCAGTAAATGGGGAAAATAGGGGAGTGGACTCGTGAATGTGGAAATTAAGAGAGTGGACCAGTAAATGGGGAAATTAGGGGAGTGAACCAGTAAATGGGGAAATTAGGGGAGTGGACCAATAAATGGGGAAATTAGGTGAGTGAACCAGTAAATGGGGTATATAGTGGAGTGGACCAATAAAAGGAGAAATTAGGGGAGTGGACCAATAAATGGGGTAAATGGGAAGTGGAACAATAAATGTGGAAATTAGGGGAGTAAACCAGTCAATGGGGAAATTTGGGGAGTGGAGCAACAAATGGGGAAATTAGTGGAGTGAAGGAGTAAATGGGGAAATCAGGGTAGTGGACCAGTAAATGGGGAAAATGGGGAATGGACCAGTAAATGGGGAAAATGGGGAGTGGACCAGGAAATGGGGGAGTTAGGGGAGTGCACCAGTAAATGTGGAAATTAGGGGAGTGGAGCAGTAAATGGGGAAAATAGGGGAGTGGGCAAGTAAATGGGGAAATTAGGGGAGTGGACCAATTAATGGGGAAATTAGTGGAGTGGACCAGTAACTGGGGAAATTAGGGGAGTGGGCCAATAAATGGGGAAATTAGGGGAGTGGGCCAATAAATGGGGAAATTAGGGGATTGAACCAGTAAATGGGGAAAATAGGGGAGTGGACCAGTATATGGGGAAATTAGGGGAGTGAACCAGTAAATGGGGAAATTAGGGTAGTGGACCAATAAACGGGGAAATTAGGGGAGAGGACCAATAAATTGGGAAATTAGGGGAGTGGACCAGTAAATGGGGAAATGAGGGGAGTGGACCAATAAATGGGGAAATTAGGGGAATGAACCAGTAAATAGGGAAAATAGGGGAGTGCACCAACAAACGAGGAAATTAGGGGAGTGGACCAATAAATGGGGAAATTAGGGAAGTGAACCAGTAAATTGGGAAATTAGTGGAGTGGACCAATAAATGGGGAAATTTGGGGAGTGGGCCAATAAATGGGGAAATTAGGGGAGTGAACCAGTAAATGGGGAAAATAGGGGAGTGGACCAATATATGGGGAAATTAGGGGAGTGAACCAGTAAATGGGGAAATTAGGGTAGTGGACCAATAAACGGGGAAATTAGGGGAGAGGACCAATAAATTGGGAAATTAGGGGAGTGGACCAGTAAATGGGGAAATGAGGGGAGTGGATCAATAAATGGGGAAATTAGGGGAATGAACCAGTAAATAGGGAAAATAGGGGAGTGGACCAATAAATGGGGAAATTAGCGGAGTAAACTAGTAAATGGGGAAAATGGGGAGTGCACCAATAAATGTGGAAATTAGGGGAGTGAACCAGTAAATGGGGAAATTAGGGGAGTGACCCAATAAATGAGGAAATTCGGGGATTGGACCAGTAAATGGGGAAATGAGGGGAGTGAACCAGTAAATGGGAAAATTAGGGGAGTGAACCAGTAAATGGGGAAAATGGGGAGTGGTCCATTAATTGGGGGAGTTAGGGGGGTGAACCAGTGAATGCGAAAAATGGGGAGTGGACCAGTAAATGGGGGAGTTAGGGGAGTGGACCTGTAAATCTGGAAATTCGAGGAGTGGACCAATGAATGGGGAACTTAGGGGAGTGGACCAGTAAATGAGGAAATTATGGGAGTGAACCAGCAAATGGGGAAATTAGGGGATGGACCAGTAAATGGGGAATTTAGGCGAGTGAACCAGTAAATGGGGAAATTAGAGGTGTGGACCAATAAATGGGGAAATATGGGGATTTAACCAGTAAATGGGGAAATTAAGGGAGTGGACCAGTAAATGGGGAAATTAGGGGAGTGAATCAGTAAATGGAGAAATTAGTGGAGTGGACCAATAAATGGGAAAATTCGGGGAGTGAACCAGTAAATGGGGAAATTAGTGGACTGGACCAATAAATGGCGAAATTGGGGGAGTGGGCCAATAAATGGGGAAATTAGGGGAGTGAACCAGTAAATGGGGAAAATGGGGAGTGGCCCTATAAATTGGGAAATTGGGGGAGTGGACCAGTAAATGGGGATATTAGGGGAGTGGACCAATAAATGGGGAAATTAGGGGAGTGGACCAGTCAATGGGGAAATTAGGGGAGTGGACCAGTAAATGGGGAAATTTGGGGAGTGGACCAATAAATGGGGAAATTAGGGAAGTGAACCAGTAAATGGGGAAATTAGTGGAGTGGACCAATAAATGGGGAAATTTGGGGAGTGGGCCAATAAATGGGGAAATTAGGGGAGTGAACCAGTAATTGGGGAAAATAGGGGAGTGGACCAATATATGGGGAAATTAGGGGAGTGAACCAGTAAATGGGGAAATTAGGGTAGTGGACCAATAAACGGGGAAATTAGGGGAGAGGACCAATAAATTGGGAAATTAGGGGAGTGGACCAGTAAATGGGGAAATGAGGGGAGTGGATCAATAAATGGGGAAATTAGGGGAATGAACCAGTAAATAGGGAAAATAGGGGAGTGGACCAATAAATGGGGAAATTAGCGGAGTAAACTAGTAAATGGGGAAAATGGGGAGTGCACCAATAAATGTGGAAATTAGGGGAGTGAACCAGTAAATGGGGAAATTGGGGGGTGAACCAGTAAATGGGGTAATTAGGGGAGTGACCCAATAAATGAGGAAATTCGGGGATTGGACCAGTAAATGGGGAAATGAGGGGAGTGAACCAGTAAATGGGAAAATTAGGGGAGTGAACCAGTAAATGGGGAAAATGGGGAGTGGACCAGTAATTGGGGGAGTTAGGGGGGTGAACCAGTGAATGCGAAAAATGGGGAGTGGACCAGTAAATGGGGGAGTTAGGGGAGTGGACCTGTAAATCTGGAAATTCGGGGAGTGGACCAATGAATGGGGAACTTAGGGGAGTGGACCAGTAAATGAGGAAATTGTGGGAGTGAACCAGCAAATGGGGAAATTAGGGGATGGACCAGTAAATGGGGAATTTAGGCGAGTGAACCAGTAAATGGGGAAATTAGAGGTGTGGACCAATAAATGGGGAAATATGGGGATTTAACCAGTAAATGGGGAAATTAAGGGAGTGGACCAGTAAATGGGGAAATTAGTGGACTGGACCAATAAATGGCGAAATTGGGGGAGTGGGCCAATAAAAGGGGAAATTAGGGGAGTGAACCAGTAAATGGGGAAAATGGGGAGTGGCCCTATAAATTGGGAAATTAGGGGAGTGGACCAGTAAATGGGGATATTAGGGGAGTGGACCAATAAATGGGGAAATTAGGGGAGTGGACCAGTCAATGGGGAAATTAGGGGAGTGGACCAGTAAATGGGGAAATTTGGGGAGTGGACCAGTAAATGGGGAAAATAGGGGAGTGGACTCGTGAATGTGGAAATTAAGAGAGTGGACCAGTAAATGGGGAAATTAGGGGAGTGAACCAGTAAATGGGGAAATTAGGGGAGTGGACCAATAAATGGGCAAATTAGGTGAGTGAACCAGTAAATGGGGAATATAGTGGAGTGGACCAATAAAAGGAGAAATTAGGGGAGTGGACCAATAAATGGGGTAAATGGGAAGTGGAACAATAAATGTGGAAATTAGGGGAGTAAACCAGTCAATGGGGAAATTTGGGGAGTGGAGCAATAAATGTGGAAATTAGTGGAGTGAAGGAGTAAATGGGGAAATCAGGGTAGTGGACCAGTAAATGGGGAAAATGGGGAATGGACCAGTAAATGGCGAAAATGGGGAGTGGACCAGGAAATGGGGGAGTTAGGGGAGTGGACCAGTAAATGTGGAAATTAGGGGAGTGGAGCAGTAAATGGGGAAAATAGGGGAGTGGGCAAGTAAATGGGGAAATTAGGGGAGTGGACCAATTAATGGGGAAATTAGTGGAGTGGACCAGTAACTGGGGAAATTAGGGGAGTGGGCCAATAAATGGGGAAATTAGGGGAGTGGGCCAATAAATGGGGAAATTAGGGGATTGAACCAGTAAATGGGAAAAATAGGGGAGTGGACCAGTATATGGGGAAATTAGGGGAGTGAACCAGTAAATGGGGAAATTAGGATAGTGGACCAATAAACGGGGAAATTAGGGGAGAGGACCAATAAATTGGGAAATTAGGGGAGTGGACCAGTAAATGGGGAAATGAGGGGAGTGGACCAATAAATGGGGAAATTAGGGGAATGAACCAGTAAATAGGGAAAATAGGGGAGTGCACCAACAAACGGGGAAATTAGGGGAGTGGACCAATAAATGGGGAAATTAGGGAAGTGAACCAGTAAATGGGGAAATTAGTGGAGTGGACCAATAAATGGGGAAATTAGGGGAGTGGACCAATAAATGGGGAAAATAGGGGAGTGGACCAGTAAATGGGGAAATTAGGGGAGTGAACCATTAAATGGGGAAATTAGGGAAGTGAACCTGTTGATGGGGAAATTATGGGCGTGGATCAATAAATGGGGAAATTGGTGGAGTGGGCCAATAAATGGGAAATGAGGGTAGTGGACCAATAAATGGGGAAATTAGGGGAGTGGACCATTCAATGGGGAAATTAGGGGAGTGAACAAGAAAATGGGGAAATTAGGGGAGTGAACGAGTAAATGGGGAAGTTGGGGGAGTGAACCAGTAAATGGAGAAATTAGGGTTGTGGACCAATAAATGGGGAAATTAGGGGAGTGGAACAGTAAATGGGGAAATTAGGGGAGTGGGCCAATAAATGGGGAAATTAGGGGAGTGAACCAGTAAATGGGGAAAATGGGGAGTGGCCCTATAAATTGGGAAATTAGGGGAGTGGACCAATAAATGGGGAAATTAGGGGAGTGGGCAAGTAAATGGGGAAATTAGGGGAGTGGACCAGTCAATGGGGAAATTAGGGTAGTGGACCAGTAAATGGGGAAATTTGGGGAGTGGACCAATAAATGGGGAAATTAGGGAAGTGAACCAGTAAATGGGGAAATTAGTGGAGTGGACCAATAAATGGGGAAATTTGGGGAGTGGGCCAATAAATGGGGAAATTAGGGGAGTGAACCAGTAATTGGGGAAAATAGGGGAGTGGACCAATATATGGGGAAATTATGGGAGTGAACCAGCAAATGGGGAAATTAGGGGATGGACCAGTAAATGGGGAATTTAGGCGAGTGAACCAGTAAATGGGGAAATTAGAGGTGTGGACCAATAAATGGGGAAATATGGGGATTTAACCAGTAAATGGGGAAATTAAGGGAGTGAACCAGTAAATGGGGAAATTAGGGGAGTGGACCAATAAATGGGGAAAATAGGGGAGTGGACCAGTAAATGGGGAAATTAGGGGAGTGAACCATTAAATGGGGAAATTAGGGAAGTGAACCTGTTGATGGGGAAATTATGGGCGTGGATCAATAAATGGGGAAATTGGTGGAGTGGGCCAATAAATGGGAAATGAGGGTAGTGGACCAATAAATGGGGAAATTAGGGGAGTGGACCATTCAATGGGGAAATTAGGGGAGTGAACAAGAAAATGGGGAAATTAGGGGAGTGAACGAGTAAATGGGGAAGTTGGGGGAGTGAACCAGTAAATGGGGAAATTAGGGTTGTGGACCAATAAATGGGGAAATTAGGGGAGTGGAACAGTAAATGGGGAAATTAGGGGAGTGGGCCAATAAATGGGGAAATTAGGGGAGTGAACCAGTAAATGGGGAAAATGGGGAGTGGCCCTATAAATTGGGAAATTAGGGGAGTGAACCAGTAAATGGGGAAAATGGGGAGTGGCCCTATAAATTGGGAAATTAGGGGAGTGGACCAATAAATGGGGAAATTAGGGGAGTGGGCAAGTAAATGGGGAAATTAGGGGAGTGGACCAATAAATGGGGAAATTAGGGGAGTGGACCAGTCAATGGGGAAATTAGGGGAGTGGACCAGTAAATGGGGAAATTAGGGGAGTGGACCAATAAATCGGGAAAATAGGGGAGTGGACCAGTAAATGGGGAAATTAGGGGAGTGAACCATTAAATGGGGAAATTAGGGAAGTGAACCTGATAATGGGGAAATTATGGGCGTGGATCAATAAATGGGGAAATTGGTGGAGTGGGCCAATAAATGGGAAATGAGGGTAGTAGACCAATAAATGGGGAAATTAGGGGAGTGGACCAATCATTGGGGAAATTAGGGGAATGAACAAGAAAATGGGGAAATTAGGGGAGTGAACCAGTAAATGGGGAAGTTGGGGGAGTGAACCAGTAAATGGGGAAATTAGGGTTGTGGACCAATAAATGGGGAAATTAGGGGAGTGGAACAGTAAATGGGGAAATTAGGGGAGTGGGCCAATAAATGGGGAAATTAGGGGAGTGAACCAGTAAATGGGGAAAATGGGGAGTGGCCCTATAAATTGGGAAATTAGGGGAGTGGACCAATAAATGGGGAAATTAGGGGAGTGGGCAAGTAAATGGGGAAATTAGGGGAGTGGACCAATAAATAGGGAAATTAGGGGAGTGGACCAGTCAATGGGGAAATTAGGGGAGTGGACCAGTAAATGGGGAAATTAGGGGAGTGGACCAGTAAATGGGGAAATTTGGGGAGTGGACCAGTAAATGGGGAAACTAGGGGAGTGTACTCGTGAATGTGGAAATTAAGAGAGTGGACCAGTAAATGGGGAAATTAGGGGAGTGAACCAGTAAATGGGGAAATTAGGGGAGTGAACCAATAAATGGGGAAATTAGGTGAGTGAACCAGTAAATGGGGAATATAGTGGAGTGGACCAATGAAAGGAGAAATTAGGGGAGTGGACCAATAAATGGGGAAAATGGGAAGTGGACCAATAAATGTGGAAATTACGGGAGTGAACCAGTCAATGGGGAAATTTGGAGAGTGGAGCAATAAATGGGGAAATTAGTGGAGTGAAGGAGTAAATGGGGAAATTAGGGTAGTGGACCAGTAAATGGGGAAAATGGGGAATGGACCAGTAAATGTGGAAATTAGGGGAGTGGACCAGTAAATGGGGAAAATAGGGGAGTGGGCAAGTAAATGGGGAAATTAGGGGAGTGGACCAATTAATGGGGAAATTAGTGGAGTGGACCAGTAACTGCGGAAATTAGGGGAGTGGGCCAATAAATGGGGAAATTAGGGAAGTGAACCAGTAAATGGGGAAATTAGGTGAGTGGACCAGTAAATGGGGAAATTAGGGGAGTGCACCAATAAATGGGGAAATTAGGGGAGTGGGCCAACAAATGGGGAAATTAGGGGAGTGAACCACTAAATGGGGAAAATAGGGGAGTGCACCAACAAACGGGGAAATTAGGGGTGTGGACCAATAAATGGGGAAATTAGGGAAGTGAACCAATAAATGGGGAAATTAGTGGAGTGGACCAATAAATGGGGAAATTAGGGGAGTGGGCCAACAAATGGGGAAATTAGGGGAGTGAACCAGTAAATGGGGAAAATAGGGGAGTGGACCAATATATGGGGAAATTAGGGGAGTGAACCAGTAAATGGGGAAATTAGGGTAGTGGACCAATAAACGGGGAAATTAGGGGAGAGGACCAATAAATTGGGAAATTAGGGGAGTGGACCAGTAAATGGGGAAATGAGGGGAGTGGACCAATAAATGGGGAAATTAGGGGAATGAACCAGTAAATAAGGAAAATAGGGGAGTGGACCAATAAATGGGGAAATTAGGGAAGTGAACCAGTAAATGGGGAAATTAGTGGAGTGGATCAATAAATGGGGAAATTTGGGGAGTGGGCCAATAAATGGGGAAATTAGGGGAGTGAACCAGTAAATGGGGAAAATAGGGGAGTGGACCAATATATGGGGAAATTAGGGGAGTGAACCAGTAAATGGGGAAATTAGGGTAGTGGACCAATAAACAGGGAAATTAGGGGAGAGCACCAATAAATGGGGAAATTAGGGGAATGAACCAGTAAATAGGGAAAATAGGGGAGTGGACCAATAAATGGGGAAATTAGCGGAGTAAACTAGTAAATGGGGAAAATGGGGAGTGCACCAATAAATGGGGAAATTAGGGAAGTGAACCAGTAAATGGGGAAATTAGTGGAGTGGACCAATAAATGGGGAAATTTGTGGAGTGGGCCAATAAATGGGGAAATTATGGGAGTGAACCAGTAAATGGGGAAAATAGGGGAGTGGACCAATATATGGGGAAATTAGGGGAGTGAACCAGTAAATGGGGAAATTAGGGTAGTGGACCAATAAACAGGGAAATTAGGGGAGAGGACCAATAAATGGGGAAATTAGGGGAATGAACCAGTAAATAGGGAAAATAGGGGAGTGGACCAATAAATGGGGAAATTAGCGGAGTAAACTAGTAAATGGGGAAAATGGGGAGTGCACCAATAAATGGGGAAATTAGGGGAGTGAACCAGTAAATGGGGAAATTGGGGGGTTTACCAGTAAATGGGGAAAATGGGGAGTGGACCAGTAATTGGGGGAGTTAGGGGGTGAACCAGTGAATGCGAAAAATGGGGAGTGGACCAGTAAATGGGGGAGTTAGGGGAGTGGACCTTTAAATCTGGAAATTCGGTGAGTGGACCAATGAATGGGGAACTTAGGGGAGTGGACCAGTAAATGAGGAAATTATGGGAGTGGACCAGTAAATGGGGAAATTAGGGGATGGACCAGTAAATGGGGAATTTAGGCGAGTGAACCAGTAAATGGGGAAATTAGAGGAGTGAACCAATAAATGGGGAAATTAGGGGAGTGAACCATTAAATGGGGAAATTAAGGGAGTGAACCAGTAAATGGGGAAATTAGGGGAGCGGACCAATAAATGGGTTAAATAGGGGAGTGGACCAGTAAATGGGGAAATTAGGGGAGTGAACCATTAAATGGGGAAATTAGGGAAGTGAACCTGTAAATGGGGAAATTATGGGCGTGGATCAATAAATGGGGAAATTGGTGGAGTGGGCCAATAAATGGGAAATGAGGGGAGTGGACCAAGAAATGGGGAAATTAGGTCAGTGGACAAATCAATGGGGAAATTAGGCGAAGTGAACAAGAAAATGGGGAAATTAGGGGAGTGAACCAATAAATGGGGAAATTACGGGAGTGAACCAGTAAATGGGGAAGTTGGGGGGAGTGAAACAGTAAATGGGGAAATTAGGGTTGTGGACCAATAAATGGGGAAATTAGGGGAGTGGAACAGTAAATGGGGAAATAAGGGGAGTGGGCCAATAAATGGGGAAATTAGGGGAGTGAACCAGTAAATGGGGAAAATGGGGAGTGGCCCTATAAATTGGGAAATTAGGGGAGTGGACCAGTAAATGGGGAATTTACGGGATTGGACCAATAAATGGGGAAATTAGGGGAGTGGACCAGTCAAAGGGGAAATTAGGGGAGTGGACCAGTAAATGGGGAAATTAGGGGAGTGGACCAGTAAATGGGGAAATTTGGGGAGTGAACCAGTAAATGGGGAAATTAGGGGAGCGGACCAATAAATGGGAAAATAGGGGAGTGGACCAGTAAATGGGGAAATTAGGGGAGTGAACCATTAAATGGGGAAATTAGGGAAGTGAACCTGTAAATGGGGAAATTATGGGTGTGGATCAATAAATTGGGAAATTGGTGGATTGGGCCAATAAATGGGAAATGAGGGGAGTGGACCAATTAATGGGGAAATTAGGGGAGAGAACAAGAAAATGGGGAAATTAGGGGAGTGAACCAATAAATGGGGAAATTAGGGGAGTGAACCAGTGAATGGGGAAGTTGGGGGAGTGAAACAGTAAATGGGGAAATTAGGGTTGTGGACCAATACATGGGGAAATTAGGGGAGTGGAACAGTAAATGGGGAAATTAGGGGAGTGGGCCAATAAATGGGGAAATTAGGGGAGTGAACCAGTAAATGGGGAAAATGGGGAGTGGCCCTATAAATTGGGAAATTAGGGGAGTGGACCAGTAAATGGGGAAATTAGGGGAGTGGACAATAAATAGGGAAATTAGGGGAGTGGGCAAGTAAATGGGGAAATTAGGGGAGTGGACCAATAAATGGGGAAATTAGGGGAGTGGACCAGTCAAAGGGGAAATTAGGGGAGTGGACCAGTAAATGGGGAAATTAGGGCAGTGGACCAGTAAATGGGGAAATTTGGGGAGTGAACCAGTAAATGGGGAAATTAGGGGAGCGGACCAATAAATGGGGAAAATAGGGGAGTGGACCAGTAAATGGGGAAATTAGGGGAGTGAACCATTAAATGGGGAAATTAGGGAAGTGAACCTGTAAATGGAGAAATTATGGACGTGGGTCAATAAATGGGGAAATTGGTGGAGTGGGCCAATAAATGGGAAATGAGGGGAGTGGACCAATAAATGGGGAAATTAGGGGAGTGGACCAATCAATGGGGAAATTAGGGGAGTGAACAAGAAAATGGGGAAATTAGGGGACTGGACCAATAAATGGCGAAATTGGGGGAGTGTGCCAATAAATGGGGAAATTAGGGGTGTGAACCAGTAAATGGGGAAAATGGGGAGTGGCCCTATAAACTGGGAAATTAGGGGAGTGGACCAGTAAATGGGGATATTAGGGGAGTGGACCAATAAATGGGGAAATTAGGGGAGTGGACCAGTCAATGGGGAAATTAGGGGAGTGGACCAGTAAATGGGGAAATTTGTGGAGTGGACCAGTCAATGGGGAAACTCGGGGAGTGGACTCGTGAATGTGGAAATTAAGAGAGTGGACCAGTAAATGGGGAAAGTAGGGGAGTGAACCAGTAAATGGGGAAATTAGGGGAGTGGACCAATAAATGGGGAAATTAGGTGAGTGAACCAGTAAATGGGGAATATAGTGGAGTTGACCAATAAAAGGAAAAATTAGGGGAGTGGACCAATAAATGGGGAAAATGGGAAGTGGAACAATAAATGTGGAAATTAGGGGAGCAAACCAGTCAATGGGGAAATTTGGGGAGTGGAGCAATAAATGGGGAAATTAGTGGACTGAAGGAGTAAATGGGGAAATCAGGGTCGTGGACCAGTAAATGGGGAAAATGGGGAATGGACCAGTAAATGGGGAAAATGGGGAGTGGACCAGGAAATGGGGGAGTTAGGGGAGTGGACCAGTAAATGTGGAAATTAGGGGAGTGGAGCAGTAAATGGGGAAAATAGGGGAGTGGGCAAGTAAATGGGGAAATTAGGGGAGTGGACCAATTAATGGGGAAATTAGTGGAGTGGACCAGTAACTGGGGAAATTAGGGGAGTGGGCCAATAATTGGGGAAATTAGGGGAGTGGGCCAATAAATGGGGAAATTAGGGGATTGAACCAGTAAATGGGGAAAATAGGGGAGTGGACCAGTATATGGGGAAATTAGGGGAGTGAACCAGTAAATGGGGAAATTAGGGTCGTGGACCAATAAACGGGGAAATTAGGGGAGAGGACCAATAAATTGGGAAATTAGGGGAGTGGACCAGTAAATGGGGAAATGAGGGGAGTGGATCAATAAATGGGGACATTAGGGGAATTAACCAGTAAATAGGGAAAATAGGGGAGTGGACCAACAAACGGTGAAATTAGGGGTGTGGACCAATAAATGGGGAAATTGGGAAGTGAACCAGTAAATGGGGAAATTAGTGGAGTGGACCAATAAATGGGGAAATTTGGGGAGTGGGCCAATAAATGGGGAAATTAGGGGAGTGAACCAGTAAATGGGGAAAATAGGGGAGTGGACCAATATATGGGGAAATTAGGGGAGTGGACCAGTAAATGGGGAAATTAGAGTAGTGGACCAATAAACGGGGAAATTAGGGGAGAGGACCAATAAATTGGGAAATTAGGGGAGTGGACCAGTAAATGGGGAAATGAGGGGAGTGGATCAATAAATGGGGACATTAGGGGAATTAACCAGTAAATAGGGAAAATAGGGGAGTGGACCAATAAATGGGGAAATTAGCGGAGTAAACTAGTAAATGGGGAAAATGGGGAGTGCACCAATAAATGTGGAAATTAGGGGAGTGAACCAGTAAATGGGGAAATTGGGGGGTGAACCAGTAAATGGGGTAATTAGGGGAGTGACCCAATAAATGAGGAAATTCGGGGATTGGACCAGTAAATGGGGAAATGAGGGGATTGAACCAGTAAATGGGAAAATTAGGGGAGTGAACCAGTAAATGGGGAAAATGGGGAGTGGACCAGTAAATGGGGGAGTTAGGGGAGTGGACCTGTAAATCTGGAAATTCGGGGAGTGGACCAATGAATGGGGAACTTAGGGGAGTGGACCAGTAAATGAGGAAATTATAGGAGTGAACCAGCAAATGGGGAAATTAGGGGATGGACCAGTAAATGGGGAATTTAGGCGAGTGAACCAGTAAATGGGGAAATTAGGGGAGTGGACCAATAAATGGGGAAAATAGGGGAGTGGACCAGTAAATGGGGAAATTAGGGGAGTGGACCAGTAAATGGGGAAATTAGGGGAGTGAACCATTAAATGGGGAAATTAGGGAAGTGAACCTGTTAATGGGGAAATTATGGGCGTGGATCAATAAATGGGGAAATTGGTGGAGTGGGCCAATAAATGGGAAATGAGGGTAGTGGACCAATAAATGGGGAAATTAGGGGAGTGGACCAATCAATGGGGAAATTAGGGGAGTGAACAAGAAAATGGGGAAATTAGGGGAGTGAACCAGTAAATGGGGAAGTTGGGGGAGTGAACCAGTAAATGGGGAAATTAGGGTTGTGGACCAATAAATGGGGAAATTAGGGGAGTGGAACAGTAAATGGGGAAATTAGGGGAGTGGGCCAATAAATGGGGAAATTAGGGGAGTGAACCAGTAAATGGGGAAAATGGGGAGTGGCCCTATAAATTGGGAAATTAGGGGAGTGGACCAATAAATGGGGAAATTAGGGGAGTGGGCAAGTAAATGGGGAAATTAGGGGAGTGGACCAATAAATGGGGAAATTAGGGGAGTGGACCAGTCAATGGGGAAATTAGGGGAGTGGACCAGTAAATGGGGAAATTAGGGGAGTGGACCAATAAATCGGGAAAATAGGGGAGTGGACCAGTAAATGGGGAAATTAGGGGAGTGAACCATTAAATGGGGAAATTAGGGAAGTGAACCTGTTAATGGGGAAATTATGGGCGTGGATCAATAAATGGGGAAATTGGTGGAGTGGGCCAATAAATGGGAAATGAGGGTAGTGGACCAATAAATGGGGAAATTAGGGGAGTGGACCAATCAATGGGGAAATTCGGGGAGTGAACAAGAAAATGGGGAAATTAGGGGAGTGAACCAGTAAATGGGGAAGTTGGGGGAGTGAACCAGTAAATGGGGAAATTAGGGTTGTGGACCAATAAATGGGGAAATTAGGGGAGTGGAACAGTAAATGGGGAAATTAGGGGAGTGGGCCAATAAATGGGGAAATTAGGGGAGTGAACCAGTAAATGGGGAAAATGGGGAGTGGCCCTATAAATTGGGAAATTAGGGGAGTGGACCAATAAATGGGGAAATTAGGGGAGTGGGCAAGTAAATGGGGAAATTAGGGGAGTGGACCAATAAATGGGGAAATTAGGGGAGTGGACCAGTCAATGGGGAAATTAGGGGAGTGGACCAGTAAATGGGGAAATTAGGGGAGTGGACCAGTAAATGGGGAAATTTGGGGAGTGGACCAGTAAATGGGGAAACTAGGGGAGTGTACTCGTGAATGTGGAAATTAAGAGAGTGGACCAGTAAATGGGGAAATTAGGGGAGTGAACCAGTAAATGGGGAAATTAGGGGAGTGGACCAATAAATGGGGAAATTAGGTGAGTGAACCAGTAAATGGGGAATATAGTGGAGTGGACCAATGAAAGGAGAAATTAGGGGAGTGGACCAATAAATGGGGAAAATGGGAAGTGGACCAATAAATGTGGAAATTGCGGGAGTAAACCAGTCAATGGGGAAATTTGGAGAGTGGAGCAATAAATGGGGAAATTAGTGGAGTGAAGGAGTAAATGGGGAAATTAGGGTAGTGGACCAGTAAATGGGGAAAATGGGGAATGGACCAGGAAATGTGGAAATTAGGGGAGTGGACCAGTAAATGGGGAAAATAGGGGAGTGGACCAATGAAAGGAGAAATTAGGGGAGTGGACCAATAAATGGGGAAATGGGAAGTGGACCAATACATGTGGAAATTACGGGAGTAAACCAGTCAATGGGGAAATTTGGAGAGTGGAGCAATAAATGGGGAAATTAGTGGAGTGAAGGAGTAAATGGGGAAATTAGGGTAGTGGACCAGTAAATGGGGAAATTAGGGGAGTGGACCAATTAATGGGGAAATTAGTGGAGTGGACCAGTAACTGCGGAAATTAGGGTGTGGGCCAATAAATGGGGAAATTAGGGAAGTGAACCAGTAAATGGGGAAATTAGGTGAGTGGACCAGTAAATGGGGAAATTAGGGGAGTGCACCAATAAATGGGGAAATTAGGGGAGTGGGCCAACAAATGGGGAAATTAGGGGAGTGAACCACTCAATGGGGAAAATAGGGGAGTGCACCAACAAACGGGGAAATTAGGGGTGTGGACCAATAAATGGGGAAATTAGGGAAGTGAACCAATAAATGGGGAAATTAGTGGAGTGGACCAATAAATGGGAAAATTAGGGGAGTGGGCCAACAAATGGGGAAATTAGGGGAGTGAACCAGTAAATGGGGAAAATAGGGGAGTGGACCAATATATGGGGAAATTAGGGGAGTGAAACAGTAAATGGGGAAAATGGGGAGTGGACCAGTAATTGGGGGCGTTAGGGGGGTGAACCAGTGAATGCGAAAAATGGGGAGTGGACCAGTAAATGGGGGAGTTAGGGGAGTGGACCTGTAAATCTGGAAATTCGGGGAGTGGACCAATGAATGGGGAACTTAGGGGAGTGGACCAGTAAATGAGGAAATTATAGGAGTGAACCAGCAAATGGGGAAATTAGGGGATGGACCAGTAAATGGGGAATTTAGGCGAGTGAACCAGTAAATGGGGAAATTAGAGGTGTGGACCAATAAATGGGGAAATATGGGGATTTAACCAGTAAATGGGGAAATTAAGGGAGTGAAACAGTAAATAGGGAAATTAGGGGAGTGGACCAATAAATGGGGAAAATAGGGGAGTGGACCAGTAAATGGGGACATTAGGGGAGTGAACCATTAAATGGGGAAATTAAGGAAGTGAACCTGTTAATGGGGAAATTATGGGCGTGGATCAATAAATGGGGAAATTGGTGGAGTGGGCCAATAAATGGGAAATGAGGGTAGTGGACCAATAAATGGGGAAATTAGGGGAGTGGACCAATCAATGGGGAAATTCGGGGAGTGAACAAGAAAATGGGGAAATTAGGGGAGTGAACCAGTAAATGGGGAAGTTGGGGGAGTGAACCAGTAAATGGGGAAATTAGGGTTGTGGACCAATAAATGGGGAAATTAGGGGAGTGGAACAGTAAATGGGGAAATTAGGGGAGTGGGCCAATAAATGGGGAAATTAGGGGAGTGAACCAGTAAATGGGGAAAATGGGGAGTGGCCCTATAAATTGGGAAATTAGGGGAGTGGACCAATAAATGGGGAAATTAGGGGAGTGGGCAAGTAAATGGGGAAATTAGGGGAGTGGACCAATAAATGGGGAAATTAGGGGAGTGGACCAGTCAATGGGGAAATTAGGGGAGTGGACCAGTAAATGGGGAAATTAGGGGAGTGGACCAATAAATCGGGAAAATAGGGGAGTGGACCAGTAAATGGGGAAATTAGGGGAGTGAACCATTAAATGGGGAAATTAGGGAAGTGAACCTGTTAATGGGGAAATTATGGGCGTGGATCAATAAATGGGGAAATTGGTGGAGTGGGCCAATAAATGGGAAATGAGGGTAGTGGACCAATAAATGGGGAAATTAGGGGAGTGGACCAATCAATGGGGAAATTAGGGGAGTGAACAAGAAAATGGGGAAATTAGGGGAGTGAACCATTAAATGGGGAAGTTGGGGGAGTGAACCAGTAAATGGGGAAATTAGGGTTGTGGACCAATAAATGGGGAAATTAGGGGAGTGGAACAGTAAATGGGGAAATTAGGGGAGTGGGCCAATAAATGGGGAAATTAGGGGAGTGAACCAGTAAATGGGGAAAATGGGGAGTGGCCCTATAAATTGGGAAATTAGGGGAGTGGACCAATAAATGGGGAAATTAGGGGAGTGGGCAAGTAAATGGGGAAATTAGGGGAGTGGACCAATAAATGGGGAAATTAGGCGAGTGAACCAGTAAATGGGGAAATTAGAGGTGTGGACCAATAAATGGGGAAATATGGGGATTTAACCAGTAAATGGGGAAATTAAGGGAGTGAAACAGTAAATAGGGAAATTAGGGGAGTGGACCAATAAATGGGGAAAATAGGGGAGTGGACCAGTAAATGGGGACATTAGGGGAGTGAACCATTAAATGGGGAAATTAAGGAAGTGAACCTGTTAATGGGGAAATTATGGGCGTGGATCAATAAATGGGGAAATTGGTGGAGTGGGCCAATAAATGGGAAATGAGGGTAGTGGACCAATAAATGGGGAAATTAGGGGAGTGGACCAATCAATGGGGAAATTCGGGGAGTGAACAAGAAAATGGGGAAATTAGGGGAGTGAACCAGTAAATGGGGAAATTAGGGTTGTGGACCAATAAATGGGGAAATTAGGGGAGTGGAACAGTAAATGGGGAAATTAGGGGAGTGGGCCAATAAATGGGGAAATTAGGGGAGTGAACCAGTAAATGGGGAAAATGGGGAGTGGCCCTATAAATTGGGAAATTAGGGGAGTGGACCAATAAATGGGGAAATTAGGGGAGTGGGCAAGTAAATGGGGAAATTAGGGGAGTGGACCAATAAATGGGGAAATTAGGGGAGTGGACCAGTCAATGGGGAAATTAGGGGAGTGGACCAGTAAATGGGGAAATTAGGGGAGTGGACCAATAAATCGGGAAAATAGGGGAGTGGACCAGTAAATGGGGAAATTAGGGGAGTGAACCATTAAATGGGGAAATTAGGGAAGTGAACCTGTTAATGGGGAAATTATGGGCGTGGATCAATAAATGGGGAAATTGGTGGAGTGGGCCAATAAATGGGAAATGAGGGTAGTGGACCAATAAATGGGGAAATTAGGGGAGTGGACCAATCAATGGGGAAATTAGGGGAGTGAACAAGAAAATGGGGAAATTAGGGGAGTGAACCATTAAATGGGGAAGTTGGGGGAGTGAACCAGTAAATGGGGAAATTAGGGTTGTGGACCAATAAATGGGGAAATTAGGGGAGTGGAACAGTAAATGGGGAAATTAGGGGAGTGGGCCAATAAATGGGGAAATTAGGGGAGTGAACCAGTAAATGGGGAAAATGGGGAGTGGCCCTATAAATTGGGAAATTAGGGGAGTGGACCAATAAATGGGGAAATTAGGGGAGTGGGCAAGTAAATGGGGAAATTAGGGGAGTGGACCAATAAATGGGGAAACTAGGGGAGTGGACCAGTCAATGGGGAAATTAGGGGAGTGGACCAGTAAATGGGGAAATTAGGGGAGTGGACCAGTAAATGGGGAAATTTGGGGAGTGGACCAGTAAATGGGGAAACTAGGGGAGTGTACTCGTGAATGTGGAAATTAAGAGAGTGGACCAGTAAATGGGGAAATTAGGGGAGTGAACCAGTAAATGGGGAAATTAGGGGAGTGGACCAATAAATGGGGAAAGTGGTGAGTGAACCAGTAAATGGGGAATATAGTGGAGTGGACCAATGAAAGGAGAAATTAGGGGAGTGGACCAATAAATGGGGAAAATGGGAAGTGGACCAATAAATGTGGAAATTACGGGAGTAAACCAGTCAATGGGGAAATTTGGAGAGTGGAGCAATAAATGGGGAAATTAGTGGAGTGAAGGAGTAAATGGGGAAATTAGGGTAGTGGACCAGTAAATGGGGAAAATGGGGAATGGACCAGGAAATGTGGAAATTAGGGGAGTGGACCAGTAAATGGGGAAAATAGGGGAGTGGGCAAGTAAATGGGGAAATTAGGGGAGTGGACCAATTAATGGGGAAATTAGTGGAGTGGACCAGTAACTGCGGAAATTAGGGTGTGGGCCAATAAATGGGGAAATTAGGGAAGTGAACCAGTAAATGGGGAAATTAGGTGAGTGGACCAGTAAATGGGGAAATTAGGGGAGTGCACCAATAAATGGGGAAATTAGGGGAGTGGGCCAACAAATGGGGAAATTAGGGGAGTGAACCACTAAATGGGGAAAATAGGGGAGTGCATCAACAAACGGGGAAATTAGGGGTGTGGACCAATAAATGGGGAAATTAGGGAAGTGAACCAATAAATGGGGAAATTAGTGGAGTGGACCAATAAATGGGGAAATTAGGGGAGTGGGCCAACAAATGGGGAAATTAGGGGAGTGAACCAGTAAATGGGGAAAATAGGGGAGTGGACCAATATATGGGGAAATTAGGGGAGTGAACCAGTAAATGGGGAAATTAGGGTAGTGGACCAATAAACGGGGAAATTAGGGGAGAGGACCAATAAATTGGGAAATTAGGGGAGTGGACCAGTAAATGGGGAAATGAGGGGAGTGGACCAATAAATGGGGAAATTAGGGGAATGAACCAGTAAATAAGGAAAATAGGGGAGTGGACCAATAAATGGGGAAATTAGGGAAGTGAACCAGTAAATGGGGAAATTAGTGGAGTGGACCAATAAATGGGGAAATTTGGGGAGTGGGCCAATAAATGGGGAAATTAGGGGAGTGAACCAGTAAATGGGGAAAATAGGGGAGTGGACCAATATATGGGGAAATTAGGGGAGTGAACCAGTAAATGGGGAAATTAGGGTAGTGGACCAATAAACGGGGAAATTAGGGGAGAGGACCAACAAATGGGGAAATTAGGGGAATGAACCAGTAAATAGGGAAAATAGGGGAGTGGACCAATAAATGGGGAAATTAGCGGAGTAAACTAGTAAATGGGGAAAATGGGGAGTGCACCAATAAATGGGGAAATTAGGGGAGTGAACCAGTAAATGGGGAAATTGGGGGGTTTACCAGTAAATGGGGTAATTAGGGGAGTGACCCAACAAATGAGGAAATTCGGGGATTGGACCAGTAAATGGGGAAATGAGGGGAGTGAACCAGTAAATGGGAAAATTAGGGGAGAGAACCAGTAAATGGGGAAAATGGGGAGTGGACCAGTAATTGGGGGAGTTAGGGGGGTGAACCAGAAATGCGAAAAATGGGGAGTGGACCAGTAAATGGGGGAGTTAGGGGAGTGGACCTGTAAATCTGGAAATTCGGTGAGTGGACCAATGAATGGGGAACTTAGGGGAGTGGACCAGTAAATGAGGAAATTATGGGAGTGGACCAGGAAATGGGGAAATTAGGGGATGGACCAGAAAATGGGGAATTTAGGCGAGTGAACCAGTAAATGGGGAAATTAGAGGAGTGAACCAATAAATGGGGAAATTAGGGGAGTGAACCATTAAATGGGGAAATTAAGGGAGTGAACCAGTAAATGGGGAAATTAGGGGAGCGGACCAATAAATGGGGAAAATAGGGAAGTGAACCTGTAAATGGGGAAATTATGGGCGTGGATCAATAAATGGGGAAATTGGTGGAGTGGGCCAATAAATGGGAAATGAGGGGAGTGGACCAATAAATGGGGAAATTAGGGCAGTGGACAAATCAATGGGGAAATTAGGCGAGTGAACAAGAAAATGGGGAAATTAGGGGAGTGAACCAATAAATGGGGAAATTACGGGAGTGAACCAGTAAATGGGGAAGTTGGGGGAGTGAAACAGTAAATGGGGAAATTAGGGTTGTGGACCAATAAATGGGGAAATTAGGGGAGTGGAACAGTAAATGGGGAAATTAGGGGAGTGGGCCAATAAATGGGGAAATTAGGGGAGTGAACCAGTAAATGGGGAAAATGGGGAGTGGCCCGATAAATTGGGAAATTAGGGGAGTGGACCAGTAAATGGGGAATTTACGGGAGTGGACCAATAAATGGGGAAATTAGGGGAGTGGGCAAATAAATGGGGAAATTAGGGGAGTGGACCAATAAATGAGGAAATTAGGGGAGTGGACCAGTCAAAGGGGAAATTAGGGGAGTGGACCAGTAAATGGGGAAATTAGGGGAGTGGACCAGTAAATGGGGAAATTTGGGGAGTGAACCAGTAAATGGGGAAATTAGGGGAGCGGACCAATAAATGAGGAAAATAGGGGAGTGGACCAGTAAATGGGGAAATTAGGGGAGTGAACCATTAAATGGGGAAATTAGGGAAGTGAACCTGTAAATGGGGAAATTATGGGCGTGGATCAATAAATGGGGAAATTGGTGGAGTGGGCCAATAAATGGGAAATGAGGGGAGTGGACCAAGAAATGGGGAAATTAGGGCAGTGGACAAATCAATGGGGAAATTAGGCGAGTGAACAAGAAAATGGGGAAATTAGGGGAGTGAACCAATAAATGGGGAAATTACGGGAGTGAACCAGTAAATGGGGAAGTTGGGGGAGTGAAACAGTAAATGGGGAAATTAGGGTTGTGGACCACTAAATGGGGAAATTAGGGGAGTGGAACAGTAAATGGGGAAATTAGGGGAGTGGGCCAATAAATGGGGAAATTAGGGGAGTGAACCAGTAAATGGGGAAAATGGGGAGTGGCCCTATAAATTGGGAAATTAGGGGAGTGGACCAGTAAATGGGGAATTTACGGGAGTGGACCAATAAATGGGGAAATTAGGGGAGTGGGCAAATAAATGGGGAAATTAGGGGAGTGGACCAATAAATGGGGAAATTCGGGGAGTGGACCAGTCAAAGGGGAAATTAGGGGAGTGGACCAGTAAATGGGGAAATTAGGGGAGTGGACCAGTAAATGGGGAAATTTGGGGAGTGAACCAGTAAATGGGGAAATTAGGGGAGCGGACCAATAAATGGTGAAAATAGGGGAGTGGACCAGTAAATGGGGAAATTAGGGGAGTGAACCATTAAATGGGGAAATTAGGGAAGTGAACCTGTAAATGGGGAAATTATGGGTGTGGATCAATAAATGGGGAAATTGGTGGAGTGGGCCAATAAATGGGAAATGAGGGGAGTGGACCAATTAATGGGGAAATTAGGGGAGTGAACAAGAAAATGGGGAAATTAGGGGAGTGAACCAATAAATGGGGAAATTAGGGGAGTGAACCAGTAAATGGGGAAGTTGGGGGAGTGAAACAGTAAATGGGGAAATTAGGGTTGTGGACCAATAAATGGGGAAATTAGGGGAGTGGAACAGTAAATGGGGAAATTAGGGGAGTGGGCCAATAAATGGGGAAATTAGGGGAGTGAACCACTAAATGGGGAAAATGGGGAGTGGCCCTATAAATTGGGAAATTAGGGGAGTGGACCAGTAAATGGGGAAATTAGGGGAGTGGACAATAAATAGGGAAATTAGGGGAGTGGGCAAGTAAATGGGGAAATTAGGGGAGTGGACCAATAAATGGGGAAATTAGGGGAGTGGACCAGTCAAAGGGGAAATTAGGGGAGTGGACCAGTAAATGGGGAAATTAGGGCAGTGGACCAGTAAATGGGGAAATTTGGGGAGTGAACCAGTAAATGGGGAAATTAGGGGAGCGGACCAATAAATGGGGAAAATAGGGGAGTGGACCAGTAAATGGGGAAATTAGGGGAGTGAACCATTAAATGGGGAAATTAGGGAAGTGAACCTGTTAATGGGGAAATTATGGGCGTGGATCAATAAATGGGGAAATTGGTGGAGTGGGCCAATAAATGGGAAATGAGGGTAGTGGACCAATAAATGGGGAAATTAGGGGAGTGGACCAATCAATGGGGAAATTAGGGGAGTGAACAAGAAAATGGGGAAATTAGGGGAGTGAACCAGTAAATGGGGAAGTTGGGGGAGTGAACCAGTAAATGGGGAAATTAGGGTTGTGGACCAATAAATGGGGAAATTAGGGGAGTGGAACAGTAAATGGGGAAATTAGGGGAGTGGGCCAATAAATGGGGAAATTAGGGGAGTGAACCAGTAAATGGGGAAAATGGGGAGTGGCCCTATAAATTGGGAAATTAGGGGAGTGGACCAATAAATGGGGAAATTAGGGGAGTGGGCAAATAAATGGGGAAATTAGGGGAGTGGACCAATAAATGGGGAAATTAGGGGAGTGGACCAGTCAATGGGGAAATTAGGGGAGTGGACCAGTAAATGGGGAAATTAGGGGAGTGGACCAGTAAATGGGGAAATTTGGGGAGTGGACCAGTAAATGGGGAAACTAGGGGAGTGTACTCGTGAATGTGGAAATTAAGAGAGTGGACCAGTAAATGGGGAAATTAGGGGAGTGAACCAGTAAATGGGGAAATTAGGGGAGTGGACCAATAAATGGGGAAATTAGGTGAGTGAACCAGTAAATGGGGAATATAGTGGAGTGGACCAATGAAAGGAGAAATTAGGGGAGTGGACCAATAAATGGGGAAAATGGGAAGTGGACCAATAAATGTGGAAATTACGGGAGTAAACCAGTCAATGGGGAAATTTGGAGAGTGGAGCAATAAATGGGGAAATTAGTGGAGTGAAGGAGTAAATGGGGAAATTAGGGTAGTGGACCAGTAAATGGGGAAAATGGGGAATGGACCAGTAAATGTGGAAATTAGGGGAGTGGACCAGTAAATGGGGAAAATAGGGGAGTGGGCAAGTAAATGGGGAAATTAGGGGAGTGGACCAATTAATGGGGAAATTAGTGGAGTGGACCAGTAACTGCGGAAATTAGGGTGTGGGCCAATAAATGGGGAAATTAGGGAAGTGAACCAGTAAATGGGGAAATTAGGTGAGTGGACCAGTAAATGGGGAAATTAGGGGAGTGCACCAATAAATGGGGAAATTAGGGGAGTGGGCCAACAAATGGGGAAATTAGGGGAGTGAACCACTAAATGGGGAAAATAGGGGAGTGCACCAACAAACGGGGAAATTAGGGGTGTGGACCAATAAATGGGGAAATTAGGGAAGTGAACCAATAAATGGGGAAATTAGTGGAGTGGACCAATAAATGGGGAAATTAGGGGAGTGGGCCAACAAATGGGGAAATTAGGGGAGTGAACCAGTAAATGGGGAAAATAGGGGAGTGGACCAATATATGGGGAAATTAGGGGAGTGAACCAGTAAATGGGGAAATTAGGGTAGTGGACCAATAAACGGGGAAATTAGGGGAGAGGACCAATAAATTGGGAAATTAGGGGAGTGGACCAGTAAATGGGGAAATGAGGGGAGTGGACCAATAAATGGGGAAATTAGGGGAATGAACCAGTAAATAAGGAAAATAGGGGAGTGGACCAATAAATGGGGAAATTAGGGAAGTGAACCAGTAAATGGGGAAATTAGTGGAGTGGACCAATAAATGGGGAAATTTGGGGAGTGGGCCAATAAATGGGGAAATTAGGGGAGTGAACCACTAAATGGGGAAAATAGGGGAGTGCACCAACAAACGGGGAAATTAGGGGTGTGGACCAATAAATGGGGAAATTAGGGAAGTGAACCAATAAATGGGGAAATTAGTGGAGTGGACCAATAAATGGGGAAATTAGGGGAGTGGGCCAACAAATGGGGAAATTAGGGGAGTGAACCAGTAAATGGGGAAAATAGGGGAGTGGACCAATATATGGGGAAATTAGGGGAGTGAACCAGTAAATGGGGAAATTAGGGTAGTGGACCAATAAACGGGGAAATTAGGGGAGAGGACCAATAAATTGGGAAATTAGGGGAGTGGACCAGTAAATGGGGAAATGAGGGGAGTGGACCAATAAATGGGGAAATTAGGGGAATGAACCAGTAAATAAGGAAAATAGGGGAGTGGACCAATAAATGGGGAAATTAGGGAAGTGAACCAGTAAATGGGGAAATTAGTGGAGTGGACCAATAAATGGGGAAATTTGGGGAGTGGGCCAATAAATGGGGAAATTAGGGGAGTGAACCAGTAAATGGGGAAAATAGGGGAGTGGACCAATATATGGGGAAATTAGGGGAGTGAACCAGTAAATGGGGAAATTAGGGTAGTGGACCAATAAACGGGGAAATTAGGGGAGAGGACCAATAAATGGGGAAATTAGGGGAATGAACCAGTAAATAGGGAAAATAGGGGAGTGGACCAATAAATGGGGAAATTAGCGGAGTAAACTAGTAAATGGGGAAAATGGGGAGTGCACCAATAAATGGGGAAATTAGGGGAGTGAACCAGTAAATGGGGAAATTGGGGGGTTTACCAGTAAATGGGGTAATTAGGGGAGTGACCCAACAAATGAGGAAATTCGGGGATTGGACCAGTAAATGGGGAAATGAGGGGAGTGAACCAGTAAATGGGAAAATTAGTGGAGTGAACCAGTAAATGGGGAAAATGGGGAGTGGACCAGTAATTGGGGGAGTTAGGGGGTGAACCAGTGAATGCGAAAAAGGTGGAGTGGACCAGTAAATGGGGGAGTTCGGGGAGTGGACCTGTAAATCTGGAAATTCGGTGAGTGGACCAATGAATGGGGAACTTAGGGGAGTGGACCAGTAAATGAGGAAATTATGGGAGTGGACCAGGAAATGGGGAAATTAGGGGATGGACCAGTAAATGGGGAATTTAGGCGAGTGAACCAGTAAATGGGGAAATTAGAGGAGTGAACCAATAAATGGGGAAATTAGGGGAGTGAACCATTAAATGGGGAAATTAAGGGAGTGAACCAGTAAATGGGGAAATTAGGGGAGCGGACCAATAAATGGGGAAATTACGGGAGTGAACCAGTAAATGGGGAAGTTGGGGGAGTGAAACATTAAATGGGGAAATTAGGGTTGTGGACCACTAAATGGGGAAATTAGGGGAGTGGAACAGTAAATGGGGAAATTAGGGGAGTGGGCCAATAAATGGGGAAATTAGGGGAGTGAACCAGTAAATGGGGAAAATGGGGAGTGGCCCTATCAATTGGGAAATTAGGGGAGTGGACCAGTAAATGGGGAATTTAGGGGAGTGGGCCAATAAATGGGGAAATTAGGGGAGTGGAACAGTAAATGGGGAAATTAGGGGAGTGGGCCAATAAATGGGGAAATTAGGGGAGTGAACCAGTAAATGGGGAAAATGGGGAGTGGCCCTATCAATTGGGAAATTAGGGGAGTGGACCAGTAAATGGGGAATTTAGGGGAGTGGACCAATAAATGGGGAAATTAGGGGAGTGGGCAAGTAAATGGGGAAATTAGGGGAGTGGACCAACAAATGGGGAAATTAGGGGAGTGGACCAGTCAATGTGGAAATTAGGGGAGTGGACCAGTAAGTGGGGAAATTAGGGGAGTGGACCAGTAAATGGGGAAATTTGGGGAGTGGAACAGTAAGTGGGGAAATTAGGGGAGTGAACCAGTAAATGGGGAAATTAGGGGAGTGTCCAATAAATGGCGAAATTAGGTGAGTGAACCAGTAAATGGGGAATATAGTGGAGTGGACCAATCAAAGGAGAAATTAGGGGAGTGGACCAATAAATGGGGAAAATGGGAAGTGGACCAATAAATGTGGAAATTAGGGGCATAAACCAGTCAATGGGGAAATTTGGGGAGTGGAGCAATAAATGGGGAAATTAGTGGAGTGAAGGAGTAAATGGGGAAATTAGGGTAGTGGACCAGTAAATGGGGAAAATGGGGAATGGACCAGTAAATGGGGAAAATGGGGAGTGGACCAGTAAATGGGGGAGTTAGGGGAGTGGACCAGTAAATGTGGAAATTAGGGGAGTGGGCAAGTAAATGGGGAAATTAGGGGAGTGGACCAATTAATGGGGAAATTAGTGGAGTGGACCAGTAACTGCGGAAATTAGGGGAGTTGGCCAATAAATGGGGAAATTAGGGAAGTGAACCAGTAAATGGGGAAATTAGGTGAGTGGACCAGTAAATGGGGAAATTAGGGGAGTGCACCAACAAACGGGGAAATTAGGGGAGTGGACCAATAAATGGGGAAATTAGGGAAGTGAACCAATAAAATGGGAAATTCGTGGAGTGGACCAATAAATGGGGAAATTAGGGGAGTGGGCCAATAAATGGGGAAATTAGAGGAGTAAACTAGTAAATGGGGAAAATGGGGAGTGCACCAATAAATGGGGAAATTAGGGGATTGAACCAGTAAATGGGGAAATTGGGGGGTGAATCAGGAAATGGGGTAATTAGGGGAGTGACCCAATAAATGAGGAAATTCGGGCATTGGACCAGTAAATGGGGAAATGAGGGGAGTGAACCAGTAAATGGGAAAATTAGGGGAGTGAACCAGTAAATGGGGCAAATGGGGAGTGGACCAGTAAATCTGGAAATTCGGGGAGAGGACCAGTGAATGGGGAACTTAGGGGAGTGGACCAGCAAATGAGGAAATTATGGGAGTGGACCAGTAAATGGGGAAGTTAGGGGAGTGGACCTGTAAATGGGGAAATTAGGGGAGTGTGCCAATAAATGGGGAAATTAGGTGAGTGAACCAAT
The DNA here is from genome assembly GCF_035084215.1 of Heptranchias perlo. Lineage (NCBI taxonomy): Eukaryota > Metazoa > Chordata > Chondrichthyes > Hexanchiformes > Hexanchidae > Heptranchias > Heptranchias perlo. The sequence continues at coordinate 11,131,194 of NC_090365.1, forward strand.
AAATGGGGAAATTAGGGGAATTGAACAATACATGGGGAAATTTGGGGGGTGTACCAGAAAATGGGGAAATTGGGGGAGTGGACCAGTAAATGCGGAAAATGGTTAGTGGACCAGTAAATGGGGAAATTAGGGGAGTGAACCAGTGAATGGGGAAAATGGGGAGTGGACCAGTAAATGGGGAAATTAGGGGAGTGAACCACTAAATGGGGAAATTCGGGGAGTGGACCAGTAAATGCGGAAATTAGGGTAGTGGACCAATAAATGGGGAAATTAGGGGAGTGGACCAATAAATGAGGAAATTGGGGAGTGGACCAGTAAATGGGGAAATTAGGGTCGTGGACATGTAAATGGGGAAATTGGGGGAGTGGACCAGTAAATTGGGAATCAGGGGAGTGGGCCAATAAATGGGGAAATTAGGGGAGTGAACCAGTAAATTGGTAAAATGGGGAGTGGGCCAATCTATGGGGAAATTAGGGGAGTTGACCAGTAAATGGGGAAATTTGGGCAGTGGACCAATAAATGGGGAATTTAGGGGAGTGGACCAGTAAATGGGGAAATTAGGGGAGTGGACCAGTAAATGGGGAAAATGGGGAGTGGACCAGTAAATGGGGAAATTAGGGGAGTGGACCAATAAATGGGGAAATGAGGGGAGGGGAGCAGTAAATGGGGAAATTAGGGGAGTGAACCAGGAAATGGGAGGAATTTAGTGGAGTGGACCAATAAATGGGGAAATTAGGGGAGTGGACCAATAAATGGGGAAAGTAGGGGAGTGAACCAGAAAATGGGGAAATTAGGGGAGTGGACCAATCAATGGGGAAATTAGGGGAGTGAACCAGTAAATGTGGAAATTAGGGGATTGAACCAATAAATGGGGAAATCAGGGCAGTGGGCCAATAAATGGGGAAATTCAGAGAATGAAGCAGTGAATGGGGAAAGTTAGGGAGTGGACCAATAAATGGGGAAATTAGGGGAGTGGACTACAAATGGGGAAAATAGGGGAGTGGACCAATAAATGGGGAAATTAGGGGAGTGGACCACTAAATGGGGAAATGAGGGGAGAGGAACTGTAAATGGGGAAATTAGGGGAGTGAACCAGGAAATGGGAGGAATTTAGTGGAGTGGACCAATAAATGGGAAAATTCGGGGAGTGGACCAATAAATGGGGAAATTAGGGGAGTGGACCAATAAATGGGGAAAGTTGGGGAGTGAACCAGGAAATGGGGAAATTAGGTGAGTGGACCAATCAATGGGGAAATTAGGGTAGTGAACCAGTAAATGGGGAAATTAGTGGACTGGACCAATAAATGGAGAAATTAGGGGAGTAGTCCAATGAAAGGGGAAACTCGAGGTGTGAACCAGCAAATGGGGATGTTAGGGGAGTGAACCAAATAAATGGGGAAATTAGGGGAGTGAACCAGTAAATGGGGAAAATGGGGAGTGGACCAGTAAATGGGGAAATTAGGGGAGTGGACCAGTAAATGGGGACATTGGAGGAGTGGACCAATAAATGTGGAAATTAGGGAAGTGGACCAGTAAATGGGGAAATTAGGGTAGTGGACCAGTAAATGGGGAAATTAGGGGAGTGGACCAATAAATGGGGAAATTAGGGGAGTGAACCAGAAAATCGGGAAATTAGGGGAGTGGACCAGAAAATGGGGAAATTAGGGGAGTGGACCAGTAAATGCGGAAATTAGCGGAGTGGACAAGTAAATGGGGAAATTAGGGGAGTGGACCAATAAATGAGGAAATTGGGGAGTGGACCAGGAAATGGGGAAATTAGGGGAGTGGACCAATAAATGGGGAACTTTGGGGAGTGGACCAATAAATGGGGAAATTAGGGGAGTGGGCCAGTTCATGGGGAAATTAAGGGAGTGGACCAGTAAATGTGGATATTAGGGGAGTGAACCAAATAAATGGGGAAATTAGGGGAGTGAACCAGTAAATGGGGAAAATGGGGAGTGGACCAGTAAATGGGGAAATTAGGGGAGTGAACCAGTAAATGGGGAAATAAGTGGAGTGGACTAATAAATGTGGAAATGAGGGGAGTAGACCAGTAAATGGGGAAATTATGGGAGTGGACCAATAAATGTGGAAATTAGGGGAGTGAACTAGTAAACGGGGAAATTATGGGAGTGGACGAGTAAATGGGGAAATTAGGGGAGTGAACCAATAAATGGGGAAATTAGGGGAGTGGAGCAGTAAATGGGGAAACTGGGGGAGTGAACCAGTAAATGGGGAAAATGGGGAGTGGACCATAAAATGGGGGAATTAGGGGAGTGGACCATTAAATGGGGAAATTAGGGGAGTGGACCTGTAAATGTGGAAATTGGGGGAGTGGACCAGTAAATGGGGAAATTAGGGGAGTGAACCTGTAAATGGGGAAATAAGGGGAATGGACCAGTAAATGGGGAAATTAGGGAAGTGGACCAGTAAATGCGGAAATTAGCGGAGTGGACAAGTAAATGGGGAAATTAGGGGAGTGGACCAATAAATGAGGAAATTGGGGAGTGGACCAGTAAATGGGGAAATTAGGGGAGTGGAACAATAAATGGGGAACTTTGGGGAGTTGACCAATAAATGGGGAAATTAGGGGAGTGGGCCAGTTCATGGGGAAATTAAGGGAGTGGACCAGTAAATGGGGATATTAGGGGAGTGAACCAGTAAATGGGGAAAATGGGGAGTGGACCAGTAAATGGGGAAATTAGGGGAGTGAACCAGTAAATGGGGAAATAAGTGGAGTGGACCAGTAAATGGGGAAATTAGAGGAGTGGACCAATAAATGTGGAAATGAGGGGAGTGGACCAGTTAATGGGGAAATTAGGGTAGTAGACCAGAAAATGGGGAAATTAGGGGAGTGGACCAGTAAATGGGGAAATTAGGGGAGTGAACCAGTAAATGGGGAAAATGGGGAGTGGACCAGTAAATTGGGGAGTTAGGGGAGTGGACCTGTAAATCTGGAAATTCGGGGAAAGGACCAGTGAATGGGGAACTTAGGGGAGTGGACCAGTAAATGAGGAAATTATGGGAGTGGACCAATAAATGGGGAAGTTAGGGGAGTGGACCTGTAAATGGGGAAATTAGGGGAGTGTGCCAATAAATGGGGAAATTAGGTGAGTGAACCAGTAAATGGGGAAAATGGGGAATGGGCCAATAAATGGGGAAATTAGGGGAGTGGACCAGTAAATCGTGAAATTAGGGGCGTGGACCAATAAATGGGGAAATTAGGGGAGTTGAACAATAAATGGGGAAATTTGGGGGTGAACCAGTAAATGGGGAAATTGGGTAGTGGACCATTAAATGGGGAAATTAGGGGAGTGAACCAGTGAATGGGGAAAATGGGGAGTGGACCAGTAAATGGGGAAATTAGGGGAGTGAACCACTAAATGGGGAAATTAGGGGAGTGGACCAGTAAATGCGGAAATTAGGGTAGTGGACCAATAAATGGGGAAATTAGGGGAGTGGACCAATAAATGAGGAAATTGGGGAGTGGACCTGTAAATGGGGAAATTAGGGTAGTGGACATGTAAATGGGGAAATTGGGGGAGTGGACCAGTAAATTGGGAAATCAGGGGAGTGGGCCAATAAATGGGGAAATAAGGGGAGTGGACCAGTAAATGGGTAAAATGGGGAGTGGGCCAATCTATGAGGAAATTAGGGGAGTTGACCAGTAAATGGGGAAATTTGGGCAGTGGACCAATAAATGGGGAATTTAGGGGAGTGGACCAGTAAATGGGGTAATTAGGGTAGTGGACTTGTAAATGGGGAACTTTGGGGAGTGGACCAATAAATGGGGAAATTTGGGGAATGAACCAGTAAATGGGGAAATTAGGGGAGTGGACCAATGAATGGGGAAATTAGGGGAGTAGACCAGTAAATGGGGAAATTCGGGGAGTGGACCAGTAAATAGGGAACTTACGGGACTGGACCAATAAATGGTGAAATTAGGGGAGTGGACCAGTAAATGGGGCTATTAGGGGAGTGAACGAAATAAATGGGGAAATTACGGGAGTGGACAAATAAATGGGGAAATTAGGGGAGTGGACCAGTCAATGGGGAAATTACGGGAGTGGACAAATAAATGGGGAAAATGGGGAATGGACCAATAAATGGGGAAATTAGGGGAGTGAACCAGTTAATGAGGAAGTTAGGGGAGTGGACCAATAAATGGGGAAATTTGGGGAGTGGACCAGTAAATGGGGATATTGGGGGAGTAAAACAGTAAATGGGGAAATTAGGGGAGTGGACCAGTAAATGGGGAAATTAGGGGAGTGGACCAGTAAATGGGGAAATTAGGGGAGTGGAGCAGTAAATGGGTAAATTAGGGCAGTGGACCAATAAATGGGGAAATTAGGGGAGTGGACCAGTAAATGGGGAATTTAGGGGAGTGGACCAGTAAATGGGGATATTTGGCGAGTGGACCAATAAATGGGGCAATTAGGGGAGTGGACCAATAAATGGGGAAATTAGGGGAGTAGACTAGTAAATTGGGAAATTAGGGGAGTGGGCCAATAAATGGGGAAATTAGGGGAGTGGACCAATAAATGGGGAAATTAGGGGCGAGCACTAGTAAATGGGGAAATTAGGGGCGAGCACCAGTAAATGTGGAAATTATGGGCGATCACCAGTAAATGAGGAAATTAGGGGAGTGGACCACTAAATGGGGAAAATGGGGAGTGGACCAGTAAATGGGGAAATTATGGGAGTGGACCAGTAAATGGGGAAATTAGGGGAGTGGACCAGTAAATGGGGAATTTAGGGGAGTGGACCAGTAAATGGGGATATTTCGGGAGTGGACCAATAAATGGGAAAATGAGGGGAGTGGGCCAGTAAATGGGGAAATTAGGGGATTGGTCCAATAAATGGGGAAATTCGGGGAGTGGACCAATAAATGGGGAAATTAGGGGCGAGCACTCGTAAATGGGGAAATTAGGGCCGAGCACCAGTAAATGGGGAAATTAGGGGAGTGGACCAGTAAATGGGGAAAATGGGGAGTGGACCAATAAATGGGGAAATTCGGGGAGTGGACCAGTAAAAGCGGAAATTAGGGGAGTGAACCAGTAAATGGGGAAAATGGGCAGTGGACCAATAAATGTGGAAATTCGGAGAGTGGACCAATAAATGGGGAAAATGGGGAGTGGACCAATAAATGGGGAAATTAGGGGAGTGGACCAGTAAATGGGGAAATTAGGGGAGTGGGCCAATAAATGGGGAAATTCGGGGAGTGGACCAATAAATGGGGAAATTATGGGCGAGCACTAGTAAATGGAGAAATTAGGGGCGAGCACCAGTAAATGGGGAAATTAGGGGCGATCACCAGTAAATGAGGAAATTAGGGGAGTGGACCAGTAAATGGAGAATATGGGGAGTGGACCAATAAATGGGGAAATTCGGGGAGTGGACCAGTAAAAGCGGATATTCGGGCAGTGAACCAGTAAATGGGGAAAATGGGGAGTGGACCAATAAAAAGGGAAATTCGGAGAGTGGACCAATAAATGGGGAAATTAGGGGAGTGGACCAGTCAATGGGGAAATTAGGGGAGTGGACTCGTAAATAGGGAAATAAGGGGAGTGGACCAGTAAATGGGGAAATTGGGGGAGTGGAACAGTAAATGGGGAAATTAGGGGAGTGGACCAGTAAATGGGGATATTGGGGGAGTAAAACAGTAAATGGGGAAATTAGGGGAGTGGACCAGTAAATGGGGAAATTAGGGGAGTGGACCAGTAAATGGGGAAATTAGGGGAGTGGAGCAGTAAATGGGTAAATTAGGGCAGTGGACCAATAAATGGGGAAATTAGGGGAGTGGACCAGTAAATGGGGAATTTAGGGGAGTGGACCAGTAAATGGGGATATTTGGCGAGTGGACCAATAAATGGGGCAATTAGGGGAGTGGACCAATAAATGGGGAAATTAGGGGAGTAGACTAGTAAATTGGGAAATTAGGGGAGTGGGCCAATAAATGGGGAAATTAGGGGAGTGGACCAATAAATGGGGAAATTAGGGGCGAGCACTAGTAAATGGGGAAATTAGGGGCGAGCACCAGTAAATGTGGAAATTATGGGCGATCACCAGTAAATGAGGAAATTAGGGGAGTGGACCACTAAATGGGGAAAATGGGGAGTGGACCAGTAAATGGGGAAATTATGGGAGTGGACCAGTAAATGGGGAAATTAGGGGAGTGGACCAGTAAATGGGGAATTTAGGGGAGTGGACCAGTAAATGGGGATATTTCGGGAGTGGACCAATAAATGGGAAAATGAGGGGAGTGGGCCAGTAAATGGGGAAATTAGGGGATTGGTCCAATAAATGGGGAAATTCGGGGAGTGGACCAATAAATGGGGAAATTAGGGGCGAGCACTCGTAAATGGGGAAATTAGGGCCGAGCACCAGTAAATGGGGAAATTAGGGGAGTGGACCAGTAAATGGGGAAAATGGGGAGTGGACCAATAAATGGGGAAATTCGGGGAGTGGACCAGTAAAAGCGGAAATTAGGGGAGTGAACCAGTAAATGGGGAAAATGGGCAGTGGACCAATAAATGTGGAAATTCGGAGAGTGGACCAATAAATGGGGGAAATGGGGAGTGGACCAATAAATGGGGAAATTAGGGGAGTGGACCAGTAAATGGGGAAATTAGGGGAGTGGGCCAATAAATGGGGAAATTCGGGGAGTGGACCAATAAATGGGGAAATTATGGGCGAGCACTAGTAAATGGAGAAATTAGGGGCGAGCACCAGTAAATGGGGAAATTAGGGGCGATCACCAGTAAATGAGGAAATTAGGGGAGTGGACCAGTAAATGGAGAATATGGGGAGTGGACCAATAAATGGGGAAATTCGGGGAGTGGACCAGTAAATGGGGAAAATGGGGAGTGGACCAATAAAAAGGGAAATTCGGAGAGTGGACCAATAAATGGGGAAATTAGGGGACTGGACCAGTCAATGGGGAAATTAGGGGAGTGGACTCGTAAATAGGGAAATAAGGGGAGTGGACCAGTAAATGGGGAAATTGGGGGAGTGGAACAGTAAATGGGGAAATTAGGGGAGTGGACCAGTAAATGGGGAAATTAGGGGAGTGGACCAGTCAATGGGGAAAATAGGGGAGTGGACTAGTAAATGGGGAAATAAGGGGAGTGGACCAGTAAATGGGGAAATCAGGGGAGTGGACCATTAAATGGGGAAATTAGGGGAGTGGACCAGTCCACGGAGAAATTAGGGGAGTGGTCCAGTAAATGGGGAAATTAGGGGAGTGGACCAGTAAATGGGGAAATTAGGGGAGTGGACCAGTAAATGGGGAAATTAGGGGAGTGGACCAGTAAATGGGGAAATTAGGGGACTGGACCAGTAAATGGGGAAATTAGGGGAGTGGACCAGTCAATGCGGAAATTAGGAGAGTGGACCAGTAAATGGGGAAATTAGGGGAGTGGACCAGTAAATGGGGAAATTAGGGGACTGGACCAGTAAAAGCGGAAATTAGGGCAGTGAACCAGTAAATGGGTAAAATGGGGAGTGGACCAATAAAAAGGGAAATTCGGAGAGTGGACCAATTAATGGGGAAATTAGGGGAGTGGACCAGTAAATGGGGAAATTGGGGGAGTGGAACAGTAAATGGGGAAATTAGGGGAGTGGACCAGTAAATGGGGAAATTAGGGGAGTGGACCAGTCAATGGGGAAATTAGGGGAGTGGACTAGTAAATGGGGAAATAAGGGGAGTGGACCAGTAAATGGGGAAATTAGGGGAGTGGACCAGTAAATGGGGAAATTAGGGGAGTGGACCAGTCCACGGGGAAATTAGGGGAGTGGACCAGTAAATGGGGAAATTAGGGGAGTGGACCAGTAAATGGGGAAATTAGGGGACTGGACCAGTAAATGGGGAAGTTATGGGAGTGGACCAGTAAATGGGGAAATTAGGTGAGTGGAGCAGTTAATGGGGAAATTAGGGGAGTGGACCAATAAATGGGGAAATTAGGGGAGTGGACCAGTAAATAGGGAATTTAGGGTGTGGACCAGTAAATGGGGATATTTCGGGAGTGGACCAATAAATGGGAAAATTAGGGGAGTGGGCCAGTAAATGGGGAAATTAGGGGATTGGTCCAATAAATGGGGAAATTAGGGGAGTGGACCAATAAATGGGGAAATTAGGGGCGAGCACTAGTAAATGGGGAAATTAGGGCCGAGCACCAGTAAATGGGGAAATTAGGGGCGATCACCAGTAAATGAGGAAATTAGGGGAGTGGACCAGTAAATGGGGAAAATGGGGAGTGGACCAATAAATGGGGAAATTCGGGGAGTGGACCAGTAAAAGCGGAAATTAGGGGAGTGAACCAGTAAATGGGGAAAATGGGCAGTGGACCAATAAAAAGGGAAATTCGGAGAGTGGACCAATTAATGGGGAAATTAGGGGAGTGGACCAGTCAATGGGGAAAATAGGGAGTGGACCAATAAAAAGGGAAATTCGGAGAGTGGACCAATTAATGGGGAAATTAGGGGAGTGGACCAGTCAATGGGGAAATTAGTGGAGTGGACTAGTAAATGGGGAAATAAGGGGAGTGGATCAGTAAATGGGGAAATTGGGGGAGTGGAACAGTAAATGGGGAAATTAGGGGAGTGGACCAGTAAATGGGGAAATTAGGGGAGTGGACCAGTCAATGGGGAAATTAGGGGAGTGGACGAGTAAATGCGGAAATAAGGGGAGTGGACCAGTAAATGGGGAAATTAGGGGAGTGGACCAGTAAATGGGGAAATTAGGGGAGTGGACCAGTCCACGGGGAAATTAGGGGAGTGGACCAGTAAATGGGGAAATTAGGGGAGTGGACCAGTAAATGGGGAAAATAGGGGACTGGACCAGTAAATGGGGAAATTATGGGAGTGGACCAGTAAATGGGGAAATTAGGTGAGTGGAGCAGTTAATGGGGAAATTACGGGAGTGGACCAATAAATGGGGAAATTAGGGGAGTGGACCAGTAAATGGGGAATTTAGGGGAGTGGACCAGTAAATGGGGATATTTCGGGAGTGGACCAATAAATGGGAAAATTAGGGGAGTGGGCCAGTAAATGGGGAAATTAGGGGATTGGTCCAATAAATGGGGAAATTAGGGGAGTGGACCAATAAATGGGGAAATTAGGGGCGAGCACTAGTAAATGGGGAAATTAGGGCCGAGCACCAGTAAATGGGGAAATTAGGGGCGATCACCAGTAAATGAGGAAATTAGGGGAGTGGACCAGTAAATGGGGAAAATGGGGAGTGGACCAATAAATGGGGAAATTCGGGGAGTGGACCAGTAAAAGCGGAAATTAGGGGGGGAGTGAACCAGTAAATGGGGAAAATGGGCAGTGGACCAATAAATGTGGAAATTCGGAGAGTGGACCAATAAATGGGGAAAATGGGGAGTGGACCAATAAATGGGGAAATTAGGGGAGTGGACCAGTAAATGGGGAAATTAGGGGAGTGGGCCAATAAATGGGGAAATTCGGGGAGTGGACCAATAAATGGGGAAATTATGCGCGAGCACTAGTAAATGGAGAAATTAGGGGCGAGCACCAGTAAATGGGGAAATTAGGGGCGATCACCAGTAAATGAGGAAATTAGGGGAGTGGACCAGTAAATGGAGAATATGGGGAGTGGACCAATAAATGGGGAAATTCGGGGAGTGGACCAGTAAAAGCGGATATTCGGGCAGTGAACCAGTAAATGGGGAAAATGGGGAGTGGACCAATAAAAAGGGAAATTCGGAGAGTGGACCAATAAATGGGGAAATTAGGGGAGTGGACCAGTCAATGGGGAAATTAGGGGAGTGGACTCGTAAATAGGGAAATAAGGGGAGTGGACTAGTAAATGGGGAAATTGGGGGAGTGGAACAGTAAATGGGGAAATTAGGGGAGTGGACCAGTAAATGGGGAAATTAGGGGAGTGGACCAGTCAATGAGGAAATTAGGGGAGTGGACTAGTAAATGGGGAAATAAGGGGAGTGGACCAGTAAATGGGGAAATTAGGGGAGTGGACCAGTAAATGGGGAAATTAGGGGAGTGGACCAGTCCACGGAGAAATTAGGGGAGTGGGCCAATAAATGGGGAAATTAGGGGAGTGGACCAATAAATGGGGAAATTAGGGGCGAGCACTAGTAAATGGGGAAATTAGGGGCGAGCACCAGTAAATGTGGAAATTATGGGCGATCACCAGTAAATGAGGAAATTAGGGGAGTGGACCACTAAATGGGGAAAATGGGGAGTGGACCAATAAATGGGGAAATTCGGGGAGTGGACCAGTAAATGCGGAAATTAGGGGAGTGAACCAGAAAATGGGGAAAATGGGGAGTGGACCAATAAATGGGGAAATTCGGGGAGTGGAGCAGCAAATGGGGAAATTAGTGGAGTGGACGAGTAAATGGGGAAGTTCGTGGAGTGGACCTGTAAATGGGGAAACTAGGGGAGTGGACCAGTAAATGGGGAAATTATGGGAGTGGACCAGTAAATGGGGAAATTAGGTGAATGGAGCAGTTAATGGGGAAATTAGGGGAGTGGACCAATAAATGGGGAAATTAGGGGAGTGGACCAGTAAATGGGGAATTTAGGGGAGTGGACCAGTAAATGGGGATATTTGGGGAGTGGACCAATAAATGGGGAAATTAGGGGAGTGGACCAATAAATGGGGAAATTAGGGGAGTGGACCAATAAATGGGGAAATTAGGGGCGAGCACTAGTAAATGGCAAAATTAGGGCCGAGCACCAGTAAATGGGGAAATTAGGGGCGATCACCAGTAAATGAGGAAATTAGGGGAGTGGACCAGTAAATGGGGAAAATGGGGAGTGGACCAATAAATGGGGAAATTCGGGGAGTGGACCAGTAAAAGCGAAAATTAGGGGAGTGAACCAGTAAATGGGGAAAATGGGTAGTGGACCAATAAATGTGGAAATTCGGAGAGTGGACCAATAAATGGGGAAAATGGGGAGTGGACCAATAAATGGGGAAATTAGGGGAGTGGACCAGTAAATGGGGAAATTAGGGGAGTGGGCCAATAAATGGGGAAATTCGGGGAGTGGACCAATAAATGGGGAAATTATGGGCGAGCACTAGTAAATGGGGAAATTAGGGGCGAGCACCAGTAAATGGGGAAATTACGGGCGATCACCAGCAAATGAGGAAATTAGGGGAGTGGACCAGTAAATGGAGAATATGGGGAGTGGACCAATAAATGGGGAAATTCGGGGAGTGGACCAGTAAAAGCGGAAATTAGGGCATTGAACCAGTAAATGTGGAAAATGGGGAGTGGACCAATAAATAAGGAAATTCGGAGAGTGGACCAATAAATGGGGAAATTAGGGGAGTGGACCAGTAAATGGGGAATTTAGGGGAGTGGACCAGTAAATGGGGAAAATGGGGAGTGGACCAATAAATGGGGAAATTAGGGGAGTGGACCAGTAAATGGGGAAATAAGGGGTGTGGACCAGAAAATGGGGAAACTAGGGGAGTGGACCAGTCAATGGGGAAATTAGGGGAGTGGACCAGTCAATGGGGAAATTAGGAGAGTGGACCAGTCAATGGGGAAATTAGGGGAGTGGACCAGTAAATGGGGAAATTAGGGGACTGGACCAGTAAATGGGGAAATTAGGGGAGTGGACCAGTAAATGGGGAATCTCGGAGAGTGGACCAATTAATGGGGAAATTAGGGGAGTGGACCAATAAATGGGGAAATTAGGGGAGTGGACTAGTAAATGGGGAAATAAGGGGAGTGGACCAGTGAATGGGGAAATTGGGGGAGTGGAACAGTAAATGGGGAAATTAGGGGAGTGGACCAGTAAATGGGGAAATTAGGGGAGTGGACCAGTAAATGGGGAAATTAGGGGAGTGGGCCAACAAATGGGGAAATTAGGGGAGTGGACCAGTAAATGGGGAAATTAGGGGAGTGGACCAGTCCACGGGGAAATTAGGGGAGTGGACCAGTAAATGGGGAAATTAGGGGAGTGGACCAGTAAATGGGGAAATTAGGGGACTGGACCAGTAAATGGGGAAATTATGGGAGTGGACCAGTAAATGGGGAAATTAGGTGAGTGGAGCAGTTGATGGGGAAATTAGGGGAGTGGACCAATAAATGGGGAAATTAGGGGAGTGGACCAGTAAATGGGGAATTTAGGGGAGTGGACCAGTAAATGGGGATATTTCGGGAGTGGACCAATAAATGGGAAAATTAGGGGAGTGGGCCAGTAAATGGGGAAATTAGGGGATTGGTCCAATAAATGGGGAAATTAGGGGAGTGGACCAATAAATGGGGAAATTAGGGGCGAGCACTAGTAAATGGGGAAATTAGGGCCGAGCACCAGTAAATGGGGAAATTAGGGGCGATCACCAGTAAATGAGGAAATTAGGGGAGTGGACCAGTAAATGGGGAAAATGGGGAGTGGACCAATAAATGGGGAAATTCGGGGAGTGGACCAGTAAAAGCGGAAATTAGGGGAGTGAACCAGTAAATGGGGAAAATGGGCAGTGGACCAATAAATGTGGAAATTCGGAGAGTGGACCAATAAATGGGGAAAATGGGGAGTGGACCAATAAATGGGGAATTTAGGGGAGTGGACCAGTAAATGGGGAAATTAGGGGAGTGGGCCAATAAATGGGGAAATTCGGGGAGTGGACCAATAAATGGGGAAATTATGGGCGAGCACTAGTAAATGGAGAAATTAGGGGCGAGCACCAGTAAATGGGGAAATTAGGGGCGATCACCAGTAAATGAGGAAATTAGGGGAGTGGACCAGTAAATGGAGAATATGGGGAGTGGACCAATAAATGGGGAAATTCGGGGAGTGGACCAGTAAAAGCGGATATTCGGCCAGTGAACCAGTAAATGGGGAAAATGGGGAGTGGACCAATAAAAAGGGAAATTCGGAGAGTGGACCAATAAATGGGGAAATTAGGGGAGTGGACCAGTCAATGGGGAAATTAGGGGAGTGGACTCGTAAATAGGGAAATAAGGGGAGTGGACCAGTAAATGGGGAAATTGGGGGAGTGGAACAGTAAATGGGGAAATTAGGGGAGTGGACCAGTAAATGGGGAAATTAGGGGAGTGGACCAGTCAATGGGGAAATTAGGGGAGTGGACTAGTAAATGGGGAAATAAGGGGAGTGGACCAGTAAATGGGGAAATTAGGGGAGTGGATCAGTAAATGGGGAAATTAGGGGAGTGGACCAGTCCACGGAGAAATTAGGGGAGTGGTCCAGTAAATGGGGAAATTAGGGGAGTGGACCAGTAAATGGGGAAATTAGGGGACTGGACCAGTAAATGGGGAAATTAGGGGAGTGGACCAGTAAATGGGGAAATTAGGGGAGTGGACCAGTAAATGGGGAAATTAGGGGACTGGACCAGTAAATGGGGAAATTAGGGGAGTGGACCAGTCAATGCGGAAATTAGGAGAGTGGACCAGTAAATGGGGAAATTAGGGGAGTGGACCAGTAAATGGGGAAATTAGGGGACTGGACCAGTAAATGGGGAAATTAGGGGAGTGGACCAGTAAAGGGGAAACTCGGGGACTGGACCAGTCAATGGGGAAATTAGGGAAGTGAACCAGTAAATGGGGAAATTAGGGGAGTGGACGAGTAAATGGGGAAATTAGGGGAGTGAACCAATAAATGGGGAAATTAGGGGAGTGGACGAGTAAATGGAGAAATTAGTGGAGTGGACCTGTAAATTGGGAAAATGGGGAGTGGACCAGTAAATGGGGGAATTAGGGGAGTGGACCAGTAAATGGGGAAAATGGGGAGTGGACCAGTAAATGGGGGAATTATGGGAGTGGACCAATAAATGGGGAAATTAGGGGAGTGAACCAGTAAATGGTGAAATTAGGGGAGTGAACCAGTAAATGCGGAAATTAGGGGAGTGAACCAATAAATGGGGAAAATGGGGAGTGGACCAGAAAATGGGGGAATTGCGGGAGTGGACCTGTAAATGTGGAAATTGGGGGAGTGGACCAGTAAATGGGGAAATTAGGGGAGTGAACCTGTAAATGGGGAAATTAGGGGAGTGGAGATGTAAATGGGGAAATTAGGGGAGTGGACCAGTAAATGGGGAAAATGGGGAGTGGACCAGTAAATGGGGAAATTGGGGGAGTGGACCAGTAAATGGGGAAATTCGGGGAGTGGACTAGTAAATGGGGAAATTAGAGTAGTGAACCAATAAATGGGGATATTAGGGGAGTGAACCAGTAAATGGGGAACTTTGGGGAGTGGACCAATAAATGGGGAAATTTGGGGAATGAACCAGTAAATGGGGAAATTAGGGGAGTGGACCAATGAATGGGGAAATTAGGGGAGTAGACCAGTAAATGGGGAAATTCGGGGAGTGGACCAGTAAATGGGGAACTTACGGGACTGGACCAATAAATGGTGAAATTAGGGGAGTGGACCAGTAAATGGGGAAATTAGGGGATTGGACCAATAAATGGGGAAATTAGGGGAGTGAACCAGTAAATGGGGATATTGGGGGAGTGAACCAAATAAATGGGGAAATTAGGGGAGTGAACCAAATAAATGGGGAAATTAGGGGAGTGAACCAGTAAATGGAGAAATTAGGGGAGTGGACCTATAAATGGGGAAATTATGGGAGTGGACAAATAAATGGGGAAAATGGGGAATGGACCAATAAATGGGGAAATTAGGGGAGTGAACCAGTTAATGGGGAAGTTAGGGGAGTGGACCAATAAATGGGGAAATTTGGGGAGTGGACCAGTAAATGGGGATATTGGGGGAGTAAACCAGTAAATGGGGAAGTGAGTGGAGTGGACCAGTAAATGGGGAAATTAGGGGAGTGGACCAGTAAATGGGGAAATTAGGGGAGTTGTCCAGTAAATGGGGAAATTAGGGGAGTGGACCAGTAAATGGGGAATTTAGGGGAGTGGACCAGTAAATGGGGATATTTGGCGAGTGGACCAATCAATGGGGCAATTAGGGGAGTGGACCAATAAATGGGGAAATTAGGGGAGTAGACTAGTAAATTGGGAAATTAGGGGAGTGGGCCAATAAATGGGGAAATTAGGGGAGTGGACCAATAAATGGGGAAATTAGGGGCGAGCACTAGTAAATGGGGAAATTAGGGGCGAGCACCAGTAAATGTGGAAATTATGGGCGATCACCAGTAAATGAGGAAATTAGGGGAGTGGACCAGTCAATGGGGAAAATGGGGAGTGGACCAATAAATGGGGAAATTCGGGGAGTGGACCAGTAAATGCGGAAATTAGGGGAGTGAACCAGTAAATGGGGAAAATGGGGAGTGGAGCAGCAAATGGGGAAATTAGTGGAGTGGACGAGTAAATGGGGAAGTTCGTGGAGTGGACCAATAAATGGGGAAATTAGGGGCGAGCACTAGTAAATGGGGAAATTAGGGCCGAGCACCAGTAAATGGGGAAATTAGGGGCGATCACCAGTAAATGAGGAAATTAGGGGAGTGGACCAGTAAATGGGGAAATTCGGGGAGTGGATCAGTAAAAGCGAAAATTAGGGGAGTGAACCAGTAAATGGGGAAAATGGGCAGTGGACCAATAAATGTGGAAATTCGGAGAGTGGACCAATAAATGGGGAAAATGGGGAGTGGACCAATAAATGGGGAAATTAGGGGAGTGGACCAGTAAATGGGGAAATTAGGGGAGTGGGCCAATAAATGGGGAAATTATGGGCGAGCACTAGTAAATGGGGAAATTAGGGGCGAGCACCAGTAAATGGGGAAATTACGGGCGATCACCAGTAAATGAGGAAATTAGGGGAGTGGACCAGTAAATGGAGAATATGGGGAGTGGACCAATAAATGGGGAAATTCGGGGAGTGGACCAGTAAAAGCGGAAATTAGGGCAGTGAACCAGTAAATGGGGAAAATGGGGAGTGGACCAATAAATAAGGAAATTCGGAGAATGGACCAATAAATGGGGAAATTAGGGGAGTGGACCAGTAAATGGGGAATTTAGGGGAGTGGACCAGTAAATGGGGAAAATGGGGAGTGGACCAATAAATGGGGAAATTAGGGGAGTGGACCAGTAAATGGGGAAATAAGGGGAGTGGACCAGTAAATGGGAAAACTAGGGGAGTGGACCAGTAAATGGGGAAATTAGGGGAGTGGACCAGTCAATGGGGAAATTAGGGGAGTGGACCAGTCAATGGGGAAATTCGGAGAGTGGACCAGTAAATGGGGAAATTAGGGGAGTGGACCAGTAAATGGGGAAATTAGGGGACTGGACCAGTAAATGGGGAAATTAGGGGAGTGGACCAGTAAATGGGGAATCTCGGGGACTGGACCAGTCAATGGGGAAATTAGGGGAGTGGACCAGTAAATGAGGAAATTAGGTGCGAGCACCAGGAAATGGAGAAATTGTGGAGGGCATGTAAATGGGGAAATTAGGGGAGAACAGCAGTAAATGGGGAAATTGCAGCACCAGTAAAAGGGGAAATTAGGGGAGAGCACAAAAAAATGGAGAAATCAAGGGAGAGCACAAGAATATGGAAATATTCGGAGAGAGCAAAAATTAAAAGGGGAAATTTGGGGAGGGCACCGGCAAATAGGGAAATTACAGCACCAGTAAATGGGAGAAATAGGGGAGAGGACCATTAAATGGGGACATTTGGGGAGGTCACCATTTCATCCGGGAATTAGTGGAGGACACCAGTTAATGGCGAAATTAGGGGAGGGAATCAGTAAATGGGGGACTTAGAGGAGAGCACCAGTAATTGTGGGAATTAAATGAGGACACCAGTAATTGGAGGAATATGGGGAGAGCACCAGGAAATAGGGAATATCGGGAGAGCACCAAGAAATGGGGGAATTAGGGGAGAGGACTAATAAATGGTGGAAATGGGGAGGCCCACAGTAAATGGGAAAATTAGGGGAGAGCACAATTAAATGCGGGAATTTGGGGCAAGCAACAGGAAATTGGAAAATTAGGGGAGGGCATGTAAATGGGGAAATTAGAGGAGAGCAGCCGTAAATGAGGAAATTAGGGGAGAGCACCAGCAAGTGGGAGAATTTGGGGCAAACACCAGGAAATGGGGGAATTAGATAGAGCACCAAGAAACAGGGGAAATGGGGCAGTGCACCAGTAAATGGGGGATTTAGGGGAGGGCAGCAGTGAATGGGGAAATTAGGAGAGAGCACAAAAATATGCGGAACCAAATGGACACCAGTAATTGTGGGAATTAAAGGAGGACACCAGTAATTGGAGGAATTTGGGGAGATTACTAGTAAGTGGGGAAATTAGGAGAGGGCCCCAGTAAATAGGGAAATTAGGGGAAAGCACCAGGAAATGGGGGAATATGGGGAGAGGACCAGTAAATGGCAGAAACAGGGGAAGTCCCCAGTAAATGGGGAAATTAGTGGAGGGCTGGAGCAAATAGGGGTATTAGGGGAGGGCACCAGTAATTGGGGGTATTAGGGGAGGGCACCAGTAATTGGGGGTATTAGGGGAGGGCACCAGTAATTGGGGGTATTAGGGGAGGGCACCAGTAATTGGGGGTATTAGGGGAGGGCACCAGGAAATGGGGGTATTAGGGGAGGGCACCAGTAATTGGGGGTATTAGGGGAGGGCACCAGGAAATGGGGGAATATGGGGATTGGACCAGTAAATGGGGAAATTAGGGGAGAGCACCCGGAAATGGTGGAAACGGGGAAGTCCCCAGTAAATGGGGAAATTAGAAGGGTACCAATAAATGGGGGAATAGGGGAGGGCACCAGTAATTAGGGGAATATAAACAGACAATACTGGAGAAGCTCAGCAACTGAGGCAGCATCTGCAGAATAATTAGGGGAATTGGGGAGGGCACCAGTAATTGGGGAAATAACTCACCCGTGGTATACCAATTCTGTATATATCAATCATGACCTCAGGATGTCCCAAAGTGCATTACAGACAATGAAGTACTTTTGAAGTGCAGTCACTGTTGTAATGTAGGAAATGCAGCAGCCAATTTGCGCACAGCAAGATCCCACAAACAGCAATGTGATAATGACCAGATAATCTGTTTTAGTGATTTGGTTGGTTGATATCGGCCAGGACACCGGAGATAAACTTCCCTGCTCTTCTCCAAAATAGTGCCGTGGGATCTTTTATGTCCACCCGAGAATTTTTTTTTATTCGTTCATGGGATGTGGGCGTCGCTGGCGAGGCCGGCATTTATTGCCCATCCCTAATTGCCCTTGAGAAGGTGGTGGTGAGCCGCCTTCTTGAACCGCTGCAGTCCGTGTGGTGAAGGTTCTCCCACAGTGCTGTTAGGAAGGGAGTTCCAGGATTTTGACCCAGTGACGATGAAGGAACGGCGATATATTTCCAAGTCGGGATGGTGTGTGATTGGAGGGGAACGTGCAGGTGGTGTTGTTCCCATGTGCCTGCTGCCCTTGTCCTTCTCGGTGGTAGAGGTCGCGTGTTTGGGAGGTGCTGTCGAAGAAGCCTTGGCGAGTTGCTGCAGTGCATCCTGTGGATGGTACACACTGCAGCCACAGTGCGCCGGTGGTGAAGGGAGTGAATGTTTAGGGTGGTGGATGGGGTGTCAATCAAGCTGGCTGCTTTGTCCTGTATGATGTCGAGCTTCTTGAGTGTTGTTGGAGCTGCACTCATCCAGGCAAGTGGAGAGTATTCCATCACACTCCTGACTTGTGCCTTGTAGATGGTGGAAAGGCTTTGGGGAGTCAGAAGTTCAGTCACCCGCCACAGAATACCCAGCCTCTGGCCTGCTCTTGTAGCCACATTATTTATGTGGCTGGTCCAGTTAAGTTTCTGGTCAATGGTGACCTCCAGGATGTTGATGGTGGGGGATTCGGTGATGGTAATGCCATTGAATGTCAAGGGGAGGTGGTCAGACTCTCTCTTGTTGGAGATGGTCATTGCCTGGCACTTGTCTGGTGCGAATGTTACTTGCCACTTATCAGCCCAAGCCTGGATGTTGTCCAGGTCTTGCTGCATGCGGGCACGGACTGCTTCATTTTCTGAGGGGTTGCGAATGGAACTGAACACTGTGCAATCATCTGCGAACATCCCCATTTCTGATCTTATGATGGAGGGAAGGTCATTGATGAAGCAGCTGAAGATGGTTGGGCCTAGGACACTGCCCTGAGGAACTCCTGCAGCAATGCTCTGGGGCTGAGATGATTGGCCTCCAACAACCACTACCATCTTCCTTTGTGCTAGGTATGACTCCAGCCACTGGAGAGTTTCCCCCCTGATTCCCATTGACTTCAACTTTACTAGGACTCCTTGGTGCCACACTCGGTCAAATGCTGCCTTGATGTCAAGGGCAGTCACTCTCACCTCACCTCTGGAATTCAGCTCTTTTGTCCATGTTTGGACCAAGGCTGTAATGAGGTCTGGAGCCGAGTGGTCCTGGCGGAACCCAAACTGAGCATCGGTGATCAGGTTATTGGTGAGTAAGTGCCGCTTGATAGCACTGTCGACGACACCTTCCATCACTCTGCTGAATTTGAGAGTAGACTGATGGGGCAGTAATTGGCTGGATTGGATTTGTCCTGCTTTTTGTGGACAGGACATACCTGGGCAATTTTCCACATTGTCGGGTAGACGCCAGTGTTGTAGCTGTACTGGAACAGCTTGGCTGGAGGCGCAGCTAGTTCTGGAGCACAAATCTTCAGCACTACAGCTGAGATGTTGTCGGGGCCCATAGCCTTTCCTGTATCCAGTGCACTCAGCCGTTTCTTGATATCACGTGGAGTGAATCAAATTGGCTGAAGGCTGGCTTCTGTGATGGTGGGGATATCGGGAGGAGGCCGAGATGAATCAGCCTTGTCTTTTGCGCTCACGTGCTGGACTCTGCCATCATTGAGGATGGGGATGTTACTCACTAACCTGAAAAGGGTGACTGTCGGTCTTCATTCATGAGAAAGAACTCCAGGTCGATTTTCCCTCCCTTTGCCCGGCGTTAACAGGACGGTAACCGCCTCAAAATTGGGTTCACTAACCTCACCGTCCCGTTACCCCCGGCGATGCGGCCGGCGCCATTTTGAAAGGGGCCTACGATCGGATGTTTCGAGCGACAGGCCCCTTTTAATGTGGAAATCAGGGTCCCGTGACGTAAATAGGACCCCGATCGCCATGGTCGGAGCCTGCGTTGTGCCCACTCTTGGCAAAGGAACCAAAGGGGCCCGGCCGAAGGTAATGATTTCTGTAGGCCACAGAGGAGCAGGAGCGGGGCCCACAGAATAATCTGTCCCCCGGCCCCCCCCCCGGGACCCAGCTCGCCTGCCAGGTTTAAATGAGCTTCAAAAAGCCGTGGGGCCTCTTTATTGCCGGAACGGGTGGTCGAACCGCACGCTCCCGCAATCAGTCGCCTGAAAGTCCAAATCAAGTCTCACTTCAGGGACTTGAGCACATAATCCAGGCTGACACTCCCAGTGCCAGTACTGAGGGAGTGCTGCACTGTCGGAGGTGCCGCCTTTCGGATGAGATGTCAAACCGAGGCCCCGTCTGCCCCCTCAGGTAGACGTAAAAGACCCCGTGGCACGATTCAAAGAAGAGCAGGGGAGTTCTCCCCGGTGTCCTGGCTAATATTTATCCCTCGACCAACATCACTAAAAACAGATTATCTGGTCTTTATCACATTGCTGTTTGTGGGATCTTGCTGTGCGCAAATTGGCTGCAGCATTTCCTACAGTACAACAGTGACTACACTTCAAAAGTACTTCATTGGCTGTGAAACGCTTTGGGATGTCCTGAGGTGGTGAAAGGCGCTGTATAAATTCTATAACATACAGAATGCATTTTGGATTCTCACCTTGTAGGAGCTGTTTTTTGAATGAGATGTCTGACAATTTCTAAATTTGTAAACCAGTGCGGTAAGTGTAACACATTGGGGGGTGGAGGTGGCGGGGGGTGTTGTGTCCAAACTGCGGAGCCTTGCCTAGCGTCATTTGTGTGAACCTACAAGTGAATGGCGTCCGGCTGTTCGACTGTGTGGGGCATCACATCCGTACCTGCACCTGGTCCTTCCCCTCCCTCCCGGAGCTTTCTGCAGCAGGAGGGTGAATAGACAGCGATCAGGGGTCAGATTCCTGGCTGATTTCCCCCCCTCATGAGTCCAGGGTCACTGAGGCACGTCCATCACTCAGGCCATTTAAATCAGCACAGTCTGGGACACTCCCGGTTTGTTGGGCTCAGTACCACGCAGAGGGTCGACTCCGTTCCCCATTGAATTCTCTGCAATATTATTCCTGAAATCTCTGCTTATAGGATGTTCATAGAATCGTACAGCACAGAAAGAGGCCATTCGGCCCATCGTGCCTGTGCCGGCTCTTTGAAAGAGCTATCCAATTAGTCCCACTCCCCCTGCTCTTTCCCCATAACCCTGCAAATTTTTCCTTTTCAAGTATTTATCCAATTCCCTTTTGAAAGTTATTATTGAATCTGCTTCCACCGCCCTTTCAGGCAGCGCATTCCAGATCATAACTCGCTGCTTTAAAAAAATGTCCTCATCTCCTCCACTAATTTTTGTTCCAATTGTTTAAAATTTATGTCCTCTGGTTACCGACCCTCCTGCCACTGGAAACAGTTTCTCCTTATTTACTCTGTTAAAACCGTTCATGATTTTGAACACCTCGATCAAATCTTCCCTTAACCGTCTCTGCTCCAAGGAGAACAATCCCAGCTTCTCCAGTCTCTCCACATAACTGAAGTCCCTCATCCCTGGTACCGTTCTGGTAAATCTCCTCTGCACCCTCTCTAAGGCCTTGACATCCTTCCTGAAGTGTGGGTGCCCAGAATTGGACACAATACTCCAGCTGAGGCCTTATTTTAAACAGCAATATTACAAGACCAACATGATATTCACTTGACGAGTGAATATTCATTTTCAGCCTCCTTTACGTCTATAATTAAATTACAAAGTGCGAAAGGGGGAAGTGTTCATATCTGGTTCACTTCAGTCTGGGACAGTCGATTTTCAATGCTAAATGCAGCTGCAGTACGACTGCCAGATAAACTGCTTCACTTATGGTGGGACCTTAGGGAATCTAGCGAACTGTTCCCCCACTCTCTACCCACAGGGTCTGTATCCCTTGTTCTGGTCGACACAGCCTGCAGGAGGAAGCCGCCTAGTCCGTATGTTCCGCTCCTCGCGCCTCCATCGGACGACACCGAGTCGCAGAATGGCGTTCACCGCGTGCCCCACATCTCCTCTGTCGCCCGCAGTCTAATTGGATAGCTCTTTCAAAGAGCCGGCACAGGCACGATGGGCCGAATGGCCTCCTCCTGTGCTGTAACATACTATGATAAAATGACAAAAACACACAATGCTTTTTATCGCTGCTATGATTCTTCACCTGGGTGTTGCTGGCAGCAGTGCCCTGGAGATTAATCTTTAATTCCAGGTCAACCCTATGGCACAAACAATGAAGGAGTCCCACCTGTGCACTCTGGCACACCCCCGTCCCTAAGCGGTGAGCGAGAATGGGAGGGAGAGACGGCTGTAACAAGATGGGAACAGCAGGAAAGCTGTCCACACGCTGCGAGGAAAATCGCTGCCCTCATTTCCAGCGCCATTGCCCTGTGAACTGTGCACGACCTTTCAACTCCTGAAGCTTTCCCTGGAAAAGTCCCAGATTTCCTTTGGATTCCACACTTGGAATTGCTAACATGTTGCAGGATTCTCTCTTACTTTGCACTGTGTGCGTGTGTGTGTACGTGTGTGTGTGTGTGTGTGTGTTATTTTAGTCCCCTTGCTTACTGGTCTCATTCAAGCACTTACCCACTTTGTGTTTTAAAATCGCTATAACACTCGCTGATACAACCGTGCAACGCACATTATCTGGGGCTCCTACACTGTAGAGGAGCCTTATAAAACGTCCTTAGTCTGTAATATCTCCATCACCTTAACAATCTCAGATTTGCCTGGGACTATCCCATTAAAAGATTATAATTATATATTAAAGGTACTGTTCCCTCATTAATATATTATAATTGGAAATTAAAGGTACTGTTCCCTCATTAATATATTATAATTGGAAATTAAAGGTGCTGTTCCCTCATTAATATATTATAATTAGATATTAAAGGTACTGTTCCCTCATTAATATATTATAATTGGAAATTAAAGGTACTGTTCCCTCATTAATATATTATAATTGGATATTAAAGGTATGCTCATTAATATATTATAATTAGATGTTAAAGGTACAGCTCCTTCATTAATATATTATAATTAGATATTAAAGGTATGGCTCATAAATATATTATACTTAGATATTAAAGGTACAGTTCCCATCATTATATATTGTAATTAGATATGGAAGATACAGTTCATCATCTATTATCAGTTATTAAAGGTATGACTCTCATTGATATATTATAATTAGATATGAGGGGTATGTCTCTCATTAATTTATTCTAATTAAATATAAAGGCTCCATACAGTTTGTAAGTTCTACTCACAAGCTAATGATGTGATCCTTAAGGTGAACCATCGTATAATGTCACTTGGGTCACTTGTACCTGATGTCATCATAAGGCGCCAGTGATGTAACTGCTCCTGCATCAATGATATCCCCTCATAAACAGTCACCTCATGGTGCTGAAATGAAGACTCTGAATCATTTTTTACCAAGGCTTCAAAACTGTGGAACTACCTCACCCCTCTCCCACGTCTTAACTTCCTCCAACAAGTTTTGGTGAAGCCTAATCATTACCTGGGATGAGAGGGTTGTCCTATGAGGAGAGATTGAGCCGATACTCTCTGGAGTTTAGAAAAATGAGAGGTGATCTCATCGAAACATACAAGATTCTGAGAGGACTTGACAGGATAGATGCTGAGAGGTTGTTTCCCCTGGCTGGAGAGTCCAGAACTAGAGGGCATAGTCTCAGGATAGGGGGTCGGCCATTTAAGATTGAGATGCGGAGGAATTTTTCACTCAGAGAGTTGTGAGTCTTTGGAATTCTCTACCTCAGAGGGCTGTGGATGCTGAGTATAGTCAAGGCTGAGATGGATAGATTTTTTTTGGACTCTGAGGGAATCCCTGACTGACTCTTCTTCAAAATAGTGGCCAGGCGATCTTTTATTTCCACCTGAGAGCACAGACAGGGCCTCAGTTTAACATCTCATCTGAAAGATGGCACCACTGGCAATGCAGCACTCCGTCAGTATTGTACTGGGAGTGTCAGCCTGGATTTAATGCTCAAAGTCTCATGAAATGGGACTTGAATCCACAACCTTCTACCATCAGAGGTAAGAGTGCTCCCCACTGAGCCAGCCCCAGAGCAGGGAAGTGCTATCATCTCATTATCCACTGTCCCTCCAGTCAGTCCTCAAACTTATCCTCTGATCTCCCGGCAATTCTAACCATGTCAGCTTGACTTAGTTGGGCATGCCCTCTCCTCAGAGCCTGAAGGCTGTGGCTGAAACCCCACACTACTTGAGTTACTGGGAGATGAGTATGTAATCTAGTGTGACACTCCAGTGCTGAAGGCCTTGACTGACGAAGGAATTGTACCAGAAGCATTGACTTGTCTTCTCTCCCCACAGAAGCTGCCTGATATGCTGAGTGTTTCCAACAATTCTTGTTATTGTTCGCGACCCTCTCTGCTTCTCTTAAAGATCTGAAGAGCAGAGACATGTCTCAATGCCCCGGTCAACAATCCTTTCTCAACCAACAACAGCAACTTGCATTTATATAGCACCTTTAACATAGGAAAATGTCCCAAGGCGTTTCACAAGAGCGATTATCAAATAAAATTTGACACTGAGCCACATAAGGCGATATTAGGACAGGTGACCAAAAGCTTGGTCAAAGAGGTAGGTTTTAAGGAGCGTCTTAAAGGAGGAGAGAGAGGCAGAGAGGTTTAGGGAGGGAATTCCAGAGCTTAGGGCCTAGGCTGCTGAAGGCACGGCCGCCAATGGTGGGACGATGAAAATTGGGGATGTACAAAAGGTCAGAATTGAAGGGGCCAGCATTCTCGGAGGGTTGTAGGGCTGGAGGAGGTTACAGAGATAGGGAGGGGGCGAGGCCATGGAGAGATTTGAAAAAAAAGGATGGGAATTTTAAAATCGAGGTGTTGCTGGACCGGGAGCCAATGTAGGGGAGCGAGTACAGGGGTGATAGGTGAACGAAACTTGGTGAATCCAGGTTAACTGGTCATTTGGCCTGTGGTTGCTGTCGTGTTTGTAATTCATTATCTGTCGTGTTTAGTGATGTCAAAAGTCTGCTGCCCATATCCTAACTTGCAACAAGTCCCGTCCATCACCCCTGTGCTCGCTGACCTTCATTGGCTCCCGGTCTGGCAACGCCTCGATTTTAAAATTCTCATCCTCGTGTTCAAATCCCTCCATGGCCTCGCCCCTCCCTATCTCTGTAACCTCCTGCAGCCCCACAACCCTCCGAGATCCCTGCACTCCTCCAATTCTGGTCTCTTGCGCATCCCTGATTTCAATCGCTCCACCATTGGCGGCCGTGCCTTCAGCTGCCTCGGCCCTAACCTCTGGAATTCCCTCCCTAAACCTCTCCGTCTCTCTACCTCTCCTTTTAAAACACTACTTAAAACCTACCACTTTGACCAAGCTTTGGGTCACCTGTCGTAATATCTCCTTACGTGGCTCAGTGTCAAATTTTATCTGATAATCGCTCCTGTGAGGCACCATGGGACATTTTACTACGTTAAAGACGCTATATAAATGCAAGTAGTTGTTGTTTGAATGTGATAGGGAACAATGTAAATTGTAATACTAAATCATCCCATTTTATTCCTTTCCTGTTTATGTGTATAAAAACAGACTTATTTTTAGCAATGTTCAGACTGAACTCAATGGAACACTCACACATGACCCCCCATGTCCCCTACATAACACACTCTTCATGTTCAACAATCCACTCCATCCCAGTGCAGCACTTGTAGTTTGTGGTTTGCAACAGCAGGTGATGACAGATCACCATTCAATGAAGCTGCCACTGATTGCAGCCCAGCCGTTCAGAATTGAGGCATAAGGACGCCCTCTGCCAGGCAAAGCACGCACTGTAACATCAGTGCAGGAGGACTTAAAGGTGCACTGCCATGGAAAAGCATCTCACATCCTTCTGCGTTTGTAAAAAGGGGGAGAGCAATGCTGCTCCTTACTCCCTGCCTTCTATCCCTACTGCCTGCCTCAGCCCATCTGCTGCTGCAACCCTCATCCCTTTTGTTACCTCGACACTCGACTATTCCAACCGGCCTCCCATCTTCCACCCTCCATAAACTTGAACTCATCCTAAACCCTGCTGCCCGTATCCTAACTCGCACCAAGTCCCGTTCACCCATCACCCCTGTGCTCGCTGACCTACATTGGCTCCCAGCCCGGGAACGCCTCGATTTTAAAATTCTCGTCCTCCTGTTCAAATCCCTCCGTGGCCTCGTCCCTCCCTGTCTCTGTAACCTCCTCCAGCCCTACAACCCTCCGAGATCTCTGCTCTCCTCCAATTCTGGCCTCTTGCGCATCCCCGATTTTAATCGCTCCAACATTGGCGGCCGTGCCTTCAGCAGCCTAGGCCATAAGTTCTGGAATTCCCTCCCTAAACCTCTCTACCTCTCTCTCCCCCTTTAAGACGCTCCTTAAAACCTACCTCTCTGACCAAGCTTCTGGTCACCTGTCCTAATATCTCCTTATGTGGCTCGGTGTCAAATTTTGTTTGATAATCGCTCCTGTGAAGCGCCTTGGGCCGTTTTACCACAGGGGCCGAGAGGAGGGGTGTGGGTGTGGAATTTTCCTTATCTGTAATTGTCCCATCCCCCCCATCCCGAGCAGTAACACTGTGAATAGGCTGAGATGCCTGACGAGATGCTCTCAAACTAATAGCATCCTGTTTCCATGGCAACTCTCAGTCCTGAGTATTCCGCACCAGATTCTTGAGCTTAAAAAAAAATTTTTTTTTAAATTCAAAAGTCTTCCCCGGGATTCGAACCACTTCCATTGGTCCAGCCTTCACCTCCATTTTGATGTTTACACTCTTGTGGTTTTCCTCCCCCCACTGTTGGGGGGGGGTGGGGGAGAGGCAGGCGGCCTGTATTCCTGGGGGCCTCTGCTGATGTCAAACTCCCGCAGGGAGCAGCAAGAGGCCTCAACAACTCATAGAATTACATCGAGTCTACAGGCCATTCGGCCCCACTGGTCCGTGCTGGTGTTTATGCTCCACACGAGCTTTCTCCCTCCCTACTTCATCTCACCCTATCACCATATCCTTCTATTCCTTTCTCCCTCATGTGTTTATCCAGCTTCCCCTTAAATGCATCTATGCTATTCACCTCAATTACTCCTTGTGATAGCGAGTTCCACATTCTAACCATTCCCTGGGTAAAGAAGTTTCTCCTGAATTCCCTATTGGATTTTTTAGTGACTATCTTATATTGATGACCTCTAGTTTTGGTCTGCCCCACAAGTAGAAACATTTTCTCCACCTCTACCCTATCGAACCCCTTCATAAATTTTAAGACCTCTATCAGGTCACCCCTCAGCCTTCTCTTTTCTCGAGAAAAGAGCCCCAGCCTGTTCAGCCTTTCCTGATAGGTATAGCCCCTCAGTTACGGTATCATCCTAGTAAATCCTTTTTTCAACCAAGGATTCCAACCCCCACCCTCCTGCTCCCGCCCACCCCCTACCCCCTCCCACCAACCCCATTTCCCCCATTCCCTCCCACACACCCCCCCTCCCCCCTTCCCCTCCTACCCCTCCCACAGCTCCCAGCCTCTACTCAACATCTCCCACTGAACTGCAAGGCCGAGCTTGAGAAACATCAAGGAAAGGCCATTCGGCCCATTCACCTCCAGTACCCTAACTCTCCAGCTGCATTTTAAAAGCCCCGAATTTCCTACCCTTCGCCAAACTTTCCTCACTCTCCGAGTAAAAACATTCTTTCTGCTGTGGTTACAAATTTACTTTTTCACACATTACAATTTTTAAAAAGAAAAGAAAGCCTTCCATTTATACAACACCGTACATGACCTCAGGACGTCCCAAAGCGCTTTACAGCCAATGAAGCAATTTTTGAAGTGTAGTCACTGTTGTAGGAAATGTGGCAGACAATTATGCGCACAGCAAGATCCCACAAACTGCAACGAGATAATGACCAGCTAATCTGTTTTGGTGACGTTGGTTCAGAGACAAATATTGGTCAGGACACGGGAGAACTCCCCTGCTCTCTTCTTTGAATGGTATTATGGAATATTTTACGTCCATCTGAAAGGGCAGACAGGGCCTCGGCTTAACACCTCATCCGAAAGACAGCACCTCCGACAGTGCAGCACCTCCCTCAGTACTGCACTGGAGTGTCAGCGGAGATCATGTGCTCAAGTCCCTTAAGTGAGGCTTGACTCCATGACTTTTTAGCTCAGAAGCAAGAGTGCTACCCACTGAGTCACAGCTGACAAAAGTGACAATAATCCAGGACAAAATGAATTGGAACTTGGAAAATTATGGGCTAATAAATGGAAGTCAGCACGGATTTGTTAAAGGAAAATCGCGTTTGACTAACCTGAGTGATGAAGTAATGGAGAGGGTTGATGAGGGCCCTATGGTTGATGTTGTGTAAATGGACTTTCAAAACGCATTTGATAAATTACCACATAGTAGACTTTTAAGCAAAATTAAAGCCCATGGGATTAAAGGGACAGTGGCAGCATGGATACAAAATTGGCTAAGGGACAGAAAGCAGAGAGTAGTGGTGAACGGTTGTTTTTCAGACTGGAGGGAAGTATACAGTTGTGTTCCCCAGGTCTCAGTATTAGGACCACTGCTTTTTTTGATATATATTAATGACCTGGACTTGGGTATAGAGGGTATAATTTCAAAGTTTGCAGATGACACGAAACTCGGAAATGTAGTAAACAATGTGGAGGATAGTAACAGACTTCAGGAGATCGTAGACTAACTGGTGAAATGGGCGGACACATGGCAGATGAAATTTAACACAGAGAACTGTTATGTGATACATTTTGGTAGGAAGAATGAGGAGAGGCAATATAAACTAAATGGTACAATTTTAAATGGGGATGCAGGAACTGAGAGACCTGGGGGTGTACGTACACAAATCTTTGAAGGTGGCAGGACAAGTTGAGAAAGTGGTTAAAAAAGCATAAGGGATTGTTGGCTTTATTAATAGAGGCATAGAGTACAAAACGAAATAAATTATGCTGGGGGCTGGGGCTGTTCTCCTTAAGAGCAGAGAAGGTTAAGAGGAGATTAAGAGGTGTTCAAAATCATGAATGGTTTTGATAGAATAAATAAGGAGAAACTGTTTCCAGTGGTAGAAGGGTCGGTAACCAGGGGACACGGATTTAAGGTAATTGGCAACATGAGGCGACATGAGGAAAACATTTTTTACGCAGCGAGTTGTTATGATCTGGAATGCGCTGCCTGAAAGGGCGGTGGAAGCAGATTCAATAGTAACTTTCAAAAGGGATTTGGATAAATACTTGAAGGGAAAAAATTTATAGGGCTATGGGGATAGAGCAGGGGAGTGGGACGAATTGGATAGCTCTACCAAAGTGACAGCACAAGCGTGATGGGCAGAATGGCCTCCTTCTGTGCTGTATCATACTATGATTCTATGACTCTATGTTTCATCTGATGTATGTGCCCTAGCATCCTTAATGACTCCTTCATCGTACGGGAATATCAGGAATTCATCGAAATATCATATTGGCACAGGAATACCAAAGATTCGTAGTAGTATTGTAATTTAACAGGAATACCGGAGATTCATCGTAATATTGTAATGGCACATGAAAATTGGAGATTCTTCATAATATTGTAATGGCACGGGAATACTGAAGATTCGGCGCAATGTTGTAGTTCAATGGGAAAAGCAGAGGTTCATTGTAATATTGCAATGATACAGGAATACCGGAGATTCATCGTAATATTGTGATGGAATCGGAATACCAGAGATCCATCAAAATATTGCAATGATACAAGAATACCGGAGATTCATTGCAATATGGTAATGGCATCGGAATACCAGAGATTCATCGTAATATTGTGATGGAATAGGAATACCAGACATCCATCATAATATTGCAATGATACAGGAATACCGGAGATTTGTTGCAATATGGTAATGGCATCAGAATACCAGAGATTCATCGTAATATTGCAATGATATGGGAATATCAGAGTTTCATTGCATTATTGTAATGGCAAGGGAATACTGGAGATTCGTCATAATATTGCAATGATATGGGAATACTATAGATTCGTAATAATATTGTAATGAGTGGGAATACCAGAGGATCGTCATAATATTATAATGGCGTGGGAATACCGGAGATTTATCGTAAGACTGTAATGGTATGGGAATACCGGAGATTCATCATAATATTTTAACATTACAGGAATACTGAAGACTTATCGTAATATTGTAATAGTACAGGAATACCAGAATTTCATTGTAATATTGCAATGATACAGGAATACCGGAGATTCATCATAATATTGTAATGAGTGGCAATACCAAAGGATCGTCATAATATTATAATGGCATGGGAATACCGGAGATTTATCGTAAGATTGTAATCGTATGGGAGTACCAGAGATTCATCACAATATTGTAATGGTACAGGAATACCGGAGATTTATCGTAATATTGTAATGGCAAAGGAATACCAGAGATTTATGGTAAAATTGTAATGTTACGGGAATACCGGAGATTTATCGTAATATTGTAATGGCAAAGGAATACCAGAGATTTATTGTAAAATTGTAATGTTACGGGAATACCGGAGATTTATCATAATATTGTAATGGCAAAGGAATACCAGAGATTTATGGTAAAATTGGAATGTTACGGGAATACCGGAGATTTATCTTAACATTGTAATTTAATGGGAAAACCAGAGATTCGTCATAATATTGTAATGGAATGGGAATTCTGGAGATTCGTTGTAATATTGTAAAGGAACAGGAATACCAGAGATTCATTGTAATATTGTAATGGCACGGGAATACCGGAGGTTTATCGTAATATTATAATAGTGTCTACTGTGGCTCAGTGGGTAGCTCTCTTGCCTCTGAATCAGAAGATTGTTCAAGTTTCTCGCCGAAGACTTGAGCACAAAATCTAGGCTGACCCTACAGTGCAATACTGAGGGAGTGCTGCACTGTCGGAGGTGCTGTCTTTCGGATGAGACGTTAAACCGAGGCTCCGTCTGCCCTCTCGGGCGGATATAAAAGATCCCACTGCACTATTCCAAAGAAGAGCATGGGAGTTTTGGAAGCCAGTGGAACTGGGTATCAGGGCGTATGACGGTCGGGAGATTTGATTGTGCCCGTTTTGCTCTGCCCAAGATGGATTTCTTGGCCCGAGAGCCATAACGATGCCAAGAAAAAACACCTAGCGGTCCTAGATTTTCCACGTTTCCGGTGGGTCTGGCCTTCCCAATGTCATGGTGATGCCCCTCTGACCACAGCCATATTCCCGGTGGGCTCGCGGCCTACACCAGGTGGTCGTGCCGGACCTTGGGGGGGGGTGGGGAGGAGCAGGGGTGACGGCCCAGCTGCCTACAGGAACATTTTGGTTTCGGACCGAATGGACCTTCTTCCACCGATGGGGCCTTTACGAAGGCATTTGCATTGATCCCGCTTACACTGTGCCCGTGAGGCCCCCTCCGCCTATCTGGGAAACCTGGAGGCCTAACAAAGCGACCAGTGCCCAGCATTCAATCAGGGCAAATCGCGGGAAGCGCAGGGGAGGCCGCGTGGCCTCATCGTTAGGGTGTACCCGCCCATTTTTAAAGGGGGGTATGCTATAAGCATCTTCAGGCTGTGTGTCACTGGGCAATTAAAACAGAGGGGTGAAGGGGGGCTGGAAAATGCAGTCTAGCATGTCTAAAGCAGCGTGAGGCAGAATAAACAAAGCAAATATGATGCTGGGTTTTAGTGCCAAATCAGTTAGTTGCTGATCCCAAGGACATGCCTGGGTTAGCTTACTCCTGATCAATATGACACAGGAGGCTGTAGACACAGGGCAGAGGAGAGCAACAAGGCCAGTCCCAAGTGTCAGGGGGAAGAGCTCCAAGCAATGGTTTGATAAGCCAGGGCTCTAGAGCCTCAAAAGAACCATTTGAGAGTGAACCTCATTAACATGGACAGAGAAAGTACATTTTTTAAAAATTCATTCATGGGATGTGGGCATCGCTGGTAAGGCCGGCATTTATTGCCCATCCCTAATTGCCCTTGAGAAGGTGGTGGTGAGCCGCCTTCTTGAACCGCTGCAGTCCATGTGGTGAAGGTTCTCCCACAGTGCTGTTAGGAAGGGAGTTCCAGGATTTTGACCCAGCGACGATGAAGGAACGGCGATATATTTCCAAGTCGGGATGGTGTGTGACTTGGAGGGGAACGTGCAGGTGGTGTTGTTCCCATGCGCCTGCTGCCCTTGTCCTTCTAGGTGGTGGAGGTCGCGGGTTTGGGAGGTGCTGTCGAAGAAGCCTTGGCGAGTTGCTGCTGATCTTGAAGCAGGTCAGCAGGACAAGTGGACACACGATTCTGGCACAGGCACAGTGGGCAGAATGGCCTCCTTCCGCGCTGTATCATTCTATGATTCCACGACATCATTTAAGGGACATCGAGCGGCCATAAGGGGAAAACAGTGAAGTCGGTACTTTAGAAGGATGAAAACAAATGAGCTGGTGGGCCCTCTTCATCCAAATGTACCGTGATCTAGTAAAACACGGAGTCCCAAAAGGGTGACTCCCTCTTTAACAGGGGTCCTGATAGTAGAAGAAGAAAGAACTTGCATTTATATAGCGCCTTTCACGACCTCAGGACGTCCCAATCCGCTTTACAGTCGATTAAGTACTTTTGAAGTGTAGTCACTGTTGTAATGTAGGAAACGCGGCAGCCAATTTACACACAGCAAGATCCCACACACAGTGTGTGATAATGACCAGATAATCTGTTTTAGTGATGTCGGTTGAGGGATAAATATTGGCCAGGACACCGGAGAGAACTCCCCTGCTCTTCTTCAAAATAGTGGCCATGGGATCTTTTACTTCCACCTGATAGGGCAGACGGGGCCTCGGGTTAACATTTCATCCAAAAGACGGCACCTCCGACAGTGCAGCACTCCTATACTGGCACTGGGAGTGTGAGCCTGGATTAAATATATCTTGGGAATATATCGGCCGTTCCTTCATCGTCGCTGGGTCAAAATCCTGGAACTCCCTTCCTAACAGCACTGTGGGAGAACCGTCACCACACGGACTGCAGCGGTTCAAGAAGGCGGCTCACCACCACCTTCTCAAGGGCAATAAATGCCGGCCTCGCCAGCGACGCCCACATCCCATGAACGAATTTTTTAAAAGCCTAGATTAAAGAGGGGACTCGTGTACTTTTGGCCAATTGCTTAGAATTTCCAGACATCCCGTTCAATAAGTGAACCATCCGACAAACCGAAGTAGCCACGGGGATGGAAATGTTTGGCGAAGGTGAATCATTGCCAACAAGCCTGGGCTAGGAGCTCCCCCTCTGAATGCAGTCCTGCAGGTGGCTCTTCGTGGGCTGTTCCGAACGCACTCATTATGTCTCTACCGCCTCCAGCACTTCTCTCCTTTTTTTATCACTAACGGTGAGTCAGTCCCGGTGGGCGCTAGGACCGTGCAGAACGCGAACTTCCAACTGGATTGCGCGGGCGCTAGGACCCGGCGGAGAGCGCTGGGCTCCACCGGGCTTTGCCAGCGATTGCAGCCGGCTTTGGGCTCTCCGCTCCCGGGGAGGGAATCTGCCGGATCAGCGGTGGTGGAGGGAGCGAGAGAGAGCAGATTTATATATATAAAAAAGACACCCCTGGCGGAAAAATGGTTGCTGTTTGATGGAGGCTTGGAGGATGCTGGACCAGGAGAGGATGATACTCTAACTGCAGCCACCGAACATGGATCAGGAGTGAGTCTTGTGTCTTTAACAACAACACAGCCAGGCCAGGGATAATAATC
Organism: Heptranchias perlo; assembly: GCF_035084215.1. Classification (NCBI taxonomy): domain Eukaryota; kingdom Metazoa; phylum Chordata; class Chondrichthyes; order Hexanchiformes; family Hexanchidae; genus Heptranchias; species Heptranchias perlo. Next base: position 11,165,099 of record NC_090365.1, read on the forward strand.
ATTAAAATATATATAAAATCCAGCACAGGGCGGCACTGCACGACCATTGCAAAAAAATACTAATGCAACACCCTCTCTCAATGGAAACATCCATTTTAAACCTTGCAATTTCAGCCTGATTGCAATTGACATTTCCCTTTTTTTTGTGAATGAAATTGATCATTTTTTTAAAAGGGGGAGGAGGGGGGGCCGAATAGCCATTCCTTTCTGAATCAGTCTCATTTGCATTTAGATTCCATTCATAAAAATATATATGTATAAGGATCCGCCTGTGTGCTGTGGTGGGATTTGATTGTATCAGTGTGGTGTAGCCAGTGTTTGGGTGTGATTTTAAACATTTCCCCTTCTTTGCTTGTAGTTGTTACATTCGGTCCTGTTACATTTTGTTACATTCGGTCCTGTTACATTTTGTTACATTTGGTTCTGTTACGTTTTGTTACATTTGGTCCTGTTACATTTTGTTACATTTCGTCCTGTCACATTTTGTTACATTGTATTCTCTCCCCTTCACCTGTTGTTTTTAGGCGGAGGACAAAGAGCCTTGGATGGATCACGTGATTCTCCATTCACAAAAATATATATATATATATATGTATCCAGCACTGGCTACATTGAGGGACTGGATCTCAAGGCCACAGGACACGCGGGCTTGCTGTGTGTGTGTAAGAGAGAGAGAGAGAGAGAGAAAATTCTCTGCATCAATCAGTGACCTTTACTCAACTCGTGTTGAAATATTTAATGCAGAAAGAATGTTCCTTTTTGTAGAGTTTTTTTTATAAAATCTGGCTCAAACCGAACGTATATGGAAATTCGTGGTGTTAACATGTGTGATGTTAAATGCTTGCTGAAATTTGAGAGGGGTTTTTTTTTGAGAGAGGGTGAAATCGTCAATGCAGTCACTCTCAGTACAGTTTCACCCTGCCCAGGTGTCCATTCGTTCGAATGCTGGTGTAGTTTGGGGTATCTGTAACATTAGGTAAATTGATTTTATAATGACAACATATTTATGATCTATATTGTGATGCACAAGGCATCGCAATTGTGTGGGACAGGCTGGGTGGACCAGAGGGTCTTTTCCTGGGACAATTGTTCGTATTTGACCTAAAATGGGAGCACCGTCATGCATGGCTGGTCTAGGCACTGGCCATAAATTGTTCCAGTTATTCCCCACTGCCCCCACTTCTGTGTTGCTCCCCACTCACTGACAGCCTCTAGTTAACGCCTGCCCACAGTTCAGGCCTGGCCACTGTAGCGTCTGATCACTGAGACACCTCTAATACACCACTGGCGATTACAGTCTGGAGTTCCCACAGAGCAGTGAGGTGCTCGTACCGAGCTCCCGATCTCAATCATCGCGCACCAGATTTTTGGAACTCTCCCCCCTCCTCCGCTACCTCTTTAAAAACTTTTCTCTTGGAGCCTGCGTTCGGTGCCCACCCTCCTCAATCTTTGCTGTCTCAACAACAACACCAACTTGCATTTAAATAGCGCCTTTAACGTAAAACGTCCCAAGGCGCTTCACAGCAGCGATTATCAAACAAAATATTGTACCGAGCCACATAAGGAGATATTAGGACAGGTGAAGTAGGTTTTAAGGAGTTTCTTAAAGGGGGAGAGAGAGAGGCGGAGAGGTTTAGGGAGGGAATTCCAGAGCTTAGGCAGCTGAAGGCACGGCCGCCAATGGTGAAGCGATGGAAATCGAGGATGAGCAAGAGGCCAGAATTGGAGGAGGCAGAGATCTCGGAGGGTTGTAGGGCTGGAGGAAGTTACAGAGATAGGGAGGGGCGAGGCCATGGAGGGATTTGAACAGGAGGATGAGGATTGTAGGGCTGGAGGAGATTACAGAGATAGGGAGGGGTGAGGCCATGGAGGGATTTGAAATCAATTTTAAAATCGAAGTGTTGCCAGACCGGGAGCCAGTGTAGGTCATAGTCTGCTCCTTGCCCCCTGTAAAGTGCCCTGAGGTGTCCTACACCACGGATAACATGTACAGGCTCTGTCGCCGATCAAAGTGCCAGGTCTAATCCTGGCTGTTGACCCGCGCGATTTTATTTTTAAATTCAAAATCACTTGCTGTACTTTTGGTGAAGTTGGTGCCCAGTTTTGTTTCAGAAAAATTTTCTGACATGGTTAGGGAGTTGCTGCAGTTCAGAGCAAACTGGGAACGACACACTTCAGGGAGTATGGCTGTTGTGTGTCAGCCATTGGCTTGATTGGTAACTCTCTTACCTCTGAGTCAAAAGGTTGTGGGTTCAAATCCCACTCCAGATTCTTTAATACAAAATCTAGGCTGACACTCTGAGGGAGTGCTGCACTGTCGGAGGTGCCATCTTGTTAAACCGAGGCCCTGTCTGCCCTCTCGGGTCCCATGGCGTTATTTTGAAGAAGAGCAGGAGAGTTCTCCCCGTGTCCTGGCCAATATATATCCCTCGACCAACGTCACTAAAGAAACAGATTACCTGGTCCTTATCACATTACTGTTTGTGGGATCTTGCTGTGCACAAATTGGCTGCTGTGTTTCCTACATTACAACAGTGATTACACTGCAAAAGTACTTCATTGGCTGTAAAGTGCTTTGCGACGTCCTGAGGTCACGAAAGGCGCTATATAAATGCAAGTCTTTTCTTTCTCAGGTTTAGCTGAATAATGGAGATTTCAGGGGTCCTGTCTGCTCGGGAGGGGGCGTGGGGGGAGAGGAGTGGCTCTTTGCCCCGTGTGGGGCTTTCACGGCCCAGTCGGACGGAAGAGAGCTATGACTGCCCTCCGTCTGTACTGTCCCGTGGGCAGTCTGGGTGTATGAGTGGGGATGTCTGGATCGAGTCAGCTTCCAGTGCTACAGGCAGAGTCCGGGTATTATCTGGGTATTACCCGTTCTGTTTGGCGTCTGCCCCACAGGTGTCTCACCCACATCTTTGTTGTGGGATTGGTTGAACTGCTGCAGGAGGAGGAGGGGTAACAATAACAATTTGCATTTATATAGCGCCTTTAACATAGTAAAACATCCCAAGGGTGTTTCACAGGAGTGTAATCAGAGGGAAAAATTGACTCCAGAAACAAAGAAGGAACTTGCATTTATATAGTGCCTTTCTCACCCTCAGGATGTCCCAAAGTACTTTACAGTCCATGAAGTACTTTTGAAATGTAGTCTCTGTTGTAATGTAGGAAACGTGGCAGCCAATTTGCGCACAGCAAGATCCCACAAACAGCAATGTGATAATGAGCGGATAATCTGTTTTTTAGTGACGTTGGCAGAGGGATAAATATTGGCCCGGACGCCGGGGAGAACTCCCCTGCTCTTCTTCAGAATAGTGTCATGGGATCTTTTCCGTCCACTTTGAAAGGGTAGACGGGGCCTCGGTTTAACGTCTCACCCAAAAGACGGCATAGCATCCCCTCAGTACCGCATTGGAGTGTCAGCCAAGATTTTGTGCTTAAGTCTCCGGAGTGGGACCTGAACCCACGACCTTCTGACTCAGAGGTAAGAGTGCCACCCACTGAGCCATGGCTGACACTATACTGGAAGCAGCACTGGTCCTGTATGGGGAGGTGGGATTTGTCCACCAACTGTTGGAAAGGGACTAATCTATCCCATGTCAAGGAGGGTGGTGCCAAGTTGGTGACGCCCTTATTATGCAGGGTTGGAATCTAACCATGGGTGGATTCCAACCCCTTAGATAATAAAGCAGTCCGTGCCCACATGCAGCAAGACCTGGACAACATCCAGGCTTGGGTTGATAAGTGGCAAGTAACATTCACGCCAGACAAGTGCCAGGCAATGACCATCTCCAACAGGAGAGAGTCTGACCACCTCCCCTGGACATTCAACGGCATTACCATCGCCGAATCCCCCACCATCAACATCCTGAGGGTCACTATTGACCAGAAACTTAACTGGACCAGCCATATAAATACTGTGGCTACAAGAGCAGGTCAGAGGTTGGGTATTCTGCGGCGAGTGACTCACCTCCTGACTCCCCAAAGCCTTTCCACCATCTACAAGGCACAAGTCAGGAGTGTGATGGAATACTCTCCACTTGCCTGGATGAGTGCAGCTCCAACAACACTCAAGGAGCTCGACACCATCCAGGACAAAGCAGCCCGCTTGATTGGAACCCCATCCACCACCCTAAACATTCACTCCCTTCACCACTGGCGCACAGTGTGTACCATCCACAGGATGCACTGCAGCAACTCGCCAAGGCTTCTTCGACAGCACCTCCCAAACCCGCGACCTCTACCACCTAGTAGGACAAGAGCAGCAGGTACATGGGAACAACACCACCTGCACGTTCCCCTCCAAGTCACACACCATCCCGACTTGGAAATATATCGCCGTTCCTTCATTGTCGCTGGGTCAAAATCCTGGAACTCCCTTCCTAGCAGCACAGTGGGAGAACCGTCACCACACGGACTGCAGCGGTTCAAGAAGGCGGCTCACCACCACCTTCTCAAGGGCAATTGGGGATGGGCAATAAATGCTGGCCTCGCCAGCGACGCCCACATCCCATGAACGAATAAATAAAAAGGGTCTGGGAGTTCTCCATCAAACCAGATTGGGGAGAAGTGGGATTTAAAATGAGACACTGGGTAATTCAGGCTGATAAGGGTGTTCCTGGGCCTCTGTCAGAATTCTCTGGGGGCCTATGAAGGGCAGGTTATGTAGGAGGCTCTGGCCTACATTCTCAGCCAGAGGTGATGGCTGCTCACCAACAGTGCCTGAGATTGCGAAGGGTGACGCGCATTCATGTTTGGCGAGCTGGAGGCCTTTGAGTGGTCTGGCTAGTTCTTGCCTGCTCTTCCGAATCTAGAGGTGTGTCGTTTATCCCATGCCTCTTCTAAAATCCTGCTTCTCATCGCTGATCTGTATCTTAACTCCATCTACCCGCCTAGGTTCTATAATCCCCTAACACCCTCACCTAACAAGAAACTATCAATCTCAATTTTGAAATCTTCAATTGACCCCCAGCCTCAACAGCTTTTTGGGGGAGAGAGTTCCAGATTTCCACTGCCCTTTGTGTGAAGAAGTGCTTCCTGACATCACCCCTGAACGTCCTAGCTCTAATTTTAAGGTTATTCCCCCTTGTTCTGGACTCCCCCCACCAGAGGAAATAGTTTCTCTCTATCTAACCTATCAACTCCTTAAACACATCAATTAGATCACATCCTGTTCTACATCATCTTTTCACTTAAATATGAAATTTTCTTCTTAAAAGGGCAGTGTCTTCATGGAGAGAAAAGGGTTTTGATTAAGGCAACAGAAAAATTGTAGTCCTGTAAACACCATTGTCCTTCAATTCATTGACGCCTGCAAGTGCAGAAGATTTATCAAATGCTTTTCTCCTCTTAAAAACATTTGCTGACTATAGTCATTGTCAGAAGGCTATTTGACTGTGGGGGGCATGACAGCTGAATCCAATCCTGTTGTCATAGCGTCCACATGGCCCCCGTTAACTAATATGAGGTAAGAAACTACTCTAGTCACTTTACTGTAGCAACAGTATAAACATGTTCTTTTCGAGCACAGTTACTATCTCACTACACATAGCAACCAGATTGGTTTTGCCTCCCATGCAGCCTGAAATCTTTTCCAACGGTATCTGTTTTCCGTAAATAAATATTAATTACAGGCAGACGTCCACAGCCCTAATAACTCAGCTCCTTCCATTCAGAATTTCTTCTGCCCTGTCGTTTTTTGTCCTCTTGCAAGGTTAATTAAAGACACCTGTACATGACGGTTCGGGCCAGGGTTGGGGTGCTACGTGTAGGTGTTGGTCACCTTGCTATGGAAGGGGTAGCACAGCCCTGGATAAGGTGCAACATAGCTTCACCAAGGAGACAACCAAGATTGATGGGATGCAGTTATGATGAAAGATTTAAAAAAAACAGGGCTGATTTCCTGGAACAAAGAGAGTTAAGGAGGGATCTTGAAAATTAGAAAGGTTTGAGAGGCATAGATGCTAAAGCTAGTCGATTAATTTGTTAGGCTGCAGTTAAAATACTGTGACCGATTTTACCTTAGGAAGGATGTCAAGGCCATGGAGAGGGTGCAGAAAGTGATTCAGTAAGATGATAGCAGGATGAGAGGATTTAATTATGAGGAGACACTAGAGAAACTGCGACTGTTCTCACTAGAACAGAGAAGGTTAAAAGGAGATCTGATGGAATTGTTCAAAATCACGAGGGGTTTTCAAGAAGGTAAACTGGGGAAACCATTTCTACTGGTCGGTCAGTAGGTAACTAGGAGACATAAATTTAAGATAACCACCAAAAGAACGAGGGTTGTTAGGACATGGAATGTTCTACTGGGAACAATGGTGGAAGCAGAATTTATTATAACTTTTAAAAGGGACATGGATAAAAATTTGAGAAAGAAAAATTGAAAGGATCTGGGGAATGGGCAAAGAGCTGGGACTAAACGGACAGCTCTTTCAGTGGGCCAACACAAGCACGACGGGCCGAATGCCGACCTCCTTCGCTGTAAAATTCCATGACGCTAGAGAAAGATTGTTTCTCTCGATGAATTGGTTACAAGGGGCAAAAACTTACGATTAGAACAAGGAGGGTAAACGGTGAGATTAGAAGGCATTTTTCACCTGACGGTTTATTAGACTAAGGGATGGATTTCGAGAAGGAGCTATTGAAACCAAGTTAATTTAAGAGAGAATTAGATAAACACAACTACTATTTCTATTTATGTAGTATCTTTAACGTAGCAAAATGTCCCAAGGTGCTGCACAGTTGGGGGTCAGTCCCTAATAGAGTTGGGAGCGAATTGGAGAAGATTATCGAGACCATGGGTGAATAACAACAACAACTTGCATTTATATAGCGCCTTTAACCCAGTAAAACGTCCCAAGGCGCTTCACAGGAGCGATTATCAAACAAAATTTGATACTGAACCACATAAGGACAGGAGGCCAAAGGCTTGGTCAAAGAGGTAGGTTTTAAGGAGCATCTTAAAGGAGGAGAGAGAGTTGGAGAGGTTTAGGGAGGGAATTCCTGAGCTTAGGGAGTTGGCAGCTGAAGGCATGGCCGCCAATGGTGGGATGCGCAAAAGGCCAGAATTGGAGGAATAGGTAGGTTTAAGGGAGGCTGTTGAAGATGTGAGGCTCACATTGAGGCAGAGAGATTGAGGGAGAGACTTCAGAGAGCATGAGTGAGGTGATTGAAGATTCTTCCATCAACGGTGGGCAGACGGAGCAGGGGACACTCAGCAGACTAGAGTTGGAGGAACAGGGGATGCAAAACAGTGCCGAGGTTGCAGAGGTTGTGCGGAGTGAGGCCATGGAGAGACTTTAAAATGCGGAGTGAATATTGACACCACTGTGTCAGCCAATGAATTGGAGGCGGAGCAGGACTTGAAAACACGGTTCTGAACTCCGAACTTTTAGAGACAATAATCCGGGACAAAATTAATTGGCACTTGGAAAATGATGGGCCAATAAATGAAAGTCAGCACTGATTTGTTAAAAGAAAATTGTGTTTGACTAACTTGATTGAGTTCTTTGATGAAGTAACGGAGAGGGTTGATGAGGGCAGTGCGGTTGATGTTGTGTATATGGACTTTCAAAAGGCATTTGATAGTATCACATAATAGACTTGTTAGCAAAATTAAAGTCCATGGGATTAAAGGGACAGTGTCAACATGGATACAAAATTGACTAGGGGACAGAAAGCAGAGAGTAGTGGTGAACAGTTGTTTTTTAGACTGGAGGGACGTATACAGTGCTGTTCCCCAGGGGACCGTATTAGGACCACTGCTCTTTTTGATATATATTAATGACCTGGACTTGGGTATAGAGGGTATAATTTCAAAGTTTGCAGATGACACGTAACTCGGAAATGTAGTAAACAATGTGGAGGATCGTAACAGACTTCAAGAGGATAAAGACAGACCCTATATAATTACAAGAAGACCTCCTTACTCTTATGCTCCAAACCCCTTGCAATAAGGGCTAACATACCATTTGCCTTCCTAATTGCTTGCTGTATCTGCATGTTAACTTTCTGTGATTTAGTACTCAAGTCTCTGGAGTGGGACTTGAACCCACAACCTTCTGATGCAGAGGCAGGAGTGCTACCCACTGAGCCACAGTCGAAAGGGGTCCTTCTTTGCTGTAAGTTCTGTAGGTGGAAATAGGTGATCGTGGTACAGGATTGAATGCAGGGCCTGAGGCTCAACTCAAGTCTGTCCAAGGTTATATCAAGAAGGGGCATTGAGACCAGGGGCTAAGGCACGGAGCTTCTGGTGGGACCCAACAGGATAGTTTGTGCACTGCCAAGGTTGAGCCTCAAAGCTGTGGCTCAGTAACGATTTGATGTTGTGCAGGCAGTTAATGAAATCGAGCATAGAGCTGGTGAGATAGGAGTGATGTTGCTCAGTTGCGTCATAAAGAGGAGGGAGCCAAGAATAGAGCCTCGTGACCATGTAGACTCTGGAGGAGAAGCCATTACAGGAGATGTGCTGGCCTTGGTGCGGTAGGCCCTTGTGAGGGTCGTACCACAGAGGAGAGTCTTTGGAGCAAGATGGTACGATCAATATAATCCACAAAGGTTATCGTCATTAATGATTTTGACCAGGGGAAGTCTCAATGCTATGGATGGATCTGCTATTAAAGGCACGATAGCAAGCTATTGCAACTTTTGTGCAAATATTAATGACCACCCAAACTCCCACAGCATTGTTCAAAAGTCGGCTGGGTGCTGGAGCAGAGCTGTGCTGTTTAGCTGCTGGCCTGGCCTGTCGTTAGAAGCCCCCTGCTCAAGAACTCACTGCGAGAATGCATGTCAGTGTAGCTGGCACCGGGAGTAATAACATCACCACTTTAACACACAGAGACTTGACAAAGGAACGTAGGAACATAGGAACAGGAGTAGGCCATTCAGCCCCTCGTGCCTGCTCCGCCATTTGATAAGATCATGGCTGATCTGTGATCTAACTCCATATACCTGCCTTTGGCCCATATCCCTTAATACCTTTGGTTGGCAAAAAGCTATCTATCTCAGATTTAAATTTAGCAATTGAGCTAGTATCAATTGCCGTTTGCGGAAGAGAGTTCCAAACTTCTACCACCCTTTGTGTGTAGAAATGTTTTCTAATCTCGCTCCTGAAAGGTCTGGCTCTAATTTTTAGACTGTGCCCCCTACTCCTAAAATCCCCAACCAGCGGAAATAGTTTCTCTCTATCCACCCTATCTGTTCCCCCTAATATCTTATAAACTTCGATCAGATCACCCCTTAACCTTCCAAACTTTAGAGAATACAACCCCAATTTGTGTAATCTCTCCTCATAACTTAACCCTTGAAGTCCGGGTATCGGGTAAGGGTTAAGTCTGGGTAAAGAATTCGGGAGTAATAAACACATCTCTTTAACACACGGAGACTTGAGAAAGGAATTTGGGAGTAATAATCTCGTCATTTTAACACATGGAGACTTGGAATGGGACCTGGGACTAATAACAATGTCACTTTAATGCAGGGAGACTTGGAATGAGACCTGTGAATGATGATTGTCTCGACATTGAGAGTGAAGAGTCTGTGTGGAGCAGCAATTTAAAAAGCGAATGGGACATTAATAATGTGTTGGTGTGGAATAATCCTACAGAGGGTGGTTATGCTGAGGTTTGATAATGTACTGGGCAAACCTCACTTGGAATACTGTGAGGTGGTAGGGATAATTCTGGACACTTCCCTTCAAGAGAAACACACATGCATTGGGAGGGTGTAGAAAGGAGCAGCACGAATGATCCCAAGTGTAAAGGGGATGCGTTAGAAGGAAAGAACAAGCAGCTGAAGCTCTCTTGTGCAGAGAAAAGATTGAAGAAGATGGAAGCCCATTGGGGTATTTAACGTTTTAAAAGGTATCGATAAAGTGAACCCAGAATATTACCTCACGGTTCAGCCAGACAATCTAAATGAGGGGAAAGTAAATTTAATGCAGCTCTTAGAGAACAAAAAATCTTTACTCAAAGAGAGATGGAATAATCTGCCATGCAAGGTACTAGAATCAGACGTTAATGAAGGGTTGGATGTGAGTTGGAATTCTATAGTGACAAACTCAATGGTCTTTTCCCATCGTTAAATTTTTCTTATGTTTTTGTGTGTATCGATACCGCAGAACATAACAAGTTGCTATTTGCCCGTGCTGTGACACCTGTGTAAATACCGTGTGTTTGTGTACATTGTGACATGCGAACATATGCTGTGCCCTGTAGTGTCTGTGTGTACGCGTTTGGCTCACTGGCATTGTGCATATGTTGTGTTACATAGAATTACGCAGAATGTACAGCACAGAAACAGTCCATTTGGCCCAACAGGCCCATGCCGGTGTTTATGCTGCACAGGAGCCTGCTCCCTCCCTACTTCATTAACATATCCTTCTATTCCTTTCTCCCTCATGTGTTTATCCAGCTTCCCCTTAAATGCCTTTATATTCCATGCGGTAGTGAGTTCCACATTCTCACCATTCTCTGGGCAAAGAAGTTTCTCCTGAATTCCCCATTGGATTTATTAGTGACTATCTTATATTTCTGGCTCCTAGTTCTGGTCTCCCCAGCAAGTGGAAACGACTTCTCTATCTAACCCTTTCATAATCAGGTCACCCCTCAGTCTTCTCTTTTCTAGAGAAAAGAGCCCCAGCCTGCTCAATCTTTCGTGATAGGTATAACCTCTCAATTCTGGTATCATCCTAGTAAATCTTTTTTGCACCTTCTCCAGTGCCTCTATACCCTAATATGGAGACCAGAACTGTTCACTGTACTCCATAGAACTATAAAACCATAGAAAAGATACAGCACAGAAGGAGGCCATTCGGCCCATCGTTTTTTTAAATTCGTTCATGGGACGTGGGCGTCGCTGGCGAGGCCGGCATTTATTGCCCATCCCTAATTGCCCTTGAGAAGGTGGTGGTGAGCCGCCTTCTTGAACCGCTGCAGTCCGTGTGGTGAAGGTTCTCCCACAGTGCTGTTAGGTAGGGAGTTCCAGGATTTTGACCCAGCGACGATGAAGGAACGGCCGATATATTTCCAAGTCGGGATGGTGTGTGACTTGGAGGGGAACGTGCAGGTGGTGTTGTTCCCATGTACCTGCTGCTCTTGTCCTTCTAGGTGGTAGAGGTCGTGGGTTTGGGAGGTGCTGTCGAAGAAGCCTTGGCGAGTTGCTGCACTGCATCCTGTGGATGGTACACACTGCAGCCACGGTGTGTCGGTGGTGAAGGGAGTGAATGTTTAGGGTGGTGGATGGGGTGCCAATCAAGTGGGCTGCTTTATCTTGGATGGTGTCGAGCTTCTTGAGTGTTGTTGGAGCTGCACTCATCCAAGCAAGTGGAGAGTATTCCATCACACTGCTGACTTGTGCCTTGTAGATGGTGGAAAGGCTTTGGGGAGTCAGGAGGTGAGTCACTCGCCGCAGAATACCCAGCCTCTGACCTGCTCTCGTAGCCACAGTATTTATATGGCTGGTCCAGTTAAGTTTCTGGTCAATGGTGACCCCCAGGATGTTGATGGTGGGGGATTCGGCGATGGTAATGCCGTTGAATGTCCAGGGGAGGTGGTTAGACTCTCTCTTGTTGGAGACGGTCATTGCCTGGCACTTATCTGGCGCGAATGTTACTTGCCACTTACGAGCCCAAGCCTGGATGTTGGCCGGATTGGATTTGTCCTGCTTTTTATGGACAGGACATACCTGGGCAATTTTCCACATTGTTGGGTAGATGCCAGTGTTGTACCTGTACTGGAACAGCTTGGCTAGAGGCGCAGCTAGTTCTGGAGCACAAGTCTTCAGCACTACAGCCGGGATGTTGTCAGGGCCCGTAGCCTTTGCTGTATCCAGTGCACGCAGCCGTTTCTTGATATCACGTGGAGTGAATCGAATTGGCTGAAGACTGGCTTCTGTGATGGTGGGGATATCGGGAGGAGGCCGAGATGGATCATCCACTCGGCACTTCTGGCTGAAGATGGTTGCAAACGCTTCAGCCTTGTCTTTTGCACTCACGTGCTGGACTCCACCATCATTGAGGATGGGGATGTTTGCATGAGCCTCCTCCTCCTGTTAGTTGTTTAATTGTCCACCGTCATTCACGACTGGATGTGGCAGGACTGCAGAGCTTTGATCTGATCCGTTGGTTGTGGAATCGCTTAGCTCTGTCTATAGCATGTTGCTTCCGCTGTTTAGCACGCATGTAGTCCTGAGTTGTAGCTTCACCAGGTTGGCACCTCATTTTTAGGCATGCCTGGTGCTGCTCCTGGCATGCTCTTCTACACTCCTCATTGAACCAGGGTTGATCTCCTGGCTTGTTGGTAATGGTAGAGTGAGGAATATGCCGAGCCATGAGGTTACAGATTGTGCTGGAATACAATTCTGCTGCTGATGATGGCCCACAATGCCTCATGGATGCCCAGTTTTGAGCTGCTAGATCTGTTCTGAATCTATCCCATTTAGCACGATGGTAGTGCCACACAACACGTTGGATGGTGTCCTCAGTGCGAAGACGGGACTTCATCTCCACGAGGACTGTGCGGTGGTCACTCCTACCAATACTGTCATGGACAGATGCATTTGCGACAGGTAGATTGGTGAGGACGAGGTCAAGTAAGTTTTTCCCTCGTGTTGGTTTGCTCACCACCTGCCGCAGGCCCAGTCTGGCAGCTATGTCTTTCAGGACTCGGCCAGCTCGGTCAGTAGTGGTGCTACCGAGCCACTCTTCGTGATGGACATTGAAGTCCCCCACCCAGAGTACGTTTTGTGCCCTTGCTACCCTCAGTGCTTCCTCCAAGTGGTGCTGAACATGGAGGAGGACTGATTCATCAGCTGAGGGAGGGCAGTAGGTGGTAATCAGCAGGAGGTTTCCTTGCCCATGTTTGACCTGATGCCATGAGATTTCATGGGGTCCAGAGTCAATGTTGAGGACTCCCAGGGCCACTCCCTCCTGACTGTATATCACTGTACCGCCACCTCTGGTGGGTCTGTCCTGCTGGTGGGACAGGACATACCCAGGGATGGTGATGGAAGAGTCTGGGACGTTGGCTGAAAGGTATGATTCTGGAGTATGGCTATGTCAGGCTGTTGCTTGACTAGTCTGTGGGACAGCTCTCCCAATTTTGGCACAAGTCCCCAGATGTTAGTAAGGAGGACCTTGCAGGGTCGACTGGACTTGGTGTTTTGCCGTTGTCGTGTCCGGTGCCTAGTGGTCCGATGCCGGGTGGTCCGTCCGGTTTTATTCTCATTATGACTTTTCGTAGCAAGATTTTACAACTGAGTGGCTTGCTAGGCCATTTCAGAGGGCAATTAAGAATCAACCACATTGCTGTGGGTCTGGAATCACATATAGGCCAGACCGGGTAAGGGCGGCAGGTTTCCTTCCCTAAAGGACATTAGTGAACCAGATGGGTTTTTACGACAATCCGGTAGTTTCATGGCCATCATTACTGATACTAGTATTTTAATTCCAGATTTTTATTTAATTAATTGAATTTAAATTCGCCAGCTGCCGTAAAATCCAGAGTCATGAACTCATGACTCCGGATTTTAGTCCAGGCCTCTGGATTACTAGTCCAGTAACATAACCACTATGCTACCGTACCCGTGTCCGTCCCAGCTCGAAGAACAACCAGGTGCCCATTCTAATCCCACCTTCCAGCACCCGGTCCGTAGCCCTGCAGCTTGTAGCACTTTAGGTGCAGGTCCAGGTACTTTTTAAAAGAGTTGAGGGTCCCTGCCTCTACCACCAATTCGGGCAGCGAATTCCATACACCCACCACCCTCTGGGTAAAAAAGTTTTTCCTCATGTCCCCTCTAATCCTTCCGCCAATCAGCTTAAACCTGTGTCCTCTAGTTCTTGAACTCTCCGCTGGGGGAAACAGGTACTTCCTGTCTACTCTATCTATGCCCCTCATAATTTTATACACCTCAATCAAGTCTCCCCTCAGCCTCTTCTGCTCCAAGGAAAACAACCCCAGCCTATCCAATCTCTCCTCATAGCTGCAATTTTCAAGCCCTGGCAACATTCTTGTAAATCTTCTCTGCAGTCTCTCCAGAGCAATTACATCCTTCCTGTAATGTGGTGACCAGAACTGCGCACAATACTCCAGCTGTGGCCTTACCAGTGTTTTATACAGTTCCATCATTACATCCCTGCTTTTGTATTCTCTACCTCGGCTAATAACGGAGAGCATTCCGTATGCCTTCTTCATAACCTTATCTACCTGTACTGCCATCTTCAGGGACCTGTGCACATGCACTCCAAGGTCTCTCACTTCCTCTTCCCCTCTCAATATATTCCCATTTACTGTGTATTCCATTTTACTGTTTGCCCTCCCTGAGTGCATTACCTCTCACTTCTCCGTATTGAACTCCATTTGCCACTTTTTAGCCCACTCCACCAACCCATTGATATCTTCTTGGAGTCTACAGCTATCCTCTTCACTATCAACTACACGGCCAATTTTTGTGTCGTCTGCAAATTTGCCAATCATGCCCCCTACATTCAAGTCCAAATCATTAATATTTACCACAAACAGCAAGGGACCCAACACTGAGCCCTGTGGCCCACCACTGGAAACGGATTTCCATTCGCAAAGACATCCATCGACTTTTACCCTTTGTTTCCTGTTACTGAGCCAATTTTGGATCCAATTCGCCACATTTCCCTGTATCCCATGGGCTTTTACATTTCTGTCCTGTGTAGTCTTCCAAGGTTCTATACAAGTTTAACATAACTTCTCTGCTTTTCAATTCTATCTCTCTAGAAATGAATCCCAGTGCTTGGTTTGCTTTTTTATAGCCTTATTAACCTGCGTCGCTACTTTTAGTGATTTGTGTATCTGTACCCTGAGATCCCTCTGCTCCTCTGTTGTATTTAGACTCTTATTATCAAGCAGCATTAGGCCCCCTTGTTCTTAAGAACATAAGAAATAGGAGCAGGAGTAGGCCATTCGGCCCCTCAAGCCTGCTGCACCATTCAATCAGATCATGGCTGCTCTTCGACCTCAACTCTGCTCTCCCACCTGATCCCCATATCCCTTGATTCCCCTAGAGTCCAAAAATCCATCTCAGCCTTGAATATACTCAATGACTGAGCATCCACAGCCCTCTGGGGTAGAGAATTCCAAAGATTCACAACACTCTGAGTCAAGAAATTCCTCCTCATCTCAGTCTTAAATGGCCGACCCCTTATCCTGTGACTAGTTCTAGACTCTCCAGCCAGGGGAAACAACCTCTCAGCATCTACCCTGTCAAGCCCCCTCTGAATCATATGTTTCAATGAGATCACCTCTTATTCTTCTAAACTCCAGAGAATATAGGCCCATTCTACTCAATCTCTCCTCATAAGACAACCCTCTCATCCAAGAAATCAATCTCGTGAACCTTCATTGCGCCGCCTCTAAGGCAAGTATATCTTTCCTTAGATAAGGAGACCAAAACTAAACACAGTGCTCCTGGTGAGGTCTCACCAAAGCCCTGTACAATTGTAGTAAGACTTCCTTGCTCTTATACTCCAAACCCCTTGCAATAAAGGCCAACATTCCATTTGCCTTCCTAATTGCAGCTGTAACTGATATTCTTCCTACCAAAATGTAATACCTCACACTTATCGATATTGAAATTCATTTGCTGATTACATGCCCATTCTGCAAGTTTATTAATGTCTTCCTGTATTTTGTCGCAGTCCTCCTCAGTATTAACTATACCCTCCAATTTGGTATCGTCCACAAATTTTGAAATTGTACTTCCCATTCCCAAATCCAAATCGTTTATGTAAATGGTGAACAACAGTGGTCCCAGCACCGATCCCTGTGGAACACCACTTCCCACCTTTTGCCAGTCTGAGTAATTACCTTTAACCCCTACTCTCTGTTTTCTGTTTATTAGCCAGCTTGCTATCCATTCTGTTACTTGTCCTCTGACTCCACATGCTCTGACCTTGGTCATGGGTTTACTTTGCGATACCTTATCGAAGGCCTTTTGAAAATCCAAATATATTACATCTACTACATTGCCCTTGTCTACCCTTTCTGTTACCTCTTCAAAGAATTCAATAAGGTTAGTCAAACATGACCTTCCCTTTTGGAATCCGTGCTGACTATTCTTTATTAAATTTTTGGTTTCTAGATGTTTTTCTATTACATCTTTGAGTAAAGATTCCATTATCTTTCCTACCATCGACGTTAA
This sequence comes from Heptranchias perlo, assembly GCF_035084215.1. Classification (NCBI taxonomy): domain Eukaryota; kingdom Metazoa; phylum Chordata; class Chondrichthyes; order Hexanchiformes; family Hexanchidae; genus Heptranchias; species Heptranchias perlo. Next base: position 11,181,266 of record NC_090365.1, read on the forward strand.
GCTAATTGGTCTATAGTTCCCTGGTCTGGTTCTATCTCCCTTTTTAAATATTATATGTGTCTTGTTCTGTAATGTATGTCTATGGATATGATCCATTTCCCATAACCACACGCATACCTTTGAATTGGGCACAGTGGACCAGGAAGTATTGTGCAGAACTTTGTCAGGAGATTACAGAGTGGAGTTCACGAGAGGATCGATTGTCCAGAAGGAGCTGAATGGCTTCTTTTCGTTCCATGTTCCTGTGTTCCTACAGTCACAGAAAGGTTTCCCATTCTGCCACTGAAGCTTTAAGAGTTTGAAATCAGCCAAGAATGCGAAAAGGGCCATTGGGTCCATCAGTGAGCCTGTGCTCCATGTAAATCAAAGTGAAATTCCCGCCATTCCTGCCAGCTGGGAAGCTATGCTCAGACCTATCCCAGACCTCTTCTCCCTCTCCTCAATCTCTTCCCCTCCCTCCCATGACATCTCTTCTTCCCTCCCTGGATCTCTGTCTCTTCCTCAATGGATCTCTCTCCTGCAATCTCTCTTCCTCCTTCACTAGATTTCCTCCCAGGAACTCTCCTTCCTTTCCTGGATCTCCCTCATTCTCTCACTGAATCCCTCCCTCCCTCTCTCCATCCTTCCCCCTCCCTCCTCTCTCCCTTCCTACCACCCACTCTCCTGTCTTTGGATCTCTCCCCTCCTCCTGGGTTCTAACTCCCTCCAATCCGGCATCTCTTTTTCTACCTCTGTGGATCTCTCCTTCACTCCACAGATCTCCCTCTCGAGAGCTCTTCCTCCAACCTGGGATCTCTCTCTCTGGATTTCTCTCCCTGGATCTCCCTTCCTCGAGCTCTTTCTCTCCCTCCCTCACGAGAGCTCTCTCTCCTTCCGTGGATCTCTCCCTCTTTCCTTCTGTGGATCTCTCTCTCTCCTTCCCTGGATATCTTTCTCTCTCTCCTTCCCTGAATATCTCTCCCTTTCCCTGAATATCTCTCTTTCTCTCTCTCCCCTTCTCTGGATCTCTCCTTCTCTCTCCCTGGATCTCTCTCGCTCTCTCTCCCTGGATCTCTCTCTCCCTCTGGATCTCTCTCTCCCTGGATATCGCTCTCTCTCCCTAGATCTCGTTCTTTCTCTCTCTCTCTCTCTCTCTCCCTGGAGCTTTCTTTCTCTCTCTCTCTCCCTGGATCTCTCTCTCTCTCTCTCTCTCCCTCCCTCCCTCCTTGGATCTCTCTCTCTCTCTCTCTCTCTTTCCCTGGATCTCTCTCTCTCTCCTTCCCTGGATCTCTCTCTCTCCTTTCCTAGATCTCTCTCTCTCCTTCCCTGGATATCTCTCTCCCCCTCCCTGGATCCCTCTCTCTCTCCTTCCCTGGATCTCTCTCTCTCCCCTTCCCTGGATATCTCTCTCTCTCCTTCCCTGGATCTCTCTCTCTCCTTCCCTGGATCTCTCTCTCCCCCTCTCTCTCCCTCCCTGGATCGCTCTCTATCTCTCTCTCTCTCTGTGGATCTCTCTCTCCCCCTCAGTCTCTCTTGTGCCTCATGGGAATGTGTGTCTCTCTGACAGCTACGTGGTACGAGTTCGAGCTGTGGTGATGACCCGCGACGACTCCAGTGGAGGATGGGTGCCGCTGGGAGGAGCTGGCCTCAGTCACGTCATGATCTGCAAGGTCACGCGCTCAGACGAGAGCAGCTTCCTGATCTGTGGAGAGCGGCTCCGAGACCAAGCGGTAAGGAGTCACATGATGGGCTGCGGTCACTTCCCAGGGCAAGAACATTAAAGCTCAGGCCTCACAGTGCCCACTTTCGGGGTTGGCTGGAGTGTCTCCATATTAGTAAGAACGAGAGGGCAAAAGGGGCCTCGGTTTAACATCTCATCTGAAGGACAGCATCTCCGACAGTGCAGCACTCCCTCAGTACTGCAGTGGGAGTGTCAGCCTGGATCTGGTGCTCAGGTCTCTGGAGTGGGACTTGAACCCACAACCATTCTGACTCAGAGGCAAGAGTCACGGCTGACAAACCGAGGGAGTCTAGCCACCCTTTCCTTTCCCCAATTTTCCCCATCCTCTACCGAAGCTGCTGACTCAGACTGGGGGTACAGTTGATGGGTGCTGGCAGCTTCCAGTACTTCATCCAAGTGTAAAACCTAGTGAGGGTTGGCAGGCAATTCAACTGTGGAAGCCATCACAATTGAGGCCAAGTCTTGTGCGCATACTCAATTCCAGCAGGGGTCACTGGATAAGATAGGGTGTCCGCTGTGGCTCAGTGGGTAACACTCTTGCCTGTGAGTCAGAAGGGCTTGGGCTCATAGTCCCATTGAGGGAGTGCCGCACTGTCGGAGGTGCCGTCTTCCAGATGAGATGTTAAACCGAGGCCCTGTCTGCCCTCTCAGGTGGATGTAAAAGATCCCATGGCACTATTCGAAGAAGAGCAGGGGAGCTCTCCCTGGTGTCCAGGCCAATATTTATCCCTCAACCAACATCGCTAAAACAGCTGATCTGGTCATTATCACATTGCTGTTTGTGGGATCTTGCTGTGCGCAAATTGGCTGCCGTGTTTCCTACATTACAATAGTGATGGTACTTCATTGGCTGTAAAGCACTTTGGGACGTCCTGAGGTTGTGAAAGGCGCTATATAAATGCAAGTCTTTTATTCTTTTAACTATCGGGTGTAGAACCCTGGGATGATTTTTCCACCATCTGACAGTGATACTGATGACAATTGTAACACTTCTTCTGCTGGGCTAAGGTCAGCTAATCAGACTAGAGATTAAATCTGGAATTTTGCTTGGTTGGATGCTCAGTTCCACACTGGCATTTACCCATTGATCCAGGAGGGCTCGTTAACCCAGCAACCTGACAGTCAAGAAAATATCCCTTTAAATTAATCTCTTTCAAGCTCTATGAAAGAAATAAAGAACTTGCATTTATATAGCGTCTTTCACGATCTCAGGACGTCCCAAATCGCTTTACAGCCAAGTACTTTTCAAATGTCGTCACTGTTGTGATGCAGGAATCGCGAGAGCCAAATCCGAGCAGCAAGGTCCCACAAATAGCAGTGTGATAATGACCAGATAATCTGTTTTTAGTGATGTTGATTGAAGGATAAATATTGGCCAAGACACCAGGGAGAACTCCCCTGCTCTTCTTCAAAATAGTGTCATGGGAGCTTTTACGTCGACCTGAGAGGGCAGACGGGGCCTCGGTTTAACGTCTCATCCGAAAGACGGCACCTCCGACAGTGCAGCACTCCCTCAGTACCGCACTGGACTACCAGCTCAGATTTTGTGCTCAAGTCTCTTGGACCTTCTGACCTAGAGGCGCGAGTGCTACCATTGCACTGCTAGCAAGAGGCCGACCAAAAGTATCTGCTACCGTTGTAACCCATGAGACGTTGGAGAGGGTTCCAGGAATGGCACTTGGTAACCGAGCTCCTTGTGAAGGACAATGTAGCCGTTCACCCTCACCCTGTCACACTGTGGGTTCAGCAGGCTGTGCCACCCACTATGTGCCAAGGAATCACCATCGGCCCTGCCGGCCAGTGACCACACCTGAAACATTCCGGTTACCGACCTACCAGGGTCTCGTTCTGAGGAAGAAACCAACTGGCCAGCTTGACTCTGTTTGCCCCTCTGTCGTCTGATCATGTCCAATCTTCCCCCCGTGTCCAATTCTCCCTGCGTCTCAAAATTTCGAACTTGAGATAGATAGATTTTTGTTAGTTAAGGTTACTAAGGGATATGGAGCCAAGGCGAGTAAATGGAGTTGAGATACAGATCAGCCATAATCTAATTGAATGGCGGAACAGGGACTGAATGGACTACTCCTGTTCCATTGTGTCCAATTCTCCCTCTATCTCTGGCCCTTCCCTCCATCTCTGGTCTCTCCCTCTTCCTCCTTTTCACCTGGGGTGAGATTAAGGAGATTAAGAAAAAAAAGTCAGTAGATTAGGAACGGCAGAATAATTATAAATCAATGTTTCTCCAACATTTGTCTATTTATCAGAAGAAAGGTTTGTATAAAACAGGAATTATCTCCTGAAGGACAGGGCTGCTGTACTAATGAAGCCTGAGAGGATTGACTGGATAGGGGTTCTCCTATCCTCGCTGTGTTCTTCCTCCACAGATGATCCTGGAATGTGCCCTCAAGAAGGACCTAATTTACAACAAGGTGAATCCCATCTTTCACCACTGGAAAGTAGACGATGACAAGTTTGGCCTCACGTTCCAGAGTCCTGCTGATGCAGTCACCTTTGAGCGGAGCATTCAGAACGCCATTGAGGAAATGGCAGAAGGTAGGAACAGATGGTGGCTTCTTTGAATCTAATTTTCCACAGGACCGCTTGATAAAAGTGAGAAAGGCGGTTCAACTTTTCTAATGGCAGAGTGTTGGACTCCCAATCCATGGTCCGATGGTCCAGTGGGGGACTTCCAATCTATGGTCCAGTGGTACAGTGTTGGACTCCCAATCCATGGTCCAATGCTCCAGTGGGGGACTCCCAATCCATGGTCCAGTGCTACAGTGTTGCACTCCCAATCCATGGTCCAATGATACAGTGTTCGACTCCCAATCCATGGTCCAGTGCTACAGTGTTGCACTCCCAATCCATGGTCCAATGATACAGTGTTCGACTCCCAATCTATGGTCCAATGCTCCAGTGGGGGACTCCCAATCCATGGTCCAGTGCTACAGTGTTGCACTCCCAATCCATGGTCCAATGATACAGTGTTCGACTCCCAATCTATGGTCCAGTGGTACAGTGTTCGACTCCCAATCCATGGTCCAATGATACAGTGTTCGACTCCCAATCTATGGTCCAGTTGTACAGTGTTCGACTCCCAATCTATGGTCCAATGGTACAGTGTTCGACTCCCAATCCATGGTCTAGTTGTACAGTGTTGAACTCCCAATCCATGGTCCAGTGTTACCGTCAGAGGCATTCCTCGCAGGAAGAACAAAAAAAAACACAGGGCCAACAGTTCAATTCCAATAAGGGTTCTTCACTTATTCTATGGAAGGCCCAACTCCTAATTTCATCCCCTTGTTTTCTGTTGCTGGAGAACGAGAAACGGAGAGGGAATAGCACTAAACACCAGACCAGATAGTCACCTACAGCTGGGCAAACTGTAAATAGAAGCCCGAGGAGACATGGATCAACAAGTCTTCTGCGATCACAGGTGAAGGGGAGATGGGCCTTGGTCTTGTGTCCTGCACTTGCATTTATATAGCGCCTTTCATGACCTCAGGACGTCACAAAGTGCTTTACAGTCAATGAAGTACTTTAGAAGTATAGTCACTGTTGTAATGTAAGGACCTTTATCTCATTGTTGACGAGTGGATTTTAAGTTTGGTATTTCCAAGATTATTGTCAGCCTTATTTTTCTCACCTAAATTTGAGATTAAAAACAAATCTGGAAACTGGGGTGCAGTTGGTTGAAATATCTCGAAACAGGGATCTTGTTGGGGTTTATCGGGGAGTGATTTCTGCTTGCAACCAGCACTGGGCGAATCGGCAAACACCAGATAAAGACCGTTCCCCGCACCACAGAGGCCTTGAGCTGCTCGAATTGCAAGATCTGGTCCGTGCGTGTAACCCTGCCTCAGTGTAGCAGGCCCTGCCTTCCCAATAAGAGAGCCGGTGAAACGTCCTTTAGGGTTTTTCGTGTATAATCAAATCCGGAAATTTTCCACTCGGGAAAGGAGGAGGAACTTGGTTAGATCTGGTAACTCCTCCCACCCCATGCATGTGATTGAAATGCCTTGTTAGAAAATCTGAATGAACTTTGTTGGTCATGAAATGTCTCATCTTCAGGATCCCTTTAAGAGAGAGTCTCGTCCCACTCTATCATATTCCACAAACCATCTACTCCCTCCAATTGGATTACAGCCTCTCTGCAGCCCCTCATTAGCCATTATGCGACAACAACAAATTGCATTTATATAGCGCCTTGAACGCAGTAAAATGTCCCAAGGAGCGATTATCAAACAAAATTTGACACCGAGCCACATAAGGAGATTTTAGGAGAGGTGACCAAAAGCTTGGTCGAAGAGGTAGGTTTTAAGGAGCGTCTTCAAGAAGGGTAGAGAGGCAGAGGGGTTTAGGGAGGGAATTCCAGAACTTAGGGCCTAGGCAGCCAGCAGTGGAGCGATTAAAATCGGGGATGCGCAAGAGGCAAGAATTGGAGGAGCGCAGAGATCTCAGAGGGTTGTAGGGTTTGAAGAGGCTACAGAGATAGAGGCCACGGAGGGATTTGGAAACAAGGATGAGAATTTTTTAAATCGAGGCCTTCCCGGACTGGGAGCCAATGTAGGTCAGGAAGGACAAGGGTGATGGGTGAACGGGACTTGGTGCGAGTTAGGATACAGGCAGCAGAGTTTTGGGTGAGCTGAAGTTTACGGAGGGTGGGAAATGGGAGGCCGACCAGGGGAGCATTGGAATAGTCGAGTGTAGAGGTAACAAAGACATTCATCTAGCTTCCTCCCCTCCTTTACTGATTCTTGATGAACCATGGTATCCATAGGACCAGGCAGCCGTCCACCATCTCACCCAAGTGTCCATTCTTCATGTGTGAGCTTAGGCAGTCAGTGGTCACAGGCTATTTAACTGTGGGAGGCATCCCACATAAGTCTGATTCTCCCCTGTCTCAATGCAGACACACACTTTCCAGGATCAATCACAGAATAACAATCAGGAGCAGAATCGTTATTCTATATATAAACCCCCCGAACCCCTCGAATAGATTCCAGCCTGTAACTCACTCCCGGGTATCTGTTATTCTATATATAAACCACCCAAACCCCTCGATTAGATTCCAGCTTGTAACTCACTCCTGGGTACCCGTTATTCTATATATAAACCACCCAAACCCCTCGATTAGATTCCAGCCTGTAACTCACTCCTGGGTATCCGTTATTCTATATATAAACCCCCCAAACCTCCTGTCACTCACTCTCCTGGGTATCCGTTATTGTAGTTTTAACTGTAGGCCTTGAGTACTTATTTCTCTGGATTGTCCTGGCCTTATCCTCTCGTCTCTGTTACATTTCCACAGGTTCACTGAGCTCCTCTTCCTCGAGTCAGGGTGAAGCTGATGTGACAGAGGACATCGCTGCAGTAAGTAAGGCCACAGAATTATACAGAGTCTCTTTGCTGCGGCTGCTTTCTTGTCCTTTTATGCACTCGGGATGTGGGCGTCGCTGGCAAGGCTGGCATATATTGCCCATCCATAGTAGCCCTGAGAAGGTGGTGGTGAGCCGTTGCATGTAATAGTTTGATGCAACCGAGGGAATCGCTAGAACACTTCAGAGGGCAGTTAAGAGTCAACCACGCTGGTTTAGGACTGGAGTCACATATAGGCCCAGACCGGGTAAGGACGGCAGGTTTCCTTCCCTAAAGGACATTAGTGAACCAGTTGGGTTTCTACGACAATCCGGTAGTTTCATGGTCATGTTTACTGATACCAGCTTTTTATTTCCAGATATTTTTAAACTGAATTCAAACTCCCAAATTCACACGGTGGAGAATTGAACTCACAATTCTCTGGATTATTCAACCAGGGCTTTTTCAGAAACTCTCTCAATGTTCACTGGGGATCTTGCCCATCAGGCCTTTAGAGAAAAGACTCCCGGCCTACACAATTAATGACTTGAGCGGTATCATTGGAGGGAGAGACCAATAACAGGCCCGGAGAGGGAGGAATGTTTGGTTGCTGGTCAACAAGGTTAGCACTGGGAATACCACACTGATCCTCAGTTCCCAGGGGTGAGGGATGGGATCCACCAGCCCAGGTTCCAGGCACGTTGGGCGAGAGCAGGTTTGGGCTTGGGTGTGATGGCTCCCATAGTCAAAGAGTCTCCTGGTACTTATTCTTCAGGCTTCCCAAATGCCACGTGCAAGGTACTGAAGGAGGCTGTCGTCAGCGGAACCATAGCTGCCTCATGAGGAGGGGTGAGGAAATAGAGTGGGGAGGATATTATTTAAAAGTTGTTCAGTGGGTTTGTGCATGGCTCGGAGTGGTCCTGAGTCAAACAGTCCAGGAGGGTCAATGGTTTGATCCCCACCCTGTGTTGAATGAGGGAGGTTAACACTTGGCCCCAACAGCCCTGGGCTAGGTAGAGGAAAACGTCAGGCAGTGTTAATGCTCCTGATCGCCTGGCCATTGTCCCCTTGCTGGAAGGTGTGAGTGTGTGGACATCTTGGGCCAACATGAGCCATCGGACTAAGTCAACTCAGAATCGTTTGGAACTGCAAAAGACCCCCCTGCAAGTCTCCACATACCCAATTCTCCAATTTAAGCTTAACCTGATAATTTTTTTTTATTCATTCATGGGATGTGGGCGTCGCTGGCAAGGCCGGCATTTATGGCCCATCCCTAATTGCCCTTGAGAAGGTGGTGGTGAGCCGCCTTCTTGAACCGCTGCAGTCCGTCGGCCATTCAAGACTGAGATGAGGAGGAATTTCTTCACTCAGAGGGTTGTGAATCTTTGGAATTCTCTACGCCAGAGGGCTGTGGATGCTCAGTTGTTGAATATATTCAAGGCTGAGATTGATTGATTTTTGGACTCTAGGGGAATCAAGGGATATGGGGATCGGGCAGGAAAGTGGAGTTGAGGTGGAAGATCAGCCATCTTATTGAATGGTGGAGCAGGCTCGAGGGGCACAGTGGGGGGACAAAAATTCAGAAAGCCTGAAAAGGCATCAGAAAGCCTTAAAGGGCATTTAAACCCATTAACAACCATTTACCAAGGCTGAAATTGCAGTCACTGACTCTTCATCACACTGACACACCCGCTTTCATGCAGTGTCACGTAAAACCATGAAGTGCTGTGATTGGGCTGATTCTGAAGAACCATCCAACATAATGGTTAGTCTGGCCTCGACTGTCATGGTGCTGTTGGATTGTGCTGGAGCTGCCTTCTTTGGGAAGAGGAGCCTCCGTCAGTGCCCTCAGGGTGTGGGCGATGCTGGCAAGGCCGCATATTGTTGCCCATCTTTAGTTGCCCTGAGAAGGTGTTGATGGCCCATCTTCATAATCCACTGCAGTCCGTCTTCTGATGCTGCATCCACAATGGTCTTAGGTCTGGAATTCAGAGGCTGAGTATTCTGCAGCGAGAGACTCACCTCCTGACTCCCCAAAGCCTTTCCACCATCTACAAGGCACAAGTCAGGAGTGTGATGGAATACTCTCCACTTGCCTGGATGAGTGCAGCTCCAACAATACTCAAGAAGCTCGACACCATCCAGGACAAAGCAGCCCGCTTGATTGGCACCCCATCCACCACCCTAAACATTCACTCCCTTCACCACCGGCGCACCGTAACTGCAGTGTGTACCATCCACAGGATGCACTGTAGCAACTCGCCAAGGCTTCTTCGACAGCACCTCCCAAACCTGCGACCTCTACCACCTAGAAGGACAAGGGCAGCAGGCACGTGGGAACAACACCACCTGCACGTTCCCCTCCAAGTCACACACCATCCCGACTTGGAAATATATCGCCGTTCCTTCATCGTCGCTGGGTCAAAATCCTGGAACTCCCTTCCTAACAGCACTGTGGGAGAACCGTCACCACACGGACTGCAGCGGTTCAAGAAGGCGGCTCACCACCACCTTCTCAAGGGCAATTAGGGATGGGCAATAAATGCCGGCCTCGCCAGCGATGCCCACATCCCACGAAGGAATAAAAAAAAATTCCAGGACTTTGACCCGGTGACAATGAAGGAGTGGCAATTTGGGGGTGACCAACCCTCCAGTCTCCAGAACACAACTGCCCGGGTGATAAATCATAGCGGCGTTGGTGTGTGTGTTTTTTTTTTCATTTTCTTCGAATGCTTTCGTTTATTAGTCGCAAAAATAATGGAGACGGGGGAAAAAAGACTGGTTGACTGAGTGGCAAGAATCGTCCAATCGAGTAGGGAAGAGTCTACTTGCTTTCCAATTGGCCGTAGGAAGAGGGTGCGGCCCAAGGACGGGCTTGTAAGGCAGCCAATGGCGGGAGAATGGGGGCGGGGAGCATGGAGGTCGGAGGTCATGTGATGAAATCTCCAGGAATACGTCCAACCAGAGTTGGCAACCCTAATGGTGATACATGTCCAAGTCAGGATGGTGTGCGAGTTGGGGGGGGGATAGAATACTGAAGTGGGGTGAATAAAAATAGGAGGTAATCAGGCGGAACTGATTTCCCGGCTCTGCTAAGCCCCAGTTGTGCCTGTTTTTGGGTTGCAAACGGTCCAGCGGACACCAAAGTCAGCCCCCAGGTGCAGACAAGATTGGGCTTGACTGGTGGAGAAGCTGGCGGGTGAAAAATGGGGGTTTGGCTGAGGTACCGAGGGCTTATGAACATCCGTGGAACTGTATAATAATTTCCATAATAAAAGGGGCCTGTCGCCTGAAACAGGCGGGCACCTTGGACACCCGATGGTAGGCCCCTCTCAAAATGGCGCCGGCCGCATCGCCGGGGGTAACGGGACGGTGAGGTTACTGAACCCCATTTTGAGGCGGTTACCACCAGGCGAAGGGGGAGAGACAATCGACCTGGAGAAGTTTTATCAACTTCCCTTTTCCATGAACCTTCTTTAGTATGTGGATCTATTCAGTCTCTGCAGTAGGATTTTGAAAACATGATTCTGCTGATGCAGTGAATGTTCATCGTTTGCTTAGAACTGGGGTGTGGGGTTAGAGGGGGGACTCACTGGGGAGAGGGGGATAGAGGGGGGGCTCACTGGGGAGAGGGGGATAGAGAGGGGACTCACTGGGGAGAGGGGGATAGAGGGGGGACTCACAGGGGAGAGGGGGATAGAGGGGGGCTCACTGGGGAGAGGGGGATAGAGGGGGGACTCACTGGGGAGAGGGGGATAGAGGGGGGGCTCACTGGGGAGAGGGGGATAGAGGGGGGGGCTCACTGGGGAGAGGGGGATAGAGGGGGGGCTCACTGGGGAGAGGGGGATAGAGGGGGGACTCACTGGGGAGAGGGGGATAGAGGGGGGACTCACTGGGGAGAGAGGGATAGAGGGGGGCTCACTGGGGAGAGGGAGATAGAGAGGGGACTCACTGGGGAGAGGGGGGTCTCACTGGGGAGAGGGGGATAGAGAGGGGACTCACTGGGGAGAGGGGGATAGAGGGGGGGGCTCACTGGGGAGAGGGGGATAGAGAGGGGACTCACTGGGGAGAGGGGGATAGAGGGGGGACTCACTGGGGAGAGGGGGATAGAGAAGGGACTCACTGGGGAGAGGGGGATAGAGAGGGGACTCACTGGGAAGAGGGGGATAGAGAGGGGACTCACTGGGGAGAGGGGGATAGAGAAGGGACTCACTGGGGAGAGGGGGATAGAGAGGGGACTCACTGGGAAGAGGGGGATAGAGGGGGGACTCACTGGGAAGAGGGGGATAGAGAGGGGACTCACTGGGAAGAGGGGGATAGAGGGGGGACTCACTGGGGAGAGGGGGATAGAGGGGGGACTCACTGGGAAGAGGGGGATAGAGGGGGGACTCACTGGGGAGAGGGGGATAGATAGAGGACTCACTGGGAAGAGGGGGATAGAGAGGGGACTCACTGGGAAGAGGGGGATAGAGGGGGGACTCACTGGGGAGAGGGGGATAGAGGGGGGACTCACTGGGGAGAGGGGGATAGAGGGGGGACTCACTGGGGAGAGGGGGATAGAGGGGGGACTCACTGGGGAGAGGGGGATAGAGGGGGGACTCTCTGGGGAGAGGGGGATAGAGGGGGGACTCACTGGGGAGAGGGGGATAGAGGGGGGACTCACTGGGGAGAGGGGGATAGAGGGGGGACTCACTGGGGAGAGGGGGATAGAGGGGGGACTCACTGGGGAGAGGGGGATAGAGGGGGGACTCACTGGCGAGAGGGGGATAGAGAGGGGACTCATTGGGGAGAGGGGGATAGAGAGGGGACTCACTGGGGAGAGGGAGATAGAGGGGGGACTCACTGGGGAGAGGGAGATAGAGGGGGGACTCACTGGGGAGAGGGGGGGACTCACTGGGGAGAGGGGGATAGAGGGGGGACTCACTGGGGAGAGGGAGATAGAGGGGGGACTCACTGGGGAGAGGGGGATAGAGGGGGGACTCACTGGGGAGAGGGAGATAGAGGGGGGACTCACTGGGGAGAGGGAGATAGAGGGGGGACTCACTGGGGAGAGGGGGATAGAGGGGGGACTCACTGGGGAGAGGGAGATAGAGGGGGGACACACTGGGGAGAGGGGGATAGAGGGGGACTCACTAGGGAGAGGGAGATAGAGGGGGGACTCACTGGGGAGAGGGAGATAGAGGGGGGACTCACTGGGGAGAGGGGGATAGAGGAGGGACTCACTGGGGAGAGGGGGATAGAGGGGGGACTCACTGGCGAGAGGGGGATAGAGGGGGGACTCACTGGGGAGAGGGGGATAGAGGGGGGGCTCACTGGGGAGAGGGGGATAGAGAGGGGGCTCACTGGGGAGAGGGGGGACTCACTGGGGAGAGGGGGGACTCACTGGGGAGAGGGGGATAGAGGGGGGACTCACTGGGGAGAGGGGGATAGAGGGGGGGCTCACTGGGGAGAGGGGGATAGAGGGGGGACTCACTGGCGAGAGGGGGATAGAGGGGGGACTCACTGGGGAGAGGGGGATAGAGGGGGGGCTCACTGGGGAGAGGGGGATAGAGAGGGGGCTCACCGGGGAGAGGGGGGACTCACCGGGGAGAGGGGGATAGAGGGGGGACTCACTGGGGAGAGGGGGATAGAGGGGGGGCTCACTGGGGAGAGGGGGATAGAGGGGGGACTCACTGGCTAGAGGGGGGACTCACTGGGGAGAGGGGGATAGAGGGGGGACTCACTGGCGAGAGGGGGATAGAGGGGGGGCTCACTGGGGAGAGGGGGATAGAAGGGGGGCTCACTGGGGAGAGGGAGATAGAGAGGGAACTCACTGGGGAGAGGGGGGACTCACTGGGGAGAGGGGGATAGAGAGGGGACTCACTGGGGAGAGGGGGGGCTCACTGGGGAGAGGGGGATAGAGAGGGGACTCACTGGGGAGAGGGGGATAGAGGGGGGACTCACTGGGGAGAGGGAGATAGAGAGGGGACTCACTGGGGAGAGGGGGGGGCTCACTGGGGAGAGGGGGATAGAGAGGGGACTCACTGGGAAGAGGGGGGGGCTCACTTGGGAGAGGGGGATAGAGGGGGGACTCACTGGGGAGAAGGAGATAGAGGGGGGACTCACAGGGGAGAGGGAGATAGAGAGGGGACTCACTGGGGAGAGGGAGATAGAGAGGGGACTCACTGGGAAGAGGGGGATAGAGAGGGGACTCACTGGGAAGAGGGGGATAGAGGGGGGACTCACTGGGGAGAGGGGGATAGAGAGGGGACTCACTGGGGAGAGGGAGATAGAGGGGGGACTCACTGGGGAGAGGGGGATAGAGAGGGGACTCACTGGGAAGAGGGGGATAGAGGGGGGACTCACTGGGGAGAGGGGGATAGAGAGGGGACTCACTGGGGAGAGGGAGATAGAGGGGGGACTCACTGGGGAGAGGGGGATAGAGAGGGGACTCACTGGGAAGAGGGGGATAGAGGGGGGACTCACTGGGGAGAGGGGGATAGAGAGGGGACTCACTGGGAAGAGGGGGATAGAGGGGGGACTCACTGGGGAGAGGGGGATAGATAGAGGACTCACTGGGGAGAGGGGGATAGAGGGGGGACTCACTGGGGAGAGGGAGATAGAGGGGGGACTCACTGGGAAGAGGGGGATAGAGGGGGGACTCACTGGGGAGAGGGGGATAGATAGAGGACTCACTGGGGAGAGGGGGATAGAGGGGGGACTCACTGGGGAGAGGGAGATAGAGGGGGGACTCACTGGGAAGAGGGGGATAGAGGGGGGACTCACTGGGAAGAGGGGGATAGAGGGGGGACTCACTGGGGAGAGGGGGATAGAGAGGGGACTCACTGGGGAGAGGGGGATAGAGAGGGGAATCACTGGGGAGAGGGGAATCACTGGGGAGAGGGGGATAGAGAGGGGACACACTGGGGAGAGGAGGATAGAGAGGGGACACACTGGGGAGAAGGGGATGGAGGGGGACACACTGGAGAGGGGGGAGGTTGGAAAGGGGACACACTGGGGAGGGGGGAGGTTGGAGAGGGGCCACACTGGGGAGGGGGGAGGTTGGAGAGGGGACACACTGGGGAGGGGGGAGGTTAGAGAGGGGACACACTGGGGAGGGGCGAGGATAGAGAGGGGCCACACTGGGGAGGGGGGCAATTGTAGAGAGGACACACTGGGGAGGGGGGAGGTTGGAGAGGGGACACACTGGGGAGGGGGGAGGTTGGAGAGGGGACACACATAAGTGGGGGGAATAGAGAGGGGAGTCGGGGGGGGGGGAAATCTGAGGTTTATTTCTTAAACGTTACTGTCCGGTGGTCTCTCCTTCAGTTCTTCGCCCTTGTCTCTGCCAGTTTTCATTTTCCTTTTAGATGCAGACAGACAGCGAGTCATCGTCCAACAGCAGGAAGGAGATGCTCCCAAAACACATCACCATAGTAACCAGCGAATCATCATCCAGCTGCTACATCAGGTCACCAGCCTCTGACGAATTCAGGCTCGTGCAGACACAGGCAGCCACGCCGTCCAATCAGGTAGTAAAGAGCCAACATCTCTTATGTCCTCTTCTCCTCTGGTTCAGTTCTCAACCTCCATTTTGTGTTGGGGCGTTGGGAATCCTGTTTATTCTAGGCCCTGGATTGGTGAAGTTTGGGTCTCTCTGGCTCGCTGGGTGACGCATTTGCCCAACTGAACCCCACAGGGGTTGTCGTATTGCCTTTAATCACAAGGCCATCTGCTGCCAAGACCACTGCCCAGCGTCTCGAGGGCAGCCTGGCATTTCTGGCCTGTGGTTGGGTTGATTGGGCAGCTCGCAAAGGCCCAGGTGGCATCAGTTGGCATAATCTATCACTAAATAGATTATGCCAACTGCACCAATCTTCTACAAAAACCTCACCACCTGTCAAGGCTGCTCTGTTTCGCACTGACCCCCATAATTGATTCCCGCCTGCCTCACTAATTCCAGCTAACGAAAACGATTCAGAAGATTGGGGTATTTGCATCGTAGAGGGATCTGAGTCGATATTTGATGCAGAAATTGCATCCAGCCGTGATGCTGTCAAAGAACGAGGCAGGACTCAAGACGAGCGATCTCCTCTGTAATGTCCGCAGCCTTCACATCTGTCCCTCGTCACCACTGCGTCAAGATTTTTCGAGTGGAAAGTTCAAATCAGGGCAACAACGCAGTTTACTGCTGGAGAGATTGGGGGCAGGTCCAATCTGTACCTGATTACCTTCTCTCATTTGTCTCGAAGGCACTAAAGTACAAGAAACTGATCCCTCTTGTAAAGAAGCCCCTAATAGTTTTAATTGGTAAATGTATTGCCCAGGGTGCAACTGAATCATGCAGATCAGGGCGGTCCCAGAATCGCTCCTTGGCCTGTGCTGAAGGTGCTGATTCTCAGCAATAGAGGAGAAAAAATTGGCCCCTGGGCCCAGGGGAGGTCACAATTACCAGGCCCCCACTCCAATTCAAAGTGCTTCAGTGTAAATGTTGGCCAAGGTCAGTATTGGGCTCGGCTGTGACTCTCCCATGGTCAAATAACCTGCCCACACTGACTGGCAAGGCATTCCCATGACGAGTAGCCACTTACATCGGATGTACTGCACAGTAACAGGCCATTCAGTCCAACTAGTCCATGCTCCACACGAGCCTCCTCCATTACTTCATCTCACCCTATCAGCATTTCCTTCTATTCCTTTCTCCCTCATGTGTTTATCTAGCTTCCCCTTAAATGCCTCTATGCTATTCACCTCAACTACTCCTTGTGGTTTTGAGTTCCACATTCTCACCACTCTCTGGGTCGAGAAGTTTCTCCTGAATTCCCTATTGGATTTATTAGTGACTATCTTATATTTATGACCCTTAGTTTTGGATTCCCCCACAAGTGGAAACATTTTCTCTCCGTCTATCCTATCAAACCCTTTCACAATCTTAAAGGCCTCTTTCAGGTCACCCCTCAGCCTTCTCTTTCCCAGAGAAAACCTTTCCTGATAGTTATAACCTCTGGGCTGTGGGATCATCCTTGTAAATCGTTTTTGCACCTTCTCCAGTGCCTCTAGATCCTTTTTATAATACGGTGACCAGAACTGTACACAATACTCCAAGTGTGGTCTAACTTGCACAAGGTACTAGAGTCTCCTGCCACCTGTCGTACTGGAATAAAAGCAGCAAATGCTGGAAACACTCAGGCAGCATCTGCGGAGAGATGTGGTTGACTTTTCACATTGATGGCCTTTGGTCAAAACCCTGTCCTCCTCTCTCCACAGATGCTGCCTGACCTGCTGACTGGTTCGAGCATTTTCTCTTTTCATTTGAGATTTCCAGCATCTGCAGTATTTTGCTTTTTGTTTTATTGGGGTACTGGGCCCCAGCACATAGGAACAGGAGGAGGCCATTCAGCCCCACTTCGAGCCTGCTCCCCCATTCTATTAGATCATGGCTGATCTGTACCTCAACTCCATTTACCTGCCTTTGATCCATATCGCTTGATTACCTTACCGAATAAAAATCTATCGATCTGAGCCTTGAAAATTTCAATTGACCCCCCCCAGCATCTACAACCTTTTGGGGGAGAGAGTTCCAGATTTCCACTACCCTTTGTGGGAAGAAATGCTTCCTGAACGGCCTAGCTCTAATTTTAAGATTACGGCCCCCTCGTTCTGGACTCCCCCACCTGAGGAAATAGTTTCACTTTATCTACCTGACAAATCCTCATCAATTTAAACACGTCAATTAGATCACCCCTCAGTTCTAAACTGGAGGGAATGCAAGCCTAGTCTGTGCAACCAGCCCTCATAATTTAACTCTTTTAGCCCTGATAGAATTCTGGTGACTCTGCACTGCACCCCCCGCCCTCCAAGGCCAGTATAACCTTCCTGAGGTGCGGTGCCCAGAACTGAACTCAGTACTCCAGGTGGGGTCTGACCAAGGCTCTGCAACTGAACCATCACTTCCCTTTGTATTGCAGCCCCCTTGAGGTAAAGGCCAATATTCCACGAGACTTTTTGATATCGCTTCCAGCAAATAAGGGGGGAAATTGGAGGGAGCAACTGCCTGAGAAAAGATTTTCCGATTTTGTCCGAGCGGAATAATCTCCGGGAGAGCTGACGTAGCCGGAGAGCGGAACACGGCTGCTTCTGGCTGTCGTTCACACTTTAGATGCGTAGTTAAATCACAGGGCTGTGGGGAAAGAGCAGGGGAGTGGGACTAATTGGAGCCGGCACGGGCACGACGGGCCGAACGGCCTCCTCCTGTGCTGCAGCTGCTATGACAGTACGAAGGCCTCAGTGGATGGGATGAGGTAACAGGTGGGATGGATTCAGGCTGCAGTTTAATGATACGTCTGCTGGTGGCGCTGCTGAGAGAGGACTCGCCATTGCCATCTGCAGGCACTTAACGGCACTGCAGCTGTCAGCAGGGTCCATTCATGGGCCCTCACCTCAAGGCTAGTCTGGTGGTACCAATTCCTCCATGAACCAGGGAACGTACTAACAAGGCAAAGCCTGTAATAATGAAGCTGTATTCTAATCCCATTTAAGGTATTGGGAAAGACATTCATAATCATAGAATCATACAGCACAGAAGGAGGCCATTTGGCCCATCGGGCCTGTACCGGCTATCCAATTCGTCCCACTGCCCCTGCTCTTTCCCCATGGCCCTGCAACTTTTTTTTCCCCTTCATCCAATTCCCCTTTTGAAAGTTACTGTTGAATCTGCTTCCACCGCCCTTTCAGGCAGCGCATTCCAGATCAGAACAACTCGCTGCGTAAAAGAAATTCTCCCCGTCTCGCCTCTGGTCCTTTTTCCAATTTCCTTAAACCTGTGACCTCTGGTTACCGACCCTTCTGCCTGTGGAAACAGTTTCTCCCTATCTACCAAATCTCCCAGAGACATTTCAAAATGCTTCACACACAGTGAATTACTCTGAAGATCATTGGCCGATTATGTGGGTAAACGTGGCAGCCATTTTGCGCAGTGGAAGACCTGTCAAATGGCAATGAGAAGATCGGAAATCTATTTTCAGTGGTGTTGGTCGCGGAAGGAACGTCGGCCCGGGACTCTGGGAGAAGTCTCTGCTCTTCGAATGGTACCATGGGACCTTAGGCCATCTGACAGTGCAGCATTCCCTCGGTACTGCACCTGTCGGGGGCACCGTCTTTCAGATGAGAGGTTAAATCGAGGCCCCGTCTGCCCTCTCAGGTGGAATAAAAAAGATTGCACGGCCACTGTTTTGAAGAAGGACTGGGGAGTTCTCCCCAGTGTCCAGTCCAATATTTATCCCTCAACTAAAAAAAACAGATTATTTGGTCATTATCACATTGCTGTTTGTGGGATCTTGCTGTGCGCAAATTGGCTGCTGTGTTTCCTACATTACAACAGTGACTACACTTCAAAAGTACTTCATCGGCTGTAGAGCGCTTTGGGATGTCGTGAAAGGTGCTATATAAATGCACTGTCTTTCTTTTAACTGTCGCTGCACCTATAGCTAGCCTTTCTCCCGCCTCAGTTCAGCACAGATCAAGGGAGTCAAATGATTAGAGCGTAGAGCGAGCGGTTGTGATTTCTGACGATTGCCGTTCGACCGGCCCGGTCCTGACAAAGGGGACAACTGTTGCTTCCTCTCCCCGTAGGTGCAGACCCGGCCCCTGCAGCACGGAAACCATCGCGACGAGGACGAGCTGGAGAGCATCCACCCCTGCGTGGACCTCTGGGTGGCGAAGGGCTACGAGGACTACCGGCGGGCGATCGTCCGCGACCAGGACCGGGACCCCGACAAGATCGACCTGTGCGTGCGCTTCGCCAAGGGCGAGCCGAGAGACGGAGAGCACAGCGGCGGCAGCCCCGGCACGCAGGGCCTGCTCAAGGAGCCCAAGGGATCGCCCGCCTGCAAGGTCCACGTCCCTCCCTCGCCCCAGCTGAAGAAGGCCAAGGAGCCGGCGGGGGTGGCGGAGGAGGACGCGGTGCCCTCCCGGTGCGTGTACTGCCGGGACATCTTCCGCGACCAGGAGAACGGGCGAGGGCAGTGCCAGGACGCCCCGGATCCCATCGAGCGCTGCGTCTACCAGATCAGCTGCATGTGGTGCGCGGAGTCCCTGCTTTACCACTGCATGTCGGACTCCGAGGGCGATTACTCCGACCCCTGCTCCTGCGACGCCAACAGCCGCCACTTCTGTGCCCGCTGGCTGGCCCTGGCCGCCCTCTCCCTCATGGCGCCCTGCATGTGCTGCTACCTGCCCCTGCGGGCGTGCCACAGGTGCGGGGAGAGGTGGGGATGCTGCGGAGGGAAACACAAGGCAGTGCGATGAGGGGCCTTGGGGAGGGGGATGCAAGGGTTTAGCAAAATTTTTTTAAAAATAGGCACTTTGGCGACAGGCGTCCTGCAGAAACGACCTTCCAGTTGCTTTAACGCGCTGCGGAGGATTGGCATTTGGCCGGGCGAGGCCTGGTTCAGTCTGGGATGGTGTGTTAACGATCTCTGGTACAGTAAGTGGAGCGCTGGTTTAACTATCCCTGCCCGAGGGGCACTGGGAACTTACTTAGAAGTCAGTCTGTCTGTGATACTCTTAACTAAAGTGGTCCCTTAGAACGGCACTCAGTTACCTACACAAAACACGCCCCTCACCCCCAGGGAGCTGGGCTCAACCGAGCTTCAGTTACTGGTTTACGAATTTAACACTCGCACATTTGGTGGTGAGCTTTTAACGTTCACCCACATTGACACGGGATATCCCAGTGGTGGAAGGAGAATTGGAACATCTCCCAAAAATACACTAACTCCCAACACGGAAAGCCCTCGAGAGAGGACAGTTCATCACAGCTCGTTCAAATTCATTTCATTTCTGTGCTTTAGGTGAGGCAAGGTTCCTTTATCGTTTCATTTCTTTCTTTATTTTTCTTCCCTAAATGGCTGTATAGAACGGATGCCTTTCTGTGTGTGGTTTTTACAAATGGAATACGGCGCACTGGAATGAGGGAAAGTCAAACACGTCCCTAATACCCCAACTCCACTCACAGAATCGTTCGCACGTTCAGGTTCTATCTCTCCTCACACGCGTACACGGACACTCTCGGGCTCTCGGGGTCTCTCCCCTCTCACTGGCACACCCCTCTCCCACTCTCTCATATATAGAGTTCTACTCTCTCTCACTCTCTCTCACACACATGTTCTACCCCTCTCTCTCACTCTCACTCTCACTCTATCACTCTCTCTCACACACATGTTCTACCTCTCTCTCTCACTCTCTCTCACTCTCTCTCTCACACACATGTTCTACCTCTCTCTCTCACACACATGTTCTACCTCTCTCACTCTCACTCTCTCTCTTTCACACGTGTTCTACTCCTCTCTCTTTCTTCCCTCACTCTCTCACTCTCTCTCACTTTCACAAACATGTCCTACTCTCTCTCTCACTCACTATCACTCTCTCTCACTCTCATTCTCTCTCACTCTCACTTTCTCTCACACACGTGTTCTACTTCTCTCTCACTCTCTCACTGTCATTCTCTCTTTCACACACTCTCTCTCTCTCTCTCTCTCTCTCACTCTCTCCCTCACTCTCACTCTCAAGCACATTCACATTCTGGCATTGGCACCATTCCAGTGTTGAGAGTCAGACACCCAGACATTTCTGGAAATGTAAACCAAAAACATGTGTTCTACTCCTCTCACTCTCTCTCACTCTCATCCTCTCACTCTCTCGCACTCTCACACTCTCTTACTTTCTCTCACACACATGTTCTACTCCTCTCTCTCTCACCCGCTCTCTCCCTCTCTTTCTCTCACTCTCTCACTCTTTCTCTCACTCTTTCACTCTCTCACTCTTTCTCTCACTCTCCCTCACTCTTTCACTCTTTCTCTCACTCTCTCTCACTCTTTCTCTCACTCCCTCACTCTCCCTCTCTCTCCCTCACTCTCTCTCTCTCTCTCTCTCTCTCCCTCACTCTCTCTCTCACTCTCTCTCCCTCTCTCCCTCACTCTCTCCCTCACTCTCTCTCTCTCTCACACTCACTCTCCCACGCACATTCACATTCTGGCATTGGCACTGTTCCAGTTTTGAGAGTCAGACATTTCTGCAAATGTAAACCAAAAACCCAAAGTCTGCTTTTCAGCCGACTCCGTTTCTCCCATTTGCCTCCGTGTAAGTGATGTTGGGACATTAGTTGCGTCAGTTTTCGACGAATTCTCATCAGTAAGCAAAGCAAACTTTAGAAGTGAAAGCCCAATTGCAGGCTTACCCATGGCCAGTGGTGCCTGTCCATCATGTGCGCTAACTGCTCCGTCCTTGTCTTGGAATCTGTGACAATTGTTGTGCCAGACGTAAAACTTCTTTCTGGGACGAGAGCTACAAAACCAGTTATCCCATGAAGGGCGAGGTGGTGGAGATGGCTTAAGGCATCTCCCCGCTGCGAGTCAGGGAGTCTGCTCCCCCGGGAGATGTTGGGGACGTTTTACCCGGGCTCTCGAGAGTCAGTCCTGCCTCTCGCTGGGCGCCGTCACTCCCAAGACCCTCGGGATGAGGCGAGGGGAGGTCGGTCAAGGAGAACCTCAACTCGTACTAGATGTGTCCGGGGACGGTCGGACGATGAAAAGTGGTGACAATCACTTCATCAGAGTTCTTAAAGACGCCCTGAAATTTAACTCGGTGCAACCTTACACGTAGTGTCTTTTGTTTATTGCAACTTGTTTGCAACTTTACGATTGTGGAGCGTCACGTTGTGTGCACACACGGGTTAGATTGTCCGTGTGGGTTGTCCCTGGTACAGTCCGATGGGGTTTGGGTGGTTCTGAATGAGCGTCTGAGCAACAGAGGTAGCTTGTAGCCTGTGTCTTCATTCCAAATATGGCGTGGGTCAAAGATGGCTGACCTTGCATGGGGTTGATGTCTGAATGACGCCATTGGTTCAAATGAGGCTCTCTGATTCGTTGTGTTCTGACGGTCTGGTGACGTTCCACAGGCTGGAGGGGGAGGGCGGTGTCCAGGTGACCGGTGTGGGAGAGGAGCTGGCCGTATATTGCCGTTGACCTGTGCAGAGGCGTCAAACGGAGTTCAGGGTAAAGGCTATGGAATTCCAAGCCCGTGGTGAGGGGCAGCGGGGGGGGGGGGAGGGGGAGAGATGCACCAAATACTTAGTGAGCTAGAACCCCGGGCTGTAGAGCAGGGAGAGGAGGAGCATCACCTGTTCAAGTGCGAAGCCTCCCCCAGTCGATCAGCGGCCACTGTGTGACTCGTGACAAAGGAAGCCAGGCTTGACGTGCGCGTGGCTTGATCCTGCCACATTTAAACAACAAGGCGGCCTGATTACAACAAGCCAGCGACAGTCAAGTTTGTACCCGGTGTTTGCGGCCACCAAACGCACGGTGAGCACGTGCTAGAGTGTTCGAGGCGTCGGAGAGCGCGTCCAACGCGACGCGCCTAATACTCCCTCCGTTAAAATTCAAGGGCGGGGAAAGCAGGCGGGCTGCGTAATGGACGTTCGATCCTTCTGTTCCGATATCTGTTCCCAGCTCACACGAGGCTGCTCACCAGGGTGGCAAAATCAGGCTAATTAACCCCCCCGCCATGTCCCAATCAATGGCCCAATTGTCTTTAATTTAAGGACTGCCTTATACCAACAGACAGCACCGGGGGAGGGGAGCCCGGCAGTAACCCTTGGCCGATCATACAGACTTATGGGGATTATTAATAGTTGGCTTCTGCACAGCTGTTAATGGAATCACTTTTGATTTATTTTTCAGGGTTTATTTAAATCAAACTAGCGGATGCCCCGTGGCATTGCTCATGGATAGTGTGGCGCGTGCTTTGTGATGTTTCACAGCTAAGGTGGAGCTGTGTTTTACCTGGACTGTCCCTTTAAGACTGCTGCTCAGGTACACCCTGTGGGGAAGTGATCCAAACAAGTACATACAGGTAATTGTGGCAGCTTATAAAAAGGACTGGCTTTTTCCTTTTTTGAGGTTGGTTTGGATTTGAATCAAATTGTGATGTCTGCTGTGTGATGGACATGTTCTAGGTACAAGACTTTTTATATATATATATATATCTACAATTCTAGTAACGGACGTTCATCTTTCAGTGTAACCAGCCACCCAAGTGTCAAAATTTACTTTTATAAATCTTTTCCATTCATCATGTGCCAGTGGTAAGAAACTATAACCTGAACAATTTTACTGTTCAGTATTAATATTCAGTGTTAATACTCGATGCTAATATTTGGTATTAATATTTTATTTATATTCAGTATTGATATTCTGTAAATATTCAGTTAATATTTGGTAGTAGCATTATTAATATTCAGTATGAATACTTGGTTTTAATATTTGATATTAATACTCTGTTAAAATTTGGTATTGATACTTTAATATTCAATAATGATTCTGTATTAATACAGTAATAATATTCAGTATTAATGCTTGATCAGTATTAATACCCTGGCGCCTACAGTAATTTTTTAATATGTCAAAAATACAAAATTTCTCAAGACTAATATTAATACTGTGTTAATATTCAGTAGTGATTCTGCATTAATACTCAATAATATTCAGTATTAATATTCAGGATTAACACTCTATTTTAATACTCAGTATTAATACTCTGGAGCCTGCAGTACTCTTTCTTTTTTTATGCAAGAAATCGAAAACTTCTCAGAAGACTGAAATATTTATTGTTCATTTGGGGAATGATGTAGATTAAAATCGCCTTTATTCCCCGTGTGGGGATGCCTATTAATCCAGGGCTGTCTAGAAAGATAATCCAGACAACACTGTCATACGACAGCAAGTCATTAAATGGTTGAGGTTTACAATGAATTTTTTACCATCAAGAGAAAAAGAGCAGTACTCTGGTCCCCCGATCCCAGCCGCCACCCTGCTCCCTGTCAGGTTTTGGACTTGGCAAATGGTGGCCAGCTAAGTAGTCCATGTGAGAATGATTGGCACTAACTAGGCCTTCAGCCTGTAACTGAGACAACCGGCCAACGCCAGGAGAAAATCTGCTCTTTTGATTAGATAACGGGTATCACGATTGTCCTGGTCGGGTATTTAAGATCCAAGTGACGTCTTCACTGGCACGTAAAGATGTTGCAAGGTTTTGACAACATACACAGCTCTCCTGAGGTGCCTCGGGCATTTTCCCGGGGAAAAGCCTCCAGCTGGGGAGAGGGCCCTCTGGTTGAAATTTATTTTTCCGAGAATTCAAATTTGTATGTTTATTGAAAAATTATTTTTTTAAATGACTCAAGTACGAGTGCGAGATATTTTGCAGGTCCCAACGCACGCCCAGTGCCGAGTGCACGCAGTGTGGTAATATTTGACACTGTCGGTTTGACACTGGTGGATGTCTGAGACTGTAACCGTGCACTCAGACCACATCATATGTTGTACCAGCGGTGAACTCTGAACCATGACTGCTTTGAACGCACCTTATTTTCAATGTATTCCATCTTATATAGAACCGTAGAAAAGATACAGCACAGAATGGGGCCGTTCGGCCCATCGTGTCCGCGCCGGCTCGAAGAACAACCAGGCGCCCGTTCTAATCCCACCTTCCAGCACCCGGTCCGTTGCCCTGCAGCTTACGGCACTTTAGCTGCAGGTCCAGGTACTTTTTAAAAGAGTTGAGGGTCCCTGCCTCTACCACCAATTCGGGCAGCGAATTCCATACCTCTGGGTAAAAAAGTTTTTCCTCATGTCCCCTCTAATGGAAGTAAAATTAAGATTTTTTTAATGAAGTGGCTCAAATCCCTGGCAAGTTGTGAATTTGAATCCAATAAATCTGGTCATTTTTGGGCTGGCACCAGAAGAAATGACCATAAAAGCTGCCAGATTGTCATAAGAACCCACCTGGTTCCTTCCTACCACCCCTACCTGGTCTGGCCTACATGTGACTCCAGTCCCTCACTCTGAAGTGGCCCAGCAAGTCACTCAGTTGGGAAATAAATGCATCACCAATATTTTTGCAAAGTTAAAACACCAGACAAAGAGTTTCCGTTGCAGGTTGATGCTCACACAACCATAAATTCAAAGCCATAGAGCAGGCCATGCGTCCCAGGTCACCTCATCAAGTCTCCTGTTTCTAGTCCGCTGGTCTAATAGATTTAGGTTGGGTTTGCCATTGGCCGCATGAGAGCCACGCAGAGTGAGCAGACAACATCAGGTCAATAAAAACATGGCTTATATTTTTGCCTTCGTGCTCCAGATGAATTCCAGTGAAAGACCTAATGCAATATTTCAAAATTACTTCTGCCTTTCTGTTCATTTTGGACTAATCAGTTATCCATAGTCTGTCCATGAGAGAGGTTTTTTATGGTTGGATGCAGTCTCCCTTATCTCCCAGACTGGGAGCACTGGAGTCTCCCCTCTTCCTCTCTCTACCTCCCATTTTGTCTTCCTTTCTTTCCTTCCTCCCTCTCGTTCCTAGTGCCCGGCCCATCTCTCCCCATCTGATGAGATGCACTCGGATTTGAGTTGCCAACTCTGCTTGGACCTATTCCTGGAGGTTTCGTCACATGACCTGCGGCCTCCAACTGCCCCGCCCCCACACTCCCGCCTGACACGCCCATTCTCACGACACCCCGTGATGAATCTTTAATTCCTGGAGACTCCAGGTCAATCCTGGAGGGTTGGCAACCCTAACTAGGATGCAAGCGAGCAGCTGCCCCTCCCTCCATTGTGGGCCAACCTGCCACCGCGCCATGGCAACCATGTATGAGAGTGTAGGAGACGGCGGGCCTGAGCCCAGAACGTCGCTGCTCCATGCCGAGTCTTCAACTCGCTGCATCGCACACACTGCCCCGTGTATCACATCACGTGTATGCAGGTCCTTTTATATAACGGGGTTAGTTTCTTTATTTTGTGAGGTATTTTATTGTTTAGTTGGCGCTGTTGAGCAAGGGCCAACTGTTTTGAGAGCCCAGCTAGTACCGTTCTGTGCCACGTGGCTGGGTGCCCAGCGCCGCCAACAACAAAGGAGGGTAACGAACTTGCATTTGGTTAGCGCCTTTTTGGGTGATTCACAGGAGCATTTTGACACCGAGCCAGATAAGGAGCCATTAGGTCAAGTGACCAAAACTTTGGTCAAAGAGATAGATACCAACTTACAAAATTGATGGGCAGGAGAGGACCAGTTGGTCCATCAAGCCTGCCCTACACTCATGATGACCTGGGCACTAAACATTTCCTTCCTCCCTTCCCAGCCCACTCATCTTCCCCCCCCTCAACAGACATGTAATCTCCCGGGAGAGTTTTAAGGAGCTTCTTAATAGAGGAAAGACGGAGAGGTTTAGGGAGAGCTTAGGGTCTAGGCAGCTGAAGGCACGGCTGCCAATGGTGGGGTGAAGCCAATCGGGGTTGCTCAAAAGGCCAGAATTGGATGAGCGCAGAGATCTCGGAGGGTTGTAAGGCTGGAGGAGGTTACAGAGATCGGGAGGGGGGGGCGAGGCCATGGAGGGATTTGAACACGTTGCTCCATAGAACTAAAGACTCGGGTGCAATATCAGAGTGGGAATACTCTTCAGGCAAGAAGCTATCTGAGCAAGCTGTAGTCTGAGTCCAGAAATGGAGCTGGAGGCCTACTGCTCATGTGCAGGATGAGCGCCAGCACGGACTGGGTGGGCCGAACGGCCATGCTTCCATGTTGTACTTTCTATGTAATGTGATTTTTATTGTCACGTCTTAGTTCGAGGGTAGTTCTGTTGTCCAGTCAGCCTCGCACGCGGCTTTGGGCGCTGTATATTGGCATCACTTCGGTACGCCCTGCACTCCATGTACAAATTGGGACTTAATTCTCTTCTTTAAGGGGAGAATAGGGCCCATTACCCTTCGTATTACTTCAGTGTCTTATTATTGGAATTCATGCTTTAATGCTCAGATTTCCACAAGTTGAGCAACTTGCACTAAATCCTCGATTTTTCAAACCGAGAAGAATGTTTTTTTTTTAAAGTAGACTGGGGTTTAAAAAATAGGCAGACAGAAAATAACGAGGGCGACGTCACAGTGCTCTCCTTAAAGGGAACGGTTTGACCCATGGTTTCGAGCCAGCGTCGCCTGCCTTGTGCAATATGCCAGTCGTCAGTCTGTTTATGTGGAGATATTTATCTAATATTTATTTATGATTCTTTCAGACATCAGTTAGTCAGCCAGTGTGCGGTCTCTTTGTGCCTCGTGTCCGACTCTAGGAAAAGACAATCAGATTCTGTTGGATTTCATTTAAATGTTTATTTTTTGCAGTTGTATATCGTGAATTATTTATTGCTTTTGATTGTGAATTTTCTTATAAACGGAATATGATCTGTTGAATATCAGCACAGGAGGAGGCCATTCAACCCATTGTACCTGTGCTGTCTCTTTGAAAGAGCTATCCAATTAGTCCCACTCCACTCCCCCCCCCCCCCCCCTCTTTCCCCACAGTCCTGCAAATTTTTCCTTTTCAATTTATTTTAGCTTCGTTCCACCGGATAATTTTTTTAAAAACGTCCCTGTAAAAGCTGCATGATGTTATGTTCTCAACACCAACAATTTGCATTTATTTAGCGCCTTTATTGTAGTAAAACGCCCTAAGACACTTCGCAGGAGCGATTATCAGACAAAATTGGAGACCGAGCCCACATAAGGAGATATTAGGTCAGGTGACCAAAAGCTTAGTCAAAGAGGTAGGTTTTAAGGGAGAGGTGAAGAGGTGGAGAGGTTTATGGAGGGAATTCCAGAGCTTAGGGCCTAGGAGGCTACCATAAGAACATAAGAAATGGGAGCAGGAATAGGCCATATGGCCCCTCGAGCCTGCTCCGCCATTCAATAAGATCATGGCTGATTTTTAACCTCAACTCCACTTTCCCACCCAATCTCCATATCCTTTGATTCCCTTAGAGTCCAAAAATCTATCGATCTCAATCTTGAATATACTTAATGACTGACCATCCACAGTCCTCTGGGGTAGAGAATTCCAAAGATTCACAACCCTCTGAGTGAAGAAATTTCGCCTCATCTCAATCCTAAATGGCCGGCCCCTTATCCTGAGACCATGCCCCCTAGTTCTAGACTCTCCAGCCAGGGGAAACAACCTCTCAGCATCTAGCCTGTCAAGCCCTCTCGGAATCTTATATGTTTCAATGAGATCATCTCTCATTCTTCTAAACTCCAGAGAGTATAGGCCCATTCTACTCAATCTCTCCTCATAGCACAACCCTCTCATCCCAAGAATCAATCTAGTGAACCTTTGTTGCACCGCCTCTAAGGCAAATATATTCTTCCACAGGTAAGGAGACCAAAACTGTACACAGTACTCCAGGTGTGGTCTCACCAAAGCCCAGTACAATTGCAGCAAGACTTCCTTACTCTTGCACTCCAACCCCCTTGCAATAAAGGCCACATACCATTGGCCTTCCTAATTGTTTGCTGTACCTGCTTGTTAACTTTCTGTGTTTCGTGTACAAGGACACCCAAATCTCTCTGAATGCCAACATTTAATAGTTTTTCACCCTTTAAAAAATATTCTGTTTATCTATTCTTCCTACCAAAGTGAATAACCTCACATTTCCCCACATTATACTCCATCTGCCACCTTCTTGCCCACTCACTTAACCTGTCTATATCCCTTTGCAAACTCTTTGTGTCCTCCTCACAGCTTACTTTCCCACCTAGCTTTGTATCATCAGCAAACTTGGATACATTACACTCGGTCCTTTCATCTAAGTCATTGATATAGGTTGTAAATAGCTGAGACCCAAGCACTGATCCTTGAGGCACCCCACTAGTTACAGCCCGCCAACCTGAAAATGACCCGTTTATCCCTACTCTCTGTTTTCTGTTCATTAACCAATCCTTTATCCATGATAATATATTACCCCCAACCCCCATGACGTATTGTTCTAGGAAACTGTCTCGAATGCATTCCATGAACTTGGCCTCCAAACTACTTTTGCCAATTTGATTTGCCCAGTCTATATGAAGATTAAAGTCCTCCCATCATTATTGCATTACCTTTGTTACATGCTCCTCTTATGTCTTCATTAATACTCTGTCCTGCAGTATAACTACTGTTAGGGGGCCTATAAACTACTCCCACCACTGTTTTTTCATAGAATCATAGAAGGAGGCCATTCGGCCCATTGTGTCTGTAACGGCCTAATCCCACTTTCCAGCTCTTGGTCCGTTGCCCTGTAGGTTACGGTACTTCAAGTGCTCATCCGAGTACCTTTTAAATGAGTTGAGTGTTTCTGCCTCTACCACCCTTCCAGGCAGTGAGTTCCAGACCCCCATCACCCTCTGGGTGAAAAAATTTTTCCTCAGCTCCCCTCTAATCCTTCCACCAATTACTTTAAATCTATGCCCCCCTGGTTATTGACCCCTGCTAAGGGGAATAGGTCCTTCCTATCCATTCTATCTAGGCCCCTCATAATTTTATACACCTCAATTAAATCTCCCCTCAGCCTCCTCTGTTCCACATCATGTTCCAAAGAAAACAACTTTTCCTCAGAGCTAAAATTCTCCAGTCCTGGCAACATCCTCGTAAATCTCCTCTGTACGCTCTCTAGTGCAATCACATCTTTCCTGTAATGCGGTGACCAGAACTGTACACAGTATTCAAGCTGCGGCCTAACCAGTGTTTTATACAGTTCTAGCATAACCTCCCTGCTCTTATATTCTATGCCTCGGCTAATAAAGGAAAGTATCCCATATGCCTTCTTATCCAGCTTATCTACCTGTCCTGCTACCTTCAGGGATCAGTGGACATGCACTCTAAGGTCCCTCTGTTCCTCTACACCTCTCAGTATCCTCCCATTTATTGTGTATTCCCTTGTCTTGTTTGACCTCCTTTCTGCCCCTTGTTATTTTTTATCTCCACCCATACTAATTCTACTTCCTGTTCTTCTGAGCCAAGATCCTTTCTCACTATTGTCCTTATCTCATCCTTTATTGTCAAGGCTAAACCCCCCCTCCTTTTCCATTTTGTCTGTCTTTTCAAAAAGTCAAGTATCCTGGAATATTTAGTTCCCAACCTTGGTCACCTTGCAACCACGTCTCAGTGATGGCTACTAGATTAAACCCATTTATCTCTATTTGTGCTTTTAATTCATCTATCTTGTTACGAATGCTTCGTGCATTCAGATAAAGGGCCTTTAATTTTAACTTTTTACTATTTTTCTCTGATTTGACCTTATTCACTGATGCACTATTACCGTTAAACTCCGTCACTTCCTGCCACACTCTGCTTATCTTTACCCAAATCGCTACACTGCTCTATGGCCTTGACTTCTCTCTTTAGATTTATAAATTTCCCCTCACCTGACCCCCTCTCCCCCCCTTTTCATTTAAAGCCCTATCTACAGCCCTAGTTATTCGATTCACCAGGACACTGGTCCCAGCCTGGTTTAAGTGGAGCCCATCCCAGTGGAACAGCTCCCTCTTTCCCCAGTACTGGTGCCAGTGCCCCATGAATCGAAACTCCTGGCCCCCACACCACTCTTTGAGCCATGCATTTAACTCTCTGATCTGTTTGTCCCTATGCCAATTTGCGTGTGGACCAGATAGTAATCCAGAGATTATTACCTTTGAGGTTCTGCTTATTAATTTAGACCCTAGCTCCTCAAACTCCCTCAGCAGAACCTCATTCCTAGTTCTACCTATGTCGTTGGTTCCTGCGTGGACCACAACAATTGGATCCTCCCTCTCATGCTCCAAGTTCTTTTCCAGCCGAGAGGAGATGTCCTTAACCCTGGCACCGGGCAGGCAACACAGCCTTTGGGACTCTCGGTCGTGGCTTCGGAGAACAGTATCTATCCCCCTGATGATACTATCCCTACCACTACCACATTGCTTTTCACTCCCCCCACTCGAATGGCCTCCTGTACCACGTTGCCGTGGTCAGTTTGCCCATCCTCCCTGCAGTCTTTATTCTCATCCACACAGGTAGCAAGTACCTCGTACCTGTTGGACAAGGTCAAAGGGCTGAGGATCCTCCATCACTGCATCCTGGGTCCCCCGTACCTGCCTGACTCACAGTCACGCCCTCCTGTCCCTGAACACTGACCAAATCTAAACTGCTACCTAACCTAAGGAGTGTGACTACCTCCTGGATCAAGGTGTCCAGATAACTCTCCCTCTCCCTGATGCATCACAATGTCTGCAGCTCGGATTCCAGCTCAATAACTCCGAGCTGAAGTTCCTCGAGCTGCAGACACTTACTGCAGATGTGTTTGCCGGAGATCTCGCTGCTCTCCACAAACTCCCACACGCTGCAGTTACGACACACTCTGCACTACCATCCCGATCTCACCTTGTTTTATATATTTAATTAGTTAAAGCTTTTATTCACTCGATATTTTTAGGTTTATTAACTAATTAGTTTATCTAGTTTAAGTTATTGATTTAATAAAATAATAATTATAGTTTCCGAGTTCTTAGTTTAACCCACTGTCCTAACTTAGAGAGCAAAATAAAATGGTAATACTCACCAACAAATCACCTACCTGCTGTTCTTTGTCGTCATGCCTTGATTTGTTTTGTCTCTCTTTCTCTCCGCTCTCCTTTATGTCCCGGCCGCTGTGGGGAGGGGGATTCCCGCCAATGGTGGGGCGATGAAAATCGGGGATGCACAAGAGGCCGGAAATGGAGGAGCTCAGAGGTCTCGGAGGGCAGTAGGGCTGGAGAAGTCATTAGGCTCCTGGTCACTATTAATCATCTCAACAACATCCGCAGTCAGGCCCACGGGGTACGTTCGCTGCTGGGTCGTCGAGACTGGGAAGGGGAGGCCAAGACCGAGAAAACAGGCCAGGGAGTCCTGTGCTGTTCAGGCATGACACCTAATGGGTCGACCAAAAATTGGAATTGATGCCATCTTCACTGTCTCCACAACCGGGAGTGGGAGTGGAGATGGGAGAAATCAGCAGTTGAGAAAGATACTGAGACTGTTATCCCATTAAAGTCGCTTACTGAAAGTTGGAACAAAGATCGAGAACAATGGTGAAAATTGACTTTGAAGTCTGATAAGACGGGCATTGTCCCTTCTCCAACACTGGCACCGAATATCAAATCCCAGTCATTCAGAGTCTTCGTACCAACTTCGCTGAATTGCAGCAACAGAATCGGTCTTTAGTTGATTTTGCGTGTGTGTGTGTGTGTGTCATTGCGTGTGTTGGTGTGTGCATATTTGTGCGTGTGTGTTGGTGTGCATGTGCGTTTGTGCATGTGTTTGTGTGTGTATTTGTGTGTATGTGTTTGTGTTTAATCATGTCTGTTTATGCATGTGTAGGTGTGTTTGTGCGTGTGTGTGTGTTTTTGCGGGCGTGTTTTTGTGTGTGTGTATCTGTGTTCTCTCTATCCCCTTCAATTCTCTGTCCTTCTGATCTCCCACTCTCCCCCTTTGCTTCACCCAACTTCCCACTTCACTTTTCCATCTCCCATTCACCTTTCCCAATCCTCCCCTCTCTGCATCTCTCTCATTTCTCTCCTCTTCACTATTTTCTGTCTCTCTCTTGCCCCACTCCTCTCTTCACCTTGTTTTGCTTTGTCCGTCTTCCCCTTTAACATCTTTCAGCCTGACTTCATCTCCCCCTCTCCTTCATCTCCCCCTCCCCTTCATCTCCCCCTCCCCTTCATCACCACCTCCCCTTCATCTCCCCCTCCCCTTCATCTTCCCCTCCCCTTCATCACCCCCTCCCCTTCAAGTACTCCTCCCCTTCATCTCCCCCTCCCCTTCATCACCCCCTCCCCTTCATCACCGCCTCCCCTTCAAGTACTCCTCCCCTTCATCTCCCCCTCCCCTTCATCTCCCCCTCCCCTTCATCACCCCCTCCCCTTCAACTCCCCCTCCCCTTCAACTCCCACTCCCCTTCATCTCCCCCTCCCCTTCATCTCCCCCTCCCCTTCATCTCCCCCTCCCCTTCATCTCCCCCCTCCCCTTTATCACCCCCTCCTCTTCATCTCCCCCTCCCCTTCATCACCCCCTCCCCTTCATCACCCCCTCCCCGTCATCACCCCCTCCCCGTCATCACCCCCTCCCCTTTATCTCCCCTCCCCGTCATCTCCCCCACCTTAATCTCCCTCCTCCCCTTCATCTCCCTGCTCCCCTTCATCACCCCCTCCCCGTCATCACCCCCTCCCCTTCATCTCCCCCTCCGCTTTATCTCCCCTCCCCGTCATCTCTCCCACCTTAATCTCCCTCCTCCCCTTCATCTCCCTGCTCCCCTTCATCTCCCCCTCCCCTTCATCTCCCCCTCCCCTTCATCTCCCCCTCCCCTTCATCTCCCCCTCCCCTTCATCTCCCCCTCCCCTTCATCTCCCCCTCCCCTTCATTACCCCCGTCCCCTTCATCTCCCTCCTCCCCTTCATCTCCCCCTCCCGTTCATCTCCCCCTCCCCGTCATCACCCCCTCCCTTTTATCACCCCTCATCTTTATCACCCCTCCCGTTCATCAGCCCTCCCCTTCATTACCCCTCCCCTTCATCTGCGCCCTTCATCTCTCCCCCATCCTAATCTCCCCCCTCCCCTTCATCTCCCCCTCCCTTTATCTCCCCTTCGCTTCATCTCCCCCTCCCCTTCATCTCCCCCTCCCCTTCATCTCCCCCTCCCCTTCATCTCCCCCTCCCCTTCATCTCCCCCCTCCCCTTCATCTCCCCCTCCCCTTCATCTCCCCCTCCCCTTCATCTCCCCCCTCCCCTTCATCTCCCCCTCCCCTTCATCTCCCCCTCCCCTTCATCTCCCCCCTCCCCTTCATCTCCCCCCTCCACTTCATCTCCGGCTCCCCTTCATCTCCCCTCCCCTTCATCACTCCCCCTCCCCTTCATCTCCCCCTCCCCTTCATGTCCCCTCCCCTTCATCTGCCCCTCCCCTTCATCTCCCCCTCCCCTTCATCTGCCCCTCCCGTTCATCTCCCCTCCCCTTCATCACTCCCCCTCCCCTTCATCACTCCCCCTCCCCTTCATCACTCCCCCTCCCCTTCATCACCCCCTCCCGTTCATCTCCCCCCTCCCCTTCATCTCCCCCTCCCCTTCATCTCCCCCTCCCCTTCATCTCCCCCTCCCCTTCATTTCCCCCTCCCCTTCATTTCCCCCTCCCCTTCATTTCCCCCTCCCCTTCATCTCCCCCTCCCCTTCATCTCCCCCTCCCCTTCATCTCCCCCCTCCCCTTCATCTCCCCCCTCCCCTTCATCTCCCCCTCCCCTTCATCTCCCCCTCCCCTTCATTTCCCCCTCCCCTTCATCTCCCCCTCCCCTTCATCTCCCCCTCCCCTTCATTTCCCCCCCCCTTCATCACCCCCTCCCGTTCATCTCCCCCCTCCCCTTCATCTCCCCCTCCCCTTCATCTCCCCCTCCCCTTCATCTCCCCCTCCCCTTCATTTCCCCCTCCCCTTCATCTCCCCCTCCCCTTCATCTCCCCCTCCCCTTCATTTCCCCCTCCCCTTCATCACCCCTCCCGTTCATCTCCCCCCTCCCCTTCATCTCCCCCTCCCCTTCATCTCCCCCTCCCCATCATCACCCCCTCCCTTTTATCACCCCTCCCCTTCATCACCCCCTCCCCTTCATCTCCCCCCTCCCCTTCATCACCCCCTCCCCTTCATCACCCCCTCCCCTTCATCTCCCCCTCCCCTTCATCTCCCCCTCCCCTTCATCACCCCTCCCCTTCATCACCCCTCCCCTTCATCACCCCTCCCCTTCATTTCCCCCTCCCCTTCATCTCCCCCTCCCCTTCATCTCCCCCTCCCTTTTATCACCCCTCCCCTTCATCACCCCTCCCCTTCATCTCCCCCTCCCCTTCATCAGCCCTCCCCTTCATTACCCCTCCCCTTTATCACCCCTCCCCTTCATCTCCCCTCCCCTTCATCTGCGCCCTTCATCTGTCCCACCCTTCATCTCTCCCCCCTCCTCATCTCCCCCCTCCCCTTCATCTCCCCCTCCCCTTCATCTCCCCCTCCCCTTCATCTCCCCCTCCCCTTCATCTCCCCCCTCCCCTTCATCTCCCCCCTCCCCTTCATCTCCCCCTCCCCTTCATCTCCCCCCTCCCCTTCATCTCCCCCTCCCCTTCATCTCCCCCCTCCCCTTCATCTCCCCCCTCCCCTTCATCTCCCCCCTCCCCTTCATCTCCCCCCTCCCCTTCATCTCCCCCCTCCCCTTCATCTCCCCCCTCCCCTTCATCTCCCCCTCCCCTTCATCTCCCCCCTCCCCTTCATCTCCCCCCTCCCCTTCATCTCCCCCCTCCCCTTCATCTCCCCCTCCCCTTCATCTCCCCCTCCCCTTCATCTCCCCCTCCCCTTCATCTCCCCCCTCCCCTTCATCTCCCCCCTCCACTTCATCTCCCCCTCCCCTTCATCTCCCTTCCCCTTCATCACTCCCCCTCCCCTTCATCACACCCCCTCCCCTTCATCACTCCCCCTCCCCTTCATCTGCCCCTCCCCTTCATCTCCCCCTCCCCTTCATCTGCCCCTCCCCTTCATCTCCCCTCCCCTTCATCTCCCCCCTCCCCTTCATCTCCCCCCTTCACTTCATCTCCCCCTCCCCTTCATCTCCCTTCCCCTTCATCACACCCCCTCCCCTTCATCACTCCCCCTCCCCTTCATCTGCCCCTCCCCTTCATCTCCCCCTCCCCTTCATCTGCCCCTCCCCTTCATCTGCCCCTCCCCTTCATCTCCCCTCCCCTTCATCTCCCCTCCCCTTCATCACTCCCCCTCCCCTTCATCACACCCCCTCCCCTTCATCACTCCCCCTCCCCTTCATCTGCCCCTCCCCTTCATCTCCCCCTCCCCTTCATCTGCCCCTCCCCTTCATCTCCCTTCCCCTTCATCACTCCCCCTCCCCTTCATCACTCCCCCTCCCCTTCATGTCCCCCTCCCCTTCATCTCCCCCTCCCCTTCATCACCCCCTCCCGTTCATCTCCCCCCTCCCCTTCATCACCCCCTCCCCTTCATCTCCCCCTCCCCTTCATCTCCCCCTCCCCTTCATTTCCCCCTCCCCTTCATCTCCCCCTCCCCTTCATCTCCCCCTCCCCTTCATCTCCCCCTCCCCTTCATCACCCCCTCCCCTTCATCTCCCCCCTCCCGTTCATCTCCCCCCTCCCCTTCATCACCCCTCCCCTTCATCTCCCCCTCCCCTTCATTTCCCCCTCCCCTTCATTTCCCCCTCCCCTTCATCTCCCCCTCCCCTTCATTTCCCCCTCCCCTTCATCACCCCCTCCCGTTCATCTCCCCCTCCTCTTCATCTCCCCCTCCCCTTCATCTCCCCCTCCCCTTCATTTCCCCCTCCCCTTCATCTCCCCCTCCCCTTCATTTCCCCCTCCCCTTCATCTCCCCCTCCCCTTCATTTCCCCCTCCCCTTCATCACCCCCTCCCCTTCATCACCCCCTCCCCTTCATCTCCCCCTCCCCTTCATCACCCCTCCCCTTCATCACCCCTCCCCTTCATCACCCCTCCCCTTCATCACCCCTCCCCTTCATCTCCCCCTCCCCTTCATCTCCCCCTCCCCTTCATCTCCCCCTCTCTTTTATCACCCCTCCCCTTCATCACCCCTCCCCTTCATCTCCCCCTCCCCTTCATCTCCCCCTCCCCTTCATCACCCCTCCCCTTCATCACCCCTCCCCTTTATCACCCCTC
The DNA here is from genome assembly GCF_035084215.1 of Heptranchias perlo. NCBI lineage: Eukaryota > Metazoa > Chordata > Chondrichthyes > Hexanchiformes > Hexanchidae > Heptranchias > Heptranchias perlo. The sequence continues at coordinate 11,217,899 of NC_090365.1, forward strand.
CCCTTCATCAGCCCTCCCCTTCATTACCCCTCCCCTTTATCACCCCTCCCCTTCATCTCCCCTCCCCTTCATCTGCGCCCTTCATCTGTCCCACCCTTCATCTCTCCCCCCTCCTCATCTCCCCCCTCCCCTTCATCTCCCCCTCCCCTTCATCTCCCCCTCCCCTTCATCTCCCCCTCCCCTTCATCTCCCCCCTCCCCTTCATCTCCCCCCTCCCCTTCATCTCCCCCCTCCGCTTCATTTCCCCCCTCCCCTTCATCTCCCCCCTCCGCTTCATCTCTCCCTCCCTTCATCTCCCCCCTCCCTTCAACTTTCCCCTCCCCTTCATATCTCTCCTTCCCCTTCTTCCCTCCCCTTTCTCCTTCATCGCTCCCCTTCCCAATCATATCAACCCCTCTCTGTCAATTACCCCCTTCATCTCCGGCTCCCCTTCATCACCCCTCCCCTTCAACACCCCTCCCCTTCAACACCCCTCCACTTCATCTCCCCTCCCCTTCATCACGCCTCCCCTTCATCACTCCCCCCCCCCTTCATCACTCCCCCTCCCCTTCATCACTCCCCCTCCCCTTCATCACTCCCCCTCCCCTTCATGTCCCCTCCCCTTCATCTGCCCCTCCCCTTCAACTTTCCCCTCCCCTTCAACTTTCCCCTCCCCTTCATATCTCTCCTTCCCCTTCTTCTCTCCCCTTTCTCCTTCATCGCTCCCCTTCCCAATCATATAAACTCCTCTCTGTCAATTACCCCCTTCATCTCCCCCTCCGTGTCATCTCTCCCCCCTCCCTTCATCTCCTGTTTCCCTTCATTCCCCCCTCCCCTTCATTCCCTCCTCCCCTTCATCCCCCCTCCCCTTCATCCCTCCTCCTCTTCATCCCCCCCTCCCCTTCATCCCCCCCTCCCTTTCATCCCCCCCTCTCCTTCATCTCTCCCCCTCCTTCTTCTTTCCCTTCCCTTCATCTCCCCTTCCCTTCATTGCTACCTCCCCCTCATCTCCTCCCCCATCTCTCCCCTCCCCATTCATCTCTCCTCCATCCCGCTTATCTTTCCTCCTCACCTCCATCTCATTCTTCCCCATTCATTTCTCTCCCTCCTCTCCATCTCTCCCTTCCCTTCATTTCCCCTCATCCCCTTCATCTCTTCCCCATTCCTTCTTCTCTCCCCTCCCTTTAATTTCTCCCCCTCCCCTTCATATCTCTCTTTCCCCTTCTTCTCTCCCCTTTCTCCTTCATCGCTTCCCAATCATCTCTCCCCCTCCCCTTCATCTCCCCCTCTGCATCATCTCTTCCCACTCCCTTCAATTCCTCCTTCATTTGCCCCTCCACTCTATTTCTCCCCCATCAATTCTCCCCTACCCTCCATCTTTCTCTCACCCTCCCCTTCATTTCTTCCCCTCCCTTTCATCTCCCCCCTCCCCTTTATTCCTCCCCTTAATTTCCCCTCCTCCCCTTCATCTCTCTACTTCCCTTCATCTCTCTCCTTCCCCATTCACCTCCATCTCTCCCCCCTTCATTTCTCCCCCTCCTATTCATCTATCCTCTTCTGCTTCATCTCTCCTCCTCTCCTTCACCTCTCCCCTTCCCTTCATCTTCCCCATTCGTCTCCCCTTCCCCTTCATTTCTCCCCTCCCCCTCATTTCTCCCCTCCCCCTCATCTCTTATCTCCCCTTCATGTCAGCCTCTTCCCTTCATCTCTCTCACTCCATCTCTTCCCTTCGCCTTCATCAAAACATTCCCCGCTCCATCGCTCTCACTCATTCTCCTGTTTCCCCTCTCTTTCAATTCACCTCACCCCACACTCTTTCCCCTCACTCCCTCTCTCAATCCTTCGCTTTTCTGTTCCCATGTTTCATTCCAGCCTCTAACTTAGTTCCCTCCTTCTCTCTGCCTCTTTTCTGTTCCCCTCCCCAAACTCATCCTCTTTCCTCTCTCTCATCCTCGCTCTCAATTTCCCTTCTCTCATTCCCCTCTCCCTATTTTCATTCCCCTACTCATCATGACCCCTTTCTCAATCCTTTGATCCTTTCTCTATTCTCCCTCAATCCCTCCTCTCCTCCCTCATTTCCCTCTCCCACTGGCCTATCCCCTTCCTCAGTCCCTTAACTTTCATTCCTCTCTTTTTCCCCTCCTCCTCTTTCTCAAGCCCCTTGCCCCTCTCCCAATCACATTGCTTCGCTCTCATTCCCCTACCCCTCTCATGTCCCCTCCATATCCCCAATTTTATCCTAATTCACCCAACGGGAACTGGACAGGTTCGGGTGTGATGCCAATGGAGAGTAAAATTGGAATGGTATCGGAAGAGTAAATGGTATCCGCAGTCTGATGTAATTGGTATCCGCAGTCTGATGTAATTGGTATCTGCAGTCTGATGTAATTGGGTATCTGCAGTCTGATGTAATTGGGTATCCGCAGTCTGATGTAATTGGTATCTGCAGTCTGATGTAATTGGGTATCCGCAGTCTGATGTAATTGGTATCTGCAGTCTGATGTAATTGGGTATCTGCAGTCTGATGTAATTGGTATCTGCAGTCTGATGTAATTGGGTATCCGCAGTCTGATGTAATTGGGTATCCGCAGTCTGATGTAATTGGTATCTGCAGTCTGATGTAATTGGTATCCGCAGTCTGATGTAATTGGGTATCCGCAGTCTGATGTAATTGATATCTGCAGTCTGATGTAATTGGGTATCCACAGTCTGATATAATTGGTATCCACAGTCTGATGTAATTGGTATCTGCAGTTTGATGTAATTGGTATCCGCAATCTGATGTAATTGGGTATCCGCAGTCTGATGTAATTGGGTATCCGCAGTCTGATGTAATTGGGTATCCGCAATCTGTCGTAATTGGGTATCCGCAATCTGTCGTAATTGGGTATCCGCAATCTGTCGTAATTGGGTATCTGCAATCTGTTGTAATTGGGTATCCACATCTGATGTAATTGGGTATCCACAGTCTAATGTAATTGGGTATCTGCAGCCTGATGTAATTGGGTATCCACAGTCTAATGTAATTGGGTATCTGCAGCCTGATGTAATTGGGTGTCCACAGTCTAATGTAATTTTTATCTGCTGTCCAATGGAATCAAAAGCAGAGCCTGGTCTATATTGGCTGCCATTTTAAATTTTACTTTCTCATTTTGAGCCTCTAAACCTTTTTTTTTAAACAAATTTATTTCAGGCCTCCATGTGGCAAGAATCCAATGTATTTTTTTTAAATTATGCCTTTATTAGACTATTGTAAGTCCCAATCCCACATACATTGTACCATCGAATGAGAAGGGACATCACGGGGTTGGTGCTGATCATGGTTCCATCACACTTTACCCTGGCACACATTATCCATAACCCAATTGGCCATTGCCTGGCATCAGAGCAGGCGGAGAAAGGAAAGGGAGGGGCAGCACTAGAATCTGTTGTGAAAGTTTAACCCAGACTCAGGAATGCGGGGACAGTGAGTGCGTGTATCGCACCATGGGCTACGGGACAATTCAAAAGGCTGCCACCCTGGGAATGCCCATCATTCTCCACCCAGACAAAGAGTCGCCACTTGTGATCTGGTCACCAGCCGTGGGACCAAGCCCGAGGGAAAGGGACACATGGGCCTAAAGATGGCCAAACCTAGAGCTGTAGGGACAGTGCTGAGGAAATATGCGAGTATTTGAGACTGCACAGACCTGTTAGATACAATGGGGAAAGTAGAAAGACATGCAGACAGTTACATAACCCAAGAAAGCCCTGATATAGGGTGGGGAGATAGGGAAGGAAAACATTTTATAATATAATAATTACGTTTGGATGAAGAGGAATCTGGAATTTGCATATATCTGATTTGCATATATCTGGAATTTGCATATAATTGTACAGATTCTACCTTGCACTATGCCAATCCAATACCTTGGAGAGTGCTCAAGATGTCTGATGTATTGGTATTGAGGATGTTTTACTGATGTTTTGTAAGAGATACAATGAACCTTTTGTGGGTTGTAATATAATTTTATTGTTCTGTATCTGCTGCATCGTACACTCTGTATCGTAAGTCTATCTTTGTGTCTTGACGAGAGCCTCGATGAGAGGGATCTCGGGGCGAGCAAGTGCCGGCCAATCTGTGCATTGTCATGGAGCGTGTGACAGGGCAGCACTTCCCCGACACGGTGTATGTAATGCGTTTTTTAAAAAAAAAATGTTATTTAAAAAAGTGAGAAAGATGGAGACGGGTTTGTGGCAACTGAAATTTAAAAAAAAAACTTATTTAAAAAAAAAAGTCAGGTTTTCTAATAAAACACATTTTGCACTTGTCAGTTTTGCGTTTTTATTTGAGTGGAAAACCCACAACATTGACGAATTCCTTAAAGGGGCCGCAGCAATTCCCTTAACCTTTCACCTTGGGTTGCCAACTCCGGTTGGACGTATTCCTGGAGGTTTGATCACATAGCCCAAGCCGGTCAAGCATCCTTTATTCCCCATCTGCAATGTTTTAAAACCTAATGAATGAAAAAGTGCTGAAAGAAAATTATTTTTCTCCTGGGTGTTGTTTTCAGCAGTGACCAGGAGTTTAATTCTCAATTCCTTGAGACTCCAGGACAATCCTGGAGAGTTGGCAACTCTACTCTCACCATAACTTGAATTGCTGGTACCCAAATTCACCTTGGTCATTCACTGCCTTTGGCCATTCCCAAGGGCAGTAATATACTTCCTATCATCCTGACCGGAATTGCACACAGCATTCCTGATGGATTCCGACTGATAGAAACATAGAAAACAGGAGCAGGAGTAGGCCATTCGGCCCTTCGAGCCTGCTCCGCCATTCAACATGATCATGGCTGATCCTCTATCTCAGTACCATATTCCCGCTCTCTCCCCATACCCCTTGATGCCTTTTGTGTCTATAAATCTATCCAGCTCCTTCTTAAATATATTCAGTGACTTGGCCTCCACTGCTTTCTGTGGTAGAGAATTCCACAGGTTCACCACCCTCTGAGTGAAGAAATTTCTCCTCATCTCAGTCCTAAATGTCCTACCCCGTATCCTGAGACTGTGACCCCTCGTTCTGGACCCCCAGCCAGGGGAAACATCCTCCCTGCATCCAGTCTGTCTGAATGATACTTCATTCCCCAACAGCAACCTCTCTCGATCTGTAATCTATTTTAGAGTTGCCAACTCTAGTTGGCTATCTTCCTGGAGATTTCATCACATGACCTCCCACTTCCAACCTCGGCTGATGTTCTCAGTGCAGTACTGGTGCGGATGAGATGTTAAACCCAGGCCTCGCCTGCCCGCTCAGGTGAACATAAAAGATCCTGTGGCATTATTTGAAGAAGAGCAGGGGAGTTCTCCCTGGTCTCCTGGCCAATATTTATCCTTTGCTATTTATGATCTTTGCTAACATGTGTGAGCTACATTTTGACTGCCAATAATGTTAATCTTTGACCTCACCTCCTGACATATTTGCAGGTGGTCGCCTGGGAGTGTGTCAATGATTACAGGGGGTCCCCGGGAGTGTGTCAGTATTTACAGGGAGTCCCTGGGAGTGTGTCAGTAATTACAGGGGATCTCTGGGAGAGCGTCAGTATTTACAGGGGGTCCCCGGGAGTGTGTCAGGATTAACAGGGGGTCCCCGGGAGTGTGTCAGGATTAACAGGGGGTCCCCGGGATAGTGTCAGGATTAACAGGGGGTCCCCGGGAGTGTGTCAGGATTAACAGGGGGTCCCCGGGAGTGTGTCAGTATTTACAGGGGGTCCCCGGGAGTGTGTCAATGATTACAGGGGGTCCCCGGGAGTGTGTCAGTATTTACAGGGGGTCCCCGGGAGTGTGTCAGGATTAACAGGGGGTCCCCGGGAGTGTGTCAGGATTAACAGGGGGTCCCCGGGAGTGTGTCAGTATTTACAGGGAGTCCCTGGGAGTGTGTCAGTAATTACAGGGGATCTCTGGGAGAGCGTCAGTATTTACAGGGGGTCCCCGGGAGTGTGTCAGGATTAACAGGGGGTCCCCGGGAGTGTGTCAGGATTAACAGGGGGTCCCCAGGATAGTGTCAGGATTAACAGGGGGTCCCCGGGATAGTGTCAGGATTAACAGGGGGTCCCCGGGAGTGTGTCAGGATTAACAGGGGGTCCCCGGGAGTGTGTCAGTATTTACAGGGGGTCCCCGGGAGTGTGTCAGTATTTACAGGGGGTCCCCGGGAGTGTGTCAGTATTTACAGGGGGGGGTCCCTGGGAGTGTGTCAGTATTTACAGGGGGTCCCCGGGAGTGTGTCAGTATTTACAGGGGGTCCCTGGGAGTGTGTCAGTATTTACAGGGGGTCCCCGGGAGTGTGTCAGTATTTACAGGGGGTCCCCGGGAGTGCGTCAGTATTTACAGGGGGTCCCCGGGAGTGCGTCAGTATTTACAGGGGGGGGTCCCTGGGAGTGTGTCAGTATTTACAGGGGGGGGGTCCCTGGGAGTGTGTCAGTATTTACAGGGGGTCTGTGGAAGCATGTCAATATTTACAGGGGGTCCCTGGGAGCGTGTCAGTATTTACAGGGGGTCCCTGGGAGCGTGTCAGTATTTACAGGGGGTCCCGGGAGTGAGTCAGTATTTACAGGGGGTCTCTGGGAGTGTGTCAGTATTTACAGGGGGTCCCTGGGAGCGTGTCAGTATTTACAGGGGGTCCCGGGAGTGAGTCAGTATTTACAGGGGGTCTCTGGGAGTGTGTCAGTATTTACAGGGGGTCCCTGGGAGTGTGTCAGTATTTACAGGGGGTCTCTGGGAGTGTGTCAGTATTTACAGGGGGTCCCTGGGAGTGTGTCAGTATTTACAGGGGGTCCCGGGAGTGAGTCAGTATTTACAGGGGGTCTCTGGGAGTGTGTCAGTATTTACAGGGGGTCCCTGGGAGCGTGTCAGTATTTACAGGGGGTCCCGGGAGTGAGTCAGTATTTACAGGGGGTCCCCGGGAGTGCGTCAGTATTTACAGGGGGGGGTCCCTGGGAGTGTGTCAGTATTTACAGGGGGGGGGTCCCTGGGAGTGTGTCAGTATTTACAGGGGGTCTGTGGAAGCATGTCAATATTTACAGGGGGTCCCTGGGAGCGTGTCAGTATTTACAGGGGGTCCCTGGGAGCGTGTCAGTATTTACAGGGGGTCCCGGGAGTGAGTCAGTATTTACAGGGGGTCTCTGGGAGTGTGTCAGTATTTACAGGGGGTCCCTGGGAGCGTGTCAGTATTTACAGGGGGTCCCGGGAGTGAGTCAGTATTTACAGGGGGTCTCTGGGAGTGTGTCAGTATTTACAGGGGGTCCCTGGGAGTGTGTCAGTATTTACAGGGGGTCTCTGGGAGTGTGTCAGTATTTACAGGGGGTCCCGGGAGTGAGTCAGTATTTACAGGGGGTCTCTGGGAGTGTGTCAGTATTTACAGGGGGTCCCTGGGAGCGTGTCAGTATTTACAGGGGGTCCCGGGAGTGAGTCAGTATTTACAGGGGGTCTCTGGGAGTGAGTCAGTATTTACAGGGGGTCTCTGGGAGCGTGTCAGTATTTACAGGGGGTCCCGGGAGTGAGTCAGTATTTACAGGGGGTCTCTGGGAGTGAGTCAGTATTTACAGGGGGTCTCTGGCAGTGTGTCAGTATTTACAGGGGGTCCCTGGAGTGTGTCAGTTTTTACAGGAAGTGTCTGGGTGTGTGTCAGTATTTACAGGGGGGTGGGGGGGTCCCTGGAGTGTATTAATATTTATAAGGAGGTCCGGCAGCAATTACAGGAATTAAAAGCTACAATCTGCAGCTGCACCAGAAGAATTTAAAAAGAAACTAATTTTTTAAGAAGAATGTCGACTGTTGTAGAATTAATATTTGTCCAGTGACCCGAGCATCAGTCCCTGTCTCTGCCCCTTGCAGTGTCTCGGGCTCGATGGTCTCCTGGACCCGTCGGGATATTGTTTTCTGACCGGATCCCACGTTCGAGAATGAGAGAAGCGAACGGAGACCGCGAGCAGCCCCCCGCTGTTTTTATACAAACTTCAGGAGCTCGCCCCGATCAAACAGCTGGGACAGAGAGTGAGAAGAGAGTGAGAGCCACCGGGGGCCAGGGAACAGGTGAGAGAGAGGGAGATACATGGAAAGGTGGGAGAGTCTAAAGTCATCTAAGGAGAATGGACCCAATCTGGGAGTGATTACAGACTGTAATTGACTATCTGGGAATGATTGCAGACTGTAATTGACTATCTGGGAGTGATTACAGACTGTAATTGAATATCTGGGAGTGATTACAGACTGTAATTGACTATCTGGGAATGATTACAGACTGTAATTATGTATCTGGGAGTGATTACAGATTGTAAACAGATATCTGGGAGTGATTACAGATTGTAATTGAATATCTGGGAATGATTACAGATTGTAATTATGTATCTGGGAGTGATTACAGATTGTAAACAGATATCTGGGAGTGATTACAGATTGTAATTGACTATCTGGGAATGATTACAGACTGTAATTATGTATCTGAGAGTGATTACAGATTGTAAACAGATATCAGGGAGTGATTACATATTGTAATTGAATATCTGGGAGTGATTACAGACTGTAATTATGTATCTGGGAGTGATTACAGATTGTAAGCAGATATCTGGGAGTGATTGCAGGATGTAATCAAATATCTGGGAGTAAGATTGTAATCAGATATCTGAGAGTGATTTCAGTCTATAATCAAATATCTGGGAGTGATTACAGACTGTAATCATGTATCTGGGAGTGATTACAGATTGTAATCAGATATCTGAGAGTGATTTCAGGCTATAATCAAATATCTGGGAGTGATTACAGGCTGTAATTAAATATCTGGGAGTGATTGCAGGCTGTAATCAAATATCTGGGAGTGAATACAGATTGTAATCAGATATCGGAGTGATTTACAGGCTGTAATTAAATATCTGGGAGTGATTGCAGGCTGTAATCAGATATCTGGGAGTGATTACACATTGTAATCAGATATCTGGCCGTGATTACAGATTGTAATCAGATATCTGGGAATAACTCCAGACTGTAATTACATATCTGGGAGTGATTACAGATTATAACTGGATATTTGGGAGCCTTTACAAGCAGTATTTGGATATCTGGGAGTGATTACAGATTATTCTAATAATTGGTATAGTGATTAACAGGCTCCCAAATTTGATTCATATGATTACAAACTAATATGAATCATTGGAGAGATCAATTTGTAATCTTAATCCTGGGAGTAATTGCACACTGTAATCTGACATGCAGGAGTGATTACAAATTAATGTAACTGGAAGATTCAGATGTTTTCTAAATAGATAAATAGATAGCTGGAAGTGATAACAAGTCATGGTGAGGGGCGAGGACCTTCAGATAATATAAAAGCCCTAGACGAGGCGCTAAGGCATTTTATGGCCTAAACCCTCATTAGCCTTGAAATCACATCCAGGTATTTATATATTAAAAAAACTACATACAGTGGATTTCATGCAGTTATCCTTTAATTTTGCTGATAACATAAGAGTTTCCAGTTAGTTAACCCAATACACTGACGTAAAGTGGGTGTAATGGATCAGAGAAAGGGGCACAGATTTATAGTGTCAGATCTCTGCCCACTTTATATGGCCTGGCAGCTTTAAAGGGTCCACCAGCTCACTGTTGGATCCATTCGAGTGAGCAATACATGACGTCATTGCGTCATTGATGCCGTTTCCTGGTGTTGACACCAGCAGGGGACTGCTCCATGTATCTGTCCATTTACAGGAGGTGCTGAAGCCAGCACAGCACCGATTCATGTGCCAGCCTATGTGAAATGGGCATTTACACTGGCACAGCACGACTTCAAGAGTCTGTCCGTTTGAAACGGGTGCTCAGGGTGGACTGCGGTGTTTTCGGAAGTAGATTTAATCAGAACCTATAGGATTGGTGAGCGCAGTTGCAGGTTCGTTTTATGCCTGCTTGCTTGGTTCCTTGCGGTTGGTTCTTGGACAGCAGGTAAGGTTACAGCAATGGGAAGAGGGCTTTCCACTGAGGAATCCCCTGTATTTGTGCTTTTTGGAGGAAGAAGAGAAAAACCAATTGAGGAAAACGGAGGCACATCAGGCTGCCTTCCAACACCTTCACATCTGTATCTACAGCCAGAGGTGCACCTACCTCAGACTAATGAGGGGATTATACCAACAAAGGGTGCGATTCACAGAGGTGTGCCGCACGCTCCAGGGTAACTGGAGCCAAACTTCTCCCACAGCCACGGCAACTGCCGATGGTCGTCAAGGTCAATCGTAGCCCTACTTGTTGTGGGTTCAAGCCCCACTCCAGGGACTCGAGCACAAAATCCAGGCCGACACTCTGGCGTAGTACTGAGGGAGCGCTGCACTGTCCGGGAGGCCGTTTATCGGATGAGACTTTAAACCGAGGCCCCCGCAGTTGGACGTAAAAGATCCCATGTCACTATTTAGAAGAGATGGGGAGTTCTCCCCGGTGTCTCGGCCAATATTTATCCCACAGCCAACACCTCAAAGCAGCTAATCTGGTCATTGTCACATTGCTGTTTGTGGGATCTTGCTGTGCGCAATTTGGCGGCCGTGTTTCCTACATTACAGCAGTGACTACACCTCAAATGCTCTTCACGTTGGCTGTAAAGCGCTTTGGGGCGTCCTTGAGGTCGTGAAAGGCGCTATATAAATGCAGGTCTTTGTTTTCCTCTTACTGAATTGTCACTTAATCTGTCAGGGATCCGCCTAAATTCCGAACGGTGTCACCCGGTTGCCCTTAGTTACCGCGCTTTAAAAGTAATTGAAGTCAGTCCGAGGGCTGAAGATATGCGATGCAGCACCCCCACTGTGACATCACTGAGCTCCACCAAAGTGGCATCATGAATGGGACCAAAGGGGCAGTGGGCAGAGTCAACAATAGCTCACGTCTACACAGTACATCGCAAGGCCCTTCCACAGCGGAGAAACAGACACCGAGCAACGATGGAAGACTTGGGGAGATGACTGAAGGCATGGTCAAAGAGGTAGGCTTGGCAGAGGAGAGAGTGGTAAGCAAGGAGGTTGGGTTTTAAGGAGAACGATCTAGAGAGTCGGGCCGAGGTAGCTGGATGCTCTGCCTCCCATGGTGGAGTGGAAGGTGAGGGGCGAGTGCGCAGGAGAGCAGAGTCCACATACCAGGGTGGGGTGGCGAGGGGGGGAAGCAGACTGGGATACGGGGCTGGAGGAGGTTGCAGAGGTCAAATGGGACAAGGCTTTGGAGGGATTTGTAAATGAGAACGAGGATTTTGAAATTTCCGTGTTGAGGCATAGAGAGATCAGTGGAGGTCGGTGATGACAAAGACTATGGGCAAGTGGGGCAATACAGCACAGGGTACAGGCGGCAAAGTTTTGGACAAGCAGGAGTTTATATTGGATGAATCCTTGGGGGGCCAGTGAGCAGGGTATGAACGTACGAACATAGAAACAGGAGGCGGCCGTTCAGCCCCTCGAGCCTGTTCCGCCATTCAATTAGATCATGGCTGATCTGTACCTCAACTCCATTTATGGTTTCGTAATCCCTTAACACCCTTACCTAACAAAAATCAATCAATCTTAGTTTTGAAATTTCAATTGACCCCCCCCCCCAGCCTCAACAGCTTTTTGGGGAGAGAGAGTTCCAGATTTCCACTTCCCTTTGTGTGAAGAAGTGATTCCTGACATCACCCCTGAACAGCCTAGCTCTAATTTTAAGGTTACACGCCCACCGGAGAAAATAGTTTCTCTCAATCTACCCTATCAAATCCTTTAATCCTATTAGGGCTCTACAGAAATTGGGCCCAGAGGGAACAAACACATGGATAAGGGCTTCAAGGAGCAGTGGGGTTGAGGTAAGGGTGGAGGTGGGTGAAAGCAAGTGGTCTATAGGTGATGGACTGAATATTTGAAGCTGTACCCCAGGGACAAACAGGACATTGAGGACGTGCACCATTGGGTTAAGCCTCAGTGAGTAGCCAAGGGAGGGGAATGGAACTAGGCCAAAAGTATAAGAGATTTCCCCACATACACTGTTACTAGAACTGAATCCAGGATGTCACAAACCACTCCAGAGACTCGGGCACAAAATCTCGGCTGACACTCCCAGTGCAGCACTGAGGGAGTGCTGCACTGTTGGAGGTGCCGTCTTTTGCATGAGACGTTAAATCGAAGTCCCTCTCAGGCGGACATAAAAAAATCCCACGGCACAAATTCGAAGAAGAGCAGAGGAGTCCTGGTCAATATTTATCCCACCGACATCGATAAAACCGATTATCTGGTCATTATCACTTTGCTGTTTGGTGGGATCTTGCTGTGCGCAAATTGGCTGCCGCGTTTCCTGCATTACAACAGTGACTACAGTTCAAAAGTACTTCATTGGCTGTAAAGCGCTTTGGGATGTCCTGAGGTTGTGAAAGACGCTATATATAAACGAGAGTTTTCTTTTTTAAGTCAGTTAAAATCCCACGGATTTTTCCTATTTTCAGATGACAAGAGCGAAGGTGGTTTTCACCGAAAATGGGCAACACGCACTCCGAGGCTCCCGTCCAGCGGGAACGAGATCCGCCACTCCAGGCGGCTGAAGCTCTTCGCCAGGACGGAGGGGATGACGAGGCGAGCAGGAGATCAAGCCCCGGGGCGAAAGAGGAGCAGCAGAGAACACCGCCCTGCGCTGCCGGAGCCACCGCGGAGTCACAACAGGCGCGAGACGCGGGCGTGAGCCCCCAACTCAGTTTCAGCGGCCACCAGGCACCGGCCAGCGCGGCCATCTTGGAGGCCAGGGCCAAGCAGAACCAGGGCAAGAAGAGGAAAATTGCAAAGGCGAGGAAGTGGACCTCTGGCCAAGGGGCCTTTCAGGACATTGTGGTGGTTGTGGACAAGTTGACCAACGAGAGGGTCCACTGTCCTCGGAGAACAGAGCAGGACAGGTGGGCACACTCACCCAAAGCCAATGAGGGAGTGGCTCCGGCTCAGTCCACTCCTGCACCAGCCCTCAGCGTATGCCAACAAGAGAAGGAACTGGCATCGGGAAACCAAACCCAGCCTCAGAGGCCTGCAACAAACGCTGAGACTAAAGATGGCGCTAACCAGAATGCCTCCAATGCACACACGGCCGGTGCATGCGGCGAACAAAGCAGTGACGCTGGCACTGTCTCAAAGCCGAGGGGGCAGGAGGAGCCCGCGGAGAGTGCCCTCCATTTTCTCTCACCCGCCAGCCAGAGAGCAGTCGCAGCCAAAACAGGCAAGAGAGCTCAGATTGCTTGCACCCTGCAGAGTCCCCAAAGCAAGCAGGGGCCGGCCAAGGGGCAGAACGCGCAGGCGGCCATCAACGGCAAGGAGTCGCCCTGCAAACTGATCAAACTGAGTATAATACGGTCCCCTCCCAGCCCTCAGGTCACCAGTCCAGCCACAGGCGACAAGGGGCAGCTGCAGCCGTTCAACAGCGACAGCCAGAAAGAACAGGGGAAAGGCAAACCCCACCAGGAAAAGCCTTCTGACGCCCTGCAGGCCAAGCAGGCCACCGCCGACGGGGTCTGGGAGCAGCCGAAGGCCGGCGGGAGCACCAGGAGGCCAAGCGAGCCGGGGGCGGACGTGTCACCCGCCGAGGGTCCAAAGTGCGCCAGCGAGCCTCCGCCCGGGAGCGAGGCCGTCCCAAAGCGCGCGGGGAGCGCAAGGAGCGAAGCTGCTCCCGTCGACGCCCAGGGGGCGCTTGGCCAAGGGGCGGACGTGGCCCCTTGGGTGCCAGCCGGCCGCCTGAAAACGCACTCTTTTCTCAATAAGCGGACTGCGCACGCGGAGCAAGGCTCGAACGGGACGGACAAAACGGAGCCGGCGGTGGACCTGCCTCCGTTGCCACCCTGTGCCAAGGCGGCAACGGCGACACACCGAGCCAAGCAAGGAGCCCCTTCTGGCATTTCATACGCGGAGGCGTTGAAGCAGGTCCCCCTGCTGAGAAGCGCCCAAGAAGTCAGATATCCCACGAAGGAGGTCCGTGCCCAAGCCAAGAAAGAAGCGGAGGCGACCAGCCCTGATCGGAACGGTGCCAAGGAGCTCGTCGACATGGCGCAGGTCCAAGATGGCGCCGCTGCCGCTTTCAAAAAAAAGCTACCCTTTTATGAGCAGCTGATCGCAAGCCTGAAAAGTCAAACCCAGAGGCAGAAGGGGACCAAGCCGCAGAGGCAGATCCTGGCCCAAGGAGAACCGTCACAACCCAAGCCAACGAAGGTCGAGTGCGAGCTGGAGGCCCCAAACCTGTTGCAGGTGCCACCCGAGCCTCTGCTCCTTCCCGGCTCTAAAGCGCAGACCGAGTCACGGTCTCCACAGCCCCTGCAGATTCCATCCCCTTCTTCCTTCCAATTCAGGGCACACAGTCAGCTGGCACCACCTGAACAGTCAGCAACGACAAAGGCAGATCCCAAGTTTATGCAGTGGTTTCAGTCGCAGCAGCTGGATCAGCCCATCTTTCAGTTCCAGAGCAAACTAGGGCACAGGACCAATCCGCAGGAACAAGCTGAGGCCACCTCCAATGTTTCTTTTGAGCCCGTGTGTCAGACTGTGGTCTATCCACAGAACCCAGTTCCGATGAGTGGAACAGTGCCTCAACTAAACACCTCCATTCAGCTCCAGTCCCAGTCCTGGCTACGGCAACAAATTGAAGCCCAATGCAAACTGCAGGTGCACTCTCAAACCCAGCCCTGGTCCGTGTCCATGAATTCACCCCCTCCATTGTATACCCAACCGCAACTCAATACACAGTCCATACTTGGCAACCCGGCTTCAGATCAGTTCCCAATCTGGCCCCTTCTTCAGAGCCAAACGCAGGCACAGGCAAAGTTTAGTGCAATCACTCATCTCCAATGCCAGCAACACCCTAAGCCTACAATCCAGACGCCACTTCAGCTACAGATATCATGCAGCACTCAGCAACAATCAGCAGAGCTAGCTCAGTCTCAGTTACCGGCCCAGATGAAGTTGGAATTGCCGCAGCCACAGAAACAAATTCAGGTCCAGCACCAAGCCCAGACCCAAGCTGCTTGTAAAGTCCAGCTCCAACCTGAATCCAAAGGTAATTCCAAACTTTCAGCTCCAACTCAGCCCAAAATGGCGACCAAGCCTCAGAAGCATGACCAATTTCCGCCCAAAGCTTCGGTCCAAACCACATCGAAGACCAAACCACAACCCCAAGCCAAAGGACGGAAGGCCCAGCCCCCTTTCCTTAACCAACAACCCCTTCAAAGGCAGGAGCCAGTCAAAGTTCAGGCAGAAACAGAGCCAGCGGCCGAGGAGAAGTCATCGGTTAGGCGGCCAACGGGGCGCTGGTCGGCATTTCAAATAGACAAAACCTGCACCAGGAAGTGTCACTGCAGACACCGAGAAGACCAGGGGTCGTCACATCTGCCGAGGAACATAGCCACTTGGTGAGTTCACTGAGGAAGTCTCGCAATAGTTGGGTAAAGTGGAGGGGAGCAAAAGGCTTCACCATCAGTTCTCCCGTTAAACACCATAAACCACCACAATGAACTGTGATCAATTTGAACTATATTTATTTTCTGAACCAACATCTAGTGTTGCCAACTCTGGTTGGATGTATTCCTGGAGGTTTCATCACATGACCTCCCGCCTCCACTATTGGTCACCCAACCCATCCGTCCTCACCTTCCTGCACCAATTGGAAAGTGAACACACCATTACCCGATTGGATGATTCTTATCTGCCATTCGGACTTTTTTTTAAACCCATCCCCAATATTTTTATAACTAATAAACAAGTGTTCAAAGAAAATGAAAAAGTAAAATTTCTTTAACGCCCCTATGATTTTTCTCCCGCGTGTTGCGCCCAGCAGTGGACCTGGAGATTAATCTTCAATTCCTGGAGACCCCAGGGCAAGCCTGGAGGGTTGGCAACCCTACCAACACCACAGCCACTGGCCCAGCATGCTCACTAGCTCTGGATTCCAATTCAGCAGCGACACTCAATGCTAAAACGGGGGAACAATAGGCCCACAATTTTACATTAAGTTTAATTTTTAAAGGGCCCCTGATGTTCATATAACAAGGTAATTAAAGGGGCGCTGCCTCCTGAGGAGTTTTGATAGATTCTCCTTATTTACTCTGTTTCCAGTGGCAGGAGGGTCAGTAACCAGAGGACACAGATTTAAAGTAATTGGCAAAAGAAGCAGGCGGTGAGGGGAAATGAGAAATATTTACACGCATCGAGTTGTTACGATCTGGAATGCGCTGCCTGATTCAATAATAACTTTCAAAAAGGAATTGGATAAATACTTGAAGAGGAAAAATTTGCAGGACAATGGGGAAAGGGCAGGGACTGGGACTAATTGGATAGTGCTTTCAGGGAGCAGGCATGATAGGCCAAATGGCCATGATTCTATGCAAAGGTGCTCAGCCATTGTTTCTTTTAATCTGGGAAGAGAGACAGGGGCTTCAGTTGTCAGTGTCGCACATGGTTGATGCAGCACAGATCATGGTGTCATGCAAACCAAAAATTGCTGCCCCTTCAACCCATCAAATTCCAGAACCAGGAACCACCCAGCTCTTAGAAAATGCGAGTATGGCCAATAACATGGGAACAGGAGGAGGCCACTCAGCTCCTCAAGCCTGTCCCGCCATTCAATTAGGTCATGGCTGATCTGTACCTCAACCCCATTTACCTGCCTTTGCTCCATTGGGGCGTAGGTTTTCAGATTTCTGGCTGTCTGAGCTAAGGCATACCAGATGCCAAGAGCACAGCGCCTGACGAATTCTGTCATTTGTTGTGTGTTTATTGACTTACCATCCTGATATTTTTGTTGCTGAATATTAAAGATAAAAGGTTTTCCTTTGGGTAGTTGACACTGACTTTCAGAAGTTTGGGGTGGAGGGCCCCTCCCACACAGAAAAGTTGGAAAACCACCAACTAAAGGCCCCTCACTGCCCATTTAACGCCTCCAGATCCGGGGGGATTTCAGGCACGGCCTAGAGAGGTTGCAGGTACGGTAATGGAGGTTTTTGATGACCAAGTTGACTCGCTGATGATTACTTTGAACACCGGCCCATTCTTGCAGCCTCCGTCTCAGACCAATCTTGCCATTCATCACTTCCTCCTTTTTCTTCACACAGGACCAACTCAGTGAAGGAACCATTCTGCGAGACACCCTGGGTGAGGACAGCAGTGCTCGCAGGGTCCCTGGTAGCTGGAACCAAGTTCTGTATGGATCACTTCAAGGCAAACAATATACTCAGCTGAATAAGAGATTTAAAAAAGAGGGAAGGAGGAAGCTCAAAGATGAACAGCTTATACTTTTCAATAGATTTCAGGGTTAGTAAATTCTCATCATAAAACTCTTCAATTTTGCCAGTGTTTGTGTTAAAGCCCTTCACCATTATAACTCAGCCTGATAGACCAACCTCCTCCACACTGTATACAATTCCCAATCCAAGCTTATACAGAACCCTACTATTATTTAATGAATTAAACACTCCCAAATTATTACAGTTCAAATGCTCTGCTCGCGAAACTGTTAATTCATTACCAAATTTTTCCTGCTTACTGGAGAAGCTGAATAATTAAAAAAAACAAATAAATTAAAACAATTTGCAAATCAACACCTGCAATTTATAAAATCCTACTCCCGGTGTACAGATGTCCTGGATTTAGCCCCTCCTCCCCACTGAATCCACAACCCACACACAATATGCTCAAACAGCCATCAGTGCACATTGGACTTAGATTCCCTGTATTTGCGCAAGATAATTAAGCACTTTTTGATGCTGGAATATCTGAGCAGCTCGTTTTAAATAAAAGTTTATTTTAAGGAAAATAATGCAGGTGTGGATGTGAGCACGTGCGGGACTGGGGGGAGGATTTCCAGCCCCTGCTCTAACCAGCCTACTGCTCTCCGGAAAATCGCAGGAGCAGAAAACTCCAGCCACAGTCTGATTGCAGCCGAGCGCACATAAGGGCTTGGATTTACATAGCGTCATACCACATCCTTAGGACCTGAGCGCTTTAGAACCAGTGGATTACTTTCCAAGTGCAGTCGGTTATTGTTATGTAGGCAAATGCAGCAGCCAATTTGTGTACAGCAAGATCCCACATATAGCAAACAAAAGACCAGATGTATCTTTTGGTGGTGATCGTAATTTTAGGGAACCCAACAATCACCCATTTGAAGTAGCAGTATTTCTAGAATTCTGCTCTTTTGTTTAACTTTGGGGATGGGATAAAAGCTGGCAAATTTTCCGGATATTACTATTAAACTTTTCAAAAAAATGGTCTTTAAGGCAGGAGCCGGCAGTCAGAGGGTTGACTGTGTTGGTACTGAGTCCAAATAAGTTAATGGGCATCGTTAATAGTGACCATGAAACTGTTGGATTGTCAGATAAACCCAAGTGGTTCACTACCATCCCTTAGGGAAGGAAACCCAGCCTCCTTACCTGGTCTGGGCCTATACGTGACTCCAGTCCCACATCAACGTGGTTGACTCAACTGCCCTTTGAAGGGGCTTAGCGAGTCACTTGGTTTTTTGAAACCATTAGCATCGGTTCAAGAAGAAAGCCCACCACCATCTTCTCAGGGCAACTAGGGATGGGCAATAAATGGCGGCCTTGCCAGCGACGCCCACATCCAGAGAATGAATATATCTTAAAAAAACTAGCGTATGGCTCTGCTACTACAATGGGGAGATTACAAACTTAACAACTTTTCATTTCAAACAAGAATTTATTAAATTATTTAACGTTTCTCATACACGGAAACAATGAAATGCGTTAGTTCATCATCACGATGGAACACGTAGTAAGTTACCCTGGACATTATGGCAGGAATTCACTGATCACACGGGACTGCCAACTGATCAGCTCAAATGGAAAAATAAAATGGTCTGAATAAGCGGTCAGCCTGCAGTACGCTGAACCGAACTATCAGATGGTCAACTGGAACCAATGAACTTCAGTTTGCCCGAGTTCTTAACTTGAGAAATGACGACACAGAAGTCCTCAATAGTCAACCAGCATCAGGTACATCGAGCGCAGGTCAACAAGGGGAAACTGCACAGCGTGGGGCTAATTTTCAGCGTGTGATCAGCTCCCCTTATTGTAACTATACCACAATTGAAATGATCACCTTGAACTGAATGGGGGTAAGAGAATCAGAGAGCCCTGCTGCCTTTTCAGTGTTACCAGTGATCCAGACAGAGTTTGTACAGCCAGCTGTTTCCCACAGAATAACAACTGGGTCCCCAACTGCAAAGAAAGCCAGACTGTGATGTCACAACATAACTGCTCTCTCCCCCCCACCACACATATCCGAGGTGGGCTTAAAATAATCCCCAACAAAACCAGCAAACCCACGTCATGCAGCAGTTAGAGGGTCGGACACTTCCTAATCAAGTTACTCGTGTGTGGTGTTTACACAGCATCTCCCATAACCAGCACAGACACGAGAAAACTCTACAATCCCTATACGTCCCACATCAAGACACTTGCCATTCTCACAGACATCTGCTACCAGACACCAAATACCAACAACAATCTCTTCGGCTACATGCTGATCGCTCTCTCGTAAAGGACGGCTCAGAGAGAAACAAAAGTTAACCCTTGTATTTAACCATATCCAGGTAGAGAGCGATAGAGCCATTTCCTTATCGTGAGTTTGTAGTACCCTCTTAGAATCATTGAATGATACAGCCCAGAAGGCGGCCATTCGGCCCATCGTGCCTATGCCAGCTCTTAACCTAGGATTGCATTTGCACCTTCGTATATTGCCCTCTATTATACATTTAACTAAAGAAATACATAAAACTAGCAGGAAACCAGCTGGAATATTAGCGGTTGAAGGTATATGACAGGCAATCCTTTATCATACATGCAACCAGGTCTTGCGAGGGCTCCTACCCTGAAACTCAGAATGAATGTCAGAAGTGTCTCAGGCTAGTATCTTCACATTGGGTAGAATGGATTTGAATACAGAGGGAGGTGGGAAGACTTTACAAAGCCTCCGAGTTCAGTGGGGAAAAGAACCAGCAACAGGTCAAGATATTTCAGGACTGGACAATGTTCTACTTAAATTACATTGAACGTACAGCACAGAAACAGGCCATTTGGCCCAACTGGTCCATGCCGGTGTTTACGAGCCTCCTCCTACCCTACTTCATCTAACCCTATCAGCATGTCCTTCTATTCCTTTCTCTCTCGTGCTTATCTAGCTTCCCCTTAAATGCATCTATGCTATTCACTCCAACTACTCCTTGTGGTAGCGAGTTCCACTCTCTGGGTAAAGAAGTTTCTCCTGAATTCTTTATTGGCTTTATTAGTGACTATCTTATATTTATGGCCCCTAGATTTGGACTCCCCCCACAAGTGGAAACATCTTCTCTACATCTACCCTATCAAATCCCTTCATAATTTTGAAGACCTCCACTGGGTCACCTCTGTCTTTTTTCTAGAGAAATGAGCCCCCGCCTGTTCACTCTTTCCTGATATAAGGTAAAAACATTTCAGTGCTGTGTGTTGAAGGCGAGGTTTTCTCCAGACGGTAACAACTTTTAAAGCTGCAACTCTATGCAAAAGATTGTTCCTACCAAACCATAGAAAAAGTTAAATGAAAAGACACTGGAGTTGTGAGATACAGTCTGGGTTTAATTTTGAATATGTGAGGCTCCTCAGATTACACAGATAGAACCCTCCACTAATGCAGTATTAGGGATGGACTGCACAGGCTGTAACTAAGTGTTTAAAATTAAAATACTGACATTTACGCACTAGGGGTGGCAGAAAGGAAGCCTGCGCCTCGTGGTTAGAATGCTTGCATATTGTAAATAGAAGGTTTAAAAGGTTATAGAGCATCAGACTCCACTGGTGTAGATCGCGAAACATGGTGAACAGAATGGAAACGGCACATAAGTACCGGGCAGCCCAGCTCTGCGGTCAGTAGCTCCCGTGTTCTGCGCAGTTCATCAACTCTGTTCAGGGCCAGTCCATCAGTACAAAGAATCCACAGTATCCAGCATTATCCTGGATCAGACGGGTGCAGATCTAACTACCCACTCCCACATCCCAAACCCCCTCCCACCCCAAAAAGGAACAGAAAAAAAACACCCTCTCCCAATCCCGAAAAAAAGTCCTTTCTCTCTCAGACAATCATTTCCAGGTGTCTGGCGTATTCGATGACTTGTTTGGCCAGTTCTGTGGACGGGATTGTGGCCTCCTCTAGCTTCTGCTGTTGGCTGGTAAACGAGTAATAGTTATCGGGACCCAAGAGCCAGCCACGCTGGAGGAGAGGGAGAGACACAAGGAGCCACAATGAGTAATGGAATTGAGAAGACAGTGCTATTCTATCTTATAGACAGGAACAAAGCACCTACACTATGGACACAAGCGAGACCTTTAATAAACTGGGTCCCAACCCTTGCAGAATCATAGAATATTACAGCACAGAAAAAGGCCATTTCAAACCATATCCTTTAATATCCCACCTAGTCTAATCCCACTCTCCCGCTTGTCCCTACACCCTATTTCCCATTACACCATCTAACTATTTCTTAAATGGCCTTAATCACCTTTCTGGCCGCTGATCAGCTCGTAAGAAATGCATCCAGGCCTATCTTGCCCTTCACAACCTTGAACCTGCCTTCCCTTATTTTTCCTGCGTTCAATTTTTTTTGACATGCTATCAGCGGTGTGTTCAGTTCCTGTTTGTGTCCCAAACCTTTAAGTCAGAAGCATCATCCTCTTTTACTGATTAGTTTGGGGAAAATACCCCTGCCTCGTATGCATTAAAAGCTCCCAACACTTAATTCAGGCACTACACACTGAATTAGTCATCGGTAGCCTGCACTCCCTTCACTGATTATAGAATCATAGAAGTTTACAACATGGAAACAGGCCCTTCGGCCCAACATGTCCATGTCGCCCAGTTTATACCACTAAGCGAGTCCCAATTGCCTGCACTTGGCCCATATCCCTCTATACCCATCTTACCCATGTAACTGTCCAAATGCTTTTTAAAAGACAAAATTGTACCCGCCTCTACTACTGCCTCTGGCAGCTCGTTCCAGACACTCACCACCCTTTGAGTGAAAAAATTGCCCCTCTGGACCCTTTTGTATCTCTCCCCTCTCACCTTAAAATCTATGCCCCCTCGTTATAGACTCCCCTACCTTTGGGAAAAGATTTTGACTATCTACCTTATCTATGCCCCTCGTTATTTTATAGACTTCTATAAGATCACCCCTAAACCTCCTACTCTCCAGGGAAAAAAGTCTCAGTCTATCCAACCTCTCCCTATAAGTCAAACCATCAAGTCCCGGTAGCATCCTAGTAAATCTTTTCTGCACTCTTTCTAGTTTAATAATATCCTTTCTATAATAGGGTGACCAGAACTGTGCACAGTATTCCAAGTGTGGCCGTACTAATGTCTTGTACAACTTCAACAAGACATCCCAACTCCTGCATTCAATGTTCTGACCAATGAAACCAAGCATGCTGAATGCCTCCTTCACCACCCTATCCACCTGTGACTCCACTTTCAAGGAGCTATGAACCTGTACTCCTAGATTACATAGAGTCTACAGCACAGACACAGGCCATTGGGCCCAACTGGTCTATACCTGTGGTTATGTTCCATACGAGACTCCTCCCATCCCTCTTCATCTAACCCTACCATATGCTTCTAAGCACCGAACTGGTCACAGAGTAACCCCCACACTGTGAGCACCAACCTTTTTTGCATACTCTGTCATCTTCTTGGGTGTGGTGAAAAACAGCGTCCTTGAAGCTTCACTAAACAATATATTTTCATATGCCTTCTCGATGCAGCCAGCAATTTCATCCCTGAGGTAAAATTAAAGTTCATTATGATATTAAGATGCAAAAGAGAAGAGAAAAAAAAGCCTTGGGCAAATTTAGGGGGGGGGGGGGAAAGCACTTTTGGGAAATTCCTCTCCGATCCCCTGAAGGTGATTAAACAAGTTTGAGGGGACCATAGAGACACATTCCCCCAATACCCCACCTACCTTTTGTACGTCAGTCACAGTTAGGAATTTGTCCAGCTCCCTTTAGTACGTTTGCAGTGAATCACTGCACAGGCAGGCAACTTGTCATAGCAACAACTTGCATTTATATAGCGCCTTTAATGTAGTAAAACGTCCCAAGGCACTTCATAGGAGAGTAATCGGACAAAATTTGACACCGAGCCACATAAGGAGATATTAGGACAGGTGACCAAAAGCTTAGTCAAAGAGTTAGGTTTTAAGGAGCATCTTAAAGGAGGAGAGAGAGAGCGGTTTAGGGAGGGAATTCCAGAGCTTAGGACCTAGACAGCTGACAGGTCAACGATTCTCTGAAAATTAAAATCTCTTCACCTAACTTAGTTCGATGCTTACGTAATTTATATTCAGGTCCATGGTCCTCCCTAACCTAACTAACTCAAACAGCCTATCCACATGGACTAAATCTAACCCTTTCATTATTTTGAGGTCCTCAATCAAATCTCCTCAAAGTCTGCATTTTTCTACAGTAAAAATTCCCAGCTCTCTAAGCCCATCCTGGCCCACAATGCTCCATCTTATTAAGTAGCCCATTGTGTGGCACCTGTCAAAGGCCTTTTGAAAATCAAGGCATACAAGGTCAACCAGGCTTCCTACATCCACTGTCCTAGTAGCTTCCTAGTGGCCGCTGTCAGCCAAAGACTCCGTTACTTGAGTGTCTGCATCCTTCTCCGGATTCAAAACAACTAACGTCTAATTCAGCACTGGGCTGAGTGCTCAGCCAGCACTAGTTTGTTAATAGGTTGGGTTCTTTGGACTGACGACCAGGAACGTGGATATTGGTGTTCCCCAAATCAAGAGCTTTCACAACCTGAAAGGTAAGTGACCATGATGGAACAGTACAGCAATGGTCATCAGGTAAATGCATTGCCCAGAAGGTCCATGGTTTGATCTCCGATCTGTGCTGGATTAACTGATCTCATCCAGGGTTTTTTGAGGGAAGGAGCGGGAATGACGAGAGAGACAGTAGGGGTGCTACAGTTGGTCTTGGGGAGAAGGGGAGAAGGAGGGAAGGGGGAAATACTAGCTAGGGATCCCGTGCCTGATCGCTATTCAATGACCCCCGCATGGGTTTCAACGTCAGTAAGGAAAAGATCAGGCTTGCCTACACCAGCCTCCCATGGTAGAATAGTCCACCAACGGTCACTATCTAGGTTCGCACCATGCAGAATGAGCTCTTGGACAAGGTACTATAGGACTGACAGCAGTGGCAGAACCGTGCCTTCGGGAGAGGAATAAAAAAAACTGTGACTCCAAATCAATAGGCTTCCCCAACATAGCTCTACTGGATAACCGATAAACCGTTTATTGCACTAAACATATCCTGTGGAGTTCGAAAGCTCCCACACTAGGAAGGCAGGAATAATCACAAAACTTTCGGCAGATCTATAGAATAATAGGACTTAAAACAAAAACCAGGGGCCATTCTATAGTAACCACTGAGGGATGAACCATTTAGGACGCCCACAGTTCCCACAATTCTCTGCAGTGAGGACGCACACATAATTCACACTCCGACAGAATTAAACAGGCGTACAAAGGAAGCTATGTTTTCCCTGAGGCATCTGCAACCATGGATAGCGAGAGTCACAGAAATATGGTTTACAAAGTTGCCAAAAAGTACAAAAGATAAATATTCTACAGCTGTCTTTCAGTACAGATCATTCTAGTGCGTAGCTGCTTTAAACAGTGCTGTAGATTTCAGCATGTCATTTTTGCAGTGAGCTGTTCTAAGGCGCCCTTATGATGTGCATTCAAGAGTACTAGGGGCTTTCAGTTTCATCCTCCTTCCTGCAACAACCTCCCCCAGATAGGTGCTGCTCAGCTGCATTACCAACTGCTACTCAATAACCCTCGAGCAACCTGAAACCATCACCAGGGCCTTCTGTTCATGGGGGTTTAACCTAATGGTCATCGCCCCGAAGGGTAAGACAAGACGAAGGATTTTGTAAGAGGAAGATTCCACCCTCACTCGCCATTAATAAGAAGCTCACATTGTGCAGGAATCCTGCTCACTGATTCAAGTCATCGCTTCCTGTCACAATGGCCTAGGATTTTCCTGCTTCTGTACTCGACAGCCTGCGATATCCCACCCTCACTTGGGAGGGGAAAGCCCAGACTGACCCCTGCAACTGGGGAAAACTGCAGCCATTGAGTGAACTTTTTAAGTTCTTGTGATTTTCCACTGAAACACCAAGTTTTTCGATCACCAACACTCTGGTTTTATTTTGGACCTGAAAGAGCAAGGACTTCATAGCTGACGTCACCCATTATCTGACCCAAATTCAGGCAAAAACAAAACCGGAAAATTCAGAAGGACTAAATTTTTTTTTAAGACCAGAATCATCACAAGGTGGACCTTGATTTTAAATTCGTTCTCAGGATGTGGGCGTCGCTGGCAAGACCAGCATTTATTGCCCATCCCTGGATGGTGATACAACTAAGAGGCTTGCTAGACTACTTTCGAGGGCAGATAAGAGTCAACCACATTGGTGTTAGACTGGAGTCACATAGACCAAACCGGGTAAAGATGGCAAGTTTTCTTCCCTAAGGACATTAGTGAACCAATTGGGTTTTTACGACAATCCGAAAGCTTCATGGTCACTATTACTGATAGCAGCTTTTTATTTCCAGATTTTTTTTAAACTGAATGCAAATTCTCAAACTAGTGGGATTTGAACTCACGTTCTCTGGATTACTAGTCCAGGCCTCTGGGTTACTAGCCCAGTAACATAACCACTACACTACCGTACCCTGTTTGTTGCATTGCTTTGGGTTTCAGACCATTGAGTGCGCTCGGAACAATATTTCCCCCGTCTCCCCTCTCCCCCAGTCACCTGAGATGCGGGCTGGAACTTACCGAATGGTATCAAGCAGGATATCAATGAAGAAAGTATAGCTTTCAGCAGGGATGTTTCCCTTTGCCAGGAAAACTTTGTTGTAGCTCCCCTCCATCAGATACTGAAATACAACATACAGGAATGTTACAGACCCTGTGGGAAAGTGGCAGGTTTAATTTCTAAATTGTACATCACTTTTTTTTAAATAAACCTAAATAGCTTTGTAAATAGGGGCATTCAACACAAAAACAAGGAAGTCATGCTAAACATTTACAAATCACTAGTTGGGCCTCAGCTGGAGTATGGTGTACAATTCTGGGCACTTCACTTTAGGATGTCAGTCCTTGGAGAAGTTACAGAGGTTTACCAGGATGATGGACTTCAGTTATGTCGAAAGAAGCTGGGATTGTTCTCCTTAGAGCAGAGAAGGTTAAGAGAAGATCTAAGAGGTATTCAAAATTATTAGGGGTTTTAATTGAGCAAGTAGGGAAAAGCTGTTTCTTCTGGCAAGTGGGTCGGTAACCAGAGGTCATAGATTTAAAATAATTGGCAAAAGAACTAGAGGGGAAATGAGGAGAATTTTTTCCACACAGTTGTTAAGATCTGGAATGCGCTACCTGAAAGGGTGGTGGAAGCAGATTCCATAGGAACTTTGAAAAGGCAATTGGACCTGTACTTGAAGAGGACTAATTTGCTGGGTTATGGGGAAAAAGCTAGGGTGTGAGATTAAACTGGACAGCTCTTTCAAAGAGCCGACACAGGCAGGACGGCCCAAATGGCCTCCTTCTATGCTGTAAGATTCAATGGGGGAAAAAAAAATTGGATAGGGCCTATTATTGGGCGGGGGTAGCGCGATCCATTATTACCCCGCGCCCAATGGCCCCTGCGGAGGCAGGACGAGACTTTCGTCAGGCCTCAGGACTTACCTTCAAGCAACGTTCTGAATCAGCTGAACAAGGATTAAATGCAATTTGCACTTTCCACCAGCAGGGGAGCTCCAATCTCAAAGGCAGGCTGTCTCTTAAAAATTTCTTAAAGGTAGCTGGTACCTGTTATTTGCTGAAAATAACAGTCTACTGTCTGCATGGAGTCTGAACAGAGATCAGACATCACACACGTAAATCATAGATGCAGCTCCCGTCCCTATGTTTAAAAACTGATGAGTTATGTTAAAACATTGAATAAAGGTTGCGCACTATTAAATCCCACATTCTCCAATCTGCGCACCAGACCTCAGCAATCTGCTGATCTGAGTTGGTACCAGGCCTGCAAGAGTGCATGCGCCAAGGTTCTCTGCTGATGCACCAGAGGCCTTGGTACAAGAGCTGGACAGAAAGAGGGACATCCCATATCCACGCTGTGGTGGTGGGGAGGAGGAGGCAAGAGGATTTCCAGACATATACTCAAAAGGCAGTGGGAGGCAGCGTGGGACGATGTCAATGCCAGGCGCACAGCATCATGAACATGGATGCAGTGCAGGAAGAAGTTCAATGCTTTGACATGAGTGGTCAAGGTGAGTGAGGTCTTGTGTCAAGTGGCATCTCCTACCAACTACACCACGCACTACACTCCCCCCATCACCCACATACCAACAAACTCTTTCAATCAGTACTCAATTCTTCCAATCAGATGCTTCCTCTCACCCTTACACATTACCACCGTTGCAAACCACCCATGCAAAACTCTCAGGCCACACACACTGGCAGCTATTCAACCACGACAGGCACATCACCCAGACACATGTCCCGCTTTCTTGCAGAAGGTGGCGCATAACAGGCAGTGGCATTTAGCCTCTCGAGCCTGTTCTGCCATTCAATGAGATCATGCTGGACCTGTGACCTAACTCCTTACACCTGTCTTAGCCCCATATCCCTTAATCCCCTTGGTTCACAGAAATCTATCAATCTCAGATTTAGAATTCACAATTGAGTTAGCATCAACTGCCATCTGTGGAACAGCGTTCCAAACTTCTACCACCCTTTGCATGTAGATGCGTTTCCTAACTTCACTCCTGCACGTCCTGGCTCTAAATCTTAGGCTATGTCCCCATGTCCTCGTATTCAAATCTAGGAGACCTCCAAAAACAGTTACAAATGTCTTAGCAGCCAGAAGTAATAATCCAGCCACTAACCTGTAAATCCCGTATAATAGTGCTGGTGGGGGTCCTCCACGCACTCTGTGACATGCTCAGGGTTAAGACTGTGCATTGAGGTGAGCTTTAGACACCATTTTGGAACTTATCACTTTAAATCAGCGTTGCACACTGATTATAACCATTTTCTCCTTACTTTACATGCTTCCGGCATTCGGTATTTGCGCCTGCGTTAACTCCTATACCAAGATGGCATCCATCACGCTGGAAATGTGCGTGTGCAGCCAAGACGCCATCTTGGATATTGGAGAGGCCGTGTAGCGCTGAAACAACGGGCGCTACACGGCCCAATTTAGCGCCCTATTTAGCCACTTAAAGCCTTGACCGCTCTTGGTGACAAACACTGGGGCCATTACCGAAGCTTTAAATGTTTCAACAGAATCAGATATAAGGGGTGTCCAAACTCTGGCCTGTAGGCTCATAAGCAGCCCTTTCAATAAAAGAAAGACTTGCATTTATATAGTGCCTGTCACAACCTCAGGATGCCCCAAAGTGCTTTACAGCCAATGAAGTACTTTTGAAGCGTAGTCACTGTTGTAATGTAGGAAATGTGGCAGCCAATTTGTACAGAGCAAGATCCCACAAACAGCACTGTGATATTGGCCAAGGGATAAATATTGGACAGGACACTGGGGAGAACTCCCCTTCTCTTCTGCGAATAGTGCCATGGGATCTTTTATGTCCACCTTGAGAGGGCAGACGGGGCCTCGGTTTAACGTCTCATCCGAAAGAGGGCACCTCTGACTATGCAGCACGGCCTCAGTGCTGCACTGGAGTGCCAGCCTGGATTTTGTGCTGAAGTCTCTGGAGTGGGAAAGTGAACTCACAGTGTTCTCAGACGAGCCACAGCTGACACAATCAGGTCAGCGACGCCTCAGCAACTCTGTTCGTAGGAGATGAGATAAATCAAGTGGTAGGGTTTAGGTCATTCAAATGAATGTAAATTGCATTTACTTCTCTATCCTCCTCCTCTCTACTCCCCACCTAATTCTCTGGATGTGTGTACCTGCTCGAGCGAGACTGGGTGTTTGATGTAGACATTTGTCTGTATATCTTTGGCGGGGAGTCGCTCCAGCTCCGTGTGGAACTCGGCCACCCGATTCTGAGACAGGAGAAAGAGGAGGTTCAGCCCCAGCAGCTGATGTTTGTAGGCCGACTCAGGCAATTCATCCCTGCCAAGGAAAAAGGACAGGCGTCAAATCCACAAGCGGAAGGACGCGAAGAAAACAACGCACTACAAACACTCAGCTACTGACTACTCCCATCATACGTAATGGACAACCTGCAGCATTGAGTTAACTACTTCAACCCCAACCACTGATCTCCTGCCCTCCTCCAAACCCACAGAATGACTGTTGGGATAATTCTGTCCCCTAATAGGATTTAACATAGAATTTACAGCACAGAAACAGGCCATTCGGCCCAACTGGTCCATGCCGGTGTTTATGCTCCACACCAGCCTCCCCCCGCTCGAATTCATCTCATCCCATCAGCCCTGACTTTCTGTCCTCCTTTTGATAGGGAGCAGGAAGAGGAGAGGGGATAGTACTGATTACCAGTTCAGTTGGCAACCCGCATCCATTCAGGCTTCAAGGCGCACAGAGCACCAAGTCTGCCAAGGAGGGTGAAGCCAGGTATGTCCCCAGCCTGTACTGAGTACCACCGGCTTACAGTCTCCCAAAGCGATAGTACTAAAACAGTAATAAAACCCATCGGGTCAAGTGGAGTGGTGATGTCCCCATGGCTGAATAGCTTGCTGTTGCTCATCGTCTAGCCTTGGACAGCAATGGCTACTTGGTTTAGGTATCAGAGGTCAGGTGGTTCCCTTGGAATTGTATAAGACAGGACCTTCAAGAGAGGTGGGATGAAGAGAAGAGGAAAAAAAACCAGAGAGGGGGAAAAAGAGCTCTTCATTGGAACAGGAAT
The DNA here is from genome assembly GCF_035084215.1 of Heptranchias perlo. NCBI lineage: Eukaryota > Metazoa > Chordata > Chondrichthyes > Hexanchiformes > Hexanchidae > Heptranchias > Heptranchias perlo. The sequence goes on from NC_090365.1 coordinate 11,247,824, forward strand.
AGACCATTCAGCCCCTCAAGCCTGTTCCGTCATTCAATTAGATCATGGTTCCGTAGCCCTTAATTAACAAAAATCGATCAATCTCAGTTTTGAAATTTTCAATCGACCCCCAGCCTCAACAGCTTTTTTGGGGTGGGGGAATCTAAATTTCCACTACCTTATATGAAGACGTGCTTCCTGACATCACCCCTGAACAGCCTAGCTCTAATTTTAAGGTTATGCCCCCTTGTTCTGGACTCCCCCCACCAGAGGAGAGAGTTTCGCTCTCTCTACCCTATCAAATCTTTTAATCATCTTAAACACCTCAATCAGATCACCCCTTAATCTTCTATACTCAAGGGGAATACAAGCCTAGTCTATGCAACCAGTCCTCATAATTTAACCCTTTTAGCCCCGGTATCATACAGCAACACTTACTTGTAGTCAAAGTAATAACACTTAAGCTGCGCCATGTAACGTTCGAACGAAGGGATATCTTTCTTCAGGATACTCCACTGTGCTCCGATTTCCAAAACATCCCCTTTAAAATAAAAGACACTCAGTCAAGGAGTTTTAATTCCACAAACAGCGCCAATGAGAAACAGAGACACGAGACAAAGGGATTAAATTAAAAAGGACACGAACAGGCACTTCCATTTGCACACTTTCCTGATTGTAATAAAACAGGCCAAGTGCTTCACACAGGAGCATGGTAGAAAATTAGGAGGGTTGACTTGGATCAAAGAGTTTTAAAGTCATGGAGAGAGCTAGAAAGGCGGAGGAGTCGAGGGAGGGGGTTTCGGAGACGTGGGCCAAGAGGGCTGAAAATAAAGGAAAAGAAAGAAAGCAAAGAAAGTTAAAGAGGGTCGAGTGTTACTGAGGAGCGTGGGCTGCCCGGGCACAGATGCTGCATCACTGAGTAGAATGGGCCTATATTCTCTGGAGTTTAAAAGAATGAGAGATGATCTCATTGAAACATGGAACATTTTTAGAGGGCTTGACAGGGTAGATGCTGAGAGGCTGTTTCCCCTGGCTGGAGAGTCTAGAACTAGGGGTCATAGTCTGAAGATAAGGGGTCGGCCATTTATAGAAACATAGAATGGTTACAGCACAGGAGGTCGCCATTCGGCCCATCGAGCCTGTGCCAGGTCTTTGTAAGAGCAATCCTGTTAGTCCCATTCCCCCACCCTATCCCCGTAGCCCTGCTAATTTTTTCCCTTCAAGTATTTTATCCAATTCATTTTTGAAAGCCATAATTAAATCTGCTTCCACAACCCTTTCAGGCAGCACATTCCAGATCATAACCACTCGCTACATAAAAGTTTTTCCTCATGTCGCCCTTTGGCTCTTTTGCCAATCACTTAAATCTGTGTCCTCTGGTGCTCGACGCTTCCGCCAATGGGAACAGTTTCTCAATATTTACTTTATCTAAACCCTTCGTGATTTTGAACCCTTCTATCAAATCTCCTCAACCTTCTCTGCTATAAGTAGAACAACCCCAGCTTCTCCAGTCTATCCACATAACTGAAGTCCCTCATCCCTGGAATCATTCTAGTACATCTTTTCTGCACCGTCTCTCCCTCTCCCTTCCTAAAGAGCAGTGCCCAGAATTGGACACAATACTCCAGTTGTAGCCAAACCAGAGATTTATAAAAAGTTCAACATAACTTCCTTGCTTTTGTACTCTCTTTATAAAGCCCAGGATCCTGTTTTTTTTTTTAAACCAATTTCTCAACCTGTCCTATCACCTTCAAAGATTTGTACACTTATACCCCCAGGTCTCTCTGTTCCTGCACCCCATTTAGAATTGTACTATTTAGTTTATATTGCCTCGCCTCGTTCTTCCTGCTAAAATGTATCACATCACACTTCACTGCGTTAAATTTCATCTGCCACGTGTCCGCCCATTCCACCAGCCTGTCGATGTCCTCTTGAATTCTATCACTATCCTCCTCGCTGTTTACCACACTTTCAAGTTTTGTGTCGTCATCTGCAAATTTTGAAACTGTGCCCTGTACATCCGAGTCCAAGTCATTAATATACATCAAAAAAGCAGTGATCCCAGCACTGACTCTCAGCCTTGAATATACTCAATGATTGAGCTTCCACAGCCCTCTGGGGTACAGAATTCAAGTAAAGGAATCGAGGGATATTGGGATCATTCTTATTATAGTAGAACATAAGAAATAGGAGCAGGAGCAGGAGTAGGCCATGCGGCCCCTCGAGCCATTCAATAAGATCACGCCCGCCCGATCCCCATATCCCTTGATTCCACTAGAGTCCAAAAATCTATCAATCTCAGCCTTGAATATACTCAATGACTCAGCATCCACAGCCCTCTGGGTTGGAGAATTCCAATGATTCACAACCCTCTGTGTGAAGAAATTCCTCCTCATCTCAGTCTTAAATGGCCGACCCCTCATCCTGCGACTATGCCCGAGGCACAGATGCCATGTTACAGTGGCATCGGCACAGCCACGGCTCCAGTTCACACCTGCACGTCCCATAGGGAGTGATTACCAACTGCGCGAATCAAAAACTAGGATCCATCATGAAGGCATCTGGCTCCAATTCAACAGGTGATTCATAGCCAATTGGTGCGGTCACAGTTGGAACACTGCAACTTAGGCACCTTTTCATTCAAGGGCAACGAGAATGCGGACAAGTCGGCATGGCTAGTCGCAGGATTTAAAGCTCTGAGCTACAGTGAAAGACTCGCAGAGCTAAACTTATTTTCATCAGAGAAAAGAGTGATGGATGATGCTGATTAAAAAAAGCATCCTTGACTTTATAAATAGAGTACAATAGCAAGGAAGTTATGCTGAACCTTTATAAATCACTGGTTAGGCCTCAGCCCAAGTCCGGGCACCATACTTTAAGAAGGATGTCAAGGCCTTGAGAGACGTTTCAAATACATTAAAGGCGTTATATAAATGCAAGTAGTTGTTGTTGGGTACCAAAGTGAGAACACTGGAAAACTATTACTTAACAGGGCCTGTGTGGCTGGCTGATTATTGAACAGCAAAGGATATTTTCTGCTCAGCTGCCAAGTGAAAGAAAGAAATCCACCTCACTGTCAGATGAAATTTAGCAGCTCAGTGATAAATAAAATCGCAATCTTTTTGGGTCTGGCACGGCAGGGTTTAAACTGCTGCCACCGTCAGTTAACGACAGTGATACTTACGGGCCAGAATGAGCTGTCGTTTGGTCAGTTTGGTGCCTGAGGTGGGCAGAAAGTTCAGTTCGAGCAGAGCCACCTGAAATGGGAACACACAGCAACAGTCAACAGAACAGAGATGAAACCAGGATACATTTCTACTAAATCATACAGCGTAGAAGGCGGCCATTCGGCCCATCATGCCTGTGCTAAAAGAGCTATCCAATTAGTCCCACTCCCCTGCTCTTTCCCTGTAGTCCTGCAAATTTTTCTTTTTCAAGTATATATGCAATTCCCTTTTGAAAATTACTATTAAATCTGCTTCAACCGCCCTTTTAGGCAGTGGATTCCAGATCGTAACAACGCACTGCATAAAAAAGATTCTCCTCATAAAGTTTGTACTGTGCTAGGTTCAGGACTGCAACACTCAGTCCCAGTGGGTATTTTTCATTAGTTGGCTCGCTGCTTAATAGTGTTAGTAAATCTACAGCATATCGGAGAAGATAAAGTGGACAATTCATTGGTAGAAAGACTCGGGGAACGCAGTTAAACCACAAAATGCTTCCTGTTCATAATTTAGTGAAAAAGTTCAGCCCGAGTACAAATCAGGATTCTCACTTTGCTCCCAGGCTAGGAGGAATTTCACTCACTTTGTGAACCGATAAAACTATTACTGTAGCTGGTCGCTGAACAACTGTACCTTGGTATTTCAAACAATTACAGAGCTATTTTTCCCCATAAACTTTTGTGCGAAATGGGCTCAGACCGAGACCTGGCGATGCCTCGTGTGGTAGAACAGCCCACTGACTGACTGTCTCGGCTCGCACATGGAGAACGGCCACTGTGATGAGGCGGCAGTCAGTCAGTCAATGGCACGTCCATAAAAGCAGGAGTGTGCTTTTTCATTGGGGGAAGGAGGGAAAACTGTATGAAAATGGGTTTGAAGTTTTATATAAAGCTGCAGAGAATTTAGATAATTGGCAGCCTAAGAAAAGCCCTCAGTTTTCACCACTAGCCAGGAAACCAATGCTGACTGAGCAATTTTTCATTCATCGTGTTCTTATTTTTCTAGATTTGCAAGGGTCTTTCTAGTGTTAAACTGGAAACCCCAATTATTGGCCTCACATTATCCAGCCACGGACAGCGAGCGTTAAAACCAGGAGGGCCAAGGAGCGCACAGCTCGACAGGGAGACCTTGAATACTAAACTAGTGTGTTCAGACTGTGTGTGACAGGGATTTATTTCTGTGGCTGGAGTCTCAGCGACTGTCTGTCAGTATTCAACTGACCTTCGATACCAGAATGAGAAAGGACCTGCATTTATATAGCGTCTTTCACATTCTCGGGACGTCCCAAAATGCTTCACAGCCAGTGATGTACTTTATTTTCAAGTCCCCTCACTGCTGTTTTGTAGGCAAAAAATGGCAGCCCATTTGTGCACAGCAAGATCCCACAAACAGCAATTGAGACAAATGAGCAGTTCATCTATGTTTGGTGGTGTTGGTTGAGGAATGAATGTTGGCCAAGACACTGGGGGGGGTGGGGGTCAGTATTTACCCAGGGCCTGAGGGGGGGGGTCACCCAGTGCCTGAGTGGGGTGGGGGGGGGATCATCCATGGCCTGGGGGGGGGGGAATCATCCATGGCCTGGGGGGGGGGGGAGATCATCCATGGCCTGGGGGGGGGATCATCCATGGCCTGGGGGGGGGGGGATCATCCATGGCCTGGGGGGGGGGAATCATCCATGGCCTGGGGGGGGGGGGATCATCCATGGCCTGGGGGGGGGGGGGATCATCCATGGCCTGGGGGGGGGGGAATCATCCATGGCCTGGGGGGGGGGGGGATCATCCATGGCCTGGGGGGGGGGGGGGATCATCCATGGCCTGGGGGGGGGGGGGGGGATCATCCATGGCCTGGGGGGGGGGGGGGGATCATCCATGGCCTGGGGGGGGGGGGGGGATCATCCATGGCCTGGGGGGGGGGGGGGATCATCCATGGCCTGGGGGGGGGGGATCATCCATGGCCTGGGGGGGGGGGATCATCCATGGCCTGGGGGGGGGATCATCCATGGCCTGGGGGGGGGGGATCATCCATGGCCTGGGGGGGGGGGGGAAATCATCCATGGCCTGGGGGGGGGGGGGAAATCATCCATGGCCTGGGGGGGGGGGGGGAAATCATCCATGGCCTGGGGGGGGGGGGGAAATCATCCATGGCCTGGGGGGGGGGGGCGGAAATCATCCATGGCCTGGGGGGGGGGGGGATCATCCATGGCCTGGGGGGGGGGAGGGGTGGTGAGTGTGGGGGGGGGGGGGTCGTTTACCCAGGGCCGGGGACGTGTCCCGCCTCTCCGGGCGCCGGTGCCTCAGGCCCGCGGTACCGCGGCTCCGACCTCTCCTCACCTTGAGTTTGACGAGCAGCTCCTCGCACTTGCGGAGGTTCTTGCGGCCCCACTCGCCCCTCAGCTGCTCGTACATCCCCACCGCCTGCTCCAGCTGCACCGCCATCGTGACTCCGCACTCGCACTACGGCAATCACCCGGGCAACCGCGCCGGCTTCGCGACACCGCCCGGCCCTCACCGGATATGGCGTCACCGGCCCGGCCCCGGCCGGCCGCCATGTTGGGAAGGTCGCTCCTTGCCAAGCCTCCAGCTCTTAAAGGGGCCCCTGCCTGAGGCACTGGCCTGCTTGCCAACTCTCCAGGAATAGCCCGGGAGTCTCCAACTATTGAAGATTAATCTCCTGGAGGCTGCTGTGAGCAAACCGAGAGAAAATTCATAGGGGGTGTTAAAAACAACTTTAAAAATAAAAAATTGTTTGAACGCTTTGTTTTATTCATAATAAAAGTATTGGCGATGGGGATAAAAAGCTGTTTGACTGGGTGGAGGCGGTGGAGACGAGGGGTCATGAGATGAAACTTCCAGGAATCCATCCTGCCGAGTCTGCCCGCTCAGGTGGGCGTAAAAGATCCAACTATTCGAAGAAGAGCAGGGGCGTTCTCCCCGGTGTTCTGGCCAATATTTATCCAACGTCACTAAAAACCGATTATCTGGACATTATCTCATTGCTGTTTGTGGGATCTTGCTGTGCGCAAATTGCCTGCCGCGTTTCCTACATTACAACAGTGACTACACTTCAAAAGTACTTTATTGGCTGTCTTTATTGTGTGAAAGGCACAATATAACTGTACGTCTTTCCTTCATACTTTGTTGATATCACCTTAGTGAATCTTTTCTCACCCTCTCCATGGCTTCTAAATCTGAGTTACAGTATATTATTTACTGTCATCTCTGATCCCCTGTCTTTCGCTGAGTTATTAAATCTCAGCAGCTGCTGCAATCGGAGTGATGCAGTTGGCTTCAGCCCTTGAGCTGGGGTCGCCAACTCTGGTTGAACGTAGTCCTGGAGCTTTCACCATATGACCTCCTGTCTCCATTTGCTCTGCCCGGTCAAACCAGCTCCAGGTAGTTTGATAACTGATAATGAAACAAAAGTGTTCAAAGAAAACGATTTAAAAAAAACCCCACCCAATTTTATTTTCTTCCCGGGTGTTGCTCACATCAGTGTCCAGAGATTAATCTTTAATTCCTGGAGACTCCAGGACAATCCTGGAGGGTTGGCAACCCATACCTTCAGCTAGGAAGTTGGGGGGAAAAATAAATCAACCGCAAGGGGAAAGTAGCTGCCTCAGCGAGAGTAAGATGGACAACTGGGCTGGCTAACTGTGCACAAATTGGAGCTCGCAGGGCATCGGGAGGAGAGCGTTAACAAAATCAATTCTGGAGGTCACAAAAGTGTGACGGTTTTAACCAACAGGCAGGGCTTTAGGACCTAGGAGAAACATTGCTGCCAGCTAAAGGACCAAACAGCAGGTTAAAGTTAGCGCCTGAAAAAAAAAATGCATAAATCAAGAGTAATCCTTCGTTCTCCAGGAACAAAGGTCTTTAGCGTAGACGCCGCCGCCGCCGCCGCCGCCACAGGGCAAGGTCGAAGTGGGTCTCTCTGCGATTAGTTGGGGGCTGAGCAGGCAGCGGGCTGGCTGCCCCTTTGACAGTGGGGCTGGTAATTGGGGCAACTTTGCCCTGTGGAGATAAGAGAACTTTCAACGGAGAGACGAAGAGACGGAGAGACGGTGGATGGAAGGGGCCGTGCTGGGGGCGCTCCGAGCCCTGGGGTAAGTGCGGCGGGGGGCACAGGGTGAGAGTTTCCCCCCCCAGTCGTTTCGGGCCTGGTTTTAATTCCTGGCTAAACGCTGTGCGGTTGAACGCAGACGGACGCTGTGCTGTCTATCCCGGTGCTCAGGTGCACCGAGAGGGTGTCCTTGCATCATCCACAACGTCAAGAAAGAAAGAACGAACTAACTTGCATTTCTATAGCTCCTTCCACCACCTCAGGACGTCCCAAGGCGCGTTCCAGCCAATTAAGTACTTTTGAAGTGTAGTCACTGTTGTAATGTGGGCAACTCGGCAGCCAATTTGCGCACAGCAAGATCCCACAAACCGCAACGTGATAATGACCAGATCATCTGTTTTAGTGATGCCGGTTGAGGGATAAATAATCGGCCCAGGACGCCAGGGGGAGAACTCCCCTGCTCTTCTTCAAAATAGTGGCCATGGGATCTTTTACGTCCACCTCAAGAGGGCGGACGGGGCCTCGGTTTAACGTCTCCTCCGAAAGGCGGCACCTCTGACCATGCGGCACTTCCTCGGTATCGCGCTGGGAGTGTGTCAAGGGAGCTGCTACGCGGGTCGAGCTTTCTCGGTCACCGACGCCGTTCTTGGTTTCGAAGAGATGGTGGGATCTTGCTGTGCGCAAATTGGCTGCCGTGTTTGATACGTTACAACGGTGACCGCACTTCAAAAAGTAATTCATTGGCTGAGAAGCGCCTTGGGACGTCCTGAGGTCATGAAAGCTGCGACATAAATGCAAATTCGATCTTTATATCTTTAAATAGAGAAGAATTAGCACAGAGGGAGTTAGAAAGGAGTCTGTTCCCATCTCTGGGATTCAGTATTATTGCCCAAAGGGTCCGTATTACTGCCCCTCATGTTGCATCCAGTCATCCGCTTCACCAGTGCTGCCTGGGGCACAGACTGATACCAAATGCAACCCATCCCTCTGATCAATGCAATCTGTAGGGTGGATAGAGGGTAGCAGTGTCGGAGATTAAATCTCCATCTCCAAGCAACGATCAAGTTCAGGCCTGTCACCCCGCAGCGTTTGCGTTCGGCCTGGTGCTCCGTTTCAAGTCTTTGCTGAGGCGAGTTCACCCCGAGAACTTTTTCAACGCTGTCGTCAATCAAACTGCTCACCAGGATTTCAGTGACGAGTGACGGTTTTGGAATTGCCATACCGCGTCCACTTGAACTGCGAAAATCACCCGGAACAGGCTCGAGGGGCTGAACGGCCTACTCCTGTCGGACTGGGCTCTCCCTGGTCAGAATCCCTCAGTCTGGCACCACACCCGGGCCCCTGCCATTGGGGATGAGCTGAGACCGACACTGGACACCCATACAAAGGAGGGGAGATTCAGCGGCTTGCGTCTGGGTGTTTGTTTGAGTGATTCCCCTCATATTTAAACCCCTCCTCCTCCTCCTCCTCCGTACCCCTCCGGCTTTCCAGTGGCACTGGGCAGAATGTCCTCAGACCGGGAATGGAGGAGTGAGGTCCTAACGAGAATTAAAGGATTTGTTTTAAACGATAAGGTGAAATCCGAGCCGGGCCGACACAAGATGGGTGTCTTCGCTGAACTGTGCTTTTTCCCCCTATCCCCTGTTTCAGGTACACTGGGCAGCTGGTGGAAGAGGCCGCACTCTCCCGGGCGCTGGAGGAGGGGCCGGGCTGTATAGATTTCACCGCCTTGTGTTCCTGGCTGGTGTCTGAACTGAAAGCTGTGTCCCAGGTGGAGGAATGCGTCACCACGGCAACAGGTGAGAATTTCGAGCGGAAAATAAAATTCCCAATCTGGAAATAAAAAGTTGGCACCAGTTAAAAGTGACCATGAAGCTGCCGGATTGTCCTAAAAATCCCAACTGGTTTTAGTAGTCCCTCTAATTCTGGCCTCTTGCCCATCCCCGATTTTAATCGCTCCACCATTGGCGGCCGTGCCTTCAGCTGCCTCGGCCCTGAGCTCCGGAATTCCCTCCCTAAACCTCTCCGCCTCTCTCTCCTCCTTTAAGACGCTCCTTAAAACCTACCTCTCTGACCAAGCTTTTGGTCACCAGTCCTAATATCTCCTTATGTGGCTCGGTGTCAAATTTTGTCTGATAATCGCTCCTGTGAAGCATTTTACTACGTTAAAGGCGCTATATAAATGCAAGCTGTTGTTGTAATGCCCTTTTAAGGAAGGAACCTGCCGTCCTTACCCGGTCGGGGCCTACAGGTGATTCCAGTCCCACGACAACGTGGTTGACTCTTAAATGCCCTCTGAAGTGGCCTGGCAAGCCGCTCGAGGGCAAACTAGCGATGGGCAATAAATACCGGCCTTGCCAGCAGCGCCCGCATCCCGAGAATAAATTCAAAAATTCAGAGGCCGTTCTAGATCCTCGCTGCGGTTTAAAGGGCGGGAGGGCGGGAGGGAGGGAGGGAGGGAGGGAGGGAGGTTGGTGAAGAGGGGCCTGCTGGCAAAGCCCTTGTTCCGTTACAACTTTGGTGTGGAGGTGAATTTGGGACAATTCTACAATGGGACCTGTGTCAGAATCTGGCAGCTTCACTGCGAAAGAAAAGCCAACGGTCCCAGTAGCAACCTTATTTTTTTGTGCAACGAGGAATTTTAGTGCTGAGGAATTGAGCATGTTTTAATTTCAGTCACTTGGTGGCAAATTCAGCTCTCCCAGGCTAGGTGCAGCACAGTTAGGTACAGAGTACGGCTCTCACTGGACTGTTCTATTGTGTTCTCCCAGGCCAGGTTCAGCACAAGGCAGAGGGAGCTTTACTCTGGACCTAACTGAGCTGTACCTGGCCCGGGAGAACGCAATAGGACAGTGCAGAAGTCGCCCTAATCTGAACCTATCATGTTCTCCTGTTGATAGACTTGTTAATAAAAGTTACGCAGACCCCAGGGAAGCCAACAGTTATTAATAAGTTAAATGGGCGCTTACTTAATCCCTGGTTACAGTGTAATGAGTAATTGCTGGGGTCCAGACTTTGAATCAGCGCAGGGGACGGTAAGTCAGCCGTATCTTAATTTTAAAAACATACATTAAAGGCCTGGGTCCGTTTACAAAGTGGTCAGAATGTCGTGTTAATTTTCAAACAGAGCTGGAAGGTATCTGGCTCGGTGAGCCAGCAACAGTGGCAGGAGTTCTAGATGCTGCAGGGACGGAGGGGGGGATGTTAGGACTTAATGACGGGTAAACGGACTTTAACGAGATGTGAACAGCTGCTGGAACTGGACAAAATAGCCAGTCCGCTCAATACGGTTTAAGAAAGAAAGAATTTGCGTTTATATAGCACCTTTCACCACCTCAGGACGTCCCAAAGCGCTTTACAGCCAAATAAGTACTTTTTGAAGTGTAGTCACTGTTGTAATGTAGGAAACGCGGCAGCCAATTTGCGCACAGCAAGATCCCACAAACAGCAATGTGATAATGACCAGATAATCATTTTTTTTTAGCAATGTTAGTTGAGGGATAAATATTGGCCAGGACACCGGGGAGAACTCTCCTGCTCTTCTTCAAATCGTGCCATGGGATCTTTTATGTCCCCTCGGTTTATCGTCTCATCCGAAAGGCGGCACCTCTGGCAGTGCAGCACTCCCTCAGTACCGCACTGGGAGAGTCAGCCTGGATTTTGTTCTCAAGTCTCTGGAGTGAGGCTTGAACCCACGACTGTCTGACTCAGAGGCGAGAGTGCTACCCACTGAGCTACACCTGTCGGGCTTGGTGCCTTTGGTAATGGCAAATGGCCAGCGCCATATGCCCGATATAGGCAGTGATAAATGGGGACGGTGCAAGTAGTGGGGACTGTATTGGGAGACGGGCACCTGCTGACTAGTGGGTTCTTCCTGTGCACAAAATGGACCTCAGGTTTGCCCTACGTAACAACAAAAGTAATTCGAATTAAGAGCAGGAGTAGGCCATTCGGGAGAGCAGTAAGGTTGAAGAATGGAGTTATGAATGGCCTAGACTTTTGACTGATCGCCTTTGGTATTTACACAGAACTATCACTTAGGAGATTAAATGAACGGGGTCGATTTGTACATGGCCTCCACAAGGGACTGGCTATATGGGCTGAATGGCCTTTTCTAAATCCGATCTGGTTTAGTAACGGATTCCGTTTCCTAGGTCCTGAAGATAAGGAAACCTTTCAGCTGGAGGTCAGCGGCCTGGTCAATGAGCTGCAGTGTCCCTATCGATCTCTCACCACTGGAAACGTGACCTCCAGGCTGACCAACAAGGAGAGCTGCCTCCAACTGCTGCGTAAGTACTGCCGACAGTCCTTCGGGGAGTGTACGTCACCCGAGAGATTCACTGCTGTGCTCTAAACCCTGAGGAGGAGTTAATTTGTGCAGAAGTGCAGCTAACTGTACTCTGCTCTCCAACAGGTCTATTGTGGGGCCCGTGCGCGGTCTCTGTGGGGCCCGTGCGCGGTCTCTGTGGGGCCCGTGCGCGGTCTCTGTGGGGCCCGTGCGCGGTCTCTGTGGGGCCCGTGCGCGGTCACGGTGGGTATGTGCGCAGTTGGTTATCCTGGGTGTATATGTGTGCCACGTGTATATGTTCTGTGACATACCAATGTGTAAACTTTGTACACGGCAAATAAAAGAACTGAGGAATTCTCTAAAAGTCGGGGGAGTGGGAAAATGAGCCGATGTCTGATATTAATCCATATGAAATCGCGCTCTCTGTATATTATATCACAGGAGGTTTGCTGAATGCCGTTTAGCTCCATGGTGTTCGAGAGCAGGAGACTGGGCTCTATGTCCTGCTGAGTGATAGCTGTATTCACTGGATCCAGTTGCCTGCTCTTGTGAGGATCCTCCAACATCAACCAAGCCCACTTATGTCGCGGCTTTAACGTAGAAAAGTCACCCCATGGGCCTCACGGAGACGCAATAAAACAAAATGGATGCCAATCCAAAGAAGGAAGGATCAGGATAGGTGACCAAAAGCCAGCTTTTAAGGAGGGCCTCAAAGCAAGAGAAGGTGGTGGAGAGGGGTTTAGGGAGGGAAAGAAAGACTTGCATTTATATAGCGCCTTTCTTGACATCCCAAAGCGCTTTACAGTCCATGAAGTACTTTTACAGTGTAGTCACTGTTGTAATGCAGGAAACATGGCAGCCAATTTGTGCACAGCAAGATCCCACAAACAGTAAATGAGATAAATGACCAGATAATCCGTAGTGATGTTGGTTGAGGGATAAATATTGGCCAGGACAACGGGGAGAACTCCCCTGCTCCTCTTCGAAGTAGTGCCGAGAGGGCAGACGGCACCTCCGGCAGTGCAGCGCTCCCTCGGTACTGGGAGCGTCAGCCTGGATTACGTGATCAGGTCTCTGGAGCGGGACTTGAACCCACCACCTTCTGACTCGGAGGCGAGAGTGCTGCCCGCTGAGCCACGGCTGGCCCCTCGATTCCAGTGCCTGGGGGGCCTAGGTGGCTGAAGGCACGGCCGCCAATGGTGATCGAAGGGAGGTGGATGCACGAGAGGTCAGTAGGTCGCGGGGGGCGAGGTTCAAACGGATGACTTGTAATCTTCGCAGCGATGCTTAAAACGAGGGACTGAGCGAGCAGGTCTGAGCGAGTGTTTTACTGACCGTCTCCTGTCGGCCTGTGACCGCGCACTGATTTGGGAGCCCAGCCTGCTCGTTTTTTTTTGGTTTTAAATTTAGTCCATTCTGATGTATCTCGTTCTTAAAAAAAAAAATTTTTTAACTGGGCCCAGTCTGTGAGGCACCGTGCTCTTTTTGATCGGGAATTTCGTTCCGAATGGTTCTCTCGCTGTGCTGCGCTTGTCATTTAACAGTCGTAAAAATAAAAGGACTTTGTGACACCGCGTGGCTGTATTGTGACATTGAAAGACCTGTTTCTGAATGGGACCTGTTTCTGTTGCTAGGTAACAGTTAGCGGGCGATCCATGCACTTTGATCGGGAGGGCAGGTCACAGATGGGAAGTGGGCTGTTGGAAGCAATCTCCTGGATGTTCTAGGATTTCTCCCGACTGGGACGTGATCAGACCAATAAATTCTGCTCGGTTTTTTCTGGTGAATCATTGAAATTACAGCACAGCGGGAGGCCATTCAGCCCATCGGGGCCAGTGTCCGTCTTCAACCGGAGCTGTCGACTCCCGACGCCATTTCCCCATATCCTTTTACGTTCTTCCATTTCAAATACTAAGGTCCCAGCCCTGGCTCTCGCCTCTGAGTCAGAAGGTTGTGGGTTCAAGTCCCGCTCCAGAGACTTGAGCACAAAATCTAGGCCGACGCTCCCAGTGCAGTACCGAGGGAGTGCTGCACTGTCGGAGGTGTCGTCTTATCGGATGAGACGTTAAACGTCTGCCCTCTCAGGTGGACGTAAAAAAAAATCCCACGGCCACTATTTCGAAGAAGAGCAGGGGAGTTCTCCCCGGTGTCCTGGCCAATGTTTATCCCTCAACCAACACCTAAAATACTGGTCATTATCACATTGCTGTTTGTGGGAGCTTGCTGTGCGCAAATTGGCTGCCACGTTTCCTACATTACAACAGTGACTATGCTTCATAATGTACTTCGTTGGCTGTAAAGCGCTTTGGGACGTCCTGAGGTGGTGAAAGGCGCCATATAAATGCAAATTCATTCATCCTTACTTAATTGGTTTGAGTGGCTTTGGCAGACGCCTTGGAACAAATTGCCTCACTAACCCCCTGCCCGCCTCCCGGCTGTGCAGTAGCTCGGTATCAGGTAGGTGGGGTGCAAAGGAGGGTTTAACATGGGGTGGAAACTGAGGCAGACTGTAAGCTTCAGACGTAAACAGTGATTTTCGAAAATTAATAAATGCTACGGCTTGAAAAATTGAGCCTTCGTTCACTGGGGCGGAAAAGTCTTAAAGGGGTATCTAATCGAGCTCTTCAAAAATTATAAAGTTTGAGAGGGTAAACAGTGAGGGATTGTCTCCACTGATTGGTGAGGAGGGTACAGACTGAGGATAACAACTTGAGGAAGGAATTTAGAGGAAATGCTTTCACATAGAGGGTTATCCGAGCACGGAATGCTTTTACCACAAACAACTATCAGGACAGAGCCCAGAACATCAGTTAAAGGGGAATTCGTTAAATATTTGAAAAGGAGGAACGTAAAAGGAGTTGGGGATAGTGCAGGTACGTGGGATTAGAGGAGACAGCTTCAGTTGAAGGGCTAGCAGCGATACGGATGTGATGGGCCGAACAGCCTCCTGTGCTGTACTTGCTCTGATTCTATTAACCTCTATCCAGGGTATAAAACCTTGTTCAGGAATGGAGGGGAATCTGATGCTAATTATTGTGACCACTGCCGCACTTTTGTTTGAGATTTCAGACTTGTGCTTCCAGGTGTCCCTCTGCCGAAGGACCAGGGATATAGAATCATACAACACAGAAGGAGGCCGTTCGGCCCATCGTGCCTGCGCCAGCTCTTTGAAAGAGCTATCCCATTAGTCCCACTCCCCCCGCTCTTTCCTCATAGTCCTGCAAATTTTTCCTTTTTAAGTATTTATCCGACTCTTTTTTGAAAGTTATTATTGAATCTGCTTCCACCGCCCTTTCAGGCAGCACATTCCAGATCACCGCCTAAAAAAAATTCTCCTCATCCCCCCCCCGCTCTGATTCCTTTGCCAATTATATTAAATCTGATTACTGACCCTCCTCCCAGTGGAAACAGTTTCCCCTTATTTACTTTATCAAAATCCTTAATAATTTTGAACACCTCTATTAAATCTCCCCTTAACCTTCTCTGCTCTAAGGAGAACAATCCCAGCTTCTCCAGTCTCTCCACATGACTGAAGTCCCTCATCCCTGGTACCATTCTAGTAAATCTCCTCTGCACCCTCTCTAAGGCCTTGACATCCTTCCTAAAGTGTGGTGCCCAGAATTGAACGCAGTACTCCAAATGAGGCCTAACCAATGATTTATAAAGGTTTAGCATAACTTCCTTGCTTTTGTACTCTATGCCTCTATTTATAAAGCCCAGGATCCCGTATGCCTTTTTAACAGCCTTCTCCACTTGTCTAAAGATTTGTGTACGTACACCCCCAGATCTCTCTCTTCCTGCACCCCCTTTAAAATTGTACCATTTAGTTTATGTTGCCTCTCCTCATTCTTCCTTCCAAAATGCATCACTTCACACTTCTCTGCATTAAATTTCATTTGCCATGTGTCTGCCCATTTCATCAGTCTGTCCATGTCCTCCTGAACTCTGTTACTCACTGTTTGCTACATTTCCAAGTTTCGTGTCATCTGCAAATTTTGAAATTATACCCAAGTCCAAGTCATTAATATGTATCAAAAAGAGCAGTGGTCCTATTACCGACCCCTGGGGAACATCACTGTACACTTCCCTCCAGTCTGAAAAACCGTTCATCGCTACTCTCTGCTTTCTGTCTGCTGGCTAATCTCCTGTCCACGCTGCCACTGCCCCTTTAATCCCATGCGACAGTGTAACGGATACGGTAACTCAAGCTTTACCGGCTGGTGGGTATCTGTGTGCCGTGGGGTGCCAACTGACGGGTGTAACGCTGATTTTGGTTTTCAGTGTTCCTGAGCTCGGAGCTGCAGGCAGCCAGGCTCCTACATGCCAGGCAGCCCTCGCTGGCACAGCGCGAAGCGCCAACGGGCGCTGGCGACAACGATGAAGTCTTCGGAGAACTGCGGGCTCTGTGCCAAGCGCTGGGCACGGCTGAACCCACCCGAGACGTCCCTGTGCCGCAGCTCTTCATAGACCTGGAAACAAAAGTAAGGAGGCCGGGCCATGTAGGAGAGAACGGCGGATCGATCGGGACTAAATTTATAGAAATGATCGTCTAGTATTTTGTGGGAAAATGTTCATCGTGGTTTTAGCCCCATTTATTTGCGTTGTTCGTGGTTCATGTGTCACTCGGAGAGTCGTGTGTAGATCAGAGCGTTAACGTTCAGCGTGCTGGGAATGTTGCTTTAAGAGTGTCCTGGGATCGCTGTTAAGCAAAACACGTGGATTACTGATTTAAGTATGTAACTGGGGAGATCAGGTTGCGTCAAAGCAGGGAGTAAAAGATGCAACTTCTGTAACTTGCAGCCTGTGTGTATTAATCTGTCTGTAGAAAACACATGCACGTACACGCACTCACGTACACACATGTACAAACGCACACGCACTCACGCACACTTCACATGGATCGCCTTTTTTTGTTTGGGTGTGTCTAATATTTAAAAGCCGGGAGCGGCTTGAAGGGCCCCTCTTCTGTCCCGTGGAACGCACGTGTTTAACATGTTTGTATTTCAGATCCGAGACGCCAGTTCCAGATTGCCGCAGAGCGGAGTGGGGAAACCCTTGCTGAGCAAGAGCCTGGAGCCTGCCCAATGGGTAGAGATACAGTAACGTCCGCCGTGTCTGCCCTTTAGTTAAGAGAGGGATAAATGGCTTCCATTCTTTTAACCATTTCCAACCCAATCCTTCATTTGTCCCCTATAGAGCTTCTCACTTGCCTATGAACCTATCTGTGCCAGCTCGGGCTAGTGGGGGGAGGGAGCAGCCATGATGGCAGTGACTGGTGGTTCCATATGAGGGACGGGGACTGGGGTGGGAGGGGGGGCGGATTTCAAAGGGAGTCCCCGTGGTGTAAAACGGCACTGCGTCGAGATGTGCAGAACCACCGGCTGCCCAGTGATATCGGCATCTCCTGGCAATTGGTGCCCTGGCCATTTTCAGCCTTTCTGTAGCCTTCAAACGGCTGCAGTTATATCCTTTTTTAAAAATTAATTCCTGGGATGTGGGCATCGCTGGCAAGGCTGGCACTTATTGCCCATCCCTAGTTGCCACTTGAGAAGGTGGTGGTGAGCCGCCTTCTTCTTGAACCTCTGCAGTCCGTGTGGTGAAGGTTCTCCCGCAGTGCTGGTGGGTAGGGAGTTCCAGGATTTTGACCCAGCGACGATGAATCAACGGCCGATATATGTCCAGGTTGGGATGGTGTGTGACTTGGAGGGGAACGTGGAGGTGATGGTGTTCCCATGCGCCTGCTGCCCTTGTCCTGGGTGGTGGAGATCGTGGGTTTGGAAGGTGTTTGTAAAGACTTGCTCTCCTCGGACCTGTGTGTAAGCTGGTGTCCTGATGACTGTGCGCTGTAACGGACCGTGCTGCGGGGGGGGGGAGGCTAGGGTTTCCCCATGTGGTGGGTTTCAAATCCTTGTGTTCAGCTCCCTCTACGGCCTCCCTATCTCTGTAACCTCCTCCAGCCCTACAACCCTCCGCGACCTCTGAGCTCCTCCAACTCTGGCCTCTCTCGCATCCCCTACTTCCATCGCTCAACCATTGGCGGCCGTGCACGATGGGCCGAACGGCCTCCTTCTGTGTTGTATGATTCTATATCCCTGGTCCTTCGGCAGAGGGACCTGGATACACAAGCCTCGGCCCTAAGCTCTAGAATTCCCTCCCTAAACCTCTCCGCCTCTCTCTCCTCTTAAGACCCTCGTTAAAACCTACGTCCCTGACCAAGCTTTTGGTCACCTGTCCTAATGTCTCTTTGGCTCGGTGTCAATTTTTGTCTGATAATCGCTCCCGTGAAGCGCCTTGGGACATTTTATCATGTTAAAGGCGCTATATAAATGCAAGTCTGTCTCACCCAGCCTGTCAGGACGCAGCAGCGAAGGGGAAAAGTGCAGTTACGGGCACAGCCCCAAGGAGCGGGAAACTTTTTAGGAAAGAAAAGAAGAAAGACTTGCACTTATATAGCGCCTTTCACGACCTCAGGACATCCCACAGCGCTTTACAACCAATGAAGTACCTTTCGAAGAGTTGTAATGTAGGAAAAGTGGCAGCCAATCTGCGCACAGCAAGATCCCACAAACAGCAATGTGATGATGACCAGATAATCTGTTTTAGGTGTTGGTTGGGAGATAAATATTGGCCAGGACACCGGGGAGAACTCCCCTGCTCTTCTTCGAATAGTGCCATGGGATCTTTTAGGCAGACAGGGCCTCGGTTTAACGTCTTATCTGAAAGACGGCACCTCCGACAGTGCAGCGCTCCCTCAGTACTGGCACTGGGAGTGTCAGCCTAGATTCTGTGCTCAAGTCTCTGGAGTGGGACTTGAACCCACAACCTTTTGACACAGAGGCGAGAGTGCTACCCACTGAGCCACGGCTGGCACTGTAGGAGCAGGAAAGCGCAACAAGGAAGGAAAATAAACACAACGAGGCTGAATTGAATGGGCCTCAAAGGCTTGGGGCCTGGACATGTTCTATGGGGTGCAGTTTGGACAACCTTGCCCCAGAGGTCCTGTGATGTCAATGGGAGTGTAGTAAAGTAGTACTGCCACTAGAGAGAGGAATTCATTTGGCTCAATGAGGAAACTTAGACTCTTTTCAAATGCCTGGGCCTGAACACGTCTTTCTGAACTGCCGAGGCCTGGACCTGTGTTTTTTTTTAATATTCATTCTCAAGATATGGGTGTCGCTAGCAAGGCCGGCATTTATTGCCCACCTAGGGATGCCAACGTATTCCTGGAGGTTTCATCACATGACCTCCCGCCTACAACTGCCCCACCCGGTCAAACAGCCTTTCTTCCCCCCCCCCCCCCTCCACCCCTCCCAATTGCCAATATTCTCATAACTAATAAAAGTGTTCAAAGAAAATGAAAGAAACCCACCATTTGTCTTTTTTAATGCTCTTATGATTTTTTTTCTCCCGGGTGCTGCTCGCAGCAGTGGCCAGGAGGTTAATCTTTAATTCCTGGAGGCTCCAGGACAATCCTGGAGGGTTGGCAACCCCTAAACCCATCCCTAGTTGCCCTCGAGAAGGTGGTGGTGGGCCGCCTTCTTCTTGAACCGTTGCAGTCCGTGCGGTGAAGGTGCTGTTAGATGGGGAGTTCCAGGATTTTGATGCTTGGGGGTTGGATGAAGTAGGGAGGGAGGAGGCTCGTGTGGAGCATAGACCAGTTGGGCCGAATGGCCTGTTTCTGTGCTGTAGATTCTATGTAACTCGGTGTAAGCAGGGAGTGTTATCATTGCAGCTCAGTACGTCTCCCACCCACTAACCCTCGGTGTTCTGTGCCTCAGGAACAGCTGGAGGAGATCCATCGAGCGATGTGCATCGAGTACGAGTGTCGCAGGCAGATGTTGATCTGTCGCCTGGATCTGACGGTCCAGTCGTTCCACTGGTCTGAGAGAGCACAGGTTTGGAGTCTCTTGATGGATTCGCTTGACGAAAATGTCGACTGCCTTAAAATAACTGCCGGCCGTAAACTAGACTAGAAACAGGTCTCTTGAACCGAGGAGGTCAGTGGAATGCTGACCCTGCTCCGGCCAGCGACGGAATCCCTTTTTTTTTTAAAACAGTTTTTATAAACCTATTTTCGGTAAAATTGTGGGTTACAGCACCTGTTGCATGATGGGATTGATTCCAAAATGGTGGTGGTAGCACCTTATTTGGGAAGATCAGTTCCATAACAGGATAGGGGAAGAAAGGGACTAAAAGGGTTAAATTATGAGGCTAGGTTGCTTAACCTTAAAATTAGAGCTCGGCCGTTCAGGGGTGATGTCAGGAAGGAACTTCTTCACACAAAGGGGAGTGGAAATCTGGAAAACTCTCGCCCAAAAAGCTGTTGAGGCTGGGGGTCAATTGAAAATGTCAGAACTGAGACTGATGGATTTTTGTTAGGCAAGGCTATTAAGGGTTACGCAACCAGTGCGGGTAGGTGTAGTTAAGATACAGATTAGCCACGATCTAATTGAATGGCAGAACAGACTCGAGGGGCTGAATGGCCTCCTCCTGTTCCAATATTCTTATGTCCCGAAAGTTTAAAACTGATTGATTGATTGAATCCAGGTATCAAATCGCTCATTTTACTTATGGTATATTGTTCCTTTTTAACAGGTATGTAAAGCTGGTGGCATTTCTGTGTCACTTTCTCTGGTTCTTTAAATCGCTGTGGAGAAGTTGAGCTGTATTTAAAACAATAATTCTTTATTTAGAATATCTTTGCTGGCTGTCTCGCTGCTCTCCAGCTCCCAAAATAGCTGGCGCTATATGCACATATATACAGCACATCTGTACAGGTGTGTGCTCAGCCTATGCTCTAGATTGCACTCTGCTCCACCAATATCTAAGCTTATTTGGCCCAGTGATTTCCCATGCTACAATTTTGTTTGAAAGAGGGGAGGGAAGATCCCACAGGCTCTGCCTGAGTTCCATTCTCCTTTAGTGAATTGATCTTATGCCACACTGTATGCGATTCATCTCCAGGTAATCGGGATCTCTACGCACATAAGAAGACTTGCATTTCTATAGCGCCTTTCATGACCTCGGGTCATCCCAAAGCGCCTTACAGCCAGTGAAGTACTTTTGAAGTGCGGACGCTGTTGTAATGTAGGAAATGCGACAGCCAATTTGCGCACAGCAAGCTCCCGCAAACAGCAATGAAATAAATAAGAACATAAGAAGTAGGAGCAGGAGTAGGCCATACGGCCCCTCGAGCCTGCTCCACCATTCAATCAGATCATGGCTGATCTTCGACCTCAACTCCACTTTCCCGCCCGATCTCCATAACCCTCGATTCTCTTAGTGTCCAAAAATCTATCAGTCTCAATCTTGATTATATTCAACGACTGAGCATCCTCTGGAGTGGAGAATTCCAAAGATTCACAACCCTCTGAGTGAAGAAATTCCTCCTCATCTCAATCCTCAATGTCTGACCCCTTATCCTGAGACCATGCCCCCTCGTTCTAGACTCTCCAGCCAGGGGAAACAGCCTCTCAGCATCTACCCTGTCAAGCCCCCCTCAGAATCTTATGTTTCAATGAAATCACCTCTCATTCTTCTAAACTCCAGAGAGCATAGGTGACAGGCCCCTGAATGAGGATTGTTAAATCAGAACAGACAGGGGATTGAACATGGCCTGTGTGCCATTCCCAAATAAAGCATCAGGAGGTGCTGTACAACCATCTTCTGTTTATGCAGTGGGACAGGCCTTGTTGCCGTGACGCCCTGTACAAGCGATGCTTCACCACTCAGCATCTTGCGTCTCTGTCCCCGGTTGTTCACGGCCAATGTGGATTTAAAGGGTTTTTCCCTGTCTTTTTTTTAGCAACACGGAGCTGAGATGGATCGGCTATCCGAGTCTCTGTGGTGGGACCTCAGTGCCAGGACGAGCATAACCCTCGCCCACCTGCTGGCTGCTCGGGAGGACCTGTCCGTAATCACCAAAACCACCAGCGAGAGCAGTCGGGAGAAAACTGCCTGCGCTATCAACAAGGTAAGAGGCAGGTCCCAGCGGGGGACCGGGGGGAGGGAGGCAGGTCCCAGCGGGGGACCGGGGGGAGGGAGGCAGGTCCCAGCGGGGGACCGGGGGGAGGGAGGCAGGTCCCAGCGGGGGACCGGGGGGAGGGAGGCAGGTCCCAGCGGGGGACCGGGGGGAGGGAGGCAGGTCCCAGCGGGGGACCGGGGGGAGGGAGGCAGGTCCCAGCGGGGGACCGGGGGGAGGGAGGCAGGTCCCAGCGGGGGACCGGGGGGAGGGAGGCAGGTCCCAGCGGGGGACCGGGGGGAGGGAGGCAGGTCCCAGCGGGGGACCGGGGGGAGGGAGGCAGGTCCCAGCGGGGGACCGGGGGGAGGGAGGCAGGTCCCAGCGGGGGACCGGGGGGAGGGAGGCAGTACTGCCAGGGAACTGGGCGGGAGTACATGCATGGCATGAGGGGCAACATTGGCAAAGAACTGGAGGGCTTGGCAACTGGGGGCAGTGCCCGCAGGAGATGCACAGGGTGTCTTTCCGGCATCTTCTGTTTTTTATGTAAAATCGCACACTTAAAGGTTGACGAAAGTGAGGACTCATCATCACTCTTAAACTACTCCGAGACTCCCCTTTACACTCTGGAGCAGCCCTCCCTGAGACCGGTGTTTCTGTGTGCACTCGCTGAAACAAATTAGTTTAAACGAAGCATTATCCTCACTCTGACTCCTTTATAAAGTGTTGACGGTGAAAGGCTATAACGGCGAGAGTCTTTGGCGACGCATTCCCGAATTAAAACGCCAAAAGTTCAACTTGTTGTTCTTAACTCGATGGATTTGTGAGTCCAAATTGGCGTCCTTCACAGACTCTGTGCCAAGAGCTGTGATCCCAAACAGAGTTTTCCTCAGGGCAGCAGTCAGGCACTTTGCAGATAATGTAGCGCAGATTGACGGGAGCCAGAGCTCTGTCTGTGTTGCCCCACACGGGGAGCGCCTGCTTTCCTCCTCTGATGTATTTTATTTTGCAGGTGGAGTGAAATTACTACAGGGCCCAATAGTTCCATTAAAGCTGTGTTTAATAGAGCTTTCTTGCTTCCCCAGTGCACGCTGGGAAATTACCACCCCATAAATAGCCGTTCCAAATTCTCTAACTGGACAGCAAAGGTCCTGCCAACATCCCACGGACAGGCACTGAGCACAGGCCCGGTGAAGGGAAGGTGGGCAGGGAGAGCTGCACTGCCGGAGGTGCCGTCTTTCGGATGAGACATTAAACCGAGGCCCCGTCTGCCCTCTCAGGTGGACGTAAAAGATCCCAAGGCACTATTTTGAAGAAGAGCAGGGGGAGCTCTCCCCGGAGCCCCGACCAGTATTTATCCCTCAACCAACATCACTAAAATCAGATTATCTGGTCATTTATTTCAGCGCTGTGTGTGGGATCTTGCTGTGCGCAAATTGTCTGCCACGTTTCCTACATCACAACAGTGACTACACTTCATAAGTACTTTGGAATGTCCTGAGGTGGTGAAAGGCGCTATATAAATGCAAGATCCTTTTTGTTGCTCTTGGGTCTCCTCAGTCAAAGGCGAGGTTTGACATTGTGGCATTTAGACTGTTCCCTGAGAGAATGTTTCCCGTTCCTTGGTTTCCCAGATCCTGATGGGCCCCGTCCCGGATCGAGGAGGCAGACCGAGTGAGATTGAGGCGCCGATGCCCACGTGGGAGGGCAGACGCAGCGGGGGCGGGGGCAGAAGACAGAAGTCGGGGGGCAAAGGACGTAAACACAGGTGAAGCTAACCTGGAAGCCCCCCGCCCCCCGAGGAGCGAGAGGATCTCCGTTCCTACAGGCCAGGCGTGAAAAATCGAAATGAATCTGAACAATCGGGATTACGGGAGCTGTGGATTTGGGAAGTCCCAGCGTGAGTTAAATTGATGTGAGCACTGGAGCGATAAAGAGTCCAGCACTGGAAGTGATTGAGCGACTGACGACTTCTGCCCCGCCATCAATCAGTTCAACGTGTGGTGGCTATTTGAAGCACACTGACTAGAGTGGGGGCAGGAGGAGGTGGGTCGAACTGCCCTGCGCTGTATAACCCACCCCACCTCACCTCACTACAATGAGGCCCTGGTTTCACACCCGAGTCCAGTAAAGGGACGGACGCCATCCGGGTGATTAGAAATGGATTGAGTTGCGGGGGGAGCAGAAAGTAACGCTCGTGTTGATACGGTGCCTGATCACAGCTTCGAGGCGTCTGAAATTGGTTCATACTCTGATTGATGATGGGGTGCAAAGACTCTCCTGTAGGCTGAGGCTCTCAGTTCAGCGCAGTTCCATGTTACCCGCTGGCCCACCATGTGGAGTCGTGCTCTTATTTTTTTTAAAATTCTGTTTCGGTCTTGTTGATTTTGATTGTGAATGGCCGGAGTTTTGTAATCTTGTTGCTATTGGGGCCTTTTCTGTTCTTTCAGCCAATATGTGTATTGGGGAGGGGCGGGGAAGGAAGGGGTTGTGTTCGTGCCCAGATGGAGAAAGCATGAATTCCTTGCTGGGCAGCTGATTGTGCCAGTGCCAGTGCCAGTGCCAGTGCCTGTACCATCCTCTGAGTCCTGCCGGTTTCTTTACTGGACCCTCGCTGAGGAGGGAAACATTTGCCAAGTTTCTGTAACTGTTCTAATTTTATAATTTTTTTGGGGGGAATCTCCAAGTGCTTGCTGGGACTCGAGCTGTTTTTGCACTGATGAAGGACGCTGGGAAATTTTTATTTTTAAAAAGAATTAAAACCAAATGATCCCCGGTTCTGTTTGTCTCGGGTTTTTTTTGTGGGGGAAATGTCACAGTTTTAGGGTTTCTATGCTGGATATTCGTGTGGGTGTCACCAGTCGCCCCTATAAATGGGCCATGTGTTCACTATGATCTGGAGTGCACCCTTTTGCCAATCTTTATTCAAACAATAGTATGACCAGAGCTTATGACATAAAACCTTACTTTGCATTCTGGCTATTGAATTGCTGACCGATGAATTCTCCTCTCTTTATGGAAGGCAGACTGAAATAGCGCTTTAGGGAGATGAAGTACTGTTTTATTTACATCAAGCGTGGATTAACAGTATTCTGTTTTCACAGTGAGAACTGATGATGGAGGAGCTGGTGATACCAGAACTGAGAGGTTACAATAATCAGGACAGGCTGATCAGGCCGGGACTCTATTCTGTGAAGAAGAGAAGGCTGAGAGGTGACCTAATAGAGGTCTTTAAAATTAGGAGAGGGTTTGATAAGGTAGACATGGAGAAGATGTTTCCACTTGTGGGGAGACTAAAACTAGGGGTCATAAATACAACATAGTCACTTATAAATCCAATAAGGAATTCAAGAGAAACTTCTTTACTCAGAGAATGTTTGAAATGTGGAACTTGCTACTACAAGGAGTAGTTGAGGTGAATAGCGTAGATGCCTTTTAAGGGGAAGTAGATAAGTACATGAAGAGAAAGGGTTAGAAGATTGTGTTGAGGTCATAAATATAAAATAGTAGCTAATAAATCCAATAGAAAATTCAAGAAAAGCTTCTTTACCCAGAGAGTGGTGAGAATGTGGAACTCGCTACCACAAGGAGTAATTGAGGTGAATAGCATAGAGGCATTTAAAGGAAAGCTAGATAAACACACGAGGGAGAAAGGAATAGAAGGATATGCTGATAGGGTGAGATGAAGTAGGGAGGGAGGAGGCTCGTGTGGAGCATAAACACCGGCATAGACCAGATGGGCCGAATGGCCTGTTTCTGTGCTGTAAATTTTATGTAATTCTACATGTTTTGCTTTCCTACTGGGCTCTGGAGGGACAGTGTGATCTGTCATGTAAACCCTCCCCATGTCCCTGTACCTTACAGCTCTATCTCTGAATGAAATTGAATCCTTGCTCTGTGTGTGTCTGTGTGTGTGTGTGTGTGAATTCCATCTGAAAATGCCCTTCTGGTAAAGGTGAAGGCCCAGAGGAGCCGATTGCCTTGGCGGGGGTGTGTGTGTGTGTGTGCGTGCGTGTGTTCACCACAGCGCTGGGACTTCTGAACACTGCTGCAACACACAACTCAGATCACATTGTGCAATATTAGTAACAAACCCACGAGAAATCTGGAGGAAGTGGGGTTGTCTGTTCTGGTATTGAAATATTTTAAGTGACTTAAAGCTTCCAATTACACAGTGGACAGAACGATTACACATAGGGACATGGTCCCAAATAGCAAGTGCAGTAACTACAAGCACTACTTTCACTCACATCTCACACGTACACACATATACACATACTCACGTACACACACACCCTTACATAATTTTGTGTGCATGTACACATACACTCACACCCTCGCACACACCCCTTACACGCACACTCACCACACTCACTATCACACTCACGTACTCACCCCCTCGTGCATACATACTGTCACACACACACAACCCCTTCCTCAATCACACCTGAGTTTTTCTGGTCTGTTGGGCTCATTTCTACACCAATTAAGCCACAGGCTCAGTCTCTGCACAGCTTTCTGATGTCTTTCTTTCTTGGCCAGACCCCAGAGAGTAGACAAGTGGGATGTATTTAATAGTTCAGAATTTATTGGTATCTGACATGCCAACAGTGTTTGAGAGTTCAGAGCAGTCGACACAATCTTTAAATACGTCCTGTACATATTTACATTGAGAACAGTCTGAATTTGGTGCTGAATTCTTTCACCTGGGAATCTCTGCATTGGGAGGGGAGAAGGATTTCTGATCAAAAGCAATCTTTGCACCATTGTGGCTCAATTCGGGGACTTTGAATTCTGAACCTTGGCAGTAGTATCGAGGAGTGATTCACGGGAAGGAGTGATTGATTGAGTCATTGGAGTGATTGACAGGAGTGACTGGTTCACACTCAGGGTTTAAGAAGGCCAAAAACAACAACTGCCAAGGTGCTTCACAGGAGCGTTATCAAACAAAGGCCATGATTATAACCACTGGGACAATTCTTGTTAGATGCGTGAATGGTGGAGGCAGTGTGGTGTCTGATTGCAGTACGCAACGGGGGAGTGCAGGGCACGTGTACAATAAACCACTCCTGATAATGGGCACTGTAACATCACTCAGCCAGCTCTTTACCGCCTAATCCAGCATCATCTGCTGGGTCTCCTTCACATACTTCACTGTACCATTGACGGCCGTGCCTTCAGCTGCCTTAAGCTCAGGAATTCCCTCCCTAAACCTCTCCACCTGTCTCTCCTCCTTTTAAGACGCTCCTTAAAACCTACCTCTTTGACCAAGATTTTGCTCACCTGTCCTAACATCTCCTTATGTGGCTCAGTGTCAAATTTTGTTTGATAATCGCTCCTGTGAAGCACCTTGGGACATTTTATTACTTTAAAGGCGCTATATAAATGCAAGTTGTTGTTGTAACTTCACACCAGAAAGGACTAAGAGACTTTTTTTTAAAAAATCAGTTAAATAAGTTTTTTTTTCGATATATTTTTGTCACTCCTTCATTGACCTGGTAGTCAAGTCACCTTTGCGGTTAAGAAGCCTGCCAGAGGCTAATGTCAAATGTCCCTTGTAACCAGCTGTCGTAGACCACCCAGGCATGACTCTCCTCTCTAATTCTCCAAAGCCCCCCCCCCCACTCCTCCCTTCACTGGGAGACCCTGGAACCAAGTGGAGAAGGACATGCCTAGTGCTCAGCCTCTATCACCCGCTGTGCTCGCTGACCTACATTGGCTCCCGTTCTAGCAACGCCTCATATTTCAAATTCTCGTCCTTGTTTTCAAATCCCTCCATGGCCTCGCCCCCTCCCTATCTCTATAACCTCCTCCAGCCCTACAACACTCTGAGATCTCTGAGCTGTTCCAATTCTGGCCTCTTGCGCATCCTCGATTTTCATCGCTCCACCATTGGCGGCCGTGCCTTCAGCTGCCTAGGCCCTGAGCTCTGGAATTCCCTCCCTAAACCTCTCCACCTCTTTCTCCTCCTTTAAAACCTGCCTCTTTAACCAAGTTTTTGCTCACCTGTTCTAATATCTCCTCATGGGGCTCGGTGTCAAATTTTGTTTGATAATCGCTCCTGTGAAGCGCCTTGGGACGTTTTACTACGTTAAAGGCGCTATATAAATGCAGATTGTTGTTGGTGTCTTGACCTGAGTTGTTAATAAGAACCGAAACTTCAGAACCCTGACTAAATCTGGAATATCTCCAACCCAATACTGGCTCGTACTTTCCCCAGTCGGCTTGGCATTCAGGGATTTTATATTCACGGTTCCCGATCGGATGAAGTGATTCCTACCAGGATCTGAGAAACGTGTTGACAAGGCGGGGTTGCTATGGCAGTGATGCAGGAGTGAATACAGAAGACCCGACGAACTGGGAACAGCGTGAAGCAAAGCTCAAGAAACGCTCTTAAAGTCAATTTTCCCGCGTGCAAACAGGACAGTAGAAAGCAGGAACCAATTGCGTCTTCAAGTGACGATGCATTTATATAGCGCCTTATCTCGCAGTGTTTCACATAATGAATTACTATTGGACTGTGGAGACCGAGGTCAAAGCAGCAGCCAATCGGCACCAACAGCAAGGAGGTGAACGATTGGTTGATCTGTTTGTTTGCCAGTATTGGTTCGGAAAATTTGATGAGAAATCTCAATCCGGGAAAGATAAATTGCCTCATGAAGTGATTGACCTGTGAATAATTTGGAACTGATTACCAATACAGCTCCTTGCCTCTTAATTGCCCAAAGCGTGAAGGGATTGGACACGGAGAGATAACAGGCACCGCGTTGGCCATCGTGCCCAGTTAAAAAATCTTCTGCTGGTGACTTTAACTCGTCGTTAACCAGATTAATTTTAAACACTTTGTTAAAACAGCAGGCAGGAGAATTTCACGTTGACCCACGTGTACGATTATCGAGGTGGGGGGAGGGTTTGTCGAGTCTCCATGAATTGAAGATTAATCTCCAGGACTCTGCTGTGAGCAACACCCGGGAGAAAATTCATACGGGCATTCAACAAAATTTCCTTTGAGCATTTTCGTTGATTAAAAAAAAATGGGGGGGGAGAAAAGGCTGTTTGACTGACAGTCAAGAATCATCCAATCGGGTGATGAAGAAGCCGTGAGCTTTCCAATCGGTGCGGGGAGGCGGGGCTCCGCGAGGATAGACGTGTTGGGCGACCAATGGCGGGGACGGTTGGAGATCGTGTGATGAAATCACCACGGATTCGTCCAATCAGAGTTGGCTGCCCTCGGGGGTGGGGGAGGAGGCAGAATCCACTGGAGGTTGTCAGACATGGGCTTGTGTGGGAGGTGTGGGCTTGAGCAGCCAAAAGACATTTTCCCATTCCAACCGTTGCCTTTGTAGCTCGATAACCAATGGACTACAAATATCACACCAGCAGAATGTTAAACCCAAATGTTTTTCACGACGATAGCATTTAACTCGCACTAAAGAGCCGTCGTGTGTGGCCATTCGCTTTAAGCTTTGGCGGCCCGTTGGCAGACACACCCTCTAGAGGATGGCCCAAGAACAGTTCGGGCCTCTCGGCTGCGAAGATGTGTGACCCAGGAAGGGGGGTGTGACCAATACGGGGGCGACACCTGAGCCCTTCATTGGGGGAAGAATATTCTCGGCCAAGAACATCAAATTTTTAAAAAAACTCAATTTCATTTTGTGGGACACTGGAGCATTGAATGTCCCAAGAGATGGTGAGGAATCTGTAGAAGACTCTGCAATTGAAGTACTGTGTGCAGTTTCTGGTTCTTTATTATAGAAAAGG
Organism: Heptranchias perlo; assembly: GCF_035084215.1. Lineage (NCBI taxonomy): Eukaryota > Metazoa > Chordata > Chondrichthyes > Hexanchiformes > Hexanchidae > Heptranchias > Heptranchias perlo. The sequence continues at coordinate 11,277,093 of NC_090365.1, forward strand.
CAGCACAGCCATGGGAAAGGCGCAACGTGCATTGACTAAAATGATACCGGGGCTAAACGGCCATAGTTGTGTTGAGAGACATGAAGAACTGGAGGAGAGACGGTTAAGGGGAGGACTAATAGAAGTTTTATTAATTCTAATAAGACCACACTTCAGGAAGGATGTCAAGGCCTTGGAGAGGAGATTTACCAGAAAGGTACCAGGGATGAGGGACTTCAGTTCGGTGGAGAAGCTGGGATTGTTCTCCTTAGAGCCGAGAAGGTTAAGGGGAAATTTTATGAGGGGTTTTGATAGAGGCAGTAGGGAGAAACTGTTTCCACCGGCAGGAGGGTCGGTAACCAGAGGACACATTTAAGGTAATTGGTTGAAAAAAAAAATGCAGGGGGGAAACGAGAAATGTTTTTACGCAGCGAGTTGCTATGATCTGGAATGCGCTGCCTGAAAGGGCGGTGGAAGCAGATTCAGTAGTAACTTTCAAAAGGGAATTGGATAAATACTTGAAAAGGAGAAATATGCAGGGCTGTGGGGAAAGAGCAGGTGGGAGTGGGACTAATTGAATAGCTCTTTCAAAGAGCCGGCACAGGTATGATGGGCCGAATGGCCTCCTCCTATGATAAGTGTTCAAAATCATGGGAGGGCTTGAGCGGTGAATAGTGAAAGATTCTTTCCACCATTCGGTTAATCGGTAAACTCAAGATTAATTCTAGAAGCATAAAGGGACAGACTAGAATTTTTTAATGTAAAATGTTACTAGAAGATGGAATCCATTGCCCTAAGTGCCGATTAAAGATCAGTAAATCCTGCCAGTTAGAAAACACGAAAGGAAAAAATAATAACGGGAGGATTGGTAACGCAGAGAAGTTATGTTAAACTTGTATAGAACCTTGGTTAGACCACACTTGGAGCACTGTGCACAGTTCTAGTCTCCATATGGATATAGAGGCATTGGAGAGGGTGCAAAAAGATTCACAAGGATGAGAGGAAATACTTATCAGGAAAGACTGAACAGGCTGGGGCTGAGAAGGCTGAGCGGCGACCTGATAGAGGTCTTTAAGATAATGAAAGGGTTTGATAGGGTAGACATAGAGAAAATGTTTTCACTTGTGGGGGAGTCCAAAACTAGAGGTCATAAATATAAGATAGTCGCTAATAAATCCAACAGGGAATTCAAGAGAAACTTCTTTACCCAGAGAGTGGTTAGAATGTGGAACTCGCTACCACAAGGAGTAGTTGAGGCGAATAGCATAGATGCCTTTAAGGGGAAGCTAGATAAACACATGAGGGAGAAAGGAATAGAAGGATATGATGATAGGGTGAGATGAAGTAGGGAGGGAGGAGGCTCGTGTGGAGCATAAACACTGGCACAGACCAGTTGGGCCGAATGGCCTGTTTCTGTCCTGTAGTTTCGATGTAACTCGATGTAATCCTGAGACCATAACACATTTTAGGCCCAAAAAGCCTACTCCTTTTTGATTGGTCTCGACCCTATCTACCCATCATATTTGGGAGTAAGTTACCGGGGACAGCCACTGCAGTGGACAGTCAGGAATGATTCTGGAGAGAGAAGAGATTGAGAACACATGACGGGTAAGATGAGGGTGAGATCAATCAGAAAGGACTAGGCTTCATGGGCCTAAAACGTGTAATGTTCTTGAGGGTTGCCAACCCTCCAGGATTGTCCCGGAGTCTCCAGGAATTCAAGATTAATCTCTAGGGCACTGCTGTGCGTAACATCCGGGAGAAAAGTCAGAGGCGTGTTAAAAGAAATTGTGTTTTGTTTTCATTTTCTTTGAATGCTTTTGTTTATTAGTTATAAACAAATTGCAGATGGGAAAAAAGGCTGTTTAACCGGGTGGGGCGGTGGGAGGCAGGAGGTCATTTGATGAAACCTCCAGGAGTACGTCCAACCAGAGTTGGCAACCCGACATGTTCTTGACTTGTGAAATCCAATTCCCCTTTGAGCCAATTTATATGGTCAGATCCAATGCCCTTCCCATGTGATTTAATCCATGTGTTCAGTTCATGACACGTCCCTTATCAAGTTCAAGAATTTAAAGCCCTTAAAAAAAAACTTGCATTTATATAGCACCTTTCATGACATCCCAAAGCACTTTTGAGGCATAGTCACTGTTGTAATGTAGGAAACAATTTTGTGACACAGTAAGCTCCCACAAACACCCATGCAATAATGGCCAGATCATCTGTTTTAGTGATGTTGATTGAGGGATAAATATTGGCCCAGGACACGAGGGAGAACTCCGCTGCTCTTTTTTGAAATAATATCACGGGAGGGTAGAGAAGGCCTCGGTTTAACATCTCATCTGAGAGACGGCACCTCCGACAGTACGCGAGGACCTGGAGCAGGACTCGAACCCACGACCGGCCGGCCTCAGGAGGCGAGCGAGCGACCCACTGAGCCACGGCTTAGTCTTGAACTCGCTTCAGTCCGTCAATGTCATCACAGCCAAGCCTGATCCTGAGTAGTTATCGAGGAGTAAGTGTTCAGCTTTGACTGGACGATTCTTTTGGGGGTGGGGTGTAAAATGAGGGAAATAAATTGTCTGAATGATCGCTCGTTAAACTGGGGAAAGAGAGAAATTGGAAAACATTTGCAAATCTTCCCTTTATCTGGACTTCTTGGTACAATCATTGTCGCAGTGAGGCTGCTATCGAGGCATGTTTCCAGGACACTCCCGGCGAGCTCTTCAATATATTTAACTCCCCCGCCAGGGGAGCTCTCTCAAACTCCATCGTACTCAGCACAAATTAAACACACAATAAGGCAGACGTCGCAATTTGAATGGCCTCACGAGAGTGTTCCCTTTTGGGTCCAGACTGATCACAGCAAATTTAATATAAATCAGCTACCAGTGTGAGGTCATCGCAACGCGATCCCAGGAGGGAAACGTGCCTTTATTTAGGATCTTTCACATACTCAGGACATCCCAAAGTGCTTCACAGCCAAAGAAATGCAGTCGCTGTATTTTTTTTTTTGCGTAGCAAACATAGCAGCCAATTTGCACAAAGCAAGATCCCACAAACAGCAACAAGATTGATGACCGGTCAATCTGTTTTGGTGGTGTTGCTTGAGGTATGAATGTTGGCCAGGATACCGGGAGAACTCTCCGTCGGAAAAAGTGCCCCCAAGAAGTCTTTTGTGTCCACTTGAACATCTCATCCAATAAACGGCACCTTCGACAGGGCAGCACTCCCTCAGTACTGCACTGGATTGTCGGCCTAGGTTATGTGCTCAAGTCTCTGGAGTAGGGCTTGAACCCATGGACCTTCTGACTCAGAGGCTACGAAACGGGCACGAGCTGGCACAGAGACCCCTGTGAGTGCACAGGGTGAAGGCACAGAAGGAGTGGGAACTAAAGTGTGGCTAGTTTTTAAAAAGTGCTTTTCCTGCAACATATCTGCTTCCAGGACCTCTCACTCTGACCAGCACTTGTAGGATCCAGCCTTTCAAACTGTTCTCGGCCGAATGTCATTTAAACTCTTTCACCGTGACTTGTAACATCACTGAGGATTTCATTCCAAGCCTTGAGATTTTGTGGATTATTTCTTTTACAGTAAGGCCTGTGTTTATGAAGAGACAATGGGCTAGATTTTTTCATCCATGTGGTGGGTATAAACTTATTCATTACTTCCCTTTGAGCAGGGTATTAATAGGATAAGAGGCTGAGTAATCTGACCTAATACTGTCTGGTGGCTTCTTTCCATAGTTACTGATGTAAAGCTGGTTAACTGGTAACCAGGTTAGTATGGCCACCTTAATTAATATCCATTAACTTATACTTCAATTTATATCCATTGTGGATCACCAATCACTTTGGTAAAATACGTCCTGTCCTGGTGAGGCCAAGAGGTGAACCGTGATGGACGCAGGAGGAAACTTAGCTGATCTCAATCAGGCAGAGGTGTGACCTTTGGCCCGAGGCTCCTAGGGCAAATCAGCCATTGTTCCCACTCCCAAATCCTGTCCCGCACGTGTGAGTGTATCGCGGGAGGACGGGACTCGGTGTGACGTCTCTCCGAGATCAAATAACCTCCCGACACTCTCGGTGAAGGTTGGCCACTTTGGCGGGGTCTCAGGAGGGCGGGGGTCAGCGACCTTCGGGTGGGGGAGGGGGAAGAACAATTCAAAACAAAAAAAAGTGGAAGCCAAGGAGCAGACAAAGGTCACCATGGGCAGGAGTTAGGACCCAGTCTGTCTGGCCAATACCCACTGGTGGGCAAGTCACTATTGACAGTAGAATGACTATAATTGGAGCAATCTAGCCCAGTGTCTGAGTTTTGTTCAATTTTGGATAAATGACATTCTGCCCAGACTTTCTGATAATCCCCGGTGTTCACCATAAGATCGATGCGGTTAATGTCATGTTTCTGTTCACTGAATATCTTAGCTTTCCAATACATTGACACTCATTTGTGCACTTCCTGTACTGATCCGTCTCGACACAATTCCAGTTCTACCTGAGTTCCTTTCGTCTCGATCTGACTCGGGGAGAGGACAAGGCCGGAGAGTCGCAAAAATCCCGCTGCTGCACAAACTCTTCTGAAGTAAAGGTCAAAATTCTGGCGGTGACCGGAAACACGGCATTTAGTCTGACGCATGAGCTGGGAGCGCTTGATGCTGTCACTGGGCCTCGTGTAAACTAGAAACCACCCGTTTCTCACAGGCCACCCCTCACCCCGCTGAATTCCACAATCAGGGCGTGAGAAAGAGCTCAGAATGCTTTGGGGCTTCAGCCCCTGCAGGTTCTCCGAGGTGAGATCGTCTTCTTAAGCGACAAAGTACAAAAGAAATGGAAGAAGATTATCACGTTTGTGCTCAAGTGCCAATGTTTTTATAATTTAATTAGGTGCCGCCCCCTGCAGCCGCTCCCCGTGTCACCTGCTGGATGATGCAACCAGTTCAGATTTTGGAGTCCTGTTGTACGTGGAGATTGTCCATCTGTTCCAGAATAAGGGTGACCGTCGGTTGACTGAGGGGCTCTTGCCTGCTTTTCAGGGCTTCAATCTCCTCCTGCATTGCGCTGACTTGGTCCTGAAGCCTGGCATTCTCTTCTTCGAGGCTCACTTTCAACTTGTGAAGACTGTCGTTCTCCGTCGCAAGCTGGCTTCGTTGCTACAGCAACGAAGGTGTGTGGGGGGGGGGGGTCAGAAAAACCAAGAAAGGTATTAATGTCCAGGCTCAACAAACGTGTACGCAGAGCGCGCTAACCCTAGACTAGCAGGATAGGGAGGGTCACTTGTTACCAGGCAGAAATGAACTGTGAGATCAAAAGGGCCCAGGTAACAGTGCTGTAACCCTGGTGCTACTGGGCAGCATCACACTACAGCTGTAATGGGTTAAGGGAACAATCCTTCTCCCCTCAGCTTATACAACCAAACGTCACCAGTGTAGAAAATTTGCCATTAACAAATAAAAAGGTGAAGATAGTTTTAGGTGCAGAGTGTTAGACTCCCATTGAGATGGCCTGTGAGCTCTGGGGTGGAGTTTTGGGCTCCCATTGAGATGGCCTGTGAGCTCTGGGGTGGAGTTTTGGACTCCCATTGAGATGGCCTGTGAGCTCTGTGATGGAGTTTTGGACTCCCATTGAGATGGCCTGTGAGCTCTGTGATGGAGTTTTGGAGTCCCATTGAGAAGGCCTGTGAGCTCTGTGGTGGAGTTTTAGACTCCCATTGAGAAGGCCTGTGAGCTCTGGGGCGGAGTTTTGGACTCACATTGAGACGGTCTATAGCTCTGTAATGGAGCGTTAGACTCCCATTGAAAGGGCCTGGTAAATCTGGGGATAGACCCATTGAGAGATAGGTCAGCTTAAGTTCCAGCCTTGACTTTCGTCCAAACTGTTCTGCCCTTCATAGCAAATTTTTGCAGTTCGATTAGTTCTCAAGAAGATAAAATTCACAAAACCTAAGTCTCACCAGCCAGGGAGACAGGAGACACCAGCAACACGGTCTTTATATTTTTTGTCAAATAAATCAGATAAATTACTCACCCATGAAATATACTGGAAAACCAAACTATCCTTAACACTGAGTACAGGGGTGCAAGTCAGTCAAGCAAACCCTCATCTCCAGTCAGGCTAGAATTTAGAAAATTGTTTCTCCCTACACAGTGGATGTGTGGGACACACTGCCAGCAAGAGCAGCTACTGCTGAGTTCATTAATTGGGAACATAGGAATTGCTGGACGAGAAATGTCCAAAGTCCATCTAGTTCGCCGTCTACCATCCTGGTAGTCGCTTGATACAACGATAATGGAGTTGTTGTCTAATCATAGCAATCAATCTCCATCTAGTCTACAACAGACCCAGACTTCAGGAGGAAAACCCTCAGTGGTGGAGAGCTTTGGGAACCATAGGTCCAAAGTCACCTGTTCCTCCTGAGCATGCTACACGTACTTCAGAAAGAAGCTGGATAAATAACTGATTGGAGGTTATTGGGATAGAGATGGAATGAGGTGATGAATGACTCCATCCCGCCACACTGGTGGGCAGGAGTTTGGTAAGTGGAACAGATGGTCATTCTTCAACACTGGATCAAGTAATTACTGTGCAACTTTATCAGCCCCTCCCAATCCCGAACACAAAATGGAAACTCTCTCCCTCTGGCAGTCCCCCAGGGTCGAGGATGACTTGGTGGAAGATGCCTGCGCGTGGATTCTTTTAACGTGGGGTGGTCGTTGCTCACCGACCACCACACGGTCCCAGCGGAGCGAAGTCTTGGCCCAATGAAAAATCCGAGACAGTTGGAGACACAAAATGCAAAACAGGTCACGAGGGAGTCAGGGTTACTCACCCTGATTTTGCTCCTCCTCAATGGTGCAAAGCCTAGCAACCACTGGGCATCTCCCAGTGGGACCATGGCTAAGGTTGGGGAGTCAACCTGAGGAGGACCACAGGATCCAGCTGCCCACCCTACCACTCTGCCCAGTGCATTCGGGCTCCAATGGGAGGCCAGACGAGTAATCGGTTCCTTTCACATTCTGGAATCCCTTCGTGTACTCCCATGTGCCATCCAGCCCGCACACACCAATCTCACCTGCTGCACTTCCTGTAGTCTCTGCACCCACTGCTCACATTCTGGCATTCCCTGCTCCTCGTAGTGAAACTCCTCCTTCCTGTTCAGGTGAGGCTGCCAGGACTTGGAGCTTTGCAAGTCGGATTTTACAACTGTGGATCCCCTTACAGTAAAGTCCGTGTCCAGATTAGCTGGGTCAGTCTGCGTGGACCTGTTTGTGACCGTGGGTTTTATCCGAACTGAAATCTTCTGGTTGAGGTGACCCATCAGCACAATAGTACGGTCCCTGCCATCGTCACTGTGCTCAGTGCTGTCACTATGAGGGTACATGAATATGTCGTCATCATTACCTACAGGGGCAAGCAAAAGAAAAAAAGTTAACTCATTCAGGTCCTGTTGCAAATGATGATACGTTGTCCAATGCTAAGTTACTTTGTAAGATTGGAACTAAGAGACGAGAACGAGGGGTCACAGTCTCAGGATATGGGGTGGAACATTTAGGACTGAGATGAGGAGAAATTTCTTCACTCAGAGGGTGGTGAACCTGTGGAATTCTCTACCACAGAAGGCTGTGGAGGCCAAGTCACTGAATATATTTAAGAAGGAGCTGGATAGATTTCTAGACACAAAAGGCATCAAGGGGGATGGGGAGAGAGCGGGAATATGGTATTGAGATAGAGGATCAGCCATGATCATATTGAATGGCAGAACAGGCTCGAAGGGCCGAATGGCCTACTCCTGCTCCTATTTTCTATGTTTCTATGTAATGCTTGAATTTAGAAAGTGCTTTATCACGTCAAATGTTTCTCAACACTTCACACGATGAATTAATGGATACAGTAGTGTAGTTGTTATGTTACTGGACTAGTAATCGTAGAGGCCTGGACTAATAATCCAGAGAACATGAGTTCAAATCCCACCATGAGTTTGAGAATCTGAATTCAGTTTAAAATTCTCATCCTTGTTTTCAAATCCCTCCCTGGCCTCGCCCCTCCCTATCTCTGTAACCTCCTCCAGCCCTACAACCCTCCGAGATCTCTGAGCTCCTCCAATTCTGGCCTCCTGCGCATCCCCGATTTTCATCGCTCCACCATTGGCGGCCGTGCCTTCAGCCGCCTGGGCCCTAAGTTCTGGAATTCCCTCCCTAAACCTCTCTCGCTCTCTCTCTCCTCATTTAAGACGCTCCTTAAAACCTACCTCTTTGACCAAGCCTTTGGTCACCTGTCCTAATATCTCCTTATGTGGCTCGGTCTCAATTTCATTTTTCAAAATCACTCCTGTGAAGCACCTTGGGACGTTTAAAGGCGCTATATAAATTAAAGTTGTTGTTGTACCAGTTAAAGTGACCTTGAAGCTTTCGGATTGTCATAAAAACCCAACTGGTTCACTAATGTCCTCGAGGGAAGGAAACCTGCCGTCCTTACCCGGTCTGGCCTATAGGTGACTGCAGTCCCCACACCAAGGTGGATGACTCTTCACCAGGGCAGTTCAGGGCAACTAGGGATGGGCAATAAATGCCGGCCTTGCCAGCGATGCCCATGTCACAAGTATGAATTTTTTTTAAAATTACTTTTGAATTGCAATGATTATTGTTATCTCGATAAACAGTACACTAGCATTGTCCTCAAAACAGCATTGGTCTCTTGGTCTGGTCTTTTTTTTGGTGGTGTTGGTTGAGGAACGAATGTTTGGCTGTGACGTCAAGAGGAACTCCCTGCTGTTCTTTGAACAGTACCAAGAGACCTTTATCATCCACCAGAACACAGAGACAGGACTCTGGCTTAATATCTCACCCAAAGGATTCTTAAAACATGCTACTTTTAACAATTTAAAAAAGCTTTGCATCTCACCTGCCTCACCTCATTTCCTCCATTCCCTTTTCTCCGCCACGATTTGATTCTTTAACCTAAATTCTACTATTTATCGTGATTATAATAATATCGCCGGCCTGGATCTTTCTCTGTATCGCCCACCTTGTTTGAGAACTTATCCATGTAAGTTTACACTGGTTGAGAACTTGTCCCAGAGTAACTCTGTGTGCTGTCGGGAAGTGCCATCCTATAGCTGAGACGTTAAACCGAGGCCCCGTCTGCCCTCTCAGGTGGACGTAAAAGATCCCAAGGCCACTATTTCGAAGAAGGACCGGGGAGTTCTTCCCAGTGTCCTGCCCAATATTTATCCCTTAAACCGACATCATTTTAAAAACAGATCATCCGGTCATTTATCTCATTGCTGATTGTGGGATCTTGCTGTGCGCAAATTGGCTGCCGCGTTTCCTACATCACAACAGTGACTCCACCTCAAAATTACTTCATTGGCTGTAGAGCGCTTTGGGACGTCCTGAGGTTGTGAAAGGCGCTATATAAATGCAAGTTCTATCTTTCTTTAATCTGTGACTTTGTCGGTAAAATCTACTTGGAACTCAGCTTCTCTGAAACTGCTTTATACGCGATTTGGAGGCCGAGGAAGTGGCGCTAAAATCACATGACTTCCTGCAACTAACCACACGGGCACGAGGACCACTGCAGAAAAAACACTGCCTCTGGAGCCTGAGTGCAGAGTGGCACCACCAGCGTTTGCCCACCAGAGGGCAAAAGAGCCCACAGTATGTTTCACATCTTTCAGCATTGCTGCATCGACCCCTTTGGGAAATGGTCTGTCAGACTTTGTTTTTTTATGTTGGGCAGCGCACAACGTGAATGGCATTTTTTTAACGAAGCAACTCAAGGCAGTTTCTTCTGACCAGGAAACGAAGATTTTTACAAACACCTGCCAAGCTTCTCTCATCTAACAATGATTAACCTTTAATTCACCTCAGGATGTCCCGTATGGAAAGAAAGACTTGCATTTATATAGCGCCTTTCATGACCTCCCAAAGCGCTTTACAGCCAATGAAGTACTTTTTGAAGTGTAGTCCCTGTTGCAATGTCGGGAATACAGCGGCCAATTTGCGCACAGCAAGATCCCACAAGCAGAATTGTGATAATGACCAGATCATCTGTTTTAGTGATGTTGGTTGAGGGATAAATGTTGCTCAGGACACTGGGGAGAACTCCATTGCTCTTCTTAGAAACAGTGGATCGTTTACGTCCACCTGAGAGGGCAGACGGGGCCTCGCTTTAAGGTCTTATCTGAAAGACGGCTCCTCTGACAGTGCAGCACTCCCTCAGTGCTGCACTGGGAGGATCAGCCTGGATTTTGTGCTCTAGTCTCTGGAGTGGGACTTGAACGCACAACCTCCTAGACAGAGGCGAGCGTGGTACCCACTGGGGCACGGCCGTCACCTGACACAAGAAGAAAGACCACATAAACAAAGCATTGGACACTGGACGAGGACAGGGGCTGGACTGGGCTTTGCTACAGCTTACAGAAGAATCGTCTACCAGGCTCACTGTCTGGACTTGTGTGTGTAGAAAAAGTATGTTGGTGAGGTACGGGAGAGACATCACCTTGGTTCACAGGAGCCAGGTGAGGAAGGGAGAAACTTGGTGAGGGGTGCGGGGATATAGGGATCAAATAAAGACAGAAAATAAAAAAAACTTATTGGGAAGCTAGATAAACACATGAGGGAGAAAGGAATAGAAGGATATGCTGATAGGGTGAGATGAAGTAGGGAGGGAGGAGGCTCGTGTGGAGCATAAACACCAGCATAGACCTGTTGGGCCGAATGGCCTGTTTCTGTGCTGTAAATTCTATGCGTTTCTATGTAACTTAAACTTGTGTGTGCTTTTCACATCCTTCGGATGTCTCACAGCTGTTCACAACTGGGTGAAGGAAACTCCTACCAATTACTCGAAGCTAAATGACGTCAATGATCACCTGGTAACTCAGTCAAACACTAATCCCGACTGTGAGCCCGGAATAGTCAGGTGTTAGTGGAGGGTAACCGCGAAACCGACAGAGCTCGTGAGATTAACAGATGATGCAAGAACGACGAGAAACACACAACAGATACAGCGGTCCTGAACTATCAGGGTTCAGGTAATCATCAGAGAGAGAGAGCGAGAGAGGTGTGAAAGACTCCAGCTACGTTGGCTGGTGTTAAAGTGAAAAACACAAAAGAGAACAGGGGAAGAAGTCACATCAAATGCAAAGTTTCTACTCAGCCATATGCACTATCATTGTTCTGGATCAGATACATTTACTAAGAATGGGAGTGTCATAATGAGAGTGCGCCTAAAAGGCCTTTTCTGATCTCTGCAACCTCCTCCAGACGTACAGCACCTCACTCCAGCTCTTCGTTCTTCCGACTCTGGTCTCTTGTACACTTCGCCCCACCATTGGCGGCCGTGCCTTCAGCTGCCTCGGCCCCTCGCTCTGGAATTCCCTCCCTAAACCCTTGCACCTCTACAAGGCTTCGATAGGGAAGATAGACAGTAACTATTTCCTCTGGTGGGGGGAGTCCAGAACAAAGGGGGCATAACCTTAAAATTAGAGGCAGGCCGTTCAGGGGTGATGTCAGGAAGCACTTCTTCACACAAAGGGGAGTGGAAATCTGGAACTCTCTCCCCCGAAAAAGCTGTTGAGGCTGGAGGGCAATTGAAAATTTAAAACCGAGATTGATCGATTTTTGTTTGATAAGCTTCTGTTCTCAAGATAAGAGGTCGGCCATTTAGGACCGAGATGAGGAGGAATTTCTTCGCTCAGGGGGTTGTGAATCTTTGGAATTCTCTACCCCAGAGGGCTGTGGATGCTCAGTCGTTGAGTATATTCAAGACTGAGATCCATGGATATTTGGACACTAAGGGAATCAAGGGATATGGGGATCGGGCGGGAAAGTGGAGTTGAGGTCGAAGATCAGCCATGATCTTATTGAATGGCAGAGCAGGCTCGAGGGGCCGAATGGCCTACTCCTGCTCCTATTTCTTATATTCTTATGTAAGGACGTTAAGGGATATGGAACCAAGTAGCAGGTAAATGTAGTTGAGATACAAATCAGCCATGATCTAACTGAATGGGGGAACAGGCTCAAGGGGCTGAATGGCCTCCTCCTGTTCCTATGTTCCTCCTTAGAACCCACCTCTTTTCAATCCTCCTATGATCTCCCCCTCCACTCAGTGTCCATTTTTTCTTAAACACACCTTGGGATCTTTTTAAACTATGGGGAAAGTGCAGGGGGAATGGGACTAATTGGGGAACCCAAAGAGCCGGCACAGGCATGATGGGACGAATGGCCTCCTCCTGTGCGGTAACTACTATGATACCATGATAGAGGAGCACTATAAAGGCAAGTTGTTGCTGTGGTAAAATAATCTGGGATTGTAAGGGGAGGGCAGCGGGTTCAAGTGTATCGAGATTACACCGGCAATCCCAGGCGGACGTGGTCCTGAACATGGAGGCGAGAGATGTTTCTCCCGAGGGGGCGAAACCCATGGGGAATGTCCCCACTTCCATTGGCCAGAGCCGGAGAGTCTCAGGAGCGAGTAGCCCACCTGCTCTCATGGTCAGGCTGTGGTGTCTGTGCGTGGGGGGAGGGGAACGGATCAGAAAGAGTTGATGGAGCAAATATATCAATACCAGCAGACCTCACGGTGGGTCAGTGGGTAGCACTCGTGCCTTTGAGTTATGAAGGTCCTAGGTTCAACCCCCACTCCAGAGACTTGAGCCACAAAATCTAGACTGATGCTCCCAGTGTAGTACTGAGGGAGTGCTGCATTGTCAGAGGTGCCGTCTTTAGAATGAGATGTTAAACCGAGGCCCCGTCTGCCCTCCCAGGTGGATGTAAAAGATCCCATGGAACTATTTTGATGAAGATCAGGGGAGTTCACCCCGGTGTCCTGGCCAATATTTATCCCTCAACCAACATCACTAAAACAGATTATTTGGTCATTATCTCATTGCTGTTTGTGGGACCTTGCTGTGTGTAGATGTAATAGGAACATAGGAACAGGAGTAGGCCATTCAGCCCCTCGTGCCTGCTCCGCCATTTGATAAGATCATGGCTGATCTGTGATCTATCTCCATATACCTGCCTTTGGCCCATATCCCTTAATACCTTTGGTTGCCAAAAAGCTATCTATCTCAGATTTAAATTTAGCAATTGAGCTAGTATCAATTGCCGTTTGCGGAGGAGAGTTCCAAACTTCTACCACCCTTTGTGTGTAGAAATGTTTTCTAATCTCGCTCCTGAAAGGTCTGGCTCTAATTTTTAGACTGTGCCCCCTACTCCTAGAATCCCCAACCAGCGGAAATAGTTTCTCTCTATCCACCCTATCCGTTCCCCTTAATATCTTATCATGCCTTCATTACAAGAGTGATTACACTTCAAAAGTACTTTATTATCTGTAAAGCGCTTTGGGATGCCCTGAGGACATGAAAGATGCGATCGAAATGCAAATTCTTTCTTTAAAAGGTGTCAGAACGACAACCCGATCTCAAAGGGCAGTTTTTAATCAGTGACTTCAGAGCTCGTGTATCGAGGACAAGCGAATCTGTCCCTGACCACAATCAGCACAGCTCCACCTACCGCCCCAGAACTTCGCTCTTATAGTCTTGCTGCTCGCTCCCCGTTGTGTCAAAAGGGCATTCAGAGCCTGGGAGCCAACAGTGGTTAAATGACTCATTAGAACATTGCAGCGAGCACTTTTATGCAAACGTCGTGAGAATCCGTTTACGTGAGCACTCCTCGCAGAAAACAAAAACTAGCAGTGGAAAAGTGGGTCATGACCCATTGGTGAATAAGGAATGTCAGTTCTGTTAGCCAGTTCAGTAACAGTTGCTTATGTAACGCCGAGGGTGTTTGTGTATCTGTACTCAAATTCTCTTTGGCTTTATTTTCTTTTCAGTTGCTTTATTTTCTTCACTTTCGAGTTTCCTCGCTGTCAGCTGTGGCTCAGTGGGTCGCCCCTGAGGTACAAGGTCAAGGGTTCACAGTCCCACGCCAGAGACTTGAGCACATAATCTAGGCTGACTGTCCCGCTGCAGTTCTGAGGGAGTGCTGCACAGTCAGTAGGTGCCGTCTTTCGGATGAGATGTTAAACCGAGGCCTTGTCTGCCCGCTCGGGTGGACGTGAAAGATCCCATGGCACGGTTTCGAAGAAGGGCCGTGGTGTTTTCCAGATGTGCTGGCCATTATTTATCCCTAAACCAACATCACTTAAAAAAAAAACCAGATGATCTGGTCATTATCACATTGCTGTTTGTGGGATCTTCCTGTGCGCAAATTGGTTGGTGCGTTTCCCTATTTACAACAGTGACTAAGGGGTCTAAATTGTTGTGTAGGCGCTACGCAGACTCCAAAGGAACCAAAATGGCGTCCACGATGCGCGTGCACACTTCCGGCGTGCCGTGCGCAGGACGCCATCTTGGTAACAGGCGTTTGCGCACGTGCACTTAGCGAATGCCGACACCAGGTAAAGTAGGAATAATATGCGGTAGATCAGATTTAAAAGGGACAGGTGCGGTTTTGGAACTCGATGCTCCAGCCAACGCACCGTCTTAACCTCGCACAGCTAAACAGGCCTTAAACAGCATGGAGGCCCCCCCGCCCACCTGCGCTACTTAAAGGGATCATGCAGGGGTTACAGGGCTCGTTGCGAGATTCTTGCTTCGGGCTGCTGATCTACCTGTTTTTGGAGGTCTCCTATAATTGAATACTAGGACTAGGGGACGTAGCCTAAAAATTAGAGCCAGGACTTTCAGGAATGAAGTTCGGAAACACTTCTACACGCAAAGGGTGGTCGAAGTTTGGAACTCTCTTCTGCAAATGGCAGCTGATGCTAGTTCAGTTGTTAATTTTAAATCTGAGATTGATAGATTTTTGTTAACCAAGGGTATTAAGGGATATGGGGCTACAGCGGGCATATGGAGTTAGGTCACAGGTCAACCATGATCTCATTGAATGGTGGAACAGGCTCGAGGGGCTAAATGGCCTACTCCTGTTCCTATCTTCCTATAAATAAAGTTTCGGTACGCTACAGGGAGTGGGCTGGCTAGCTGACAGGCAATAGCAAGGGCACTGGCAGAGTGACAGGGGTGAGACAGGAATGCTGTCATCCTGAGAGAGGACAGCGGGTTCATGTTCCATGGAGCCACTGCCACTCGCTGCCTCCTGTAATGCGCCACCTTCTCCTGCAAGAAAGCGGGACGTGTGTCGGTGAGTCTCCTGCAAGATGTTTGGGTCATGTGGCCGTCATGGTTGAATAGCTGCCAGTGTGTGTGTGTGAGACCTGTGAGTTATGGATGTGCGGCTTGCAACAGTGGTAATGTGTGAGGGTGAGAGGAAGCATCTGGTTGGAAGAGTTGAGTACAGATTGAAAGAGTTTGTTGGTAAGTGGGTGATGGGGGTGTAGTGCTGAGCAACCTTAATTCAATATTTTGAAAGAACTTAGCAGTTTGTAAACATAAGGACGGGACCTGCATCTGTGTTTTACGTGTGCGATTTCTGATCCGTTCAGACCTGTATCTTATATTTTGAAAATATAAGAGTCCCGCAAACTTTGAGCAGCCAAATTGTTGCTCATTAAAAATTCCAGCCTTCCCATCATCACCGTGCTTCGCTATATTGCAGCACAGATTCACTTCATCATTGACTTCCAACATTTCCTGCAGCCACAGTGCACCTCCCCTTTAAGAGGTGCAGGCCGCCTTTAAGTGGTGCTAGCCACTCACGATATCTCGGTCCCCGTGCTGGTGAGCAGCCACTCAACAGCGCAGGTAGGGCTGGCTGCACACAGCAATCATGTAAAACGGCAGGCAGCACGAATGTTACGTGCTGCCTGCATCTCAACGATTGGGTGTGGGTTAATCGCACGCTGTGATCCCCGTGCCCGTTTTCGGGGGTTAACCAATTTAACCCCCTACATTTCTAAAGTACTTAATTTTGTAAAGCGCTTTGGGGTTGTGAAAGGCGCTATATAAATGCAAATCTTTCTTTTTTACTGCACTGCGACTGTCAGCCTGGATTTTAAGTAGGACTTGAACCCACGACTTTCGGACTCAGAGGCGAGAGTGATACCCACTGAGCCACTGCTGACACCCGTTGGGTTTCACGCAGCTAGAGGGCCGGCAATGCCAGAGCAGAATTGCTAAGGTCGGAGGCCAGGGATGATCCACTAAAAAAAATGTTTTGTGTGTGGACCTGCAGCGTACTTTCAGAATTGACTCGCAGTATTGTAGAGTTAGGGCATTCTTCAGCAACGCAGTACGTTAGCTGAAATTAATTATTAAAAATAGCACCGCCAGCATCACAAGGGTTAAGAACAGACAGGAAAATAATACCCAGTCCAGTCTCTGTCCGATAAGATTCAATCTGATTTCAGATCATTGCATACTGTAGCATTCTGACAAACATCGTTCTGAGGTTAGAAATAAGATCAACTGGATGATACCGCAGTGCAAGAAACATTTTTATAGCATCATAGAGCACAGAAGGAGGCCATTTGAAAGAGCTATCCAATTAGTCCCTGCCCTTTCCCCATCGCCCTGCAAATTTTTCCTCTTCAAGTATTTATCCAATTCCCTTTTGAAAGTTATTATTGAATCTGCTTCCTCCGCCCTTTCAGGCAGCGCATTCCAGATCAGAACAACTCGCTGCGTAAAAACGTTGAGACAGAAATTTCAGTTGCAATAACTTGCAACCTTAATCCCCACAGAACAGACGGCAAATGCTCGAGCTCTCATTGGTGCTACTGGACCGAGTGTTTGCAAAAACAGGGTGTGTAGGGCTGGCCTGGTTTTCGACAGATAAGTGAGGGGAGGGTTGGAACTTAAATGCATCTTCGCCATGTGCCATTCGCTGATTTGACTTTAAACGTCGGGTGCTGGGGGTTGCAGGACCAGCTCTGAGTTCGCAGCAGGAGCCTCGGTCTCAGGGAGCGCACGATGGAAAATTACGTGCTGTTCGCCCGCCATTTTCTGTCGGGCGCTTTACGCGACCACTGGCTCCCCGCAGGAAACTATTGGTCCCGTTCACCCATCGCCCCTGTGCTCGCCGACTTACATTGGCTCCCGGTCCAGCAACACCTCAAATTCTCATCCTTGTGTTCAAATCCCTCCATGGCCTCGCCCCCTCGCTATCTCTCTAACCTCCTCCAGCCCTACAATCCACCAGGATCTCTCTGCACCCCTCCAATTCTGGCCTCTTGTGCATCCCTGATTTCCTTCACCCCACCATTGGCGGCCGTGCCTTCAGCTGCCTGGGCCCTAAGTTCTGGAATTCCCTCCCTAAACCTCTCCGCCTCTCTCTCCTCCTTTAAGACGCTCCTTAAAACCTACCTCTTTGGCCAAGCTTTTGGTCACCTGTTCTAATATCTCCTCATGCAGGGCCTTGTCAAATTTTGTCTGATAACGCTTCTGTGAAGCGCCTTGGGATGATTTATGACATTAAAGGCGCTATATAAATGCAAGTTGTTGTTGTTATATTTACGGCCAAATATGGGCGTGACACGTGACTGAGCCGCCCACGAAGGCAGGCTTTAAAAATTTTAAATTAAATCATTTTGCAAAAAAGCTTCAGCATTTTGCTCCCACTCCTAACTCTCTCCCAGTAGGGTCACACCTCCCTTGCCCGAGTCCAAAGAGCTTAGGCGCAGTTTGTCAAAAGCCAAAGCTTACTGACACCGAAATACGTGCAGGGGTATTGACGGGGTTTTAACCAGTTAAAGCAGAGCCTCTTAACAGCACAGAGCATCGGTCTGCTTCCCACTGTTTATTCAACCAGGGCAGCCTCACCTGTTAGAATCGTACAGCACAGAAGGAGGCCATTCGGCCCATCGTGCCTGTGCCATCTCTTTGAAAGAGCTATCCAATTAGTCCCACTCCCCCGCTCTTTCCCCATATCCCTGCCAATTTTTCCTTTTCGAGTATTTATCCAATTCCCTTTTGAAAGTTACTATTGAATCTGCTTCAACCATCCTTTCAGGCAGTGAATTCCAGATCATTACAACTCATTACAATCTATGTCTTTAATTTATAAGTGCCAAGCTTGGCTCAGAAGTAGCACTCTTGCCTTTGACTCAAAAGGTCATGGGTTCAAGCCTCACTCCAGAGCACATAATCTCGGTTGGCACTCCCAGTACAGCACCGAGGAGTGCTGCACTGTCGGAGGTGCTGTCTTTCAGATCAGAAGTTAAATTGAGTCCCTGTCTGCCCTCTCAGGCGGATGTAAAAGATCCCATGGCAGTATTTGAAGAAGAGCTGGGGAGCTTTCTTAGTGTGCTGGCTAATCCCTCAACCAACATCACTAAAACAGATTACCTGGTCACTTATCTCATTGTTTGTGGGATCTTGCTGTGCGCAAATTGGCTACCGTGTTTGCCGACATTACAACAGTGACTATGCTTCAAAAGTACTTCACTGGCTGTGAAGCGCTTTGGGACATTCCAAGGTTGTGAAAGGCGCTATGTAAATGCAATTCTCTCTTTGCCACAGAGGGCTAACTTGGTTCCAATCTTCCATTGCCAGTTGTGTCATCTTGGAGCCACCTCGACCCCAAGTGAGCCCACTAACCTCATCCCCATCGAAGGAGTCGCTATCTGTTATTGGACCGCTGACAAGATTGTGTTGGAGGCCTCGTGAGGCAGACAGCAAGTGCAAAAAGTGACATGTTGAGCACTACAACTCACTATTATAAGATCTTGGACACTTGCAACAAAGAATCTATATGTACACACACAGACAGGCATTACCCAGACACACACACACACACACACACACACACACACACGCCATAGCAAAGCAATCGCCAAACATGTATACACAGTCAGGTTAGCAAGCTCCGATTGGCACGCAAGGAGTATCCACTGTGGTGGTTTTACCAGTGCTGTGACTCTTAGGAGCTGTTGCCGTCAAGGGGGCTGGGGTCGGTGGGCACTGTAGCGTGTTGTCACTCTGGGTCTTGCTGCGTTTCTTGCACTCCAGCACCACCAGGTCCCGGCATTGCTTGTGACAGTTAATCCCGCAGTCTGCAGAGAGGGAAAATACAGGTCAGTGAGGCTCTCTCCCCAGCCGCACACCAATGACGTGGTCTGTACACTCATATTGATACTTGATCGAGGTGAGGAATGTCCGAGTCGAGGAATAAAACGCTGGTTTCAGTAAAAGGGACCATGTGGGGTTGTTGTAAAAACCCATCTGGTTCACTAATGTCCTTTAGGGAAGGGAACCTGCCGTCCTTACCCGGTCTGGGCCTATATGTGACTCCAGTCCCACACCAGCGTGGTTGACTCTTCAACTGCCATCTGAAGTGGCCGAGCAAACCGCCAGGAGGAAGGCCCCACCACCACCTTCTCAGGGCAACTAGGGGTGGGCAATAAATGCCGGCCTTGCCAGCGACGCCCACATCCCGAGAATGAATCATCTTTAAAAAGTCCCAAACTCAGAACATCACTTCTTGCACTAATATCATCTTTCCCCAAGCCAACCACCCTGCAGCCTCTCTAAATCAGATTACTAATCAGTGCCAAATTAGTAATAGTTTAGTGTTGTGGTTTCATGCCCATAAGAGCTGGATTGATTTGCTCAAAGTCATTTCACGTGTTACTTAAAAAGGTGTGTATTATGCAGAGCATGGGTGTAAGGGTAGGCACAGAGAGGGGTCATCTATATAGATTTAATTCTACCATAAAGAATCTGAATTATGGAAGAGGTGACTGTGTAACAGATTAGGGGAGTGGGACTAATTGGATAGCTCTTTCAAAGAGCTGGCACAGGCACGATGGGTCGAATGGCCTCCTTCTGTGCTGTATGATTCTATGAACATTCAGGCCTCACTATAAACAGACTGTAACTCAGAAATAGAAGAACAGCAGGGGTCGTTGGATGAGAGGAGATTAGTGGAATGATATCAGGGATGAGGGACTTCATGCTTGTGGATAGAGAAGCTGGGATTGTTCTCCTTAGAGCAGAGAGGGTTAAGGGGAGATTTGATCGAGGTGTTCAAAATCATGAAGGGTTTTGATCGAGTACATAGGGAGAAACTGTTTCCCAGTGGAAGGACGGTCGGTAACCAGAGGACACATTGGCAAAAGAACCAGAGGGGAGATGAGAATTTTTTTTAACGCAGCGAGTTGTTATGATCTGGAATGCGCTGCCTGGAAGCAGGTTCAATAATAACCTTCAAAAGGGAATTGGTTATGTACATGAAAGGGAAAAATTTGCAGGGCTATGGGGAAAGAGCAGAGGAGTGGGATTAATTGGATGGCTCTTTCAAAGAGGCAAAGATGGGCTGAATGGCCTCCTTCTGCGCTGCATCATTCTATGAAAGTGATATTACATCAGACAGTCAGCAGGGTACGAGACAATAATACCGTGAATGGTCTCCCCCAGAAAGGGGGACAGCTTGACTGATCTGAATCTCTTTTGTGCCGTGTAAACCATAGACTCTGTCACCTGGCGTCTGCTAGAATTATTTTTACATTGCTATTTTGAAAGTACACATCGACGATTTAACCCTGTTTGTGCAATGGTTTGCAGGGCTCTGCAAATAAGATTAGCAGTCGCTAACATGTTGTAAGCACTCGAAGGACAGTAAACAAATCTAAACTCACAGAGGAGCCCTGATCGTCTGCAAGTGTTTGCAGAGAGGTGCTGAGCCCGTTTTTAAACAGTGAAAGAGAAGGGACCAGGGGGTCCGTTGCTCGCCTCAGTCCCTTGAGAGATGAAGGAGCTGTTACCCATTTCTTTGCGTTGCCCGCTAAACATCCAGCATTTAATGGGTGGGGGGTAATTTTAAACTTAACAACAACAACAACTTGCATTTATAAAGCGCCTTTAATGTCGTAAAAAGTTCCAAGGTGCTTCGCAGGAACGTTATCAAACAACATTTGGTTTCAAGGAGCATCTTAAAAGGAGAAGAGAGAGGGGGAGAGGTTTAGGGAGGGAATTCCAGAGCTTTTGGGCCTAGGCAGCTGAAGGCACGGCCGCCAACGGTGGAGCGATGGAGGTGGGGGATGCGCGAGAGGCCAGAATCGGAGGGGCGCAGAGATTCTCGGAGGGTTGTAGGGCTGGAGGAGGTTACAGAGATAGGGAGGGGGCGAGGCCACGGAGGGATTTGAAAACAAGGATGAGAATTTTAAAATTGAGGCGTTTAAAGTTGCTGTCAATATCTCCCATGCCTCAAAAGACCCAAAACTATTTCAGCTCTGACAGGGTCTGACAGTATACTAATAAAAGCATTATATACAAGAAGAATAAAAACAGCCCTGTTCACACTTACAGCAGGCGTGAAAAGATTCAGCTTCTAATATGCTCAAGTAGAACTATGATGTGGAGATGCCGGTGATGGACTGGGGTTGACAATTGTAAACAATTTTACAACACCAAGTTATAGTCCAGCAATTTTATTTTAAATTCACAAGCTTTCGGAGGCTTCCTCCTTCATCAGGTAAATGTTCAGGAGCTCCTCGAAGCCTACGCATTTATACTTCACAGAACAATACATGGTGTTTACAGACTGCCCCTGCAACTGCCCGTTGCCAAGGCAATCACCGTGTTCAGACAGAGAGGTGTCACCTGCAGAACCCCCGAATACACATTCAACAAAAAAACAAACAGGAAAAAAAAACAGAGAGAGGCAGAAACATCCGGAAGGCAGAGAAAGCCAGCAAATGACCCATTATATTAAAAACAGATAACATTTGTTCGCTGGTGGGGTAACGTGTAGCGTGACATGAACCCAAGATCCCGGTTGAGGCCGTCCTCATGGGTGCGGAACTTGGCTATCAATTTCTGCTCGACGATTTTGCGTTGTCGTGTGTCTCGAAGGCCGCCTTGGAGTACGCTTACCCGAAGGTCGGTGGATGAATGTCCATGACTGCTGAAGTGTTCCCCGACTGGGAGGGAACCCTCCTGTTTGGCGATTGTTGCGCGGTGTCCGTTCATCCGTTGTCGCAGCGTCTGCATGGTCTCGCCAATGTACCATGCTCTGGGGTATCCTTTCCTGCACCGTATGAGGTAGACAACGTTGGCCGAGTCACAGGAGTATGAACCATGCACCTGGTGGGTGGTGTCCTCTCGTGTGATGGTGGTATCTGTGTCGATGATCTGGCATGTCTTGCAGAGGTTACCGTGGCAGGGTTGTGTGGTGTCGTGGACGCTGTTCTCTTGAAAGCTAGGTAATTTGCTGCGAGCGATGGTCTGTTTGAGGTTGGGTGGCTGTTTAAAGGCGAGTAGTGGAGGTGTGGGGATGGCCATAGCGAGGTGTTTGTCCTCATTGATGACATGTTGAAGGCTGCGGAGAACATGGCGTAGTTTCTCCGCTCCGGGGAAGTACTGGACGACAAAGGGTACTCTGTTGGTTGCGTCCCGTGTTGGTCTCCTGAGGAGGTCTATGCGATTTTTTGCTGTGGCCCGTCGGAACTGTCGATCGATGAGTCGAGCGTCATATCCCGTTCTTACTAGGGCGTCTTTCAGCACTTTTCCAGCTTCCACCCTAACCACGTCAAAGAGGCCATCCCCTATGGACAGGCCCTGCGAATACACAGGGTCTGCTCAGACGAGGAGGAACGCGATGGACACCTACAGACGCTGAAAGACGCCCTAGTAAGAACGGGATATGACGCTCGACTCATCGATCGACAGTTCCAACGGGCCACAGCAAAAAATCGCATAGACCTCCTCAGGAGACCAACACGGGACGCAACCAACAGAGTACCCTTTGTCGTCCAGTACTTCCCCGGAGCGGAGAAACTACGCCATGTTCTCCGCAGCCTTCAACATGTCATCAATGAGGACAAACACCTCGCTATGGCCATCCCCACACCTCCACTACTCGCCTTTAAACAGCCACCCAACCTCAAACAGACCATCGTTCGCAGCAAATTACCCAGCTTTCAAGAGAACAGCGTCCACGACACCACACAACCCTGCCACGGTAACCTCTGCAAGACATGCCAGATCATCGACACAGATACCACCATCACACGAGAGGACACCACCCACCAGGTGCATGGTTCATACTCCTGTGACTCGGCCAACGTTGTCTACCTCATACGGTGCAGGAAAGGATGCCCCAGAGCATGGTACATTGGCGAGACCATGCAGACGCTGCGACAACGGATGAACGGACACCGCGCAACAATCGCCAAACAGGAGGGTTCCCTCCCAGTCGGGGAACACTTCAGCAGTCATGGACATTCATCCACCGACCTTCGGGTAAGCGTACTCCAAGGCGGCCTTCGAGACACACGACAACGCAAAATCGTCGAGCAGAAATTGATAGCCAAGTTCCGCACCCATGAGGACGGCCTCAACCGGGATCTTGGGTTCATGTCACGCTACACGTTACCCCACCAGCGAACAAATGTTATCTGTTTTTAATATAATGGGTCATTTGCTGGCTTTCTCTGCCTTCCGGATGTTTCTGCCTCTCTCTGTTTTTTTTTCCTGTTTGTTTTTTTGTTGAATGTGTATTCGGGGGTTCTGCAGGTGACACCTCTCTGTCTGAACACGGTGATTGCCTTGGCAACGGGCAGTTGCAGGGGCAGTCTGTAAACACCATGTATTGTTCTGTGAAGTATAAATGCGTAGGCTTCAAGGAGCTCCTGAACATTTACCTGACGAAGGAGGAAGCCTCCGAAAGCTTGTGAATTTAAAATAAAATTGCTGGACTATAACTTGGTGTTGTAAAATTGTTTACAAGTAGAACTAGACCACAATGTAACTCTTTAACTGCCTTATCTCCACCACCTAACAACACTTACTATTACTACAAAAGTTTCTCGGCTCTTTCTAGGGTCAGGGTGCTCAGACAGCACTTAGTTAAGCCACTGCACCTCTCTTTTACAACCAATTCTGGGTCATTCTGCATATGGTCAGCTCCTGTGTGACAACAGTTTCCAGAGTTAAGTGAGAATGAGTCACTGGGGACTGATTTTTTACAGGAAGTCCAATTGCTCAATGACATTATTGCTCGTAATTCGCAGCAGGTAACACAGGAACAATAGCAGGCCATTCAGCCCCTCGAGCCTGTTCTGCCATTCACTTGGATCATGGCTGATCTGTATCTCAACTCCATTTACCTGCCTTTGCTCCGTATCGCTCGATAACCTCACCTAACAAAAATCTGTCGATCTCAGTCTTGAAACTTCCAATTGATCCCCAGCATCCACAGCCTTTTGGGGCAAGACAGTTCCAGATTTCCACTCCCCTTGTGTGAAAAGGTGCTTCCTGATTTCACTCCTGAATGGCCTAGCTCTAATTTTAAGATTATGTCCCCTCGTTCTTGATTCCCCCATCAGAGGAAATAGCTTGTCTGTCTTTCTCATTTTAAACACCTCGATTAGATCACCCCTCAACCGTCTAAATTCAAGGGAATACAAGCCAAGTTTATGCACCCTATCCTCATAATTTAACCCTTTAATCCCCGGTAAAAAGGCCTGATATTCCAGGCTTCTATAACTCTGCCTCTCCCCATCCCCAATGGTCCAGTTAGTAAGTGCAGTGTTTGGTGTAGAATTGAGACCTGTAGCCAGAATTGTCCCAGGTCCAATCCCATTTCTGTCAACTGATTTCAGCCAAGGAGGATGGTAGAGAGTCTAAAATTAGACTCAGTGCCCCTGACCCAGAGAGTATAACAATCAGCCGGGGTTCCTGCTCTTGATTGCTACCTAGTGACTCTCGTGGAAAGCTTGTGTTTGTTGGTGTCTGGTGAAGACAAGTCCAGGCTTCTAGCTCCAATCCCTTTCCCCCAATAGCCTGCCAAAACTCAATGCCCAGGCTCACCGGTGAGTTTTTATTTTTTTTGCTGGCTGGGCGTCTGAGACACGGAAACCCTGAAACCTGCAGTTTTCTGTTTGCCCAATTTGGGGTCACACCCTCTTCTTATAGCGACACACCCAACTTATTGAAGCCCAGAAAGCTTAGTCATTGGTTGGTGGAACCAAGGCTAAGGGAACAACAAGTGTGCACAGGCCAAGGTTAAGGGAACAACAAGTGTGCACAGGCCAAGGTTAAGGGAACAACAAGTGTGCACAGGCCAAGGTTAAGGGAACAACAAGTGTGCACAGGCCAAGGTTAAGGGAACAACAAGTGTGCACAGGCCAATGTTAAGGGAACAACAAGTGTGCACAGGCCAAGGTTAAGGGTACAACAAGTGTGCACAGGCCAAGGTTAAGGGTACAACAAGTGTGCTCAGGCCAAGGTTAAGGGAACCACAAGTGTGCACAGGCCAAGGTTAAGGGTACAACAAGTGTGCACAGGCCAAGGTTAAGGGTACAACAAGTGTGCACAGGCCAAGGTTAAGGGTACAACAAGTGTGCACAGGCCAAGGTTAAGGGTACAACAAGTGTGCACAGGCCAAGGTTAAGGGAACAACAAGTGTGCACAGGCCAAGGTTAAGGGAACAACAAGTGTGCACAGGCCAAGGTTAAGGGAACAACAAGTGTGCACAGGCCAAGGTTAAGGGAACAACAAGTGTGCACAGGCCAAGGTTAAGGGAACAACAAGTGTGCACAGGCCAATGTTAAGGGAACAACAAGTGTGCACAGGCCAAGGTTAAGGGTACAACAAGTGTGCACAGGCCAAGGTTAAGGGTACAACAAGTGTGCTCAGGCCAAGGTTAAGGGAACCACAAGTGTGCACAGGCCAAGGTTAAGGGTACAACAAGTGTGCACAGGCCAAGGTTAAGGGTACAACAAGTGTGCACAGGCCAAGGTTAAGGGTACAACAAGTGTGCACAGGCCAAGGTTAAGGGTACAACAAGTGTGCACAGGCCAAGGTTAAGGGTACAACAAGTGTGCACAGGCCAAGGTAACGGAACAACAAGTGTGCACAGGCCAAGGTAACGGAACAACAAGTGTGCACAGGCCAAGGTTAAGGGAACAACAAGTGTGCACAGGCCAAGGTTAAGGGAACAACAAGTGTGCACAGGCCAAGGTTAAGGGAACAACAAGTGTGCACAGGCCAATGTTAAGGGAACAACAAGTGTGCACAGGCCAAGGTTAAGGGTACAACAAGTGTGCACAGGCCAAGGTTAAGGGTACAACAAGTGTGCACAGGCCAAGGTTAAGGGTACAACAAGTGTGCACAGGCCAAGGTTAAGGGTACAACAAGTGTGCACAGGGGTAGAGTTTAACTGGCTAAAACGGTACAGCTTACCAGCATAGAGCACGGTGTGCTTCCCATTGCTTGTTTAACAAGGACCATCCTGATCATGGCTGATCTGTACCTCAACTCCATTTACCTGCCTTTGTTCTGTATCCCTTGATACCCTTACCTAACAAAATCTATCGATCTCAGTCTTGAAATTTTCAACTGACCCCCAGCATCCACAGCCTATTGGGGAGAGAGTTCCAGATTTCCACTCCCCTTGTGTAAAAAAAGTGATTCCTGATTTCTCTCCGAAGTGGCCTTGTTCTCGTTTTAAGATTATGTCTCCTTGTCTCTGATTCCTCGATGTGAGGAAACTGTTTCCCTGTCCCGAGCAAACCCCTTTTAAAGACCTCGATTCGATCACCCCTCGACCTTCTAAACTCAGGGGAAGACAAGCCACGTTTATGCAACCTGTCCTCGTAATTTAACCCTTTTAGCCCCGGTATCATTCTGGTGAATCTGCGCTGCACCCCCTCCAAGGCCAATATATCCTTCCTGAGGTGCATTGCCCAAAACTGAACGCAGTACTGGGGATCTGACCAAGGCTGCATACAACTGAAGCATCACTTCCTCACTTTTGGTATTCTAACCCCCTTGAGACAAAGACCAACTTTCCTTTAGCCTTTTTAATGGCTTTTTGTACCTGTGCACTGGCTTTTAATGATTTGTGGAACTTGGACACCAAATCCCATTGCTCGTCCACAGCTCCTAGTCTCTCACCATTAAGCAAGTATTCTGCCTTGACTTCAAAGAGACCGCACTTAACCTCTCACCACCCCCTGCCCCACCCCATTCAGGATAGTCACCAGTTGGTCATTGGACAATGGACAGGTGGCAGTCTGAGCTCTCGCTACTAGGATGATACCAGAACTGTGAGGTTATAACTATCAGGAACGACTGAACAGGCTAGAAAAGAGAAGGCTGAGGGGTGACCTGATAGATTATGAAAGGGTTTGATAGAGTACACATGAAGAAGACTTTCCACTTGTGGGGGAGACCAAAACTAGGGGCCATAAATATAAGATAGTCACTAATAAATCCAATAGGGAATTCAGGAGAAACCTCTTTACCCAGAGAGTGGAACTTGCTCCCACATGGAGTAGTTGAGGTGAATAGCATGGATGCATTTCAGGGGAAGCTGGATAAACGGGAGAAAGGAATAGAAGATTATGCCGATAAGGTTAGATGAAGAGATGTGGCAGGAGGCTCATGTGGAGCATAAACCGGAGGGGCCGAATGGCCTGTTTCTGTGCTGCACATTCGATGTAATTCTATGTAAGTCTCATCTGTGAAGAAAATGAGTCATCGGAGGTCGGCCAGTCTCCGTGGAACTGCATCCAGGCGTAAATTACTACCTTCGGGAGAGGTGAGGAGAAAGCCATAGAGACTGGGAAAAAGAAGGGATTTCCTTAACGCTTCCCCACGGAGAGGGTGTGATGCTAGAATTCTAAAGCACAACTGAGATGAGAACCAAGTGGAGACGCAATAAAAATTCCATGTTTTTTTCTCCCCCCCCGATTCACACTATGTGGAAAGCATTAAAGGCCAACAGATGTTAGCAGCAGTCAACACATGGACAAGGAATGCTCAGGCAGCCTGCGTACTTGCTCTGTGGACATCAAAGAGAACTTCTCTCCACTCATGCTAATGAAACGTGGACATTCGCTTTGAAACAAGATATGCTGACGTTCACCCATGTGGAGACAGTTACCAGCTTCACCGCTACAGCCAAGTACGACTTTGTACACTTTCCTTACTGTGCAACACTTGGAGATATTTTGGCCCCCCTTCGCGCCCCCCCCACTTCAATTTTACCCCCTCTTCCGAAGGCGCTGCCTTGTCCTGAGATCTGTAGATCTCTCTGATCCTGCCCGTTCTTTACGTGCCAGCCGGTGTCTGAATGTCGTCTGGATATCTGACTGCGGTCTGGCATGGTCCCGCACCCCACTTGGGGGGCTGGTTTGAACGTCCCAGAATTGGTTATTAACGGGGGCCTCTTCAGCTGCATCAGCAGTAGAAGTGATCGCAGTGCACGCTGTTTGGAGAGTACCGTGCACGTCATAGCACCCTGATTTGCATATTAAAAGAGGCACACCACCTAAAACAGGCGGGCGCTCGATCGCCCAGCGGTTAAGCCTTGGCATTAATGCATGGACCAGTGGGGCCGAATGGCCTGTTTCTGTGCTGTACATTCCATGTAAGTCTCATCTGTGAAGAAAAGTGAGCCATCAGTTATTTTTGTGGGTTTAGGAAGGGCAGGGGTCCTCCTCCATGCCCCAGAAAAATAACCTGGGCCTCTGCCGCTCTCCCCTCCCCCCACCGCGCCCCCCTCCCCCCACCGCGCCCCCCTCCCCCCACCGCAATCGTGTCCCCCTTGTTGCCAGACTTGACTATTCCAGTGCTCTCCTGGCCGGCCTCCCATCTTCCACCCTCCATAAACTTGAGTTAATCCAAAACTCTGCTGCCCATATTCTAACTCACTCCAACTCCCGTTCACCCATCGCCCCTGTGCTCGCTGACCTACATTTGCTCCCGGTCCAGCAACGCGTCAAATTTAAAATTCTCATGGTTGTGTTCAAATCCCTCCATGGCCTCGCCCCCTCCCTATCTCTGTAAACTCCTCCAGCCCTACAACTCTCCGAGATCTCTGCGTTCCTCCAATTCTGGCCTCTTGCACGTCCCCCACTTCCTTCGCCACACCATTGGCGGCCGTGCCTTCAGCTGCCTGGGCCCTAAGCTCTGGAATTCCCTCCCTAAACCTCTCCGCCTCTCTCTCCTCCTTCAAGACGCTCCTTAAAACCTACCTCTTTGACCAAGCTTTTGGTCACCTGTCCTAATGTCTCCTTATGTGGCTCGGTGTCAAATTTTTGTCTGATTACCCTCCTGTGAAGCACCCTGGGATGTTTTACTCTGTTAAAAGCGCTATATAAATGCAAGTTGTTGTTGATATTGCACCTCTTCACTGCTGGAACGGGTCGAGCTGTCAGCCAAGCAGTCAAAAGTTAAAATCGACCTCTCGCTGTCCGATTGGATGTGCATTCCAGCACAAGTCACTGGTTCGCAGTCAGGAATGGGAACCCCGGCAAGATTTTCTATCCCCTCTGCAGCCCGGGAATGCCGAGGGCAATTGCAGCACCCTTAACTGCTAGCCTCACTCGAGAGCAGCTACTACAGTGCGGAGAGCTGGCACGGACTTGACAGGCCGAATGGCCTCCTTCCGTGCTGTAACCATTCGATGATTCTATTCTATGACTGACGATTCTGGACTCTCAGTACCACTTTAGGCAGTGAATCACTGGGACAGCATCACACAGCACTTATAGAATCATAGAATGGTTAAAGCATGGAAGGAGGCCATTCGGCCTATCGAGTCCATGCCGGCTCTCTGCAAGAGCAATCCAGCTAATCCCGCTCCCGCCCTTAGCCCTGCAATTGTTTTTTCCTTTTAAGTACTTTTCCAATTCCCTTTTGAAAGCCACAATTGAATCTGCCTCCACCACCCCCTCGGGCAGTGCATTCCAGATCCTAACCACTCACTGTGTAAAAAAGTTTTTCCTCATGTCGCCTTTGGTTCTTTTGCCAATGATCTTAAATCTGTGTCCTCTGGTTCTTGACCCTTCCGCCAATGGGAACAGTTTCTCTCTATCTACTCTGTCTGGACCCCTCATGATTTTGAATACCTTTATCAAATCTCCTCTCAACCGTCTCTGCTCTAAGGAGAACAATCCCGACATCTCCAGTCTATCCACGTAACTGAAGTCATCGAGCAGCAAGGAGGCCAGCACTTTTAACAAGAGGTCGCCTGACTGACTAAGAAAGAAAAATGACAATATGAAGACTTTTCTTACCGTGACACCTGTATCCTTGTTTAATTACACCCCAGAGCTGTAAAAGCAGAAGAAAGAAAATATTTATTACATGAAGATCCTTCTCTATAATATCTTCAGCCGTGCCCTGCGCACAGTCAGCAATTAATTAATATATTCAAATACATGTAACTGGTAACGAGCTTGGGGAGAGATGGTATCATCATGCGATATGTGCGATGTCACAGAGTGGCAAGTCTGCCAACACCTCTAACGGCCCAGCTACAAATTGTTATTTTTGTTGTCTCAATTTAAATTTATTTCTAACCTTGTGCTCTTTACCCTTTAACCCCCTGCCCCCATGTATCAAGGACCTGCAGACTGTGCCCTTTACCCTTTAACCCCCTGCCTCCACGTATCAACGACCTGCAGACTGTGCCCTTTACCCTTTAACCCCCTGCCTCCACGTATCAAGGACCTGCAGACTGTGCTCTTTGCCCTTTAACCCCCTGCCCCCATGTATCAATGACCTGCAGTCTGTGCCCTTTACCCTTTAACCCCTTGCTGTAATTGGCTTTAGGGCCCCAGGATGGGGATTGCAGTTCAATAAGTCCTGCTGGGAAATGCTAGTGTGGGGATGTTGGGTGAGGAGAGGATGAGACCCCTCCCCTGTACCATGGTGAGATAATTTACCACGCTCACCAAGCTCACAATTAAAGAATGGTCATTTGGGCGAGGACAGTGCCCAGGCCTATAGAAACAAAGGAGCCATTCCATGACCCAGTGCTCCCAGCGGGGAGCTCCACTCACAGGGAGCACGGTTGTAGAATTGGGGGTACAACAATGTCGTCTTATCTCCAATCCACACTCTCCACCAGTGCGGATCCTAGCGGGAGTGCAGGCTCCTGAAATCACCTCATATCACAACATAGAGCTTCCAATCCCTCCAAGGCCTCTCTCCTCCCTCTTGGAATGGCTTTCTCCAGCCATACCTCCAGACGCTCCTCTCCACTAATCACTTGCTCCCTGCTTTTCCAATCCTCCCACGTTGATCAGCCATGATCTTATTGAATGGCGGAGCAGGCTCGAGGGGCCGTATGGCCTACTCCTGCTCCTATTTCTTACGTAGCACTCACTTTTTGTGCCCTTGACCTCTGCCATTCTCTGTTAAGACCTCGCTACGCCATCCCACCATTTAAAAAAAAACCTCCTAAATACTGATTTTTCTCTCCCCCTCTAAATTCCCCTTTTTCCTTCTCAGTGCCCCTCTCTCCTCATAAAGCTCTAAGGCTTCTTTTATCTGAGTACTGATGCAGGGACTTGAGCACGTAATCCAAACTGACCCTCCCAGTGCAGTACTGAGGGAGTGCTACACTGTCGGAGGTGCAGTCTTTCGGATGAGTCATTAAACCGACATCTGCCCTGTCAGGTGAGTGTAAAAGATCCCATGGCACTATTGGAAGAAGAGCAGGGGTCCTGCCCAATATTTATCCCTCGACCAACATCACTAAAATATCTGATGAATATCTCATTGCTGTTTGTGGGATCTTGCTGTGCGCAAATTGGCTGCAGCATTTCCTACATTACAACGGTGACTACACTTCTAAAGTACACCATTGGCTGTAAAGCACCTTGGGACGTCCTGAGGTTGTGAAAGGCGCTATATAAATGCAAGATGGTTCTTTCTTAAAAGTTACTTCTTAATAGTGTTTTGAAGTTCTAGAATGATCTAATGAAAGCAGCAGACTTACGAATCCGGCGCAGTTGTCACAGAATGTTGGTTTCTTGTACGTGTTCTCCTGAAAATTATGGAGGACCCCAAACCGCAGCTTGGAGCAGAAGGAACTGCCTCTCATGAAGTGTGCAGTGATCTCCTCCCTACTGATCAGGCCATCACTGCAACAGAGCAAGCAAACTCATGGGTCATCAACGGTGCCGCCAAGTGACATCCCACTCACCAATAGCCTGCTCACCCACGCCCGACTTGGTTTCCCTCCGGCTCGTACTTTCCCAACCCTCAAGCAGCGAAGGCATTCTTCCCACCGCGAACCCAATCGGTACGGGTCTAAACCCCCCCAATTGTAATTCAGATATCATCACACGGACGCTCCAAGGCAGAGTAGAAATTCAGAGAGTTCGCGCAGGTACCGTTCCACGTTCAGAAGGAGCTGGAGGGTTCGCACTTACCGGTCTTTATCGAGGATGAAGAACGAGAAGGGGAAACTCGCGGCGATTTTCTGAAACTCTTCTTGGGAAATGTAACCGTCTTGGTCGTGATCGTAATTTTTAAATACAGACTGCAAGGCGAGAAAGGAAAGCGAGACATTAGAACAGTACTGATCACACCATGAGCTGGAATGGAGGTTCCAACACGCCCACGATGATACTGTGCACCACAACCATTAATATTCTGCCAAAACTCTTGCACAATATTGTAGGCAAGGTAGATGCTAGAACTTGGGGTCATAGTCTCAAGATAAGGGGTCGGCCATTTAGGACCGAGATGAGGAGGCATTTCTTCACTCAGAGGGTTGTGAATCTTGGGAATTCTCTTCTCCAGAGGGCTGTGGACGCTCAGTCATTGAGTATATTCAAGACTGAGATCGATGGATTTTTGGACACTAAGGGAATCAAGGGATATGGGGATAGGGCAGGAAAGAGGAGTAGAAGATCAGCCATGTCTTAGTGAATGGCGGAGCAGGCTCAAGGGGCCCTATGGCCTATTCCTGCTCCTATTTCTTATGTTTTTATGTAGACTGTGCCTGGTGAGATCCTAACAGTGGCAGTGTGGTTTCTGAATGGAAAGTTTCTGCTCAGTGATGTTCCTGACTCTCAAATATCCTTCACTGTATTATGAGGAACACAAGGACCATGTAGTGGTGTCACAAGCTACATTTGGCATGGGTAACGAGCCAACGATTCGACTCGTCTTTACTCTTGATTAAGTGGGAAATCCAGATCTCCCTTAAGATATGGGCATCGTTGAGTTCTAACCTCCTCTACGGATGGATGTCACAGGATGTAGCACAGGCAACTGAGCAACCACGTGGGTGAGACCAATGCCACCCTTTATCCTGGCAATGCCACATCTTTTGAAAAGTCTGCCAACCTCTCCCACCTTGTTGTATCCCAGCGATGATGTTAATACATTCAACAGCGTGCCTCGATTTTTAAATTCTCATCCTTGTTTTCAAATCCCTCCATGGCCTCCTCCAGCCCTACAACCCTCCGAGATCTCTGCGCTCCTCCAATTCTGGCCTCTTGCGCATCCCTGATTTTAATCGCTCCACCATTGGCGGCCGTGCCTTCAGCTGTCTGGGCTCCAACATCTGGAATTCCCTCCTCAAACCTCTCCACCTCTCTACCTCTCTCTCCTCCTTTAAGATGCTCCTTAAAACTCTCTGACCAAGCTTTCGGTCACCTGTCTTAATATCTCTTTACATGGCTCGGTGTCAAATTTTGTTTGATAATCGCTCCTGTGAAGCGCCTTGGGACGTTTTACTGCACTAAAGGTGCTATATAAATGCAAGTTGTTGTTGGTGCGCTATACTGGGAGGAATCATGGACATGCAGTCGCGAAGTAGTTCATTCCAGTGAAATATTGTTGGCCTATCCCTTCAGCGCTCGCCTTAGGGGCCGAAGAGGCTCAGAGCAGATCTCCCAACAAAGTTCTGGAAGAGATGGTGAGATTACAAGAGGTGACACTGGGCTCCTGCCACGTTACCATGTGAGGCCGGGATTGTCAGTGCTCTGGGTATATTACAAGCACAGGAATGTACACCCAGGTGAGGTGCGGCTGCTGTCAGGTTCCTTAATGGTGCATTTATACCACAACTGTGACACTGGTGCAAAGAGGCTTCACCTTGACCAACACAGTGAATGCTGGGTAAATGCAGTCAGGGGCCGACACCACATCGAAGTGAGACTTCCTGACGGGGGGATGTTTTACTCTCCTTCATTTGAGAGCCAGTTCGAGACTTCACACTTGACTTACACTTCAAGGTAAGCGTCTACACTGAACGTCTGAGAGGAAAATGAGCCTCTTATTAGTGCCTTTGCCTGTTTCAGCTAATATGACCTGCTGCGCTCTGAAGGCGTCCGTATGAGGAAGTGCCCAACAGGAAGTAGCTGTTATCAGCTGACTATCTCATCTTTAAGCCTCCAGGGTTAACTGAGGTAATGACATGACCGACAGGCTTTGCTGATTCCTTTTGCACGCTGCAAATGAGACTTTTGCAAACCAGAGATTCCCGTTAACAATTTGTTGGCTTTTCGTTGTGGAAACTGTTGGCAGGAAGCAGGCATCCATTGTCGTCTTCACATGACTTGAAATTCTTTTGATGAATTTGAGCTGATCTAAAGCTCTGCTGCCCGTATCCTAACTCTCACCAAGTCCTGTTCACCCATCACCCCTGTGCTCGCTGACCTACATTGGCTCCCGGTCTGGCAACACCTCGATATTAAAATTCTCCTCCTCGTGTTCAAATCCCTCCATGGTCTCGCCCCCCTCCCTATCTCTGTAACCTCCTCCAGCCCTACAAACCCTCCGAGATCTCTGCGCTCCTCCAATTCTGGTCTCTTACGCATCCCCGGTTTTAATCGCTCCACCATTGGCGGCCGTGCCTTCAGCTCTGGAATTCCCTCCCTACACCTCTCTGCCTCTTTACCTCTCCCTCCTCCTTTAAGACGCTCATTAAAACCTACCTCTTTAACCGAACTTTTGATCACCTGTAGTAATATCTCCTTATATGGCTCCTTATATTTTGTTTGATAATCCCTCCTGTGAAGAGCCTTGGGTTGTTTTACTACGTTAAAGGCGCTTTATCAATGCAAGTAGTTGTTAAACATTCTTTCACCACAAGTAAACCTGTGATACTGTGCCTAACCATTCCTACACACTAAATCACCAGACCAGCTCAGCTTCTGAACAGTTTCCAACAAACTCCTCTTTCCACAACAGCTCTCCTCTTTTCAGGGAAGTCACAAAGGTTTTCGAGGCCCCAACCTCGAGTGTGTTGGGAGATGGCTTTGAGTGTGTTGGTGTGAAGTGGGTTGGCCGTGTCATTGGGAGGTGAGTTTGAGTGGATGGAGGGGTGGGGGGTGAGTTGAGGAGAGGTTGGTGGGATTCGGGTGAGTTGGGGTGTATTGATGGCAGTTGGATTCGGCACAAAACTCCAACTTACAAAACAAATCACAACATCCTGAGGGTGGGTGTTGCTGATAGAGCAGCCATTTTACAAACAAGTGTAGCAATTCAGGTAATTTTCTTGTCCTCATGATTACGAAATTCGGTTGTGAAGAAGCCATCATGTTTGTTTTTGATCATTCTACTTGTGAAGTTTAACTTATGTCTGTTTTTCATGCACAAAGGTCTGGACGAAGACTACATGGTTTAACCACGGTAAACAGTCACGATAAACAGATCCCAACATACCCCGCCCAACCAACCTCCAGTCCACTCAAACCCCACCTCTCGCCAACATACCTAACCCACTTCACACCGAAACACTCAAGGCAAACTCCCACCAACCTAAATCCACCAAACTCCTCTCAACACACCCAAACCCACCCCAATGTATCTCCACCCAAACCCACCCAAACCCACTTCCCATAAAACCACTAAACCTACCTGCCTTCAACACACCCCAGCTCACCTAAATCCACCAACCCCTCCTCAACATCCCCCCACATCCACTCAAACTCACCTCCCAATGCCACACCCAAACCACTTCACACCAACACACTCAAACCCACCGATCTCTCCTTAACTCACCCAACTCACTTCCATTAAAACTTATCCAAAGCCACCTCCCACCGATACACCCCGCACGCACCCTGACCGGCTCACGCACCATCCTCCCCTTAACACCCCTAAAAACACCTGCCCCAACTCCCAGCTCGCCAACGCACCCTAATCCAGCCACTACTCGCCGTCCATCTTGCTGAGCACGTTAATACGGATTCTCGTGTACTTACATCCACCATCTGCTGCACATGTTTGCTGATGGTCACGGCATCGAGCTTTGGGGCAATGCCCGAGGCCCAGTCCACAACGACGGGTGGCTTGTAGGGAGACACTGACTGGAAGCAAACAGAAACTGGTGAAACCTTCAGTGGACCATAGCTGGACTGCTGGAAGATCTGTCACCTGACTGAAGTCAGTCAGCAAAAGATGCAACCAAACCAAACACGCATATCAGAAAAATAATCTCTCGCAATGTTCTCCTCTTGTACGGCATTGGCCAAATTAACCCATGGCTACCAAAGTAGCTATTGAATAATCATATTTTGGAAAACCAATTTGTCAAACCAAAAAGCTTCACCAAGAGAGCTTGTAAAAATATACTGAAACTTAACATGGGTTGTAAAGTACAAGGAGATCCAACTAATTACCTCGTAAATCTCCACACTTATTGATGTCTCTGAGTTCTCCCTTGTCCTTGTGTTTGTGTTTTCAAACCGTTGGGGAGAGGCAGCCTGGGAGCTGCCATTTTGTGCACAATCCCAGTGACATCAGGAATCGTGATAGAGGGATATGGATTAAAAAAGAAACAGAGGTCTCGCATTGCTATAGCGCCTTTCACGGCCGCAGGACGACCCAGAGTGTGTCACAGCCAATAAAGTATTTTTGAAGTGTAGTCACTGTTGTGGGCAAACATGGCAGCCAATGTGCGCACGGCAATGTCCCACAATCAGCAATGAGATAAGTGACCAGATAGTCTGTTTTAGCAGAGTTGCTTGAGGCAGCAAATGTTGGCCAGGACACCGGGAGAACTCCCATGCTCTTCTTCAAGCAGTGCCATGGGATCTGAGAGGGCAAACATCTCACCTGAGAGACAGCACCTTTGACAGTGCAGCACCCGCCCCCCCTCAGCATTGCACTGGAGTGTCAGCCAAAGTATGTGCCCGAGTCTCTCGAGTGTGGACTTGAACTCACAACTTTCTGACTCAGAGGTGAGAGAGCTACCCGCTAAGTGAGGCTGACACCTCTATCCATCTTGTTTTATCTATCTCTGTTGTCAATGGAGGAGGGATCGAGACAAAAGGCAAATCCATTGATCGCACACTACCAGTGGGGTGGGTCGGAGCCTAAAAAGAGGACAGTTGCCAAAAAATATAGAGAATCATTAAGAGACATTCAAAATACATAAATACTAAAGACCACATAGCACTGTCTGGGCTCTGAAACTGCAAACCACAGCACCACTTGTCGTAGCTGCACCATATCCTTGCCCTTATCAGCAACAGAATAGAACGGGGCGATAGATTTTCTTTTTTGGTCTGCTCACAGCACCGTTTCGCAGCAAGAACCAAACACTCTCCGCACTGTGAGACTCAGGCCTGCCACTCGCTCCAACACTGCAGAACAGGTCCACGGACACCAGCTGCCCTTTGGTATCTCGCCCATTCTTGATGTGCGATCCCAGACAGTGGGAGCCAGCAAACTGTTGGATCGTGGGGGGGGGCATCGCAATGGAGCTGACCCCCCCCCCCCACTCCGTCCACATATTTTCCAGCGGGGGGTCACTGCATAGTAATGGGTCAGAAGAACATAAGAAATAGCAGCAGGAGGAAGCCATGCGGCCCCTCGAGCCTGCTCCGCCATTCAGTAAGATCGTGGCTGACCTTCGACCTCAACTCCATTAGCCCGCATGATCCCCATATCTCTTGATTCCATTAGAGTCCAAAAATCTATAACCCTCCTACGTAATAATAAAGTCCTTCTCACTGGGTTAAATACCCCCTCATATATTAGACACTGGTCTCCAAATACATTAGTATAAAATTCT
The DNA here is from genome assembly GCF_035084215.1 of Heptranchias perlo. Classification (NCBI taxonomy): domain Eukaryota; kingdom Metazoa; phylum Chordata; class Chondrichthyes; order Hexanchiformes; family Hexanchidae; genus Heptranchias; species Heptranchias perlo. The sequence continues at coordinate 11,314,747 of NC_090365.1, forward strand.
ATCACACTTTGTAAACTGTAAGGCCCTGAATTGATGTGGGGTTCTCCCGATCTACTGCTGTAACTTTGACGGAAGATCAGCAGAAACCCTCTGGAGATATGGCGTAAGTGGCCACTTCTCCAGGTAGGTTCAAACGAACTTCCGCTGGAGTTCTGGTAATAGATGGGGACAACCCTTGCGGTGATTCCAGGTGAAACATCTTCCTGTGATAACTGCGCCTCGCTGGGTTGTGTTTTCTTACCACTGTTCGGTGAGTCTTCGGTTCCTTTGCGTAGGACAGCTCGTAGATTTCGTCTTCGGTGTAGTACAGGTCAAGAGATAACTAGGAGAAACGGACAAGACAATTACAGCAGTGTCTGACATTAAGGATATTCAGCCAGTTGGACATAAGAATACTTGTGAGTAGGAATGGACTGGATGCTCGATGGTTCCTCGTTTCCCAGAGATTAGTGAGCCTCTGGTGTGGCGGGTGCCGACTCTCTGCCTTCAAGAGGGAGCTGGACCGGTCCCTGTCTGGGGCAGAGATCACATCATATAGAAGAGAAGTGTCTTTATAGATAACACTTGGTCCATGTGATCTCCTGGACTGAGTGGGGGGGTCGAGTTTACCAGAATATTTTTTCCCTTATTGGCCCTGGGTTTTTTCTCTGTTTTTTTGCCTCTGCCAGGAGGAGGTGGGGCACCATAACAAGCAGGAATGTGTCTAGTGCGGAATTTAATTCTTGGCAGTCTAGCGATTAGTGTGTATCTCGACTCACTAGTGGGAGAGACATGTATCCACATAGGCTACTGGTCTATAAATGCTCGCACATTGGCCTATGGCTGTGGGGACTCTTTTCTAACTTCTGCTTGTCGAATGCCTGAACCTCATCCTGTATCCAAAAAGGTTTTAAGATGAATAGCGTAAAAGTTAACGTGACATTTCCCTTCTTGGGCCAGGAGCCACGCAGGGCCGGAGACTTGATCTTGGGACCTCGCACAATAGCGCTCCAAACTGGGCACGAGAATGTTCACGAGAGCGCACACTGGCGTCCTTCCCTCCAATTCTCTCCACAAGGTCGTAGGGATTGCGGGTTTGAACCGTGTTCCGACCTCAGTGCCAACACTGACGCTCCATTGTAAGTGAGGCTGCTTTACAGCCGAGAGACTGGAGGCTCAGTTCTTGGACCTATCATGTCCAACTTTCAGATTAATGTTATTACCTTTTGGCTGGGCTCTTAAGGGAAATTCAGAGGCATCAGATCAAGGAGGCTAGTTTGACCTATAACCCCTTGTCCTACCCAAACCCAACTCTGCTGTATTTTCAGTTAACACCACTAGGCTGTTTATCCAAAGTTTGCTTTTGCCACTTCACAACGAACGTACCATTTGGGATTCGTATCAACCTAACTTTGGAATATCCCTGGTGGAGAATATTCCAAATCTGACAGGAGGGAAGAATACTGCTGCAGGTGAATTCCTTACCTGCCACGTAACAACAACAAGAACAACAACTTGCATTTATATAGCGCCTTTAACATAGTGAAACTTCGCTTCACAGGAGCGATTATCAAACAAAATTTGGCACCAAGCCACAGAAGGAGATATTAGGACAGGTGACCAAAAGCTTGGTCAAAGAGATTGGTTATTAAAGGGTAGAATACACGGAGATGCCCAAAGGCTAACCCGGGTTTGGGTTAGTTGAGATTGGCCTTTACTCATCAACTTGCCCATCCAGAGATGGGCAGCAAATGTGCTGGACTCACTGTCAGGAGATGCACAAGGTCCTTGTTGGCTTCGAATGGGGGCGTGCCGCCCTGGATCTGGTTCAGCTCGGAGATGCGGCTGTAAAGTTGCTGGAGCTTGTTCAGGTTGATCTTCTTATCTTCGATATAGTCCGGCAAGGCCTCATTCAAGGAGACAAGGTCCTTCAGATGAACCCCTAGGATGGGGATCTTAAACCCTGTGCATTCACTGAAGACACGGCGATAGTTGCTATAGTTACTGCAGGAGGACAGCAGCTCTGTCATTTCATTCAATGTCTACGTTGGAAAGAAAGGAACAGGTTATTAGGGGACATGACCAGTCATCACAGAGTTGAGAGTTGACATAGTATCATAGTATTGTGCAGCACAGGAGGAGGCCATTCGGCCCATCGTGTCTGTGCCGGCTCTTTGAAAGAGCTATCCAATTAGTCCCATTCCCCTGCTCTTTCCCCATCGCCCTGCAAATATTTTCCCTTCACATATTTATCCAAAGTTATTATTGAATCTGCTTTCATGTAGTGCATTTCAGATCATAACAACTCGCTGCTTAAAAAAATATTTCCTCATGTCGCCTCTGGTTCTTTTGCCAATCACCTTAAATCTGTGTCCTCTGGTTACCGACCCTTCTGCCACTGGAAACAGTTTCTCCTTATTTACTCTGTCAAAACCGTTCATGATTTTGGTCACCTCTATCAAATCTCCCCTTAACCTTACAGCAGAACATTAGAACAACAATCATCCGTCCAGTCACAACATTATGATCATTTATTCCAATTTGCTTGCCTCCTTCCCTGGAGGCAGGGGCACGTAAGCTTCCATGGGTGCTAGCAGTCTTCTGGTGCATAGGTGAGTCTAGTGAGGGTCAGCTTTCTATTTAATGATAAGGAGCATCACAGTGGAGTCCAATCCTGTCCTCAACCAGCATCCTCTCCACATTCCACAGTGAGGGGGGGGGTCACTGGACACCAATGAGGAGCAGGAACCCCGGCTGACTTTTCCAATGGTACTGAGGTCAGTTATAGAGCCTCCACTGTTGACCTGACTGAGATCAGTTGACTCAACCCAGGCCAGAGATCAGACCTGGGATCTCACCAATCTGTACGGCTTCAGTGCCACTGAGGCATTAGGGAAACAAATTCCCAATTCTACCCACTTCCACCTTTGAAAAGAAATCAAAATAAAGGGGGGGAGCTTTCAGATTCACTGACCACTCATTTCCGAGCCAAGAGGGCCCTTCTTTCACCCCGACACCAATAACACTCTTAAATGGAACTGTGGTGACTTTTACCTTGGTTTGTTCAGTGACCCACACACCTCCCTACTTCCCTCAGTTGAGATCAGGGCCATGCAGGGTGTCCACTAACGGAAGACATGCCAGTGCATGGCACAGCACATTGGCATGCAACCATTCACCACCGGGCCTGGTATTACTTCTCGAAAGTTTGCACTGAAGACCTTAGCAAAGAATGAAGGTTGGAAGTTCCTCTGTCCAATATCATCGTTTGATGTGTTTGTATCATACTCCTCTAATTAATTACGCCATTAAAATAGTGGGCAAACATCTGATCTCAACGTGCGAAACGTTTGTGCAACAATATCGTGTGGTGTAAATTCCAGGCTCAAATCTCTCTCAGGTATGGATGATCATAAAATGGCCTCCTACCATACAGTACAAGCATGCACACAGGGACAGAAAGGTTCAAATGTTTAACAATAGTGGACCCTCGCTGCATTAGCAAGTCACGTCATACATGATATAAATCAATCTTCACCAGATCCATACTTTTTTCTCCCCTCTCCCTCTCCACCAGCAGACCCCACTCATTCTCCCAGTGAGCCTTGTTGGTCACAGAATAGAGAACGCAGTCATGGAGCGTTTCACAGATGGCCCGTTGCCTCATGCCCTGCTAGTACCAAGAGGCCGCTTGGCAAACAGTCTGGAGCTAAATAGCGAAAGGGCCGATTGGGAGATACTTGTGTAAAGAGACAGACCTTGGAGACTTCCTGAGAGAAATAGGAGCTGGTTTCTTTGAGCCGGGAAATGGCACTGTGACAAAGGCCTCCAATTATCGCCATTAGTGTGTTGAAGTTCTGGAGCTGCCGAAGTTTCTGTGAGTGAACAGAAGTAAAAAAATTATGATATAATAATATAGTATATAATAAATATCGCACCTTTCACGACCTCAGGACGTCCCAAAGTGCTTTACGGTCAATTAAGTACTTTTATGAAGTGTAATGTAGGAAACAGGGCAGTCAATATGCCACAGCGAGGTCCCACAAACAGCAATGTGACAAATGACCAGATAATCTGTTTTTAGTGATGTAGGTTGAGGGATAAATATTGGCCCCAGGACACCGGGGAGAACTCCCCTGCTCTTCTTTGAAATGATACCATGGGATCTTTGTCGTTCACCTGAGATGGTTTAAAGTCTCATCCAAAAGACGGCACCTCCAACAATGCAGCACCCCCCACAGTACTACACTTTAGTGTCAGCCTAGATTTTGTGCTCAAACATTTGTAATGGGACTTGAACCCAGAGGTGAGAGTGTTACCCACTGAGTGATGAGGAACATCAAACAGGCCATTCAAAAGGTGGGCTAATATATGATACTCATGGTTTAAAGAGGCACCATGTTCAAGGAAAATTGTTTGGCAAATACTTTTCTCATTTGTTCCTAAGCACAGAGTGTGATGACATAGACTGAGTTGAAAGGTTGAGAGGAATGTTAGAGGTTTTCAAAACCATGAAGGGTCTAGGCAGGGTAGATAGAGAGAAACTGTTCCCATTGACAGAAGGGTCAAGAACCAGAGGACATGGATTTAAGGAGATTGGCAAAAGATCCAAAGGTGACATGAGGAAAACTTTTTTACACTGCGAGTGGTTAGGATCTGGAACGCACTGTCAGAGGGGGTGGCGGAGGCAGATTCAATCATGGCCTTCAAAAGAGAACTGGATAAGTACTTGAAAGGAAAAAATTTGCAGGGCTACGGGGATAGGGCGGGGAGTGGGACTAGCCGGATTGTTCTTGCGTAGAGCCGGCACGGACTCGATGGGCCGAATGGCCTCCTTCCGTGCTGTAACCTTTATGATTCTATGACTCTATGAAACACATCATTGCACTTGACATTATTATAACAGAAATAACGGACAACTCTTCTCTATTCCCAAACAGCAAAAAGTTCCACTAGCTTTTCCATGAAGGCAGTTGGTGTGATGCTGTCCCAACATAGTATAAGATATGCGATTTGAGAACCTTTTCATTCATTCATCTGACGAAGGAGATAATCTCCGAAAGCTTGTGATTTTAAAATAAATTTGTTGGACTATAACCTGGTGTTGTAAGATTCCTTACATTTGTCCACCCCAGTCCATCACCGGCATCTCCACATCATGGCCCTTTAAAAAGGGCAAACATCTCCCAATGAGAACTGCTCTTTCTAGAGTTGTGCTCCAAGGAGGTTCTTTTAGTAGCACTTCCTGTTTTTGAACATCCTGTCCCATACAGTTATGGTCCCTTATGCTTCACAATACACACACTCCCCACCTCACTCAGAGACAGGTAATCTCCCGGAAAAGGCGAAAAAAACAGATAAAAACCCAACTGAAAACTGTAGCGTTTCTTTCAGCCTCGAATATCCTTTATTTTCACGCTTAAAATTCAAATGACTTTTCAAAAATCGTTACCAGAGGACTGTCCGAAGCAGTGGATTATGCACCGGCATCTCACCTCTGGGATTTGGGTCTAAATCTGGCCCAGATTGATGGATTTCAACGTCCCGTGGCCATAAGAGTCCGAGATGACGTGGGGTCCCAGTAAGCTCAGAGCACCGCCCCTAATTAGTCATTCAATTGGGGATCTCATCGGGGATTCCAAAACAGTAGGTATAATGAGTAGATGGAATGGTTTCCAACCGACCAGGTACAGTTGTCACTACCTTGAGTTTCCCCCCAATTTATTTAATCTCTTGAGAGCCACAAAGAAACCACCCAAGGAGATTAAATTCTGTGGACTTTTTCCTTGGCCACTTAAAGTAGTGGGGAGAAGCTTTCCGAACTTCTCACATTATTCAGCCCTTGAACTGCAGTCGATAAATGACAATCCCAAGGTCCTCGTAGAACTGGTGCCTCAGTATTCCACGGATCAGCTAACGGAGTATTTATATTACAAGCAGTGCAGTTCACTGGAGATGCAAAATCTCTTTCCATCGGCTACACTTCAGAGTATAAACACCCCAATGTTTGGGTGACCAACGGCATTGAAAACCCCCAAATTGTGGCTCCATGAATGTGTCATCAGGTTAAGGGAGCTGGTTTCAGGAGCCCTGGGACTTGGGTCATGCTGGAATCGCAACATTTTTGACAAGTTCAATAGAGCAACGTGGGCTAGAAGTGATCATAACTGGCAATAGTGCATGGATACTGAAAGAATCCATTTGACATTTCTCCACCCACTATTTTAATTGGGGGGAATGACCCCTTTATTTTAACTTTACTCCTTAAAATAACATTACAAAAAGGATATCAAGGCATTGGAGACGGGGAAAAAAAATTATAACGGAGTTTGATAGGGTAGACGTAGAGAAGATATTTCCACTTGTGAGGGAGTCCAAAACTAAGAGTCACAAGTATAAGAGCGTCACTAATAAATCCAATGGCAAAAGGTGGGAAGTGGTGTTCCACAAGGATCGGTGCTGGGGACCATTTACATAAACGATTTGGACTCGGGAATCAGAGTACAATTTCAAAATTTGCGGATGACACCAAATTGGGAGTTATAGTCAATACTGAGAAAGACTGCAACAAGTTACAAGAAGACATTAATAAACTTGCAGAATGGGCATGACATTGGCAAATGAATTTCATTATAGGTAAGTGTGAGGAATCTTGGGGTACAGATACACAAATCACTACAAGTAGCGACACATAAGGCCATAAAAAAGCAAACAAAGGACTGGGGTTCATTTCTAGAGGGATAGAATTGAAAAGCAGAGCAGGTATGCTAAACTTGTATAGAACCTTGGTTAGGCCACACTTAGAGTATTGTGTGCAGTTCTGGCCTCCATACTATAAGAAGGCATTGGGAGAAGGTGCAAAAAAGAATTACAAGGATGATACCAGAACTAAGAGGTTACACCTATCAGGAAAGACTGAACAGGCTGGGGGCTCTTTTCTCTAGAAAAGAGAAGACTGAGATGTGACCTGATGGAGGTCTTTAAGATTATGAAAGAGTTTAATAGGGTAGATGTAGAGAAAATAATTCCACTTGTGGGGGAGTCCAAAACAAATAAATATAAGATAGTCATCAATAAATCCAATGGGGAATTCAGGAGAAAGTTCTTCACCCAGAGAGTGGTGAGAATGTGGAACTCACTACCAGATAGGGTAGTGAATAGCATAGAGGCCTTAAGGGAAAGCTAGATAAACATATGAGGGAGAAAGGAATGGAAGGATATGCTGATAGGATTAGATGAAGTAGGGAGGGAGGAGGCTCGTGAGGAGCATAAACACCAGCATAGACCAGTAGGGCCGAATGGCCTGTTTCTGTGCTGTACATTCTATGTCGTTCTATGTAATTCTTTGAGAGACAAAACAAATCAGAGCAAAACCCAGTGCCAATAACAGAAAGAAAATACTCTGGAAAATTCCTCTCCAACCCCCCCCCCCTCAGTCCAGGGGATCATCACTTGACGTTTTAACAGTCTGCAGATTGCAGGAGGAATGGAAGCCTGAGGGAGAGTTGGGATCCAGGGTTTGAAAGAACAGTCGGAGATGGTGTGCTGAGTCCTGATGTCAATGCCGTGAATTTTTAATTGATTTGAACTGCCTGCTATTCCAGAGGGAATAAAAATAATTATCTTTGATGACAACATCGGGGAGTTCCATTGACCTTAAACGGAAGGATGCCTAGCAACCAACTCGTCTCCAAATCAGGTGTGACTGATTTCCTTGGGGAGATTATGTCCTACCTGAGCGACATGTATGAACTTGGTGAAGACTTCGGCTCTCTGTGCTGGAGTCGGCCTATTGAGGATCATCAACTGAACCCACTGGGAGATTCCATTCACCAGCGATACGGATCGTTCCAGGGCTGGGTTCTCCCGCACACACCCGCTGACCATGTAACTCCTGTAATCCAGGTACTGGAAGAAAGCAAAGGACTTGCATTTATATAGCGCCTGTCACAACCCCAGGACGTCCCAAAACGCTTTGCAGCCTATGAAATACTTTTGAAGTGTAGTCACTGCTATAATGTAGGGAAACACGGCAGCCAATTGGCGCACAGTAAGATCCCAATGAGATAATGACAACAGACACTAATGAGATAATGACCAGATGAATAAATATTGGCCAGGATATCGGGGAGAACTCCCCTGCTCTTCTTCGAAATAGCACAGAGGGATCTTTACATCAACCTGAGAGGGCAGACGGGGCCTCGGTTTGATGTCTCATCCGAAAGACGGCACCTCCAACAGTGCAGCACTCCCTCAGTACTGGCACTGGGAGTGTCAGCCTGGATTTTGTGCTCTCATCTCTGATTCAGAGGCGAAAGTGTTACCAACTGAAGGCACACAGTATTACCATACAGTACTGGATGTGTGGTAATGGTGCCTTATGCCTAAGGCAAATGATTTGGCAAGACATGGCATCCTGCGACAAATCCCCTAAATGTCCACGAGCATGGCATTTGCCGTCCGGAAATCTAGCACAAAAACATCCCAGAGAAAATGAAAATGGTGGGTTCTGAGAGGCTCCAGGCAATAACAAATCAGTTGCCCTACAAATACTGAATAACGTTCTTTATCACCCTTGGTCGTGTGGCTGCTCACCGATAAACGGCAGAAGGACTTAAACTCCAGGTAGCTGAGGTGTTCTGCCAGCTCTGCAGGTTCTAGGTGATCGAACAGCAGAGAGACTTTCCGTTTCTTATTGTTGCTTGGGTTGCCGTGCTGCGTGTATTTCCGCGTCCATTCGTGCATGTGACTGTAAAAGTATAGGAGAGCAAAATAGTTACACCGGATTCCAACTAGAAGACGGGGCTGTCTGCAAGGTGAGTCGGTGAGGCCAACATTGGACTGCGACTAACTGGGCTCCCCAACCACCACTGGCATTTGTACAGCGCTTCTAGAATCATAGAACGATACAGCGCAGAAGGCCATTTGGCCCATCGCGCCTGTGCCGGCTCTTTGAAAGAGCTATCCGATTAGTCCCTGCTCTTTCTCCGTAGCCCTGTAAGTGTTTTCCCTTCAAGTATTTATCCAATTCCCTTTTGAAAGCCCTTCCAGGCAGTGAATTCCAGATCATAACAACTCGCTGCGTAAAAAAAATTCTCCTCACCTCGCCTCTGGTTCTTTTGCCAATTACTTTTTACCTGTGTCCTCTGGTTACTGACCCTCCGCCCAGTGGAAATGGTTTCTCCTTATTTACTCTTTTCAAAATTCTTCATGATTTTGAACATCTCTATTAAATCTCCCCTTAACCTTCTCTGCTCTAAGTAGAACGTTAAACATCACAGAAGATTTAAAGAGGGTACAAATAAAATATATTAAGTATATAAAAACCTGACCTGGGAGTGTTTCATGGGACGGCATAGAAGGAGCTTTACTCTGTATCTGACCTGGGAGTGTTTGATGGGATGGTGTAGAGGGAGCTTTACTCTGTATCTGACCTGGGAGTGTTTGATGGGATGGTGTAGAGGGAGCATTACTCTGTATCTGACCTGGGAGTGTTTGATGGGATGGTGTAGAGGGAGCTTTACTCTGTATCTGACCTGGGAGTGTTTCATGGGATGGTGTAGAGGGAGCTTCACTCTGTATCTGACCTGGGAGTGTTTAACGGGACAGTGTAGAGGGAGCTTCACTCCGTATCTAACCTGGGTTGTACCTGAGATCAGATTGTTTGATGGGACAGTGTAGAGGGAGCTTCACTCTATATCTGACCCGTGCTGTATCTGATATCAGAGTGTTTGACACTATAAATGTTCCATCTTCAGTGTTGACATTCTTCACCTTGACAAACACAACTTTTATTTGTTAGAAACTGGGACGGAGGTGCTCATAGACCACAGGCCACAGGTCTGTAGGACACATGTTCACACCTTGATGTCCTTCACAGTGAGTTTTGGTCTTGACGCCGGTGGGGAAAAAGGAGACAAATGGACATGGAGCTTCCCTGCGGGAGAGGGACGGAGATCAAGGGAGCGATGGTGGGGAATTCTGGGAGTCAGTTACCTGGGGCTACTTCTCAGCAGGTACCTTATTCCAGGCATTGTCCCTCTCAGTTGAATTATTCCAGCTGACAGTTTACTGAGCAGGTGAGGAATATTCTTTAACGTAGTGCACCCATTACAAGGTGTGTGCTGATTTTCCATCTCCCATTCTCTCGTGAGTGCGCTGACACAGTTCCATGGCCACTGACTTTCCTGCAGTGCCTCACCACTCTTTATGTGGCACCCTTAACAATGGGCACCAACAAGCTACTAGACTGTGCCAGGCATCACAGCCCAGGTCAGCCCTCTCTGTATTCGACACATTCACATCTGCACATTCCTGTAGGAGTCATGATAAGAATCAGGCCCGAAAGCCTCAGCTTTCCTTGTGGTGTCCATACTGTCACTCCCAGGACTGGAACGTGGGAATTTCTGAGTCTGCATGGGCTCGGTACAATGCCAGGGAGCGCAAGATGAAAGAAAGCAAGAACTTGCATTTCTATAGCACCTTTCACCACCTCAGGACATCCCAAAGCGCTTTGCAGCCAATGAAGTGTAGTCACTGTTGTAATATAGGAAACACGGCAGCCAATTTGCGCACAGCAAGATCCCACAAACAGCAATGTGATAAATGACCAGATAATCTGTTTTAGTTATGTTGGTTGAGGGATAAATATTGGCCAGAACACCAGGGAGAACTCCCCTGCTCTTTTGCCCTCTCTTTTACATCCACCTAAGAGGGCAGACTGATTGGTTTAACGTTTCATCCAAAAGGCAGCACCTCTGACAGTGCAGCACTCCTTCTGCACTGCACTGGTGCGTCAGCCTAGATTACGTGCTCAGATCCCAGGAGTGGGACTTGAACCCACAACCTTCGGACTCAAAAGCAAAAGTGCTACCCACTGAGCCACAGGGGATGCTGGGGATTAGTACTCGCTGAGCTCGAAAGAGAAATAGCTCTCACATGTTTGAGGTGTCGATGAGCTGACAATGGGATTCCTCTCCTTCACTTCTCACCACTTCCCACAGCTGTGACATCACATCCTCCAGCTTGCTGTCCACTGTAAACACGACGGGATAGTTTGCTATCCAGTACCTGCAAGACAACAGAGCCACTTTGAGAATAGCACAGCGTCCCAAAATAAACATACGTAATCTGTCACAATCGGGATGAGCTTTGTCAATTAAAGAAAGAACCTGCATTTCTATAGCGCCTTTCAGGATGTCCCAACGTGCTTTACGGCCAACAAAGTACTTTTGAAGTGTAGTCACTGTTGAAATGTAGGAAAACACGGGAGCCAACATGGCTGATCCCACCAACAGCAATGTGATAATTGACCAAATAATCTGTTTTTTGTTATTGGTTGAGGGATAAGTGTTGGCCAGGAGACTCTTACAGGACATAACTTCCTCTTTCTCCAATTTTCTCCCCTCATCTCCTGAAGGCACTGACTCATGGGAGCATAGGAACACACGAGGAGGCCATTCAGCCCCACCCCACCCCCGAGCCTGTTCCGCCATTCAATTAGATCATGGCTGATCTGTATCTTAACTCCATCCACCCGCTGCCTTGGTTCATGCCAGCAGTACAGTTCTACGACTGCTGGTAGCCCTCCAGTATCTCATTCCAGTAGCCGTTCGTTGTATGCGAGCCCTGACAATGAGTTTTGGCAGGCCATTCGACCATGAAAGGCATCACGGCAGTGGCCAACCCAACATCCACATGCAAACACTATGTGTAGGGGTCACGGGTTAGCGATCAGTGACAGGCTGCCTGGCTGCATTTTCCCTTCCTTAATCATGGGGCGCGGAGATCAATTGTCGCAGCCCTTACTTGGACCCTGGCTGAGATCAGGAAACTCAGCACAGATCTAGGATCCAACCTGGCTGCTCTGCACAACTGAGTGCCACACCGGGGAGTGCACTTACCAACCGAGCCATTGGAGCGCTTGATAAAGTAGTTCCTTTAGGTGAGCAGCAATCTCGTGCTGGCTGAGTTACGAGGCAGCTAAAGCACCAATCTTAGCTCCACAGCTGTTATGTCAGGGGCCTGTCAACAACTCCCATGAACTGTTTTTTTCACAAAGTTCATCGACACACAACTGGTTTGAGCACTTTACCTCAAAAAGTAGCAGATCTTCAAACGGAGCAGGTTGCGCTTTTCCCCAGAAGCATCTCGATAAGTGGCTGGAAGTCAAGGATCACAGAAGGAGGCTGTTTGGCCCGTCGGGCCCGTGCTGGTGCTTGCTGGGCAAGCCGAGCCGTCTACTTTAATCCCTGATGTAAAAACAGAAAATGCTGGAAATACTCAGCAAGTCAAGGCAGCATCTGTGGAGAAAGAAACAGAGGTAACGTTTCAGGTCGATGGCCTATCATCAGAACTTGACCTTCTTCCAATTCTGACGATGGGTCATCGACCTGAAACACGAACTCTGTTTCTTTCTCCACAGAGGCTGCCTGACTTGCTGAGTATTTCCAGCATTTTCTGTTTTTATTTCAGATTTCCAGCATCTGCAGTATTTTGCTTAAGAAAAACTTTAATCCCTGTCCTTTCCCTCTATCATTTTATCTCCTTCCTTTTCACCCAATCCCCTCTAGAATGTTGCTCCAGTCGCTGCCTCAGTAGCCACTTGTGGTCAAGTATTCTATGTTGTAATAACCTCCTGTGCTTCGTTCCTCTCATGAGAGTTTGAGTCCGTCCCCTGGTCACCAATTCGTTAACCGGCGAGAACAATCTGTCACCATTTATACTCTCAAAACCTGGCATCATTTTGAGAACTTGTATTGGGTTCTCCATCAACCTTCTTTGTTCCAGTGAAAAAGCCCCAATTTTTTGAGCCTTTCTTCCTAACTATAACTGGTATCATCCTCATGAATCTTCATTGTCCGCTTTCCACTGTTCTAATACCCTGCCAGTAAGGGGGTGCACACAAATTCCAAGTGTGGCCTAACTAATATCTTTACGAATTTAGCATCATTTCCTTTTGTATCCATAAAGGCCAGGATCCCGTTTGCCTATTATCTGACCTTCCCCCACCTCATCTCTCTGTTTCCTCGCTTTTTAAGGGTCCTCCCGTTTAGAGGATCACATGCATCCGCCATTGGCTGGATTTGCTAACAGGGAGTGGTCTCGCTACCTGATCCCATTCAGCCTACGCTCAGTGCTGCTCTCATTCCTCCCAACCTCCAAAGGCACCACCCTACACATTCCTTCTCCCTGCGTCCTTACTGGAGTCAATTACCCCCCCCACCTCGCCTGGCGTTAACGGGCCTCAAAATGGGGTTCAGTGACCGCACCGTCCCGTTGCCCCCAGCGATGTGGCGGCCGCCATTTTGAAAGGGGCCTACCGCTTGGCTGATTCAGGCGACAGGCCCCTTTTAATATGGGAACCGGGGTCCTGTGACGTAAATAGGACTCCGATCGCCATTTAAGGTCGGAACTGGGCGGAGCCTGCGTCGTGCCTACTTCAAGCAGATCCACGGGTGATGTAGCCAAAGAGGCCCGGTTAAAGGTTTTGGGGTCCGAAGGAGCAGGAATTCACCTATGGGCCCTATAATAATAAGCTGGGTCGCTGCTGCCCGGGACCCCCACCCTCCTTGATTGCGGCCCCTCCCCTCCTCCCTCGCTGGCGGCCCAATCTTGAGGCCTGAATTCGGCGAGTTGCACTGGAACACTTGTTTGACATCCCACAGCTCGCCTACCAGGTTTAAATGAGGCCGGGACCCAAAAGTTAAAATCGACCCCACTGTAAATGAGCCAAACTCATCCCACCGTCTCCGACTCCAACTCATTATTTTCTATCTGCTCAGAACTGTGGAGCTCCCTCCCTGCCTAAATCTCTCCTCCCTCCTTTGGATCAAAAAAGGATAGAACAGGGTACTTTCTAAACAGTAAAAAGTTAAAAACAGTGGATGTCCAAAGGGACTTAGGGGTTCAGGTACATAGATCATTGAAGTGTCATGAACAGGTGCAGAAAATAATCAAGAAGGCTAATGGAATGCTGGCCTTTATATCTCGAGGACTAGAGTACAAGGGGGCAGAAGTTATGCTGCAGCTATACAAAACCCTGGTTAGACCGCACCTGGAGTACTGTGAGCAGTTCTGGGCACCGCACCTTCGGAAGGACATATTGGCCTTGGAGGGAGTGCAGCGTAGGTTTACTAGAATGATACCCGGACTTCAAGGGTTAAGTTACAAGGAGAGATTACAGAAATTGGGGTTGTATTCTCTAGAGTTTCGAAGGTTAAGGGGTGATCTGATCGAAGTTTATAAGATATTAAGGGGAACAGATAGGGTGGATAGAGAGAAACTATTTCCGCTGGTTGGGGATTCTAGGAGTAGGGGACACAGTCTAAAAATTAGAGCCAGACCTTTCAGGAGCGAGATTAGAAAACATTTCTACACACAAAGGGTGGTAGAAGTTTGGAACTCTCTTCCGCAAATGGCAATTGATACTAGCTCAATCTGAGATAGATAGCTTTTTGGCAACCAAAGGTATTAAGGGATATGGGCCAAAGGCAGGTATATGGAGTTAGATCACAGATCAGCCATGATCTTATCAAATGGTGGAGCTGGCACGAGGGGCTGAATGGCCTACTCCTGTTCCTATGTTCCTCCCTTCTGCAAACTGCAGGTATTTAAAACCCAAACTTGGCTTCATAACTTTTTAATTTATTTTTATATTTGCACTTTTTCCCGCGGACTTTGTGCTCATCAAGTTGGGAAATAGAATGCTTCCTCATCTGGGATTGGGTGGGAAAGTGGAGTTGAGGTGGAAGATCAGCCATGATCTTGTTGAATGGTGGAGCAGGCTCGAGGGGGCCGTATGGCCTACTCCTGCTCCTATTTCTTGTGTTCTTGCCTCAGGTCTCCAGAGTAAATTATTCCCCAGGTCAGGCAAAGCACTGCTGGCTACAGAGCAACGTTCCCTCTATCCTGTCCCAACCTTCTACTGCACCAACGTGACCTTCTCCATTTCCCCACCTTGAGGCCTCGCCGGCTAAGATTGCCAAATTCTGGTGCCAAATTAGGGGGGGAGCATTTCTGCTGTAAGTAGGCCTCTCATCTCTGGTTGGACGTATTCCTGGAGGTTTCATCACATGACCTCCAACCACCCCACCCGGTCAAACAGCTTATTTTCCCATCTCCAATATCTTTATAACCAATGAAGGGAAGTGTTCAAAGAAAATGAGAAGATATATATTTTTAGAACGCCCCTATGATTTTTCTCCCGGGTATCGCTGGCAGCTGTGCCCAGGAGATTAATCTTTAATTCTTGGCGACTCCAGGACAATCCTGGAGGGTTGGCGACCCTAGCTGTAGGCAACACTCGTTCAGAGCTGCCCATACTCCTTTCACACAGGACCTGTACATAGCAGACAGGAGATCCCATCAGTTTGCCATACAGTCCCCGACTTGATATCTCCTTCATACTGGTGGGCTCCTTATCAATTGGACAGGATTGGTTAATTAAGTCAGTATGCAGCAATGGCTGCACAGTAACGTGAGTTCTATGTAGGGTTGCCAACCCTCCAGGATTGGTCTGGAGTCTCCAGGAATTGAAAATTGATCTCCAGGACACTGCTGCGAACAACACCCGGGAGAGAAATCATAGGGGCATTAAAAAAAGGGTGCACTTTTTCATATTCTTTTAACGCTTTATTAGTTATAAAAATATCAGGGAAAAAAAAAAGATGGTTTGACTGACAGTCAATCAGGTATTGAAGAGTCTTTTCGCTTTCCAATTAGCCGTGGGAAGATGGGGCACCGCGAGGATGGACGTGTTGGGCGACCAATGGCGGGAGCATGGGGGAGGGGCATGTGATGAAACCTCCAGGAATACATTCGACCAGAGTTGGCAACCCTAGTTCTACGTGAAATGAGTTTGGCCAGGCTCAACCCAACCAATCCTAAACGACTGCCCACATAAACCATTTTGAAGCCGACTAAAGCATCTGCCCCTTGCAAATTAGTGCCAGGCCATTCAGGGCTGATGTCAGGAAGCACGTCTTCATGCAAAGGGTAGTGGAAATCTGGAACTCTCTCCCCCAAAAAGCTGTGGAGGCTGGGGGTCAATTGAAAATGTCAAAACTGAGATTGATAGATTTTCGGTAAGGCGATCAACTGAACCAAGGCAGGTAAATGGACTTGAGATACAGATCAGCCACGATCTAATTGAATAGCAGAACGGGCTTGAGGAGTTGAATGGCCTTCTCCATTTCCCATGTTCCCTTGCAAAGTGACGTCACCTGCCCGTTAAAGCAGTAGAAAAATGCTCAGTGCGATTAAGCAGATTGTCCCCTTTCCCCTCCAGAAAGGAATTGATTAAAAACCCCAATGGACGACAGAGCAGCTACGCTGTGAGATTCTAGATACACAGAGGCTGCTGAGAGCACGGAGAGCTTTGATGTTCCACCTCGGCAGGAAACAGAAACTCTTGTTTAGCAGCTCCAAGAGTTCGAGGTAATTCTGTGTCGTCGATTCTCTGAACAGAGTGTATCAAAGGAGAGGTTTGCAGAGGGGGAAACTCCATAAGGATTTCCCCTGGGTTTTTACCCTCCCCCATGTGAGAAAGACTCATTCTCAAAGGCCAGAAAAGGCCAATCCCCTCGCAATTCTCCATCACGGTGAAGGAAGTGCCAGGCGGTTCATCACAGGGCAGAAAGCGGGAGGCACCAGATGGCAAATCGGCCATCGAGAGAACCCTGTTTTCGAGCAGCTGGACTGTTTGTTTAGCTGGGAGGAGGGAGGGGGAGAGGGAATGGTGCATGGCATGGCCACAATTAAATAGTAGGCTCGCCCAACACGTCCATCCTCGCGGTGCCCCATCTTCCCACGGCCAATTGGAAAGCGAAAAGACTCTTCAATACCTGATTGACTGTCAGTCAGTCTTTTTTCCCGATATTTTTATAATTAACAAATAGACGCATTCAAAGAAAATGAAAAAAAGCACTCCTTTTTTTATTGCCCCTATGATTTCTCTCCCGGGTGTTGTTCGCAGTAGTATCCTAGGGATTAATCTTCAATTCCTGGACGATATATAAATGGCCCGTTACTTGTTTCCACTGTGCCCTGTGCTATTGCCAGTCAAATCGGCTTGTGGATTGTTCACAGAAAGTGCAACAAGGTTTGCAACTGGACTAATTGGTGCCAAATGCAGTCTATATGAGTAAGGGCAACGTACTGCCATTTGGAGGGGAGATTATGAGGCACGTGTGCTCCATGGGTGTGCTAGAACTTGCCAAGGCCTCTTGAAAGAGACCCAGGAGTGTCTGTGGCCAGGTCCCTCACCCTGCCTGAACAGTGTGGGTTATATCGTAAATTCAGCTGAGTTCAGATCAGACAGAACAGATAAACCTGGAACAATACTTCAAGTTAAACCATGAGAGTAAGACAAGGGGACACTACGTAAAAGACAAATTTGAGACTGATGACAGGAAGTTCCTCTTCAACAGAGAGAGATCTGAAAGCAGGGTGGGTTAGAGGAGTCATAGAACACCGTGATGGAGGAGAACCAGGATCCTTTTGGATAGATGGGTCGAATGGCCTGTCTAATTTGTATCGATCTTGTCCTTTTTTTATTCATTCTCGGGGTGCGGGCGTCGCTGGCAAGGCCAGCACGTGTTGCCCATTCGTAGTCATCCTGAGAAGGTGGTGCTGGGCCTTCTTCTTGAACCACTGGGTGGCGGTTTGATACAACTGAGTGGTTGCTAGACCAATTCAAAGGGCAGTTAAGAGCCAACCATGTTGATGTGGGAGTGGAGTCACATATAGGCCCAGACTGGGTAAAGACAGCAAGTTTCTTTCCGTAAAGGACCAGTTGGGTGAATCTTGATAGCTTCATGGTGGGATTTGAACTCATGTTCTTCTGGACTATTATTCCGAGGTCTCTGGATTAGCCAGTCTAGTAACATAACCACTACACCACCGTGTACTAACAAGGGACTTGCAAGCCATGTTATCAGTTTTGTGAACAGAAGTACGAAAATGGTATTCACGGCCTGATGAAGTCATTACTTCACCAATTATGGCTGACCAAAAATAGTGGCCATGTGCCACAGGAGTAACTATACCTCAGGGATAACTCCACCGCTGGCTTGGAGCCTGATTAGACCCGAGCTCGAGGGGCACAATCATCCATATAACCCTATCTCTGACCCATCTCTGACTCATCTCTTGAAACTCAAGGAGCTGAAACATAGAAACATAGAAAATATGCTCCACCATTCAAAATGATCATGGCTGATCGTCTAACTCAGTACCCTGTTCCTGCTTTTTCCCCATATCCCTTGATCCCTTCAGCATTAAGAAATATATGTATCTCCTTCTTGAATACATCTAATGACTTGGCCTCCATTGCCTTCTGTGGTAGAGAATTCCACAGGTTCACCACCCTCTGAGTGAAGAAATTTCTCCTCATCTCCGTTCTAAATGGCATACCCCGTATCCTGAGACTGTGACCCCTGGTTCTGGACTCCCCAGCCATTGGGAACATCCTCCCTGCATCTAGTCTATCTAGTCCTGTTAGAATTTTATATGTTTCGATGAGATCACCTCTCATTCTTCTAAACTCTAGTGAATATAGGCCTAGTCGACCCAATCTCTCCTCATACGTCAGTCCTGCCATCCCAGGAATCAGTCTGGTAAACCTTCATTGCACTCCCTCCATGGCAAGGACATCCTTCCTCAGATAAGGAGACCAAAACGACACACAATACTCCAGATGTGGTCTCACCAAGGCCCTGTACAACTGCAGTAAGACATCCCTGCTCCTGTACTCAAATCCTCTTGCAATGAAGGCCAACATACCATTCACCTTCCTAACTGCTTGCTGCATCTGAATGCTCGCTTTCAGCGACTGGTGTACAAGGACACCCAGGTCTCGTTGCACCTCCCCTTTTCCCAATCACCATTGAGATAATAATCTGTCTTTCTGTTTTTATAACCAAAGTGGATAGCCTCACATTTATCCACGTTATACTGCATCTGCCATGTTCTTGCTCACTCACCCAACTTGTCTAAATCACATTGGAGCCTCTTTGCATCCTCCTCACAGCTCACATTCCACCCCAGCTTTGTGCCGTCTGCAAACTTGGAAATGTTACATTTAGTTCCCTCATCCAAATCATTGATATATATTGTGAATAGCTGGGGCCCAATCACTGATCCCTGCGGTACCCCACTAGTCACTTCCTGCCACCTGGAAAAAGACCCGTTTATTCCTACTCTCTGTTTCCTGTCTGTCAACCAATTCTCAATCCATGCCAGTATATTCCCCCCAATCCCATGTGCTTTAATTTTGCACACTAACCTCTTGTTGTGGGACCTTATCAAAAGCCTTCTGAAAATCTAAATACACCACATCCACTGGTTCTCCCCTATCTATTCTACTAGTTACCTCCTCAAAAAACTCCAGTAGATTTGTTAAGCATGATTTCCCTTTCATAAACCCATGCTGACTTTGTCCAATCCCGTTAATGCCCTCCAAGTGTTCTGTTATTACATCCTTTATAATAGACTCTAGCATTTTCCCCACTACTGATGTTAGGCTAACTGGTCTGTAATTCTCTGTTTTTCTCTCCCTCTTTTTTTAAATAGTGGGGTTACATTTGCCACTCTCCAATCTGTAGGATCTGTTCCAGAGTCTATAGAATTTTGGAAGATGATCACCAATGCATCCACTATTTCCAGGGCCACTTCCTTTAGTACTCTGGGATGTAGATTATCAGGCCCTGGGGATTTGTCAGCCTTTAGCCCCATTAATTTCCCTAGCGCTATTTTTTTTTACTAATACTGGTTTCCTTCAGTTCCTCCCTCTCACTAGACCCTTGGTTCCCTAACATTTCTGGCAGGTTATTTGTGTCCTCCTTTGTGAAGACAGAACCAAAGTATGTGTAATTGTTCTGCCATTTCTTTGTTCCCCATTATAATTTCCCCCAGTTCTGACTGTAAGGGACCTACATTTGTCTTCACTAATCTTTTTCTCTTGACATATTTATAGAAGCTTTTACAGTCAGTTTTTATGTTCCCTGCTAGTTTACTCTCATACTCTATTTTTCCCCTCTTAAATCAATCTCTGTCCTCCTTTGCTGAATTCTGAACTGCTCCCAATCCTCAGGCTTGCCGCTTTTTCTGGTAATTTTATATGTCTCCTCTTTGGATCTAATACTATCCCTAATTTCTTTTGTAAGCCACGGTTGAGCCACCTTTCCGGTTTTATTTTTGCGCCAGACAGGAATGAATAATTGTTGTAATTCCTGCACACGTTCTGTAAATATTAGCCATTGCCTATCCACTGTCATCCCCTTTAGTAAAGTTCCCCAATCTATCATAGCCAACTCACACCTCATACTTTCATAATTTCCTTTATTTAGATTCAGGACCCTAGTTTCGGATTCAACTACTTCACTCTCCATCTTAATGAGGAATTCTATCATGTTATGGTCGCTCTTCCCTAAGGGACCCCGCATAACAAGATTGTTAATTAATCCTTTCTCATCGCACAATACCCAGTCTAGGATCGCCTGTTCTCTAATTGGTTCCTCAACGTATTGGTCTAGAAAACCATCACGTACACACTCCAGGAATTCCTCCCCCACAGTATTATTGCTAATTTGGTTTGACCAATCTAAATGTAGATTAAAGTCACTCATGATTATAATTGTACCCTTCTTGCATGCGTCTCTAATTTCCTGTTTAATGCCCTTCCCTACATCTCCACTACTGTTTGGGGGCCTATAGACAACCCCCACCAACATTTTCTGCCCCTTGGTGTTTCTTAGCTCCACCCATACAGATTACACAATAGTGAGGATATCCTTCCTCACTATTGCATTGATTTCCTCCTTGAGCCTTGTACAATGACCTTTGTTATTCCTGTCCTTATTTCCACACTAATATTTGATGTCAGGATAAGCACATCATCCCTTCTATCGACACAGGGCTTAAAGTGTTAACTTATGAGGACAGATCGCATAGACTGGGCTTGTATTCCCTCGAGTACAGAAGATTAAGGGGTGATCTAATTAAGATGTTTAAGATGAATAAAGATAGAGAGAAACTATTTCCTCTGGTGGGGGAGTTCAGAACAAGGGGGAATAATCTTAAAATTAGAACTGGGCAGTTGAGGGGTGATGTCAGGAAGCACTTCTTCACACAAAGGGGAGTGGAAATCTGGAACTCTCTCCCCCAAAAAGCTGTTGAGGCTGGGGGTCCATTGAAAATTTCAAAACTGAGATTGATAGATTTTTGTTAGGTAAGGGGATTAACGGATATGGAACCAAGGCGGGTAAATGGAGTTCAGATACAGATCAGCCATGATCTAATTGAATGGCGGAACAGACTCGAGGGGCTGAATGGCCCACTCCTGTTCCAATGTTTCTATATTCCTATGTTCATACACCTCTAAAAGATAAAGTTTCCCTTAACTCTTCCTCTGCCAGAGACGTGAAGCTCCCAATTTAATTAGTGGCTGAAGTCTGCAGCATTGGAAAGATCAAAAGGTCAGGCCCAGGTCAATCGATATGTTTCCGAAGCCTTCATTCTGACTCATCTGCTGGAAACCAACCTAAAGTACGGTCAGTTTCAGGTTAGTTTCACTCCTTAACAACCAATGTCGAACCATGCAGCTACTTTATTTAGATAGTCTTTAATTAGGGCATAATTTTAACCTTACCGCCTGGCGGGAAATCTGAAACAGAACTGGCCCAAATCCCCCTGTTTCCCACTCAGCGGGTTAGGTTAAGAATCCTCTCTTAAAGTGAAACTCCTGCTATCTTCACGGAATCCCACTGTACAAGTCACCAGCTCTTTTGGCGCAACAATGCTCTATTTTCCAACATTGGGGACCATCGGCTAAAAGGATATAGTGCGAGGAGCTTGTGAGCGAATTCTGACGATGGGATGATCCAGCTGTGCATCATCAGCGTCACGTTGACCGTCTCGCTGCTACAGCGCAGGCACCCATCTGGATCTGGAGAGACACAAGAAAGTAGGTCACATGGGGACTCGCTATAAAGGTTCATAGAATTACATAGAGTCCGCTGCACTGAAACAGGCCATTCGGCCCAACTGGCCTATGCCGTCATTCATGCTCCACGCGAGCCTCCTCTCACCTCTCTTCATCTAACCCTATCAGCATATCCTTCTATTCCTTTCTCCCTTGTGTGCTTATCTAGCTTCTACTTAAATGCATCTATGCTATTCGCCTCAACTACTCCCTGCGGTAGTGAGTTCCACATTCTCTGGGTACGCTGTCTGGGTAATGAAGTTTCTCCTGAATTCCCGATTGGATTTATTGGTGACTATCTTATAGTTATGGCCCCAAGTTATGGAACATCTTCTCTACGTCTATCTTATCAAACCCTATCATAATCTTATAGACCTCTATTAGGGAGGAGCTTCAGATTCACACAGTAGCCTCTGTGCTGTAGGAGAAGGTGCCCATTATACGCGGAAATGTTCTGATTGGGGCAGGGTGACATGTGCAAAAAGAAAACAACATGAAAAAAGGGGAAGGAAAGAGAGGAAGTAAAATGGCAAGAAAATAAAAAAAAAGATGCATGATCATTTCCATACATTTAGAATCATAGAATCATACAGCAGAGTAAGAGCTGTCCAATTAGTCCCATTCCCTGCTCTTTCCCCCATAGTCCTGCAATTCTTTGGACACGTATGAATCCACACACACGTGCACATGTTAGCATATGCATGCACACACATGCAGAAAGCACAAAATGCACACACACACAGGGCACACTTTTAAATTTAGGTGCTAGTGCAAAATGGACATCAATGGAAAGGAAAAATCGGGCGGGTTTTATAACGGCCGGCTATTACGATAAGGCCCATTCCACACCATTTCCCAAAGTTAAAGTTACCCCCAGAGATTCAGGGAAGCTAGTAGGGGTGAAGTCCCATTCACCCATCACCCACTGTGCTCACTGACCTACATTGGCTCCCAGTCCAGCAACGCCTCGATTTTAAAATTCTCATCGTCATGTTCAAATCCCTCCATGGCCTCGCCCCTCCCTATCTCTCTGACCTCCTCCAGCCCTACAACTCTCCGAGATCTCTGAGTTCCTCTAAATCTGGCCTCTCGCACATGCCCGATTTCCTTCGCCCCATCATTGGTGGCCGTGCTTTCAGCTGCCTAGGCCCTAAGCTCTGGAATTCCCTCCCTAAACCTCTCCGCCTCTCTCTCCTCCCTTAAGACGCTCCTTAAATCTATCTCTTTCCTGTCCTATCTCCTTATGTGGCTCGGTGTCAAATTTTGTTTGGTAACGGTCCTGTGAAGTGCCTTTGGACGTTTTACTATGTTAAAGGCGCTATATAAATGCAAGTAGCTGTTGTTCTGCTTTGGATGGTGTTACATTTTGTGCCCATTTATTTCTTTAACTGTACGGTGCACTTTCTGCAATTGAAGTGGCCGATTAGGCTCATCCAGCTAAACAATCACTTAACCATCATAACTGTGGCCCAATTCCAGCTGGGCTTTGTATCTTGGCTTTGCGGCTTCTGATGAAGATCTGCAGCTCATAATAGCTGGTGAGACAGGCAATCAACACTAAAAACAACAACTTGCATTTATATAGCGTCTCTAAAGTAATAAAACGTCCCAAGGTGCTTCACAGGAGCATTATCAGACAAAATTTGACACCGAGCCACTTATACAGGTATTAGGACAGGTGATCAAAAGCTTGGTCAAAGAGGTAGGTTTTAAGGAGCATCTTAGAGGAGGAGAAAGAGGTTGAGAGGCAGAGAGGTTTAGGGAGGGAATTCCAGAGCTTAGGGCCTTGTCAGCTGAAGGCACGGCCACCAATGGTGGGGTGATGAAAATCAGGGATGCGCAAGAGGCCAGAATTGGATGAGTGCAGAGATCTCGGAGGGTTGCAAGGCTGGAGGAGATTACAGAGATCGGGAAGGGTACAGCGGGCATGGGAGGCCACGGCCTTGCTATTGCACTTGGGGAAGTTGGAGTGATGCCCAGAAAAGAAAATGTCTGAACACACAAAACAGACACCAGGCCAGAGACACACATTCCAGAGGATGTCCTGCTGTGGAAGAGAAATCACGAGGGAAGGGTCAAATCTGGTGATCCCTAGGGCCTTCAGGCAGCCAGCTACAGAGGCCATTGGCAATAATCTTGGGGGCAGGCTGATCACTTTCTTGGCAGCAGAGCTCTCAGGACTTGATGAACCACTGATGCACTAAATCAATGGCACCAAACGCTGGCCATGCCTACGGGAGGTAGTTGTTAACCATGTGTTGTAGGCATCCCGTCCTGGTTGACGACGCCTGCCCAAAAGGTCCCTGGTGTGGAGTAGATGGTGAGCCGCAGCTCCTCTTGTGAAAGAGCCCATCTTATGTCGTCACCACAGCAGTTTCCTGGGCTCGCTTCCTGCTTCTACTTTGCTCCCGCTCCCTCGCTTCTAAATTTTCACACAACATAGAATTTACTGCACTGGAACAGGCCGTTCGGCCCAACTGGTCTATGCTGGTGTTTATGCTCCACACAAGCCTCCTCCCACCCTACTTCATCTAACCCCATCAACATATCCTTCTATTCCTTTCTCCCTCATGTAACAACAGTACACTCTCACCAAGTGTGCAATGTTCACTTATGAACCACTTATGCACCATGGCACAAGAAATGTATACGTTCGTATATTTTGGCATTGGACGGTGGTCATTAGTTCCTCCTAAGCTCCGAATACACTGTCCCACACACTCTTCCTCCCCCCTGGATACTCACTGTGTTGAAATCAAGATTGATTGCACCATCTCCTACTCTAACTCATTCTCGGACCTCAAGAAAATGGAACTCTTCACCTCCCTCATTACAAATCAGCCACGATCTAATTGAATGGCGGAACAGGCTCGAGGGGCCGAATGGCCTACTCCTGCTCCTATGTTCCCTTCTTTTACTAATTATAAAATTCAGCCTTTGTGTCACCTAACCACCAATTCCTCATCTTCTCTCCTACTCGTTCTAATCTTGGCGATGTCTAGCACTCCAGGCCATGGGACTTTACCTATGTTCTCGATAATAAAAAGAAGAGACATGGCCTTGCACCTTTCATTTCCCGCTGCCTTTTAGTTCCTGATCTCAGCCGCCTGCGAATGATCCAAGTGGAGGTGTGTCCTCAGCGAGAGGGAGGAAAAATCTGAAGCAAACCTATCCCAGGAAGCTACAATGCACCTCCCATAAAAAAATTGCATTTATATAGTGCCTTTCACAACCTCAGGACGTCACAAAGCACTTTGCAGCTAATGATGTACTTTTGAGGTGCAGTCACTGTTGTAATGTAGGAAATGCGCACAGCAAGATCCCACAAACAGCAATATGATAATGACCAGATGTTTTTGTGATGTTGGTCGAGGGACAAATATTGGTCCAGGACACCAGGGAAAACTCCCATAGACTCGATGTAGAGAGGATTTGGGAGAGGGGGGGCGGGGGATAAAGAACAATGGCCAGAAAAATCACAGGCTGGGGGTACGAAATGTGCTGATATGCCTTCCCAGCAGTCACTGAGTGCACTGAAGCAAATATCTCCCCTATAACATCACAAGAGGACAGGGAAGAACAGTCAAGGAATCCAGCACTGAATGAACATGAGCAAATAATGCAACAACATGTGTTTACAATGAAGAGAGAGAGCACATGGGTTGTAAACCCATCCACATTACAGAAAAATACTTACCAATAGTATAAAATAATACTTGTATTTATACACCTCAACACATTGAAACATCTCAAAAGCTTCACAATGATTTTCTTTTCGAAGTGACTCTTGTGTAGACAACTACGCCAGCCAACGTGGCCACAGATAACATCCCAGAAACTGCCATGAAATGAATGAACAGCTAATCTGTTTTTCTGGCGGTGTTGGTTTCGGGAGGAGTGGGAGCGAGGACACCAGGAGCACTGGTGTGTAAATTCAGATCATGTGGTCAAACCCACAATGTTCTGACCCAGAGGTGACAGTGCTACTAAACTGCGCCATTTGCTACATCTGACGGAAGGCAAATCTGAAGCAACTCATGTTTCAAAAAGTACCTACTTAAAAAGTGTGAACTACAGTGAGAAAGTAGCCCAGACCATCCATATTTTCCAACATTCAGAGTGGGCTTCCATCGTATATGAAATAGACATCATCAGTGTAGCTATGGCAACTGTTGAGATGGAACCGTGGTTTGGAGGATTGGCTCCAATTAACAGGCAGGCTGGCTACCTACTGACAGGCTCTTGAACTCTTGACTTGGACCAGTAGAAGGGTGGCCCACAGTGACCTGGTCTTAATTGACTACCGCTGGCCCACAGCACGGGCAAGTTCAGGAATCCATCAAGTGAGGAACCATGGATATGAACCTATGACCTTTCATTCTGTGTCACAGGATATTTGGTTCCTTCTTGAAAAGTTCAGATTTGGCTTTGCTCCAATGAGGCCGCTGGGACAGTTGATGTTGATCTGTAGACCGTGGTCCTGAGACCACTCCCGCTGTCCAGATAAGTAGAACGCCCAAACGAATTTTGCAAAGCTACAGTCTTAACTCTAATTTCATCATCCGTAATCAGAGGCATCTTTGCATTATGAGCCTGGTATTTAAAGTGGCTGATATAATCAAATCATCGCTCGATGGTGTTATCACATCAGATTCTTCTTCGACTAGGAACAACTTAATGGAACCAAAATAGATGGTGCAGCTGAAAAACTAGCGATGTAATTTTCTGATTATCTTGGTGACTTACTTTAGACTGACTGATGCTCGAATCCAAACGGCCGCAATTGTGATGTTATCACCACTTCTCGTCAGGCCTGTCAGAAATCTAATCTCAATCTTGCCATCAAATACGGTCCTTTCCACAACTAAGTATCATTGGCCAGTAAAGCTGTGGGCACACTGATAGGCTGTTGTCATTTTCCTGCTGTCCCTGAGAAAAGATTGCCAAATAAAATGCTATAGTTCACTTATTAAAGGAACCATTTTGGCCGATAGAGAGAAGAGTTCCCTTTTTCTCTTCACCGCTACTGGGCCCTGGATGAGACTTTAAACTGAGGCTCCGTCTGCCCTCTCAGGTGGACATAAAAGATCCCATGGCACCATTTTGACGAAGAGCAGGGGAGTCCTTCCTGGTGTCCTGGCCAATATTTATCCCTCAACCAACATCACTAAAATAGCTGATCATTATCACATTGCTGTTGTGGGAGCTTGCTGTGCACCAATTGGCTGCCGCGTTTCCTATGTTACAACAGTGACTACACTTCAAATGGCTGGAAAGCGCTTTGGGACATCCTGAGGCGCTATATAAATGCAACTTCTTTCTTTCTTCTTTCATGTGTGCACCTCCAATATTCCAGTCAGTGGTGTCATACCATTTGCCAAACTGACCATGTCAGGAATCTGGTCACAGAGCATTCTTCCCTCGTAAGACGAAGGATGTTACCCACAGCAACTGGCACCCCGTGAAAACGTAAGGAGCAAACCCAGGCTAGGGGCTTCTTAAATAACCTATTACTGATCTCAGCTTAGCATCAGTGGCAATAAGGGTGCTGCTTCTACTGGCTAGCTGGTGACTTCTGATGTAAAGTCAAATATCCAGTCTAGACTTTCCAATGGGTGAGATTTTAACGCCAACAGTAACCCATGGATCACTCTCACCCCTAATATAACGGCAATTGGAAAATCTATTGTCGAGACTCACACATGAAGCACAGTCATTTGACCTGGGTATCAGAGGGCTGATGTTAGCTGTGGAACTATACCTCAGGAAGGGGTAGGTGCATTAAAAATTATGTTCTAAATTATGAAGGGTTTTGACAGAGTAAATAAGGAGAAATGGTTTCCAATGGCAGGAGGGTCGGTAACCAGAGGACACAGATTGGCAGAAGAATCAGAGTAGGAGATGAGGAGAAATTGTTTTTACGCAGCGAGTTGTTATGATCTGGAATGCGCTGCCTGAAACGGCGGTAGAAACAGATTCGATAGTAACTTTCAAAAGGGAATTAGATAAATACAGGAAAAGGAAAAAAATCGGCATGGGGAAAGAGCAGAGGGAGTGGGACTAATTGGATAGCTCTTTCAAAGAGCAGACACAGGCACGATGGGCCGAATGGCCTCCTTCTGTGCTGCAAGAGTCTATGAAAAAGAGATAAGGGCAAAAAAATGGAGGGGGAGGAGGGCGAGTTCTCTCCGCTAACTTCCAGGTATATCAGCTTACTCCAGGGTAGGATATGTTCGGCCCATACAGCTCCCTGAGCTGCTTGGAATGTGTAAATCTGTCGGGGAATTCACATTCCAAAGCTGTCTGTTGGCTTTGACTGCCACAGGTTTTCCTGGAAATGGAAAGCAACTCAGGCTGAATTAACCTTGACTGATCTGGCCTCGCTACAAACACACCAAGGCTTTGTTTGAGTTATCGGGACTCGAGTTGCAGCTTGTCAGAGAGTCACCTCACAATCAAAGCTACTGTGTTGACTGTCTGAGCACTGAACGGGAGGGGTAGTCAAAGATGGAATGACGTCAAGTGCACAAAATGTATCTGGGGGTCTTCCCTAGCGGTTAAGGCAGTGAGTAGGTCATCCACAGCAACCAGAAAGTCTTGTGTTTGTCTCCCCTACACTTGACCTCACACCTCTGGTTTAGGGAGGGGACAATCAACCAAGGTTTCTGCCCCTGATCTGCGATCCCCACTGAAAGCTCTCAGTTGTGGACAGAATCACTCCTGAGGTTGAATAGCCTCCGTGGCCCTCACTGTCCAGGATCACACATGAAGGATGGTTACCTGGGCAACTCTGCGCCAGGACCGAGAGGCTGGGTAATGGGGGGGAGGAAGTTGACAGAAAAGCAGGAAGGGAAAACACATTTCGGCAACTGGTAGAAGCTGTTCCTGAGACAGATCCTTCCCCCGGCATGGCTTCGATTACAAGTGAAGGTTTTACTCAATATTTTGACACGAGGTGTGATTTCCAGCACCCCCTCTACCCCCACCCCCCCATCACTTATTTTTTGTTGCTTTACTCCCGGTTATATTAATTCTGACATCCAGCTCCATAGACATGTCAATCCCTGACTGGCAGGCCAGGCACTTTATTGTTGGCCAATGTGTAAAAATGGTGAGGATTCACTCATTTTCTGACTTATAGGAAGCTCCAAATCTACCTCCTGCCGTTCTACAAACATCCCTCTTTGGGCAAATCCCATTTCCTGTGCACTCAAGGGAGGGAGGAAAAAAAAACATTTTCACATTCTCCATTCTCTCTGTAACTCTCTTTGTGTCTTGAACTATTTCCTGAGAAAGCTACTCCCAGTCCCCCTTCCTTTGCTCACCAGCTACCAACCGAATGCTTAGGAGCATCCAAGGAACTTTTCTTCCAAATTTCCTAAATGAGAGCTTGTAGGACAGGAAATTTGGGATGGTAGGTTGCTGTAACCCTCTGCTGCCCTTTTTGTACTTTTCTGGTGTCACGTTTTTGCAAATCTGCACAAAGCAGATGAGACAATGTGCGTATAAGCACAAAACCACATTAGAGCAACTTTCCCACTGTAGATCTCGGTCTGATAGGTTGTGATCATCGCTCCCCGTCATTTGTAGGTAAACTCTTTAGTCAAGTCACTAATGGTGCAACCTCTCTGTTAAAGAAAGAAACACTTGCATTTATATAGCGCCTTTCACAATCTCAGGCTGTCCCAAAACTCTTTACAGCCAATTAAGTACTTTTGAAGTGTGGTCACTGTTGTAAAGAGCCAGAGGACATACATTTAAGGTGATTGGCAAAAGAACCAAAGGTGACATGAGGAAAAACTTTTTTACACAGCGAGTGGTTAGGATCTGGAATGCACTGCCCGAGGGGGTGGTGGAGGCAGATTCAATCATGGCCTTCAAAAGAGAACTGGATAAGTACTTGAAAGGAAAAAATGTGCAGGGCTACAGGGATAGGGCGGGGGAGTGGGACTAGCTGGATTGCTCTTGCATAGAGCCGGCATGGACTCTATGGACCAAACAGCCTCCTTCCATGCTGTAACCTTTCTATGATTCTATGATAATGTAGGAAACGCAGCAGCCAATTTGGTTATAGAGATAAAGAGGGAGAGGCCATAATGGGATTTAAACACGGGGATAAGAATTTTAAATTTGGGCATTGTCAGACATTAGTATCCAATGTGGGTCACCAAGGGAAGGGGTGATGGGTGAGTAGGACGTGGTGCGAGTTAGGATACGGACAGCAGAGTTTTGGATGAACTGAAGTCTACGGAGGGTGGAGGATGGGAGGCCGGCCAGATGAGTCGATTCTGGAGTTGTAAAAAGGCAAGGCTGAGGGTTTCAGCAGCAGATGAGCTGAGGCAGGGCGGAGGCGGGCAATGTTACAGAGGTGGAAGTAGGCGGCCATCGTGATGGAGCGGATATGGTGTCGGGAGCTCAGCTCTGGGTCAAACAGGTGAACTTCCAATCCCAGCCACACTGCCAGAAAACTGCTGAGCTAAACTGAGCCAATACCTCACAAGAAGGATGGGGAATATAGGAGAGTCATTGCATGCTCCTCTGATATGCATCTTTCAGCAACTATAGACAAAGGTTTGGGAACAAGTTTGTGCTCTCTAAGAAAGGGAATGTGAGTAGGGATTAAGGAGAATAATCTCTGAAAACCTCTTATTCAGCAACTAAACTCAGGTCTAAAGTGCTGTTACCTTAACAAAGCATCAGGACTTCCAAATAAAAACTAACTGGACTAATCACTGCGAGGCCTTTCTCTGTGAATCTTAATGACATATTCTTGTCTCTCTCATTTTCACTCTTTCAATCTCTCTCTCTCTCTCTGACTTTCTTTACCTGACTCTCTGTTCCTCTGTTTGTCTGCCTCTCTGCATCTCTATTTCAGTCTAACCTCGATCTACATTTGTCTCCATCTCTCCCTTTGGGCGTGCATTCCTCTCTACCTCAGCCTGTGCGTGTGTCTCAGTCACTCTCTGTATCGCGCAGTCTGTGTGTATCATAGAATCGTAGAAAGGTTACAGCTTGGAAGGAGGCCATTCAGCCCATCGAGTCCACGCCGGCTCTATGCGAGAGCAATCCAGCTAGTCCCACTCCCCTGCCCTAGCCCCGAAGCCCTGTAAATTTTTTCCTTTCAAGTACTTATCCAGTTCCCTTTTGAAGGCCATGATTGAATCTGCCTCCATCACCCTCGGGCAGTGCATTCCAGATCCTAACCACTCACTGTGTAAAAAAGTTTTTCCTCATGTCACCTTTGGTTCTTTTGCCAATTACCTTAAATCTATGTCCTCTGGTTCTTGACCCTTCCACCAATGGGAACAGTTTCTCTCTATCTACTCTATCTAGACCCTTCATGATTTTGAATACCTCTATCAAATCTCCTCACCATCGTCTCTGTTCCAAGGAGAACAACCCCAGCTTCACCAATCTATCCAAGTAACTAAAGTCCCTCATCCCTGGAATCATTCTAGTAAATCTCTTCTGCACCCTCTCGAAGGCCTTCACTTATTTCCTGAAGTGCGGTGCCCAGAACTGGACACAATACTCCAGTTGTGGCCGAACTAGTGTTTTATAAAGGTTCATCAAGACTTCCATACTTTTGTACTCTACGCCTCTATTTATAAAGCCCAGGATCCCGTATGCTTTTTTAACCACTTTCTCAACCTGCCCTGCCACCTTCAACGATTTGTCCACATATACCCCTAGATCTCTCTGTTCCTGTACCTCTTTTAGAGTTGTGCCCTCTAGTTTATATTGCCTCTCCTCGTTCTTCTTACCGAAATGTATCACTTCGCATTTTTCTGCGTTAAATTGCAGGCCACCAGCCTTTCTATGTCCTCTTGAAGTCTATCACTATCCTCCTCACTGTTTACTACCCTTCCAAATTTTGTGTCATCTGCAAATTTTGAAATTGTGCCCTGTACACCCAAGGTCCAAGTCATTAATATATATCAAGAAAAGCAGTGGTCCCAGGACCGACCCCTGGGGAACACCATTGGACACCTCCCTCCAATCCGAAAAACAACCGTTCACCACTACTCTCTGTTTCCTGTCCCTTAGCCAATTCTGTATCCATGTTGCTCCTGCCCCCTTTATTCCATGGGCCGTAATCTTGATAAATTGCCACACAGTAGGCATATCATCAAACACCTTTTGAAAGTCCATATACACTACATCAACTACATTACCCTCATCGACCCTCTCTGTTAACTCATCAAAAAAACTCAGGTTAATTGAAGATGATTTGCCTTTATCAAATCCGTGCTGGCTTTCCCTAATCAATCTACACTTGTCCAAGTGACTGTTAATTCTGTCCCGGATTATTGTTTCTGAAAGTTTCCCCACCACTGAGGTTAAACTGATTGGCCTGTAGTTGCTGGGTTTATCCTCACACCCTTTTTTGAACAAGGGTGTAACATTTGCAATTCTCCAGTCCTCTGGCACGACCCCATGCTGGTGTTTATGCTCCATACGAGCCTCCTCCCACATCACTTCATCTCACCCTATCAGCGTAATCTTCTATTCCTTTCTCCCGCATGTGTTTATCAAGCTTCCCCTTAAATGCATCCATGTTATTGGCCTCAACTACTCCTGTGGTCTCCCCCACAAGTGGAAAAAACGTCTCTACATCTACCCTATCAAACCCTTTCATAATTTTAAAGGCCTCTATTAGGTCACCCCTCAGCCTTCTCTTTCCTAAAGAAAAGACCCCCAGCCTGGTATAACCTCTCTATTTTTGTTATGTGACGGCCAACCGATTGCAAGAGAGAAACAAAATCGAAGAGTCACAAAATATAACCAAGGCAAATACTGTGTTCTATCTCAGCGATTTTGGGGAGGGGAGAGCGAATTCTTGACCACTTATCTCACCAATCCTGAGAAGTGGCATAATCCCATGACAATACTTCGGGCATCTTTACTCGACACACCGACGGAAATTCTGCCCCATGCACCTCTCCGAGGTGTCAGCTGTTTCTTTTCTACAGAATCCACCTCCGTTAGTGAATGGGAGTCCTAACGAGAGAAGCTGGAGGCCCGCGGACTGAAGCCTTTTCATTTTAAGACACCTCCGTGGCCTCTACTCTCAGTTTTGAACAATGTTAATTTGCTAATTGGTCCCGGAATTGGGCCAGTTTAAAAACCTTCTCCCCCTGTTCACAATCCATCAGAATCTAGCCGAACATCAAACCTTTAAACTCTTCTGTAACTGCAAATATAAGTCAGCATTTTTCTGCACCGTTTCTGTGCTCCAATTTACCCATTCACTCCCCTCCCCAGATATGACCAGTTTTGTTTGGCATAACGGCAGCTCCATATCGAAGCAATGCACTAACATGTTACAAGCTGCACCGTTCCACGCACACTCAGTCGGCTGGCGACGGTGTCTGTTGGTCGGTCTCTGAAAAGGGGGGGGCACCTACCGAAAGACTGGACGCATTTCATGAGGAGTTCGTCCAGGCTGAGAGCCTTGGTGAGCTGAGGCATGGACATAATGGCTTTGGCCTTGCTGATTTCGGCCGGGCTGGGGCAGGTCATTCTCCGTCTGCTCTGTCGTTGGATGACCTTGCTACCCAACGTGCTCTGGTATTCATGACGAGATTTCCTGCAGCAACAACAAAAGAAAAGAGATAAGCAGCAGCGTTCAGTACGAGAGGGAGAAAGGGAGAGAGAGAGAGAAGGATTTCAGCTGTGCCTCACACGAGAGGCTGAGATAAATACGTCAATAAGCGAGGAGATAAAAAGGGAGTCCACTCCCTCCATTGAGAAAGATACCCTTGCACTGACAGATATACTGCCTTTTACTAGCACTCTCACCCAAATAGTTCAACCACTTTTGCAGATTCAGGTTATAGACCCTGAACAATTACCTTGCTTCCAAAAAAAGAACCACAATCACATACATAATTATATGTGTTTTTATAAAGCAGAAAAAGAACTTGCATTTCTATAGCACCTTTCACCACCTCAGGACGCCCAAAAGCACTTTACAGCTAATGAAGTACTTTTGAAGCATAGTCACTATTGTAATGCAGGAGCCAATTTGCGCACAGCAAGATCCCACTATCAGCAAAGTGATGATGACCAGTTAATCCGTTCTAGTGATGATGAGTGAGGGATAAATATTAGCCAGGACACCAGGAACAACTCTCCTTCTAAACAATGCCACGGGATCTTTTACATCCACCGAAGCAGGCCCCAGTTTAACATACTGTCTGGGAGACAGCATCTCTGACAGTGCAGCACTTCCTATATACTACACCAGATTTTTTGCTTAATTCTCTGAAGCAGGATTTGAACCTACAATCTTCTAACTCAGAGAGTGAGCATGCTACCCACTGAGCCATGACCTGAGTCCTTTGATTCTACCATCATTTGGTGGCTAATACCTTGTACGAAACATCTGGATATTGCTTACACTAATAAATCATAGAAGTGCCACCTTCAATCAATATTAGCGTTAACCCTTTCTCTTCCACTTAACCCTCTCTATCACTTTCAGACCAACCTATTCACCAGCATTTTGCTTTAGCTGTCTCGGCCCCATGCTCTGGAAACCTCACCCTAAAGACCTCTTCCTCACTACCTCGTCCCTCCTCAAAGCCTACCTCAAGCCTTTGGCCACCACCCTTTACCCATCACTGCTCAATGTCCAGTTATTTTTTTACCTCTGTCAACCAATTCGGGGCATTTTGTTACGTTACAGACGCTATATAGGCCCAATTTGATGCTGTAGTTGAGGATGAGAATGAGGCACCTGCGATCAGTAACAGAGTGCACACAGTGAGAAGGTTCTGATGGGTGATGCGTGGGTGCTGCATGACTGAAGGCTGGTTCCCCTCCAAAACTGATGGGGTGGGTCCCAGCTGGGGAAAGGCCATGTGGGAAAGCTGATGCTGAGATGCGAAGACGACGTACAGAAAGACCTGAATGGAAGAGCAAAAAGAAAAAATCGGGTCGACTTCTGTGGAAATTGGCAATGGGGGAAATGAGATGGCCATGAATGGGCCAAATGGCCTCTTTCTGTGCATTTAACTTCCGTGGCCTTTAGTGGTGCCTGGTTATGACGACTGACTGATTCTAGCGACCCCAAAGGGATAGCTGATTCGGAGGCACTGCAGGTCACATGTATGAGGGTTTTAAGGGGGTAAATCAGGCAGGGTACAGGGTTCATTCCCAGCTGTTAATGGGCTTATTGTGCTTATGGTCTTTTCTTATTTCTAAAAATTCCAAGTTATTTCTCAGTTAAAACTAGCTCTGGCCTGAGGGGAAGAAGGTGTCCTCTGTCTAATGGGAGGCTCAAGGAGCTTTAGCCTTCAGTGCAACCGTGCGAGGTCTACTGTATTGACTTTGTTAAAACCACATTTTCATGGGTCTACCATGTTGCCATTGAGACAAGAGAGTTGGTTTAAGCAACATGAGCTGACGCAAAGACATCAGTCTCCTGACACCTGGGATACTGAGGCACCGAATGCAAATGCACCCTGACTGAGGCCGTATGTTGGAACACTCCTTCCACATCTGGAACCTGGGTTACAACTAACTCCAGACTGAGTAGAAAGGCTTCTCTTTTGAAAGAAAGATAGACTGGCATTTATATAGCGCCTTTCATGACCTCAGGACGTCCCAAGGTGCTTTACAGCCAATGAAGTACTTTTGAAGTGTAGTCACTATTATAATGTAGGAAACACGGCGGCCAAATTGTGCACAGCAAGATCCCACAAACAGCAATGTGATAAAGACCAGATAATCTTTTTTTCCCAGTGACGTTGGTTGAGAGATAAATATTGGCCAGGACACTGGGAGAATTTCCTTGCTTTTCTTCAAAATGGTGCCATGGGATCTTTTATATCCACCTGAGATGGCAGATGGGACCTCAGTTTAACGTCTCATCCGAAAGACGGCAACCTTCTGACCCAGAGGCACGAGTGCTACCAACTGAGCTACAGCTGATACTTGAGTATTAATATATTTGCCCATAAAACTCTTCTTGCCAATGCCAAGGCCTCCGGATATGTTTTTTAAAAATTCTCAGGATGTGGGCAATGCTGGCAAGTCCATGTTTAGTGCCGATCTCTATTTGCCAGGAGAGGGTAGGGGGTGGGCCTTCTAGTTGCTATTGTTTTTACAACTTAGTGCCTTGTTAGGCTTTGAGAGTTAACTACATAATGTGGACTGGAGTCACGTGTAGACCAGATTGGGTAGAGGTGGCAAATTGCCCTTCCTGATGGGCATTAATGAACCAGTTGGCACTTTTACAACAATCTGGCAGCTTTTCATAGTCATTTCTTTTGGTGCCAGCCAACAAATGACCAAGTTTATTGGCGTAACTTGCCATGGTGGGGTTCGAAGGAGTGCAGAGCAGATCCGTCAGAATTTTACCAGGGCTCCAAGGGTTAAAATATAAACTAGCCTTGATTCCCTGGAATGTAGAAAGTTAAGGGGTGATTTGATTGAGATTTTTAGGATTTGGAAAGGAATTGATAGGGTCGATGGAGAGAAACTTTTTCCACTGGTGGGGGAGTCTAGGACAAGGGGACATGACCTTAAAATCAGAGCCAGGCCATTCAGGAGAGAAGTTAGAAAACACTTCTTCATGCAAAGGGTGGTAGAAGCGTGGAACTCTCTCCCACAAAAAGCAGTAGATGCCTAGCTCAATTAATCATTTTAAATCTGAGATCAATAGATTTTTGCTAGCCAAGGGATATGGAGTCAAGGCGGGTGGTTGGAGTTAGGATACAGATCAGCCATGATCTCATTGAATGACGGAACAGACTCGAGGGGCTGAATGGCCTACTCCTATTCCTATGAACTCACAACCTCTGGGCTGCTAGTCCAGTATCATAACCGCTATGCTATCCAACCCATTCATCCACTGCTAAACACCTTTGTTAAAATAGCAAAGGGAGGAATTGCATCCGAATGTTAGTTAATATAGCACACTCATATAGTGATATAGCACATTCAGCCCACTGATAATGAACCAGTAAGTAACCCCTTCCCCATTCCTCCCACTGCATGGCACAAATCAAAGAATGACTGGTTGATAAGGTAATCATGAGCAAATTTGCCACTGCTCAGTAACCTCCCATATAACTGCAGATCTGGTACCCAGAGTAAATCTCTTCCTGATCTGCACTTGAGCTTCAAAGTTATTCAGGGCAATCCTTGAAATGTAACCGCTTTGTGACGCTCCGCCTGTTTTTCTCAAGTATAGTTCACCCTACGTGGTGTTCGTTGATCTGATGATGTGTTGTTTATGTCTTATCTCAGATGAGAATCACTCTCCGAACAAACAGGAAGGAAGATAGACCAGTGCCATTGACACTAGATTCCTTGTGTCCATGTCTAGCTTCACATCACATTCAGCCTCTCACACTCTGCTTTAAAACTACAACTTGCATTTATATAGCACCTTTAACATAGCAAAATGTCCCAAGGCGCTTCACAGGAAAGTTATCAAACAAAATTTGACACTGAGCCACATATGAAAGTATTAGAACAGGTGACCAAAAGCTTGGTCAAAGAGGTAGGTTTTAAGGAGCGTCTTAAAGGAGGAGAGAGAGGTGGCGAGGCAGCGAGGCGGAGAGGTTTAGGGAGGGAATTCCAGAGCTCTGGGCCTAGGCAGCTGAAGGCACGGCCGCCAATGGTGGGGCGAAGAAAATCGGGGATGCGCAAGAGGCCAGAATTGGAGGAGCGCAGAGATCTTGGAGGGTTGCGGGGCTGGAGGAGATTACAGAGATAAGGAGGGGTGAGGCCATGAAGGGATTTGAAAACAACGGGAGCTATTGAGCACAGGGGTGATGGGTGAACGGCACAGGATGCGAGTTAGGATACGGGCAGCAGAGCTTTGGACGAGCTCAAGTTTAAAGAGGGTGCATAGAATTACATAGAATTTCCAGCACAGAAAAAGGCCATTCAGCCCAACTGGTCTATGCCGGTGTTTATGCTCCACACGAGCCTCCTCCCACCTTACTTCATCTCACCCTATCAGCATAACCTTCTATTCCTTTCTCCCTCATACAATTATTTAGCCTCCCCTTAAATGCATCTACGCTATTCGCCTCAACTACTCCAAAGACCCACAGTCTAACAATATAACTAATTCATTCGGAGCAGACGTCATGTCCCACCCCAGTAGCCGAGGTTTCTTAAGATGAGGCGTCTGCGAGTAATACCGCTCCCCGGTGAGCAGGGCCGATCGTGGCATTACTCCCCTTACATTTCTACGTGTTTCCTCTCACTTTTTTTAATGTGAACAGAGTATCTATTGAGCTGTACCTGGTGCATGTGTGCTTTTTTTGAAAGGGTCAATGAACCCAACTCACTCGACGATGCCATTATTTGCTCGAGCTCCCATCTACCACTGTTCCACTGGAACTCAATGGCACCACTTGGCGCCCTTCCAGCACCAATGATTACTGTTGGATCTTCGCCAAATGGCTTCTTAATCGTGAATGCAATCATTGTTCAAATAGAAATGTTGGCGAGCAGACCTGCAGGAAACTGAGCGTTCTGCTGACCTGGGGACCATTTATTTTATTTGTCTTCCTTTAAGATGTTTTTTTTTTGTGATCCATTTTTTTTTTTGTCACTTCATGTATTTCTAGGAAATTTTGCGCTGAGGAATCTTGTCCTCCAGGAGCTGGTTTGAGTTTTCTCCAACTCTGTTCATTTACGACTTTCAACGATAATCAGAAAGGAAATCCTTTCATCTCCAAAGAGTGGCAGCCCGGGCCTCAGTGGATCGTGGGTTCACGTCCCACCCCAGAGACTTGAGCACATAATCCAAGGCTGACACTCCAGTGCGGTACTGAGGGAGTGCTGCAGTGTCGGAGGTGCCGTCTTTTGGCTGAGACGTTAAACCGAGGCCCCGTCTGCCCTCTCAGGTAGATGTAAAAGATTCCGAGGCACTGATCGAAGAAGAGCAGGGGAATTCTCCCCCGTGTCCTCGGCAATATTTATCCCTCAACCAACGTCACTAAAACAGGTTGTCTTGGTCATTATCACATTGCTGTTTGTGGGACCTTGCTGCACGTAAATTGCTGCCGTGTTTCCTACATTACAACAGTGACTTCACTTCCAAAGTACTTCATTGGCTGTAAAGTGCTCTGGTCCCCTCCAACGCCTCTCCTCTGTTGTCCAGCTGAGTGGGACTGCCCTCGCCTGGTTCCGTTCTTATCGATCCAGTCATAGCCAGAGAATCTCCTGCAATGGCTTCTCTTCCTGCTCTCACACCGTTACCTCTGGAGTCCTCCAAGGATCTTTTCTTGGCCCCCTCCTATTTTTCATCTACATGGGTGACATCCCTTGGGTGACATCATCCAAAAATACAACATTGGGTTCCACATGTACGCTGAAGACGCCCAGCTCTACCTCACAACCACCTCTCTCGACCCCTCCATTGCCTCTGTTGTCTTGCTTCTTGTCCGACATCCAGTTCTAGATTAGCAGGAATTTTCTCCAATTAAACACTGGGGAGACCAAAGCCACTGTCTTTGGCGCCCGCCACAAACTCCATTCCCGAGTCACCCGATTCCATCCCTCTCCTTGGCCACTGTCCTTGGCTGAACCAGACTGATCGCAACCTTAGCATCTTATTTGACCCTGAGCTGAGCTTCCGAGACCATATCCGTTCCATCACCAAGACCGCCTACTTCCCCCTCAGTAATATTGCCTGCCTCCGCCCCTGCCTCAGCCCATCTGCTGTTGAAATTCTCATCCATGCTCTTGTTACCTCCAGACTTGACTATTCCAATGCTCTCCTGGCCGGCCTCCATCTTCCACCCTCCATAAACTTGAGCTCCTCCAAAACACTGCTGCCCGTAACCTAACTCGCATCAAGTCTCGTTCACCCATCACCCCTGTGCTCGCTGACCTACATTGGCTCCCGGTCCACCCATGCCTCATATTTAAAATTCTTATCCTCATGTTCAAATCATTCCATGGCCTCGCTCCCTCCCTATCTCTGTAACCTCCTCCAGCCCTCCAAGATCTCTGCATTCCTCCAATTCGGGCCTCTTGTGCATCCCCGATTTTCATCACTCCACCATTGATGGCTGTGCCTTCAGCCATCTAGGTCCTGAGCTCTGGAATTCCCTCCCTTTTTATTGACTATTACGTCTGTAGACTCTGATACATGTCTGCCTGGAACCTATAAAATAAAACAACCAATGCCTTCAAAGGATCCACAATTTGATTAGTTATAATTCAAAAGCTACTGGGTCAATCAAAAGGTTTCACAGCCAGGAGAGAATTTCTATTCTTATTAATTTGTGATATCCCTAGACCGAATTTTATGCATGCACTCAAACCACACATGCAAAGGCAGAATAAACCTCTTCAAGAGAGCAGTCAGCAGAAATCAGTTTAATGTTGGTCCAGTTAAAATATGAATGAAAAGATATAACAACAGAAATATTATAATTTGAAGCAGGACAGATCCCATTTCTGCCACAACCATGTAGTTACGAGCATTCTGATTTCCTGTTTTTGTTACATGTTCTGTGCTGTTGACCTTACCTCATCTCAACCTTCCTCCACTTGTGTCTACAATGCCATAAAGTGGAGATTAGACATCAAAGTAATGACCATCGTCAATGAACTTTGTAAGTGGAAACATTTATGCAAAAGGAAATGCAGCTCAGGGAGGACACCAGGTGCATACATAAAGGACAAAGCAACCCGCTTGATTGGCACCCCATCCACCACCCTAAACATTCACTCCCTTCACCACCAGCGCACTGTAGCTGCAGTGTGTACCATCCACAGGATGCACTGCAGCAACTCGCCAAGGCTTCTTCAACAGCACCTCCCAAACCCACAACCTCTACCACCTAGAAGGACAAGAGCAGCAGGCACATGGGAACAACACCACCTGCACGTTCCCCTCCAAGTCACACACCATCCCGACTTGGAAATATATCGCCGTTCCTTCATTGTCGCTGGGTCAAAATCCTGGAACTCCCTTCCTAACAGCACTGTGGGAGAACTTTCACCACACAGACTGCAGCGGTTCAAGAAGGCGGCTCACCACCACCTTCTCAAGGGCAACTAGGGATGGGCAATAAATGCCGGCCTCGCCAGCGACGCCCACATCCCATGAACGAATAAAAAAAATATAGCCATATATAGCCATATTCATGTAGCCAGTGGCAGATTCAGAGTGCTTGAGGGGACTGTGTCCGTATACCAACCATTGATTTATGTCTTGTTTGGCCAGGGTATAGTATTGGTGTGGATTTATGGATTATAAACTGGACTGAAATAATGACATTTGAGCTGCTGTACATAGTTTGAAGATGTCCCTTGCACTTTTTTAAATTTGTACTATGGTTAGGTTGAGGTCTTTAATCACCAATCTCACTGATGATGGTTGTGGCAGAAATGGGATCTGTCCTGCCTCAAATTATAATATTTCTATTGTTATATCTTTTCATTCATATTTTAGCTGGACCAACATTAAACTGATTTCTGCTGACTGCTCTCTTGAAGGGGTTTATTCTGCCTTTGCATGTGTGGTTTGAGTGAATACACAAAATTCGGTCCAGGGAAATCACAAATTGATAAGAACAGAAATTCTCTCCTGGCTGTGAAACCTTTTGACTGACCCAGTAGCTTTTGAATTATTTACTGTACGGGCAAATCGTCTTAACTTTGAGGTGAAATGAAGCTCGAATTTCCAGCTCTACCCAGCAGTTTTGATCTCTCCAGCCACTTGAATTACAAGCCACTATTGTCTTTAACAACCTACTCTCCAGAAGCAGGAAGATTTACTCTGTGCCGCTGTCACTGCGTCCATCTGTCTCTCCAGAAACACTAATGTGCCAGCTCAATAGCCCAGACGTATATCTAATTAGGGACTTTAATTCAAAACTGCCTTTGTTACATCCCTGGATCCATTCCTTTTATAATCCACCCTGAACGATGACTGCTGGAAATGGCAGTAACCCAATCATAGATTGGTACAGCACAATAGGTGGCCATTCGGCCCATCGTGCCTGTGCCAGCTCTTTGAAAGAGCTACCCAGTTAGTCCTACACCTCTTCTCTTTCCCCACAGCCCTTCAAATTTTTCCCCTTCAAGTATTTATCCAATTCCCTTTTGAAAGTTACTATTGAAACTGCTTCCATCACCCTTTAAGGCAGTGCATTCCAGATCATAACAGCTCGCTGTTTAAAAATTCCTCATCTCGCCTCTGGTTCTTTTGTCAATTACCGTAAATCTGTGTCCTCTGGTTACCGACCCTTCTGCCACAGGAAACGGTTTCTCCTTATTTACTCTATCAAAACCCTTCATGATTTTGAACACCTCCATTAAATCCCCTCTTAACCTTCTCTGCTCTAAGGAGAACAATCACAGCATCTCCAGTCCCTCCACGTAACTGAAGTCTCCCTCATCCCTGTTGTCACAAACTGCATCAATCGCACTTAACAGGGACTAGTTTTAAAAGAATGTTTTTACAGTATGAAACTAATCTTGGTTCAAACAGCTAGTTCCCTGACCAGCTATGACAATACAAGATGGCCTTGAAATTACACAGTGCGAAGGTTAATATCGAACACATTTGTCATTTTCTGAGTTTATACCTGATGGCTACACATATCAGTAACATGTTGGGGGGAGTCTCACTACAGGCAGCATGCACCCAGACAATCGCCCCTTAAATTCCTTTGTCAGCTGTTTTAAGAGAGACATCTACCAGCTTATCTCAGCCTCTGTTAAAGAAGACAGTGCTGTCAAGGGATGTCACAAGAGTGGGCCATCCTTAATGTAGTCAGTCTGATACCCCGGAAAGAGTAGGAGGTGTTCCATAAAATGCTGGAGCTCACTGTCCCACAACATCCATGCCGCGGGGGATATCTGCCGCAAAATGGAAACAACTGCTAGGCCACGATCGTGGTTATTTGAACTCAGTGAATTGTAAATTCATTTTAGCTGTAGATTGTTCAACAACAACAACTTGCATTTATATAGCGCCTTTAACATAGTAAAACATTCTTAGGAGCGTAATCAGACAAAATTTGACACCGAGACGCATAAGGCAATATTAGGACAGGTGAGCAAAAGCTTGGACAAAGAGGTGAGTTTTAAGGAGCATCTTAAAGGAGGAGAGAGAGGTGGAGAGATCTAAGGAGGGAATCCCAGATCTT
Organism: Heptranchias perlo; assembly: GCF_035084215.1. NCBI lineage: Eukaryota > Metazoa > Chordata > Chondrichthyes > Hexanchiformes > Hexanchidae > Heptranchias > Heptranchias perlo. The sequence continues at coordinate 11,357,845 of NC_090365.1, forward strand.
TGATCCTAGACAGCTGAAGGCACGGCCGCCAATGGTGGGACGAAGAAAATCAGGGATGAGCAAGCGGCCTGAATTGGAGTAAGGCAGAGAAAGCTGGGGATTGTAGGGCTGGAGAAGGTTGCAGAGATGGGGAGGGGGGGTGAGGCCATGGAGGGATTTAAGCACAAGGATGAGAGTTTTAAATTCGAGGTGTTGGTGGACTGGGAGTCACCATTAATGGGTGGGCCATTGAAAAATTAGTTCTTTGGGACGCAGGCCAAGTGATCTGATTTGCCAATCAGATGCAATATTTGGATCTACGCAGCCTGGATCAGATGTGAATCAAATGGTGCCAAGTACTACATGCCCCATTGTGAGTTTGCAGCTAGTTTGAATGACAGCTCAGTGCTTAAAGGTCTCTTTAATCAGTGACAAATACCAGAGACTGTTAGCCAGTTTCTCAATTCAGTCAGAGCCGGGACACCAGGGCCAGACAGAAATCCATGAGTGCCAAGGCCTACACCGACACAACAATTCATCGAGAGACTCGATTTAAAATACTAAGAATCTTGAAATAATTTGTTATATTGGACTCAGAAAACGGTGAATTTTCTCTAAATGATTAAAATTTCTTCAACAAAGAAAAGAAAGAAAAACTTGCATTTATATAGCGCCTTTCACGGCCTCAATGTCCCAAAGTGCTTTACTTGAAGTACTTTTGAAGTGTAGTCGCGGATGTGATGTAGGAAACTAGGCAGTCATTTTGTGCACAAAAAGATCCCAGAAACAGCAATGTGATAATGACCAGATAATCTGTTTTAGTGATGTTGGTTGAGGGATAAATATTGGCCAGGACACTGGGGAGAACTCCCCTGCTTTTCTTCGAATAGTGCCATGGGATCTTTCACGTCCAGCTGAGAGGGCAGACGGGGCCTCGGTTAAACGTCTCATCTGAAAGACGGCACCTCCGACAGTGCAGCACTCCCTCAGCACTGCACTGGAGTGTCAGCATAGATTATGCGCTCAAGTCTCTGGAGTGGGACTTGAAAGAGGCATGAGAGTACGAGATCAGATTTCCAGCATCTGCAGTATTTTGCTTTTGATGAGAGTACGGGTGTTGAATGATGGGCTAAATATATCAAGCTTTATGAGTTTTGAAAATTTTACTTTCAAGTTGCAGTGTCCTAAAGTTAGCATCTCCGAATATATAAAAAAGACACTAAGGTTTTACTTTGCTTGAAAATAAGTTACAACATTTAAAATATTAACATTCTAAAAATAAAATGGTTTGACCATTTCACCAGCCTGCTTATAGAAATTGCTACGAGCATCAGCAACTAACATTTTTAACTGTGCCGTACTTAAAATCAACCTTAAGGAGAAAAGTCAGTGTCTCCACTACAGGCCTGAGCAAAATGCAGTACATTGTGGGCAAATCGGGATTTTTCTGCTGGAATTCCACACCATAATGCTGCACTCCACACTCAAAAGGCAGAACCTTTCGATGTTTATGCAGATTAAATGGTTCCTTGACTGCATGAGAAGCTTTAAAGGATCATTATTATTCGGTGTCAGCTATGACTCAGTGGGTAGCACCCTCGCCTCTGAGTCACGAAGGTTGTGCGTTCAAGTCTCACTCCAGAGTCTTGAGTACAAAATCTGACACTCCAGTGCAGTACTAAGGGAGTGCTGCACTGTCAGAGGTGCTGTCTTTAGGATGAGTTGGTAAACTGAGGCCCTGTCTGCCCTCTCAGGTGGATGTAAAAGATCCTGTAGCACTATTCAAAGAGCAGGGGAGTTCTCTCCAGTGTCCTGGTCAATATTTATCCCTCAACCAACATCACTAAAACAGATTATCTGGTCATTATCACATTGCTGTTTGTGGGATCTTGCTGTGTGTAAATTGGCTGCTGTGTTTCCTACATTACAACAGTGACTACACTTCAAAAGTACTTTATTGGCTGTAAAGCGCTTTGGGACATCCTGAGGTTGTGAAAGGCGCTATATAAATGCAAGTCCTTTTTTTTAGGAATACAGAGCTTCTGTGAAACCCAGACTGGCACCCTGACAACATTCCCATTTAATTTTGTCCGTTTTGCTTTGAAAGCAAGGCTAACTGAAGGTGCTGTGTGTTACAGTTTCATCAGATGTACCTACTATCCAGTGGAGAGAGCGAGAGAGAGAGAGAGAGAGAGAGAGCGAGAAAGAGAAAGAGAGCGGGAGAGTGTTTGACAGGCATGAATAGGGCAGGCAGTAAAGGGCCTCAACCCGTCACTAGGGTAACCAGGGAAAAGGCCTGAGTCACTTTGGGTCAAACTAAGCCATCAGGTGAGATCAGAATGAATAGTGACTAGTCCAAGGGATGAGTGACTTAGGCGGCCTGGATTACACTGTGAATTCGACAAATTCGTAGATCTTTATTTTTCTACTACTTGTGGAGTGGTGGGAATGAATGAGGAGAGTAATATTTTTATGAAATAATAATTAAGCAGGAATCCAATAGGGAATTCAGGAGAAACTTCTTTACCCAAAGAGCAGTTAGAATGTGGAACTCGCTAACACAAGGAGTAGTTGAGGCGAATAGCATAGATGCATTTAAGGGGAAACTGGATAAACACACGAGGGAGAAAGGAATAGAAGGATATGATGATAGGGTTAGATGAGGGAGGGAGGAGGCTCGTGTGGAGCATAAACGCCAGCACAGACCAGTTGGGCCGAATGGCCTGTTCCTGTGCTGTAGATTCGATGTAACTCGATATAACATTACAGATGTGCTCGGAATTACAATTCACATTTTGTCACTGGAGACAGTACTGTCAAGGGATTTCACAAGAGTGTGTCATCCTTAATTTAGTCACTCTGACACCCCCCATATAGTAGTAGCTGTTCTGTAAAATGCTGGAACTCCCTGTCCCATAAAATCCACCCCGCGGGGGGGGATCCGCAGTAAAATGGAGACAACTGCGAGGTCACATTGTTACTTGAAAGTTTTGAACCGTAAATTCCTTTTCGCTGCGGACCGTCCAACAACAACAACTTGCCTTCATATAGCACCTTTAATGTAATAAAATGTCCCAAGGAGCTTCACAGGAGCGATTATCAAACACAATTTGACACCGAGCCACATCAGGAGATATTAGGACAGGTGACCAAAGGATTGGTCAAAAGAGGTAGGTTTTAAGGAGTGTCTTAAAGGAGGAGAGAGACGTAGTGCGTCAGAGAGTTTTAGGGATGGAATTCCAGAGCTTAAGGCCTAGACAGCTAAAGGCACGGCCGCCAATGGTAAAGTGAAGGAAATCGGTGCACAAGGCCAGAATTGGAGGAGCGCAGGGATCTCAGAAGGTTTTGGATCTGGAGGAGGTTACAGAGATAGGGAGAGGTAAAGGCACAGAGAGATCTGAAAACAAGGATGAGAATTTTAAATTCGAGCCATTGCCGGACCAGGAGCCAGTGTAGGTCAGCGAGCACAGGGGTGATGGGTGAACGGGGATTGGTGCGAGTTAGGATACGGGCAGTTTTGGATGAGTCCAGATGTTAAGCTGGCCTTGAAGGGTGGGCATCCTGCTTGTGGCAGTGCCAGCTACCGTACTTACATTACTTATAAGTTTTGGCAGAACTCAAAGTAGGAAAGTCACCCAGTCCGCATGGGATGCATCCTAGGTTGCTGAGGGAAGTAAGGGTGGAAATAGCAGAGGCTCTCACCACAATCTTTCAATCCTGGATATAGGAGTATTGCCAGAGGACTGGAGGGGTGGAAATGTTATAGCCCTGTTCAAAAAGGGGGGAGAGGGATAAACCCGGTAACTACAGGCCAGACAGCCTAATATCAGTGGTGGGAAAGCTTCTAAAGGTCATAATTTGAGGCAAAATTAATTTTCACTTGTAAAAACACAGGTTAATAAATGACAGCCTGCACGGATTTGTTAAAGGCAAATTGTGTCTGACAAACTTGATTGAGTTCTTCGATGAAGTAAAGGAGAGGGTTGATGAGGGTAGTGTGGTTGATGTTGTGTATGTGGACTTTCCAAAGGCGTTTGATAAAGTGGCACATAATAGGCTTATTAGCAAAATGAAGTCCATGGGATTAAAAGGACAGTGACAGCATGGATACAAAATTGACTAAGAGACAGAAATCAGAGAGTAGTGGTGAAAGGTTGTTTTTCAGTCTGGAGGGAAGTGTGCAGTGGTATCCCCCAGAAGTCGGTATTAGGACCACTGTTGTTTTGATGTGTATTAATGAGCTGGACTTGGGTATAGGGGGAAAATTTACAAAGTTTGCTGATGACTCAGGACTTAGAAATGTAGCAAACAGTGAGGAGGATAGTAGTAAACTAAATGGTATAATTTTAAAGGGAGTGCAGAACTAGAGACCTGGGGGGTTCACATACATAAATCTGTGAAGGTGCCGGACAAGTTGATAAGGCTGAGATGATTGGCCTCCAACAACCACTACCATCTTCCTTTGTGCTAGGTATGACTCCAGCCACTGGAGAGTTTTCCCCCTGATTCCCATTGACTTCAGTTTTAGTAGTGTTCCTTGGTGCCACACTCGGTCAAATGCTACCTTGATGTCAAGAGCAGTCACTCTCATCTCACCTCTGGAATTCAGCTCTTTTGTCCATGTTTGGACCAAGGTTGTAATGAGGTCTGGAGCCGAGTGGTCCTGGCGGAACCCAAACTGAGCATCGGTGAGCAGGTTATTGGTGAGTAAGTGCCGCTTGATAGCACTGTCGACAACACCTTCCATCACTTTGCTGATGATTGAGAGTAGACTGATGGGGCGGTAATTGGCCGGATTGGATTTGTCCTGCTTTTTGTGGACAGGACATACCTGGGCAATTTTCCACATTGTCGGGTAGATGCCACTGTTGTAGCTGTACTGGAACAGCTTGGCTAGAGGCGCGGCTAGTTCTGGAGCACAAATCTTCAGTGCTACAGCCGGGATGTTGTCGGGGCCCATAGCCTTTGTTGTATCCAGTGCACTCAGCTGAAGTATTCGACACAATACTTGAGTTGTGGCCGAACCAGTGTTTTATAAAGATCCACTTGGTAACCTTATTAATTCTGCAATCACATCTTTTGTCCTTCACACTCCTTTTATCTTCTTGTCATGTTTTGCTCTGTGATTGAACCAACTTTCTCACTGAATGATGTGCTCATCCTGTGCTTACTATCACTTTGATCTTCAAGCCCCCTGACCCTACCAGAGAAGCCTCATTTTCCCCCTCCCTCCCATTTTCTCCCCAACTGCCCTGAAGGCGCTGACTCATGTGGAACCCGTACCATCATGGGTTAAAATTACATGTGCTGTACTTTAGCAAGGTCATTAACCCATTTAAAATAAATGGCTGTTGGACCATGGGAAGCATCACAGCCAAGCTCTTGAAAAGGAAAAATTTGGAGGGCTGTGGGGAAAGAACAGGGGAGTGGGACTAATTGGGTAGCTCTTTCAAAGAGCCGGTACAGGCACAATGGGCCGAATGGCCTCCATCTGTGCTGGATGATTCTATGATATGCCACCAGTGGAACCAAGGAGAAGCCACCTCTCGATTTGGTCATGCTCTCTTGCGTTGGCGGCAGATATTGTTTCAACTCTATGACGGCACTGACACCGATGCTGGAGCTGTAAGTGTTAATCAGACAGGCCGGGCTCTCTGGTACGTGTGTGAAGGGGTTAAAGATGTCTAGTCAGCCAGCAAGTGGTTTCAGCCAGCAGAAGTGAAATTTTCACTTCTCTAACCCTTTGCCAACAGATTGAAGTACTAGTCCTTCTGACTAGTCCTTGTTTTCAAATCCCTCCGTGGCCTCGCCCCTCCCTATCTCTGTAATCTCCTCCAGCCCTACAACCCTCCCAGATCTCTGCGCTCCCCCAATTCTGGCCTCTTGCACATCCCCGATTTTCATCGCTCCACCATTGGCGGCCGTGCCTTCAGCTGCCTAGGCCCTAAGCTCTGGAATTCCCTCCCTGAACCTCTCTGCCTCTCTACCTCGTTTAAGACGTGCCTTAAAACCTACCTCTTTGACCAATCTTTTAACAAAGAACACCAGCTCCTCACTTTTAGCTGATCCTGTATGTTAATAAAACAAAACATTCTTTGCAACTAAATAAGCCAGGGAAAAGACAACAAGATGAAGCCTCAAATCAGGTGATTTAAAAACTCGCCACATAAACCCAAAAAATCTAGAGTTCAAGTTCCAGTCTTTATTTTCTGGCACCCAGATGAAACAGTATTTATACACACAAAAGAAGCTCTCTTCGAAAGTTACGTTTCACCTTCCAGAATGAACCACGGTTAGAAACTAGGCTGGGTGATATCGACAGATAGTTCAGTGAGAGATCCCTCAACCTCACCCTCCCGGTGTGGAGTCCTGGGTCGTGGACGTCAGAGAATTGGAGCTACAACGCAGGGTCCTATTTGGGCTTGCGGGACGGTGAAATCAGCCCTTTTAGAATCGTTCGTGTGACTTTAGCGCAGATGTGAACCTGTTTTAAGAGAACGCCTCAGTTCAAACAGCAGGTGGACGGCTGCCACACGAATGCATTGAGTGTTGGTATAGTAACATCCCCAATCGTCATCTTTAGCCCTGAGACATTAATCCCCTCACTGGGAATAATACAAGGCCAGAAATCTATGATCTAAGACCAAGGGGAGTGGGACTAATTGGCTAGCTCTTTCAGAGAGCCGGCACAGGCACGATGGGTCGAATGGCCTCCGTCTGTGCTGTACGAACCCATCTCCCATCCACTGTCATTGTGTGGATTGTGAATGATTTAAGTAAACAAAGGCTGGGGGGAAAAATGATTTACTAACTGGCTATTTTTATTCGGCTAGGTGTTTAAAAGCATTCACTTGTGTCAGCTGCTTCAGGCACAAGAAGACAAGTTCAAAAAAAAAGAATATTGATTACCTTCGTCCTGCTAATCCTCACCCATTGTCCAGACTGTGTCTGCAGTCATCGCCGGGAGAGTTTATTGGTCAAACTTCACTGAGACACAGTGGGTCACACCAGGCTTCAGGAAGCTGCTCTGCAGTCCACGAGTGAGTAAGTCCCGGCCGGTCACCAAAGCCTCAACCTCTCCCTCTGCCTCCCACCCCTCCTCCAGATTCATTCAGGAAGCGAAAACCTGGCCCATTCATGTAGAAAATGATCTCGAACAAGAAGTGAATGTGAAAGTGACGCCAAAAGGCACTGATTTTGTACCTGGTGCTTAACAGCAAGCTCAGAACAAGCGAGTCCCCCCCTGCCTCCCCCTGCCAGTTAATCAGCACATCTCTGCCAGGTTAAAATGTCCTGCTGGATTTAAAGAGCAGCGTTACCACAGTGTGAAACACTCAGAGAAATTACCTCCCATATTTTTTCATTAAAAAACAGGAAGTTTTAGTTCGATTTGATTTTTCCCTCAGTTTCCTCTGTAAAATTTTTGTAGCTGAGCATCTGATAGGGAGTCCAACTCTGAACTTAAGCCTCCGATGTTTTCTCGCTCTTGTAATCTTTGACTCTATCACTGTGCTCACTGATCATCTGAACTTTTCCTTTCTTGTTCCTCTAAACACACCAGCCTGCGTCTCCTCTGCCTCAAAATCAAGTCTCGTCTCATCGTCTCCTACTCAAACTCATTCAAAACTCTGCTGCCCGTATCCTAACACGCACCAAGTCCTGTTCACCCATCACCCACTGACTTGCTCGCTGACCGACATTGGCTCCCGGTCCGGCAACTCCTCGGTTTTAAAATTCTCGTCCGTGTTTTCAAATCCCTCCATGGCCCTCGCCCCCCCTCCCTATCGTTGTAACCTCCTCCAGCCCTACAACCCTCCGAGATCTCTGCGCTCCTCCAATTCCGGCCTCTTGCACATCCCCGATTTCCATCGCTCCACCGTTGGCGGCCGTGCCTTCAGCTGCCTCGGCCCCGAGCTCACTCCCTAAACCTCTCCGCCTCTCTCTCCTCCTTAAAGACGCTCCTTAAAACCTCACCTGTTTTAATTTCTCCTCCTGTGGCTCGGTGTCAAATTTTGTCTGATAAGGCTCCTGTGAAGCGCCTTGGGACGTTTTACTATATTAAAGGCGCTATATAAATGCAAGTTGTTGTTGTTATTCCTTCCCAGCAGCTCAAAACCGTGGCAGTCCTCACCTCCCTCGGACTTGCCTTCCTCCTACAAACTGCAGCTTTTTTAAAACTCAAGCTTCTTGTCACCTGACCATCACTTCTTCATTTATGTTGTCTTTTCCCCTTTTCTATTGAACACTGGCCGGGTTCCCTGCACTGTAGGCCTCGGCCCTCCACTTGGGGTGCGCCACTTTAAAAATAATACATATTGAACTTTTTTCTCGTGTTTATTCCCCCTTCAACTTTTGCTCCCTCTAGGAAATGCCCCTTTCTTCCACTGGGCACCTCCCCCAGATAACCTGGCTGTCACCCAGGGAAGTCACTGCGTCAATCTGAAAACAAAAGAGGGAAGTATGCAAAGAGGAGACAGATAAAAAAGATCTGGAGTAATGAGAGGCGAGGAGGAGGAGGAGGGGGCGAGGAGGAGGAGGGGGCGAGGAGGAGGAGGAGGAGGAGGGGACGAGGAGGGGCGAGGAGGAGAGGCGAGGAGGAGGAGAGGCGGATGAGGATGAGGAGGAGAGGCAGAGGAGGAGGAGGAGGAGGGGCGAGGAGCAGGAGGAGGAGAGGCGGATGAGGATGAGGAGGAGAGGCAGAGGAGGAGGAGGAGGAGGAGGAGGAGAGGCGGATGAGGATGAGGAGGAGAGGCAGAGGAGGAGGAGGAGGAGGAGGGACGAGGAGGAGAGGCGAGGAGGAGGAGGAGGAGAGGCGGATGAGGATGAGGAGGAGAGGCAGAGGAGGAGGAGGGGCGAGGAGCAGGAGAGGCGAGGAGGAGGAGGAGGAGTGAGGAGGAGGAGGAAAGGCGAGGAGGAGGCAAGGAGGAGGAGGAGAGAAGATTGAAATCAGAAAGCAGCATGGGAACAATTAGCCGAGCCAACAAGCTCACACATGGAAAGTCATCTCAGGTGGCTTCCACTCTCTTGTTTGGTAATGCCTGTTCTTTTACTGTCTTTTCAAGTATCATCTCAGTGCTGGTCGTATGTCTGATTTTCTAGACCTACAACATGTATGGAACGATACATGGTGCCCACCAACCTGCCCACTCAGATTTGTCCTCCTGCAAATGAATATCTGTCTCACCGATGGAAACCAGAATCCCGTGCCTTAATGGTGAAAAGTAGATCTAAACATAAATTCTGCACTGACTAGGAAGGCCTTAGGTTCTACCCCCAGTCTGTGCTGAGTTAGCTCATCTCAATAGGGACATGGCAATTACCCTGGGAAAGAGATGGAAAAATCAGCCAAGATCCCACTCAGGCTCATGTCCAGTGACCCCCCCCCCATTAGAAATACACATGTGGCAACATCAGGGAAGGACAGAGTTTGGCAGTGATGCTTCCCATGGCCCAACAGCCCGCCATTTATTTTAAATGGGTTAATGACCTTGCTAAAGAACAGCACATGTAATTTTAACCCCTGACTGTACGGGTTCACACATGATGAATGGTAACATGGACGCGGTACTGGAGGGCACAGGGCGCCTTTGGAACTGAACCCCCACATGAGTCAGTGCCTTCAGGGCAGTTGGGGAGAAAATGGGAGGGAGGGGGAAAATGAGGCTTCTCTGGTAGGGTCAGGGGGCTTGAAGATCAAAGTGATAGTAAGCACAGGATGAGCACATCATTCAGTGAGAAAGTTGGTTCAATCACAGAGCAAAACATGACAAGAAGATAAAAGGAGTGTGAAGGACAAAAGATGTGATTGCAGAATTAATAAGGTTACCAAGTGGATCTTTATAAAACACTGGTTCGGCCACAACTCAAGTATTGTGTCTAATACTTCAGCTGAGTGCACTGGATACAACAAAGGCTATGGGCCCCGACAACATCCCGGCTGTAGAGATGAAGATTTGTGCTCCAGAACTAGCCGCGCCTCTAGCCAAGCTGTTCCAGTACAGCTACAACAGTGGCATCTACCTGACAATGTGGAAAATTGCCCAGGTATGTCCTGTCCACAAAAAGCAGGACAAATCCAATCCAGCCAATTACTGCCCCATCAGTCTACACTCAATCATCAGCAAAGTGATGGAAGGTGTCGTCGACAGTGCTATCAAGCGGCACTTACTCACCAATAACCTGCTCACCGATGCTCAGTTTGGGTTCCGCCAGGACCACTCGGCTCCAGACCTCATTACAGCCTTGGTCCAAACATGGACAAAAGAGCTGAATTCCAGAGGTGAGGTGAGACTGACTGCCCTTGACATCAAGGCAGCATTTGACCGAGTGTGGCACCAAGGAACACGAGTAAAATTGAAGTCAATGGGAATCAGGGGGAAAACTCTCCAGTGGCTGGAGGCATACCTAGCACAAAGGAAGATGGTAGGGGTTGTTGGAGGCCAATCATCTCAGCCCCAGGACATTGCTGCAGGAGTTCCTCAGGGCAGTGTCCTAGGCCCAACCATCTTCAGCTGTTTCATCAATGACCTTCCCTCCATCATAAGGTCATAAATGGGGATGTTTGCTGATGATTGCACAGTGTGCAGTTCCATTCGCAACCCCTCAGATAATGAAGCAGTCCGTGCCTGCATGCAGCAAGACCTGGACAACATCCAGGCTTGGGCTGATAAGTGGCAAGTAACATTTGCACCAGACAAGTGCCAGGCAATGACCATCTCCAAAAAGAGAGAGTCTAACCACCTCCCCTTGACATTCAATGGCATTACCATCGCAGAATCCCCCACCATCAACATCCTGGGGGTCACCATTGACCAGAAACTTAACTGAACCAGCCACATAAATACTGTGGCTACGAGAGCAGGTCAGAGGCTGGGTATTCTGCGGTAAGTGACTCATCTCCTGACTCCGCAAAGCCTTTCCATCATCTACAGGGCACAAGTCAGGAGTGTGATAGAATACTCTCCACTTGCCTGGATGAGTGCAGCTCCAACAACACTCAAGAAGCTCGACACCATCCAGCACAAAGCAGCCTGCTTGATTGGCACCCTATCCACCACACTAAACATTCATTCCCTTCACCACTGGCGCACCATGGCTGCAGTGTGTACCATCTACAGGATGCACTGCAGCAATTCGCCAAGGCTTCTGCGATAGCACCTCCCAAACCGCTCGACCTCCACCACCTAGAAGGACAAGGGCAGCAGGCACATGGGAACAACACCACCTGCACGTTCCCCTCCAAGTCACACACCATCCCGACTTGGAAATATATCGCCGTTCCTTCATTGTCGCTGGGTAAAAATCCTAGAACTCCCTTCCTAACAGCACTGTGGGAGAACCTTCACCACGAGGACTGCAGCGGTTCAAGAAGGCGGCTCACCACCACCTTCTCGAGGGCAATTAGGGAAGGGCAATAAATGCTGGCCTTGCCAGTGATGCCTACATCCCATGAATGAATAAAAAAAAAATTCTGGGCACCGCACTTTAGGAAAGATGTAAAGGCCTTAGAGATGGTGCAGAAAAGATCTACTAAAATGGTTCCAGGGATGAAGGACTTTAGTTATGTGTATAGACTGGAGAAGCTGGGGTTGTTTTCCTTGGAGCAGAGAAGGTTGAGAGGAGATTTGATAGAAGTGTTCAAAATTATGAAGGGTCTAGACAGAGTAGATAGAGAGAAACTGTTCCCATTGGTGGAAGGGTGAAGCGCCAGAGGGCGTAGATTTAAGGTGACTGGCAAAAGAACCAAAGGCGACATGAGGAAAAACCTTTTCACACAGTGAGTGGTTGTGATCTGGAATGCAATGCCCGAGAAGGTGATGGGACTAGCTGGATTGTTCTTGCAGAGAGCTGGCACAGGCTCGATGGGCTGAATGGTCTCCATCTGTTCTGTAACCATTCTATGATTCTAAGTAGACTGTTCTATTCTTGAGGTCATGGTCATTCCAATGACCTCCAAAGAAATGTAATGTAAGGCTTTTCTAAAAAAACACCTTTTATTGAACCATTTTAAGCCAAAATATGAAACATTTTATTCCATTTCCAAGGTTTTCCTCCAATTGGTTCAGTTACTTCCAGGAACCGAACTCATTTATGAAGAAGCAGGAGGGAAGGTTTGGGAATGGGGGAGGGGCTGATCTGCAGCATGTCCAGCGAGCATCACAGGATTCACTGTGAATACTTCTTCCCCTCCCTCCCCTTTCCCCCCCCCCTCCCACTCCCCATCCACCCTTGCAGTGGTTTTGAAATTATTTTCTCGATATAAAGACAACCCACAGACCCAGTACTAACCTGGAGGAACCCCCTACTGTCTCCCCCTCTCCACATTGAATCTCAGAAATCTATGGCTCCTCGTTATCTGATTGATAAACGTAATCTTGGACACCTCCCAGAACATCGAGGAACACAAAGGTTTAGTTTACATAAAACCTGGTTTCGTTATTTCCTACTGTCCGGATTTGCCCGAAACGATAGATGAGAGGCCCTTGCTTCAGAGCAAAGTGTTAGCATCGTCACAATCTAAACGTAAAGTATCACAGTGTCAGGGAGTCGGATAACGCCACAGGACGCAGTTGGGATCATGCTTCACGTGTGCGTCTAGTCGGTGATTGCTGCCAGGCTCTTCCACTCTGAAGGCATCTAAATATGCTGCTGTTCATGAAACACTCCCCGACATGGGTCTCGTGCGGCAGGTTCCAACCTGACGGTAAACCTGCTAGTGTCGCTGCCCTGTTCTCCCGGTGTCCTTGACTCCCGGTGTCCTGGTCAACATTCCTTCCTCAACCAACGCCACTAAAAACAGGTTAGCTGATCAGTCATCTCATTTTCTGCCCAAGGGACCTTGCTGTGCTGACATGTTTGCCCACATATCAACAGTGAACGCTCTTCAAAACTAATTCTTTGGATACGACTTTAAGATACTGAGCACATATTAAGGCACCATAGAAATGCAAGTTCTCTTTCTTTCAGTACACTGTCGAGACTCCTGTAATACAGGCACGTACCTCTGAAGGCAGCCCATAATACAAGCATATACTCTGAAGGCAGCCCATAATACAGACATGTACTCTGAAGGCAGCCCATAAAACAGGCATGTATACTGAAGGCAGCCCATAACACAGACATATACTCTGAAGGCAGCCCATAATACAGACATATACTCTGAAGGCAGCCCATAATACAGACATATACTCTGAAGGCAGCCCATAAAACAGGCATGTACACTGAAGGCAGCCCATAATACAGGCATATACTCTGAAGGCAGCCCATAATAGACATATACTCTGAAGGCAGCACATAATACAGGCATATACTCTGAAGGTAGCCCATAATACAGACATGTACTCTGAAGGCAGCCCATAATAGACATATACTCTGAAGGCAGCCCATAATACAGACATGTACTCTGAAGGCAGCCCATAATAGACATATACTCTGAAGGCAGCCCATAATACAAGCATATACTCTGAAGACAGCCCATAATACAAGCATATACTCTGAAGGCAGCCCATAATACAGACATATACTCTGAAGGCAGCCCATAATACAAGCATATACTCTGAAGACAGCCCATAATACAAGCATATACTCTGAAGGCAGCCCATAATACAAGCATATACTCTGAAGACAGCCCATAATACAAGCATATACTCTGAAGGCAGCCCATAATACAGGCATATACTCTGAAGACAGCGCTGTAATATAGGCCTGCATTCTGAAGGTAGCCCTGTATATGGAATTATACAGATAGTGTCTACCTTGCTATAACTGTAAATGCACACAGTACTGCAAAATACCGCAGCGAATGCCTCTCTCCCTTTTTGCCTGATCTTCATTCCTGATTCCCAAGCAAAAATGTTTAAAAAGCCTTTAAAAATAATGTAAAGTTGTGAGTTTTGCAGTGTGTTGCTTCTTTGGTCCAGTACTGTTAGTATCCTCATACCTAATGGGTGGGAACGCAGCTCTGAAGAGGCACGTGGAATTGTTTGTTGGGTTTGGTCACGCCTCGTACTGGACTGGACGTTCCAGTGGAATCGGCGACCCTGACTCTGTGTGCAGTTGTCGATTGGACATGTGGCAATTCCTCCACGGATACAGCTGCTTCGCCAGAGTCACAACATCAAAGCAATGAGCAGGCCTTCACATTACATCACAAACTCCCCCTCAGGACTAATCAAACAAACTCCTGTACCAGAGGGCAAGACATGAGCAGCGATTTGCAAACTACAGACTGGCCCACTGCTGCTCGCAGTTATTTTTTTAAAACCTAAAGCGGCAGAATTAAGGCTGGAAAATTGCAGAGGGGATTCTGGAATTCAGATTATACAACAAAAACTCACATCGATGTTGCACCTTTAATGTAGTAAAACAGCCCAAGGCTCTTCACAGGAGTGATTTTCAAACAAAATTTGACACTGAGCCACATAAGGAGATATTAGGACGGGTGACCAAAAGCTTGGTCAAAGAGGTAGGTTTTAAGGAGCATCTTAAAGGAGGAGAGAGAGGCGGAGAGTTTTTGGGAGGGAATTCCAGAGCTTAGGGCCGAGGCAGCCGAAGGCACGGCCGCCAATGGTGGAGCGATGAAAATCGGGGATGCGCAAGAGGCCAGAATTGGAGGAGTGCAGAGATCTCGGAGGATTGTAGGGCTGGAGAGAGGTTACAGAGATAGGGAGGGGCGAGGCCATGCAGGGATTTGAAAACAAGGATGAGAATTTTAAAATTGAGGCATTGGTGATCAGTGAGCACAGGGGTGATGGGTGAATGGGACTTGGTGCAAGTTAGGCTATGGGCAGCAGAGTTTTGGATGAACTCAAGTTTACGGAGGGTGCAAGGTGGGAGGCCGGCCAGGAGAGCATTGGATTAGTAATAATACAGGGGGAAATCATGGCTTCTGTTAACATGGGTGGGGTTTGCAAGTGAGAAATTCTGGAAACAGCATGAACAGCTGGATGATGCAATGAAGAGTGGTTCATTGACGGTGCTAAATAGTTAGAATCGGCCAGGCGGCGAGCGAGAGATCAGTCCTGTCAGTTCCCACCCTCAGCCACGCTGCTGGAGAACGGTTGATGCTTCCCCTTTAAGCAGAAGGCCAATTTGGAGGGAGAGTAACCCAGAATTGCTCTAGTGCGTCTCCTAGCTGATGGTTATTGGGCAGCTTTAACAGATGCCAGCTCTCCTCCTTGGCCTGAGATATTGCCTTGAACAGAGAGAAGGGAGAAAGTAACAACTTTAAAATCAACTTTAGGATTCTTATCTTCGCTTTCAAATCCCTTCACAGCCTCGCCCTTCCCTTACCCCATGATCTCCTGTCCCTGTATGCATCCTCTGGTCCTCCAACACCTGCCTACTTCACATTCCTTGCTCCGTTCTTTCTACGTCAATGGCCATTTCTTCAGCCACCTTGCTCCTGCCCTCTAGGACTCCCTCTCTTCACACCCATGGCTCAGTGGATAGCACTCTTGCCTCTGAGTTAGAAAGTCATGGGTTCAAGTCCCACTCCAGAGATTTAAGCATAAAATCCAGGCTAACACTCCAGTGCAGTACTGAGGGAGCGCTGCACTGTCAGAAGTGCCGTCTTTTGGATGAGACGTTAAAATGAGGCCCCATCTGCCCTCTAAGGTGGATAAAAAAGATCCCATGGCATTATGTCGAAGAAGAGCAGGGGAGTTCTCCCTGGTGTCCTGGCCAATATTTACCCCTCAACCGACACCTTAAAACAGAATATCTGGTCATTATCACATTGCTTTTTGTGGGATTTTGCTGTGCTCAAATTGGCTGCCGTGTTTCCTACATTACAACAGTGACTGCACTTCAAAAGTATTTAATTGGCTGTAAAGCACTTTGGGATGTCCTGAGGTCGTGAAAGACGCTATATAAATGCAGGTCTTTCTTTACCTTCTTCTCTGCTTTCAGAAACCTCCTTAAAACTCTTTCCTTTTTACCCTCACTTAACGCACTTAGCTTTTCCTTCTCCCTACTTGCTACTTATCGTGTTGCGATACCTTTCAGTCTGTAATTAGTGTTAAAGAAACGTACGTTGCAGTATAAGGAAGGAATTAAGATTAGGCCAGGTATGACGTCAATTCTTGACTCTCCAAGGCCAGTTTGCTCCAAAAATGTACCATTGTCATGGAGAAAGTCGTTTGCTTCAGGAAACCAAAGGCAACAGTTGGGTAGGAGCCTTACCCAGAGCATGATGAATGCCTGAGAATTTACCAGGTGGTTATCTGATTGAGAGGTTGCTAAGAGGTCACCAGCTATGAGAGTGAAGTTTGAGATATTTGTACATTCACCTGGACCTCAAGATGAGATTACACCCTTAAAATCACTCCAAGTTATCTTCTTATAGCAGATACTGCAAGCTTCACAGTGTGATCTCACTTCGTTTTGTGGCCTGGTTCTTTTGCTAACAGTGTAGATTCTGATTGCTGGTGGCCTCCATCTTGATGTGCGATAATGTCCATGCCAAAGGATTAATAGGTGTGATGTAATCATTGCAAGTTTCTCAATAAATCTTAATTACCAGAAAGTAATATGACCAGAGCATATTATATACAGGACCACATACAGAATTCGGGGCATTCTTGGAGGTTCTACTGGTTAAGGTGATGAGTATCTCATGCCAGGAAGGTCCCATGTCCAGTCATAAATCTGCACTGGCATCTCAGCTGAGGTGGCAGCACTGCAATTGGTCTAGGTGGTCCTAGGTTAGGTTGGGGGAGATCACCCTGGGTTTCTACTCCTGATCATCATCCTATCCTCAGTCCATGTGCATGGATGTCGGGTGAGACCAGGGTTTGGCCGTATTGCCTTCTCAGCACTCAAAATAACCACTGACATTCACTGTCTGAGCTCCTATGTGAGCAATGGTGGCTTGGGCAAGGTAGCAGAGACTAAGCAGTAGCCATAAACCCATACTCCAGCAAAGGGTCAGTGCTTTCAGGACAGGAGGAAAAGGTGGGGAAATCATACTGTACAATATAAATAACAAATAAGCTGTCACGTGGATCTGAAATTACTCTTATCCTTTATTTTAACAAAGACATTAATGGGTTTCAAATGGTAGCTATCTTGCTAAGATTGCACAGCAAGATTTCAACCCACTCCAGTGCAGGGTGTTAGACTTCAAACAATGAGGTGATTTTCGAAGTATTTCACAATGTCAATCTCTGAAACTGACTCCAGCGTCTGTTATTCTATCAGAGACACAACTGGAATTTGAGCAACTGGCTTTATTTCATTTGCAGAAAGTTACTTTTTTACTTGAGGTGGCTGCCATATTGGACTATAATAGACGGTATTTGTATGAGGATGTTGTACCACATTATTTGAATTGAAGTGTATTTAATTCACTGCCTTTAGCAGGAAAAAGGAGATTGGAAATTATAACAAAGAATGGCTTATTTTGTAAATACCACTCCCTGTGTATATCACAGCGAATACCACACCCTGTGTATATCACAGTGAATACCACACCCTGTGTATATCACAGCGAATACCACTCCCTGTATATATCACAGCGAATACCACACCCTGTATATATCACAGCGAATACCACACCCTGTATATATCACAGTGAATACCACTCCCTGTGTATATCACAGCGAATACCACTCCCTGTGTATATCACAGCGAATACCACACCCTGTATATATCACAGCGAATACCACACCCTGTGTATATCACAGCGAATACCACACCCTGTATATATCACAGCGAATACCACACCCTGTATATATCACAGCGAATACCACTCCCTGTGTATATCACAGCGAATACCACACCCTGTGTATATCACAGCGAATACCACTCCCTGTGTATATCACAGTGAATACCACTCCCTGTGTATATCACAGCGAATACCACACCCTGTATATATCACAGCGAATACCACACCCTGTATATATCACAGTGAATACCACTCCCTGTGTATATCACAGCGAATACCACTCCCTGTGTATATCACAGCGAATACCACACCCTGTATATATCACAGCGAATACCACACCCTGTGTATATCACAGCGAATACCACACCCTGTATATATCACAGCGAATACCACACCCTGTATATATCACAGCGAATACCACTCCCTGTGTATATCACAGCGAATACCACACCCTGTATATATCACAGCGAATACCACACCCTGTATATATCACAGTGAATACCACTCCCTGTGTATATCACAGCGAATACCACACCCTGTGTATATCACAGCGAATACCACTCCCTGTGTATATCACAGCGAATACCACTCCCTGTGTATATCACAGCGAATACCACACCCTGTATATATCACAACGAATACCACTCCCTGTGTATATCACAGCGAATACCACACCCTGTATATATCACAGCGAATACCACACCCTGTGTATATTACAGCAAATACCACACCCTGTGTATATTACAGTGAATACCATACCCTGTGTATATTACAGTGAATACCACTCCCTACGTATATTATGGTGACTATCACACCCTGTATACATCGTAAGGCTATCACACCCTGTATACATTGTAAGGCTATCACACCCTGTACACATCATAAGGCTATCACACCCTGTATACATCGTAAGGCTATTACAATCAATGGCCTCAGATGACATAAAATATAGCACAGAAACACATTGCAAGCTTTGATTTGTTGCAGCCCCTAAATCACCCCAACACCCGGCTAATTCAAGTTGCAGTAACAGTTTTGTACTTACTGCCGGTTCAGGTCCTGTAAATTCCATCGCAGCGGAGGGACCTGATGTGGTCTGTAAATATCTGCCATGATGGCCCGTTGAAGGTGGAGAGACTTGTTGCACAGTATCAGATATGGTATGACAGGATTAGGAGGAGTCTTGAAACGTGCCACATCGAGTGGCAGGAAGGGGATACCTAGTGCCAACGTACTACTGGCAAGTGCCAATGCCCCTCGATATTACTGACAGTGATCGAAAAGGGCAGATGACGGCCACAATATTTGCAGTCTCTCTCTCTCTCCACCACAGGCCTGGTGGTGTCGGTTAGTAAGCATTAGGGGAGTGCTCCACTCTCTCTCACACACACACACACACACACAGGGCTGCAGCACAGACTCTCACACTGAGCAAGCATGCTGCCCCATTGGCTTCTTCTTTCAAAAACCTTTACAGATGGGCCTGTTTCTAATCAACCGAGAGCTTTCAATTCAACCTACAATCCCAGCACATGTGAATTTAATCATCAAATCTATTGTTTTTAATCCAACCTTTTTATAGATCAGATATATATAAGTCCTGTTTCTTCTTGTGCCCAGAAATGTGTAGATTTTTTCCCATTTCCGCCTTCGTATCGGCCGATGGACTTTTAATATTTTTCCTTCTTTTTTTAAACTGAAGCCATTAACGCATTTAAAGTGCAATAATTAAATTATTTCTTCCTTGAGTGACACGTTTGAACATCATGACATCATTAGCATGCAAGGTGCCTGTTGGGAGACAGGTACCTGTTGAACATGAGTTATACTGCCAGCTCTGCACTGCTCCAGGAGATAGAGGTCTTCTATAGGCCTCCTGGGCTACATTTTAACCCAGCTGGCTGTCTGCTAACGGTAGAAAGATTTTAAAAGTTTGAAAAAGGTCACAGGCACGTCAAGGGACTGTCTTGGGGATATTTTAAAGTTCACTTTGAAAGCAACTCCCACAGCCGATCTCAGACGGCCTGAGTAAATTCCAATTGAGGCGACTTCACACCTGACGTGCGCTGCGCAGTTTGCATCGAAACTGCTTCATGTACACACAGACTGTGTATCTGACTTTTTTTTTATTCGTTCATGGGATGTGGGCGTCGCTGTCGAGGCCGGCATTTATTGCCCATCCCTAATTGCCCTCGAGAAGGTGGTGGTGAGCCGCCTTCTTGAACCGCTGCAGTCCGTGTGGTGACGGTTCTCCCACAGTGCTGTTAGGAAGGGAGTTCCAGGATTTTGACCCAGCTTGGAGATACAGAAAAGAAAGACTGGTATTTCTATTGCACCTTTCGCGACCTCAGGATGTCCCAAAGCGCTTTACAGCTAACGAAGTAATTTTGAAGTGTAGGAATGTAGGAAACGCAGCAGCCAATTTGCGCACAGCAAACTCCCACAAACAGCAATGTTTTAATGACCTGTTTTAGTAATGTTGGTTGAGAGATAAATATTGGCCAGGGAGAACTCCATTGCTCTTCTTCGAAATATTGCCATGGGATTTTTTTTACGTCCACTTGAGAGGGCAGATGGGGCCTCGGTTTAACGTCTCATCTGAAAGATGGCACCTCCGACAGTGCAGCACTCCCTCAGTACTGCAGTGGCGTGTCAACCTAGATTTTGTGCTCAAGTCTCTGGAATGGGACTTGAACTCACAACTTTCTGACTCAATAACACTCCAGTCCCAATTTTCTTTTATACTGACATTGATTATTTCTTTGGATTTAGCAAATGGAAGATATAGCTGCCTTGTACCAGAGGACAGAAACATTTACCATTACTCAGTCCAACCCTGCTTGGCTCAGTGGGTAGCACTCTTGCCTCTGAGTCAGAGAGTTGTGGTTTCAAGTACCACTCCAAGGTGTGACGACATAAATCTCGGCTGGTACTTCAGTGCAGTGCTGTGGAAGTACTGCATTATTCGATCTGTCATGAATGCTCAACATTTTGTAGAATGAAAAGAAAGACTTTCACGACCTCAGGACGTCCCAAAGCACTTTACAGCCAATGAAGTACTTTTCAAGCATAGTCAATGTTGTAATGTAGGAAACGCAGCAGTCAATTTGCGCACAGCAAGATCCCACAAACGGCATTGAGATAATGACTGGATAATCTGTTTTTTTAGTGATGTTGATTGAGGGATAAATGTTGGCCAGGACACCTTGGAGAACTCCCCTGCTCCTCTTCGAATGGTGCCATGGGATCTTTTACAACAATAACAACTTGCATTTATATAGCGCCTTTAACATAGTAAAACTTCCCAAGGTGCTTCACACGAGCGATTTTGACACCGAGACATCTAAGGAGATATTAGGACAGGTGACCAAAAACTTGGTCAAAGAGGTAGGTTTTAAAGAGCATCTTAAAGGAGGAGAGAGAGAGATAGAGAGGCGGAGAGGTTTAGGGAGGGAATTCCAGAGCTTAGGGTCTAGGCAACTGAAGGCATGGCCATCAATGGTGGGGCGATTAAAGTTGGGGATGAGCATAAGGCAAGAATTGGAGGATTGCAGAGATCTCGGAGGGTTGTGGGGCTAGAGGAGGGTATAGAGATAGGGAGGGGCGAGGCCATGGAGGGATTTGAACACAAGCATGAGAATTTTAAAATTGAGGCGTTGCCGGACGGGGAGCCAGTGTAGGTCAGCGAGCACAGGGGTGACGAGAGAACGGAACTTGTTGTGAGTTAGGGTATGAGCAGCAGAGTAATGGATGAGCCCAAGTTTAAGAAGGGTGGAAGATGAGAAGCTGGCCAGGAGAGCATTGGAATAGTCGAGTCTAAAGGTAACAAAGGCATGGATGAGGGTTTCAGCAGCAGATGAGCTGAGGCGGGGCAGAGACGGGCGATGTTACAGAGGTGGAAGTAGGCGGTCTTGGCGATATGTGGTCAGAAGCTCATCTCAGGGTCAAATAGGATGCCAAGGTTGCGACCAGTCTGGTTCAGCCTCAGACAATGGCCAGGAAGAGGGATGGAGTCGGTGGCTAAGGAACGGAGTTTGTGGCGGGGATCGAAGACAATGGCTACGGTCTTCCCGATATTTAGTTGGAGGAAATTTTTGCTCATCCAGGATGTCAGGCAAGCAGTGTGACAAATGAGAGGCAGTGGAGGAGTTGAGGGAGTCAGAGTTGAGGTAGACCTGGGTGTTGCCAGCGTACATGTGGAATGTGCTTTCGGATGATGAGGGCAGCATGTAGATGAGAAATAGGAGGTGGTCAAGGATAGATCCTTGGGATTCTCCAGAGGTAACGGTGCGGGAGCGGGAAGAGAAGCCGTTGCATCTACTTGATAGGGGAGACGGGGCCTCGGTTGAACATCTCATCCGAAAGACAGCACCTCCGACAGTGCAGCACTCCTTCAGTACTGCACTGGAGTGTCAGACTATAGAGACCATGGAGTGGGACGTGAAACCCATTAGCTTCTACCTCAAAGACGAGAACTATGGCTGGCAAGCTTCATTTTGTAGAAATGATGTCATTCATGCAACACTAACATGTGGCGAAAATATTCACACAGAGCCAAGACTTTCCCTGTATTTGAGTCAAAAATTATCAGCTTCATCCTCGGACTTTCTGAGCGGAACAAAGAAATTATTACAGACAAAAAGAATGCTGGAAATGCACAACATCTGATGTAGGGAGATAGGTAATGCTTTGGATATAACCTTTCATCAGAACCTCAAGGTGTTTTGAGATGCTGATTAATCTGAGGTACAATTTTAGAATTTTCTGTTTTTATTTAAGCAATTATTACAGATGGATTGTCATAACATTTCAATGAGAATAGATCTCCCTTTATGATGCATATGTCCAATCTTGGATCTAGCTTTTACTGGTATATCCAGCCTTGGATGTAACACTTTTTGAGACATTCTGATTGCAGGTGTAGCCCTCCCTAATATACACCACCCTTGGGTGTAAGACTCCCTGATATTACCCAACCACAGATAGATATTCTCTAATATATCCCACCCTTGGATCTAAGACACCCTGATAATACCCAACCACAAGTATGAAACTCTCTAATATACACAACTCTTGGGTATATGACTCCCTGATATTACCCAACCACAGATACGATATTCTCTAATATATCCCACCCTTGGATCTCTCTTCCTGATAATACCCAGCCACTGTCTGATTACAGCTCCATTGATATCTTTGCCCGGTGTAATACTGAGCCCAGAGGGTTCATTCCTTAATTTGTACTGGGTTAGGTAATGGGATGGTGGTGGAGAGGTTACAATTGACCTCAGCGTTTCTGAGCGAAAAAAACAATTAGCCCAGTGCTCCCACTCTTGATCGCAACCCAGTGACTTCTGCTAGAATGTGAGTATGTGTAAACGTCAGGTGAAGACTGCACCAGACTCGGCTCTGACCCCCCCCGCCCACAGCTCAATGACCTTCAACATCAAACTTCACACCCATGAAGAATGGCCAATTGACCAAAGTCCTGGAAGACATCTGGTGTCCATGGAGGCATTTTCAGGAGAGGAGAATGAGGTAAGGGGGGTAAAATTGCTATCAAAAAACGCCTCTCTCGTAAACTCCACATACCGCACGAGAACACAAGCTGATTTACCACACACCTTGGTAGAGTGCTCTCCAATGTAATCCAAGCCTTCTCTCTAACCCTAAGAGAGTGAAGAGGAGGTGACAAATATTCATTTGACTCTGCGGAAGGGCAGTAATCAAATTTAATCTGGGACTAACCATTCTTAATTGCAATATATTTGGCAGACCTCACCCCATAAAACATGGATTCTTGGGTAGACCCCAGCAGATTCTGTGCTGGGAAAGGTGACAAAGATTTATTTAACATATCAATGTGATTGCTGAGTGTTTCACAGTGTATTCACACTTTACAAATCGAGCGCCGGTACAGAGTCGAAAAAGCATCACACCAAAACTTAACCCAGAGTGTAATTCTGGTGTGAAAACCCAAACTGACTCGGAAGCAAAGTGGACTGAGCAAGAAGACTCAACTCTTCCTTCATTCCGGGGTCAGGTCAGGATTTGATTTAAGCTGCATTCGCATGATCGGGCCTTAATTTAGCACTCCTGCTTCTCCTGGCCCACAAGGAAACAAAAAGAGAAATAAAATGAACTTACCTTTTTTGGGGCCTCCTCTTGCTGGCTGGTCGGCCTGGTGGGGAAACCAGTTAAAATTCCAGTCGGGCCCTAGTGACCTCATGGGAGCCCGATCTGCGTATTTTTGACTGACCAAAACACCAGACAGACAGAGGGGAATCTCACCATCAGTCACCGCTCCCATTTGTTGGACTATAACTTGGTGTTGTAAAATTGTTTACAATTATTTAAAGAAGGACCCTGCTGCCTTCTGCAGGTGTCCCTCTCGCCAGCTCGAAAGAGCAGGTTAAGATTGCAACCGGGATCAGGACGGGTAAGGGGCACCCGCCATTTTAAGTGCCCACCCCCTCCAACCTGGTTTCTAATGGGCGGGCAAGGTTAACGTCAGCCCTATGTGTTTGTCCGCTACCATCCCCAACTGTAATTTCTTGACTATAAAATGATAATACATAGAATTCATAGAATCGTACAGCACAGAAGGAGGCTGTTCGGCCCATCGTGCCTGTGCCGGCTCTTTAAGAGCTATCCAATTAGTCCCACTCTCCAGCTCTTTTCCCAGAGCACTAATGTTCTCTTTAAAAAGCCAAATTTTTTAATTGTTAAAATCAACCCTATGTCTGCTAACATCCCCAACTGTAATTTTTTGACTATGAAATGATAATACATGGAATGAATCACTTCATGACGCATCTATTTAAATGGTTCTGATTCTAGTTTATTTATCTTCTGGGGCCACAAAACTGTGGGACTCCTCGGTCTTTCCTTCCGCCTACAAGTTACAAGCTTTTAAATCCAACATTGGCGTCACTACTTCCTAATTTATCTCGGCTTTTTTTCTGTTTCTGTTTCAACCTTGGTGTTGTCTGCACTGTTGGCCTTTCTCCTCGGTTTCCCAATAAATTTTTTAAAAAGTGATGTTTCCCGTTTAGAGAACAGAAAAGATTTCCATTTATAAAAGAAAGAACTTGCATTTATATCAGGCCATTCACGATCTCACGATGTCCCAAAGCACGTTACAGCCAATGAAGTACTTTTGAAGTGTAGTCACTGTTGTAATGTAGGAAACGCGGCAGCCAATTTGTGCACAGCAAGATCCCACAAACAGCAACGAGATAATGAGCAGATAATCTGATTTAGGTGTTGGTTGAGGGATAAATATTGGCCGGGACACCAGGGAGAACTCCCCTGCTCTTCTTCAAATATTGCCGTGGGATTATTTACATCCACCCGAGAGGGCAGACAGGGCCACGGTTTAACATCTCAACCGAAAGACGGCACCTCCGGCAGTGCAGCACTCCCTCAGAACTGGCACTGGAGTGTCAGCCTAGATTTTGTGCTCAAGTCCCTGGAATGGGGCTTAAACCCATGACCTTCTGAATCAGAGGCGAGAGTGCTACCTACTGAGCCATGGCTCCCACACAAACCAAGCTTCCTTTTGTAGAAATGACGTAGTTCATGCAAAAATACTGGCTAACACGCTACCTGCGAGCGGCCAAAACACCAGGATTATAGAAATGAGGCCCAGCCCTCAAAGTGACGCAGCCTCTCCCCAGCGATGTCAGAGTCATAGAGTCATACAGCACGGATAGAGGCCCTTCAGCCCATCGTGTCCGCGCCGGCCATCAAGCCCTGTCTACTCTAATCCCATATTCCAGCATTTGGTCCATAGCCTTGTATGCTATGGCATTTCAAGTGCTCATCCAAATGCTTCTTGAATGTTGTGAGGGTTCCTGCCTCCACAACCCTCTCAGGCAGTGAGTTCCAGACTCCAACCACCCTCTGGGTGAAAAAGTTCTTTCTCAAATCCCAGGTGGGCGCTGCTCCCGCTGTTCACCCAAGGTCTTCCCATTGTCAACATCTACCCCGTGGAGTCTGGAAGAAGCTGCCTGGAAGGGCACCATACTTTCTCACATTCGCAGGTACCTTCCATGGCTTCTTTGGCATCACGTGGTCATCATTGTTGATTTGAAAGGCTACCGTCTCAAAGAAAAGGAGTCTGGAGATTCCTCCTGGGATCCAGAGCATGAAACCCCCTTTAAAGGACTCCTGGTGTTGAGGGACATTCCTTACAAGTGTGTATTGTCACCTCTTGAAGCTCGTAGATAAGTTATTTAATAGAATAATAAAGCCATAAGGGCTATGTATTCAATATAAGCTAAAATAGGCAACGTACCTATTATCTATACAGGTATGCTCTCCACAGGTACTGTCCCCCTCCCTTTCAAAACCGCTATCATCACCCATTTCCTTAAAAAAACCTCTGTCCTTACAAATTACCGTCCCATCTTCAACCTCCCTTTCCCCTCCAAAGTCCTTGAATGTGTCATTGCCTCCCAAATCCATGGCAACCTTTCCCACAACTCCATCTTTAAATCTTGAAGGTTTCCGCTCTGCCACAGCACTAGAACAGCCCGAACCAAAGTCACATCCTCTGTGACATTGACTGTGGTGCGTTGTCCCTTCTTGTCCTGCTCAAACTCTCTGCAGTCTTTGACATGGTCGACGACACCATCCTCCTCCAACACCTCTCCTCCACTGTCCTGCTCAGTGGCACTTCCCTCATTTGGTTCCATTCTTACCTATCTAATCGTAGCCAGAGCATCTCCATCAATGGCTTCTCTTCCTGCCCCTACACCATTACCTCTGGAGTCCACCCAAGGATCTATCCTTGACCCCCTCTTCTTCCTCAACTACAAACCCCTTTTAGCCCCTTGGCAACATCATCTGAAGATCTGGGACAAACTTCCACCTGTACGCAAACAGCTCTACCTCTCCACCTCTCTCAAACCCTCCACTGCCTCTGTGTTGTCAGACTGCTTGATCGACATCCAATCTTGGATGAGCGACAACTTACTCCAGTTAAACATGGAGGAGCCCTAAGCCATCGTGTTCGGCTCCCACCACAAACTCTGTACCCTCGGCACCGATTCCAACCCTCTCCCCGGCCATTGAACCAGACTGTTCACAACTTCAGAGTCCTGTTTGACCTGGAGCTGAGCTTCTGACCCCATATGTTCTCCATCACAAAAAACGCCTACTTCCACCTCGGTAACATCATCCACCTCTGGCCCTGCCTCAGTCCATCTTCTGCTGAAACTCACCTAAGCCTTTGTTACCTCCAGACTCAACTATTCCAATGCTCTCCTGGCCGGCCTCCTATCCTCCGCCCTCCGAAAACTTCAGCTCATCCAAAACTCTGCTGCCCATATCCTATCCTGCTTGACCTCTCTGACCCTACAATGGCTCACAATCTCCAAGTGCCTTAAATTTAGAATGATCATCCTTGTATTTAAATCTTCATGGCCTCATCTCTCCCTATCTCTGTAAACTCCTTTAACCCTACAAACAACCCCCACAATCTCTCCTTTCATTTGCCTCTTGTGTATCGTCCCTCCCTTCACCCCACCTTTGGCAGCCGTGCCTGCAGCTGCCCAGCCCTTAAGCTGTGGACTTCCTTCCCTAAACCTCTCTGCCTCTCCACCTTCCTCTCCTCCTTTATGACCCTCGTTAAAACCCACCTCTGACCAAGTTTTTGATCGCCCATCCTGACAGCTCCTTCTTTGGGTTGGCCTTCACTTTGTTTTGTTGATTACGCTCTGGTGAAGTCCCTTAGAACATTTCTCCACGTGAAAGGCGCTATATAAATGCAAGTTGTTGTTGTTAAGGCGTGTCTTCCCAGGGATACCAGAAAGGGTTTAATTATGAGGACAGGTTGCATAAACTAGGCTTGTAATCCCTTGAATATAGACGATTAAGGGGTGATCTAATTGAGGTCTTTAAGATGATTAAAGGATTTGATAAGGTAGATCTAGAGAAACTATTTCTTCTGATGGGGGGAGTCCAGAACAAGGGGGCATGACCTTAAAATTGGAGCTCGGCCGTTCAGGAGTGATGTCAGGAAGCACTTCTTCACACAAAGGGTAGTGGAAATCTGGAACTCTCTCCCCCAAAAAGCTGTTGAGGCTGGGGGTCAATTGAAAATTTCAAAACTGAGATTGATAAATTTTTGTATTAAAGGATACAGAACTAAGGCGGGCAAATGGAGTTAAGATAGAGATCAGCCATGATCTAATTGAATGGCGGAACAGGCTCGAGGGGCTGAATGGCCTACTCCTGCTCCTATGTTCCTAAGACACACACTGTCTATTGGGAATTTGACACGGTAAGGGGCTTGTGTACATTATCTGGAGCGAGTGCTGACTCGGAAGGGTTTTGAGTTGTTTTGCGAGGTGTGAAAAGCTCGGGCCCCTCTCGGTCAGCCAGGTCTGTTGGAAGTTGCAGACAAGCAGATGCTGAATTCTTTAGTCCTGAACAGTTTTACTGCTCTCCTGCTGTGATTTTATTAAATAAGTGTTTATTGTAATTCCCTGGCAATGGGGACTTTCAAGGACACCATTAATTCCATCTGTTGCCCTGGAAATGATGTGAGCCCATTTTACTGAATATGCTACCCATAGTTAGACCTGCCAACTCAGAACCATCTGGAGGCAGCGTCACTCCTTTTGGTTTATAAATGCCCCTAGTTTTGCCACATTAAATGGGTTCGGTAGTGTAGTGGTTATATTACTAGACTAATAATCCAGATCAAACGTGAGTTCAAATCCCACCATGGTAGTTTGGGAATTTAAATTCAGATTTTAAAAATCTGGAAATATAATGCATCTGTTAAAGTGACCATGTAGCTGTCAGATTGTCGTAAAAACCCATCTGGTTCACTAATGTGCTTTAGGGAAGGAAACCTGCCGTCCTTACCCGGTCTGGGCCTATGTGTGACTCCAGTCCCATGCCAATGTGGTTGATTCTTTAACTTGCAGACCACCGCCTCCTCAGGGCAGCTGGGGACGGGTAATAAATGCCCGCCTTGCCAGCGATGCCCACATCCCGAGAGTGAATAATAAAAAAACCTCACTGTTAAAAGTGAAATGAAGTTAAGTAGATCTGTGATCTGTTTCCCTCTTTTTGATCAGACTTCTCACCCCTAATATTTCCCCGACAGTCTTGCCCAGAAAGTTGATATCATCACAGGACTGAGAGTGATTTCTGGTTCTAAAGTTACAGTGGGTCCTGCATTATCTAACTACATTCCTATTATCTGGCATGTCATATATCTATGAACGTTTTTTGCAAGCCTTGGGTGAGACAGTGGCTCACTGTAAGGCTCCATTTGATGTTTGTATTGTCCTTGTCTTCATTCCTGTCCAGAGGACATTTCCCACGGATAAACTAGGCCTCTGAGCCTGCCAGTGGCATAAGGGGACGGGGTTTAACGGTGTAAACAGCGCCAATTGGCACATGGATAAGAGTTTGCTAGAATCTGAAGTACAACTGAAGTAGCATAAAATGCAAGGACGAAATTTGGGCTCTCAATTATCCACCTAATTCTATTATCCATGGGAAGGGGCTGGAGTGTGATAGTGGAGCCCCCATTGCACAATCATTATTAATTAAAGAATAATAATTAAAGAATAGTTGTGATATTTCAATCATAGAGGAAAGAAAAAACTTGTGTTTCTACAGCACTTTTCATATCTTCAAGGTGTGACAAAACACCTCATAGCCAAATAATTACTTTTGAAACATAATCGCTGATGTTTTGTAAGCAAACGTGGAGCCAACTTGCCCACAGCAAGGTCCCACAGACAAATAATGAACTTGCATTTATATAGCGCCTTCATGACCTCAGGATGTTCCAAAACGCTTTACAGCCAATGAAAGATTTATGAAGTGTAGTCATTGTTGTAATGATGGAGATGAGCAGCTAATCTGTTTTTTGGTGATGTTGGTTGAGGAATGAATGTTGTCCCCTCGCGTGCCGGGGAGAACTCCCCTACTCTTCAAATAGTACCATGGGGATCCTTTATATCCACCTGGGGCTTCAAATTAAAGTCTCATCTGATGGACAGCACCTCTGACAATGCAGCTCTCCCTCAGTACTGCACTGAGTTCAGCCTAGATTATGTGCTATTCAATTTAGGCTAATTTGCATACCTGAGTGAGCATAATCCCTTTTATCCAGTGTATCAAATGCTAATGAAACTAGTTTCTAATTAATGTTATTTGTTTAAGTAAATTGAGTTTAATTAACATACTTTTCCGCTTTACCCTTTCTATAACTATAGCAAACATGCTCTACATTCTTTTTAAAAGAAAAAACAAGAAAAACTTGATTTATATAGCACCTTTCACGACCTCAGGATGTCCCAAAGCGTTTCACAACCAATGATGTACTTTTGAAGTGCAGTCACTGTTGTAATGTAGGAAACGTGGCAGCCAATTTGCGCACAGCAAGATCCCACAAACAGCAATGATAGAATGACCAGATAATCTGTTTTAGTGATGTTGGTTGAGGGATAAATATTGACCAGGACACCGGGGAGAACGCCCCAGCTCTTCTTTGAAATAGTGCCATGGGATCTTTTACATCCACCTGAAAAGGCAGATGGGGCCTTGGTTTAATGTCTCATCCAAAAGACGGCACCCCCGACAGTGCAGCACTCCCTCAGTGCTGCACTGGGAGTGTCGGCCTAGATTTTGTGCTCAAGACTCTGGATTAATTTAATATATCTATACATGTAAATTGGACGTAGTTAGCATAGCAAACAAACATTCCAAATTCAGTAAGGGCAGGCTCAGAAATGTTGAATTATTAATGAAATATGCAGGTACTTTCTGTCTCTGCCCCCAGACCCTCCTACTGTTCCACTTATTTGGCGTGTTTGTACGAATTGACTGAGCTCGATCCAGTTGATTTTGTCTGCCCTCTGTGAGCGGTTTCCTTCCATATTCTTGAAACACAAGAAGCGAAGGGTTGGGCAATCTTTCCCATCACTTGGACCAGCCTGATGTGGAAACCATGAAGGGGTTGGACACCTCCAAAACCACAGGGCTCTTCCTTCCATGCAGCTTGCGGAATCAGGGCGGTGCCTCGCCACATAAACTTTGACGGCACTGCGTGTTTATGGCCATTTTCTTTCCCCTTCCCTAATCGATGGAAAGTACTGACAGCCTTCGGCCTATGTGGGTTACCTTAAATTGAGAAATGCAGGTGAAAGGTCATGCAAAGGCGCAATCAAACCTGAAAACAGGAAGTAGGAAGATGGTGTAAATCAAGAAGTGGTGGTTAGGGGTGATACCGAGTTTGGGTTTAAAACTCTGTAGGGGGGAGGAAAGACTGAGGGAGGGAATGAATCCCATAGTTTCGAGGTTCTGGGAAACAATTACAGACAATGACCATCAGCAGGCTATTCAACAGGGAGAGGCACCACAGTCAAGCTTGAGCCTGGCTGATCCACTACTTCAATTCATATTAAAGTAAAAATAGCAGTATAAGTCACGTCTGCCAGCTACTTCTGCAGAAAAAAAAATGACCTGCAAATGCTGGAAATCTTATGAAAACAGAAATTGCCGTAAATGCGCAACAGGTCAGTGAAGGATCTGTAAAGGGAAAAGATGAGCTAACATTTGGAGTATGGCCCTTTTCTTCAGAACCAAGAAAGAGTCACACCTGGTCTTTTCTCTTTATAAAAAAAGACTTGCATTTATATAGCGCCTTTCACGACTTCAGGACAGCCAATGAGGTAGTTTAGAAGTATAATCACTGTAGGAAACGCAGCAGCCAATTTGTGCACAGCAAGATCCCACAAATGGCATTGAGATAAATGACCAGATAATCTATTTTTGTGACGTTAGTTGAGGGATAAATATTGGCTAGGACACCCTGGGTTTTTCTCCATCCACCTGAGAGGGCCTCAGTTTAACGTCTCATCCGAAAGACAACACCTCCGACAGTGCGGCACTCCCTCAGTACTGCACTGGAGTGTCAGCCTGGATTTTGTGTTCAAGTCTCTGGAGTGGGGCTTAGATAACCATCACCTTCCTGACTCAGAGGTGAGGGAGCTACCCACTGACAACATACACATGCTGACTGACCTGCCATGTACGTCTAGTATTTTATTTCTAATCAAGCACCGGACCGAAAATCTAGCAGCACCATAAATATCACCATGAAAAAATAGCAGGTTACAGAATCTTTCTTCACTTCTACGGGCTGTTGGAGGCTATCGAGCGTTACTAAAAAAAGACAATATTTTTTAAAACATTACTATTTGGAGGTACTGTAGACTTCCTCCCACTCAACAGCACTGCCAGTCTAATGCCTCGTTGCTCCAGTGTGTGGGAGGAAGTCACAGAGGTAAGCCCCCCCACCGTGTAACACTGCAAAGTGATATCAGTGCCACAACAGCTGAGGGCTATTTTTAAATCACGCTATTTTAACCAGCTCTTTGTGAGGCTGGAGTTTGACGAGCCATTGAATAATTAGCAGAAGGATTGCAGGTGCGAGGTAACGCAGAGCGACCAGGGCCTTCAGAGGCACTGGTCAATCAGCACATGGAAAGGTAACAGCCGGCAGAATAATGCGACCCTTTATGGGTTTTGAAAAGATCTGAAGCAGGAGTGCTCGGGATAAAGAATAGGCAGCTCCTTGCATTGTGTGGCTCAGTGACTCTTAGTGTCTCCCTGCATCAAAACAGGAGCTCGTAATTAAAACTTTAATCACTAGCACAGTGACAGGGTACGTGCCTTCCCTTCGCACCTGCCTTTTGTCTCACCTGCACGTTTGAAGGGGACACGTAGTTCTATAGGGGGAAGGAGGAAGGGTCAAGTTGTGACCCAGATTGTTGTACACTCATCCCCATGTTCAAATCCTTCCATGGCCTCGCCCCCTCCTTATCTCTGTAACCTCCTCCAGCCCCACACCCCGTCAAGAACTCTGCCTTCCTCCAACTCTGGCCTCTGGTGCACCCCCCACTCCCTTCGCCCCATCATTGGCGGCCGTGCCTTCAGCCGTCTAGGCCCTAAGCTCTGGAATTCCCTCCCTAAACCCCTCCGCCTCTCTACCTCTCTCTCCTCCTTCAAGACGCTCCTTAAAACCTACCTCTTTGACCAAGCTTTTGGTCACCTGTCCTAATATCTCCTTATGTGGCTCGGTGGCAATGTTTGTCTGATTATAGCCCTGTTGATATGGGCCTGGTGTTACATGTCTTGCTATATAGGGTTGGAGTTAGAGGCCTAGTGTTATCTGCAAACAAAATTAATCCTTATTATCCAGAAGGGTTAATGCCATTGTTCTCTTTTTAGCTGTGAGTTCCATTAATTCCTTCCTCCTTTGGAGGTTTTCAGACAGGAAGAGCCCACATACAAATTATCAAGGGCAGTGTTATCACAAGTGTTTATTTTGAGCAACAAACTCTCTTCTCTCTTTTTGAGAGAGATTACCAAGTGGAATTCGGTCAATAAGTTTATTTTTGATAGCGAAACCTCTGACTCTCATCAACGAAAATGTGTTACTTTTTAAACTCCCAGTGCCACCTTGTCACAAGTTGACTGAAAAATGAACCATCTTACAATCGGGGACCTCCCAGCTTGTGTCTTTGAGGACCACACGGGTATATACCATGGAATCTCAGGGTTACGGGTATATACCATGGAATCTCAGGGTTACAGGTATATACCATGGAATCTCAGGGTTTCAGGTATATACCATGGAATCTCAGGATTACAGGTATATACCATGGAATCTCAGGATTACAGGTATATACCATGGAATCTCAGGATTACAGGTATATACCATGGAATCTCAGGGTTACAGGTATATACCATGGAATCTCAGGATTACAGGTATATACCATGGAATCTCAGGATTACAGGTATATACCATGGAATCTCACGATTACAGGTATATACCATGGAATCTCAGGATTACAGGTATATACCATGGAATCTCAGGGTTACAGGTATATACCATGGAATCTCAGGATTACAGGTATATACCATGGAATCTCAGGATTACAGGTATATACCATGGAATCTCAGGATTACAGGTATATACCATGGAATCTCAGGGTTACAGGTATATACCATGGAATCTCAGGATTACAGGTATATACCATGGAATCTCAGGATTACAGGTATATACCATGGAATCTCACGATTACAGGTATATACCATGGAATCTCAGGATTACAGGTATATACCATGGAATCTCAGGATTACAGGTATATACCATGGAATCTCAGGGTTACAGGTATATACCATGGAATCTCAGGATTACAGGTATATACCATGGAATCTCAGGATTACAGGTATATACCATGGAATCTCAGGGTTACGGGTATATACCATGGAATCTCAGGATTACAGGTATATACCATGGAATCTCAGGGTTACAGGTATATACCATGGAATCTCAGGATTACAGGTATATACCATGGAATCTCAGGATTACGGGTATATACCATGGAATCTCAGGGTTACAGGTATATACCATGGAATCTCAGGATTACAGGTATATACCATAGAATCTCAGGATTACGGGTATATACCATGGAATCTCAGGATTACGGGTATATACCATGGAATCTCAGGGTTACAGGTATATACCATGGAATCTCAGGATTACAGGTATATACCATGGAATCTCAGGGTTACAGGTGTATACCATGGAATCTCAGGGTTTCATGTATATACCATGGAATCTCAGGATTGCAGGTATATACCATGGAATCTCAGGATTACAGGTATATACCATGGAATCTCATGGTTACAGGTATATACCATGGAATCTCATGGTTACAGGTATATACCATGGAATCTCATGGTTACAGGTGTATACCATGGAATCTCAGGGTTACAGGTATATACCATGGAATCTCAGGATTACAGGTGTATACCATGGAATCTCAGGATTATAGGTATATACCATGGAATCTCATGGTTACAGGTGTATACCATGGAATCTCAAGTTCATGTGCATTTTTCCATTTATTTGCATATATCTCAGTTTTCTGATACTAACAGATCATGGTGCAACATCACTGAAAACAGCCCTTTCCAAACCTCCAGGCCCACAAAATTTAAACAGGCGAAATCACTGTGTGAGAGATGTACGTGCAAATTGGACTGAGTGGTCTGGACTTTGAGGGTCGAATTGCCAGGACTCAAGGGCTGCTTGTGGCCTTGTGGCTGTGATTTGGGCTTCCTCTGCTTTCAATTGATGGAACGTAGCAGCTGATGCGAATCCTGTGGGCTCTTCATGTTTCTGACCTTCCCCCAGTTTCGTTCTCTGATCACTGGGCCAGTGTTAGAATTGCAATCTCCTTGTTGTAGCTCAAAGCTCCCAGGCCACCTCAGTCCTGCATCATTGTTTTAACTAAACTAATTATGCCCTACCCTCAAAAACACCTCATTCCTCTCTTCTTTTCCTTTTAACCTTTATCTCACTCCTCCTTTACTTCCTTCCTTCTCTTATTTTCTTATCCCCATCAACTCTCTTCTGATCTCCTATAGGTGCTGACTCTTATGCGTTAATGGTTGTGGGTTCAAGTCCCATTCCAGAGACTTGAACACAAAATCTAGGCCGACACTCCCAGTTCAGCACTGAGGGAGTGCTGCACTGTCGGAGGTGCCGTCTTCTAGATGAGATGTTAAACCAAGGCCCCATCTGCCCTCTCGGGTGGACGTAAAAGATGCCATGGTACTATTTCGAAGAAGAGCAGGGGAGTTCTCCCTGGCGTCTGGGCCAATATTCATCCCTCAACCAACATCACTGCAAACAGATTATCTAGTCATTTGTCTCACTGCTGTTTGTGGGAGCTTGCTGTGCACAAATTGGCTGTCACGTTTCCTACATTACAACAGTGACTACACTTCAAAAGTACTTTGTTGGCTATAAAGTGCTTTGGGGTGTCCTGGGGTCGTGAAAGGCACTGTAGAAATTGCCAACCAACAGCCACAAGTGCAACAGCAGTAGTGAGAGAATAGGGATCAAGAACGGGGGAAGCTGGTCGACTTTTCCACTCGTTAGCCCAGGGGCAAGCTGATGCCCATTGTTTCAGCTCTTCTGCCACTCAGTTAACTCAACACTGGATCAGTTTTCGTCCTGTAAGGCTCAGTTCCAAATTGGACAGAGCGTTTACCAACAGAGACTTTCAGTAAAGCTCGACACTGATAAAGATAGCGATACCACAAATTTAAAATAAAATTGCTGGACTATAACTTGGTGTTGTAAAATTGTTTACAATTGTCAACCCCAGTCCATCACCGGCATCTCCACACCAACACACACTGCAGTGGTCACAGTTTGAGACTGTCAGTGGAAGTTACATTCTGATTTCCAAGAACATACCAGTAATCAGATTGGGTGTAACACTACACGTGGTGAACAACCACTCTCCTGTACTTGTAAATGGATCTAAATATTAACATTTCATAGACTTCGGATTTATGTTCAAAATTCCAAGGGATCGAACACCTCCCTATTCACTCCAATCAAAAAACTTCCACCAATTTCTCCTCCTCCCAGATTTTAATTCTCAGCTCATTTTTGTCAACCTTCAACCACCTCTCTCGAGGCTGCATTACCAACACTTGTAACTCACTTGTGAACCTCACAATTTTAAGATATGTTCTTCAATGCTCACGATCCACATGAGAAGTTCAAATGGAACTGTGCACAGAACAATTCGGTCCCTGTGCGAGATAGCGTTGTATTCAGTCATTCTGTCCTTTCTGATTGGACTGCTGAAGGAATGATTCAACAGGGTCAAGGCGGAAGGATTTGCTCATTGGCTCTTGTGAGCCAAAGTCTCAGGTATCAATGATCCAAGAGGAACAGTTCCTGGGCACAGCCCTGACAGGTCCACAATCAAATAGTCTGATGCCAGTCACTGTGTAGGCTCAGAGATGGACAAGCACCAAGAATGAACAAGATACCAGATACGCTAGCAGGTAGAATGGTCAGCTGTGGCTCAGTGGGTAGCATTTGTGCCGCTGAGTCAGAAAGTCATGGGTTCAAGTCCAACTCCAGAGACTTGAGTACAAAATCTGGGCTGACACTCCAGTGCTGCACTGAGGGAGTGCTACACTGTCAGGAGTACTGTCCCTTTGAAAAGACAACATATAACCAATTCTCAAGTGGGTGTATGCCACCACTTTGAAGAATAGAAGGGGAGTTTGCCCCTGTGTTGTGGCCAATACTTATCCCTCAACCAACATCACTAAAAACAGATTATCTGGTCATTATCACAGTGCTGTTTGTGGGACCTTGCTGCGTGCAAATTGGCTGCCAGGTTTCTTACATTACAACAGTGACTACATTTCAAAAGTACTTCATTGGTTGTAAAGCACTTTGGAACGTCCTGAGGTTGTGAAAGGTGCTATATAAATGCAAGTCTTTCTTTAGCATAGTCTGCTGCAAAACTGCCATTGCACAATGCCCACATCAGCGGGTGTGAAAACTCCCACTGTTCCGGATCTGATACCTAACGCATTTGCAAGCTACTATGGGACAGAATTGTCATGAGGCTGTTTTGATTTTTTTTTAAACCCACATAATCTTTGTGCCATCATTAGATACTGTGAGTTGGTACGACATCACGTTTGCTTCCTGAGCACTTTTACAGAACGTCTCAGAGTCATTTTCTGAGCCATTCTAACAGATCACTTTCCCTCGTCCTCATATATCACCTGGTGAAATTATATTCCAGCCACATTCTAACTTAACTGTTGAATAATATTTACTCCTGTTTTAGAAACCTGCTTTAGACCCATATCCCTTGTACAGGTTGCCCGGTCTCATAGAATGATACAGCACAGAAGGAGGCCATTCAACCCATCGTGCCTGTGCCGGCCCATCTGAGACATCCAATTGGTGTATTTCTCAGCAATTGGCCTCAGTATCCCTGGACTGGGTGAGGGGGACAAATTAGCCAGAGTTCCCGCTGCCGATCATAGTCAGTGCCTCGACAAAGTGCTCATGGGTAGAATTTGGGCGAACGCAGCTTTAGGTCTGATTTTGCTGCCCTTCCACAGTCGAAGAGCCGGCCAACGTTCACCCCGTGCAGACTGGCCCTTGGGCAAGGAACCCTGCCCTAGCAAGAGTCCGCACCATCGGGAGAGGAGGGGGGAAAGAATTAATTCATATAAAGTAACCTGACAGGATCTGACTGCATGAATGAGTTCAAAAACAAAGCAGCCATTCATGAAGGCTGTTGTTCTCTGCTCTGTACCATGTCCCAGCTTTGCTTCACTCTAAACCGAGCCCTTATGTAACACGCCCTACAACCAAACTTGCACACGTTTCCGATCAATGTCGTCCAAAGCTAGGAAACTTAAGAGAGGACTCACCGAATGGCTTGACACGGGTTCCATCAGCTTCTGCCTGACTGCGGGGCCACCTGATCGTGGGCTAGCGGACGCAACTGGCAACCAGCTCAGTCAGGCAAGCCTTACGTCACTGTGATGTCAGCGGCCGGTCTCCCGAGCCCAATGATCTCCCTGCACGGAGTCTGTTAATTGTTTTTCCTGCTCGCAGTTCCCCCAGGAGGAGTCACCAAGAGCTGATAGACGCAGTTGCCCGGAGAGCACGCTTTAATCTCTGAGGTGACACGAGCCTGTTGAAAGGACTGGAGGTAATCTAAACAGAGGAAGGCCGCTTTGAAAAGCTGCAGTCTTTCCACTGAAGGGTCAGCTAGGCCAGCTCTCCTTGATACAACTGGGAGTGAGTGACAGGGAGGTGATCTTGAACTGTATTTAGAATTGCAACAACAACATCAACTTGCATTTATATAGCACCTAAAACCCAAGCCACTTCACAGGAGCGTTATCAGACAAAATTAGACATCGAGATATTAGGACAGGTGACCAAAAGCTTGGCCAAAGAGGTAGGCTTTAAGGAGCATCTTAAAGGAGGAGAGGGAGGTAGAGAGGTTTAGGGAGGGAATTCCAGAGCTTAGGACCTAGGCAGCTGAAGGCACGGCCGCCAATGGTGGAGCGATTCAAATCATGAATGTGTGAAAAGCCAGACTTGAAGTATTGAAGGATAAATCTTGGCCAGGACACCGGGGAGAACTCCGCTGCTCTTCTCCGGAAAGTGCCATGGGATCTTTTATGTCCACCTGAGAGGGCATCAGTTTAACGTCTCATCTGAAAGACGGCATCTCTGACAGTGCAGCACGCCCTCAGTACTGCACTGAAGTGTCAGCCTGGATTTTGTGCTCAAGTGTCTGGAATGGGGACTCCCCCGGTCTCCTGACCAATATTTATCACTCAACCAACAGCTTAAACAGATTATCTGGTCATTTATCCCATTGCTGTTTATGGGATCTTGCTGTGCACAAATTAGTTGCTGCGTTTCCTGCATTACAACTGAGACTACAAATATACTTCAGTCACTGTGGGACGCTTTGGGACATCCTGGGTTCATGAAAGGCACTATATAAATGCAAGTCTTTCTTTAAGAAGAGGTTAGATAGACATTTGAAAGAAAGGGGGGGGTCATAGGATATGGGAACAGGGCAAGCACATGAGATTAGGATTACTGCTCGTGTGAAGGATAAAGACCACCATGGACCTGTTTCCGTGTTGTAACTTCTATACGTTTCTGGAGTACTCACACACCGGTCGAAAGCTCCTAACCTGCACTACATCATACCAACTTTCTTCAGGCCTTGCTGCAAACATCAATGTGACGCCACATCCTTTCCAAACCAGCCTGCACAGCAGCTGTCTGGCCTGGTAGTGCTGCAGTTAAAATCGTATTGGCGAGGCCTACAGCTGTTTCAGATCAGAGCGGCTCAAGGTAAATGATGGGGATTCACGTACTCTGATTGATATGAGATCGGGGCAGAAGCTTCCCTTTCTCATGCCGCGGAGCAAATGGTTTTGAAGTAAGCTCATGCAAAGAGTTGAGTGACTGCTCTCCCACTCTGTTCCACTGATCGGCAACTATCCGTATCGGGCAGGTAAACTGACACTGGGGGTAAATTAAGTTATATGAGATTTTTTTACTGCTATTACTGTGATCCCATCCATTTTTCCATTAAAATCTCTAATTAGTGACCTTGGAAACAATTCAACTACCACCTTAAATGTCTCCTACATGGTTTGCAGAATCCGACCAGCCAGAATGGCAAGACAGACCAGGATCTGCCTCTAGGAAGAGCACTTCCAGATAAACAGGCAAGCAATCTCAGCTTTTCCAGCAAGGTGCAACTTTCCATTATGGGTCAACAACAACAACTTGCATTTATATAGCACCTTTAACATTGTAAAACATCCCATGGAGCTGCACAGGAGCATTATCAGGCAAAATTTCCTACATTACTACAGGTCCAAGAGACCAGCAGGAGTTGGGGCTACAGGTCCAGGAGACCAGCAGGAGTTGGGGCTACAGGTCCAGGAGACCAGCAGGAGTTGGGGCTTTGAGTCCAGGAGACCAGCAGGAGTTGGGGCTACAGGTCCAGGAGACTAGCAGGAGTTGGGGCTACAGGTCCAGGAGACCAGCAGGAGTTGGGGCTACAGGTCCAGGAGACCAGCAGGAGTTGGGGCTTTGAGTCCAGGAGACCAGCAGGAGTTGGGGCTACAGGTCCAGGAAACCAGCAGGAGTTGGGGCTACAGGTCCAGGAGACCAGCAGGAGTTGGGGCTACAGGTCCAGGAGACCAGCAGGACTTGGGGCTACAGGTCCAGGAGACCAGCAGGAGTTGGGGCTACAGGTCCAGGAGACCAGCAGGAGTTGGGGCTACAGGTCCAGGAGACCAGCAGGACTTGGGGCTACAGGTCCAGGAGACCAGCAGGAGTTGGGATACCCACATTTTTTTAAGCATGTTTGACGGCTTAAAATGGAAAAAAATGTGGCTCTTATGGGCATGTGCTGGGAATATTTTAAAACCAGCGCGATCCCACGATTTAAAATAACGCTGGCCAGAAAAATCTAAACTTCAGTGTATGGAGGACGCTCAACTATCTTCCAATTTCCATTATCTGTCGGTGGGGTGGGGTGAGGGGGGGCGGGCTGTGAAGGGTGTGTCCTTCCCCAAGTGTAGATACTGAGATTCATACGTTGATATCTGACTGAGGTGCGTTGAGTGGGCTGGATAGGCTGTGCTGTGTTTGGGTGGTAAAGATGCAAAAGAAGATGAGGGCAAGTTGTTGGCTGTGGCTTTGTGGGAAGGTCAGGCCCTTCCTTTGTCCTATCACTGTGGGATCGAGGGAGGGATACTGTCTCTACCACAACGCTGGCTGCACTGCTTTGTCTCCCTTTTGTAGGACGTTGTGACATTTGGGGCAACGCTGGGAATGATCCCCTCAATTAGGTCTCCAGGAAGAGATCGTAGGTCACCCAATAGTTCCTTAAGCCCAGGAAGAGACTGCTCATCCTCCTTCACTTTTCCTCTCCATCTTTCTCTGTCTCTATGGCCAGGAGTTTCTTCGCTCCATGATTTACAAGAACTGACCTGAAATGTTAACTCTGTTTCTCTCTCCACAGATGCTGCCCTGACCTGCTGAGTGATTCCAGCATTTTCTGTCTTTATATCTGTACAATGGCCCCTGGCATTTCGTGCGTGTGAATTAGCATGTGAGTGTGTGTATGTGTGTCCGTGTGAGTGTGAGTGAGTGTGAGTGTGTGTGTTAGCATTAGTGTTTCCCATTGTCTTTCTGTCACTCTTGGTCTATCTCTATGTGCATCTGTATCGTAGCCTAGTTTACTACAAAATATTTGACCTGGTTTTGAGGTGAGGCTAATAAGTCAATAGTTACCTAGGCCTGATTCCCTCCTTTATAGATACAGGCATTTGGTTGTTTAGCTGCCAATCTTGTGGGACCTCTTCACTCCGTAATGAACCTCCCACTACTGCGTCACAGTAATTGAACAGCAAACCTAGCAAATATTTCTAGAAAATATCCATTTAATAATTCAGTTATATTCCCATTATCTGTGATGAAATACCTCACACATTTCACCTCTGGGGCCTGGGTTCAAATCTAACCCAGAATGAAGGAATTAAAACCCATTCACTATGGCGGTCCTATGTAAAATGAGTTTGGGGAAGTGTCAACCCAATTCCTAGTTGGCATGGGCCAAAAGTGTCCCGAATTTGGAATCAACTGGCACTAAACTGGCAAAATCACTTCCCCTGGTTCGAGATTTCTGGCTATGCTACCATGTGGGGACCTTGGTGTAATATTTGTTAAAAATGCTATTATTGAGCCAAATGTAGCTCTCGAGGGTTAAATTTGCGGAATAGTAGGGTAGATGTGCTTTAAGATTCAGATGGGCATCGGAACAATGTGCTGAAGACAACGAAGGATAGTTTGACATCCTGGTAATCTTTCACACTCATTGCTGCTGCAGTGTCTTCATTTATCTGAACTCAGCGGGCTCATTGGTCAAGTTGGTGGATGCACCTCTAAGACTGGAAAGTGAAAAAGACCGTAGGGAGAGATGGTTTTTCCCTGGGCTGTAGGCCACAATAGAGAAGAGTTATTCTGTTGAAGTTAAGTAAGACAACCCACAGATGTGGGGAAGTGTAGCGTGCTCATTATTTAATATTATTATGCAAAGGTAAGTTGTATCGATTGAAATAAGTGAATCTAATAGGTTCACCAGTTGTGAAATAACATAGTTTAGTGCAAGCCTCATCTCACCAAGTGTCTGCTGGCTACATCTTCAGAGAGAATGATGAGATATTTACAAAAGACGTGGATCTCTGGTTCAGGTCACAAGGTGGGTACTACTGCTGTACCCCTGGGTCACACTCTCGTACAAGTGGATATAGGAACATAGGAACAGGAGGAGGCCATTCAGCCCCTCGAGCCTGTTCCGCCGTTCAATTAGATCATGGCTGATCTGTATCTTAACTCTTTAAAACCTCTTTGACCAAGCTTTTGATCACCTGTCCTAATATCTCCTTACGTGGCTTGGTGTCAATTTTTATCTGATAACGTTCCTGTGAAGCGCCTTGGGACATTTTATTACGTTAAAGGCGCTATATAAATGCAAATTGTTGTTTTTGTGTTAACTTCCTTCACTCTGTAGGACCCCAAGTTTACAAAGGAGAGACTGCTGCAGCCAAGTAATCCTTGCTCAAAAGACTTGCAGTCACACCGGCCTCGTCTGCACTGACATGGAAAACAACTTCACTCGTATTACAACACCCTGAGCTGGTCTGCTGCCAAACCTGCAGTCAGTGAGCTGTGGGCGGAGTCCAACTGAGTGGGAGGAGCACATGTGTTTATTGTCAGCACGGAGTTTAACCGCAGCCCTTGTCATTTAGTCTTGTGATTAAGAGTCTGAGGTAAGCATTTGGCTTTTATTTCTGACTGATCCAACATTCGAGTTTCTCTGAACTTGCCGTCTTTCTGCTTTAACACTTCTCTACGTTCCCTTGCTGTGGATGATCTATATTTCCTGCTGTTCCTCCCCACTGTCACAACTATTCACGGACTCCACGCTCAGCTACGGTCACTGGAGACGAGTGCGAATACAAGTGCTGTTAAAACGAAAATCGGGCCAGTCTCGGGTGAGGTCATTGATTTGGCCACAGTCTGTACTCCACAGTTGCTCGTCAACATCCTGTGCCTAGCAGGGAGAAAGCTCACCCATTCCAGATAACTGACTCACTCCAGACCACTGACCCATTCCAGATAACTGACCCATTCCAGATTACTGACCCATTCCAGATCACTGACCCATTCCAGATCACTGACCCACTCCAGATCACTAACCCATTCCAGATTACTGACCCATTCCAGATCACTGACCCACTCCAGATCACTGACCCATTCCAGATCACTGACCCACTCCAGACCACTGACCCATTCCAGATTACTGACCCACTCCAGACCACTGACCCTCTCCAGATCACTGACCCACTCCAGATAACTGACCCATTCCAGACCACTGACCCATTCCAGATCACTGACCCACTCCAGATCACTGACCCACTCCAGATCACTGACCCATTCCAGACCACTGACCCATTCCAGATCACTGACCCACTCCAGATCACTGACCCATTCCAGGTCACTGACCCACTCCAGATCACTGACTCACTTCAGATTACTGACCCATTCCAGATTACTGACCCACTCCAGACCACTGACCCACTCCAGATAACTGACCCATTCCAGATCACTGACCCACTCCAGATCACTGACCCATTCCAGACCACTGACCCATTCCAGATCACTGACCCACTCCAGATCACTGACCCACTCCAGATTACTGACCCATTCCAGGTCACTGACCCACTCCAGATCACTGACTCACTCCAGATTACTGACCCATTCCAGATTACTGACCCACTCCAGACCACTGACCCACTCCAGATAACTGACTCATTCCAGATTACTGACTCACTCCAGATTACTGACCCACTCCAGATTACTGATTTGCTCCAGATCACTGACCCACTCCAGATTACTGACCCTCTCCAGACCACTGACTCACTCCAGATTACCGACTCACTCCAGATCACTGACCCTCTCCAGATTACTGACCCATTCCAGATCACTGACACTCTCCAGATAACTGACTCACACCAGATTACTGACCCATTCCAGATAACTGACCATCTCCAGATTACTGACCCACTCAAGATCACTGACCCACTCAAGATTACTGACTCACTCCAGATTACTGACTCACTCCAGATCACTGTCCCACTCCAGAACAGAGACCCACTCCAGATTACTGACCCACTCCAGACCACTGTCCCTCTCCAGACCACTGACCCACTCCAGAACACAGACCCACTCCAGATTACTGACTCACTCCAGATTACAGACTCACTCCAGAACACAGACCCACTCCAGATTACTGACTCACTCCAGATTACAGACTCACTCCAGAACACTGACCCACTCCAGATTACTGACCCACTCCAGATTACTGACCCACTCCACATCACTGACTCATTCCAGTTAACTGACCCACTCCAGATCACTGACTCACTCCAAATTACTGACCCACTCCAGACAACTGACCCACTCCAGATTACTGACTCACTCCAGATCACTGTCCCACTCTAGAACAGAGACCCACTCCAGATTAATGACCCACTCCAGAC
This sequence comes from Heptranchias perlo, assembly GCF_035084215.1. Classification (NCBI taxonomy): domain Eukaryota; kingdom Metazoa; phylum Chordata; class Chondrichthyes; order Hexanchiformes; family Hexanchidae; genus Heptranchias; species Heptranchias perlo. Next base: position 11,402,522 of record NC_090365.1, read on the forward strand.
CACTGTCCCTCTTCAGACCACTGACCCACTCCAGAACACAGACCCACTCCAGATCACTGACTCATTCTAGATCACTGACCCACTGCAGAACACAGATCCAATCCAGATTACTGATCCACTCCAGACCACTGACCCTCTCCAGATTACTGACCCTCTTCAGACCACTGACTCACTCCAGATTACAGACTCACTCCAGAACAAAGACCCACTCAAGATTACTGACTCACTCCACATCACTGACTCATTCCAGATTACTGACCCACTCCAGATCACTGACTCACTCCAAATTACTGACCCACTCCAGACAACTGACCCACTCCCGAATACTGACTCACTCCAGATCACTGACCCAATCCAGATCACTGACCCACTCCTGATTACTGACTCACTCCAGATCACTGACCCACCCCAGATCACTGACCCACCCCAGATCACTGACCCACTCCAGATTACTGACTCACAACAGATTACTGACACACTCCAGATCAGTGACCCACTCCAGATCACTGATTCACTCCAAATTACTTACCCACTCCAGATCACTGACCCACTCCAGATTACTGACCCACTCCAGATCACTGACCTACTCCAGATTGCTGACCCACTCCAAATTACTGACCCACCTCAGATTACTGACTCACTCCAGATCACTGACCCACTCCAGATTGCTGACCCACTCCAGATTACTGACTCACTCCAGATCACTGTCCCACTCCAGATTACTGACCCACTCCAGACCACTGACCCACTCCAGAACACAGACCCACTCCAGATTACTGACTCACTCTAGATTACAGACTCACTCCAGAACACAGACCCACTCCAGATTACTGACCCACTCCAGACCACTGACCCTCTCCAGACCACTAACCCACTCCAGAACACAGACCCACTCTAGATTACTGACTCACTCCAGATTACTGACCCACTCCAGATCACTGACCCACTCCAGATCACTGACCCACTCCAGATCACTGACTCACTCCAGATCACTGACTCACTCCAGATTACTGACCCGCTCCAGATCACTGACTCACTCAAGATCACTGACCCTCTCCAGATCACTGACCCACTCCAGATTACTGACCCTCTCCAGATTACTGGCTCGCGCCAGATCACTGACCCACTCCAGATCACTGACCCACTCCAGATCACTGACTCACTCCAGATTACTGACCCACTCCAGATCACTGACCCACTCCAGATCACTGACCCACTCCAGATTACTGACCCATTCCAGATCACTAACTCACTCCAGATCACTAACTCACTCCAGATCACTAACTCACTCCAGATCACTGACTCACTCCAGATCACTGACCCACCCCAGATCACTGACTCACTCCAGATCACTAACTCACTCCAGATCACTAACTCACTCCAGATCACTGACTCACTCCAGAACACAAACCCACTCCAGATCACTGACCCACTCCAGATTACTGACCCACCCCAGATCACTGACTCACTCCAGACCACTGACCCCTGCTGGAAAGTAATTGTGTGTGTGTGTGTGTGTGTGTGTGTGTGTTGCCTCCAAAGTTGAATAGCCCACCAACATTCATGTTCGATGCCTTCATATCAAGAATGGCTAATTGTTGAGGTACCAGAGGCCAGGTGCCTATAGATCTGTATCCCAGAATGAATCAGGGCCTTCTAGAGAAAAACGGAGAACATTGGAGGGGAAAAAAACAATAATGTTGGCAAACTCAGCAACGAATTTGTGCATAGTTAGGTCCCACAAACAGCAAATGAGTTGAAAGACCAGTTAAATCTGTTTTTGAGGGTGTTGGTTGAGCTAGATCAGAATGTTGGTCAGGACTCCAGGAGAGCTCCCTGCTCTTCTTCAAAACAGTGCCATGGGATCTTTTACATCCACCTAAACAGGCAGACGAGTTCTCAGTTTAATGTATCATCCAAATGACGGGACCTCTGAAAAATGCAGCGCTCCCTCAATACTGTGTGAACTGGCAGTCTAGATCACATGCTCAAACCTTGGAGTGGGGCTTGAACCCATGGCCTTCTGAATCAGAGATATGAATTCCAACATCTTTCGGATAAGACGTTAAACCGAGGCCCCATCTGCCCTCTTGGGTGGATGGAAAAGATCCCATGGCAACATCACGAAGAAGAACAGGGGAGTTCTCCCAGGTATCCAGGCCAATATTTATCCCTCAACTAACATCACTAAAACAGATTATCTGGTCATTATCACATTGCTGTTTGTGGGATCTTGCTGTGCGCAAATTGGCTGCTGCGTTTCCTACATTACAACAGTGACCACACTTCAAAAGTACGTAATTGGCTGTAAAGCGCTTTGGGACATCCTGAGGTCGTGAAAGGTGCTATATAAATGCAAACCTTTCTTTTCTTACCAACTGAGACAAGTTGACATTTAAATTCATACTGAAACTGCGACAACAGTTATCACAAAAATCATTCGTTCACCACACAGATCATACTGAAAAAGCTGAACCACTCGCCCCAGTGCTGTTTGTTGTAAATACTGGTATTTTCACAGTAGACTCTGAGATCGGGTTGTGTGCAATCACACCACCAGCCTCTGCTCTCGAGCCTGCCACCACATTCACCCTGCTCTCCAATACCTCACCCCGGTGGCTGTCTTCGATGCTGGAGTGCTGGCAGGCTGTTTGGCCCCGGGGATGCAGCTAGCAATTTGGAATTATGAGTCAACCATGGCTCTATAGGTAGCACTCTGACTCTGAGTCAGAAGGTTGTTGGTTTGAGTCCCACTCTAGAGCCTCAAGCACAAAATCCAGGCCAACACTCCAGTGCAGTGCTGAGGGAGTGCTACAGTGTTAGAGGTGCTGTCTTTCAGGTGAGACTTTAAACTGATGCCCTATCTACCCTCTCAGGATGCGATAGAATCGTCCAGCACAGAAGGAGGCCATTCAGCCCACGGTGCCTGTGCTGGCTCTTTGAAAGAACTATCCAATGAGTCCCACTCCCCCAGCTCTTTCTCCATAGAACTGCAAATTTTGGAGATCACATGACAGTGTTACGAAGCAGAGAGGAGGAGTTCTCCCCGGTGTTCTGGTCAATATTTATCCTGCAATCAACATCACTAAAACAGATTGTCTGGTCATTATTTCATTGCTGTTTGTGGGATCTTGCTGTGTGCAAATTGGCTGCTGCGTTCCCTACATTAGGACGGTGACTCTGCTTCAAAAGAAGTATTTTATTGGCTGTAAAGCACTTTGGGACGTCCTGAGGTTGTGAAAGGCACCATATAAATTCAAGGTCTTTCTTTGTACACCCTGAGCATTGCCTCTCTCCCCTATGACCAATGCCACTTCCCCTGGCCTAACTTGCCTAAAGATGCTTTCATGTTGGGTTAAGTGCAGAGCTATGGCCACATGTTCTCGACCCACGTGCCTTGCGCAGTTAGAAGCAACCCCAAAGTAAAGGGTTGAGGCTGGCAGCTGGAGGGGTCCATTTCACTGGATCTTTCTGGCCTTCTTCAACCCACCAAGTTTCATCTGGGGTTTGCGGCCAGCTACGTGAGACCTGGGCATCGGGAGCCACTTCTACAAATCTTGTACAATACAAAAGACTCACCGAATGGGCTGTCCGGCAGGTTTCCATGCAGACACCAACTCTTCAGACATTGCCGTCGTGGCCACCCTTTGGGCAAAATGGATATGAATGAGTTGCCCTTGGAATCCTTCCCCGCCACTGGAATAAGTTAGATCACAGATGCAAATATTGTGGAGGTGTTAGCTGTGGCTCGGTGGGTAGCACTCTTGTCTGATGAGTGAGAAGATTGTGGGTTCAAATCCCACCCTGGAGACTTGAGCACAAAATCCAGGCTAACACTCCTAGTGCAGTACTGAGGAGAGAGCTACACTGTCAGAGGTGCCGTCTTCCAGATAAAATATTAAACTGAGGTCCTGGCTGTCCTCTCAAATGGCCGTAAACGATCCTGTTGCACTATTTCAAAGCAGTGCAGGGGAGTTCTCGCCAATATTTATCCCTCAACCAATATTCACTAAAACAGATTATCTGGAAATTATAACATTGCTGTTTGTGGGACCTTTCTGTGTGTAAATTGGCTGCTGCATTTTTGACATTGCAACAGTGAACTCCCTTCCTAACAGCACTGTGGGAGAACCTTCACCACACGGACTGCAGCGGTTCAAGAAGGCGGCTCACCACCACCTTCTCAAGGGCAATTAGGGATGGGCAATAAATGCCGGCCTCGCCAGTGATGCCCACATCCCATGAACGAATAAAAAAAAACACTTCAAAAGTACTTCATTGGCTGTAAAGCGTTTTGGGATGTCCTGAGATCATGAAAGGTACTACACAAATGTAAGTCTTTCCTTCATATGCCTTCCCACACTTCTGATTTGACCATTACAAGAACTTGAACATCTTAATAGTTCTGGAAGGAACAAAAGAAATAGGAGCACGAGTAGGCCATTCGGCCCCTCGAGCCTGCTCCACCATTCAATAAGATCATGGCTGATCTTTGACCTCAACTCCACTTTCCCGCCTGATCCCCATATCTCTTGATTCCCCTAGAGTCCAAAAATCTATCAATCTCAGCCTTGAATATATTCAACGACTGGGCATCCACAGCCCTCTGGGGTAGAGAATTCCGAAGATTCATAACTCTCCGAATGAAGAAATTCCTCCTCATCTCAGTCCTAAATAGCCCACTCTTTATCCTGAGACTATGCCCCCTAGTTCTAGACTCTCCTGCCAGGGGAAACAGCCTCTCAGCATCTACCCTGGCAAGCCCCCTCAGAATCTTTCAATGAGATCACCTCTCATTCTTCTAAACTCCAGAGAGTATAGGCCCATTCTACTCAATCTCTCCTTGTAGGACAACCCTTTCATCCCAGGAATCAATTGTGTTCAGATTCTTCAGCTCTGTCTTGGTCCTTTTCAAGATAAGTGCATCACATTGAGCTTTCTCCTCACTCCTCCTGAGGTTGGTGATTGTGATGGGGTGTTCCATCCCATGCTTGCCTTCTCTCCTCTGGTACCCTGCCCAAGTGGTCTTTCCTCAGACGTGAGCCAAGTTCTGGTGCCTCAGCGGCACGACCAAGGCCGACACTTTCCCCAGATGGCATGTCCACAACGCCACAGCTAAAGTGGGAAGCCTGGATGTCTTTCCCCCCCCCACCCCACCCCCGAGGTGAAATAACTTAACACAATACAGGGATTGAAGTGAGAACCCTCCTGGTCTGTCTGGTTCCACACCAGATAGAGTTGCCAACTCTGGTTGGATGTATTCCAGGAGGTTTCATCCCACCACCGCCCACCTCCAACCACCCCGCCCGGCCACCATTGGTCATCCTTGCCTTCCCGCGTCCAATTAGAAAGCGGGCAGCCACTTTGCTATCCGATTGGATGATTCTTGACAGTCAGACAACACCACCTGCACATTTCCCTCCAAGTCACACACTATCCCGACTTGGAAATATATCACCGTTCCTTCATCGTCGCTGGGTCAAAATCCTGGAACTCCCTTCCCAGCAGCACTGTGGGAGAACCTTCACCACACGGACTGCAGCGGTTCAAGAAGGCGGCTCACCACCACCTTCTCAAGGGCAATTAGGGATGGGCAATAAATGCTGGCCTCGCCAGCGACGCCCAAATCTCATCAACGAATAAAAACAAAGACAGCCTTTTTTTCCCATCTCCAATGTTTCTATAACAAACAAAAGTGTTCAAAGGAAGTGAAAAATATCACAATTTATTTTAATGCCACTATGATTTTTTTCCTGTGTTTTTGCTGGCGGCAGTGCCCTGGAGATTAACCTTTAATTCCTGGAGACTCCAGGACAATCCTGGAGGGTTGGCAACCCTAACACTAGATAATGTCATCACCCACTGAGCTATCAGGACAGTACCCGTTCTGACATTTCTCATGGGGCAAAAATAATTTTGCCGCAGCTCTGGCGGGATGAAGCTCAAATGATTCCAAACAGAGTTCAGCGTTAAATTGATGTCCTAACTTCCCTGATATTGCAGAATTGTGTGGTGAAATGTTTGCCAAGTTTTCAACATCTCTGTCGCAAAATAAAAATTGAAAACAAAAATCTATTTTTATCTATTAGCAAATAGTCTGTGGTAAACTACGCAGCCTTTCTACAGAAGACTGGCCACTTTCAGTGACGTCATCCCACCCAGAATGCATAGGAGTGCAAAATGCAAAGTCACTTCGACAAGGATATTTGCAAAATATATATTTTTGGTGAATGTTACGCTCAATAAAAGGTGAGGGATGTCCCTGCTGGGAAATGGAACTTCTCATACTTTAAGCAGCCCAGTGCCAGTATTGGGTACTCCCAGGTCAGGTAACACACGCCTCAGAAGTCCACTGTACCCCAATAATGTGCTTCCACCCAACCTTAGAAGAGTTTCCCCCAACTGCACCGTTGTGATATTTTTCCATTTCCCAAATTATCGTGTGTACAAGTGTATAAGAATGGACATTTATGCTCTGGTTTGGGAAAGGGGGGTTGTCTTATATGAGGGTTGTAATCACACGCTTGGGGAGGGGATGTATCTTATATGAGTGTCTTATCCTCCCTAATGGGGAGGGGATGCATCTTATATGAGTGTCTTATCCTCCCTAATGGGAAGGGGACACATCTTATATGAGTGTCTTATCCTCCCTAATGGGGAGGGGATGCATCTTATATGAGTATCATTTCCTTCCTCATGGGGAGGAGATGCATCTTATATGAGTATCATTTCCTTCCTCATGGGGAGGGGCTGCATCTTATATGAGTATCATTTCCTTCCTCATGGGGAGGGGATGCATCTTATATGAGTTTCATTTCCTTCCTCACGGGGAGGGGATGCATCTTATACCCTTCCTCGTGTTTCTTGCCCAGCGGAGAAATGTCTCTAAAGTTGGCCATCCTTGCAGCAGCAGCACTTTCACTTCTGGATCCCAACTTGCGAACAAGGTTCCTGCTACTGATGTGAAATCGGATCCAGCCCAGCAGCATGGATTCACGGAGAGGAGAGTTCAAACCAGCAGAGGAAAGGCAGGAGGGAAGACAGGAGGGAGAGCTGCCATTTAAATATCACAACACTGGAGGAGCAATGGGTAGGAATGAGACGGTTCAAATGATAAAGATCAAAGGAAAAAAATGAATTTGCGGATGCTTTTGTAATGTTGACCTTAAGCTTATACAATGGTCATGGACTTTGGGGGAGGTCAACTTATCCATAGTCCTTATACAAAATTATGTAAGATAATTGGCAAACAAGCCCAGCCCTAGTTATCCTGAGAAGGTGATGGAGTGTATTGTTTGTACTTGCTAGGCCACTTCAGAGGGCAGTGCCAGTAAGCCAGACCAGGTCGGAGTGGGAACTATCCTTTCCTGAAGCAGTGAACCAGTTGGGATTTTAACGACAATTTTGCAGTTTTCACGGTCGCTTTTTTTGATTTAATATTTTCTTTCTTGTGCCCATCAGTGCGCTGGAGGACGAAACCACGGAAACATAGTGAGTGCTGGACGAAAAAAGACCAAGGTCCATCCAGTTCGCCTTCTAGCGACCTGGTAGTCGCACAATACAACAATAAATGGACTAAACCCTTCACATCTCAGGCACCCTGTATCAGCATCAAGCACTCCCAGGTCAGGGACTGCACGACACAGAGAGCAAAGGTTGTTCTTTGCCTCAAAAGTGTACCTCAGCCTCAATCTCAGAAAAGCATCACCTTGCATTTCCCACGCAAACCATCTTGGGGCCTCTCTGCATGAGATTGCCACTTATTGCCAAATTAGGGATGGTTCTGTGCCATAGGACCATACACCCATAGGGACTGGAGTGTGACTCATTTAGCTTAGGACCCGTGCAGCCAGCAGACAGTGGATGGTGGAGACTTTCCACCCATTAGTCCTGGCTGGATTCGAACACACCCCCATGGAGCTGAAACTCACTGCACTAACCAATTCCCCATCGAAATTATATTTTTGTGCTAAGGCAAACTTCAAAGTGCAGCTATGACTCAGTGGGTAACACTCTCATCTCTGAGTCATAAAGTTGTGGGTTCAGGTCCCAGTCCAGAGATTTGAGCACATAATCTAGGCTGACAATCCAGCGCAGTACTGAGGGAGTGCTGCACTATCGGAGGTGCCGTCTTTCGGATGAGATGTTAAACCGAGGCTCCGTCTGCCCCCTCAGGTGAACTTAAAAGCTCCCATGACACTATTCGAAGAAGAGCAGGGGAGTTCTCCCCGGTGTCCGGGCCAATATTTATCCCTCAACCAAAAACATTAAAACAGATTATCTGGTCATTATCTCATTGCTGTTTGTGGGAGCTTGCTGTGCGCAAATTGGCTGCTGCGTTTCCTACATTACAACAGAGACTACACTTCAAAAGTGCTTCATTGGCTGTAAAGTGCTTTGAAGCTGTGAAAGACACCAGGTAAACACAAGTTCTTTCACACTGATTAACGTTCATACATCTGATGAGCAGGATTTAAGATAGTACTTGTGGAAAACAAGTAGCCAGTTGTAAAATGTGCACCTCAAGAGCTTTGCCTGACAATACGACATTTAGGGGATGCCATTTAAACAATTCACAGCATTATCACAAGAAAGGACCACCAGCATTGAACATCGAAGTGAAAGTGAGAGTGTGATTCACAGTGTTTTTCTGAAGTTGGTGCTGATTTCTCAGCAATTCAACTTCAGCTAAGCCTGTGAATGTTCGACAAGCCTTCTCTGGCCTGAAGCATCAACAACTTGCATTTATATATTGCCTTTAAGGTAGTGAAACGTCCCAAGCCGCTTCACAGGAGGGTAATCAGACAAAAATTTGAAACCAAGCCACATAAGGAGATGTTAGGACAGGTGACCCAAAGCTTGGTCAAAGAGGTGGGTTTTAAGGAGCGTCTTAAAGGAGGAGAGAGAGAGAGGTAGAGAAATTAAAGGACTTAATTTCAGCACTTAGGGCCTAGACAGCTAAAGGCACGGCCGCCAATGGTGGGGTGAAAGAAATGGGGGATGCACGAGAGGCCAGAACAGAGATCTTGGAGGGGTGTAGGGCTGGAGGAGGTTACACAGATATTTTGCATCGTATTTTTCGAGGCTGCATCAGTTAAATGTCTCCACTCCACACGGCTCACAGTCAGACAGTGAGAGAAACTCATTACTGCTCCTTTTATTTCCCAGACCTCAGCATTTTCTGTCAATAATTGTGGCCTCTCCACATCTTCCCACTGGAATAAGACACCTGAAGAATCCACTGGCAGACTTTACAGGTACAGAAACTGCAGGTACACTCAACATCTGGGACAGTCAGTCCTGTTATACACACAGTCAGTGCTGGGACTGTCAGTCCTGTGACACACAGTCAGTGCTGGGACTGTCAGTCCTGTGACACACAGTCAGTGCTGGGAGAGTCAGTCCTGTTAGACACACACTCAGTGCTGGGACTGTCAGTCTTGTTACACACAGTCAGTGCTGGGACTGTCAGTCCTGTGACACACAGTCAGTGCTGGGACTGTCAGTCTTGTTACACACAGTCAGTGCTGGGACTGTCAGTCCTGTGACACACACTCAGTGCTGGGAGAGTCAGTCTTGTTACACACAGTCAGTGCTGGGATTGTCAGTCCTGTTAGACACACAGTCAGTGCTGGGACAGTCAGTCCTGTTAGACACACACTCAGTGCTGGGACACTCAGTCCTGTTACACACACAGTCAGTGCAGGGACAGTCAGTCCTGTTAGACACACAATCTGTGCTGGGATTGTCAGTCCTGTTAGACACACAGTCAGTGCTGGGACAGTCAGTCCTGTTATACACACAGTCAGTGCTGGGATTGTCAGTCCTGTTCGACACACAGTCAGTGCTGGGACAGTCAGTCCTGTTAGACACACAGTCAGTGCTGGGATTGTCAGTCCTGTTATACACACAGTCAGTGCTGGGATTGTCAGTCCTGTTAGACACACAGTCAGTGCTGGGATTGTCAGTCCTGTTAGACACACAGTCAGTGCTGGGATTGTCAGTCCTGTTATACACACAGTCAGTGCTGGGATTGTCAGTCCTGTTATGCACACAGTCAGTGCTGGGACAGTCAGTCCTGTTATACACACAGTCAGTGCTGGGAAAGTCAGTCCTGTTATACACACAGTCAGTGCTGGGACACTCAGTCCTGTTATACACACAGTCAGTGCTGGGACACTCAGTCCTGTTCGACACACAGTGCTGGGACAGTCAGTCCTGTTATGCACACAGTCAGTGCTGGGACAGTCAGTCCTGTTATGCACACAGTCAGTGCTGGGACAGTCAGTCCTGTTATGCACACAGTCAGTGCTGGGACAGTCAGTCCTGTTAGACACACAATCTGTGCTGGGATTGTCAGTCCTGTTATGCACACAGTCAGTGCTGGGATTGTCAGTCCTGTTATATACACAGTCAGTGCTGGGACAGTCAATCCTGTTAGACACACAGTCAGTGCTGGGACACTCAGTCCTGTTAGACACACAGTCAGTGCTGGGACAGTCAGTCCTGTTATACACACAGTCATTGCTGGGATTGTCAGTCCTGTTCGACACACAGTCAGTGCTGGGACAGTCAGTCCTGTTATACACACAATCAGTGCTGGGACACTCAGTCCTGTTAGACACACAGTCAGTGCTGGGACAGTCAGTCCTGTTATACACACAGTCAGTGCTGGGATTGTCAGTCCTGTTAGACACACAGTCAGTGCTGGGACACTCAGTCCTGTTACACACACAGTCAGTGCTGGGATTGTCAGTCCTGTTATACACACAGTCAGTGCTGGTATTGTCAGTCCTGTTCGACACACAGTCAGTGCTGGGATTGTCAGTCCTGTTAGACACACAGTCAGTGCTGGGACAGTCAGTCCTGTTACACACAGTCAGTGCTGGGACAGTCAGTCCTGTTAGACACACAGTCAGTGCTGGGACACTCAGTCCTGTTATACACACAGTCAGTGCTGGGACAGTCAGTCCTGTTAGACACACAGTCAGTGCTGGGACAGTCAGTCCTGTTATACACACAGTCAGTGCTGGGACAGTCAGTCCTGTTATACACACAGTCAGCGCTGGGACAGTCAGTCCTGTTAGACACACAATCTGTGCTGGGACACTCAGTCCTGTTATACACACAGTCAGTGCTGGGAAAGTCAGTCCTGTTATACACACAGTCAGTGCTGGGATTGTCAGTCCTGTTAGACACACAGTCAGTGCTGGGACAGTCAGTCCTGTTATACACACAGTCAGTGCTGGGACACTCAGTCCTGTTATACACACAGTCAGTGCTGGGACACTCAGTCCTGTTATACACACAGTCAGTGCTGGGATTGTCAGTCCTGTTATACACACAGTCAGTGCTGGGACAGTCAGTCCTGTTAGACACACAGTCAGTGCTGGGATTGTCAGTCCTGTTATACACACAGTCAGTGCTGGGATTGTCAGTCCTGTTATACACACAGTCAGTGCTGGGACAGTCAGTCCTGTTAGACACACAGTCAGTGCTGGGACAGTCAGTCCTGTTAGACACACAGTCAGTGCTGGGATTGTCAGTCCTGTTAGACACACAGTCAGTGCTGGGACAGTCAGTCCTTTTATACACACAGTCAGTGCTGGGTTTGTCAGTCCTGTTATATACACAGTCAGTCTGGGATTGTCAGTCCTGTTATACACTGTCTGTACATGAACCATCGTGGAGCTTGTCACCTTTACAACATGAATGACCCAAGACAGAGTAAAATGCAAACTGAAAGCTCATGCAAGATTTTTTTTCTCTTTCTGCAAGAATCCCACGACTCCTTAGAACGTGTCCGACCTTCGAAGCAAAATATCGCCACCAAAAGTTCTAGGTTCTGAAGCCCTGCTGTTGCTTATTTTACTATTGTACTTGTCACCTCACTGGGCTGTTGCCTTTCTAATGGACGATGTCCATCCCCTGCCAGTTCTTACAGTTGGAAACAATGAGAAAAGAACTCTGCATTGTACAAAGTAATGGACAATCAAGGAATGATTAGCACAGGAGTACTGGGTCCTTAATTGGGTTTGAGTTTGTCTATAGGCTGGCGGCCATACATGTACAAACTGGACAAAAATCAACTCAGTCTGGATTTAATTTCTTGGTCATCTATTATTCTAAACAATCCAAAATACTGCAAACGGTGTAGTGTTATCCTACTGCAACTTTCTTCAGGCCCTGGCCTGGTGTACACAGTATCCGGGTCCTGGCCTGATGTACACAGTATCCGAGCCCTGGCCTTGTACACACAGTATCTGGGCCCCGGCCTGATGTACACAGTATCCGAGCCCTGGCCTGGTGTACACAGTATTTGGGCCCCGGCCTGGTGTACACAGTATCGGGGCCCTAGCCTTATGTACACCGTATCTGAGCCCTGGCCTGGCGTACACAGTATCGGGGCCCTGGCCTGGCGTACACAGTATCGGGACCGTGGCCTGCAGTAAATAGTGTCAGGGCCCTGACCTGGTGTACACAGTATCCGGGCCCTGGCCTGGTGTACACAGTATCCGGGCCCTGGCCTGGTGTACACAGTATCGGGGCCCTGGCCTGCTGTATACATATTGGGGCCCCAGCCTGGTGTATACAGTATCGGGGCCCTGGCCTGGTGTATACAGTTTCGTGGCTCTGGCCTGGTGTATACAGTATTGGGGCCCCAGCCTGGTGTATACAGTATTGGGGCCCCGGCCTGGTGTATACAGTATTGGGGCCCCGGCCTGGTGTATACAGTATTGGGGCCCCGGCCTGGTGTATACAGTTTCGTGGCTCTAGCCTGGTGTATACAGTATTGGGGCCCTGGCCTGGTGTATACAGTATTGGGGCCCTGGCCTGGTGTATACAGTATTGGGGCCCTGGCCTGGTGTATACAGTATTGGGGCCCTGGCCTGGTGTATACATTATCGGGGCCCCGGCCTGGTGTATACAGTATTGGGGCCCTGGCCTGGTGTATACAGTATTGGGGTCCTGGCCTGGTGTATACATTATCGGGGCCCCGGCCTGGTGTATACAGTATTGGGGCCCTGGCCTGGTGTATACAGTATTGGGGTCCTGGCCTGGTGTATACAGTATTGGGGCCCTGGCCTGGTGTATACAGTATTGGGGCCCTGGCCTGGTGTATACAGTATTGGGGCCCTGGCCTGGTGTACACATTATCGGGGTCCTGGCCTGGTGTATACAGTTTCGGGGCCCTGGCCTGGTGTATACAGTATTGGGGCCCTGGCCTGGTGTATACAGTTTCGGGGCCCTGGCCTGGTGTATACAGTATTGGGGCCCTGGCCTGGTGTATACAGTATCGGGGTCCTGGCCTGGTGTATACAGTATTGGGGCCCTGGCCTGGTGTATACAGTATTGGGGCCCTGGCCTGGTGTATACAGTATTGGGGCCCTGGCCTGGTGTATACAGTATCGGGGCCCTGGCCTGGTGTATACAGTATTGGGGCCCTGGCCTGGTGTATGCAGTATTGGGGCCCTGGCCTGGTGTATACAGTATCGGGGTCCTGGCCTGGTGTATACAGTATCGGGGTCCTGGCCTGGTGTACACATTATCGGGGCCCCGGCCTGGTGTATACAGTTTCGGGGCCTGCTGTACCCAGTACCCAGCCAATCCCGATCTGTGCGTCAATATAGCTTTGATTCGGGGTAAATGAACTGTGAGGGATGGGACTGAGACACACAGACCTGGAGATCTCAGCTACAATTTCGGGTCTCTGCCCGGTCTGCACACCTCAGTCAGGGCAGCAGTTGTGTTATTACTATTGGGCCAGTGAATGGAGTAGGGAGAGAAAATCAGCCAGATTTTTTGCTCCCATCTGCAGTAGAGTGACCCCTACTGTCAGTGACCCCTGCGGTATAGTGACCCCTGCTGTATAGTGACCCCCTGAGGTATAGTGACCCCCTGCGGTATAGTGACCCCCTGCGGTATAGTGACCCCTACTGTCAGTGACCCCTGCGGTATAGTGACCCCTGCGGTATAGTGACCCCCTGCTGTATAGTGACCCCTACAGTATAGTGACCCCTACAGTATAGTGACCCCCTGCGGTATAGTGACCCCCTGCGGTATAGTGACCCCGACGGTATAGTGACCCCCTGCTGTATAGTGACCCCCTGCTGTATAGTGACCCCTACAGTATAGTGACCCCCTGCGGTATAGTGACCCCCTGCGGTATAGTGACCCCCTGCTGTCCAGTGTCACCTGCTAGACAGTGACCCCTGCTGGACAGTGAGGGACAGTGTGGATGTCAGGTGAGGATAAGATTGGGACTTGGCTGTGACACTCTATACAGTCAACGTCCTACTGCCACTCACTCTCTAGGCTGTCAACTAAAGAATGGTCACTTGACCACTGGAGGGTGGTCCTGCCCATTGAACCATATCCCGGCAAGCGTCAGAGCAGCACAAAAGAAAATTAGAAAAAAAAGATTTAGTTATTGGGTAATATTTTTGTTAGATCCCCAGTGTGTGTTATCGGCAGATTCCATTAAGTGATAAGGATGATATTTATCCTCCGAGAACTCTGCCTTCCTCCAATTCCAGACTCGTGCATCCACCTCCTTCACCCCACCATTGGCGGCCATGCCTTCAGCTGCCGAGGCCCTTAGCTCTGGAATTCCCTCCCTAAACCTCTCCGCCTCTCTCTCCTTCTTTAAGATACCCCTTAAAACATAACTCTTTGACCGAGCATTTGGTCACCCGTCTTAATATTTCCGTGTGGGGCTCGGTATCAAATATTGTCTGATAATCGCTCCTGCGAAGCGCCTTGGGACATTTTACTATGTTTATAGGCGCTATATAAATGCAAGTTGTTGTTGAAGGTGGGTTGCCTGGGCAGAGCTGTTAATTAGCAACTTATGACATTGAGGGGAGTCGATGAAAAGGTTCCGTGCACCAAAATGCAGATTTCTGTGGTTTAATTTCTTACATCTACCCAAAAAAAAACCATCTAATCAGGCACAGTTACTTTAACAAGTGCTTAAACATTGCATGATAGTCAAACGTCCTCAGGCACTTTACAAAGGGGAATGGGGCGCTGAGCAGGAGTCTGGCAGGAGGGTTAGGGGTTAAGGGGCTGGGGGGGTTAGGGGAGGAGGCCAAAGGCACGATTGGAAAGGGAACTTTCCAAGGCGACGTTTTGAAAGTGGAGAGAGCGATGTGCCAAGGAGTGCTGTAGGAAGGGAATTCCAGAGTGTGGGGCATTAGGATGAGGAGTGCAGAATGTTGTTGGATAGTCAAGGGTTAACATAGCTGTGGAGAGGCGGGTGGGGGGGATACAGGGTCCCAGTGAACGGTGCAGCACCTAGTGGTGAGTGCAGACAGAGCCTAGCACCTGCTGTCATGTCCAATATATAAGCAGCCACTACACCCAGCAAACTCAGCACTGCATCCAGCCTAATGGCAACTTTCCACAATCTGACAGTCTCTCCTCCTTTCCCCTCAAGTTAATGTTTGCTCCGCGTACAAGCATTTGATTCTGCCTTCAGTTGCCCTCTCGGTATCAATTCCTCCCTGTCCCCCCGTCACACATAACATCAGCACAGTGACTCGGTGCCCGACTGAATGCCCTTTCACTGGGTTAACACAAAAGAGTTTTGAAATCCACACCAACAGTAAACAGCCGGTCAATACCGAGACCTGGAGACCTGCACCAGAGTGAAGAGGGTGCATCTCTCTCACCTCTTGCTGTCTCTGCGATTCATCTTCGCTTCTTTAATCCACAAAATATAACCATGCAGAGAGAGAGAAAAAAATATTCGAAAAGTTGCCTCTACTGCCTTCGCCTCCTCCTCTTCCCCATTGCTTAATTCCACCGGTTACTTCTCAAGTGTGGTTTAAAGCTTCTTTTGACAAGACACCATCTGTCCTCTTTACTTCTACAATATGTTTCTGACGCAATGCTTCTTTCCCCCCCACCCCCTCCCTCCCTCCCTCGATTCAGGAACTGATCTCGACTCAACGAGAGGCAGGAACTTGTTGCAATAGAAGCGGTCTTGAGCCAGGCGGTATCTGTGCTGCTCGCATCCTGGATCGGCCAGTTCCTGGGCTTTGAGTACCAGGAGATAGAGCTCTTTTTTTTAAAAACAAAAAATAAAATCACGACTCACCCGAACAGGGGCAGGAAATACACGGGACAGAGTGCTTTAGATGCGAGCTCCTGTTTAGCAACAGCCGCCGCTGCAACTCGGCATCAAAGACACATTTGCCTTTTGTTGCTGGCTACTGTTCGGGGGGCAGTGGGCCAGAGGTGAGGCTAAAGGGAGGGAGGGAGGGAGGGAGATTGAGGCTGCAAGAGAGGGGAGCCAGGCTCCTTTCACTGGATAAGACCATTCTTTGCAATCACAGAGAGAGAGAGAGAGTGAGAGAGAGAGAGAGAGACCTGGGCTACAATGGCGCTGCCTGGAATCTGATCATGTAAGCTCACTATCTCAGTGACTCACTGTAATCTCTGTCTCCCCACAGGCACAGCTGAGACGGGGAATGGGTTTTTCTTTATGTTTAGTTTTTGAATCCATCTGGCCTCGGGTTCTTCCCCTCCAGTCTGATCTTCAAGTCTGGAAATTTCCGACATGTCAACGGGACATAAAAAAGTCATTAAAAAAAAAATCGAAGTCCCTTGTTTTCCACTTTTGTGTCTCATGATGCGGCGGGGTCAGTTCAAAAATTAATAATATTGTTCAATTTGCATCATGAAAAAAAATCAAACCTTATAATTCCCAGCCTGTCCTCTCTATCCCATCCCATTTTGGATTGGCTTTAAAAGCCAAAAGCTGAACCTCACCTCACCATATCCTACTCTCCCCTCACCATATCCTTCCCTACCCCCTCACCATATCCTTCCCTACCCCCTCACCATATCCTTCCCTACCCCCTCACCATATCCTTCCCTACCCCCTCACCATATCCTACTCTACCCCCTCACCATATCCTTCCCTACCCCCTCACCATATCCTTCCCTACCCCCTCACCATGTCCTACTCTACCCCCTCACCATATCCTTCCCTACCCCCTCACCATATCCTTCCCTACCCCCTCACCATATCCTTCCCTACCCCCTCACCATGTCCTACTCTACCCCCTCACCATATCCTTCCCTACCCCCTCACCATATCCTACCCTACCCCCTCACCATATCCTACTCTACCCCCTCACCATATCCTTCCCTACCCCCTCACCATATCCTTCCCTACCCCCTCACCATATCCTACTCTACCCCCTCACCATATCCTTCCCTACCCCCTCACCATATCCTTCCCTACCCCCTCACCATATCCTACTCTACCCCCTCACCATATCCTTCCCTACCCCCTCACCATATCCTACCCTACCCCCTCACCATATCCTACCTTAACTTATCTCACCTTTCCCTTACCCTGCTTCAACTCAGACTCAGGCCACTTAAGACAGAGGTAATAGTAAAACAGTCACAGGGCTTACTTCAGGCACTGTGTTAGCCTCCTTAATAATGGAAGGGAGGACCACTGATTTGAATCTGTGGCGCCAAATTATCTATTTGGGGGGGGGGGAAAGAAAAAAAGAAAGGTAAAGAGGGATTGAGACAGAAGAACGGAAACCCATTGAATCAGTGGTGTTTCCAGAATGAAACTGACAATAAACTCCTTCAGATACATTGGGATTGTGAAAGACTTTGTGCATTGATCTGGGAGATAGGAGCAAGGTCCAATCCCAGCCTTCCCTTTCACAAAGGAGGTCCAAGTGTCCAACTGGTGGGATCAGGAGCTCTCCTCCTCCCCCCGGACTCTTATTCGCCACCAGGGACATGAAGGACGCGGAGAACATGGAGCTTTCCTGCGCGCTGGTCCAATATCTGAAATCTTTGGGAATCAAAGTCAGAAACTTGAAATACGACACGGTAAGGAGAGAGGGGAAATAAAACATCTGATCGTCTTAAATTAGGACAAGGGTTTAATTGCTTTGCAGAACATTTCAGCCCTTTGTTTTTGTGCTTCGGTGGTTTGAACTTTCTCCACACTCTTGAGTTGAACCTGACTCATTTGGGCCTCTTAAAACAGACTGAAAATGAATCGGTTGTCCTTTTTGCACAATGCATACGACCTTTATTACCCGCTCCTCTGTTATTCCGCGTTTAATTTCTCCTACCTAATTGGTTCTTTGTTCATTTAAAACACAAAATAAAGTAGAAATTCTGGAGGGTAGTGGACTCATATATGTTGGATGGGGTCAGTAAGAGAGTAAGGAGAGCGTTCACTGGACTGCCCGGGAATAGTGGGACCCTCTGGGCCCAAGGGCCATTTGATTATATCTCCAATCATTCTTGGTCAAACTGTTAAATTATAGTAGCAGAAAAGTTGGCAACCTTTCAAGGTGAAACTTAGTACACAGCAGGTCAGTCAGTATTTGTAAGGAGAAAGACAGGGTTCGAATAACACATGTCACATTAACCTGCCTTTTCTCTTTCTGGAATTGATTGACCTGGTACCTATTTTTATTTGAAAGTGAAATTCTCCCATGCTAATTGGGCCATCTCTTGCACAATCGTTCAGCCACCTGGATGTAGCTCTCCCCTTCTGCCTCTTTTAAAATTCTTATTGCTTACCACTCCACAAGGCCTGTGTCCACTTCCTTACCAAGACCCCGGCCATTTACGTGTCCCTCGACCTCACAGTGAATATTAATCCTCAACCTACACCTCCACTCATCTATCCTCTCTATTTACCCTCAATTTCACAGCTGTCAGCTGTGGCTCAGAGGGTAGCGCTCTCGCCTCTGAATCAGAAGGTCATAGGTTCACGTCCCACTCCAGAGCCTTGAGCCCAAAATCTAGGCCGATACTCCCAGTGCTGTACCGAGGGAGCGTTGCACTGTCGGAGGTGCCGTCTTTTGGATGAGATGTTAAACCAAGGCCCCGCCTGCCCTATCAGGTGGACATAAAAGATCCCCACTATTTTGAAGAAGAGCAGGGGAGTTCTCCCCGGTGTCCTGGCCAATATTTATCCCTCAACCGACACCACTAAAACAGATTATCTGACCATTATCACAATGGCTGTTTGTGGGATCTTGCTGTGCGCAAATTGGCTGCCGTGTTTCTACATTACAACAGTGACTACACTTCAAAAAGTACTTCATTGGCTGTAAAGCGCTTTGGGATGTCCTGAGGTTGTGAAAGATGTTATATAAATGCAAGTCCTTTTTTCATATAAACTCCTCCTTAACTCGAGGCATCTCCTTGACCACCTCATCTCTGCTTTCAAGCTCTTGATCACTGACAGGACAAACTCTGCCCACTTCTGCCACCCCCTGCATCTTCATTCAATCTCACCTTCTGCTGGGGGGGGGGGCAGGTGAAGGAGTGCAAAGCAGTAGATCGAGGTATCATTGTTAGACGGATAAGCAAGATAAACCAACTTGATAAGATAGGGTTTTTGCAAGCCACAAAGAGGCATCTTAAAGGGGTCCTTTTAGAGGTACATACGATACTTAGCTAGATATAGTGGTAGCACTCTCTCCTCCTGAGTCAGAAAGCCATGGTTCAAGTCCCACTTCAGAGACTTGAGCACATAATCCAGGCTGACACTCCAGCGCAGTACTGAGGGTGTGCTGTACTGTCAGAGGTGCCATCTTTCTGATGAGATGTTATACCGAGGCCCTGTCTGCCCTCTCAGGTAAAAGATCCCATGGCACTATTTAGAAGAGCAGGGGAGTTCTCCCTGGTGTAAGTGGCCAATATTAATCCCTCAAACAACATCACTAAATCAGATAATCTGATCATTTCATATTGCTGTTTGTGGGAGCTTGCTTTGTGCAAATTGGCTGTCGCATTTCCTATATAACAAAAGTGACTACATTTTAACAAGTACTTCATTGGCTGTAAAACGCTTTGGGACGTCCTATAGTTGTCCTTATTTTTATTTATCTTCCTAAAATAAAACATTTAGATACACCAGGGCAAGAGGGCAGAAGTTCAGCGTTGTGAAGGGGGAAATTCGGACAGATGTGGTCACCAGAATGGGTCGTTGAGGCCAGGATTCATTTAGGAGACAGCCAGATGCAGTAATGGGGAGTGGGTGGGGGTTGATATTTCTGGAAGAATGACATCCAATTGGGTTGAGGGGGCTTTGCCCCTATCTTGTGCGATCAAGCCCGACACCTCCCTACACCCGCTGGCTCAGTTCCTCAGTCAGCTATTGTCAGGCTTAGGTGAAGCTGGTAGCACCAGTTTGACCTGAAGTTCTGACGTAGGTTGTTTCCAGAAACTAAACCTGTCTGAAACTGCTCTTAATCAACCTTGATCAACTAAGCTTGCAAGAAACATCTCTCAGATAACACAATCCAAACTCTGTGCACTTAAATACCGCAAGAAACCGCTGATTGTTAATTGCTGAAGAATTTAAGGAATATTCAGAAAGATCTGGTCAGAAAATTGCTTCACATCGAGAATAAAGAAAGTGAACTTGCATTTATATAGCGCCTTTAACGTAGTAAAATGTCCCAAGGCGCTTCACAGGAGCGATTATCAAACAAAATTTGACACCGAGCCACATAAGGAGATATTAGGACAGGTGACCAAAATCTTTGGTCGTAGAGGAAGGTTTTAAGGAACGTCTTTAAAGGAGGTTGGGAGGTTTAGGGAGGGAATTCCAGAGCTTAGGCCCTAGGCAGCTGAAGGCACGGCCGCCAATGGTGGAGCGATTAAAATCGGGGATGCGCAAGAGGCCAGAATTGGAGGAGTGCAGAGATCTCGGAGGGTTGCTGAAATAGGGAGGGACGAGACCATGGAGGGATTTGAAAAAAAGGATGAGAATTTTAAAATCGAGGCGTTTTTGGAGCTAGTGTTGGTCAGCGAGCACAGGGGTGATGGGTGAATGGGACTTGGTGCGAGTTAGGATACGGGCAGCAGAGTTTTGGATGAGCTCAAGTTTATGGATGGTGGAAGATGGGATGCTGGCCAGGAGAACATTGGAATAGTCAAGCAATCCCTTTCTGTCATGAAGAAGGAGCTCCAATGGCCTTGAAAGGTTCTCCTTACAGCTTTTTAATTGGTTAGAAAGAAAGACTTGCATTTATATAGCGCCTTTCACGACCTTCAATACAGCCAATGGATTACCTTTTTGAAGTGTAGTCACTGTTGTAATGTAGGAAACGTGGCAGCCAATTTGCACACAGCAAGATCCCACAATGTGATAACGATAATTTGTTTTAGTGATGTTGGTTGAGGGATAAATGTTGGCCAGGACACCGGGAGAACTCCCCAGCTGTTCTACAAATCTTTTACGTCCAACTTGAGCAGGCAGTTATTAGCTTGGTTTAACGTCTGATCCAAAAGACAACACCTCCGACTCCCTCGCTGGAGTGGCAGCCTGGACTACGTACTTGAGAATCGAGAGCAGGGCTTGAAACCACGACCTTCTGACTCGAGGCAAGAGTGTTACCACTGTGTTGCTAGGAGATCAGTGAGAGCAGCCCGTGGTGACTCACTCTCTGTTGTTTTTGTTTCACCTCACCCACCCTGTGGCTTCTCTTCACTGGCTTCTCCTGTGGCTCGCATGCATCGTGAAGAAAAGCATTAAAGCTAAGCTGCGCCATGCAGCAGCAGTACAGCCTGGCGCCACTTTGCGGTCGCTGTATCTGCTGCTGCTTGGTTGCTGCAGTCTGTATGTTTTGTGAACATTAAGGTTCCGCTGCACAAATATTAAGGCGTGAATGTTTAATGCAGTTGTAGGAATTCCTTTTGTCTGCTATTTTAACCGAGGTTCCAATAAAATAATGACCAGAGGGACGTCATCTGAGTTCGTTCAGCATTCATACACTAATATTTACACAGCGGAATTCCAAGGGAATAATTCTTAAACTGATCGTAAAGGGATAAAATTACTCCCCCCTCACCCCGGGTCCTCAACTGAAGATTTCCGCTGCAGTTGATTTCCGTAACGCAAGGTTCACGAACCGCTGCTCCCAGTTGACCTTGTGCCTGGGTTAGACCTCCTGAGATCGGCAAAGTCCCGATGGCAAAGAGCAAAGGTCAGTGGTGCCAAGAAAAGCAAAGCGAATATCAAGAGGTTGTTGCAGCTTCCTAAAATGACAGTGCACCACCCTCAGAGATTTTTGGATGATATCTATCAAAACATTTTTTTCTCCTAACGGATCGGCTACTGTGGTGCCTTGTGATATTGTACGTGTGGTAAAATACATGATGATAATGGGGTTGTGTGCCTTTATGATTGAAAATTGTTGCATTGTGCGTTGGCGTTCTAGTGTGCAATGCCACAGAGTGTTACATGCTTTTGTTACCTCCAGACTCATAAGAACATAAGAAATAGGAGCAGGAGTAGGCCAATCGGCCCCTCGAGCCTGCTCCGCCATTCAATAAGATCATGGCTGATCTGATCCTAACCTCAAATCTAAATTCATGTCCAATTTCCTGCCCGCTCCCCGTAACCCCTAATTCCCTTTACTTCTAGGAAACTGTCTATTTCTGTTTTAAATTTATTTAATGATGTAGCTTCCACAGCTTCCTGGGGCAGCAAATTCCACAGACCTACTACCCTCTGAGTGAAGAAGTTTCTCCTCATCTCAGTTTTGAAAGAGCAGCCCCTTATTCTAAGATTATGCCCCCTAGTTCTAGTTTCACCCATCCTTGGGAACATCCTTACCGCATCCACCCGATCAAGCTCCTTCACAATCTTGTATGTTTCAATAAGATCGCCTCTCATTCTTCTGAACTCCAATGAGTAGAGTCCCAATCTACTCAACCTCTCCTCATATGTCCGCCCCCTCATCCCCGGGATTAACCGAGTGAACCTTCTTTGTACTGCCTCGAGAGCAAGTATGTCTTTTCTTAAGTATGGAGACCAAAACTGTATGCAGTATTCCAGGTGCGGTCTCACCAATACCTTATATAACTGCAGCAATACCTCCTTGTTTTTATATTCTATCCCCCTAGCAATAAAAGCCAACATTCCGTTGGCCTTCTTGATCACCTGCAAACTAACTTTTTGATTTTCTTGCACTAGGACCCCCAGATCCCTTTGTACTGCAGTACTTTCCAGTTTCTCGCCATTAGGATAATAACTTGCTCTCTGATTTTTCCTGCCAAAGTGCATAACCTCACATTTTCCAATATTGTATTGCATCTGCCAAATCTCCGCCCACTCACCTAGCCTGTCTATATCCCCTTGTAGGTTTTTTATGTCCTCCTCACTCTCTACTTTCCCTCCCATCTTTGTATCATCTGCAAACTTTGATATGTTACACTCGACTGTTGCAGTGCTCTCCTGGGCAGATTCCCATCTTCCACCTTCCATAAACTTGAGCTCAAACAAAACTCTGCTGCCTGTATCCAATCTCGTACCAAGTCCCGTTCACCTATCACCCCTGTGCTTGCTGACCTATATTGGCTCCCAGTCCGGCAACGCCTTGATTTTAAAAATTCTCATCCGTGTGTTCAAATCCCTCCATGGCCCTGCCCCTCCCTATCTCTGTAACCTCCTCCACCCCTGCACTCCTCCAATTCTGGCCTCTTGTGCATCCCCAGTTTCCTTTGACCCGCCATTGGCGGCCATGCCTTCAGCTGCCTAGGACCTAAGCTCTGGAATTCCATCTGTAAATCTCTCCACCCCTCTCTCCTCCTTTTAAGATGCTCCTTAAAACCTACCTCTTCGACCAAGCTTTTGGTCACCTGTCCTAATATCTCCTTATGTGACTCGGTGTCAAATGTTGCCTGATAATCGCTCCTGTGGAACGTCTTGGAACGTTTTACTATGCTAAAGGCGCTATATAAATGCAAGTTATTGTTACGACACAGATTTGCACACTGTGATCCCCATTCAGCGAGTTCCTTATCTCGGCCAGGCTGCCTGCATAAATCATGAGCCTGGTCCAAATGCTTCTTTCCCTGGCCCCATCGTGTGGCCCACAGAAGGAGGTGAAGACTTAATTCTCCTCGCAGACTTCTGCAGGTGCCTATTTCAGAGCAGCTTAGTTGGAAGCCAAGGAGAAGAGGAATGGCCAGGCAGCCTATCGAGCAGCCAGTACATGTTGGAAACGCAATGGGATGGGTGGAAAAGAAAGAGGAAGTGTAACACCTTGAAATTGAATCCTAGAAACTTTAGGAGTCCTTTCCACCCCCCCCCCCCCCAGTGGGAGGGGCTAAACCCAAGTATTAATCTAATCCGTGACTTTGGTTTTGATTATTCTAGGAGAAGAGGTCCTCGAATGGATTGGTTTTTGGGAATCCGCTGCATGTCGTGCCTCAGTACTCGCTGCCAAACGGGTGCGGTACAGTTCCACGGTGAGTAACAGAGGCAAAGAGGCTGTGAAAAAAAACCCGTGACAGAATTATCTTCCTCTCCGCTCCTGAAGACGCTGATTCTCGCCGGGGTGCAGTTCCAACAGGGCCGGCAACTCTCCAGTACCTTTGCCCGAGTGGCCGCCGTTCATTTGTGAGTCTAGACAGCGAGTGTTGGCCACCGATTTGACTGTTTGCAGCAGCGCGGCCCTACCCAGTCCTTAATCCTCCAGTTGACCCGAATAAGTCCACTGTCCAGCGATCAGGAGCGAGAACTGAACTACGAACCAATTTGCCTTCATGGCCTAATAACACCGAGGGCAATTTTAGCATCTCTACTGCCATCCTCATGGAATCATACAGCACAGAAGCAGGCCATTCGGCCCATCTGGCCTGTGCCGGCTCTTTGAAAGGGCAATCCAATTAGTCCCACTCCTCTGCTCTTTCTCCACAGCCCTGCAAATTTTTCCTTTTGAAGTATATATCCAATTCCCCTTTGAAAGTTACTATTGAATCTGCTTCCTGCACCCTTTTCAGGCAGCGCATTCCAGATCATAACAACTTGCTGCCAATTATCTTAAATCTGTGTCCTCTGGTTACAGACCCTCCTGCCAGTGCAAACGGTTTCTGACTGAGAACAGCAAGCTTGGCATAAAATGGGGATTGACCCTAAGACCTTTGTGATTTATTACAATGCTGGATATGGTAATTGGGCCATTCCAGAGTCTTGTAGAATTTGGAGTGCGCATGTTTAAGCATTTTTAAAAAAATCACATCCCTTGTAACTCACCTCACTCGTCCCCTCCACTGCCTCTGTGTTATCACACTGCTTGTCCGACATCCGGTCCTGCAGGAGCAGAAATTTCTTCCAATTAAACATCGGGAAGACCAAAGCCATTGTCTTTGCCCCCCCACCACAAACCCTGTTCCCTAGCCACAGATTCCATCCCCCTCCCTGGCCACCATCTTAGTCTGAACCACACTGTTCGCAACCTCGGCATCCTATTTGACCCTGAGCTGAGCTTCCGACCCCATGTCCTATCCATCGAACAGACCGCCTACTTCCACCTCCGAAATGTATTGCCCGTCTCCGCCTCCGCCTCAGCCCGTCTGCTGAAACCTTCATCCATGCTTTTGTTACCTCCAAACTCCAATGCTGTCCTCACTGGCCTCCCATCTTCCACTCGCCATAAACTTAAGCTTGTTCAAAACTCTGCTGCCCGCAACCACCAATATTGTCAACCCTCTTCCACCAACAACTCGATTTTAAGATTCTCATCCTCGTGTTCAGATCCCTCCATGGCCTCACCTCTCCTTACAACCTCCTCCAACCCTTCGAGAACTCTGCGTTCCTCCAATTCTGGCCTCTTGCACGTCCCCCACTACTTTCGTCCCATCAATGGCAGCTGTGCCTTCTGTCTCGGCCCAAAGCTCTGGAATTCTCTCTCTCTCTCTCTCTCTCTCTCTCTCTCTCTCTCTCCTCCTTTAAGACTCTCTTAAAACCTACCTCTTTGACCAAGCTCTTGGTCACCTGTCCTAATGTCTCCTTCTTTGGCTCGGTGTCAAATTTTGTCTGATAACACTCCTATGAAGTGTATTTTACTACGTTAAAGGCACTATATAAATGCAGGTTCCTTGTTCTTTGTTTCATTAATCTACTTCTTTTGCATTTATTCCCCGTGGAATTTTTTTTTATTTGTTCCTGGAATGTGGGTGACTCTGGCAAGATCACATTTATTGCCCATCCCTAGTTGCCCTGGGCAGGTGGTGGTTATATTTAAACACTGTGTGTCATTCATGAGCTCATTTGGGGAAAGTTGCCTTGATGTGACTGAGCACGACAGTGTGTGGAGAAGCTGCACAATCGTCAGTATAGAAACATGCACAGCCGCGAGTGTTTCAGCCATTGTGACATTTGGACTGTATGTGATCAATCACACACGATCTCTGAGAGGATCAGTAACTCTCGTACAGAAATAGTGAAACAAATTAGAGAGATATTTGAGATTGTTTGATCTTTTAGAAGCTGTGGGGGGAATCCCTGATGGTGTGAAATTCTGCCATTTAAAGGGGTCCCTGATGGTGAGAGATTCTGCCATTTAAAGGGGTCCCTGATGGTGTGAGATTCTGCCATTTAAAGGGGTCCCTGATGGTGTCAGATTCTGCCATTTAAAGGGGTCCCTGACGGTGTGAGATTCTGCCATTTAAAGGGGTCTCTGATGGTATGAGATTCTGCCATTTAAAGGGGTCCCTGACGGTGTCAGATTCTGCCATTTAAAGGGGTCCCTGACGGTGTCAGATTCTGCCATTTAAAGGGGTCCCTGACGGTGTCAGATTCTGCCATTTAAAGGGGTCCCTGACGGTGTCAGATTCTGCCATTTAAAGGGGTCCCTGACGGTGTCAGATTCTGCCATTTAAAGGGGTCCCTGACGGTGTCAGATTCTGCCATTTAAAGGGGTCCCTGACGGTGTCAGATTCTGCCATTTAAAGGGGTCCCTGACGGTATCAGATTCTGCCATTTAAAGGGGTCCCTGGTGGTGAGAGATTCCTCCATTTAAAGGTGTCCCTGATGGTGTGAGACTGTACTGTTTTCACAGAGGCCACTGAAGGTGAGTTTATTATAATCCAGATAATGTTCCTCAAGTAAAGTTGGTGGGATATTGAACTTATTTTCATATTGCCAAATCTTGCTGGTAACTAATTGGAAGGAACAATAACGTACCAGTCCTGAGGGCATATGAGCAAAATGTAGCTTCCTAGTAATATTGACTAACCCATGTAACCTGAGGAGGGAACATATTATAATTTTCCCCTGACTTTTTTCTGTTTTGCTTACTTGGAGGCACCGACTTGTACTGGGCACAGCTCCACGTGTTCTAACATCGCCCTCAAGTTGTCGTTTGTTATGTGCGCGACCAGACAGAGTGCTGGTCGGCTGTTTAAATGTAGGGAGCATTACGGTTAAGCCAGATTCTACCCTCACCTGATGTCAATGGATAAGGAGCAGGAACCGTGGTAACTTTTTTCTGCTGCCTTTCCCTGAGCGAGGGACGTTGAGGCTGTTCATTGTGCCTAGGTGCAATCAAACCTCCAACCTTCCTGGTCTGTTTTTTATTTATTTTTTGGAGATCCTATTAGACTTAAGTTTGGCTCATTTAGTATATTGTTGAAGGTCATGGGTTCAAGCTTTTAATGCTGGAGCAGTTAATCTGCACTGATGCTCCTGTGCGATGCTCGTATCTTTCATTTTTTCTATTAGGTAAGAAGTGTATGTTAAAAGTTTTGTAATCTAGTGAAATCTGCTGTATTGGCTTTCAGCTACTATTCCGTTGCAACTTTTAATGTAAACCTGATTAATAGCTTATAGCCTGAGTTGAAGAAAGAACTTGCATTTATATAGAACCTGTAATGCGATTTGTTCGCGGGAAGCTCCCACAAACAGCAATGGGATAAATGACCAGATCGTTTTTTTTCGGGATGAATTGAGGGATATATAGTGCCCAGGAAACTGGGGATAAATAGTGCAATGGGATCTGTTAACTTCAAGTAATAATCCAGAGAACGCAATTTCAAATTCCCTCGTGGCAGTTTGAGAATTTCAATTCAGTTAAAATAAATCTGGAAATAAAACACTGGCATCAATTTTTTTATAAACGCTGGTATCGGAGAAAAGCGGCCATGAAACTGACGGATTGTCGTACAGATCAGCCATGATTGAATGGCGGAACAGGTTCGAGGGGCTGAACGGCATTCTCCTATTAATGTTTACGTCCACCTGAGAGGGCAGACGGGGCCTCGGTTTAACGTCTCATCCGAAAGACGGCACCTCCGACAGTGCAGCGCTCCCTCGGTACTGCGCTGGGAGTGTCAGCCTGGATTATGCGCTCGAGTCTCTGGAGTGGGACTTGAACTCACGACCTTCTGACTAAAGAGGCAAGAGTGCTGCCCACTTTATATCGAAAGGTTAAGAGACTATGAGAGGATCTGTGTCAGTTCAAGTGAGCAAATTGTAGTGACAAAGCTTTTGGGTGATGCTGCATTAATGTTCTTAATAAAAGCGCACTCTGGTTCATAGGGAGCGAGCACTCACTTACAGAAATTGTCTTTAGTACTGAACGGAGATACATATCCTGTGAAACCTCTGGAAGTCGGAACAGTGCTGTCTGCCTGTTTGTGATTCAAATGGATGTTAAAGATCCCATGCTGTTATTTGAAGAAGAGCAGGGAATTCTGGCCAACATCCAACTCTCAACCAACAGCACCAAACAAACGGCTGCTCGTTTACCTCATTATCTCTTTGTAGCATCTTGCTGTGCAGTGTGCCGATCAGCTGCCGTGTTTGCCTATATAACAGGCACTGCATGTAAAAGTAATTAATTGCATGTGAAGTGCATTGAGGCATTTTGCAAAGACGTACAGTGAAACCTGTAAATCACAGATACCTTAAGGACTGGCATCAGCTGCCTTTTTTTTGCAGATGTTCATATTTTCGAAATGGTCATTGTGTCTACTGCTTTTTAAAAAAATTTTCAGTAGAATGGAGAGTTCTTTACCCAACATCCATAGCGGCAGAGAAACTGGTCTATCCGTGGGAGCGCTTGGTCCCGGGGACCGAGGGGTTTCTCTGCCGCTGTGCACGCTGGGTAAAGAGCTCCCCATTCCACGAAAGCCGCTTCTTTCACACAACCCGCTGCCACCTTGCGCTGACCGGCCTCTGGTGACCACCCGAAAATTTGGGGGCAGAATGGAAGCAAGCTGCAAGGGGTCCCGAAAGTTCCAGATGCAGCAGCTTTGCAACAGGCTGCGTATCCCGTGTTTTTAAGCTTGATGCGTTGAAGGCAGTCCCTAGTTTGTAATCTGCGAGTGTCCGTGGTTTCAGTGCCTCTTGGCCATTTTACCATGTAAGTTATTTGGGTCTCTCAATAATTGCCCATTTTTTGTTTGCAAGTGTCTTTTTTTTGGGAGTGTCCGTTTATACAGGTTTCACTGCAATACGATGATATTTCTAATCAAGTCTGTCTTTTTTGCATGAATTCTACTTTTTTTATATTGGCGGCTTTTTTTCTTTGTAAATGAATCCACTTTTCCTGGCAGGTTTCTGGTGGAGGCCTGCAGCTTTCTCAATCAGCATCTCCAGACCGAGGGAATCTTTCGAAAATCTGGCTCTGCGTTTCGGATGAGGAATCTGAAGGTACATCCCTGGGCTTAGTGTACGGAGAAGAGCTCCTGTATTGATGTGCGGCCCGAGGCACTGCCCAGTGTGGCACTTGAGCCCAAATGTAGGTTTGACTTACAGGCTCTGGCAGGATTCTATAATTGATCTTCGTGACCTTGGTGTAGAAAGAGGTGAAAAATCCATCGGTGATTCCTTGTGGAAATTGCAGCTGTGTTGATTCAGTAAGGAATGTCCCCTAACTGTTCCTTATTCATCGACCTCATTTTCGTTCCTATTCTTTTCAGTCTTGACTTTGTCTTGCCCCATTGGGCCTTGGCCCATCACCTAGGTAATGATGAGCCTATATAAATCCTCAAGACATAGAAAATAGGAGCAAGAGTAGGCCATTCGGCCCTTCGGGCCTGCTCCGCCATTCAAAATGATCATGGCTGATCGTCTAACTCAGTACCCTATTCCCGCTTTTTCCCAATATCCCTTGATCCCTTTTGCATTAAGAAATATATCTATATCTCCTTCTTGAACACATCTAATGACCTGGCCTCCACTGCCTTCTGTGGTAGAAAATTCCACAGGTTCACTGCCCTCTGAGTGAAGAAATTTCTCCTCATCTCTGTTCGAAATGGCATACCCCGTATCCTGAGACTGTGACCCCTGGTTCTGGACTCCCCAGTTAGAGATCTATATGCAGTATCGGGCTCCACACTAGAGGAAGGGTATTGAGGTTTTAGAGAGGGTACAGCACAGATTCACTAGGATGCTGCCTGGAATGAGGAAATGCAAAGAAAGATCTGAAAAATTGGTCTTTTTTCATAAGAACACTACAGATTACAGTGCGAGATAGTGGGAGTGTTTAAACCTTTGAAATGAGGGGACCAAGGTATATAGAAGCAGATTGTTTCCAGTAGTTGAGGAGTCAAGAAAGAGGGGCCATAGATACAAGATTAAATGTAAGAGATTTGGAGCAGAGAACAGGAGAAACTTCTTCACCCAGAGAGTTGAGGTTGTGGAATTCATTTCCAGGGTTAGTGGTTGAGGCAGAAACTATGTTAACGTTCAAGATTAGATTTGGAGAGGTGGTTGAAGGATAAGAGGCTGAAGGAATATGGGACCAGGGCGGTTAAATGTGATTAGAACTATTTGCTCGGGTGGAGGGTAAACGGCGACGTGGACTGGTTGGGCCGAATGGCCTGTTTCCGTGTTGTAACCTCTATGTATAAACGCAAGGAGCTCGCCTGACAACTGGCTCTCCTCATGTTTCCACTACTCCTATAATCAGGAGACCAGAACCCAATAAAAGAAAAAGAGCAGGGAGATGAGGACAAGAGAAAAAAAGTGAAGTAGAAGTAATTGAGGCCTCACTTGATTAGGAGAAATGAATCTGAGTAATGTGTAGCTGAGAGATGTAGAAGCAGTAGAGAACTGAGTGAAGTTCATCTCCTCCATTAAACAGCAACAACAATTGCATTTATATAGCGCCTTTAACGTAGTAAAACATCCCAAGGCGCTTCACAGGTGTGATTATCAGACAAAATTTGACACCGAGACACATTAGGGCAGGTGACCAAAAGCTTGGTCAAAGAGGTAAGTTTTAAGGAGCGTCTTAAAGGAGGAGAGAGAGGTAGAGAGACAGAGAGGTTTAGGGAGGGAATTCCAGAGCTTTAGTCCTAGGTGGCTGAAGGCACGGCCGCCAATGGTGGAGCGATGAAAATCGGGGATGCACAGGAGGCCAGAATTGGAGGAGTGCAGAGATCTCGGAGGGTTGTCGAGCTGGAGGCGGTTACAGAGATAGGGGAGGGGGCGAGGCCGTGGAGGGATTTGAACGGTCACGGCTAAAGTGAATGTTTTGCCTAAGTCTCTGTATAGATTCAGAGGAATAACGAGCCTGAAAGCTCAAGGCCCTGTAGCACAGTGAGATTTTTGAAAGTCCTACATTTAAGTGGGAAATAAAAAGGATTGAAGAATTGATCTGAGCAGAGCTTTTAGGCCCTGGAAACCATCTCCTCCTCTGTACAGGCTTTTAACCGTCACCATTTTACTGGTCGTGCATCACATACACACACAGGGACAAGTTTTATTGAGCGCTTTCGCTGTCCCTAAGAGGACAATAGGCCAGATTTTGCTGTCAAAATAACAGTGAGGATAATGGCACTCCCTGTTATTAATGCGCAAATGGTGCAGCAACTTCAGGCGAGGGGCAGATGCACCGTTAGACTCAAATATCCAAAAGTTGCTCTCTGAGTTGCTTTGCCATTAGCTCCGCGAAAATGGCATCTCGCTGTCTGCCTCGCTATTGAAATGCTTTGAACGGCGTGAAGTTGCTGTATTTGCGCGGTAGATATGGACTAAACTCGCCACAGAAAGTTACGTCAAGTCTAAGTTCCCATTTCATGACGTGCCAAGTGTTAATTACTGCCAGTCAAACTCCCTGGCACTGAAAATTAATTATTACAAGTGTGGAGGTTTTTTTTTTACTTTTCCTTTCTGTCCTTTTTCTCTCCCTCTTAATCCGATCTTACTTTCCCTCTCTTTATTTCTCTTTCTGCACCTGATTTGACATTAAATTCACCCACTCTAATTTACACTTCCTTCTCAGTCCTTGCGCTGTTAATTTCACAATCCTTCAATCCGATTGGTTAAGGAGATACCCAGTTGCTTGCCCCGTTCACTCAGGTCCCAGACGCCCGTCTCCCTCGCTGCGACGTTATCAGCTCCCACTTTCAGCGACTTACCACGCAAAAAATGTTAAAAGCCAACAGTGCGAGGGCAAGACTAGCTAACGGCAGACGCCATTAGATGCTCTGGCACAATAATTGAAGAGAAATGCAAGTGAGAGAATGGACAGTGGGTTCGTACAAAGGCAGCTTGAAAAGAAAAACTCAACGCTCATTTACAAACCTGATTTGAATTGGATCATCCTGATTAATTTGCTGAATGCCCACTTGACCCAGTTAGAACCACTTTGGGCCTTAACCCGTCACCTCAGTTTCTCAACATGATTGTGCGTATACATTTACATAATTGTACAAAGTAGATGGCACAGAGACAAAGCAGCTCCATGCTCAAATCCAGCTGTATGCTCAAAACCATGTAACTCAGTAACAGGCAACCATAATAAGTGTTACAGTAACAGAGCAATGTCTCCATAGCCTGAACAGAAGACATTTCCAAATTAGGCGTCTCCTCATTTCAATAAATATCTTTCAGTATTACAATATTTCTGTTCCAATTTCACACAAAAACAAGTAGCATTATGCTGTGACACACGCGGCTCCAAATGGGTGACCTTTTGTTCTCTGACCTTTGATCTATGACATTGGACAAGTTCGGCCTGGTACCTCACATCTAACTAGGGCCTATTTCTATTTATTGAAGAAGAAAGACAGTGAAGGGGGTGGAGCCGGATAAATCGTACCAAAAATTGTGTAAAAGGTTTCCTGCATTCCCGAGCTCGGAAAAGTCAGCTTTAATGAGGTAACTTGTATAGAGGAGGAGTTTTTAAAACACAGGATCTGTGCTGGGCGTTTCTACAAATTGTATGAGACCACCATCTGGTGGCTGCTGTTAAATTTTGGTCAGCTCAGTTTCAGGAAGTTTAGCCAGCAATCGATGAATGTTTCAGCCTTGGATAAAAGGAATTTCTTCATTAATTTGTTAAACATAACAGATTTCCTGTGGTGCTGATTATGGTAAATCTGAATTTCTGCTATTTTATAAAGATAGGTGCGCTATGCGATGTTAAGCAACGATAACAACTTTCAAAACACTTGGTCAAAGAAGTAGGCTTTAAGGAGCATCTTTAAAGGAGGAGAGAGAAGCGGAGAGGTTTAGGGAGGGAATTCCAAAGCTTAGAGCCTAGGCAGCTGAAGGCACGGCCGCCAATGATGGGATGAAGGAGGTGGGGGATGGCCAAGAGGTCAGAGTTGGAGGAACGCAGATATCTCTGAGGTTTGTAGGGTTGGAGGAGGTTACAGAAATAGGGAGGGGCGAGGTCATGGGATGATTTAAAATCGAGGCGTTGCCGGACCGGGAGCAGATGTAGGTCAGCGAGCACAGTGGGTGATGGGTAAACGGGTCATGGTGAGAGTTAGGTTACGGGCAGCAGAGTTTTGGATGAGCTCAATTTTACGGAGGGTGGAAGATGGGAGGCCGGCCAGAAGATCATTGGAATAGTCGAGTCTGGAGGTAACAAAAGCATGGATGAGGCAGATGAGCTGAGGCAGGGGCGGAGACAGGCAATATTACGGAGGTGGAAGTAGGCGGTATTTGTGATGGAGAAGCACAAGCATAAAGAATAAACGTTTATTTTTACAGCGTTTTTCATGTCCTCATGATGTCTTAAAGCACTTTACAGCCAATGAATTACTTTTTTGATGTGTAGTTACTGTTGTTATGTAGGTGAATGTGACATCCAATTAGTGAGCGATGTATTATTCCGCCGATAACGTGGGCTGTGTCCCTTTATTGCAATAAGATCGAATAGCTCCAAATGGGCACATCCTGAGGTAAATTGCAGGCTGACTGCTTTAAAGCTCAGTTTGAGACCAATTAGATGCGAACGGTTGACTTTATTTTTTTTTTAAAAAGTGTGACACAGAGCCTTGCAAGACAGTCATGCCTGTAACGTATCTCTCAACTTTTCAATACGTAGTAACCGACCATCCTTGGCAGTGCTCACGGCGAGGAAGTGCAGATGATATGCAAAACCTTTAATGTAGTCTAGACGTATCAATCTGTTGGCAGACTGCTGGTGTTATTGGCCTCTTTCCGAAGATTAAGTCCGTAGGGGGAGTCTGAGGCTGTCTGAATTGTGCAGGGGTTATTCGAGGGAGGAGGCTGGATGGACGATGGGGGCCTTTTCACATTCTCTGGTGTTCTTGTCTGACGACAGTCAAAGGCATCTCTTGTTCTTACTTTGCTTCGCAGATTGATTTCCACAGTGCAAAATTTGCATGGGTTGGGGTTATCTGGATTTGCCTTTTGGTCCTTCTGCTTATCCTTTGGGGGGGTGGGGAAGCTGCATTGTAGTTGAAACTTTGCTGTCAAATTATGGAGTCCGAGTCCAAAGGTTGCGGGTTCAAGTCCCACTTCAGAGACTTGAGGACAAAATCTAGGCTGACACTCCCAGTGCAATACTGAGGGAGTGCTGCACTGTCGGACTGCCGTCTTTCGGATGAGACATTAAACAGAGGCCTCGTCTGCCCTCTCAGGTGGACGTGAAAGGTCTCGCGGCCACTTTTTCGAAGAGGAGCAGGGGAGTTCGCCCTGGTGTCCTGGCCGATATTTATCCCTCAACTGACATCACTAAAAACAGATTATCTGGTCGTTATCACAATGCAATTTGTTGGGATCTTGCTGTGCGCAAATTGGCTGCCGTGTTTCCTACATTACAACAATGACTACACTTCAAATGCAAATCTTTTTCTTTCTTTATCAGACTGGCCCTTACTGTCAGCCAACCTAGTGCCTCTTTGGTACTGGGGCCTGGTGAATTTTTTATGGACTCTGTCTGAAGCTCCTGCTGTAGACGCCTTAATAACAAGTAGAGCACAACCTCGTCGCCTTTCCCATGTCCCCCAGTAGCAAATCGCAATTTTGAATGAGGCCTGAGGTAGTTGGAGACTTGATCGCCAAAGGGAACCAGGCACTGTGTAGATA
Organism: Heptranchias perlo; assembly: GCF_035084215.1. Classification (NCBI taxonomy): domain Eukaryota; kingdom Metazoa; phylum Chordata; class Chondrichthyes; order Hexanchiformes; family Hexanchidae; genus Heptranchias; species Heptranchias perlo. The sequence continues at coordinate 11,437,614 of NC_090365.1, forward strand.
GCTAGAGGTGGACACCTCAATGTTCTCCAAAGCCCGAGGAACAGATGAAAAATCTGAAGACTTCACGAACAATGCTGGTACAAGAAGTTTTCAGGGAGGAGGGACATACTGCAGCTTCTTACGGTGCTCGATGATGCAGATACAAACAGAGTGCATAAGTTGGATTGTGATCACATAGGAATTGGAGTAGACTATTCAGGCCTGTTCCGCCATTCAATTAAATAATGGCTGACTTGTATCTTAACTCCATCTACCCACCTTGGTTCCATAACCCATAATACCCTGGCCTAACGAAAATCCATCAATCTCCATTTTGAAATTTTCAGTTGACCTCCAGCCTCAACCTCTTTTTAGGGGATAAATTTCCAGATTTAGGTCTTCGACCCTGTTCCGCCATTCAGTTAGATTATGGTTGATCTGTTTCTTAACTCCTCCATTTACTCGCCCTGTTATATAGGACACAGCCAGAACGTTAACAAGTCTTGAGTGAGACTACGGCCTAAATTTTTACTTGCAGCCGGGAAGACGACAGGGTTGGGGGCGCGGATTCCTGATGGGAAACCCGGAAGGAGGTCTTTTATCTTTTTCTCTCTGTTTCCCGCCCGACATGGTCGGAGATCTGGGGATGTGGGAGGGGTGGTGGTAGTGGTCGGAGATAGTTGGGGGAGGGGGGTCACTGCAGGTAGGCTTTTTGGGCCTGGGGGAAGCATTCCTGCTCCTCCTGGCCCACGAGCAGTGGGCCTGCTGTATTGGGCCTTTTCCCCTCCTCTCACGTGGCGTGAAGCAGAAGGCCTAGGAATCCCGGCCCCCCGGAGTTAAAAACAAAATATCTGTAAAAATGGAGGCCCACAGTCTGCTTGAAAGCTTTAGTAACCGACCTACCTCCTCGTCCGGCCTTAGCTGAAGCAGTTGGGGATTAAACCCCTTCAACAAAAAAAAAAGAGCTCATATCAACACTTTATTAGCAATGGGATTGTGAGTTGTAGGAATGAAGACAGTCTATGGAACAGAATGGTTGCTGGGATCAAGGAGACAACCATCTGTGGTATGTAACTGGCCAGCACTCAATGGCGTGGACCCCCAGACGAGTCGGCAAATTGTCTCCCCGTCAACCAGAACAAAACCACAACACGCAACATGGCCATATCCTCCAGCTGAGGCGATCTCTTCCAATGTGCTGCTCTCCCCAACTGAAGCAGGGCAGGAACTAAAGAAGTAAATATTTAGGCAGCATCTTTGCTCAGGAATGATTGGTGACGTCCGTAGGTAGATGCTCAGCTCCTTCGTATGACATTGCAAATAAACGGGTTAATGCCTGTGTTAAAATAGTGATTGTTACCCGAACACCTTAAGTGCTTGTCCATTAATATTGGTGCCAGTGATTTCTCGGCTCTTGTGTCTTGACCTGTAGCGTTCTCAGATAACGAGAGTGAGTCATAAGCAGTTTGTTTGAAAGAAAAGAAAGACTTGCATTTCTGTAGTGCCTTTCACCACCTCAGGACATCCCAAAGTTGCTTTACAGTCAATTAAGTACTTTTGAAGTGCAGTCACTGTTGTAATGTAGGGAACGCGGCAGCCAATCTGCGCACAGCAAGATCCCGCAAACAGCAATATGATAACCAGTTAATCTGTTTTTAGGTGTTGGTCGAGGGATAAATATTGGCCAGGACACTGGGGAGAACTCCCCTGCTCCTCTTCTTCAGAAACTCTCCACCTGAGCGGGTAGACGGGACCTCAGTTTATCGTCTCATCCGAAAGACGGCACCTCTGACAGTGCAGCACTCCCTCAGTACTGCACTGGAGTGTCAGCCTGGATTAATTTTATGCTCGATCTGCAGATTTTGTTTGCAGTGATTCTATACAATGGGAGTGAATGGGAAGAGATTTGATCCACTGGAATTTTATACAGTGGAGGTGAATTGGTTTGTTGCATTAGATTTGTACATGGGGAGTGATGGGAAGGGGGTTTGACCCATTGGAATTGCGTATAACTGATTGGAAAAGGGTTGGTGCAATATAGTGACCGGGAATGTGTTTTGAAATTCTTTACATTGAGAACTTCATCATTGGGTTAACCATTAGATTATCTGAAACTACTTGTACTTTCATGGCTGAGGGAGCTGGAGAACATGGGCAGGCGGAAACTGAAATTCATGAGGCCGTGACTTTACTCCCCATTCTCCCACCAACCCTTCAGCTTTGTTTCCTCCATCTTTCCCACCCCCCCCTGCTTAATTTAGAAGTTGCAAAGGAGTTTTGGGGAAAGAGTTTAACAAGAGCCCTGTGTACAGAGGGGAAGGAAGTGATGTCTTAACCGGACGCCACAACAGGAAGTACGCACATATCTTGAGAAAGTGTCTGAGTCCTAACGAGAAATTGCAACATCCATTTTCCAAAGTCTATTTCCTTTCAAAGAAACATAGAGACGATAAAATCATATTCGTGCAGTGTCACCAACAGTTACGAGAGGGTACAATTTGTGTTCCATCCATTGTGTTGGCTGAAGATATGTGGAATGTTTTGTTTTTACATTTTACAAGACTCCTTTGCATCGACGTGACCGCTATTCTTACCAGTCCTGTTAACTCATGCCTCCGTCCGATATTGTCTCTGTTTATTACCGTACGCAAACCAGGAGTCCTAATGGAACTTTGATTATCCACCTTAATGATGGGCGATATCCCACTCAACAACAACTTGCATTTGTGTGGTGCCTCCTAGTATAGAAAACGACCCAAGGTCCTTCACAGAGGTGTAATCAGACAAAAGTGGAAGCCGAGCCACAGAGATATTAGGCGGGGTGGTCAAAAGCTTGCTCAGCAAGGTGGGTTTTGAAGAGGGTCTTGAGGGAGGGAGGGAACGTCAGAGCTTGGGGCCTTGACAACCGAAGCCACGGCCGCCAATGGTGGGGCGAAGGGATGGTTTAGAATTATAGAAAGTTACGGCACAGAAGGAGGCTATTCGGCCCATCGTGTCCGTGCCGGCCGAAAAAGAGCTTTCCAGCTTAATCCCGCTTTCCAGCACTTGGTCCGTAGCCCTGTAGATTACGGCACTTCAAGTGCACATCCAAGTACTTTTTAAATGAGTTGAGGGTTTCTGCCTCTACCACCCTTTCAGGCAGTGAGTTCCAGACCCCCACCACCCTCTGGATGAAAAAATTTCTCCTCAGCTCCCCTCTAATCCTTCTACCAATTACTTTAAATCTATGCCCACTGGTTATTGACCTCTCTGCTAAGGGGACTAGGTCCTTCCTATCCACTCTATCTAGGCCCCTCATAATTTTGTACACCTCAATTAAATCACCGCTCAGCCTCCTCTGTTCCAAAGAGAACAACCCCAGCCTATCCAATCTTTCCTCATAGCTCAAATTCTCCAGTCCTGGCAACATCCTCGTAAATCTCCTCTGTACCCTCTCTAGTGTAATCACATCTTTCCTGTAATGTGATGACCAGAACTGTACACAGTATTCAAGCTGTGGCCTAACCAATGTTTTAGCATAACCTCCCTGCTCTTATATTCTCTGCCTCGGCTAATAAAGGAAAGTATCCCCTATGCCTTTTTAACCACCCTATCTACCTGTCCTGATTGGTTGATGGACTAGATGCTGGGGTCGAAGGAATGGAGAGTTTGTTGGGGGGGGGGTGGGGTTGAAGGAGATTGGAGATCAGGAGGAACGAGGCCATGAAGGGATTTAAACACCAGGATGAGAATTTTAAATTGGAGGCAGAATGGGACCCAATATGGGTCAATAAGGACATGAATGATAAGTGAGCAGGACATTGGATAGGGGCGACAGTACTTTGGATGAGCTGCAGTTTCTGACTCTGAGGCGAGAGTGCTACCGCTGAGCCAAGACTGACTCCGTTACGATAAGATGTGCAACTTTATTTAAACTGACAGCACCAATGCAGCACCAGACATGCAGCATCCAAGGTCGATCATTCTGGTGCTGTCACCTTAAGTTGCATGTCTTACTGTAATGGTGTCAGTCTTGGCTCTGGTAGCCCTCTCGCCTCTGAGTCAGATGGTCATGGCTTTAAGCCCCACTCCAGAGACTTGAGCACATCATCGAGGCTGACATTTCAATGCAGGACTGAGAGTCTTTCAGTTGAGACATTAAACCAAGGCCCATCTGCCCTCTCAGGTGGACATAAAAGATCTTGTGGCACTATTTGAAGAATGACCTAGCCAACGTTTATCCCTCTACCAATACCACTAAAAACAGATTGTGGGATCTTGCTGTGTGCAAATTGGCCACCGTGTTTCCTACATCACAATAGTGACTGCACCACAAAAGTACTTCATTTGCTGTAAAGCGCTTTGGGACATCCTGAGGTTGTGAAAAATGCTATTTAAATGCAAGTTCTTTTTCTCTTTCCTCCCTTCCATCGGTCTGTCAAAAAGATGTTTTAATCACCGGAATTCAAATGTCTCCTCCGAAAGATGGCACCTCCGACACTGCAGCACTCCCTCAGTATTGTCAGCCTAGATTTTGTGCTCGAGCCTCTGGAATGGGGTTTGAACCCACAACCTTCTGACTCTGGGCCCTACACTCCGCAATTCCCTCTCCACCTCCCTCTCCTCCTTTAGGACTCTCCTGGGTACTTTTTTGGTCACCCTGCTAATATCGCCTTCTTTGGCTCAGCGCCCATGTTTGTCTGGCTGCACCTCGATGAAGCATCATGGGATATCTGTGTTAAAGGCGCTATATAAATGCAAGTTGTTGCTTTTGGTATCGTAGAATTATATAGAATGTACAGCACAGAAGCAGGCCATTCGGCCCAACGGGGTCCATGTTGGTGTTTATGCTCCACATGAGCCTCCTCCAACCCTACTTCATCTCAGCCTATCAGCATATCCTTCTATTCCTTTCACTCTCATGCGTTTATCTAGCTTCCCCTTAAATGCATCTATGCGATTTGCCTCATTTACTCCTTGCGGTATCGAGTTTGATTGACTAATTGATCTTTTCAAAGGCTTGTGCTCTACTTTTAAAAAAAAACCACAAGTGAAGGTGAAATGTGTACTCCAGTTGATTTCCGAGGCGGAGAGCTTGCTCCTTAATTGTTACCTCTCTCTGCCCAGGCGAAGCTGCAGCAAGGAGACTGCTCTGTCGAATTCACTTCCGCCTCCGATGTTGCCGGGTTACTGAAGCAGTTCTTTCGAGAGCTGCCCGAGCCCATCGTTCCGGCGGAGTTTCGGGGCCCCCTGTGCCAGGCCCAGCAGCTGCAGGCAGAGGGTGAGCGCGGGGCTGCCACGGTCCTGTTGACCTGCCTGATGCCCAGGATCAACGCAGCCACGATGAACTACTTCCTGACCTTCCTCCAGACGGTTGCTACCAGGTAGGAGACCCTTTGTTTGGGGTGGACATATGAGGAGAGGTTGAGTAGATTGGGACTCTACTCATTGGAGTTCAGAAGAATGAGAGGCGATCTTATTGAAACATATAAGATTGTGAAGGGGCTTGATCGGGTGGATGCGGTAAGGATGTTCCCAAGGATGGGTGAAACTAGAACTAGGGGGCATAATCTTAGAATAAGGGGCTGCTCTTTCAAAAGTGAGATGAGGAGAAACTTCTTCACTCAGAGGGTAGTAGGTCTGTGGAATTTGCTGCCCCAGGAAGCTGTGGAAGCTACATCATTAAATAAATTTAAAACAGAAATAGACAGTTTCCTAGAAGTAAAGGGAATTAGGGGTTACGGGGAGCAGGCAGGAAATTGGACATGAATTTAGATTTGAGGTTAGGATCAGATCAGCCATGATCTTATTGAATGGCGGAGCAGGCTCGAGGGGCTGATTGGCCTACTCCTGCTCCTATTTCTTATGTTTAACTGGTCTGGGCCGAACAGGTGGGACACAATGGGCAGCCCAAGTGAAGGTCCTCCATAAGGATTGAGCATTGGGGTTACAAAGAACAGTTCCATATGCATCCAGTGAGGGGCGGCAGTGAGGGGTTGCAAACGGTAGCTTGGCATCGGCCAAGATAGCCCAAGTACACAAGTCTTTGAAGGAGGCAGGACAAGTTAATAAAGCTGTTAAGGCATACAGGATCCTTGGCTTTATTAATAGAGGCAAAGAGTACAAAAGCAAGGAAGTTATGCAAAACTTTATAGCACACTGGTCAGGCCCCAGCTGCAGTATTGTGGCCAATTCTGGGCAGCACACCTTAGGAAGGATGTCAAGGTCTTAGAGAGGGTGCAGACGAGATTTACTAGAATGGTACCAGGGATGAAAGACTTCAGTTACGTGGAGAGACTGGGATTGTTCTCCTTCGAGCAGAGAAGGTTCAGGGGAGGTTTGATAGAGGTGTTCAAAATCATGGAGGGTTTTGATAGAGTAAATAAGGAGAAACTCTTTCCAGTGGCAGAAGGGTCGGTAACCAGAGGACCCAGATTTAAGGTAATTGGCAAAAGAACTAGAGGCGCGACATAATTTCACTGCCTGAAGGGGTGGTGGAAGCAAATTCAGTAATAACTTTCAAAAGGGAATTGGATAAATACATGCAGGGGGATAATTTGCAAAATATGGGGAAAGAGCAGGGGAGTGGGACTAAATGGATAGCTCTTTCAAAGAGCTGGCACAGGCATGATGGACTGAATGGTCTCCTTCTGTGCTGTATCATTCTATGTATGGGAGGAAGAAGGGGGTAACTATGGGGACCGAGGTACCCACTGCGGACACTGGAAATCGGACAGAAAATGCTGGAAACACTCAGCAGGTCAGGCAGCATCTGTGGAGAGAGAAGCAGAGTTAACGTTGCAGGTCGAAGACCTTCCATCAGAACTGGTAGATGTTAAAAGATTCTCAGCAAGAAGAGAGCCAGGGAAAAGGGGGAGGGAGGAAAGAACAAATGGGAAAGGACTGGGGTAGGGTTGAGGGCAGGAGTGATTAAATGACAAAGGATGACGGTGCAAGACAAAAGGAGATAATAATGAGAGACACATGGAAACAGAAGATTGGTCCAGATGAGGTGTAAATGGTTACAGAATGTCCAAGAGAAAATGGGTGATTAAAATCTAAAATTATTAAACTCGTTTGGAAGGGACACTGAAAGGATTAAGGGGGTATTTTTGTCTTTCCTTGCTTTAATTATGTCACTCTCTACTGGAGAAGTTACTGATTTCTACATTTTCCCCCCTTTAATTCAGATCGGAAGAGAATAAGATGGGGGTCCATAACCTGGCAGTTGTCTTCACTCCAAACCTCTTTCAGCTCTTTGATGCAAATGACAAGCTGGCTGGTAATGTGGAGAAAGTGCTTCCATTACTCACTGTGGCCGCAGAGACCCTCATAATCCAAGCCCAAAATATTGGTGAGTCTGCATTAAAACTAGTTTGCCACAAAATCCTCCATTTGGAGTCTCTAAAATTGATCTCCTGGTATGTATTCGTGTGAAATTATATTACTAATATCTTCCTGGAGGTGGAATATGATAACCCAGCTTTGTAGCATTGTTTGTACGTTGCTGCATCTATGGACTATTAATATTATAGAATCACACAGCATAGAAGGAGGCCATTCGGCCCATCGTGCCTGTACCGACTCTTTGAAAGAGCTAAGTATCTATCCACTTCCCTTTTGAAAGTTACTATTGAATCTGCTTCTACCGCCCTTTAAGGGAGAGCACTCCAGATCATAACAACTCGCTAAAAAAAAATCTTCTCCTCATTTGCCATCTGGTTCTTTTGCCAATTATCTTAAATCTGTGTCCTCTGCTGACCGACCCTCCTGCCAGTGGAAACAGTTTCTCCTTATTTACTCTATCAAAACCCTTCATGATTTTGAACATTAAAGATAATGTGGCGTCATTTTTTTTTAAACAAAGTGTTTATTTGTTCTTTTAAAATAAGATCCTGCAGTCCTCCAATTAGCACACCAGAGCCAGGTTTCGAATTCTTATGTGCCAAGTCGCAAGCAAACCTTCCCAATGTCTGTTGTATTGAGTGCCTTGAGTTGAATGTCCTCCCACTCGTTCTCACAGTGCAGGACTCCCGTGGGTTAAAACTCATCCTATTCTGCCACTGTGACTCTTCCCAAACATTGGGGTTCCTGATCTTGGCTGTATCACTGGGAGCTGTGAGCGTGAATCCAAGTACCTCCCGCAGAGTGTGAGTGAGAATTTACGGTTGACTGAAGACCAGCAAAGGCCACGGAATGGGTTTGTATCTGACTCCTTTCCTCTAGTGCCTGTTGGTACCCATTGGAGGGGAAGATATCTCACAGCGATGTGCAGGCATTTCCTTTGTGGAAATCGGGAAATCTGATTAAGATGATTGGAGTTGCTGATCTTGGCTGCATCATTGGCAGGGTGACAGGCTAAACTGATCCCTACACCCTGGTCAGCCTGCTGACCAGACCACAGCCCAGTGCATGACATTTATCTGAATCCAAATTGAGAGGAAGCGAAGGAGAAAGGAAATCTAGAACAGAATGTTCCTTCAGAAATATGTATCTTCACCCCATCAGCTCCAAGACTGATCATCATCACTGGAAATTGCCACAACTCACAGAATAAATGACTAGATAATCTGTTTTTTTAGTAATGTTGGTTGAGGGATAAATATTGGCCCAGGACACAAGGGAGAACTCTCCTGCTCTTCGCAATAGTGCCATGGGATCTTTTACATCCACCCGAGAGGGGCCTCGATTTAACGTCTCATTTGAAAGATGGCACCTCCGACAGTGCAGCACTCCCTCGGTGCTGCACTGGGAGTGCCAGCCTAGATTATGTGCTCAAGTCTCTGGAGGGAGGCTTGAACCCACAACCTTCTGACTCAGAGGCGAGAGTGCTACCCGCTGAGCCACGGCTGATACTATTATCCTGTCCCACAGGTTGATCACTCTCTGGGAAAGGTAAAACCTTGTCGTCCAACTTCACCCTTTACTTCCTCTGTGCTACCCGACGCCATCACATCAAACACCATATCTCTCTGTGTGCTGTCTATGCCCTTGATGATAAATTCCTGGATCAGATCCCCTCTGTCTCTCCAGTGAGTACAGACTCGAGGCATCAAGTCTATGTGCGTGGCTCGATGTTCTCCGGTTGGGCATCACCATTATCGCCCTTCTCTGTACCTTTATCAGCATCGTAGGCTGGAAGTTTTCTCTTAGCTACTCCCGGTGTGGCGGGAACCCTGGTTATGCGCGTAAACTGTGTTTCTGCCATGCTTCCGGTGAAGTTACGGCAGCTGAGCTGAAGCAGCACCAAGAAACCTCCAGGCTATAATGTCCTTCTGAGGCGCTGCACCAAAGCTGGACACGGTACTCCCAAGTAAGGTTGTACCAAAGCACTCGAGAACCCTATTATTTTGCCCCAAGTTTTGAAATGAGTATTTGGGTAACTCAGTCTGTTTCCTTTGGTCGCTGCCTCTTGATGCTGAATTTGAACTTTGAGGCAGTGGGGAGTGATCACCCCTAAAGCTTTCCCCGTCTAGATTGTCTTTACTGTGTAAATTCGGGGTGCTCTTGCATTTAGAAGTTACTGTGACTGAGTAAACATTAACAACAGTCCATTAAGAATTTTGTTCCTGTTGACTAACTCCCACAGCTGAATGAATCCTGACCAGAATGTGCATGTATTTGTGTTATATTTCGGGTTGGGTTGGGTTCAGCCGTGGCTCAGTGGTAGCACTCTCTCCTCTGAGTCAGAAGGTTGTGGGTTCCAGCCCCACGCCGGAGACCCGAGCCCACAATCCAGGCTGACACAGAAGATGCACTGTCGGAGGTGCCGTCTTTCGGATGAGACGTTAAACCAAGTCCTCGTCTGCCCTCTCGGGTGGAGGTAAAAGATCCCATGGCACTATTCTGAATAAGAGCTGGGGAATTCTTTCGGGTGTCCTGGCCAATATTTATCCCTCAACCAACAGCTAAAAACAGATTATCTGGTCATTATCACATTGCTGTTTGTGGGATCTTGCTGTGCGCAAATTGGCTGCCACGTTTCCTACATTACAACAGTGACTACACTTCAAAAGTACTTCATTGGCTGTAAAGCATTTTGGGACATCCTGAGATCATGAAAGGCACTATATAAATGCAAGTTGCACAGTGCCTGGGATCGATCTTCGTGACGTCCGTTGGTCAGTCTTGGTGCTGTGTGTGGGATCAATCCTGATGCTGTGCATATGTCTGTGCGCTCACTTCCTGTTCTCCGTTATCCTGCCTTTTAGGTCACCTTCCGCCGTTTATTCTGGAAAAGCTCCCTGTTCTCTTGGATGCAGAGCCCAGGTGCCTGGTGTCCTCTGCTGATTCTCAGGATGAAGGCCGCAAGACGGTTACAATGAAGCAGGGAAAGAGGCCACGGCGGAGTGTTGGTGGTCAGTATTGGGAAATGGAGTCAGCAAAGCTCTACATCTTTGGAGGAAGTTGAACACCACAATGAAAGTCCAAAGGTCATTTGGTGTTTGCCCCCCCACCATGAGGTGTCACCATGCCAATTACTATTCACCAGTCAATACGGAGCCATCCTTTAGCTCAGTGGTAGCATTCCCACCTCTGAGGCAGAAGGTGCAGGGTTCGAATCCCACTCCAGACAGTCCCGGTGAGTGGAGACCGGAGCTCTGGATCTCGGTTCACATCCAGTGGGATACTCGTGGGTTGTGGGAGCCCATAAAACTCTCCCGCCGGATAGGACTAACTACCCCGTCGGCTGGTACAAAGATGGTTAGGAGCATTCACATCATGGCCTGTTAGACTGTTATTCAGTCTGCGAGTCCTTCCACTCTTGCGGAGATGCAAAAACAACAACAGCCAGTCCAAATGGCTGGCTCATAAACCAATACTCTGAAGTTGACCATTGGAGGAGGCTGAAGTAGCTGGGATGACCGCAAACAATTTGCGTTTATATAGCACCTTTAACGTAGTAAGACATCCCAAGGCGGAGTGTAATCAAACAAAATCTGACACCGAGTCACATAAGGAGATATTAGCACAGGTGACCAAAAGCTTGGTTGAAGAGGTATATTTTAAGGGAGCATCTTAAAGGAGGAGAGGGAGGCGGAGAGGTTTAGGGAGGGAGTTCCAGAGCTTAGGGCCTAGGCAGCTGAAGGCACGGCAGCCAATGGTGGAGCGAAGAAAATGGGAGATGAACAAGAGGCCAGAATTGGAGAAGCGCAGAGATCTCGGAGGATTGTAGGGGGTTACTGAGATAGGGAGGGGCGAGGCCATGGAGGGATTTGAACATGAGGATGAGAATTTTAAATCTGAGGCTTTGGTAGACCGGGAGCCGATGTAGGTCAGCGAGCACAGGGGTGATGGGTGAACGAGACTTGGTGCGATTTAGGGTACGGGCAGCAGAGTTTTGGATGAAACTGCCATCTGCTTAGTGTCTGTTGGCCGCACAATAAGATCAGGAATTCACCTCGTGGAGTCAAATTGGAGGACTCCTCTGCAGAGTCATGCATCAATATGCGATGAGTTACCGTGTAAAGTTTACATACTGTTGCGATAGGAGATTTGGTTCAGAGGGAGGCACGTTGATGGGACATGGTTAAGGAAGTTTTACTCTTCATCCAATCTCTGCTGCACCCCATCTAATTGTTCTTTATAATTAGACTCAATACAGAAATTCCCAAATGTCCAGAGTAGCTATATCTGGTCACTGGGAAACTTTCTGCTGCAGATATATCTAATGCAGCGCGAGTCACTGCAATGCGGTTTATTTTTTTTTAACTAGGAAGACAGAGGCCCTTAATGCAATATACTATTGTAGCTGGGGGTTTTAATGTGACAGACCAGGTGCCTAATGTCTCTGCTTTCTTCCCAGTCATTGTCAGTGGAGCACTGAGCAAGTTGAAGACTTCGATCACTCAATCCAGCACTCCCCAGATTGGCAGGGTCTCTGGTAGGTTGTGTTTCTGAGATCCCTCACTGCCCGACTGATAGCAGAGTCTGCCAAGCTGTGATATTCGGGTTCTAAAGGATATCAGCATAGTCTGACCCCAATTGTGTAAGATATTAGAGCATAAGGATTCTTGGAAATTGGAAAAGGTCACTCGGCCCAAACAAGCCCATCCCTTTCTCACGATTGACCCCTGCCTTACCTGCTTTTTCACCTGGCATAGGGAATCATTTTACAGAAAAAGAGAGCATCTTTCATTCTTGAAGATTTTCTCCACCTCTCTTCATCTTCTGATGTAGCTTTGCATTCAACTGAAGACGTGCAGTTGTACGGACGCACTTGGGCCCTTCAGCTGGGAGGGTGGGATACTCTAAGCTGTGGGCTTGTTCACGAGTGCCTCTAATTCCAGGATCATCCTAAGGGTGTGCTCTACTCCACATGGATGGGTAATATTGGGTTGGTTTGCCCCTTTCCTGAGATGGAAGTATCTGCTGTTCAGACGTGGTCCTACGTTGTCCTAATTCCCCTGGAGCATTTGATTGGTTCAGGGATTGAACTAGAGGTCCCTGGCCTGCAATGCTGGTACAATGAGAATAACTTGCATTTATATAGCGCCTTTAACAAGGTAAAACGTCCCAAGGCACTTCACAGGAGCGATTATCAAACAAAAAATAAATTGACACTGAGCCAAAGAAGGAGACATTAGGACAGGTGACCAATAGCTTGGTCAAAGAGGTAGGTTTTGAGGAGAGAGAGGTAGAGAGGTTTAGGGAAGGAATTCCAGAGCTTAGGGCCTAGGCAGCTGAAGGCACGGCCGCCATTGGTGGAGCGATGAAAATCGGGGATGCGCAAGAGGCCAGAATTGGAGGAGCGCAGAGATCTGTGAGGGTTGTAGGACTGGAGGAGGTTACAGAGATAGGGAGGGGCGAGGCCATGGAGGGATTTGAAAACAAGGATGAGAATTTTAAAATTGAGGCATTGCCAGACTGGGGTCAGCAGGTCATGTAGGTCAGCAAGGGGTGATGGGTGATTGAGACATGGTGCGATTTAGGGTACGGGCAGCAGAGATGAAGTGATGGGACCAGCGTGACCTGGTGTATTGGAACTGTAGAATGCTTTGCGAAGGCAGGACAGAATGTGGATTTACCCCCACCCGTCCCTAATTCATATTCTCAGTGGGTGAGTGAGTCACTCACTTCAGCCCCCCCACTCTTTACGCACCCCTTAGTGGGCTGCCACAGAGCCTCACAAATCAGGTTTTAGGTGCAGCTCTGTGCAGTGTGTCCCCTCAACTCACGGACAGTTTACTTAACAGCAAAGGGTGGAAAATAAATTTACTTTTAAATTAAAAATGAAATCTGATCTAACCCTTAGAACTAGTTTGGAAAAAACCGCGTAGTCTCTGACCAATTGGGGGTGATTTGGAGCGTTGCTCGCAGGGAGTGCATCTTGGGAAATCTTAGGTTCGCAGTTCGTGATTTTATAGAATCATCTAGCACAGATATAAGATTCTTGTAAGACCCATCCTGCCTGTGCTGGCTCTTTGAAAGAGCTATCCAATTAGTCCCACTCCCCCTGCTCTTTCCCCATAGCCCTGCAAATTTCTCCCTTGCAAGTATTTATCCAATTCCCTTTGGAAAGTTACGATTGAATCTGCTTCCACCGCCCTTTCAGGCAGCGCATTCCAGATCATTGCAGATGGCACTCACCTCTGGGTCAGAAAAAAGAAAAGAAAGAACTTGTATTTATATCGTTGCCTTTCACTACCTTGGACATCCCAAAGTGCTTTACAGCCAATGAAGTGTTGTCACTGTTGTAATGCAGGAAACGCTGCAGCCAACTTGTGCATAGCAAGATCCCACAAAGAGCATTGTGATAATCTGTTTTAGTGATAAATGTTGACCAGGACACTGAGGAGAACTCTCCTTCGAATAGTGCGATGGGACCTTTTATGTCCCCCTGAGAGGGCCTCAGTTTAACGTCTCATCTGAATGACGGCACCTCCGACAGTGCAGCACTCCCTCAGTACTGCACTGGGAGAGTCAGCCTCGATTTTTGTGCTCAAGTCTCTGGAGTGGGACTTGAACCTACAACTTTCTGACTCCGAGGCGAGAGTGCTACCCACTGAGCCGCGGCTGACAATTATGAAGGTTATACATTCGAACCTCCCTCCAACACACATTCCAGTCTAAGACTTCAGCGCAGTACTGAGGGAATGCCGCACTGTCGGAGGTACCGTCTTTTGGATGAGACCTTAAACTAGTCCTCACCTGGCCATTCTGGTGGTCAAAGATTCCATGGTGCTTTTCGTGGAAGAGCAGGGAGTTCTCCTGATCAACAATAAAAAAACCCCGAGATTAACTAGTAATTCATCTCATTGCCATTTGTGAAACATTGGTTAATGCTAACAGACTGCTGCATTTTCCTGTGTAATAACAGTTACTATGTTCAATCCGAAATCCTTTGAGACATTTTAATGTAACCGGGCGCTGTGTAGGTGCCAGAGTCATCTAATATTTTTACTATTAATTCAGAATATAGCATTGGGAAAATAGCTTCATAATATAAACTCTGCTCGGTTTATACTTTGAGGTTTTACGCTGTGTGTTCTGTTTATTTCCTTTCAGTTGCTCTTCAGCAAACAGTAAGTCCTGTGGCTAACACTCTGCTCACAGCAAAGCGGAAAGCAACTGATGAGTCTTCTCAAAATCCAGGGATCACAGCAAAAAGGAGGTAATTGAATGAGCAAACCCTTGGTTGAATTTAAAAAAAACATTACCAACCAAATTGGAAATTTCAAATCTTTTTCAAGCAACCTTGGGGTTTAAAAATAAACGTATTCTCGAGAGCATTGCATGTGAGGTAGTGACACACATTATTGGAATGGCAATATAGTGCACGCCCTGAGTGGAATTACACAGAGGCTACAGCACAGAAATAGGCCATTCGGCCCATCTGGTCTGTGCCCACATTTATGCTCCACATGAGCCTCCTCCCGCCCCTCTTCATCTCACCCTATCAGCATATCCTTCCATTCTTTTCTCCCTCATGTGTTTATCTAGCTTCTCCCTAAAGGCATCTATGCTATTCACCTCAACTATTCCTTGTGGTAATGAGTTCCACGTTCTAACCACTCTTTGGGCAAAGAAGTTTCTCCTGAATTCCCTATTGGATTTATTAGTGATGAATTACACAGCTTCGAGTTCCCTATCTCGGCTGGGCCGTGCAGGGAGGCGCCACGCAGAGACTGGGCATCTTCATGCAGCAGAGGAGAGAAAACCGCATCAGGTGTTTGCCCTGGTGACCAACTCGGAGTGGCATTGGCTGATAGAGATGTGTGGCTAGGGGGAAAGTGGCTGAGGTCCTCGCTATAGGGTAACGTGTTTTCCCTGTCACACTTCAGTGGTCACACTTTCCAGATGCAAATTTATTTCTGTGTTATAGCTGCACTTGATTGCTTCAAATTCCGTGTTCATAAAACAGCGGCAAAAGAGAGGAGGAGGCCGTTCAGCCCCTCGAGCCTGTTCCGCCATTCAGTTAGATCATGGCTGATCTGTATCTTAACCCCATTTACCTGCCTTAATACTCTTACCTCACAAATATCTATCAATCTCAGTTTTTAAATTTTCAATTGACCCCCAGCCTCAACAGCTTTTTTGGGGGAAAGAGTTCCAGATTTCCACTCCCCTTTGTGTGAAAAAGTGCTCCCTGACATCACCCCTAAATGGCCAAGTTCTAATTTTTTAGGTTATTCGCCCTTGTTCACTCCCCCATCAGAGGAAATAGTTTCTCTCTATCTACCCTATCAAATCTTTTAATCATCTTAAACATCTCAATTAGATCACCCCGTAATCTTTTATACTGCAGGGAATACAAGCCTAGTCTATCCAACCTGTCCTCATAATTTAACCCTTTTAGCCCTGGTATCATTCTGGTGAATCTGCGCTGCATCCCCTGCAAGGCCAATATATCCTTCCTGAGGTGTGTGGTGCCCAGAACTGAACGTAGAACTCCAGATGGGGTCTAACCAGAGCTTTATATAACTGTAGCATAAACTGCACCCATTGGTGCAACTGGATTGGTAGGCAATGTAGGAGTCACCAATTAATAAGTAGCAATGCAAATCACCAATCATGAAGTTCAAAAAACTATGAATGGAAACGTCTTTTAAAAAGCTGAACCAATCAAATTGCTCCAAAAAAATTGTGAAAATCCTATTGGCTGCCACCTTGGGTTCTTTAATAAGCTGGACATTTGCTACTGGACAAAAGGTTTGTCACATGATAAAGTTCAATATTTATAAGGAAATAATAAAAGTTACCTGTAGATCAGTATTTTCTGGATTTGAAATACCTGGAGCAATGTTTTGTGCCAGAAACCTCTACTCATCATTAGAATGGTTAAAGCACAGGAGGCCATTCAGCCCATCGAGCCCATGCCGGCTCTTTGTCAGAGTAATCCAGTTAGTCCTATTTCCCCCGCTCTTTCCCCGCAGCCCTGATGTGAAGAGCTTGGGCCTCGAGTCCATTCAGGTTCCCGTCACTGTCAGTCAGCTAACAGACTAGAGCTTCCAGCATGCACCTGTGCACGCAGCTCCTCAATGTTCCTGATCGACAGCAAAACTGGCAGCTCACAGAACGTGTGTGTAAATCCTGCCCACTCCAGTGGACAATTGCTGAGAATGAAAAGCTCCAATTTTAGAACAGTGAAAGTCACCAGAATTGGGGGTTTTTTGTATCAAACGTACAGTAAAATGTTAATTTTCCTGAAAACCCCCCAAATTAGATCACTCTGTAGTCATTACATCATATTACGTGCGTAACAAATTAAACTTTCAACAATTCAAGTGGAATCTTTATATTTTGTAACGATAGTTTATATGGAGAACATTGAAAACAACAATTGCTGATGTAAACAGCATTATTTAGGTAACTGGTACTTTAATTATCAGCTCATCTGCTGCTGAAACCCTCATCCGTGCTCTTATTACCTCCAGACTCTACTATTCCAATGCTCTCCTGGCCGGCCTCCCATCTTCCACCCTCCATAAACTTGAGCTCATCCAAAACCCTGCTGCCCGTATCCTAACTCGCACCAAGTCCTGTTCACCCATCACCCCTGTGCTCGCTGACCTACATTGGCTCCCAGTCTGGCAACACTTCGATTTTAAAATTCTCATCCTTGTTTTCAAATCCCTCCCCGGCCTCGCCCCTCCCTATCTCTGTAACCTCCTTCAGCCCTACAATCCTCTGAGATCTCTGCACTCCTCCAATTCTTGCCTCTTGCTCATCCCCGATTTTAATCGCTCCACCATTGGCGGCTATGCCTTCAGCTGCCTAGGCCCTAAGCTCTGGAATTCCCTCCCTAAACCTCTCTGCCTCACTCTCCTCCTGTAAGACACTCCATAAAACCCACCTCTTTGTCGAAGCTTTTGATCATCTACCCTAATACCTCCTTGTGTGGCTCAGTGTCAAATTTTGTTTGATTAACGCTGCTGTGAAGCACCTTGGGATGTTTTACTTCGTTAAAGGTGCTATATAAATGCAAGTTGTTTTTTTTCTCATTCATGGGATGTGGGCATCACTGGCGAGGCCAGCATTTATTGCCCATCCCTAATTGTCCTTGAGAAGGTGGTGGTGAGCCGCCTTCTTGAACCGCTGCAGTCCGTGTGGTGAAGGTTCTCCCACAGTGCTGTTAGGAAGGGAGTTCCAGGATTTTGACCCAGCGACGATGAAGGAACGGCGATATATTTCCAAGTCGGGATGGTGTGTGACTTGGAGGGGAACGTGCAGGTGGTGTTGTTCCCATGTGCCTGCTGCCCTTGTCCTTCTAGGTGGTAGAGGTCGCGGGTTTGGGAGGTGCTGTCGAAGAAGCCTTGGCGAGTTGCTGCAGTGCATCCTGTGGATGGTACACACTGCAGACACAGTGCGCCGGTGGTGAAGGGAGTGAATGTTTAGGGTGGTGGATGGGGTGCCAATCAAGCGGGCTGCTTTGTCCTGGATGGTGTCGAGCTTCTTGAGTGTTGTTGGAGCTGCACTCATCCAGGCAAGTGGAGAGTATTCCATCACACTCCTGACTTGTGCCTTGTAGATGGTGGAAAGGCTTTGGGGAGTCAGGAGGTGAGTCACTCACTGCAGAATACCCAGCCTCTGACCTGCTCTTGTAGCCACAGTATTTATGTGGCTGGTCCAATTAAGTTTCTGGTCAATGGTGACCCCCCCAGGATGTTGATGGTGGGGGATTCGGCGATGGTAATGCCGTTGAATGTCAAGGGGAGGTGGTTAGACTCTCTCTGTTGTATCTACATACAGTGGGTATTTTTTTCTAGGAACCACTCAAAAGCATTTCCTTTACTGAATGTGGAGAGAATTTCTTTTCAAATTCTGTCACTGGAGGTACGGACTCCCTCCCCACTCCCAGCTTTGCTACGATGTAATCTCTGACTCTCCATAAACAATGTCCTGCAAGATCTGCTAGTATGTTTATCTATATAATATTTCAAGTATAGAGAACACATCTTGTAAATGCTGTACTTTGTTGCTATCTCCCCTAATGTTATAACCCACTGTAGCCTCTGATTTACTGTGGGTGTAACTCAAAGTTCTGCCTGTGGTGTGCATTTTACCTGTCACGCTTTGGGTGTCACACTCTTCTAAATGCAAATTTTGCATCACCCTTCCACCTGATTGGTCGGAATTTCATTTTCATAAAACAATAACAAATTATAACTGACGGGATGGGAAGTGCATCTAATGTGAGAGAACCAAGTAGAAAAACCAGCATTGAGGTGGACACATCACAACACCAAAGATCTGCTAGTACTTCATAAAAATGATTGTCCTAAATACAATGTATGGCTCAGACTAACGTCATGCTAAAATTAAATAACTCATTTTTTTAAACAAGATTACGTTCAAAATGATTAAATGAGGAGAATCTGTTTTCACTGGCAGGAGGGTCGGTAACAGAGGGCACAGATTTATGGTAATTGGCAAAAGAACCAAAGGGGAGATGAGGAGAATTTTTTTTCTACCGAGTTGTTATGATCTGGAGTGCACTGCCTGAAAGGGCGGAGGAAGCAGATTCAATAGTGACTTTCAAAAGGGAATTGGATAAATACTTGAAAAGGAAATGTTTGCAGGACTATGGGGAATGAGTAGGGGGAGTGGGACTAATCGGATAGCTCTTTCAAAGATCGAAGGACCGAATGGCCGTCTGCTGTGCTCTATGATTCTAATACTGCAAATTACAGTAAGTTCAGTGACAGACCAATGTGTAAGCAGTGATTGGGATGCTGGAGCACTGGAAGTTACAATAGGAGGTATTTACGTTGCTGGCTCTTGGTGGCAGTTCCAGGAATGGCAACTGGACACAGCGTCCCATTCTCCATATACAGACACAGGATTGTTTCTAAGGATCTCTTCTGGTCCGCTTGGTCATTGCGATCTCTCATTTTTTCAGTTTTAATTGTCTCTTTTTTCACTGCAGGCGATCAGTGACAGAGTTAACTGAGGCTGAACCTAAATCTCCTCTAGATGGTCGCAGTCCAGGAGTGGCGAATTCGACCTCTGCAGGTCATTGTGTGTTGTAATTTGTTGTGTGTCTGGGCTAAGCAGGGTTTCTCCGTAGTCTCACTCCAACACTTTATCCCCAACATCTGATCTCATGAGGTAATGAATGTTTGGGTTTTTTTTGTGGTTGCCTTGGGAGTAGAGAGGCCACAGGGGTCGAGGGGGGGGTGGCTGTGAATATAGGTAGGAGAGTTTATATATGGCGGAAGAGGTGTCGAGAGGGGGCAAGGGGAGTGAGATTGAGATTGAAATTGCTGAGGATGAGTCGGCGCTCAGTGAAGAGGCTGAGGGAGGAGAGGAGCTTGGGGGAGGCGGCAGACAATGGCGAAGGGGTGGTAATAGGGTGAGGTGCTCAAAGGAGACACCAAGTTGTGACTTGGTGACCAGGCCCACTGTGGCGGCATGGACAATGCTGCTGGTTGAAAATATAGCCAGGAAAGTTTTAGTTAAGGGCAAGATGGGATCACTGAAATGTTTTCACCAGATGAACAAAAACCTTCACACTGGAATCATAGACTTTTACAGTGCAGAAGGAGGCCATTCAGCCTGTTGCACCTGTGCTCTTGAGGAGATATCCATTTGGTTCCGTTCCCCGTACCCATTTAATTTTTTCTTTTTCAACCAAAGGATCCCACGGCATTATTTCGAAGAAGATCAGGGGAGTTCTCCCTGGTCTCCAATATTTATCCCTCAACCAGCATTATGATAAACAGATTATCTGGTCATTATCACATTGCTGTTAGTGGGATCTTGCTGTGCACAAATTGGCTGCTGCATTTCCTACATTACAACAGTAACAACACTTCAAAAGTATTTAATTGGCTGGAAAGTGCTTTGTGACGTCCTGAGATCATGAAAGCCACTTTATAAATGCAAGTCTGTCTGTCTTTCACTAGTCTACTTTTAAAAGCTGGTATTCTGCTTTCACCATTGCTTCTGGTTGGGTACTCTACCTCTCTCTCCTCCTTTAAGACCCTCCTTAAAACCTACCTCTTTGGCCATGCTTTTGCTCACCCCTCCTACCATTTCCTTCTTTGGCTTGGCGTCTATTTTTGTCTGATTACACCTGTATGAAGCACCTTTGGACCTTTTTCTATGTTAAAGGTGCTACAGAAATACGTTATTGTTGGTAATCCATGTCCTAATAGCTCTGTGTAAAACAAAAAGACAAACCGATTGTCCCTGAGCTCCCCCTTTGTTCTTTTGGTGATGATTTTAGATTTATGTCCTTTACTTACTGATTCACCAACCAATGGACATTTTTCTTATTGAAACCCCTTATAATTTTGAAAACCTCTATCAAATCTCCTCTTAACCATCACTGTTTGAGTGAAAAGAGCCCTAATTTCTCTACTCTCTCCTCATAAATAAGGCATAGGAACAAGAGTAGGCCATTCAGCCCATTGAGCCTATTCTGCCATTCAGTTAGCTCATGGCTGATCTGTGCCTCAACTCCATTTACCCGCCTTTGCTCCATATCCCTTGATACCCTCACCCTACAAAAATCTGTCGATCTCAGTCTTGAAAACTCCAATTGATCCCCATCATCGACAGCCTTTTGGGGGAGAGAGTTCCAGATTTCCACTACCCTTTGTGGGAAAAAGTGATTCCTGATTTCCCTTCTAAATGGCCTAGCTCTAATCTTAAGATTATGGCTCCAATTTTAACTCCCCCCTCCACCCCTGGCCTGGCAGAAACCGGAGGCCTGAGTGCGGGAGCAGTGACTACTTCCCCATCAGGCCAGACCCACCGGGAGGCAGATCGTGGACCAGAAGAGGCACAGAAAGGTAAGTTTTAAAGTGTTTTTTTAGGTTTCCTTGTGGGCCAGGAATGCTCCTCCAGGAATCTCAAGGAAGTCTAGGACCTCCCTTACCCCAGGCTCCACCTGATCACATTCAGATCCCCCTTCACCACTATACTGGATCCTCCTGCGGCTGCCTGTCATCAAATTCCGACTCCCACCCACTGGCCATGTCTTGGATCTGGCTGGGTTCGGGTGGGAGTTTATAGAAATGAGGCTTCCACGTCCCCGGGTCTCCGCTCGCTTGCACCATGCCCCCCACCCCCTCCTCCAGTACCTGGGTGCTGGATTAATTACTGTGCAGTAAGTGGGTGCTGGAATAATTACTGTGGAGTAACTAGGTGCTGGATTAATTACTGTGCAGTAACTGGGTGCTGGAATAATTACTGTGGAGTAACTGGGTGCTGGAATAATTACTGTGGAGTAACTGGGTGCTGGATTAATTACTGTGGAGTAACTGGGTGCTGGATTAATTACTGTGGAGTAACTGGGTGCTGGAATAATTACTGTGGAGTAACTGGGTGCTGGAATAATTACTGTGGAGTAACTGGGTGCTGGAATAATTACTGTGGAGTAACTGGGTGCTGGAATAATTACTGTGGAGTAACTGGGTGCTGGAATAATTACTGTGGAGTAACTGGGTGCTGGAATAATTACTGTGGAGTAACTGGGTGCTGGAATAATTACTGTGGAGTAACTGGGTGCTGGAATAATTACTGTGGAGTAACTGGGTGCTGGAATAATTACTGTGGAGTAACTGGGTGCTGGAATAATTACTGTGGAGTAACTGGGTGCTGGATTAATTACTGTGGAGTAACTGGGTTCTGGAATAATTACTGTGGAGTAACTGGGTGCTGGAATAATTACTGTGGAGTAACTGGGTGCTGGAATAATTACTGTGGAGTAACTGGGTGCTGGAATAATTACTGTGGAGTAACTGGGTGCTGGAATAATTACTCTGGAGTAACTGGGTGTTTCATCTGTAAACGTGCCTGTGGAACAGCATTGATGGGAATTGGACTTTCTTGTGGGGGGAGATGATGGACGAACCTTCCTGCCCTGAAAAACCTGTCCATCCGTGAGCTGCCACGGAGAAGGACGATCTCCTACTGTACCAGTATATGTGTCCAAGATGCTCAAAGGGGAAAAAAATGGAATCTCTCTTCTCAGGATGTGTTGTGACTTCTTTATTACAGTTTGCTGCCAGGCCGAGGATCCCCTCTCTGAGGGGATGGAGAGTCCGTCTGTTTTCCTGAAGCCTTCGATGGAAGGCGCCATGCCATCAGCAGAGGGCAGTAAAGCTCTACCTACCTCCTCAATGAAGAGGGAAGGGAACAGGAAAGCACCCTGTAGTCGGACACAGAGGTAGGACTGGACACTGGTAAAGTGCATCATGCTGTCTCCGTTTACCTTGTATTGAGTTTCAGGATAAACAGAATTGATCTTGACGTTCCACATTGACCCTCTTTGATTTTGGAAACCAAAGGGGCCGTACCAGGACTCTGCGGGGACAAATTGTGAATTTATCCAAATGATGTCACAACCAGGCAGAGTTAAGAGAGATAAAAAACAAAACTGCGAATGTGGAATATCTGGAGTAAAAATAGAAATTGCTGGAACACCCAGCGGGCAGTGCCTGAAAAGACGAAGGAAGGAAAGAAAAAGAGAAAGAAAGAAAGTTCCAACTTACTAACAAACATTTCTACAGCACCTTTCACAATCTCAGGACGTCCCAAAGCACTTTACAGTCAACAAAGTACTTTTGAAGTGTAGTCACTGTTGTAATGAAGGTTAACGGCAGGTTAATGTTGTAGATAGGACCTTATTTAGAACAAAGGGTCTTGACTTGAAACATTACCCTTGCTCTTTCAGATGCCAATAGACGTCCTGTGTATTTCCAGCATTTTTGACATCAGCACAGGGGATAGATTACTAGGAGTGATTTTAGGCACTAATCTGGCCAAGAGTTTCAGATTGCCTCATAAACCATAAAAAGACTTTTAATTGCCTTGCAAACTCTTGAGATTCTCTTAAATTGAGTAACTGAGATGAAGAGAGACTCTTGCCCCTTGTGAGGAGACGTGATGTCATGTGTCCAAGTTCCACACTGACAGCCTGTAGCCAAATCTGCTGCCCAAGGACTGCAATTTGGAATGAGTGATATCAAATCAGTTCACGTACCCATAATGCAGGACACTATCGAGACTGAAAAGAGTCGGAGAGGAGACTAGGTAAATGTCAGTTTGGTTCCGCTTTTAGCATGTTCGCCTCCGAGTGAGATGGGGTTGTGAATTCAAATCCTGGTATAAACTTGAACATATAATCTAGGCTGGCACTTGAGTGCAGTGCTATATAGCCAGAGATGCCGGCTTTCAATTGAGATCCCATCTGCCTGTTCAGGACGATGTAAAAAGATCCCATGGCACTTTTCAGAGGAGATCAGCGTGTTCAGGCCAACATTTCTCCCTCCACCAATACCACTAAAATCAGTTTATCTGCTCATTCATCTCATTGCTGTTTGTGGGATCTTGCTGTGTGCAAAATGATTACTGCATTTGCCTGCATAACAAGAATGACTAAGGGGAAGCTAGAAGATGCCTTTAAGGGGAAGCTAGATAAGTACATGAGGGAGAAAGGGTTAGATGAAGAGGATTGTGTGGAGCATAACCAACAGCACAGACCAGTTGGGCCGAATGGCCTGTTTCTGTGCTATAAACTCTATGTAATGGCTGCGCTTCAGAAGTAATCGATTGCCTGTAAAGCACTTTCAGAGGTGTCGGGGGCATGAAAGGCACTATATAAATACAAGTTCTTTCTTGCATCAGGTAGTAATGTTTAGATAGAAGCAACGCGGCCTCAAACAGTCCTATATTTCCATTTTTTGGTGTAATATCAAAATGTTTTTGGGCCAGCCCCATGCAGTCCTGGTGGTGAGTTTCGCCGTAGATGTTGATATCTTCTTCCTACAAAGTACTTGATGTGTGATGAGGGTTTCAGGATAATGATGTAAATGTTCTAAGTGATATAACTGGAAATGAGTCAGTTTGTGTCATAGAAGTGTCCTTTAGCGATCTCCCAGCTGCTACAATATATATCATTGCAGTTGAATAAGAAAATGGTATTTTCAGTCTAGAATATTAACTGTTAGTTTCTTTTACATTTCCCCTATTTATTGCAGCCCTATGCTTGCCCCGTTCACTCAGGTCCCAGACGCCCTGTTTCCCTCGCTGTGCTATTATTAGCTCGCACTTTCAGCAACTTACCACGCAAAAAAAATTTTAAAACCTAAACATGCAAGGGCAAGTCTAACTAAAGGCAGATGCTGTTAGATGCCCTGCCATAGCAAAATCTGGGGCATTTTGACCCAAAAAATGAAACATCGGCTTCCTACACTGAACTCGTACAGCTGCAAAACGGCCTTCGAGTGCTGTCCCCAGCAACGTACTAATCCCACATCCTACACATTCTTCATTGTGTCTCAATTAAATAAAACCAGGGTTCCCATTGTCAATTTGAGCTTTAAATCCACTCATTGATGTCAAGAATGCAAAGCAATGACATCTTCCACCCTGAATCCTATTCGAATTGGTATATCGTTCCTGTCATTTTAAAATAGCACATCCTTAAACTTACTGTGCACAGCACCATAAGAATTTCATTAATATATTGTGAATCTCCGAGAATCACAGAAATATAAAACACAAAGGAGGCCATTTGGCCCATCGTGCCTGTTCTGGCTCTTTGAAAGAGCTATCCACACCCCTACTCTTTTCCCATAGCCCTGCCAATTTTTCCTCTTCAAGTATTTATCCAATTCTCTTTTGAAAGTTACTATTGAATCTGCTTCCACCGCCCTTTCAGGCAGCGCATTCCAGATCATAACAACTCGCTGCATTAAAAAAAAATTCTCCTCATCCCCTCTGGGGTTCTTTGCCAATCATCTTAAATCTTGTCCTCTAGTTACCGACACTCCTGCCAGTGGAAACAGTTTCTCCTTATTTACTCCATAAAAACCCTTTATACCTTTCATACATAGCCATATCTTAACAACAGAAGAATACTGCAGTGTGTTACGCAGTATAATGCTCCAGGTGTTGATCACTCTCTTTGTAAAGTGATGTTTCCTGGCATCTACTCTAAACGTCTCCTTCACAGCCTTTAAACCTGTGCCCTTCTGTCCTGACATATCTGACACTATTGCTCTGAGATTGCTTCATCCACTCAAGTATTTTACATCTTAGAGTACCAAACTAATCCTGATTCCACGACAAACTAAGACACAGATTTAGCTCTAGTCCTTTCTCAATGGGGACAACTGCATTCAGAGTCTGAGCCTAATCTGTAGGCCAAGGTCTTGGCTCATGAACCCTGGTGATCCTGGGAATGTCTGATGCTGTGATTTTTAGTTTAGGTAGTTATGTGTAAATATTAATAAAAGATTGACTTTTTTTATTCGTTCATTGGATGTGGGCGTCGCTGGCGAGGCCAGCATTTATTGCCCATCCCTAATTGCCCTGAGAAGGTGGTGGTGAGCCGCCTTCTTGAACCGCTGCAGTCCGTGTGGTGAAGGTTCTCCCACAGTGCTGTTAGGTAGGGAGTTCCAGGATTTTGACCCAGCGACGATGAAGGAACGGCGATATATTTCCAAGTCGGGATGGTGTGTCGCTTGGAGGGGAACGTGCAGGTGGTGTTGTTCCCATGTGCCTGCTGCCCTTGTCCTTCTAGGTGGTAGAGGCTGCGGGTTTGGGAGGTGCTGTTGAAGATTTGGCGAGTTGCTGCAGTGCATCCTGTGGATGGTACACACTGCAGCCACTGTGCGCCGGTGGTGAAGGGAGTGAATGTTTAGGGTGGTGGATGGGGTGTCAATCAAGCTTGCACACAACTTGTGACAGTCAGAACACCCCATTGCTTTATTTTCATTGAGAAACCTAGGTGTCTAGGTCAAGGCAGGAAACTAAGTTCAGAAGAGTAGGAGGGAGGATGAGAAAGTTATGATGAGGTGACTTCAAATGAAGAAAAGCCTGAGATGAGTTCCATTTATGAAACCCAAGGAAAGAATGAGTTACAGTAGGAGACAAAACAATATGTATCAATGGTATTGCTCCAAAATGAAGGCTCCCCTTTAATTTCTGTTCTTGGTGACTGCCTCTCTTGAGCAATGCTGCTCTGGAGACTCTGTTTTCCAAAACAAAACTTCCTGGATTTTTCAATCTCAGTCCAGAAATGTCCATGTTTTAATGTAGTAATCTTCCTAAACACGAGGTACCTCAGGCTCTTTGGGAAAACCCAAGAAGCTGTCATAGATATTTACGTGGCGAAACCCATCTCCCCTGTGTTCCAATAGGATGGAGGGCAGTTTGGCTGGAAATTCAAGGTTTTGCAGACAATTTATATCGACAGATTCTGCCTCGTGGTCGAAACATTGCTGAGGTCCTATCCCATTTTGCAGAGATTGTGGAAGCTAAGGTAAAATCTGAAGCCGCCTACTTGTATTTACCTCAAGAGGGTAAGTGGGGCATCTAATGACCTTCATGGTTCTGGTCCATAAAATGAAGTCCACCCTAAAGCATAATGAAATATCCACCTTCCTTTCCATTGAGGAGTAAGAGGCTTGGGGCACTCTGACTGCTAAGCATGGTGCTAGGTGAGAGGGTGATTGCCTGGTTTAATATTACGGCTCAGCCCATGATTTAGATATGTCCCAGTGTTCCTGGATTGTTTTTCTCTTACCATTTAATCCTTCCCATCTGGACTGTGCTGGCACTTCTTGTATTGTTTTGGTAAAAGCATGGTTTTGATAGTTTGAATCGTCTGTTGATGTAATCTATTTATAACTCCATTTCATAGGTGTAATAATTTAAGTTACTTCAAAGTAATTATGTCCATGACATGCAAGCATAGGAAAGAGTTACGCTCAGTAATGCTGGCAGGACTGACTCCATAGAACAAAGCTCAATCATGGTGTCAGCTGTGGCAAAGTTGGTAGCATTCTTGCCTCTGAGTCAGAAGGTTGTGAGTTCAAGTCCCAATCCAGGGACTTGAGCACATAATCCAGACTGACACTCCTGTGCAGTACTGAGGGAGTGCTACACTGTCAGATGAGATGTTAAACCAAGGCCCCGTCTGCCCTTTCAGGTGGATCCCATGGCACTATTTTGAAGACGAGCAGGAGCATTCTCCCCAGTGTCTTGGCCAATATTTATCCCTCAACCAACACCACTGAAACAGATTATCTGGTCATTATCACGTTGCTGTTTGTGGGATCTTGCTGTGCACAAATTGGCTGCCGCTTTTCCTACATTACAAGGTGACGACACTTCATTGGCTGTAAAGCGCTTTGGGACGTCCTGAGGTCGATAAAGGCACTATATAAATGCAAGTCTTTTTACTTTCTCAATGCTCATGGACGAGCATGTGTTTCTCACATCCGTTGTCTATCTGCCAGATGTTGCTGGTTGCGTTTCTACTGCTACTAGCACCCTGTTGGGTTCAACGTGTGTGGTGCCAAGTTTCACAGTCGATTTCCAGACAGCACAATCTTTGATTAAATTTTCCCAGGTTTCCGGATGAATGTCTCAGATATTCATTCAAATTGTTTTGTAAAGAATAATTTATCTTGATAGTCTCCTTAATGTAAAATCTAACATTAATATTTGGTGTGACTGA
Organism: Heptranchias perlo; assembly: GCF_035084215.1. Classification (NCBI taxonomy): domain Eukaryota; kingdom Metazoa; phylum Chordata; class Chondrichthyes; order Hexanchiformes; family Hexanchidae; genus Heptranchias; species Heptranchias perlo. Next base: position 11,465,491 of record NC_090365.1, read on the forward strand.
TGTCCCAATCTGATATTAATATAACTTACAATTTTTCAAAATTATGAACCAACATGATTTGGACGGTTTATAACAGTGCTGGAATTTTAGCTGGAGGCGTCAAGCTTAATTCTTGCTCATATTTAAACTTTGAGTTCCCCTTAAAAAGCAAACTTGCCAAATTCACCTAGGCTGTCTGAGGGGGAGGGGGGGGGAAGAGGAGTGGACAAACTGACCATATGGAGGTGTTGCTGTCTACTTCACAACTCCTGGCACATCCCCGACTCCCTTCACCCCAACATTGGCGGCCGTGCCTTCAGCTGTCTGGGCCCTAAGTTCTGGAATCCCTTCACCTCTCTCTCCTCCTTTTAAGTCGCTCCTTAAAACCTACCTCTTTGACCAACCTGTCCTAACATCTCCTTATGTGGCTTGGTGTCAAATTTTGTTTGATTACACTCCTGTAAAGCGCCTTGGGACGTTTTACTCCATTAAAGACGCTATATAAATGCAAGTTGTTGTTGATTCACGAGGTCCATTGAGATGTGCACGGTCTGGAATTCCTACCACAGAGCGGGAATATGTGAGGAGGAGAGGCTGCCGAGGGGAAGGAGAGAAAGCTGAAATGGGATAACTACAAGTAAAAATTACCAATAAATGAATGTAAAGCATAATGTCTAAAGACTCCATCGTCAAATCTGACTAAAGTTTAACGCCTGTGGATTGTGACTATCCCAGTTACAGTATGACTGAACTTTCCCTGAAGCAGCATCTCTGAAGTGACATTTTATGGAAGGAGATTTCTGCCTTGCGAGTAGAATAGTTTGACAGCCATCAACTTTTAATTTAAAGTAGGTTACAAAATGAATTATTCAAAGTCCACATGTGTAGCGCTCTGTTAGAAATCTTGAATGAAGTATCAGTTGTCTAATTACAAGCTTAGCATGAGAAAAGCCTTAGCGCAATGCAGATGCCCATCTTGGTCTGCGGAATTTATTAGAGTCAGATAAATATATGTTCATGTGATTTATCCAGTTTAGAAAATTATACATTTGAGCTTTCCTCGGTTACGTAGTGGGTAGCCGTCCTGCCTGATGTGATATTAGAAGCCACACAGATCGGGAAGGTCCTTGGTCTGTGCTGAATTAACAGATCTCAACTGCAGAGTGGCTGCTACAATATTATTGTCAGCTGTGGCTCATTGGTAGCACTGAGCATAAAATCTAGGCTGACTCTCCCAGTGCGGTACTGAGGGAGTGCTGCACTGTCAGAGGTGCCGTCTGTTGGATGAGACGTTAAACTGAGGCTCTGTCTGCCCCCTCAGGTGGACGTAAAAGATCCCATGGCACTATTTTGAAGAAGAACACGGGAGTTCTGGCCAATATTTGTCCCTCAACCAACATCACTAAAAACAGATTATCTGGTCATTATCACATTGCTGTTTGTGGGATCTTGCTGTGTGCTAATTGGCTGCCACGTTTCCTACATTACAACAGTGACTACACTTCAAAAAAAAAAAGAAGTATTTCATTGGCTGTAAAGCACTTTGGGATGTCCTGAGGTCATGAAAGGCGCTTTATAAATCTTTCTTTAGGGAGTGGAGAATCAGTCAGATTCCCACTCCTCATGACTATCCAGTCACTCCAGCTGGGAAGGGTATTTTGCATGAGGACTGGTTCAGGCTGGGCTTCGACGCTGTCAATGTTAAATTAGTCTTCCAACATTCTGTTCAGGCTCACGCATGAAGAATGGTCACTTGGGTGTGGTGGCGGAGAGCAATGGGGACTTTTCCGTAGCCCCTGGCCAAGTGCTTCAGGAGGAGAATGTTGGAAGCAGGGTGGGAGGGAAAAGAAAATGGGAGCAATTCTTTTTGCTCCCCTTGTTGGATGGTATCTGCTTTTCCCTCCCTTGGTGATGGCGCACTGCATCTTGAGGACTGGGTGCATGTTGCCAACTCAATCGAGCTGAAGTAACGGCAGTCTGGGGGACTTGAACTCGATGCTTCCAATCAGCAGGCAAACATCCAACTATTTGGGGCTCCCCCACTAGGCTAACCCGTCCTGTTCCCAGGTTTCTGGGAAGAGCTTCTGGCGGCACTTCCCTTTTTAAATGAATCCGTCTCGTCCAACTGCCTTCCTGACGCTGGGATTTTGGGATGTGCTGCCAAGCATTTACTGTTGACTGCTCTCCTTGTGTTTTCCAGAGCTCCACCCAAGAGAGAAGCCAGCCCATGGCCCCTAGCCCACCCGAAGGAGAGGGTCAGGAAATCACTGCGATGCTTTGGTCTTAACAGATGCAAAGATTCAGTAAGTTAAATCTGTGGAAGGACGGAGGGTTTTGTGAAGAAACCTTTGAGTTGAACCTTTTGATAACACTATTTACGATAGAAATTCTGGCTGCTAATTCTTTTCTTAATAAAACCCAGGATTCAAAGAGGTGCAACTCCAGAATATAGACATTGCCCAAATCATTCTCGTCCAATACATTTATGCCACTGGAAGATGTGATGATTTAACCGCCAATTGTTGGCCACTTTCCCCAGTGCCGCAGTTGTTAAAGGTGATGTGTGGCTGAACCTGATAACCAGAAAGTCCCTGGGTTGCAGGTCATTGTCAGTTAGGCAGCACTCGGGAGCGCTGCAAATTGGCCTCAGCTGTCCCTAGGCTAGGGAGGGGAACGAGCAAAGCTATATAGAATCATACAGCACAGGAGGAGGCCATTCGGCCCATCGTGTCCGTGCCGGAACTCAAAGAGCTACTGAAAGTCCCACTCCCCAGCTCTTTCCCCATAGTCCACCCCCTCTCCCTCGACTCCCATTCCCCATCTCTCATCTGATCCTCGTCTCCCTCTCTCCCTGACCCCCATTTTCCCACTTCTCTGACCCCCATTCCCCATCTCTCCTCCGATCCCCATTTCCCAGTCTCCCTCTCTCCTCTGATCCCCATTTCCCAGTCTCCCTCTCTCTCTCCTCCGATCCCCATTTCCCAGTCTCCCTCTCTCTCTCCTCCGATCCCCATTTCCCAGTCTCCCTCTCTCTCTCCTCCGATCCCCATTTCCCAGTCTCCCTCTCTCTCTCCTCCGATCCCCATTCCCCAGTCTCCCTCTCTCTCTCCTCTGACCCCCAGTCTCCCTCTCTCCCCGACCCCCGTTCCCCATCTCTCCTCTGACCCCCAGTCTCCCTCTCTCCTCGACCCCCGTTCCCCATCTCTCCTCTGACCCCCAGTCTCCCTCTCTCCGACCCCCGTTCCCCATCTCTCCTCTGACCCCCAGTCTCCCTCTCTCCCCGACCCCCGTTCCCCATCTCTCCTCTGACCCCCAGTCTCCCTCTCTCCCCGACCCCCGTTCCCCATCTCTCCTCTGACCCCCAGTCTCCCTCTCTCCCCGACCCCCGTTCCCCATCTCTCCTCTGACCCCCAGTCTCCCTCTCTCCCCGACCCCTGTTCCCCATCTCTCCTCTGACCCCCAGTCTCCCTCTCTTCCCGACCCCCGTTCCCCATCTCTCCTCCGACCCCCATTCCCCAGTCTTCCTCTCTAGTTACAGCAAGAAAAAGCAAATTCCAAAATAATTTCCCTGCCTTGGGATCTTTTGGGCAGAATTATTTCTTCCCCTTGCAAGTTGATGCCTTGCCCATTAGGAAAGTCAAAACACAATAAAGGTTTAAAACCGTCCAGCATCATTTTAAGAAGGGATACATTTTCTTGGATTTTTTTTCCTGAAAATCCTGCACAGCTAAACAATTTGACAATAGGAGAAACTCAGTCAGTGGAACAGGTCTGGCAAGACGCGAAACTGACCGTTTGACTCTTTTGTGCCTGGATGTGAAGAGATTTACAGCACGGTGGTGTTTTGTGTGTGTCGCGTGCTGGTGAAGTGAGTGGCAGTTCAGCAGTGACCCTCTGAAGTGCCTCCCAGGCAAACTGTGTGCAACATGGAGTGCGGGGGTCAACTTGTGGTTTGAGATAAGGGAGTTTGGGGTGGGGTAGTCCTGTGTTATGTCTGGTCGATGCCGCATACAGCCTGGGTGTGCTTGATGTTGGGATTGGATACAAAGTTGGAAAATGTTTAGCAAAATTCCTCAATCGAGCACACTCAGATCCTGAGTGGATTCAGTTTGGAGATCAAGGAAAAGGCGGTTAACTGTTGTGGACCTTCCTTATTTGTTCACCTGTGGATTAAGAATGTTTCTTTGGCAATATTTCTCTTTTTTTAATGGTTTTCTTTTCCTGCCCTTCAGAAATTCAGCCTCCCATTAAATTTGGCTTCCAAAGAATCAAAGGCAACTTGCTGTGATTTGCTGACCCCGACCATAACTGGTAGCCTGGATGGATCTCCACTGGCTGGAACAAATGTTCTTTTGACCCCGGTGTCTCAGAGGAGTGACCCACTGGGTAATGGTACGTGCAAATTAAAACAGATATTGCCTATACTTGAACCTAACTATTACTTTCTGTCTGAGCATGGGCCATGTTTGTATGCAGTTTGGCATCATTTAGTGCAGTTGTACCAGGGGCAGGGGGAGTAAGGAGAAATGTCAGAGACTTTCATACGTTTAAGGTGTCAGCTGTGGTGTAGCACTCTCGCCCCTGAGTCAGGCAGCTATGGGTTCAAGTCCCACTCCAGAGACTTGAACATCAAATTTAGGCTAACACTCCAGTGCAATACTGAGGGAGTGCTGCACTGTCGGAGGTGTCGCCTTTCAGATGAGATGTTAAACCAAAGCCCTGTCTGCCCCCTCAGGTGGATGTAAAAGATCCTACAGCACTATTTCAAAGAAGAGCAGGGTGTCCTGGCCAATATTTATCCTTCAACCGACCACTAAAAACAGATTATCTGGTCATTATCACATTGCTGTTTGTGGGAGCTTGCTGTGTGCAAATTGGCTACGGTGTTTCCTACATTACAACAGTGACCATACTTCAAAAGCACTTTATTGGCTGTAAAGCACTTTGGGAAATCTTGAGTTCATGAAAGGCGCTTTATAAATGCAGGTCTTTCTTTTCTTTAAAGTATTCTGTCAATCAACTGCTCTCCATCAGCATTGCTTACGAGCTGAGAAAAGGGTTGGTCTGTTGTGCCTGACAGGGACAGGTGTGGGGTGAGCTGGGTCTGGATGGAGGGTAGGTGCTGGGTTGAGGTTTGGGCTGGGTGTTGGGGAGGTGAGTTAATTTAATAAAGAAAATTAAATAAAAAGAAAATTAGGCTTGGGAGAAGGACCACAAGTAGGCCTGGGATTGGGGTGGGTCATGGGCTCCATTAAATCAAGCCTGAGATTTGAAGTGCTTTGTAACCATTCCTTCTAATCATTAATGGGCTTGGAAATGGCCAGAGACCCAATCCCTATAGTACCCTGCTTGTCATTTCTTTCCATATAGATGCTACTTCCTTTACAACTATCCATTGCATCCTTAGTTATCCAGTTCAAAAGCTACCCTTCTATTCATTGCATTTCTCCTTTGTAAAGTAATTTCCCATGCGGTACTCTAGCAAAGATTTTGCTAAAGTCTAGCTATATTAAATCTGCCGAATTCTACTTGTCAACTAACAGTTCTTTCCTCAGGGAACTCTAGTAGATTTGTTGAGCACGATCTATCACCTGTAAATGTGACTACTTTTTTATTATCTATTTCTGTTGATGCTTTACTGTTCTTTCTTTCAGAATACTTTCTATTATTTTCCCAACTATCGATATTAGGCTCAGAGGTCTGTAGACCATGGCTTGTCTTTACGTCCACTTTTAGAATCTGGCAGCATTTTTGCTTCTCTCGAGACTGCCTACTTACACCTTTAATGTCGCCCGTCTCCGTCCCCGCCTCAGCTCATTTGCTGCTGAAACCCTCATCCATGCCTTTGTTACCTCCAGACTGAACTATTCCAATGCTCTACTGGCCGGCCTCCCATCTTCCACCCTCCATGAACTTGAGCTCATCCAAAACTCTGCTGCCTGTATCCAAACTCACACCAAGTCCAGTTCTCCCATCACCCCCTGTGTTCGCTGACCTACATTGGCTCCCGGTCCGGAAACGCCTCGATTTTAAAATTCTCATCCTTGTTTTCAAATCCTTCCATGACCTCAGCCCTCCCTATCTCCGTAACCTCCTTCGGCCCTACAACCCTCCAAAATCCCTGCGTTCTTCCACTTCTGGCCTCTTGCGTGTCCCCTATTTTCATCGCTACACCATTGGCGGCCAAACCTTCAGCTGCCTAGGCCCTGAGCTCTGGAATTCCCTCCCTAAACCTCTCCACCTCTCTACTTCTCTATCCTCTAATACGCTCCTTAAAACATATCTCTTTGACCAATCTTTTGATCGCCTGTCCTAGTATCTCCTTATGTGGCTCAGTGTCACGTTTTGTTTGATGACGCTCCTGTGAAGCACCTTGGGACCTTTTACGATATTAAAGGCGCTATATAAATACAGGTTGTTGTAGTTATGTGAGGAATCATGATGGAAAGCCAATTCATTAATTAGAAACTAATAATTTTTCAAGATAAAGTGACTTCCTTTGCAACAAGTTAGCGTTTTGTGCCTATTGAGTCACATTGACTGTCTTGTGTTTCATTTGCTCCAGGGCTGTTCAATATGAATGACATGGAAGACTATGCTTCTCATCATCTGTCACCGCACATGGATTTCAATACCTTATCTGACGCTGAACTAAGCAAGATTGAAGGATCTCCTCTGCAGGACAGTTCTGGTCTAATAATAAGCCCATCAGATCCTGCATTTGAGACCAAGAAGCCTCATCAAATACTATGCAAGTTCCTAAGTCCACGTGTTGCTGACACACCAACCCGTAGTTTATGGTCAGAGATGGTTGAATGGGATCAACCATGGAGAGGCCACAATGAGATTTTGAAATTGGACCTTGATTCCCATATTGGAGAAGATGTCTCAACACCATGTTTTCTTCAGGTACCTCTCTACAGTTCAGTTCCAAATTGTAAGATGTTTCGGCGATCATTAAGCTTGCCCGAGGTCATTTCGGAAAGCAAAGGCAAAGAATTTGCAGAGGGAGATGTAGAGGCAGAGTTTACGGAGTTCCCTGATGTTCACCTAAAGACTTTAGATGCCAGCAATGATGCTTCATCCATGGCAGTAAATGAGAACTCACTAAATTTCAATAGAGAACACAAAAAACAATCTGTGCCATATGTAGAAGCTTGTTGCAACTCTATAGACGTGGAAGGTTGTTCAAATAGTATGAACGGAAACTCTAAAATTGCTCAGGGGTTGCCCATACCTGTCGTCGTTCTTACAGAGGAAGACCATGTGGAAAACCGTGCCTCTAATTCTTTGTACGATATGGAAGATAAATTCAGGTCTGCAGAGAAGTGCAAACAAGGGTCCCATGACCCCTTGCGTGATACCAGAGAGAAGTCCTCTTCACAGCCAAGCAAAATGGAAATGGCCCGCTCATCTGTGGCAGAATACATCCGTAAACTTAACAAGCTCTCTGCGAAAAGGCGAAGTTTGAAACGCAATTTCTTAAAGGTCCCAACGAGCTCCAAGCAAACTTCACACCAATCCTCAGTGTTGAAGTTTGCCCAGCATGCAAGTACACTGTTTGGGAAAAAGCCAGAGGGACACAAGCATCAGGGAGCAAGGCAGCTCATGAGAAGGTCGATAAGTCTTGAGAGCGCCTTGTGTGTTTGTAAGGAGCTAGAAGTTGACAGTACCAGCAAGCAAGATATCAATTACTCCTGCTCACCTGAAACAAATAATCCGGAGTGTTCAGGTGTCTCTAACCAACACCTCTTTAGCAGCAAAAAAGGTTTAACTCTGAGTTCACCTCAAGGAAAGGTGTCTAGGCTGAGCCCAGTGAGAAGACCTATCTTTGAGGATAGAAGAAAGCTAATGTCCCCAGATAAGCCTGGTTCTGGGATATGGCCTGGCAAACCCTGGGAAGGTGTAAGCCAGCTGACGATGGGCAATGACACACAAACATCTGGAAAGTCTGGACTCCTGCTCCAGAAAGGCATCTGTACCAAGGTCCAGCTTCCTTCAGATAATCTGGTGGTGCCTGAGGAAGCTTCTAATTCTGAAGACCAGGATTAAATCCAGCATTTTACTTGGAAATTATAATTTCCTTTCTCTAGTTTTAAAAAAAAAATGGCTTCCGGTCGTCTTTACTTTTTCTTCCCCACTGATTTTAATGTGAGTAGATTATCGTGATAGGGACAAAGATAGGAACTTCTTCTGTGTTTGCAGTACGATGGGAGATCCACGAAGGAACTAGGGAGTGAGCTCATCAAAGTTTGTTGTATGAAATTAATTCTTGAGAAGATTGTTTTTTTTTATTTCTTTGCCAGTTGAGATGGATCGGAAGGCACTGTGACTCATAATTTTTGTTACAAATTGTAGATGTCAGTCTTGTTTCCATCAAATTTCAATGTAGATTTTCCTGAACTGTTTATTTTATATATATTTCCTGGTTATTTTTTTTAGGTCCCTGTACTACCTGCCATACTTCAGACAAGGGCGCATTGTATAGCCAGTGACTAGGCTTCTGCAATGCCCCTCTATAGCCAAGTGCTAGAAGATTGGTGAGATTGGCACAGAGTGACTCCCGTGGCCTCTCCCTCATGGCTGGTGGAAAAGTCGTCTTCTGTTCAGTCCTTCTCGGTGGCAGAGCTGAGCATTATGGAGGAAATTACAGGAGCAACTCATGTCCTGGTGCGTGGTTCTGCAGTACCATTTTCTTAGATACTTTTGACAATGGGATGTTTGAATACTGGAGTTTAAGGGTTTTTCACTTGGAAATATCCAGCTTCAACACTCAAGTCTGCTTTAAGCCACAAGCATGCTTTATTTTCATAGAAAATACTTGCTTTACTCAACGGCAAATTTTTCTCAGTGCGTCAATCCAAATAAATTCTTGAAAATCAAATGGTTCCTCAATGATTTTAAGTTATCACATTCATGCTGCTTGAAAACAGATTTAGAATGGTCCTTGTTTAAATATTACGGTTAACTGATGTCGATAACCTCGGTCTTTAACTCAACAAGCAGAGTTCTAGATCCCAGGTTTATAATTGTAATTTTTAGAGACGGTCAGGTTGGGGGAAAAGTGTTTGCAAAGTTTCTCCGTCTTTAGAAAATCAATTGCCACAATATCTTGCCTTTTAAGAGAGGTGGTCTATTTTTGTGTCTCTGCTTCCCTGGTGATAGAAGTGGCCCACAATGTATTCTTGATCTTGATGTGGGCACTCGGTTCAAATGGGGCTGGGATCCAATTAAGAGCGACTTGAGTGCAGCCACTACCACCTGAGTATGCAGCAATCCCCAGTCATCAGGGATTCCTCCCAACTTGCTCTGATTTACGGCTCAGCCCCCAAGGCCAGTTTTCGCTGCAACTAATGCAGTTGCCATGGATACAACAATAACTTGCATTGATATAGCACCTTTAACGTTAAACATCGCAAGGCGCTTCAAAGGAGCGATTTATCAAACAAAATTTGACACCGAGCCACATCAGGAGATATTAGGACAGGTGACAATAAGCTTGGTCAAAGAGGTAGGTTTTAAGGAGTGTCATAAAGGTGGCAAGAGAGGCGGAGAGGTTTTAGGGAGGGAATTCCAGAGCTTAGGGCCTGCACGGCCGCCAATGATGGAGCGAAGGAAATCAGTGATGCGCAAGAGGCCAGAATTGGAGGAGCGCAGAGATCTGAGGGTTGTAGGGCTGGAGGAGGTTACAGAGACAGGGAGGGGGGCGAGGCCATGGAGGGATTTGAACACTAGGATGAGAATTTTAAATTCGAGGTGTTGCCAGACCGGGAGCCAGTGTAGGTCAGCAAGCACAGGGGTGATGGGTGAACGGGACTCGGTGCGAGTTAGAATACGGGCAGCAGGGTTTTGATACAAGCGAGCTGCTCCATGAAGAAGCTCAGAAAGGGACGGACGACCTGGAATGGGAGGTTTCCACGAGCACAATAATAGATTACAAAGATTAGGCTATGGAATATAAACTTTGCCCATGAAATTGTGCATTGCCAATATTGGTGTATGAATCCATTTGGAGGACATTCCTTTCTCTGTTATCTTAACAGGGGTGTCAACCCTTTTAAAATAAGTTACCATCTCTATTTTGAAAAAGCACACAGTGCAAATCCATATCCACACACTCATATGTAAATGTTCACAGCATGTAATTTTAAGGCCGTGGAAATTATTTTTGGTAATTTAAAGGGGGTGCAGGAACAGAGAGACCTGAGGGTGTATGTACACAAGTCTGTCAAAGTGACAGGACAAGTGAAGGTTGTTGAAAAAGCATAGTGGATGCTTGGCTTTATAAATAGAAGCATAGAGTACAAATGCAAGCAAGTTATGCTGAACCTTTATAAAACACTAGTTGGGCCCCAGCTTGATGGCCGGCGCGGACACGATGGGCCGAAGGGCTTCTATCCGTGCTGTATAACTCTATGACTCTCTATTGTGGCCAGTTTTGGGCACCACACTTTAAGAAAGATGTCAAGGCCTCAAAGAGGGTGCAGAGGAGATTTACTAGAATGGTACCCGGGATGAAAGACTTCAGTTACGTGGAGAAACTGGGGTTGTTCTCCTTAGAGCAGAGAAGGTTAAGGGCAGATTTGATAGAGGTGTTCAAAATTATTAAGAGTTTTGACAGAGTAAATAAGGAGAAACTGTTTCCAGTGGCAGATGGGTCAGTAACCAGAGGACGCAGATTTAAGATAATTGGCAAAAGAACCAGAGGTGACATGAGGAAAAATTTTTGAACACATCGAGTTATGATCTGGAATGCACTGCCTGAAAGGGAGGTAAAAGCAGACTCAATAATAATTTTCAAAAGGGAATTGGATAAATACTTGAAGGGGAAACAATTGCAGGGCTACGGGGAAAGTGTAGGGGAGTGGGACTAATTGGATAGCTCTTTCAAAGAGCCAGCACAGGCACGATGGGCCGAATGGCCTCCTCCTGTGCTGTATCATTCTATGATTCTATCTTGACTTCAATGAGTGAGTCTGTGCAATACTTTGTGCAGAACGTGTCCCCTTAGGATTTTGCTCTCTTGCTGTTAATCTCACATTCAGCTCATCTTTTCAAGAAATCCTAACCAATCTTATTTTAAACACAAGAGTGCTTCCAGATTAATGTTTGTACTTTAGTGTTCTTTGATGTTAGCTTTATATGTGGAAATATTTGCGTAAATTGTTGGCGCAGTTAAAAAGGTGTTGAGGTGGAAAACACATCTGTGGTCGCCATTGGGATGGGTCCAGTTTTACCTCCAGTTAAAACTATCGGAAACCCACATTTCCAGGAGGCTGGCTGTTCACCATAGTGGGGTCACCAACCCTCCAGGATTGGCCTGGAGTCTGCAGGAATTGAAGATTAATCTCCAGGACACTGCTGCCAGCAAGTCTGGGGCGGGATTATAGGGAACTTGGAGAGGCCCCATCTGCTCTCTCAGACAGACGTAAAAAGTCCCATGGCACTATTCAAAGAAGAACAGGGGAGTTCTCCATGGGAAAACTGATCCAACCGGCTAACTAAAGAAGTTGAGGATAGTAATAAACTAAAAGAAGAGGCTAATAATATTGCCAAGAAGAGTAGTAAGCCTGAGGATTGGGAGAGTTTTAGAAACCAGCAAAGGGTGACCAAGAAATTGATAAAGAGGGAGAACATTGAATATGAGAGGAAACTAGCAAGAAATATCAAAACAGATTGTAAGAGCTTCTACAAGTATGTAAAAAGGAAGAGATTAGCGAAAGTAAACGTGGGTCCCTTAGAGGCAGAGAAGGCAGAAATTATAATGGGGAATAAGGAAATGGCAGAGATGTTAAACAAATATTTTATATCTGTCTTCAGAGTAGAAGACACAAAAAAATACCGGAAAAAATGGGGAACCAAGGGTCTAATGAGAGTGAGGAATTTAAAGTAGTTAATATTAGTAAAGAAAAAGTACTGGAGAAATTAATGGAACTAAAAGCCGATGGCCTTCGTCCTAGGGTTTTAAAAGAGGTGGCTGCAGAGAGAGTGGATGCATTGGTTTTGATCTTCCAGAATTCCCTAGACTTTGCATCTGGGAATAATTGTGTGACTGGATGGCCCCAGAGAAGTCAATGCTATTAGCACATTACCCATTCTGGTGAGATTTGTACCAGTATTTAACCATTTAGAACCGACTTACATCGGTACGTGAAGATTGACAGCAAGCTCTCTGCTCCTGAGAGCTGCGGGAGTTCCTAAATCTCAATCTAATCCCTGTGGGTGCAAATGTAACACAAACTGACACGATACTGTTTCATTGAGAGGCCACAAGAGTGACTGGAAATCAAAATGTCACATTGCTGTGGGAGGGTTCTCTTTTGAGATTAAGTTTAGAGCACAATGTTAGGGTAGTATTGAAGGAGCTTTAGTCTGCGTCTGCCCTGTGTTATGCCTGACCTGGACGTGCTTAATGCTGATACTGCCAGAAAACAGAAAATTAGCACCATTATTTGCTTGCACCGAGTTTGGAGCTATGGGCTTGTATGTCCCAGGAGAATTCAATCAATAGTACCTCAAAGTCATTCACACAGCATTCGTGCAGCAGGCAGACCGAAAAAGTTCAGGTCCCAGAGGTGAAATGATGATGTGCTAGTATAGTGCAGGGTAAATTTCTCTCCACTCTGTTCCAATACTGTGCCTTAATTCCCGTCTCTTCTGTGCGAAGGGCCCCCTCCTCCAAATACTGATGCATTCACTTCGACTCCCTGCCCTCACTCCTAAAATCTAGAGTCAGTTCCCCTGAAGCAAAACAACAACAACTTGCATTTATACAGCACCTTTAACGTAGTAAAACATCTCAAGGCGTTTCATAGGAGCGATTATCAAACAAAATTTGACACCGAGCCACATAAGATATTAGGATAGATGACCAAAAGCTTGGTCAAAGAGGTAACATAAGAACATAAGAAATAGGACCAGGAGTAGGCCATATGGCCCCTCGAGCCTGCTCCGCCATTCAATCAGAGCATGGCTGATCTTCAACCTCAACTCCACTTTCCAGCCCGATCCCCATATCCCTTGATTCCCCCAGAGTCCAAAAATCTGTATCTCAGCCTTGAATATATTCAACAACTCAGCATCCACAGCCCTCTGGGTAGAGAATTCCAAAGATTTACAAACCTCTGAGTGAAGAAATTCCTCCTCATCCCAGTCTTAAAAGGCTGACCACTTATCCTGAGACTATGCCCTCTGGTTGAGGACTCTCCAGCCAGGGGAAACAACCTCTCAGCAACTACCCTGTCAAGCCCCCTCAGAATCTTATATGTTTCGATTAGATCACCTCTCATTCTTCTAAACTCCAGAGAGTATAGGCCCATTCTACTCAACCTCTCCTTATAGGACAACCTTCTATTAGTCTAGTGAACCTTCGTTGCACTGCCTTCCTTAGATAAGGAGGCCAAAACTGTACACAGTACTCCAGGTGAGATCTCACCAAAGCCCTGTACAATTGTAGTAAGACTTCCTTACTCTTGTACTCCAACCCCCTTGCAATAACGGCCAACATGCCATTTGCCTTCCTAATTGCTTGCTGTACCTGTATGCTAACTTTTTGCGTTTCTTGTAGGAGGACACCCAAATTTCTCCTGAACACCAACATTTAATAGTTTCTCATCATTTTAAAAAATATTCTGTTTTTCTATTCCTCCTACCAAAGTGAATAACCTCACAAAATACTCCATCTGCCACCTTCTTGCCCACTCACCTAACCTATCTATACCCTTTGCAGACTCTTTGTGTCCTCTTCACACCTTACTTTCCCACCTCGCTTTATATCATCAGCAAACTTGGATACATTACACTCGGTCCCAAGATCTAAGTCATTAATATAGAATGTAAATAGCTGAGGCCCAAGCTCCAGTCCTTGCGGCACCCCACTAGTTACAGCCTGCCAACCTGAAAATGACCCGTTTACTCCTACACTCTGTTTTCTGTCTGTTAACCAGTCCTCTATCCATGCTAATAAATTATCCCCAACCCCATGAGCCCTTATCTTGCGTAACCACGTTTTATGTGGCACCTTATCGAATGCCTTTTGCAAATCCAAATATACAACATCCACTGGTTCCACTTTATCTACCCTGCTAGTTACATCCTCAAAAAACTCTAATAAATTTGTCAAACACGATTTCCCTTTTATAACACCATGTTGACTCTGCCTAATCATATTATGATTTTCTAAGTGCCCTGTTACCACTTCCTTAATAATGGACTCCAGCACTTTCCTGACGACTGATGTCAGGCTAACTGGCCTGTAGTTCCCTGTTTTCTCTCTCCCTCCTTTCTTGATAGATACAGTTGCTACCTTCCAATCCACTGAGACCGTTCTAGAATCTAGGGAATTTTGGAAGATCATAACCAATGCATCCACTATCTCTGCAGCCACCTCTTTTAGAACCCTAGGATGTAGGCCATCAGGTCCAGGGGATTTATTGGCTTTTAGTCCCATTAGTTTCTCCAGTACTTTTTCTCTACTGATATTAATTACTTTAAGTTCCTCACTCTCATTAGACCCTTGGTTCCCCACTATTTCTGGTATGTTTTTTGAGTCTTCGACTGTGAAGATAGATACAAAATATTTGTTTAACGCATCTACTATTTCCTTATTCCCCATTATAATTTCTCCTGTCTCAGCTTCTAAGGGACCAACATTTACTTTTGCTACTCTCTTCCGTTTTACATAAGTGTAGAAGCTCTTACAATTCATTTTTATATTTCTTGCTAGTTTACTTTCATATTCTATTTTCTCCCTTTTTATCAATTTTTTGGTCATCTATTGCTGGTTTCTAAAACTCTCCCAATCCTCAGGCTTACTACTCTTCTTCACAACATTATGGGCCTCTTCTTTAAATCTAATACTATCCTTAACTCCTTTAGTTAACCACGAATGAATCACTTTTCCCGTGGAGTTTTTATTTCTCAATGGAATGTATATTCATTGAGAATGTTAAAATATTTCTTTAAATGCTTGCCATTGCTAATTAACCCTGTCTCATTACACAATACAAGATCTAAAATAGCCTGTTCCATGGTTGGTTCCATGACGTATTGTTCTAGGAAACTGTCTCGAATGCATTCCATGAACTTGTCTTCCAAACTACCTTTGCCAATTTGATTTGCCCAATCTATATGAAGATTAAAGTCCCCCATGATTATTGCATTACCTTTGTTACAAGCTCCTATTATTTCTTGATTAATACTCTGTCCAACGGTATAGCTACTGTTAGGGGGCCTACAAACTACTCCCACCAGTGTTTTCTGCCCCTTGTTATTTCTTATCTCCACCAATACTGATTCTACATCCTGATCTTCTGAGCCAAGATCCTTTCTCGCTACTGTCCTTATGTCATCCCTTATCATCAGGGCTACACCCCCTCCTTTTCTGCCTGTCTTTTCGGAACATCAAATACCCTGGAATATTTAGTTCCCAACCTTGGTCACTTTGCAACCATGTCTCTGTAATTAGATCAAACCCATTTATCTATATTTGTGCAACTAATTCGTCTATCTTATTACGAATGCTCAGTGCATTCAGATAAAGAGCCTTTAATGTTAACTTTTTACCATTTTTCATTTTTCAAGGTAGGTTTTAAGGAGCGCCTTAAAGGAGGAGAGAGAGATTTAGGGAGGTAATTCCAGAGCTTAGGGCCTAGACGGCCGAAGGCACGACCACCAATGATGGTGCGAAGGAAACCGGGGATGCACAAGAAAACTGTGCTATCATTGCAGAAAATGTATCTTAAAGTAGCAACATAAATAATCTACTGGTAAATCAAGAAATATGGAGAAAATGTAGAACTGTGTGTGGCACTGTGCTCATTTAGCATGCCATGCCTGGACTTAGATGGACAGAACTACGATGAATTTGCAGATACTCTGGAATCGCCCATGTGGACACCCTAGGGTCTATGGTCCACCTTTGGAAGATCAGCAATCTGCTGCATGGGTATCCAAACTTTTTACTTTCTAGGCTTCATAAGTGTGTACAATGGGGCCTTGGGGGCTCCATTCAGTTTAAATTCCTCTTCATTTTCATATGCTTCAAATTGCTGATGCTAACAGATCTTGGTGGTCTGATTGGGATTCATCCACGTATGTGATAAAAACGGCACTAAAAGCAGCCCTTTCCAAATCTCCAGATCGACAATATTCAAACGGGTCAAAGCAGCAAATAAGTAATAAAAGCACCAGTAGGGTTGAGTTGGCTGGGTGTTGAGGGTCAAAGTGCGAGGGGTCACTATGGTCATGGGTTGGACACCCCGCTCTACTGCATCCATTTCCCATGCATTGTTTCTTATGGCCACTCTCAGTAAGATTGTTCGTTTTGAGACTGCTTTTGTTTGAAGTTTGTACTAGGAAGTGAATTGAAACTCCCCAAAACCCACTTCATATAGGACCTTTCCAGCCACTGAAGTGAGGAGACTTTCATTCCATCAGTCTGTGCTGCGTTCGAATCTTATTCTGGCAGCATTAAAAAAATATATTGCTTCTACAGAACATGTGTTGTGAAGTGGCTGTCAGTGAAGTTGAAACCTGCCAAAGGATTTATAAAGGCATGCAGTGTTTATGCAATTAGTTAACCCTTACCTAATATCAATGTGAGACTGAGCCAAGACCTGGACCATGTGGTAATCTTATGGTTTAGTTGTCAGTGCTCTTGCCTCTGAGTCAGAAGATTGTGGGTTCAAACTCCACTCCAGTGACCTGCACACAACACTTAGGTTCACACTTCAGTGGAAAAGTGAGGGAGCACTACATTGTCGGAGACTCATCATACGTTAAACTGAGGCTGTTCTGGAGATTCAGGTGGATGCTAATGATCACCTAGTACTGTACAGACAGGAGCAGGGACTTCTCTTGGTGTCCTGACCAAACTCAACAACCTCGGATTAACATCTCATCCGAAAGACAGCACCTCTGATAGTGTAGCATTCTCTCAGTACCGCACTGGAAGTCTCAGCCTGGATTATGTGCTCAAGTCCCTGGAGTGGAACTTTAACCCTTAACCTTCTGACCTCAGAGGCAAGAGTGCTACCAACTGAGCCACAACTAACACCCAGTATTGGCCTATTATTCAGGATCAGAGAGTTTTACTGGTAAACATGTGGATCTTTCATGGCATTGTTCACCATTTGCAACGGGGATATGCTGTTCTGAAGGACCAAGACCATTATACCAAGTAAAGGGCAATGTATTATTCTGCCACTAAGTTGTTTATCTGTGTGTAACTGATGTGCCTCTAAGGCCACAAGGTACAACTACTATAGGTAGGTTAATCCTGAGGTCAAATAGAGGCTGAATATTGTTGGGCATCTCTGAGGTCAATTGGAGGCAAAACAGTGTTGAGCAAGATTCTCTATAAATTGGATGTTGCTTGTGATTGGTTGGCTTCTCCCCAAAATCTGAGGAAATCCGCAGGAAATGACTGGCTTGCTTTGGGTTATTTTTAAGCATCTTAAGTGTGAGGGACGTGTGCAAGATGCAAGACTGCTTTCATATATATATATAATCTGATCCTTTTATATAATTTGGATAGTTTACTCAAAGCTGATATGCTGCGGGGTTGTTGTAACCTAAACCACTCCCCAGGAACGGGATTGGGTTGGGGTCAGACATCTGTTTTACAACCCACCCAATGACTTCAATGGATTCGTCGGGTGGTTCAAATGACCGCCACTTTGTTTTATTGATACGTTCCTAATTTCATAAATATATAATAATCAGAAACTTTGAATGACTGTCCGTTTGAGAAAAGCTACTTTTAGTTGAATGTTTTGATATAGTTTTTACAAATATCAGCTGTGGCTCAGTGGGGAGCATTCTTCCCCTTAAATCAGAAGGTTGTGGGTTCAGAGCCCCACAGCAGAGACTTGTGCCTGTAATCTAGGCTGATACTCCAATTGCAATACTGAGAGAGTGCTACACTGTTGGAGGTGCCGTCCTTTTGGATGAAACGTTGAACCGAGGCCCTGTCTGCCCTCTCAGGTGGATGTAAAAGATCCCATGGCACTATTCGAAGAAGAGCAGGGGAGTTCTCCCCGGTGTCCTGGCCAATATTTATCCCTCAACCAACATCACTAAAACAGATTATCTCATTGCTGTTTGTGGGAGCTTGCTGTGTGCAAATTGGCTGCTGCATTTCCCTATATTACAACAGTGGCTACACTTCATTGGCTGTAAAGTGGTTTGGGACGTCCTGAGGTTGTGAAAGGTACTACATAAATGCAAGTCTTTCTTTTCTTTAAAAGGAGCCTGTCACCAGTTCAGTATTGAGTGCTTTTCTCCTGTAGTGTTTGCTTTGGAGGGCACAGTTCTTGCTTTGTCAACTTATGGATTTTGCTTCATTCCTTCGTGTTTCTTTTAACTACCACATTGCGGGTTTGTAAACAATGCTGGCTCCCCTCTAATCCAACCGCAGACTGTTGGGCCCCGTGCAATACACAGGCAGGCTGTGTACACACCACCCGTCACAATTATAATGCCATGCTCCCTCTTCACCTTTAAATAATAGCAGCCTTTATTCAACCAAGGGATCTCGAGAGCTGATCCAATGACCCACGGACACCCTCTAAAGGTCCAGTAGATCTTTTGGAGGAGATGTTAAACCGAGGCCCTGTCCCCGGTTCTCCCCAGTGTCCTGGCCAATATTGATCCCTCGACAAACATCATTACAAAACACAGATTATCTGGTCATTATCACATTGCTGATTGTGGGATCTTGCTGTGTACAAATTGACTGCCATTTCCTACATTACAACAGTGACTATACTTCAAAAGTACTTTATAGGCTGTAAAGTGCTTTGGGAGGCCCTGAGCTTGTAAAAGGCGCTATATAAATGAAAGTTCTCTTTCTTCTTTCATTTTTCCATTTTCACATCATTGCAATATAATTCCAAGTGGAGGGAAATCTCCTCGGGGAGGCTCGTCACACGATGAGGTTTAAAGAATACTCAGATAATCCTTGGCACCAGCTGAGCTCTTTTAACGTTTACAGAAGACTGACTCGTCAGATATTTTAAAAATTTACCAGCTGGACAGAGGAGTTCTGGGCATGCTGGCAGAATGCAATTCGCAGCCACAGTATAACTGGGGTCTTTCCTGCCCTCCGCTGTGACCATATAACTGTTCATATAAAGCTCCTGATTATTACATGCTGTCTCAAGCCCTGCTGAATGCTCTGATATTGGTCAGTAATGAAGCTCAAAACTCGATAAAATGAACTCCCAACCTGGAATTAGCTCTTTGTTCCCATTGGAATTCTGTCAGAGTTACCTGTAAGGAATGGGGTTCGAACCAGGCGCATGTCTCAAGAGTGAGAGAGTAACACACCATGTGGACTTGCATTGGATGTGTACCCATACCCTGTAATGCTGTGCGGTGAAATATAACAAGCCAAATCTTCAGGGTTACCTATTGCCCCTTGCTTTTCATAATCTCATTCTCCAACTCCTTGTTCCTTTCTGCCGCCAGTTGCCTTCAGCTCAGGAGATGAACAGAGATCAAGGCCTGTATCAGACTCAATTCTCTTCCCTCCTCCTCCCTCCTCCAAAAATGCACCTGTTTTTTGTATAGATGAGATTGTGACTTTGCCATGATGGCATTACTTACTTGTGTCATAACAACAACAACCTGCATTTATATAGCGCCTTTAACGTAGTGAAAGCGCTATATAAATGCTGATAATCGCTTCACAGGAGCGATTATCAGACAAAACAAAATTGACACTGAGAGCCAAAGAAGGAGACATTAGGACAGATGAACAAAAGCTTGGTCAAAGAGGTAGGTTTTAAGGACCGTCTTAAGGAGGAGAGAGAGGTAGAGAGGTGAAGAGGTTTAGGGAGGGAATTCCAGAGTTTAGGGCCTAGGCAGCGAAGGCGTGGCAGTCAATGGCGGAGCGATTAAAATCGCGGATGCGCAAGAGGCCAGAATTGGAGGAGCGCAGAGATCTCGGAGGGTTGTTGGGGCTGGAGGAGGTTACAGAGATAGGGAGGGGCGAGGCCATGGAGGGATTTGAACACGAGGATGATAAGAATAATAAAAGAGGAGAGTAGGCTTTTTGGCTCACGGAAGCTCCCACCCCTTCCCTCTGTATTCTAATTCCTCCAGATTAACATAGGAACTGCAGTGGGCCATTTAGGCTTAGTGCCTGCTCCACCATTTTGTTATCCATTAACACTTACTTCCCGTGAAAGTATCTACCTCATTTTTAGATACCTCGATTGATTCTGAATCTATGGCCTTCTGGGTCAGTGCATTTCACATTCTGACAACATTTTTTGGGAAGACTTTTTTTATCTTTTAATGGTTTAGCTCGAATTTTAATATTGTTCAAAATTTGAAGCATCGAACGGTTTCGAGTGATCCCTAAAGTTGCATCTTTGCTACCCAGCCTAGGGTCGCCAACTCTAGTTTGATGTATTCCTGGAGGTTTTATCACATGGCCTCCCATCTCCAACCACCTCGCCCAGTCAAACAGCCTCTTCCCACATCGCCAATGTTTTTATAACTAATAAATGATGGTGTTCAAAGAAAATCAAAAAACCCACAATTTTTTATCACTGACTCCATGATGTTTCTCCTGGGTTGCTCGCAGCAGTGTCCTGGAGAGCAATCTTTAATTCCTGGAGACTCCAGGACAGTCCTGGAGAGTTGGCAACCCTAATCCAGCCTGACTGATTATTCCAGCCACCTCTCATCCTTTGTGTAAAGAAGTTCTGTCTGGTATCTCATCTAAAGTTTCTTTCCGCTGGATTTATATTTTTGAACCCTGGTTCTGTTATCCCACCTTGTTTTAAAGTAACAATCAGGATTTACTGTATGTAAGCCACTTAATATGATTTATATATTTCAGTAAGGTTGCCCTTAATCCTCGCCTCCCTGAGCTGTTTGAGTCTTATTTTCCTGCACTGCCTCTTCAGTTAAGGTGTTTAGGTGTTACCTCAGTTGCTGTCAACTGTGGCTTAGTTGGTGGCAGTCTTGACCCTAAATCATGACGGTTGTGGTTCATAGTCCCATATTCCTGAGACTTGAACACAAAATCCAGGCTGATGCTCCAGTGCAGTGCTGAGGGAGTGTTGCACTGTTGGATGCTGTTATCCTTCAGATGATAAGTTAAACTGAAGCTCCATTTTCATCTTTTAAATAATAGCAGCCTTTATTCAACCAAAAAGTGCCTCGGGACCCTCAAGAGCTGATCCAATTAACTGCGGACACTCTCTAAAGGTCCAGTTGTTCTTTCAGATGAGATGTTAAACCAAGATGTTATGTCTGCCCTCTCAGGTGGACATAAAAGATCCCGTGGAACTATTCAATGAAGAGCAGGGGAGTTCTCCCCGGTGTCCTGGCTAATATTTATCACTCAACCAACATCACAAAAACAGATTATTTGGTCATTATCACATTGCTGTTTGTGGGAGCTTTCTGTGCGCAAATTGGCTGCCATGTTTCCTACATTACAACAGTGACTACACTTCAAAAGTACTTAATTAGCTGTAAAGCACTTTGGGATGTCCTGAGACTGTGAAAGGCATGATAGAAATATATAAAAGTAAGTATTTTTTAAAGCTGCATCGCAGTGTCTTCTTTGCATTCTCAACCCTAAACTCCCCCATAATAGAACATTTCCAATTACGTACAACCCCCAAGCTCCACCTTATTGGGGTCACCAGAGGTCAATGGCAAGCTGAGCTATTTTAAGACAAATTGTGAGGAAGGAAGGGGATAGGTGATTGGAATACTCTAGATCAGCACAGTCAGGGACACTAGTCTTTGATTTGTAAGACTGGGGTTAAAATCCAAACCAGATCGAAGGGCTAAAAGTTTCTACTAGCTGCATTTATATAGCGCCTTTCACGACCTCAGGATGTCCCAAAGCGCTTTACAGTTAATGAAAAACTTTGAAGTGTAGTCATTGTTGTAATGCAGGAAACACGGCAGCCAATTTGTGCACAGCAAGATCCCACAAACAATTAGATAAATGGCCAGATAATCTGTTTTAGGTGTTGGTTGAGGGATAATTATTGGCCAGGACACTGTGGAGAACTCCCCTGCTCTTCTTCGAAATAGTGCCATGGGATCTTTTACCTGAGAGGGCAGGCGAGGCCTCAGTTTAACGTCTCATCCGAAAGTCGGCACCTCCAACAGTGCAGCACTCCCTCGGTATTGCACTGGAGTGTCAGCCTGGATCTTGTGCTCAGGTCTCTGGAGTGGAGCTTGAGCCCAAAACCTTCTGACTTAGTTGTGGGTCCCGCATGAAACGAGATCAGGATAGTCTCAATTCAGGTCTAACACAGCCTCACAGAACAAAACTGTCCGCAAACTGATGATAAATTGGTCAGCTCCCTCAGACAGAGAAATAATAACGGGTGATGTGGGAAGTGAAATATTCACGTGTGGATTTTGGGAAGTGTTGGAGTTCAAGATGCAATTTTGAGACTGGATTACTGTGACCCAGGAAAACCTGATAGCCACACATTAGCCAACAGTGACAACCCTCATCTTGACCACAAAACCCATCAGAAAATGCAAATTTAAAACAAAATAAAGACAATTGTCTGGCTCGGTGACTCTTGCATCTTGTTGAGAGAAAAAAAGGATTCAGGCTTCTATTTGCTACAATAAATTCATCAGGGATTTAGAAAATACAGAATAAGCAAAAGCTGTAATGAGTGACATTTCACTGACTCTGAATTTTCTATGGTGGTGTTAATGTGGCTGCCCTGTTTCAATCACTGCCAGTTTTCCGACACTTTCCATGGGACCTGTCACTTTTGGTACATTTCGAATACGAAGCTTTTTAGAAAAAAAGTAGGAAAAAAGTTAAAGGTTTTGTGGTATCACGTGAGTGGAATTAAAGCAAGTTCTCAATCTGTCTGAAGAGGGGGGTAAGGGGGCAGACAGTCAACCCTCCCGCCTCCCCTTCCTGGACTCTGGTGCTCTGTGTAACCCATAACCCAGTAACAGTGAGCACCTTCAAGAAAGGAAAATAACAAAATAGCAGAAAATGGGTTGGTTAACTGACCCATCTGACAGGATTGTATTAATTTATATTGGGAACTCTCTGTCTAATGTATAGTGACCCATACACTTAAGTGCATTTAAGATGCATTTAAGAGAAAGCTAGATGAACACATGAGGGAAAAAGCAATTGAAGGTTATGCATAGGGTGAGATGAAGAGGGATGGGAGGAGGCTCTTGTGGAGAATAAACACTGGCATAGGCCAGTTGGGCCGAATGGCCTCTTTCTGTGCTGTAAATTCTATGTAAGTTTTACTAAACACGATAGATAAGAGACCAGAACTACTAATTGTCACGTTTAAAAGCCCCAGCAGTAACCAATGTTCTTTGTTCTAGAAGTGTGAATTCAAGAGCACACTGGTCGAAAAAAAAATGCTACAATGCGTTTTAAAGATACCTAAAAATCGAGGAGTAAATTGTCACAGGTGGAAGTAACGGCAGTGAACTAACTCTTCGCTGTGACCTTTCTTTTCCCCCCACCTCCCTGGAAGTTAGTGATGAAACCGGACTCGGGGAGGGCGTTCGCCTTTAAGGATTGTTGCTGTGGAGCGGCGCCACACATGTCAGTAGCTCGGCTGCTCCACACACACAACACACAGCGGATCGGCGCAAGTCACTGGGCGACACCTCGGATTACAAGCGCACATCTGGAGCTGCATCCTGGACAACAGCAGGTGAGATAAGAACAAACTTTCTGTTTTCACTTCGGAAAGTAAACTTTACCGTCCTTTCCCCCTCCTATTATTACATATTTTAAATTTGATCTACATAACAATTTTGATTTTTAAAGATTAATGATGGCTGCAAATTAAAATATTTGAGCAATATGTTAATTAACTTTTCTAATCACAATTGCATTTGATTTATTAGAAATTTCACAGGTCGATAAATATTAAATCTTTCCATTCGTATATATTTTAAATATATATATATATGCCAACCTACGTATATAATTTTAAACATATATTTTCCGAATAAGATGTATTTAATGCTGGAATTCTCAAGGAGCTTTTTGATATTCTTAATCGTTGAATTCGTGCTTCCTGTACCTTCCTAATCAGCCACAAAACTCTTAAGAAAAGATCCCATCTATTGACTTCAATTTGCCTCAATTGTTCTTTGCCTGTGCTGCTTTACCAGGGCTCTGTCCAACAGCTGCCGCCGACTATTTAGGGATGATTTATGGGGAGTGGAAATGCATCCAGAATCTGAAATTCTTTGCACCTTCTTAACGTGCGATCTGGGCAAGTTTGTAAAACTTTGTACTGGGCAAAAAAAAAAGATTCCCCAGGTAGGGCGTGAAAGCGATCAAAGGAAAAGCAAGCCAGCGAGCTGGAGTGGTTAGCACACTCTCTTTCCCATTGCTTCTCAGTCTATCTGGCTCTGCCTCTCTCTTATTTCTCTCTCGTCTATCTGGCTTTCTTTCAGTTTAGCTCTTGTCTATTTGTTTCTCTGTCTCTCCTTTCTCTGATCCTATTCTGACCACCTGACTCTCTCTGACTGTCCCTTACCCCTGTTACACTTCTCTCTCTCTCTCTCTCTCTATTCTGTCCCATTTGCCTTTTCCAATTTTCCATGTCTTTCTCACTCATTCCAACCCTTGCCTGAGTCTCTCTGGCTGTTACACTCTCTCTCTCTTTTATTGTCTATTCCATTTGCTTTTCTCGTGTGCCTCTCTCACTCATTTCCAACCCCTGACTGTTAGTAAAACACATTCATGGATGAAGTAATCTTTGATGATCATTTAGGCAACATTAATGGAGGGTTAACCACAGACTTGAGTGTACCACAGATTATGTGACATGAGGTGAAGCTGCGTACTAAACCCCAGATAAACGATTGTTGCTGTGGCTGGATTGCATCTGTTTTAATTGAACCAGTGGACGGGGGGCACTGGGATCCCCAGAATCTGTACTGCAAGTGCCCTCTTAAGGAAGGCATCACCAAATATAATCTAATCGAGATCCAATCAAACTAAAAGAAGCTTAAGTGAACTTAATCAATATGTTGTTATTTTGATCAATTGTACAATTTGGGGGGGTTGTGAATTTTTCAGTAACATTTATTTTCTATTGCTGCATGTGATTTTCTTGACTTTAATATCAGCCGTACCAGTGATGGCTGAAGGAGGCCTTGTTTGTTGTGAGTCGGGAAGGGAGGCGCACAATGTTTCAAATCTTTACTTACCTTACATTATGTCTTGTGGAAACAGCATTAATTTGAGCGAAAAACAAACCAGCCAGTAAGTAATTAAAAGGGGGTAATATTCCACTGCTGCCCTTAACAATGTGAGGCCCACAAATGGCCTCCAGCTCAGAAGGTTGTGGATTTGAACTCCATTCCAGGACTTGAGCACATAATCTAGGCTGACGCATCAGCGCAGCGCTGAGGGAGTAGTGCATCGTCAGAGTCCCTTTGGCTGAGATGCTAAATTGAGTGCTTATCTGCTTGTCCGGGTGGGGGTTGAAAAGCTGTAGTGGGAAGACAGTGGGGTGGATATTCTGTAAGTATGAGATCAAATTTAAATTTTAATGCCCCCCCCCTTAAGCAGGTAATATCTCATCACGGCCACTAACGTGCCCATAAAGAGTGACAACCAGGCTCCTGCTCTTCTGAAACTGTTTTACAAACGTTCTGAGTTAAAACAAGTCATTGTCTGCATGCTAATCAGAGGCAGCAAAGCATTCAATGTTAATTCCTGTGCATGCTTCAAATGTGTACAAACTCACCATCCCGTAATGTTTATTTCTTAAGGAGATAAAAAGAAATGAAACAGAAAATCCCAGAAATCTGATATGAAAACAAAAAAATGCTGGGAATGCACAGCAGGCCCTTTAACATTGGAGAAGAGAGAAGATAGATGGATCTTTTGTGTGTGTGTTCATCAGGTCGACATTTTTCAGGTGCTGACTGAGCAGCTGTTACTCCCAGCATTTTTTTTTTCAGTCAATGTGGATTTATCAAACTCATTGGATTGATTGATTATCTATTATTTATTGGATTTATTGATAGTGGCTTCGACACCAATACAGTCATCCAAACCAGATTTTGAATTGGTCTGTTTAAAGTAATTAGTCAGGTTAAACCAGTTACTTTACAATTGTATTAAGAAGTAGAATCATAGAAAATTGTTACAGCAAAGAAGGAGGCCATTCGGCCCATCGAGCCTGTGCTGGGAACTTTATAGAATGGGGAGTTTAAAGGAAATTCTTGATGTGATGTTTGGGCTGTGCTGTGAACTTTAGGTTATACTTTTGGAAGGTGACCCTCTCTCACTTTGTAATGAAAAGTTTTGTTAGTGCTAAATTTTAAACTCTAACAAGCTAAACTTTTCTTAGTTTATTCTGAGAATATGAAATACAATGGATTGAGAAACATTACTTCTTGCTATAATTGTTATTGTAATTCTACTTTCAAAAATGTTAATCATTAAAAACGTATGACGTTTCTTTTTCAAATTGTCTGTGTTTGAAAGAATGTGTACATTCTGAAAGTTAGCACGATTACATTATTTTCTTTTTCACTTTTTGTTTATAGTTTTCCCCATCTGCCAAATACAAATTATTAATTTTCTTACTCTTTCGTCATTTCTCCCACCTTGCCTCAACCTCCCCAGTCAAGGTGAGAGTCAAGATGTGACATGTCAGTTTGATTCTGTGACAGAACACTAGGGTGTGCACAAGAGCATCCAAGAAGACTTGCTTTCCTGATTTTCCCCCACCCCCGACTTTCCCTTGGCTCGTTCCCAACTTCACCGGTGATGGTTGGCTTGGGATTGGGAACTCACTGTGCGAGGACTGTGACCTTAAAGGTGTGTGCTACCAACCTGAGGCACAATGCAATGCGCCTCTTACATGCTCCAGGACTGAAAGGTATGGGGGGCAGTTTTAACCTAACTCACCAGGCAGGAAACCCAAAGGATTGGGTGGAAAGCCCATTTTGCACCCCGCCCAATATTGCGAGTAAAATCGGGCGGGTGTAAAACCAGAGCTGCACCCAATCCTCTCAATTTCTCAGTTGGGTTAAAATTACGACCCATGGATTCTGTATTTTGTGTTGAATTTCACTTATGTCTGTTTGGTTGTTTTTTGTCCACTAAAATGAAACCAGTCCATAATTTACCACCTGTCTCTATAAATCAGCTTACAAAAAAGCCAAGGGAGTCCTGTATGATTTGCCATTAACAAATCAAGGAATGAGTCATGTATGCATTACTCTATGCCAGCCCTTTCAATGAGATCGAAGGAGTCCTGTTTTCAACAAAGAAGAATTAGCACCTTATCATATCCCAAAATGCCTAACAACCAAAATTACTTTCTGAAATGCACTGTTGCTTTGTAAGTAAACATTGCAGACAAGGTCCCACAAACAGCAAATGGCCAGCTGATCTGTTTTTGGTGGTGTTGGTCGAAGGGAGCAATGTTGACCAGGGTACTTGGGAAAATTGCTGTTTTTCAAATAGTGCCATGGGATCTTTTGCGTCCACCTGAGAGGGCAGACGGAGCCTCGGTTTAACGTCTCATCTTTAAGACGGCACCTCCGACAGTGCAGCTCTCCCTCAGTACTGCACTGGTGTGCCAACCTTGGTTATGTGCTCAAGTCCTGGAGTGGAACTTGAACCCATGACTTTATGACTCCGAGGCAAGAAACTACCAACTGGCTCGAGCTGCAATTATACAGATATCGTGAGAGATAAAAATGGACAAAATGCTAAATTTGCATAGCATGAAAATACTAAATTTTGGGATAAATCCAGAAACTGCTGTCTAACCCTGCTGCCAGTAATGGAGGAAATTACAGAGACGTGGTGATACTGATGGTGATACTGGGCTGACACATGGAAGTGAATAATGAGGTCTTTACTTGAGGTAAATAAACCCAGGGATGTACCACAACTTCTGAAACGCTGCTGGAGATGTGCGTGAATGTGGGAAATATATTCAAAATACAGTTTTTAAAACAAAATGTATTCAAGTTTGTTGCCCAGTAACTGGTGGTTGCTATAGTGATCAGACCTCAAGATTGGTTCCATTTTTGGTGGTTGGTATGGAGCATGTGCGGAGCACAATGTGTGGTCTGGATAGCGAGTGATATTTTCATGCGTGTGTGAAAGCAATATATTGTCAGGAAATGGTGGAAGTCCACAACTGGTCAGTCAGAATTTGAAACAGTAAAGAAGGAAAGACTTGCATTTATATAGCGCCTTTCACAACCTCAGAATGTCCAAAGCACTTTACAGCCAATGAAGTACTTTTGAAGTGTAGTCATTGTTGTAATGTAGGAAATGCAGCAGCCAATTTACACACAGCAAGGTCCCACAAACAGCATTGAGATAATGACCAGATGATCTGTTTTAGTGATATTGATTTGAGGGATAAATATTGGCCAGGACACTGCTCTTCTTCAAAATAATGCCATGGGACCTTTTACATCCACCAGTGAGGGCAGACATGGCCTCAGTTTAACATCTCATCTGAAAGACAGCACCTCTGACATTGCAGCACTCCCTCAGTACTGCACTGGAAGTATCAGCCTAGATATTGTGCTCAAATCTCTGCAGTGGGACTTGAACCTTTTGACTCAGAGACAAGAGTGTGACCACTGAGCCCCAGCTGATCACTGTTTGGGTTTAGACCTTTTGTATGAATGAAGAGTCTGGCTGAGCAGCTGTGTATTTCCAGCATTTTCATTCTCCATTTCAGATTTCCAGCACCTGAGATATTATGTTGCAGCCTTGAAACCATTTGCTGCCATCTGTTCTCATTTACAAATTATATATACTCTTTCATGGTGGGCAAACATACTGCTTGATGTGCTACCGAGTGTGACACCCAGGTCAGTCTAACCGACCTGCACAGAGTTAGCAAGAGATGGTAATAGGGGTGCTATACATGCTCGAGCCTGAGAGGGACAAATCAGCTAGTGGTCCCATTCCTGATAAATCGCCAGTGACTCCTGCTCGTAAAAGTTCATGGAAATGAATACTGGATGAGAACAGGATAGGGCTCGGCTGTTAAAGAAAGAAAAGAAAGACTTGCACCTTTTGTGACCTCAGGACGACCCAAAGCGCTTTACAGCCAATGAAGTACTTCTGAAGGGTAGTCACTGTTGTAATGTGGGAAACACGGCAGCAAATTTGCGCACAGCAAGATCCCACAAACAGCAGTGTGATAATGACCAGTTAATCTGTTTTTAGTGGTGTTGGTTGAAGGATAAATATTGGCCAGGATGCCAGGGAGAACGCCTCTGCTCTTCATAGAATCATACAGCACAGCAGGTGGCCATTCAGCCCATCGTGTCTGTGCCAGCTCTTTGAAAGAACTATCCAATTAGTCCCACACCCCTGCTCTTTCCCCATAGCCCTGCAAATTTCCCTTTTTCAAGTGTATATATCCAATTTGCTTTTGAAAGTTACTATTGAATCTGCTTCCACCACCTTTTCAGTTAGTGCATTCCAGATCATAACAACTTCTTCGAAATAGTGTCATGGGATCTGTTACGTCCACCTGAGAGAGCAGATATGGCCTCGGTTTAATGCCTCATCCAAAAGACAGCACCGAGAATCATAGAATCATAGAATGGATACAGCACAGAAGGAGGCCATAAGAACATAAGAAATAGGAGCAGGAGTAGGCTATATGGCCCCTCGAGCCTGCTCCGCCATTCAATCAAATCATGGCTGATCTTCGCCCTCAACTCCACTTTCCCGCCCGATCCACATATTCCTTGATTCCCCTAGAGTCCGAAAATCTATCGATCTCAGCCTTGAATATACTCAACGACTGAGCATCCACAGCCCTCTGGGGTAGAGAATTCCAAAGATTCACCACCCTCTGAGTGAAGAAATTCCTCCTCACCTCAGTCCTAAATGGCCGACCCCTTATCCTGCGACTATGCCCTCGAGTTCTAGACTCTCCAGCCAGGGGAAACAACCTCTCAGCATCTACCCTATCAAGCCCCCTCAGAGTCTATATGTTTCAATGAGAAGGAGGCCATTTGGCCCATCGAGGCCGTGCCGGCACTTTGTAAGAGCAATCCAGTTAGTTCCATTCCTGTGCTCTTTCCCTGTAGCCCTGCAATTTTTTTTCCCTTCAGTATTTATCCAATTCCTTTTTGAAAGCCACAATTGAATCTGCTTCCACCGCCCTTTCAGGCAGCGCATTCCAGATCATAACAACTCGCTGCGTAAAAAAGTTTTGCCCCATGTCGCCTTTCCTTAAATCTGTGTTCTCTGGTTTTCGACCCTTCCGCCAATGGGAGCAGTTTCTCTTTGTTTACTTTATCTAAACGCTTCATGATTTTGTACACTTCTCTCAAATCTCCTCTCAACCTTCTCTGCTCTAAGGAGAACAACCCCAGCTTCTCCAGTCTATCCACAAAACTGAAGTCCCTCATCTCCGGGACCATTCTAGTAAATTTCCTCTGCACCCTCTCCAAGGCCTTCACATCCTTCCTAAAGTGTGGTGCCCAGAATTGGACACAATACTGCAGTTGTGGCCAAACCAGTGTTTTATATAAAGATTCAACATACTCCCTCAGTACCTCACTGGAGTGTCAGCCTCGATTATGTGCTTAAGTCTCTGAAATGGGACTTGAACCCACAACTTTCTGACTCAGGGGTGAGAGTGCTACCACTGAGCCATGGCTGACTGATGGTGCTAGTATGCTTCCTTAATGTGACCTGTCCTGACTGATGCTATCTACTGCTGCATTAGCCTATGATGTTAAGGGTAGCAATCCCTCATGCAGCAAGCACTGATGCACCATGACAAATCTGTAAATAAATGTTTAATGAGTACTTCAAAGTTGTGACTGTATGGATCATGCATTAATTTATTTTCAAACGCACACACAAAGGGAACAGTCAATAAAGTTTTGACATTTACAAAATTAGAGTTTTAAACCACCAACAAAGTAAAGGAAAAGCGATGAAAAATTACCTTTCAGAACATCAATACGATCAAAGCAGGGCAGAGGAAACTTAGAAGGAATGATCTGTGCAAGAAGATAAAATAAGCTGAAGGTATTCGGGAGAAGGACTGGGGGTCTTAAAGATCTATTGTTATGATCTGGAATGCACTGCCTGAAAAGGCGGTGGGAGCAGATTCAATAGTAACTTTCAAAAGGGAATGGGATAAATACTCAAAGGAAAAATTTGTAAGGGCTATGGGTAAAGAGCTGGGGTGTGGGACTAATTGGATTGCTCTTCCAAAGAGCCAGCACAGGCACAATGGGCTGAATGGCCTCCTTCTGTGCTGTAATATTCTATGATTCTATAAGATGAAGCCATCAGGAAGGAGAGAAAAAACAGTTGGCAGGGAGTGATTATGAAAGAGCCAAGAGCAGAGAGTGGGGTGTAAGATTGGAGGAGGTCTCTAACTGAGGATAGGGAGAGAAGAAAGTAGAGGAGTAGATTGCGGCTGAAGAACAGAGCAGAAAGTAGTGAACAGAGTCTGCGAGGGGATGAAGAAGATCATTTTAATGTAGATTTAATTTAAACTGGAGCAGATGAAGAATGGAGCAGGATGAAGAGTGAACATTACATGAAGTTCTATAAGCCCGAGAATGGCAAAGATATTGGTGAAGAATGGAACAACTGAGGAAAGAAGCTATTTTAATTTAACATAAACTGCTGATAATGTTTTATTTAAATGAGTTGGAAGAAATATTGCTGGGCAGACATGGCAACTTGTTATACAGCGTCCCCTAGTGGTCGGAAGCCTTCATTGACAGTGTGACAGGTAAGATGTTTACATATGGTTTTTCTGTTATAAATGTTGACACATTGTGGGGGGGAGTTTCTGTGGGGAATTCTCTTGCTTATCTGCTGTAGCTTTGGTGAAACCTTGGAAAAACATTATAAGCAGTGTTTACACTGTTTTCCCAGGGTTTCCGTGGCTCTACTGCCAAAGTTACAGCGGATGAATGGGAGAATCCCATGAAAATTCCCTCCCCACCCCCATGGTTTTCCATTATAAATGTTGACAGAAAAGCGTTATTCACAGGAAGTAAAGGTAATTTGAAGACTTTTAATATATTATGCACGCATAGATATTAGTAATATTATAACAGTGAATTTCCATAATATAGCATAAAATAGAATGAATCACCAGTCTAATAATTATCACAGAATGTATTATAACTGAGGGCTTTGTGATAAAGATGTGGCAAGTATATTAAAGGTTATAGAACCAAGGCGGGTAAATGGAGCAAAGATTCCGATCAGCCATGATCTAACTGAATGGCAGAACAGACTCGAGGGGCTGAATGGCTTCCTCCTGTTCCTACGTTTCTATATTTCCGTTAATAATGTCTAAATGCACAGATTCTATTTTGCACCAGCTGATTACAGTGCTTGGTTTTGCCCTGTGCTTTTGTTAGCTCTCTGCTCTTCCACCATTTCATTGGAGGTGACTCCAACTTGCACTTCTACAGCACCCTTTGAGCCTAGAAAAATATCCCAAGGCATTTCACCACCATAGGTGTGCGGAAAATGAACACTGAGCTAAGGAAGGAGAGGTTAGCCAAAAGCTTAGTCAAAGAGGTGGATTTTAAGGAGGAGAGAGAGGTGGAGAGGAGGAGAATGGGGTTTAGGGAGGGAATTGCAGAGAGTGGGACCTAAGTAGCTGAAGGCACAACAGTGAATGGTGGGGCAAAAGGGAAGAAATTGCACAAGAGATGCTAAAATCATCCTGTAATCAGTTAGCAGCTTTACTGCAATCCCTTTAATAATGGCAGCACACCAGGGGTCCATCTCAAATTGGAATGGCGATAGCATACCCTGTACTTCCACTGAGTTAGTAAGACCATCCATACCTACTCAATGGGAATAGCAACATCGAATTTGACAGAACCATGGTTTCTTTTTGGCCAGACATGTCTCTGACATGTACGGAAACCCATTACCATGCTTTTACCTGGAATTACATAGAATGTACAGCACAGAAACAGGCCATTCAGCCCAACTGGTCCATGCCATTGCTTATGCTCCACACGTGCCTCCACCCGCCCTACTTCATCTCGACCTATCAACATAACCTTCTATTCCTTTCTCCCTCATGTATTTATGTCGCTTCCCCTTTAGAGTCTCCAAACCAACCTATGGAGAAAACCACACAGGGAGAGTTTCTGTTTGGAATATGGAGTAGGGACACATCTCACTTACCTAAATCCAGAGAGCAGGCACAAGTTCGCAAGAGCAATGGCTTAGGGCTCCCCAAGTGTGCACAGGGGGACTGTTGAAGTTTGACTAAGTAAAAGTGTACAGTTTATCAGCACAGAGCTCTGACAAGCTTCCCACTGCTTATCCGGCCAGAACCATCTGACTTGTAAGAGCACTGGCTTGCAAAGTTATCTGGAGTTGAGTGGGAAGATTCCCAGCTCCCAGTGACGGATCTACCTCTCTGATTCCATTAATGAGCCAGGGTAGCTGGACAATCATCAGTAATGCCTGGCAAGGATGTAAACCTGCTTGGATTAGGTATTGGACTACTGAGTTTGCCACAAGAGGATTGACTCGGTGGTGAACTTCCGTTGGCAGATATATTAACTCCAAAGCTTACCTCCTCCCCTAGCCAAGGCGGATCGTCACTTCTTGGTCACTAGGCAATTTGGCAAATGGTGGACCTGGGTAGACAGACATCAGATAGTAGGAACTCCGCATAAGTGGCTTGATGTGCAGCACGACTATGTGTGAGTGCAATGTCTTGACCATAACATGGACTGGCACCATGACCATCGAATGGTGGTTCCAGCAACTGCAGGAAATGGAGCTTGAGCAGTAGCTGCTTGTCTCTCTGTAACCCAATAATTGCAGGCACAAAACCCTGGATATGTAAGCATATATTCTCTGAGAACTCTGTTCCTCTAATTCTGGTCACTTGCGCAAACCAGATTTCCTTCGCTCCACCATTGGCAGCTCCTTAAAATCCACCTCTTTGACCAAGCTTTTGGTCACCTGTCCTAATATCTCCCGATGTGTCTGTGTGTCAAATTTTGTTTGATAACGCTCTTGTGAAGCACTTTGGGGTGTTTTACTACGTTAAAGGCACAATATAAATGAAGCTGCTGTAGCTCTCATACGTGACCTCCAGGTAACATCTTCCAGCAGCCATCATCCCAAGTCTCTATGGAAATGGCGACACACAACACTTGTAAGGACGGTAGTGCCATGCTGCATATATACCCAGTGGCAGTATGATGCGACACAACCCTACTTGGAATGCATGCAGTACTAGAGTGCACGTGCCCCAGTCCGAATGACGATACACCTCAGCACACACTCAATGAGGGCCCATTAATTCAGTAAATCTGTTTACAATTTTTATCTCTTGATATTGTCGTTCTCCTGACTAGTTTTGTGTTGTCGGGGATTTTGTTGATGAAATATCCAATAGTTGTGAAACTTTCTAGCATTTATATAGGAGTGTATCAGTCCAGAAGAAACCAGACCCAACCCATTCACAAAATTCAAAAAGTACCAAATCCTACTCTATCTCTCACCCCCCCTCATTCACTGTCTCTTAAAAAAAAAACTAGCTATCCAGTTCCCTCTTGAACTTGCCAACACTAGTCACTCCCCTGCCTGCCTTTGTTGTAAAGTAGATAAACGTAAACTGTCTTTTGATCTTCCCTTTGAGTCTCAGACTGTGCCCCCTTGTGTTCATGTATATATGAGCCAGATACCCAAATGACTGATATTCCTCACAAAGAGAACTTGCCTATTAATTCAGTAATTCATTTCCAAACTTAGTCTATTGCCCCGATTTCAGAATCTGTGAAGGCATTCCTCAACCTTGCTGAGTTTATAGTGAACAACAACAACAATTTGCATTTATATAGCGCCTTTAACGTCGTATAACGTCCCAAGGCGCTTCACTGGAGTGTTATCAAACAAAATTTGACATCGAGCCACATAAGGAAATATTAGGACAGGGCTTGGTCAAAGAAGTAGGTTTTAAGGAGTGCCTTAAAGGAAGAAAGAGAGATAGAAGAAAGGAAAGAAAGAAAGACTTGCATTTATATAGCAGCTTTCATGATCCCAAAGCTTTTTACAGCCAACTGTAGTGTAGACACTGTTGTAATGTAGGAAACACGACAGCCAATGTGCGCATAGCAAGGTCCAACAAAGAGTAATGTGATAATGACCAGATAATCTGTTTCTAGTGATGTTTGTTGAGGGATAAATATTGGCCAAGACACCAGGAGAGAACTCCCCAGCTCCTCTTCAAAATAATGTCATGGGATCTTTTACATCCCTCTGACAGTGCAGCACTTCCTCAGTACTGCCAGCCTAGATTTTGTGCATAAGTCTCTGGAGTGGGACTTGAACCCAGAAGCATCTGACACAGAGGTGAGAGTGCTACCTATTGAGCCACAGCTGACACGACTGAACCATTCCCTCACTGCTGAGTGTTCTCCATTTATACTGCAGGGAGGATTCCTCAACAACAGATTAAGGCATAGATGAAGATTCACACATGCTGAGTTGCCTCAAAGTCAAAATTCAGTCACAGAGTTGCATTTGCACATTTCCCAGTCTGGTTGGAACCTTCTCTGATGTTGGGAGAAGGTTCTCACAGGCCAACAATGCCAAAACCCTCCTGGTTTGTACGGCTCAGCGTCACACTTTGCAGTGTGTTCACCCACTGGACCCATGAGGCAGCCCATGTACAGTTCTGCTTTCAAACCCTGGAGCTGGCAGTGTAACAGATAAGAGATGTTTGGCAGTTCAATAAAATGTTTTCTCCAAGAACACTAGAATCATTTTCCAGGTAATACATTGGGAAAGACAAATGAAGGTGCCCGTGGCCAGACATCCTGTAATAAGATAGCTTCTTCATTAAATACTCAAAGGAAGAACATTGGGAATTGGGAACAGTCTATAGGTATTAGGACACTGGCCTCATTGCCTCGTCCCAACTCAGAGGCAATCAGCCAGTGTTCTTGATCTGTTTCCAATGACTTTTGCTGGAAAATGTGCCTGTGAGCATCAGGAAAGGATGGCCACATTTGCAACAGCCTATTGACTCACTCGCATACATTCGAACAACGCACAGTTGAGTGAGGTACTGGAACTAGCAAGATCCTACATACAGCTATGAGACAAATGATCATATAATCTGTTTATTGGTGCTGCTGGATGAGGGAGGAATATTGGACAGGATACCAGGAGAACTGCTCCTCTTCAAATGGCATGGGATTCTTAAACACCCACCGGAACCTTGGAGCAGGCAGATGAGGCCGCTAGTTAATGGTCAGGGTTTCCCACTTTTGCACTCGCAGTTTTCCACCCATCAAGATGAACGTGCAGAATATTGTGGGCTGGTGACACAGAAGCGGAAAACCCTGCCCCATGTCTCATCTGATTGACCGCACCTCCAACAATGCAGCACTCACGCAGCAATGCACAATAGAGTCAGCCTAGGTTATATGCTACAGACCTCAAATGGGGCTTGAATCCATAACCATCTGCCTCAAAAGTAAGAGTACTACCAACTGAACCAAGCTGACCCAAGCATCGGTACTAAAAAGAAAGACAGACTTGCATTTACATAGTGCTTTTCACGATCTCAGGATGTCCCAAAGCACTTTACAGCCAATTAAAGACGTGTAGTCACTGTTGTAATAAAGGAAACGAGGCAGCCAATTTGCGCACAGCAGGGTCCCACAAACAGAGATAATGACTAGATAATCTGCTTTTTAGTGGTGTTGGTTGAGGGATAAATATTGGCCAGGACACCGGGGAGAACGCTCCTGCTCTTCTCCGAATAATGCCTTTTGTTGAATTGGTATCTAGGGTATCAATATTGGTGTGAGCAGCACCAGTGTTGGTACTAGACATGTAGTGACCAATCTGAAGCGTGTTCTTCAGAGAATAAAGTCTAACAAGGTCATGGGGAGGAAAGGCCACTCTGTCATCAATGAAGCACGCACCACAATCTTCTGATGCTTCTCCTTCAGAGTTCACGACTCCTCGTGAAAATGTAGGGTGAAAATAACCAAGTGCATCAGCCAAAAAGCAAAATGCCAGTTACTAATGAGCAACAGCAAGTTCAAGCCCCAACGGCCACATCGCCCACACGAACCTGTTTGCTCGTAGATAAGTGACGTTAGGAGTACAAGCGTTACTTGGAAAAACTGGAAATCAAGGTGGTTCTGGAATTTTATAATTGTATTTCTGAGAAGTCATCTTATCTCCTCAAACTGAATTTAAAAACACCCTACGCTGGAATATCTGTACCTTGAAAAAAAATTAAGAGTTGGTGATGGAATTAGGAGGTTAATATGTTGTCTTAACGAGCTCATGATAAGTGAAACCCCACTTCAAACAAATTTAGATAAAGTATGGAGTAGGTGCCTATAGGGTTCAGTAGTGGAATTTCAAGACTATTTATTGGGTTATGGGAAAGTTGATTGGAACTGAAACGTTCCAATTGGTTTGACCTGAAAACGCTGGTCTCCCGTTGAGTGGTTGATCCATGTCATGCAGGTTCAGCCCCATGTCTGAGCTGCCTTGGCCGATCTCCAGTATGGGTGCTACCCTTAGCCTCAGTGTCCTTGGGTTAGAGAGTAGAAAATTGGCCAGGCTTCCTGCTCATAAATACGATCCAGCAACCCCTGGTGGAGGTGCATGTGTGTGGATGCCGTGTGAGGACATGGTTGGGCGTGGGTAAATAACATACCAGCTCTCAATGCCAAGGCTCACACATGAATAATGGCCAATTGATCAAGATACAGGAATTGTACTTTGACAAAGAGCCAATACCTTCAGTAGAGGGTAGAGTTGCCAACCTTCTAGGATTGTCCTGGACACTGCTGCGAGCAACACCCGGGAGAGAAATCAAAGGGGCATTAAAAAAAATTGTTTTTTTTTCATTTTCTTTGAACACTTTTGCTTATTAATTGTAAAAATATTGGAGATTGGGGAAGAAATGTTGTTTGACTGGGCGGGGGGAGGTTCGTGGCAGAAGGTCAAGTGATGAAACCTCCAGGAATACATCCAACCAGAGTTGGCAACCCTAGTACAGGGAAGGGAAGACATTGGCAGAAAAACATTAGCAAGGACAAGAAATGTTCTCAGAAATATATTTCTCCCATTTTTAAAAGAAAATACTATAATTTATATTTCTATACAGAATACATCACAGGGCACTTGTATCATAATTTTATACCTCAGGGTAGAAATTCACCGGCCTCCGGTTTTTTGGGGCAATGCAATAACAACATGCCTCCGAACAGGGAGCCCCAAGGCCGGCCTAAAATTGGGCCTCATCTAAATAATCTGGGCGAGCTGCCGGTGCCTGTCATACCTCCACTCGCCCTTGTGCAGGAACGAATTGTGGTCCCACTTGCCTCGTTGGCCGCAGCCCTCGGGTAAGTGTCGGGAGGGGGTGGGCAGGACAGAGAGAGGGGGGCCGATCGCAATTGTCAGGAGTGCTGTGAAGCTTGGAGGGGCATCCCTGCTCTTCCTGGTTCCACGTGAATTTAACAACAAAATTGGGGTCTAAATTTAATATCATTGCGCCCGTTTTATGGGCCTAAAACGAGCGCAACGATAACCAATTTAGCAGGACAGAGGCCCAGGCCAGATTTTCATGGGAGTTTGGGCCACTGCTAGATTGGTCAGGTCCTTTTTTTATTAGGTGGCCTTGATTGTCGCCTGAAATGAACACAGGTGTCATTTCAATATTGAGATGCGGCTCCTGCATTCATTTTAGACCCAGACTCCTGGCATTTTCTGGTGCTCAGGAGCATAACCCGCAGTCAGTTGCATTGAGGTTATGTTACTGGACTAATAATCCAGTGAACAGGACTTCCCACCAGGGTAGTGTGAGAATTTGAATTCAGTTTATACTTTGGTAACAGTAATAGTGACCATGAAGCTGTCAGATTATCGTTAAAAACCCAACTGGTTCATTAATGTCCTTTTAGGGAAGGAAATTTGTCGCCCTTACCAGGTCTGGGCCTGTACGTGACTCCAGTCCCACGCCAATATGGTTGACTCTTAACTGCCCTCTGAAGTGGCCTAGCATGCCCCTTGGAGGGAGTGCAGTGCAGATTCACCAGGATGATACAAGAGCTTAAAGGGTTAAATTATGAGGACAGGTTGCATTCCCTTGAGTTCAGAAGTTTGAGGGGTGATCTAATCAAGGTCTTTAAAATGATAAAGGGATTTGATAGTGTAGATACAGGGAAGCTATTTCCTCTGGCAGGGGAATCCAGATCAAGAGGGCATAATCTTAAAATTACAGCCAGGCCATTTAGGAGCAAAATCAGAAAGCTCTTTTTTTACACAAAGGGTAATAGAAATCTGGAACTCTCTCCCCCAAAAGGCTGTGGATGCTGGGGGTCAATTGAAAAGATCAAGACTGAGATCAATAGATTTTTGATGGGTAAGGGTATCACGGGATATGGAAGAAAGCTGGCATAAATGGAATTAATGTACAGATCAGCCATGATTTAATTGAATGGAGGATCATTTCTCGAGGGGCTGAATGGCCATCTCCTGTTCCTATGTTCTTATTGTTGTAGATTATCTGCATCAGCGACCTACTGAGGGAGTGATAAGTGGAACTGACTAGCTGGATTGCTCTTGCATAGAGCCGGCATGGACTCGATGGGCCAAACGGCCTCCTTCTGCACTGTAACCTTTCTATGATTCTATGATTTTTGGAAAACTTTTTGAAAGCAAAGGCATATAGAAGTGTTAAATCTTATTGAGGGGGATTAAGACAGAGTCGGTGCATGTTGGTGTACTAATGTGATGTGATGGAGTGATCAGAGGTGGATTTGATCTTATCCTTCCAAAATACCAATCTTCTCATTAGAGCTTTTTGGTGTTTCTTAAACACATCCAATGTCCTGGCCTCAGCCACACTTGCTGGCAAACTCTTCTAGGTGTAAAGAAATGCTTCTTGGCATCTGAACATAACTCTGAATGTGTGGCCTCTTGTCCTGCTGCCTTGCTGAATCTGCAACTTCTGATTACTAAAGAGTATCCTTTGAATTCCTCTACTACAATGTCACAGTCTCATGTATTACTCTTCGTGTCATTGGAAAAAGTGACATTTTTTGATCTTTTGGGCGGTGACATCTTGTACATCATTACATCACAGCATTTTATCACATGCCAGATCATGGCCTTATGTCAGTTATGGCTCATGACTCATATCTGAGTTCGAAGGTTGTGGGTTCAAGTCCCACTCCAGAGAGTTGAGCCCATAATCTAGGTGGACACTCCAGTACTGATGGAGTGCTGCGTTGTTGGAGGTGCCGTCTTTCAGATGAGATGTTAAACCGAGGCCTCGCCTGTCCTCTCAGGCGGATGTAAAAGATCCCATGGCACTGTTTTGAAGAAGAGCAGGGGAGTTCTCCCTGGTGTCGAAGCCAACATTTATCTTGCAACCAACATCAATAAAACATAATCCAGTCGTTATCCTCATTGCTGTTTGTGGGACCTTGCTGTGCGCAAATTGGCTGCTGCGTTTCCTACATTACAACAGAGACTAAATTTCAAAAGTACTTAATTGGCTGGAAAGCACTTTGGGATATCCTGAGGTCATGGAAGACGCTATATAAATGCAAGTCTTTCTTTCTTCTATTACCTTAGTTGGTTTTTGTACAAGGCACATCTGACCACCATTATGGTGAAACAGTGGTGAACTGCAGTGCCAATAGTAGGTAATGTGCAAACAGGAGTGAAGAATACATGTCTTCACATTCCTTATAGGTCTGAAGGACCTATTCATGTGCCAAGTTCAAGGCCAAGGCTGCTAGACTGCCCTTGTGGATTCATTTACTGACAAGATAAGTAATGTCAGTAGCACATCAGTTTCTTGGAAAAACTGAAAATCAGAGTTTATTTAGAATTTTATATACTGTACTTCTGGGAATCCTTATCTGCTTAAACTGGAAACAGAGTTCCAGTTACATAAAGAGAGATTACAGGAAAAATTCAAGTGAACAGAGTCAGTGAATAAAAAACATCACAAAAAACACATTCACAGAAAATATGTTTTTGGGAGTCATTCAGATGTGATAAGAAGAATGGTGACATGTGCGATTGTAAACAGAACGCCTGTGTGTAGATTTTAAACCTTGTCCCCGCCCCTAATTTTCTCCCTTCCTCTCCCCATCTTCAAGAGTTTAGTACCCAGGAAATTTATTGAACAAAGAAAGAACGTGCATTATGTCACACCTTTCATGTGCTCCTGTTATGCAGGTAAATGTGGCAGCCAATTTTCCCATGGCAACGTCTCACAAATAGCAAATAATATGAATGACCAGTTATTCTGTTTTTGGTAATATTGAAATGAATGTTGCCTAAAACACCAGGAGAACTCCCTGCCCTTCTTCAAATCGTGCATGTTTTACATCCACCTGTACAGGAAGACGGGGGTCTCAGGTTAATGTCTCATCCAAGAGGGCAGAAACTCCAAAAATGAAGCACTCCGTCAGTACTGCACTGGAGTGTCAGCCTAGATTATGTGGTCAAGTCTCTGGACTGGGACTTGGACCCATG
This sequence comes from Heptranchias perlo, assembly GCF_035084215.1. Taxonomy (NCBI): domain Eukaryota; kingdom Metazoa; phylum Chordata; class Chondrichthyes; order Hexanchiformes; family Hexanchidae; genus Heptranchias; species Heptranchias perlo. The sequence goes on from NC_090365.1 coordinate 11,507,009, forward strand.
ATCTTCTGACTCAAAGGCAAACGTCCTACCAAATGAGTGAAACTAAAGAAAAGGATTATCTGGTCATTTATCTCTGCTGTTTGTGGGAGCTTGCTGTGTGCAAATTGTCTGTTGCGTTTCCTACATTACAACAGTGACTACACTTCAAAAGTATTTCATTGTCTATGAAGCGTTTTGGGGAATCCTGAAGATGCGAAAGGCTCGATATAAATGCAAGTTCTTTCTTCTATAACACAGACATTTTAAATGGGTTAATGCTGCCACCGAATAATAAAGGAACATATACAAATGTGTTTAAACATTTGTCCACTTATATTACTAGAAATAATATTCACCCTTATCTTTCTTGTAATATGTGCTGAATTCTCCCAAATGCTTTACAAATGAATAGAATTCCCTCTATTCTCCTGCAAAGGATGCCCTGGTACTGTTGCAGTAATTACATGAGAAAAGGGGTTAATATCCTCTTTTAAGCATTCACAGTAAACAGTACTGAGAGGCCGTATTCCACCCCAACATCAAGAAACTGAAGTTGTCATTCCCAACTTTTTTAAAAAGTGTAAACTATATGCTACATGTTCACTATAAGGCTCTTCAACATATAAAATAATACATAGTCAGGATGTAGCAAGGCAGTAATATTGAGGGATTCATATAGTATTGCTGTTGCAATTCATCAAAGCCATCTGAATTCCAAATATATTACTGATTGGAAACACCCTTCTGAGATATCCTTCTTATCCTACACCCAGTCCATCACCAACATGGCAGCTCCAGCTCCAGAGCATTGCCACCACTGCTGAAACCCTAATCCACTTCATTGCACTGGGGGAATGACTTCTCAAAAGCTTTCCCTGCTGCATCATCCACTATGCTCATCAAAAAATGCGTGGCCTCTCCCTACAAATCCTGTACATCTATCAACCTTCTTTTTCCCGGGGTTTCTGTGGATCTTCCACAGAAGTTATGCTGGACGAGAGGTCAAACCCCAATGAAATTTATTCTCTCTAATATCACAGAGTGCAATTTCGACCCAAGAATGTTTGGTTCTTAGGTACTATGATATAAAGAAGGCCGAGTGTATGAGTGAAGAGTATTACGTGAAGTAACCAATATCACTGAGTGAGTTCAAGCTTATAATCTCATCTCAAGTCATGCTTTTGTAGTGTATGGTGTTCACCGTACCCCATTGATTAGATCACAGGAAGAGCTTGGCATTTAACCTACAGGACAGTTTATCCATTTCCCATTATTTTAATCCATTCTCTGGTTATACACTGAAAAATGTCCTTGTTAACAATCCCTTGTGCCCTGCATGTTGTGCTCTTCCAGCTGAAAGTATGAAATAGCATGGGATACAGACATCTCTAAAACTATTGCCAAAAGTGCTTAGTTTACACTTTACAGAGCAATTTGCAAGAAGGTAGGCACCTCTCCCCCATCTGTACCCTCTTCCCCCAAGATAGACCACAGATTTAGAATCATAAAATCATAGAAAGGTTACAGCGCGGAAGGAGGCCATTTGGCCCGTCGAGTCCATGCCGGCACTTTGCAAGAGCAATCCAGCTAGTCCCACTCCCCTACCCTGCAAATTTTTTCCCTTCAAATACTTATCCAATTCCCCTTTGAAAGCAACGATTGAATCTGCCTCCACTCAGGCAGTGCATTCCAAATCCTAACCATTCGCTGTGTGAAAAAGTTTTTCCTCATGTCACCTTTGGTTCTTTTGCCAATCGCCTTAAATCTATGCCCTCTGGTTCTTGACCCTTCCGCCAATGGGAACAGTTTCTCTCTATCTACTCTGTCTAGACCCTTCATGATTTTGAATACCTCGATCAAATCTCCTCTCAACCTCCTCCGCTCTAAGGAGAACAACCCCAGCTTCTCCAGTCTATCCACATAACTGAAGTCCCTCATCCTTGGAATCATTCTAGTAAATCCCTTCTGCACCCTTTCAAGGCCTTCACATCCTTCCTAAAATGCAGTGCCCAGAACTGGACACAATACTCCAGTTGTGGTTGAATCAGTGTTTTATAAAGGTTCATCATAATCTCCTTGCTTTTGTACTCTATGCCTCTATTTATAAATGATTTTTTTTCACATCGTTCACCTGACGAAGGGGGAAGCCTCCGAAAGCTTGTGAATTTAAAATAAAATTGCTGGACTATAACTTGGTGTTGTAAAATTGTTTACAATTCTATTTATAAAGCCCAGGATCCCATATGCTTTCTTAACCGCTTTCTCAACCTGCCCTGCCACCTTCAACGATTTGTGCACATATGCCCCCAGATCTCTCTGTTCCTGTACCCCTTTTAGAATTGTACCTTTTAGTTTATATTGCCTCTTCTCGTTCTTTCTTCCGAAATGTATCACTTCACACTTTTCTGCGTTGAATTTCACCTGCCAGGTGTCCGCCTATTCCACCAGACTTTGTATGTCCTCTTGAAGTCTATCACTATCCTCCTCACTGTTCACTACCCTTCCAAGTTTTGTGTCATCTGCAAATTTTGAAATTATGCCCTGTACACCCAAGTCCAAGTCATTAATATATATCAAGAAAAGCAATGGTCCTAGTAATAACCCCTGGGGGACACCACTGTACACCTCCCTCCAGTCCAAAAAACAACCGTTCACCACTATTCTGCGTTTCTGATTACTTAGCCAATTTCGTATCCATGCTGCCACTGCCCCATTGGCTTTAACTTTATTCCATGGGCTTCAACTTTGATGACAAGCCTATTATGTGGCACTTTTTCAAACGCCTTTTGGAAGTCCATATACACCACATCAACCGCATTGCTCTTATCGACCCTCTCTGTTACCTCATCAAAAAACTCAATCAAGTTGGTTGAACACGATTTTTTTTATTCGTTCATGGGCTGTGGACATCACTGGCAAGGCCAGCATTTATTACCCATCCCTAATTGCCCTTGAGAAGGTGGTGGTGAGCCGCCTTCTTGAACTGCTGCAGCCCGTGTGGTGAAGGTTCTCTCACAATGCTGTTAGGTAGGGAATGCCAGGATTTTGACCCAGCAACGATAAAGGAACAACGATATATTTCCAAGTCGGGATGGTGTGTGACTTGAAGGGAAACATGCAGGTGGTGTTGTTCCCATGTGCCTGCTGTCCTTGTCCTTCTAGGTGGTAGAGGTCATGGGTTTGGGAGGTGCTGTCGATGAAGCCTTGGTGGTGAAGGGAGTGAATGTTTAGGGTACTCTCCTTAATTAATCCACACTTGTCCAAGTGACTGTTAACTTTGTCCTGGATTATCATTTCTAAAAGTTTCCCCCCTACTGAGGTTAAACTGACTGGCCTGTAGTTGCTGGGTTTATCCTTACACCCTTTTTTGAACAAGGGTGTAACATTTGCAATTCTCCAGTCCTCTGGCACCACCCCCCGTGTCTAAGGATGTTTGGAAGATTATGGCCAGTACCTCTGCAATTTCCACCCTTACTTCCCTCAGCAACCTAGGATGCATCCCATCCGGACTGGATGACTTATCTACTTTAAGTACAGCTAGTCTTTCTAGTACCTCCTCTTTATCAATTTTTAGCCCATCCTGTATCTTAACTACCTCTTCACTTAACTGTGACTTTGGCAGCATCCTGTTCCTTGGTAAAGACAGTTGCAAAGTACTCATTTAGTACCTCAGCCGTGCCTCCATGCTTAGATCTTTTTGGTCCCTAATTGGTCCCACCCCTCCTCTTCCTACCCGTTTACTGTTTACATGCCTATAGAAGACTTTTGGATTCCCTTTTATGTTGGCCGCCAGTCTATTCTCATACTCTCTTTTTGCCCCTCTTATTTCCTTTTTCGCCTCCCCTCTGAACTTTCTATATTCAGCTTGGCTCTCAACCTGACATCTGTCATATGCCCTTTTTTTCTGCTTCATCTTACTCACTATCTCTTTTGTCATCCAGGGAGCTCTGGTTTTAGTTGCCCTACCTTTCTCCCTCATGGGAACGTATCTAGACTGTACCCGAACCATCTCCTCTTTAAGGGCCACCCATTGTTTCATTACAGTTTTGCCTTCCAATCTTTGATTCCAATTTACCCGGGCCAGATCTGTTCTCATCCCACTGAAATTGGCCCTCCTCCAATTGAGTATTTTTACTTTAGAGTGGTCCTTGTCCTTTTCCAAAGCTAATCTAAACCTTCTGATACTATGATCGCTGTTCCCTAAATGTTCCCCCACTGACACTTGCTCCATTTGGCCCGTCTCATTCCCCAGAACCACATCCGGCAAAGCTTCCTTCCTCTTTGGGCGGGAAGTGTACTGGTCAAGAAAGTTCTCCTGAACACACTTCAAAAATTCCTCCCCCTCTTTGCCCTTACACTATTACTATCCCAGTCTATAATAGGATCATTGAAGTCCCCCATTATCACTACTCTATGGCTCTTGCACCTTTCTGTAATTTCCCTGCAAATTTGCTCCTCTATGTCCTTCCCACTAGTTGGTGGCCTATAGAATACCTCCAGTAGTGTAATGGCACCTCTATTGTTTCTTAACTCTAACCAAATAGATTCTGTCCTTGACTCCTCTGGAACATCCTCTCTCTCCAGCACTGTAATATTCTCCTTAATCAACACTGCCACTCCCTTCCTTTCTTCCCTATCTTTCCTGAACACCTTGTACCCAGAGATGTTTAGTACCCAATCCTGCCCTTTTTTGAGCCGGGTCTCCATTATTGCCACAACATCATAGTCCCATGTGGCTAATTGTGTACGCAGCTCACCAAGTTTGTTTACTATGCTCGGATAAATCTATATTTACAGTGCAGTGCTGCATTTAGCAGCTGACATTTCGAGCTAATGAAATTTGCCCACTGGGGACAAGACTGGATCACATGGACCCTCAGAGTCACACTGTCTTCTATCATAATTCATGCTTTCCCAGGATCTTAAAACTGTGGAACACCGTACCTCCTCAGTCTTGCCTCCCTTCTACAATCTACCTTCTTTTAAAACCCAAGCTAGCGTCCTGCACTGAGGGCCTCAGCTCTTCACCTAAGTTTCTCAATAAAACAAAATGGTTTCGAGTACTTTGTGTATATGGTGGTAGGTTGGCACAGCATCATATTGGCATAGCCACACCACAACATGCCACATATCGAGTTTAATATCTAGCCAGTGATGTCAGACGAGGCAGCATCAGTAGGCTTGGAAGCTAGCTGCTGAACTGCCACTTGATCTAAGGAATGGTACTTCTGGGATACAGAGCTAAATAGATAAGAAAAAAAAAAGAAATTGGTGTGTCTTGATATGGAATGGAATAGCCAACTGGTTGATCTCTGTGGCTCAGTGGTAGCATTCTTGCCTCTGAGTCAGAAGGTCAAGGGTTCACAATCCCACTCTGGAGACTTAAGTACAAAATCAAAGCGAGCAGCACAGTGCTGAGGGAGTGCTGCACTGCAGGAGGTGCCATCTTTCTGATGAGATGTTAAACCAAGGCCCCATCTGCTCTCTCAGGTGGCTATAAAAGATCCCATGGTACTATTTTGAAGAAGAGCAAGGGAGTTCCCCCGGTGTCCTGGCCGATATTTATCCCTCAACCAACATCACTAAAAGAAACAGATTATCTGGTCATTATCATATTGCTATTTACGGGACCTTGTGGACAAATTGGCTGCCACATTTCCTACATTAAAACAGTAACTACACTTTTTTTTAAAAGTACTTTATTGGCTGGAAAGTGCTTTGGGACCCCCTGAGGTCGTGAAAGGTGCTATATAAATGCAAGTCTTTCTTTCTTCTTCTCTGGTATCTCTGATGCCATTATGAAACCAGATGCTGAGAAGTTCATGAGAGAAGCTGAGTAGTCATTGCACTGGAGTTGAACACGGATGTTCCCAAATTTACTTCACTTGGGCTCACAGTCAAGGAGATCCTTTCATCCTTCTCTGTGGACTGTATTTAAACCTCACCCAATAGGAAGAAGACAGGGGCCTAATACACAGTGCTGTCAGATCCCCTACAAAGGAAGGAGGGATTAATTCCATGTCGTTTTGCACCATTTCTGGTATTGATAATAATTGGAAGGAATCAGAAATGTTTTTTTTAATGAAACAATTGAGTTTAACTGATTTTTGTACCACAACAGTTAAAAAAATTACAGTCTAGGAACATAGGAACAGGATCAGGCCATTCAGCCCCTCATGTCTGCTTCACCATTCAATTAGATCATGGCTGATTTTACCCACCTTAGCTCCATATTCCTTTGATACCCTTATCTAACATAAATCTGTCGATCTCAGTCTTGAAAGCTCCAATTGACCCCCAGCATCCACAGCCTTTTGGGGAAGAGAATTCCAGATTCCTACTACCCTTTGTGTGAAAAAGTGCTTCCCGATTCCCCTCCTGAATGGCCTAGCTCTAATTTTAAGATTGTGTTCCCCTCGTTCTTGATTCCCCATCAGAGGAAATAGTTTCTCTGTATCTGCCCTATGGGATCTTTTTATCATTTTAAACACCTCAATCGGATCACCCCTCAATCTTCTAAACTCAAGGGAATTCAAGCCAAGTTTATGCAACCTGTCCTCGTAATTTAATACTTTTAGCCCCGGTATCATTCCAGTGAATTTGCACTGAACCCCCTCCAAGGCCAGTTTATCCTTCCTGAGGTGCAGTGCCCAAAACTGAATGCAGTACGCCAGATGGGGTTTGACCAAGGCTTTGTACAACTAAAGCATCATTTCCTCCTCTTTGTAATCCAGCCCCCTTGAGATTAAGGCCAACATTCCATTAGCCTTTTTGATTGCTCTTTGAACCTGTCTACTAGTTTTTAATGAATTGTCTATTTGGTCTCCCAAATCTCTTTGGTCCTCTACAGTTCCTAGCTTCTCACCATTTAGAAAATACTCCAATTCATCTTTCTTAGGTCCAAAGTGGATGACCTCACATTTGCCCACATTAAACTCCATCTGCCATAGTTTTGCCCACTCACTTAATCTGTCTATGTCCCTTTACAATATCCTTCTCCCATCTGCACTACTTACTGTCCCTCATGGACTGGAAGGTAGTAAATGCTACCCCACAATTCAAGATGGGAGGGAGAAAGAAAACAGGGAACTACAGGCCAGTTAGCATGGCGTCGGTCATCGAGAAAATGCTGGAATCCATTATTAAGGAAGTGGTAACAGGGCACTTAGAAAATCATAATATGATTAGGCACAGTCAACATGATTTTATGAAAGGGAAATCGTGTTTGACAAATCCACTGGAGTTTTTTGAGGATGTAACTAGCAGGGTAAATAAAGGGGAATCAGTGGATGTAGTATATTTGGATTTTCCAAAGGCATTCGATAAGATGCCACATAAAAGGTTGTTTTACAAGGTAAGGGCTCATGGGGTTGGGGGTAATATATTAGCATGAATAGACGATTGCTTAAAGGACAGAAAACAGAGAGTAGGGATAAACGGGTTGTTCTCAGGTTGCCGGCCTGTAACTAGTGGGGTGCCGCAAGGATCGGTGCTTGGGCCTCAGCTATTTACAATCTATATTAATGACTTAGACGAAGGGACCAAGTGTAACATATTCAAGTTTGCTGACAATACAAAACTAGGTGGGAAAGCAAGCTGTGAGGAGGACACAAAGAGTCTGCAAAGGGATATAGACAGGTTAAGTGAGTGGGCAAGAAGGTGGCAGATGGAGCATAATGTGGGGAAATGTGAGGTTATTCACTTTGGTAGGAAGAATAGAAAAACAGAATATTGTTTAAATGGTGAGAAACTATTAAATGTTGGTGTGCAGAGAGACTTGGGTGTCCTCGTACAAGAAACACAAAAGGTTAGTATGCAGGTACAGCAAGCAATTAGAAAAGCATATGGCATGTTGGCCTTTATTGCAAGGGGGTTTGAGTACAAGAGTAAGGAAGTCTTACTACTGTTGTACAGGGCTTTAGTGAGACCTCACCTGGAGTACTGCGTACAGTTTTGGTCTCCTTATGTAAGGAAAGATATACTTGCCTTGGAGGCGGTGCAACAAAGGTTCATTAAATTAATTCCTGGGATGAGAGGGTTGTCCTTTGAGGAGAGGTTGAGTAGAATGGGCCTATACACTCTGGAGTTTAGAAGAATGAGAGGTGATCTCATTGAAACATATAAGATTATGAGGGGGCTTAGCAGGGTAGATGCTGAGAGATTGTTTCCCCTGGTTAGAGAATCTAGAACTAGGGGGCATAGTCGCAGGATAAGGGGTCGGCCATTCAAGACTGAGATGAGGAGGAATTTCTTCACGCAGAAGTTTGTGAATCTTGGAATTCTCTACCCCAGAGGGCAGTGGATGCTGAGTCATTGAATATATTCAAGGCTGAGATAGATAGATTTTTGGAATCTAGGGGAATCGAGGGATATGGGGATCGGGCGGGAAAGTGGAGTTGAGGTCGAAGATCAGCCATGATCTGATTGAATGGCGGAGCAGGCTCGAGGGGCCATATGGCCTACTTCTGCTCCTATTTCTTATGTTCTTATGTTCATGTGTCATCTGCAAACATGGATGTACAACTCTCTATTCCTTCATCCAAGTCATTAATAAATATGGTAAAAAGTTAAGGTCCTAGAACAGATCCCTGGAGGTCACCACTTGTCACACCCTGCCAATTTCAATATATACCTTTATCCCCACTCTGTCTCTAACTTCCAACCTCAAGTCAAAAGACAACCTCCAATTCCATGCACTCTCATTTTTGACAATCTTTTGCCTGGCACCTTATCGAATGCCTTCTGGAAGTCCATATAGTTAACATCCATAGACACTCCTTTGTCCACCTTATTAGTGACCTCCTCAAAAAATTCAACTAAATTAGTGAGATATGACTTACCTTTAACAATGTCATGTTGGCTCACTCTGATCAGCTTATATTTGTTCAAGTGTTCAGTCACTCTATCCCTGATGATAAGTTCTAGTAGCTTTCCCACAGCTGATGTTAAACTGACAGGCCTGTAGTTACCTGGTTTCTTTCTCCCACACTTCTTAAATAATGGCGTGGCGTTAGCAATTTTCAAGTCTAATGGCACAATTCCCGAATCAAGCGAGTTTTGAAAGATTATAACTAACTTTCTACGATTTCCTTACGTACTGGGGTGGAAACAGTCAGTCCTGGAGACTTAATTATCCTAAGTCCCACTATTTTCTCCATTACCATTTTTTAAATTAATATTGAATACATATGTTTGGGGTAATTTTGTGAACTTCTGAGCAAACAAGAAAAAATGGCCAATACCCAGATAGGAGTGTTGGCCTGTGATTAAATCTTGTTAGTTGATTTCCTAATGTCTTAACTCTAGTATCAATATTCATTAATTCCACCCCAATGCACAAGAAGACTGCAGGTTTTCTAAAGGAACCATACAATCATGGATTAAATGCAGATTCATTGGATCATGAATCTGACTTCCAATTGGGCCATAGTTTTGGAGCACTGCTCTGAAAGGCTTGGCATTGCTCAGAAAGTTCTTGGCATTGCACAGAAAGTCTTGACATTGCACAGAAGAGCTTGGCAAGGCACAGATCCTGGAATTGGAAAGAAAAAAACAAAAAACAAAAAACCTGGGTCAGCTCCTCCCCTGAGTGATGCTCCTTGATGTCTAATTGCAGAACTACACTGGTAATGACGATGAGACATGTCTACACCATGAACCATTGGATCTTTCCAGTTATGTGCATTTTGTGGTTGGTGGGTTTTTTTGTGAAAAAAGTCGTTTAATATGAAGTAAAATATCTACATTTTTTAAAACCACTAACAAGGTCATAGATTCCCCATTGATACAGATGAAAATTACAGATATACAATATATTATCTGCCAGTTCCAAGAGCCTAAACAAATTCATCCAAGGGAGACTCTTTGTAATACATTTTTTTTTCATTCTTGGGATATGGGCATCACTAGTAAGGTCAGCATTTATTGCCCATCCCGAGTTGCCCCTTGAGAAGGTGGTGGTGGGCCTTCTTCTTGAACCACCACATTCCGAGTGGTGAAGGTTCTCCCACAGTGCTGTTAGGGAGGGAATTCCAGGATTTTGACCCAGCGAGGATGAATCAACAGCGACGTATGTCCAAGTCAGGATAGTGTGTGACTTGGAGGGGAACGTGCAGGTGGTGGTGTTCCCATGTGTTTGCTGCCCTTGTCCTTCTAGATGGTGGAGGTCGTGGGTTTGGGAGGTGCTGTCGAAGGTGGTAACCACAAATGGTAATTTTCAATAATGACAGAAGCTGTTTTATAGACCCAAGTGTCCAATTTGCATCCTTGCCTGTTTGTGAGTAAGCGACATGCATCATGCAGATAGATTGTGTTATAAAGTTGGTTTGTGGGCTCATCTTTCCAAATGGTTCTGGAACATCGGTTCCGGTTTTAAGTGAGATCTGCTGCCATGTGGACAGGCATGTGAAGCTCGGCAAGAGTTACAATCTGAGGGCTTAGCTTGTTGCCCCGGTCATGGTTTAACATGAGGTAGGGGACAGTCTTTGTGAAGTTCATACTTTGCCAAATCTTCCTTACTTTGGCAGATTCCTGAGAGCATTAGCCATTTTTCTCACCCATTGTTTATTCTGCTATCTTTCACTAAGCAGATTGTACAGTTCTCCAGTAGGCTGGGGTCCCAAGCAGGGCAATCCTTGGCACTCCTTCAGAAACACCTCCAAAGCAACATCCAAATATAGAGGTGCTCTACATGACTGCTCAACTATTTTGAATTTTCTGCCCAGCAACAATCAGGCAACTCCTTTCAATATCGGTTGCAATCTTTAAGAGCTGCAATTGCTTGCTCTTTCCCACTACTTCCACTGTCAGCAAGCTCTCACTGGCAGGTTCTACCCAAGTCAAGAGCTCGCTTTCAATAGCTAACGAAGCCTACCTCAGGAAATCCTGCCAAGTAGCCTTAGACCACATTGGTGAGGGCTAAGCTTGTACTCTCTCTTTCGAAAGTACTGCCCAGAAAAATAAGTTTAAGTCTCTGCTTGTGCTCTTTTATACTGGACAGCATGATCTATTTACTTAAGTGTACTTAATTTAAATATATCGGAACATAGAACAGGAGCCTTTCAACCCCTCGAGCCTATTCTGCCATACAATTAGATCATGGCTGACCTGTACCTCACTTCCATTTGCCTGCCTTTGCTCCATATCCCTTGGTACCCCTTGCCTAACAAAAATCCATCAGCCTTAGTCTTGAAAATTTCAACTGTCGTCCCCCTTTACCGCTCTCTCTCTTATTAGCTTTGATATTCTTTGCAAGTTTCTTTGTCATATTCCCTTTTTGCACCTCTTATTACTCTCCTTGTATCCCTTTTTGTTACTTTTTATAGCTCTCCCAGTCTGCTGGATTTCCACTTTTCTTTGTGTAAGCCTTTTTCTTTTAACGTGATTATGTCTCATGGCTGTTTAACTACACAAATGGGACCTTTGCCTTTTAGGGGTATGTCCTGGTTTTGTACTGTATCAAATACTTCTTTAAATACTTCCCACTGTAGGTTTACCCATTAACAGTTCAGCCCAGTTCATTTCTCATCCCTTTGAAGTTTGCCTTACTTAAATTTTAAAACCTAAGTTTGTGACTCTCACCTCTCTCTCTCAAGCCTAATATCAAATTTAATTATATGGTCGCTATTCGTGAGTTGTTCCCTTACCATCGGATTGGTAACTAATTCTGGGTTGTTACTCACCACTAAATCCAGTATAGCTTGTTCTCTTGTCGGTTCTAAAGCACATTGTTCTAGAAAACTATCCTGAATACATTCTAGAAATTCATTGTCTTTACTGCTTGAGCTGTTCTGCTTCTCCCAGTCTATGTGAAAATTAAAATCTCCCATTATAACACTTTGTTTTTGCTACATGCTTCTCTGATCTCCATATTTATACATCCCCGCCACTACATCACCACTATCAGGAGACCTGTAGACAACTCCTACCAGAGTTTTACATCCTCTGCTGTTAAATCTACCCATAGTATTTCCACTGTCCATCACCCTTACTGAAATTCCTTCTTTCCACTGGTATATTTGTATCATTTAGCAATATTGCTACTCCCCCTCCTTTCCCAATGTCCCTGACCTTTCTAGAGATCCCAAAGCCTGGAATATTTAGCTCCCAATCATGCCCAACTTCTGGCTAGGTCTCTGTAATGGCTACTACTTCATTCCCTTAAAGCGGCATTTGCACTTCTAACTTGCTTGTTTTATTCTTTATGCTAAGAGCATTCGTCTACAGAACTCTTACTTGGGTGACTGTCCTCACCCTGTCTCACATCCTGCTGGGGTTTTTTTTTCTCACTTTTTGACTTACAGTGTGGATTTCCCCCTCTCACTCCCCGAACTAGGTTAAATGTTTCCCCATTATATTGAAGTCAGATGTTTTACATCTGAAATTGTGCATTTCACTGTTAATAGGGATGATTAAGAAATCCAGTCCAGGGCGGAAAAATTTGGAATGGACAGTTTACAGAGCAAACAAACAGCTGGAATCTGCCCATCTGGGACCAGAATCCAGGCATTGCCAAAATTTTGCTTTTAAGGGAAAGCAAAAAAAATGATTTTACATTCTCAAAATAATGTTATAACCTACTTCATTTTACTTATCAATAACCCATGATTTCATGCATGAAATCAGGTGTAGGTGGCAATTACTGTAATCTTGTCCTGAAGTTATATAAAGCCATTACAGGAGGAGCATTAAGTGCTGTAGGCATGGCTACCTGAAACTAATGAAGGAGTAAATTTGCTACACAATGAAAAATCAGCTTCATAATTACCACCAGCCAGTACAGGGAGCCTAATTGATAATGGCAGTAAGGCATTGTGCCCACTAAGTGGGAGTTAGGCCCAATATTTGTAGAAAAGAGATTTCGTACTGCCAAGTTCAGCGTTTACAGGATATGCACAATATATAGTATCACCTTGAGGACTCTTGCATTGTTTCCAGGGGTTTGAGGAGGTCGGCAGCTTCCAGGCAGAATCCCCCCAGAGTTGTAACTGCATGTTTCTATAGCACTGAAGATGTGAAGGAGATACATTGGCCCAGATTTTGCTGGAACACGCCATCTCGCAGCGTGCTCCGTTAGTTAGATTTTTTTCTCACTCTTCCGATCGAAAATGTTTTGCCATGCAAGTTGGTGGAAGTGCAACTGGAACATCTGGCACCTTGATGACCAACAGGTTAGCTCCATAACCAATGAGATTTAAGGAATGAGAAAGAAACAGAGGAATGACAGAGATGGAGGGTAAATTAAAGTCAAATCAGGTACAGAATGAAAAAATAAAGAGAGGGGTAGAAAGATTGGAGAGAGGAAAAAGAGTCAGAAACGAAAAGTAAGAAAAACATTTTTTAATTTGCTGGAATGAAACTGCAGTTTCAATTGTTCCTTTTCTGCACCGGAGAGGTAGAGTGGTATCACAGGAACATAAATCTCTTCATTAAAAATGTACTTACGCTGTTAAGTTCCAGTCCTAACTTTCTGTACCGTGGCTGCAGTGTGTACCATCTACAAGATACACTGCAGCAACTCGCCAAGGCTTCTTCGACAGCACCTTCCAAACCCGTAACCTCTACCTAGAAGGACAAGGGCAGCAGGCGCATGGGAACAACACCACCTGCATGTTCCCCTCCAAGTCACACACCATCCCGACTTGGAAATATATCGGCCGTTCCTTCATCGTCGCTGGGTCAAAATCCTGGAACTCCCTTCCTAACAGCACTGTGGGAGAACCTTCACCACACGGACTGCAGCGGTTCAAGAAGGCGGCTCACCACCACCTTCTCAAGGGCAATTAGGGATGGGCAATAAATGCTGGCCTCGCCAGCGACGCCCGCATCCCATGAATGAATAAAAAATTGGCAATTAATGCACAATGCAGCAATTTATTGAAACTCATGGGGAGGTTGAGGACGAGCTGCCATTTTCGCGAGGCTAATGGCGATTCGCGATTCACAGGGTATCTCTTCCTCGTCACGAGTTGCTGGATGTTTTGCACATTTATAACGGCAAGCGCCATCAAACTCGCCGTTATTTTGGCAGCAAAATCTGGGTCATAATGTTCTGTTGTGCTTTCTGCGCAAATATCAGTTTTCCCATCCACGATCTTCCGATCCTTGGTATTCCGCCAGTGTCTCCTGTGAAAGAATGGAATGAGCCAGTAAGCAATTTGAAGCTGCGTTTACTTGAATCACTGTTGATACGTCCTCCATTTGGCACATTCTGGAATGTTCGATTAAATGCCAGAAAGAAAAAGAAAATTCTCCCCTTTACACGCAAAAGGGATGATCGGCGATGTTTAAAACTGTCAGTCAGACACAGGCAGGGAATGTAGCCATAGAGTAAATGAACTGCAGGATTCTCGGACTGAAGCTGCTACTGTTGTGTTGAGTGTCCTTCTAGTATCAGAGAATGCTGTTTTGATTGTGTCGCCAAATATTCTGACAGTGCTATGCAGAGAGAAACTGAGGTCACCAAGTCCAACCATTGGAAGTGTGACAGAGCTACAGTGAAGTATCTGAAATGGCACATCTACAGTAATAATAAGAGAGGAAAAGTAGATGCAATTATAATGTCGTTGCTCCATTCACACTAGGGTGTGATGACTTTGACGAACCGCCTTCATGATCCTTGCCCTTCCCTTCACATTTCTCCACCCCACCCTATTTTAACAACCTTCTTCAGCCATATATCTCAGCATGCACCCTCCACTTCAGCCATTGGACGCCAGTCTTTCTGCCATGATGCCCCTGCCTCTGGAAAACTCCCCCAAAACTCCTTTGCTTTGCTTCCTTCCCCCGCCACCTCCAGTCATTCAAGTCTCCTAAAATGTCGTCTCTTTGGCCTAAAAATTCCTTGGTGGTCTTATAATTGATTTCCCCTTTTTTCTGCCTAGGGTCCAAACTTTTCCTTCTTGTATAGTGTTCGGAGATATTTTGTTCTGCAAGAAGCACGACACAAATGCAAACAAGTTGTTAAGCTTACTTAGGGTTGCCAACTTTGGTTGGACGTATTCCTGGAGGATTCAGCACGTGACTTTCCGCCTCCAACTGCCCCGCCCCCATGGTCCTGCCCAACACGCCCATCCTCGCCGTGCCCCACTTTCCCACGGCCAATTGGAAAGCGAACAGACTCTTCGTTATCCGATTGGATGATCCTTGACTGTCAGTCTAACGGCCTTTTTCCCCCATCGCCAATATTTTTACAACTAATAAATGAAAGTGACCATAGAAAATGAAAAAAACACACACTTTTTTAAAAAATTCCCCTCCGATTTTTCTCCTGGGTTGCTCACAGCAGTGTCCGGGAAATCCATCTTTAATTCCAGGCAACTCCAAGGCAATCCTGGAAGGTTGGCAACCCATGTTTACTTAATATATCTGGACACCAGTGGTATAAATGGAGGATAGTGCACATGTGCTGTGTGCCCGTGATTTCCTGCGATGAGCTCCAAGGGAGTTCTGCTTCCTGCTGGAAGTGCGGAATCAACCCTTTAATAAATATAAACCCTGTGTGTAGCTCACATTTTGTCTATCAGACCTGAACTCTGACATTTGTGCTGTTATGCCATAGTTGTAAAACCGCAGTTATTCATAACTGAGCGACTAGCAATGCACCATTTCAGGAGCAGGCAAAATGGGGACATAGAGTTCTGATCAAACATTACTAAGAAGTCAGCAAAGGCTCCAATAAAAAAGGGAAAGGAAACCAATGAAATTGCTCCAAGCATTTTTTGGAAATCTTTCTGGTTGCCATAAAGTGACTTACATTTATATAGTGCCTTTCACGAACTCAGGGACGTTCCAAAGCGCTTTACGGCCAGTGAGGTACTTTTGAAGTGTAGTCATAAGAACATAAGAAATAGGAGCAGGAGTAGGCCAATCGGCCCTTCGAGCCTGCTCCACCATTCAATAAGATCATGGCTGATCTGATCCTAACCTCAAATCTAAGTCACTGTTGTAATGTGGGAAACGCAGCAGCCAATTTGTGCACAGCAAAATTCCACAAACAGCAATGTGTTAATGACCAGGCAATCTGTTTTTGTGATGTTGGTCGAGGGATAAATATTGGCCAGGACATCAGAGGAGAACTCCCCTGCTCTTCTTTGAAATAGTGGCTGTAGGGTCTTTTATGTCCACCTGAGAGGGCAGACAAGGCCTCAGTTTAACATCTCATCTGAATGACGTCTTGATCTCTCACTAGCTGAGAAACTTAGTAATAGAAATAAGATCTGCAACATAATAGAATTTAGCAGAAAATAATGAAACTTAGCTTTACAGAATCATTTTGTGCTTTAAGATGTTTCTAGCAATGTTTCCAGTCGGAGGTCTGAGCTTCTCTGAGAAGCTCAGGGTTTGAATTCATGGGGTTTCCTAGAACTGTCAGCTGCAAAACTGTAAGAGGTGGTTTCCTCAGCTCTTCCACAGAAGTTCCAGCGAATGATTGGTGGAACTCCATGTGGGATTTCACCCCCAATGTATCTCCAAGGGTTTGTTTATTGAAGTAGCCATTTTTTGTGTACTCTTCCAGGGACAGGTTCTTCCCCACCTCTCCCGTCATTTTCCCCACCCTTTCTCAAGAACACTAAAAGAAAGACTTGCATTTATAAAGCATCTTTCACGACTTCAGGATGTCCCAAAGTGCTTTACAGCCGATTGAATACTTTTGAAGTGTAGTCACTGTTGTAATGTAGGAAACGCAGCAGCCAATTTGCGCACAGCAAGGCCTCACAAACAGCAACGTGAAAATGACCAGATAATCTGTTTTATGGTTGAGGGATAAATATTGGCCAGGACGCTGGGGAGAACTTTCCTACTGTTCTTTGAAATAGTGCGATGGGATCTATAACATCCACCTTGGAGGGTAGATGGGGCCTTGGTTTAATGTCTCATTTGAAAGACGGCACCTCCAACAATGCAGCACTTCCTCTGTGCTGCACTGGAGTGTCAGCCTAGATTTTATGCTAAAGGAGTGGAACTTGAACCCACAATCTTCTGACTCAGAGGCAAGCATGCTATCACTTCCAGATGATATGTTAAACTAAGGCCCTGTCTGCCCTCTCAGGTGGACTTAAAAGATCCCACGGCATTATTTGAAGAAGAGCTGGGGAGTTTTTCCCTGGTGTCCTGGCTGATATTTATCCCTCAACCAACATCACTAAAATAAAACAGATGATCTGGTCATTATCTCATTGCTGTTTGTGGGACTTCAAATTGGTTGCTGCATTTGCAAACAAAACAACAGTGACTACACTACAAAAGCACTTTATTGACTGTGAAGCACTCTGGGACATCTTGAGGTCATGAAAGGTGCAATATAAATGCAAGCTATTTCTTTCAGTGCACACCGCCCACCAAATTTCCTTTCAGTGGCTGTGAGGCGCTGCTGAACAGTGTGTCATCTGACTTATTGCGAGCAATGTCATGGGTGGTCCACAGGTGACATCCAAAATAAATTATGCACTGCACAACATGATAACTATGTATAACATGATATATATGACAAACCATATACTGTGCACATTCAAAAAGCTACATTATAGCTAATACTAGTGTAATACTACTGGATTTTCCATGGCATTGTATACAGTAAGTAGGAGAATATGGTGTCTCTCTGACCTAGCTCTTGTTTTCATATTGTGTTTCTCTCTCTTTCTTTCTCCTCTTCAGCTTCTTTTCAGTCGCTCTCTCTTTTGCTTCTATCTCCCTAACTTGTTTTCTTCTTTCTCTCTTCTGCTTCTCTCTGTTCTTTTCTTCCTTTTGGCTGGGATGTAGTAAATGGGGTGGGGCTGGGTGGCATGGTGTGGCAGGGAAGGCAGCCACCAACAGCTTCAGGCTGCAACTGGGGTGAGGGTTGTGGGGAAAATGTGATCCCCGTTGATGCCCTTCCAATCCCTTCCCCATCACTCTTGCTTCCCCTCACCCCTCACTCCCATCGCATCCCCAGCCCTTGATCTTCCAACTACCCTCACCTCTTCCTACCACCACATGACTCCCATCACTACCCTTCCTCTTCCCCTTTTGAACTACCCACTCAATCCACATATCCTTTCCTCCCCTCGTTCCACTGTCACATCACCCTTAACTCTCAATCCACTCACTCCACCAACGACCGACGAGGCCCCTTCACTCTTAATATGTTCCCATTCTCTTCTCCGTTCCTATATGTTTCCTTCAGAGAGGCTTTATTTGCTTTCAAAGTTCAACTTACTTGTGATTTGTTTATCTGTGGATGTGTCTTTAATCCCTGCCTCTCTCTTTCTGCCTCACAGGTGTAAGTAATTAGAATTTACCTTTTCTAACTGTCAACAAAACACAGTTTATATAATTAGATAGCTTCAAAATTCAACTTTTTGAAAATTGGGCAAACATTAGCATGAGGAAAGACACACACTCTCACCCCATTTATCTCTGACCCTAGTGACTCATCTCCCCCATTTAATACACTTTCTGAAATTTGTAGAGCACAGTATAAAAGCTACAATATTTGTGCAATCAGTACACTGTCTTTTTTTTCTCATTCATGCTGACAGACACATAAACACACAAATATACGCACACACTCTGTTTATAAAACACTCAATATAAACTTTACCTGAATAAAGCTTTTGAAATTTGCCTTTTAGCTTTTGCTCCAATAATTTTGAAAAACAACTGAAATTGCAAGATTCTAAAGCAAAATATTCCAACAGTACAGCTGACTGAATAGTACTCATGCATCCTGCACATGATTCGACTGGACAATCCAAACTCAGCTCATAATGTCACAGCTCTGGGCAAAAATATCAAGTTCAAGCCCAGGCTTTGAAGTAAAAACTTTAACGAAAACATTAAAAGACAGCGAATAAATGTTATCATGAAATTTGTGATTCTTTGAATTTTAAAATTTATTTTAAACTCTTATTTTGGAGATTAGAAATTTCAGTTACTAAGAAAAAAATGGCAGTTCACAAATTTTCAGATGAAAAATTACGAAAAAAATATTTTCCGTGACTTTTTGAGAAAAGATAATACAGCACCACTCAGTGGCCAGGCTGTGCAATTACAGTAGGTAATTTCCATAAGAAAGTTGACACAAAAATATGATTAAAAAGAGTGACAACAGGATGTAAGATTTTGTAGACAGGAAATGTGCCTCTTAAGATTTTTTAATAAGGTACAGATATGTTATATACTACAGATAACAGTATGGAATGCACTATAGAATATATAATAAACCACACACTGCATAGCAAACATAATAAACTCGATTATTTTCAGTGTTTAATAACTTGCTATGAGTCACATAACATTACTGTTTCAACCATGACAGCATAAAATAGTGACATACTTATGAAACGCAGACTGCCACCTATTCCCCTTTGTAACAAAGTCAGCAAAATAAAAATAAATGACAGCAGAGAAAGTCTTGTATTTATTGTACAGGGAAAGAGTACACAGCGCTGTGTTTCATGGGGGAATCACAGTGTTTCTCTCTTCTTAAATCATCATTTTTCTCTTACATGGCCAACCCGAATCTCCCTTTTATTGGAGTGTGGTGGCACAGTAAGGTTGTAGAATAAGTTACCAGGGACAGCTATTGGTGTGGACAATTCAAATGGGTTAAAGACACAATTGGATGCATTTCTGGTGTGAAGGTGAGTGGGAGGGTGTTGGTATAAAAAGAAAGACTTACATTTATAGAAAGCCTTTTTATTAGTGACATGTGTAGAATACCGGTACAGTGACTTGGCTCATTGGTCTGTGCGCCTGTAACTGAGAGGGCGAACAGTTGTAATAACTCATCAAGTTGGATACAATTTTGTGAAGTGTTGGAACAGCAAGAAGAAAAATCTGTTTCAATTTAAAGGAAGCTTCTTCCTGACTCCACATAAAAAACCATTTGATAAATATTGCATGTTATTCCCCACTTATCAGTCTCTGTGAAGGATATTGAATAAAGGTATAAGCATAAATTCCACAATCCAATGCTCCCAGTGAGGAAGCCACACTTAAAGGGAGTGCGTGTTAGAGATGGGCTGAAACATAAGAACTCCAAGTCCAGGTTCCCTGCAACCACAGCTTCCCACTGGGAGAAAAGAATTTATTCATAATTTTCATTAATTTTAAACAATTCATGCACTGGCATGTATTGACTGAAGCACCATCCTCAATAATTACAGTACTGACCGTAACAGTGTGTCAAGAAAGAAAGGTTTGCATTTATATAGCATCTTTCACCACCTCAGGATGTCCCAAAGCGCTTTACAGCCAATGAAGTACTTTTGAAGTGTAGTCACTGTTATAATATAGCAAACATGGCAGCCAATTTGCACACATCAAGGTCCCACAAACAGCAAAGTGATAATGACCAGATTATCTGTTTTTAGGTGTTGGTTGACAGAAAAATATTGATCAGGAGACACCGGGGCTCCCCAGCTCTTCTTTGAAATAGTGCCATGGGATCTTTTACATCCATCTGCAAGGCCAGATGGGGCCTCAGTTCAATGTCTCATCCGAAAGACGGCACCTTCGACAGTACTCCCTCAGTACTGTACTGACATGTCAGCCTAGATTTTTTGTGCTCAAGTCCCTTGAATGGGACGTGAGCCCACAACCTTCAGACTCAGAGGTAAGAGTGTGCTACCACTGAGCAACAGCTGACACTATAAAAAAGGGACAGGATTTTGTTTGTACTAAACATTCTTCTGTTTTGTTATTTATTTTCTCATCTGTATTTAGCATTCTTAAAACATAATGCCTGTGTGTTAAATGCCTTTAATCACTCATAGAATCATAGAAAGGTTACAGTATGGAAGGAGGCCATTCGGCCCATCGAGTCCGCGCCGGCTCTCTGCAAGAGCAGTCCAGCTAGTCCCACTCCCCCACCCTATCCCTGTAGCCCTGCAATTTTTTCCTTTTAAGTACTTATCCAGTTCCCTTTTGAAGGCCACGATTGAATCTGCCTCCATCACCCTCGGGTAGTGCATTCCAGATCCTAACCACTCGCAGTGTAAAAAAGTTTTTCTTCATGTCATAAGAACATAAGAAATAGGAGCAGGAGTAGGCCAATCGGCCCCTCGAGCCTGCTCCGCCATTCAATAAGATCATGGCTGATCTGATCCCAACCTCAAATCTAAATTCATGTCCAATTTCCTGCCCGCTCCCCATAACCCCTAATTCCCTTTACTTCTAGGAAACTGTTCATTTCTGTTTTAAATTTATTTAATGATGTAGCTTCCACAGCTTCCTGGGGCAGCAAATTCCACAGACCTACTACCCTCTGAGTGAAGAAGTTTCTCCTCATCCCAGTTTTGAAAGAGCAGCCCCTTATTCTAAGATTATGCCCCCTAGTTCTAGTTTCACCCATCCTTGGGAACATCCTTACCGCATCCACCCAATCAAGCCCCTTCACAATCTTATATGTTTCAATAAGATCGCCTCTCATTCTTCTGAACTCCAATGAGTAGAGTCCCAATCTACTCAACCTCTCCTCATATGTCCACCCCCTCATCCCCGGGATTAACCGAGTGAACCTTCTTTGTACTGCCTCGAGAGCAAGTATGTCTTTTCTTAAGTATGGACATCAAAACTGTATGCAGTATTCCAGGTGCGGTCTCACCAATACCCTATATAACTGCAGCAATACCTCCCTGTTTTTATATTCTATCCCCCGAGCAATAAAAGCCAACATTCCGTTGGCCTTCTTGATCACCTGCTGCACCTGCATACTAACTTTTTGATTTTCTTGCACTAGGACCCCCAGATCCCTTTGTACTGCAGTACTTTCCAGTTTCTTGCCATTAAGATAATAACTTGCTCTCTGATTTTTCCTGCCAAAGTGCATAACCTCACATTTTCCAATATTATATTGCATCTGCCAAATCTCCGCCCACTCACTCAGCCTGTCTATATCCCCTTGTAGGTTTTTTATGTCCTCCTCACTCTCTACTTTCCCTCCCATCTTTGTATCATCTGCAAACTTTGATATGTTACACTCGATCCCCTCCTCCATGTCCTCTTTGGTTCTTTTGCCAGTCACCTTAAATCTATGTCCTCTGGTTCTTGACCCTCCAATGGGAACAGTTTCTCTCTATCTACTCTGTCTAGACCCTTCATGATTTTGAATACCTCTGTCAAATCTCCTCGCAACCTTCTCTGATCCCAGGAGAACAACCCCAGCTTCTCCAGTCTATTCACATAATTAAGGTCCCTCATCCCTGGAATCATTCGAGTAAATCTCTTCTGCACCCTAAGGCCTTCACATCTTTCCTAAAGTGCGGTGCCCAGTACCGGACACAATACTCCAGCTATGGCTGAACCAGTGTTTTATAAAGGTTCATCATGACTTCCATACTTTTGTACTCTATGCCTCTATTTATAAAGCGCAGGATCCTGTATGCTTTTTTAACGACTTTCTCAACCTGCCTTGCCACCTTTAACCATTTTTGCACATATACCCCCAGATCTCTCTCTTCCTTTACCCCTTTTAGAGTTGTGCCCCAAGTTTATATTGCCTCTCTTCATTCGTCCTACCGAAATGAATCACTTCGCATTTTTCTGCGTTAAATTTCATCTGCCACGTGTCCGCCCAGGCCACCAGCCTGTCTTTATCCTCTTGAAGTCCATCACTATCCTCCTCACAGTTTATAACCCTTCCAAGTTTTGTGTCGTCTGCAAATTTTGAAATTGTGCCCTGTACACCCAAGTCCAAGTCATTAATATATATCACTAAAAGATGTTTTAAGATCTGAACAGTCCCTCATATGAGTTGATTTACACAGGAAGATTTACCTTGGTGAATATAACTTTTGTTACAATTTATTGGCAGCGCTATATCAAACTGGAGCTGTATCAACTCAAATTCCAGGATTAGGTTACACTATCAAAGACTTTAGCCAAAGGACTGGTGTACTTCCAAAAAATAGAACACTCTGGCAGGCAAGTCTGGGCTGATTTGGATTGAAGAATTCAGTATATTAAGTTGATTTTCTGGGTTGGTTTCGATTGCCTGAGGGGGTCGGAAAGGAATTTTCCAGTGTATTTCTTCCCTTATTTGCCCTGGGGTTTCTCTTTTTTTTGCCTGTTCCAGGAGATTGCATGGCTGAGGGGGGAGGGAGGAAGGGTTTAGTTACAATGCTCCAGCCATCATGATGTGGGGAAGGCTTGATGGACCAGCTCGTCTTTTCCTGCCCATCGATTTTGTATGTTTGTATAATTACTCAACGAATTACTGCTCACATTAGATATGATCATTCTAAAATAAATTACATTACTTCAAAATAAATCAAGACTAATTGTACTGCTCTTAGGCAAATTCATTTTCAAAGCCTTGGGACTTCTCACCTTCTTCATTCTTCTCTCCCTCTTACAATCTACAGGCTTTTAAAATCCGAGCATAAAATCACCACATCACTGCTACTTGACTTATCTAATCTTTTCTACTTCTCTGTTCAACCTTCGTGCTCCATACAATGATTCTTGGTCAATCCACAGGCTTCACAATAACAATGCAACTTTTTCTTATATAGATTTCTGTGTTTCTGTAGATCGAGTACACTTTACAATATAAGAAGTGGTACTGTCATTTTCTTACTTATGGAACACTTTCATTCATGTGTAGGGAGGAGGGACACATATAAAGTTCAGATTTTGCATGCCCCTTTAAGGGACATTTACTACGGGCTAGCCTTTAATCAAAAAGCAACAAATGCAGCTGAGGAACATAAGGCTGGAAATTACTATCACCAGTGTTATTGTATTAAGGCTGCTCATATCGAATTCCTTTCCCTGCTACTTTAGTGGAGACAATGTTGTATTAAAATAGCGGAGACAGAAAGGGGGTGATTTTAACCCCCAAGAACAGGTGGGTTGGGGGGCGGGTGGGAGTTCAAAATAGTTGTTTTTTGGGTCGCAACCGCAACATGGCTTTATTTCCGGGTTTAACTTGGTCATGTAAAAGGACAGGCTTCCCACTGGGAATGCAAAGTCTGAAAATTTAGCAGTTGCGACCCAAAAAAACAACTATTTTCAACTCCTACCCGCCCCCAACCCACCTGTTCTTGGGGGTTAAAATCACTCCCAAGCACTTTAAACACATACTATACATCACCTACAGTCATTTCTAACCTATAGTTGTAAAGTTGTTGTCTACTTCATTGGGAGTGTAGAGTAGGTTTGAGGTATTATTATTCAGATACTACTTCTATAAACAAAGGCTAAGAGTTTACATGATGTAAATTGCATTAATATTTGTTTTATAACACCTCTGAGTAAAACAGCACAATGTACATTCCCATTTATGAACGGAGAATTAAAATAGAAGTGTTTCTTGTCAGTTGCTTTGGAGAAACTCTGGCTTTTGTTTACGTCTCGTTTCTCA
This sequence comes from Heptranchias perlo, assembly GCF_035084215.1. Taxonomy (NCBI): domain Eukaryota; kingdom Metazoa; phylum Chordata; class Chondrichthyes; order Hexanchiformes; family Hexanchidae; genus Heptranchias; species Heptranchias perlo. Next base: position 11,531,334 of record NC_090365.1, read on the forward strand.
GTGACGTCACTTCCAAAAAGTTGTCAGTGCACCTGCCCCCAACTAACACCCAGAATGGCAATCGGTTTGGTTCAGTGTTTAGTCAGGTTCTGTGTTTCATTCTACTGTAGGGTTGCCAACTCTGGACATGTTCTTGGAGGTGTCACTACACGACCACCTGCCTCCAACCACCTGCCTCCAACCACCCCGCCTCCACACTTTCTCTCCCCCCCCCCCCCCCTTGTTGGTCGCCCAATATGTCCATCCTTGCCTACCCACGCCAATTGGACAGCGAACAGACTCTTCATTACCTGATTGGATGATTCTTGACTGTCAGTCAAACAGCCTTTTTCCCCCCCATGTCCAATATTTATATAACTAATAAACAAAAGTGTTCAAAGAAAAGTTTTTTAAAACTACTATTTTTTTATTGCCCCTAATATTTTTCTCCTGGGTGTTGCTTGCAGCAGTGTCCTGGAGATTAGTCTTTAATTTCTGGAGACTCCAGAGAAATCCTGGAGGGTTGGCAACCTTATTCTACTGTGTGCTCTTTTTACAGTTTTTGGGAGAATTTGGGAGAATTTTATCACAGTGTTTGAGTGAGCTGAGTGGGTGGTCAGAGCTCAATATCACCAAGGTTCAGATGTCAACATCCTTAACTTCTTTGCATAAGTTACTTTATGCAAAGAAGTTGAAATAAATTGAAAAGGAAAATTATTACTTACTTCTGGATCTGTGTTTCATTGTTTGACTGGTGCTGATTTTACAGCAGTGGTTTATTGGCTTGTCTTGCTTTTTGTAACATCAATGTGAACAGAATCCAGAATCCAGTCTGGTTCTTGATGAATCTGGGACCAAAGAGATAGTGGGTTTGCAAAGTTGCCAACTTTTGTTGGTCATCAGTTTGGATGGGTAAAGGTCTGTGAGTCTTAGAAACGAGTCAGTCACTAATAGGTTTTAGAATCATAGAATCATAGAATCATAGAAGTTACAACATGGAAACAGGCCCTTCGGCCCAACATGTCCATGTCGCCCAGTTTATACCACTAAGCTAGTCCCAATTGCCTGCACTTGGCCCATATCCCTCGATACCCATCTTCCCCATGTAACTGTCCAAATGCTTTTTAAAAGACAAAATTGTACCCGCCTCTACTACTGCCTCTGGCAGCTCGTTCCAGACACTCACCACCCTTTGAGTGAAAAAATTGCCCCTCTGGATCCTTTTGTATCTCTCCCCTCTCACCTTAAATCTGTGCCCCCTCATTATAGACTCCCCTACCTTTGGGAAAAGATTTTGACTATCGACCTTATCTATGCCCCTCATTATTTTATAGACTTCTATAAGATCACCCCTTAACCTCCTACTCTCCAGGGAATAAAGTCCCAGTCTGTCTAACCTCTCCCTGTAAGTCAAACCATCAAGTCCCGGTAGCATCCTAGTAAATCTTTGCTGCACTCTTTCTAGTTTAATAATATCCTTTCTATAATAGGGTGACCAGAACTGTACACAGTACTCCAAGTGTGGCCTCACCAATGCCCTGTACAACTTCAACAAGACATCCCAACTCCTGCATTCAATGTTCTGACCAATGAAACCAAGCATGCTGAATGCCTTCTTCACCACCCTATCCACCTGTGACTCCACTTTCAAGGAGCTATGAATCTGTACTCCTAGATCTCTTTGTTCTATAACTCTCCCCAACGCCCTACCATTAACGGAGTAGGTCCTGGCCCGATTCGATCTACCAAAATGCATCACCTCACATTTATCTAAATTAAACTCCATCTGCCATTCATCGGCCCACTGGCCCAATTTATCAAGATCCCGTTGCAATCCTAGATAACCTTCTTCACTGTCCACAATGCCACCAATCTTGGTGTCATCTGCAAACTTACTAACCATGCCTCCTAAATTCTCATCCAAATCATTAATATAAATAACAAATAACAGCGGACCCAGCACCGATCCCTGAGGCACACCGCTGGACACAGGCATCCAGTTTGAAAAACAACCCTCGACAACCACCCTCTGTCTTCTGTCGTCAAGCCAATTTTGTATCCAATTGGCTACCTCACCTTGGATCCCATGAGATTTAACCTTATGTAACAACCTACCATGCGGTACCTTGTCAAATGCTTTGCTGAAGTCCATGTAGACCACGGACTTTTAGAGGAGTATATAAAGCAGCATCTGTTAAATAATTTAACACGTGATGCATCGAGCTACATCTACTGACAATTTCTCAATTTCTAAAAATAAATTCTTACTTAAAAATTGCCCATCCACATATTTTGGAGTCACAGTCCTGCACCTGGACCAATCAGGACAAATCGTTAAATTTAGATATGTCTAGAATGGTTTGGCCAATATTGCTCCTATAAAAACATTAGGAACATAGGAACAGGAGTAGGCCAGTCAGCCCCTCGAGTCTTTTGTCCAAGGTGATTTTGGAAAATATGCGCAGAAATACAGTTAAGATAAAAAGAGCAAAAGAACTGCCAATGCTAGAATATGAAATATAAACAGCAGGCCTTTCAGATGCAAACCTTTTGTCAGAGTATGTTTGAATCTGAACCAATGCCTCCTCTCAATTGTTTAAATGTACACGGGTTTTATTTTTTTTCCCATTTAAATTAAAGTTATTTTCTCTGCTTTTTTAGGTTTCCATTTTAGACAGAGGAGCATTCCTCTGAGAGAGTTAGCAGGCTACCTATTCCCAAGTTAAAGAAAGAACTTGCATTTATATAGCGCCTTTCACAACCTCAGGATGTCTCAAAAGCACTTTACAACCAATGAGGTACTTTTTGAAGTGTAGTCACTGTTGTAACGTAGGAAACATGGCAACCAATTTGCACACAGCACGATCCCACAAACAGCAATGTGATAATGACCAGATAATCTCTTTTTTAGTGATGTTGGTTTAGGGATAAATATTGGCCAGGATACTGGGGAGAACTCACCTGCTCTTCTTCGAATAATGCCGTGGATTGTTCAGAGATGAGTAATTAACAGTGCTACAGTTCAGCAAGTTGCCTAATCCACTTTCCTTCTGAGTATTGTGTGTGTGGAATTGTGATGAAGTAAGTTTTAGAGAAACCAATTGTTTTAGGTCACTCTTTTCTAACTGTTTGATCCTCTAACTGTCAATCAGGTGTTTTCCATGACTAGACTCCCATCTGCTGAAACATATGCAGTTGCAGGATTGGAAACAGAGGCTGTTTCAGAAAGACATCAAAATAGATGTTTTAAAAACCCCAGTTATAGAGTTATTAAAAAAAGGAATAAAATGAGAGTGGAAACAAGGATTTCCTATGTCCTTGTGCGACAGGCAGGACAAATTCACCTATGAACAGTTTCACTTGTACACCATTTAGTTTTCTATTACCTGAAGATGTAAAGAAATCTTTGCATAATTTCATAAACGATGTTGCTTTTCTTAAGAACATAAGAAATAGGAACAGGAGTAGACCATACGGCCCCTCGAGCCTGCTCCTCCATTCAATCAGATCATGGCTAATCTTCGACCTCAACTCCACTTTCCCTCCCGATCCCCATATCCCTTGATTCCCCTAGAGTCCAAAAATCCATCTATCACAGCTTTGAATATATTCAACAACTCAGCATCCACAGCCCTCTGGGGTAGAGAATTCCAAAAATTCACAACCCTCTGAGTGAAGAAATTCCTCCTCATCTCAGTCTTCAATGGCCGACCCCCTATCCTGCGACTGTGCCCTCTAGTTCTAGACTCTCCAGCCGGGGGAAACAACCTCTCGGCAACTACCCTGTCAAGCCCCCTCAGAATCATATATGTTTCAATGAGATCACCTCTCATTCTTCTAAACTCCAGAGAGTATATTCTTCAGTTTATTTACCCTATAGCATAGATCTACCGATTGGGTCTTAGCCAGGTGGTATGTTATTAGCACCTACCCGATTGTTAGCAAGCTGATACTGATTGATCTTCCGGGGACAGCGTCATCTGCATAACGTGGGCGACCCCCCACCCCCCCCCCCCCCAATACTGGGAGCTCGCTGTGGGGGGGAAGGGGGGGGGGGAAGAGAGCAGGATATTGTATCACATTTAAATTCCTTAGCGGGCTGCTTAGACAGGAGGAGGATGGGTAAAATTAAAAGGATACAATACGGGGGCGAAAATATTGTTAACCTTTACAGATATTTTTATAATGTATATTTCAGCATTTGCAAAAGCTGTTTGGATAACAAAAATGATTGGCAAAATCCAATGCTGTATCCTAAATGTGGAGGCAGGAACTGAGTACTTGGCCCATGGATAAAGCAGTGCAGTGCTCGAACCCCATGGCTGACGGTTGTCGTAGTGAAGGGATAGTGAGAAGGATGGCCCTGTTTGCCATTCAGGCACCTTTCCCATAGGTATTGCAGCATGCTGGGAAAGAGGCACAACTTTTTTTAAAAATTCATTCTCAGGATGTGGACATCACTGGAAAGGCCGGCATTTATTGCCCATCTCTCGTTGCCCTTAAGAAGGTGGTGATGGGCCTTCTCAAGCCACTAGGCAGTGGTTTGATACAACTGAGTGGGTTGCCAGACCACTTCAGAGGTCAGTTAAGAGTCAACCGTGTTGGTGTGGGACTGGAGTCACATATAGACCCAGACCAGGTAAGGATAACAAGGTTAACAAATGCCCCTAAAGGACATTAATGAACCAGTTGGGTTTTTACAACAATCCGGCAGCTTCAAGTTCACTTTTACTGATAGCAACTTTTTATTTCCAGATTTGTTTTAAACTGAATTCAAATTTCTATGGTGAGATTTGAACTTATGTTGTGGATTGTTAGTCCAGGCCTCTAGGTTACTAGTTCAGTAACATAACCACTACACTACCATACCATCTAGACTGACAGTAACTGACCATTACTGCCACTAACATTGCCATCCCTTTGGTACATGTCAACACAGGTGTCCTTGCAGCAGGTGGCACTGCTCCGTCACTGTCTTTCTGGTGATTCAGTGCATCTGCAGGCAGATCCAGATAGGTGTGCTTTTGCCTGTAAACAAGAGCATAGGCGGTTCCCAAGTGTGGGCACAGTTTGCCTCTTGTGCCACTTGACCAGTCTTGGCATCCCTCTTTCCTTCTTCCACAAAACATAAGTTACGGGGATTCTTATTGGAAAAACCCAATGTTGTGGACATTCCAAAAGAAAAATGTGAGTGTTAAACAGAATTACATAGAATGTATAGCACAGAAACAGGCCATTTGGCCCAACTGGTTAATTTTGGTGTTTATGCTCCACATGAGCCTCCTCCCACCCCTCTTCATCTCACCCATATCAGCATAACCTTCTATTCCTTTATCCCTCATGTGCTTATCTAGCTTCCTGTTAAATTTGCCTCAACTACTCCTTGTGGTAGCGAGTTCCACATTCTAACCACTCTCTGGGTAAAGAAGTTTCTCTTGAATTCCCGATTGGATTTATTTGTGACGATCTTTTATTTATGGCCGCTAGTTTTGGTCTCCCCCACAAGTGGAAATATCACTAGTTAAAACATTTGGAACAAAGTCTCCTGAGCAACTAAGTCTTGACAGAAAATATGATCAAAAAAACAAAATACAATAGGGCCGAGTTTCTTCTTGGCCTCTCCTCCACCTTCCAGGTGCCAGGCTGCCATTCTGGACCTGCAGAAAGATCCAGTGCATCCAAATTTTCTGGCCCGGGCTATTTGCATGGCCTGGGTGCCCTCCCGGCACAGGCTTACCCCCAGACATGGCGTTATGCTGGGAATGGACGGTTGGAGTAAGGACTGTAGCTGTAAGAGGTCTACAACTGTGATCTTTGCCACCAGATATCAGGGCCTTCTTGCTGCTACTGAAGAGGCCTCTGAGGTCTGAAGATTGTTCCGGGGGGGGAGGGAGGGTTTAAAAAATAAACTTACCTGTCAACATCAAGGGGAGGAGGGCATATATGGTGGCAAGCAGCACTGCCACGGGGAGAATCAGTGGGGATTAAAAGTAAAAGTGACTCTCCCACCCCAAGTAATAAGAATCTGCAAACATTCACTTTTTCATTCTTTCCCAGAATCCAAGCTTGATGGCACCAAATTTATATTTCTTGATTAACTTTATCTTTTCTCCTACTTTTTTCATATTTGGTGATAACCTACGTTATGAGCCTGGGCCCTTCCCCTCGTCTTCTCAGTTCGAAGTAAAGAATTTGCAGATGATGCTCAAAGGCAATTGTACTTTACTTAAAACCACTACCTCATGATCTATTAGGGCAGTCAGTATTTTGAAGATCAGTTCTCAGGATGCTGTGTCCCTTGATACCCTTACCTAGCAAAAATCTATCGCTCTCAGTCTTGAAAGCTCCAATTGTCCCAGCATCTACAGCCTTTTGGGGGAGAGAGTTCCAGATTTCCACTACCCTTTGTGTGAAGAAGTGTTTCCTGACATTACCCCTGAACGGCCTAGGTCTAATTTTAAGGTTATGCCCCCTTGTTCTGGACTCCCCCACCAGAGGAAATAGTTTCTCTCTATCTATCCAATCCTTTAATCATCTTAAACACCTCAATTAGATCACCCCTTAATCTTCTATACTCGATGGAATACAAGCCTAGCCTATGCAATCTGGGGCTCTTCAGACTTGAAAGGAGGCATCTGTGGAGGGACCTCATGGAGGTATAAAAAATGTGCGCAGTACAGAAATAGTATATCCAAATAATGCTTCAAGGTAACCAGTGACAGGGTATGAGGGCACAGCTTCAAACTGATGAAAGGAAAATTTAGGAGCAATGTGATTAAAACTTGAAATGGACTTCAGGGACAGGGCGGTGGAGTCAAAAGCCCTGGAATCATTGAAGAGAAATTTGCATGCCGCGGTGGGTGGACTGTAGGTTTTTCTGGATGGATGAATTAAGATGGGCCAATTGGTCTTCCTCACCCATCCTGATCTTGCGGCTGCACTCTGGGCAAAATTTACTGGGGCTGATGTTCCTGGCCTCCCCTTTTCTCTGGCGCTAGGCAGAAGCAGCACACCTGAATGCACTGCGCCTGTACTGCTATTTCCTATTCTGGGCTATTAACATAGGCACCTCTGGCACAGGCTTTAGACGGCAGCAGCCAGGAGGCTCTGAGGCTCTGAGTTCATCTGTGGGGGGGGGAGATTTGAAGTAAATAAAAATGCTTGTCTGCGAGTATCTGCAGGCTACCTCTGGGAGACCCCCACAGACGCTACAGTCTGTGAGGCTCCTGGCGCCAGCCCCATTGCCTGGGATCTTTGGGTGCCCGACAGGCAGTGGGTTTGGAATACCTCTTCTTGCCTCAGTTACAGCTCTTTAATGGGCCTGCTCCTACTGCAGGCAGACGCCCAATTGCCCCAACTCCACGGGTAGCCCCAGAAATCCTGGGACAACATAAAGTGGGTGCAGACTCGTTGAAATGGGTCTCCACTTCTGTTTCCTGACTGTTGCATCCAAAAAATGGAGGCAATGGCCAAGAAAATTAGCCCCAGTCTTTTTAAGAGGGAACTGAAGTGACCTTTTCATTAAAGGGGATGTTAACTGCTTAAGTATTTGCTGGTCCCTATCCAGGAATGTTGAGGTATGCCTTGACCTGTTACATTGTATGCTATTAGAATAGATTCAGGCACATGGCCTGACTATGGTACTGTACTCGGAGCTGTTTCTCTTACAGTAACCCCCCCCCCGTCTCTAGCTTGGTGGATTCTCCCATAACCAGTTCCCCACTAGTCTGCACTGGTTTTACTGATGTTCATTCAGCAACCCCCCCACCCAACCCGGCCTTTTCTTACATTACCCATAACTAACTTTAGTAGAACTAGATAACTCCCCAGGACTTACCACTCTTTTTGGCATCTCATAAAGGACTGGCTTCTGTTGTTTAAAGGTTAATTTTAATGTTTGCTCCCATATGTATACACAACATCAAGATATACATAGTTGGTCGAAGCACAGGATTCCACTGGACCAAACTACTAATCATTCATCATCAATTCTGATGATAGGTCTTCGACCTGAAACGTTAACTCTGTTTCTTTCTCCACCGATGCTGCCTCACTTGCTGAGCTTTTCCAGCATTTTCTGTTTTTATTACTAATCATTCATTCCCGTTATATATAATTACTGATCTTGCCCAAATATGAAATGAGTTATCCAGTCTATAATAACCGGTACATTAACCACAGAAAACCTGCTGCTAAATTTCACCTGAGCAGAATTCTTAAAAGTTTAATTACTTTTACGTTAAATATATATGCATATTAACAGTTTTCTGTTTCTCGCTGTAGAAAGTGATTTGCTAAATAAATGATGGACTGGCCTCTGGTTACAGATCCGGTTCATTTTATCTGGAATTTAAAGTCATCGTGATTCAAGCAGAACATTTCTTGGCAAACTGCTTGTGTACTTCTCAGGATTCAGTTGTATTTTACAGTACGAGGATTTACCAGTTGTCATTGCTTTTCAATTGAAGTGATTGGTGGAAGGATTAGAGCGGAAAGTAGGAAAATATTTTTCACCCAGAGGGTGGTGGGGGTCTGGAACTCACTGCCTGAGAGGGTGGTAGAGGCAGAAACCCTCATCACATTTAAAAAAAAAATACCTGGATGTGCACCTGAAGAGCCGTGACCTGCAGGGCTACGGACCAAATGCGGGAAAGTGGGATTAGGCTGGTGACTCGTTTCTCAGCCGGCGCAGACACGATGGGCCGAATGGCCTCCTTCTGTGCCGTAAATTTTCTGTGATTCTATCACAGTTTGAGATGTTAAAATCCCCTCACGTGACCTTTCTGACTTCGCTAAGTTGCTCCAAATGCGTTTGATCATGACTAAAATGTTTATAAGTTGTTTTTTGCCAGTTTTCTCCTCATCTTGATGGAGCACAGTTCCATAGGTGCGGGGAGCATCTGGTACCTTATCCTGTGGGCCATTCTTTGCATGTCAGTGTGGGTGCTGGTGGGCTGTTTGCTCCTACAGGTATCATAGCCAACTCTTACCTCATTCTCACCAGATGTCCACTTAAGGCTTAGAATTATAGAATTATAATGCACAGAAGGAGGCCATTCAGCCCATCGTGCTTGTGCTGGCTCTTTGAAAGAGCTAACCAATTAGTCCCACTCCCCTGTGCTTTCCCCATAGCCCTACAATTCTTTTCCCTGTCAAATATTTATCCAATTCCCTTTTGAAAGTTACTATTGAATCTGCTTCCTCCACCCTTTCAGGCAGCGCATTATAGATCATAACAACTCGCTCATCACCCCTTTGGTTCCTTTGACATGGAGTTGAAAAATAAATATCTTTAGGAGTATTAGAACAGTTATACTGGACTAACTGCTGACTCTTTTGCCAAGCAGTTAATGGCCTGAACGATTGACTGACTTCCATCAACAAGGCTCGTCTACTGTTTGGCAAAGAACTCTGAATCAGTATTGTTTAGTACAGAATAATTTCACTGGACAGTAAAAATAATGAGAGGCTGGATGAGGAGCTGTACTGAATTGTATCTATTTCGCATGTCCTTCATTGTTATAATGGCACACACATGTGAAAGGCTCTAAGAGTGTTCACAAAGGGAAGATCCCAGTGCCAGTGTAAATACAGACTCCTGTCATCCTACACGCATTCAGTTCAAAGTTAGATGCAGGTCTGTGCCGGTAAGCGGGTTCACCCTTGGACGACTGGAAGAGTTTTTTTTTTACATTTTAAAACTTTGTGGAAAAAAAAGAGAATGTTTTCCATTAGGGAAGAGCACGCAACCTGCAAGCGATGGCTCCATTTGGTTCTGCCTGAATGTAAACAAGTCCACTGACCTTGATCCCAGTCCGATAAAAGTGATCATTCATTCCCCGAGCTCGATGGCAATAGCAAGTCTTGGCTCACGCGCCGAGCCCAGTTTCTTTGCCAATGTTTCCAACGCCAGCATCAGGAAAAAAAGCACACAAAAAAACAAGTAAATCAAACAGTCCAAGTCCGAATCAAGGAAAGATTGGGTTCTGCTCAGCTAGTTGCCCTGGTCAGGTTTAGGGGGAGGGCAGAAGGGAGATGGGAGGTAGATTTTTCATCCTGGTGCTGCTTTCCCTTCTCTTTCATATTGTTTGCCTTTGAAAGCTATGCTTCACAAGAAACTGAACTCCTGAGTAATATTGAATGGGATGGGGACAAGCCAGAGAGCATGTGGACTGTGTTTAGTGTTCATTCTGAGAGTAATCGGTAATTGGAATCTAATGATACAATTATCAGGTGAGATCATGTGAGATGGTTAGAAAATGGCATTAGAGTCGCCTGAAAGGAGAAACTGGGAGTACTCACTGGCCCTGAATTTGAACGTGATTCTAACAATTTGATTTGTGGAAACTTTTCATATGATGATTTCAATCTTTGATAATATAAGAACATAAGAACATAAGAAATTGGAGCAGGAGTAGGCCAATCGGCCCCTCGAGCCTGCTCCGCCATTCAATAAGATCATGGCTGATCTGATCCCAACCACAAATCTAAAGAACACAAGAAGTCGGAGCAGGACCCGGCCACATAGCCCCTGGGCCCTCTCCGCCACCCACAGGGCATTGACCGATCCGAACTCAGCTTCATGTCCAATTTCCTGCCCGCTCCCCATAACCCCTAATTCCCTTTACTTCTAGGAAACTGTCTATTTCTGTTTTAAATTTATTTAATGATGTAGCTTCCACAGCTTCCTGGGGCAGCAAATTCCACAGACCTACCACCCTCTGAGTGAAGAAGTTTCTCCTCATCTCAGTTTTGAAAGAGCAGCCCCTTATTCTAAGATTATGCCCCCTAGTTCTAGTTTCACCCATCTTTGGGAACATCCTTACTGCATCCACCCGATCAAGACCCTTCACAATCTTATATGTTTCAATAAGATCGCCTCTCATTCTTCTGAACTCCAATGAGTAGAGTCCCAATCTACTCAACCTCTCCTCATATGTCCGCCCCCTCATCCCCGGGATTAACCGAGTGAACCTTCTTTGTACTGCCTCGAGAGCAAGTATGTCTTTTCTTAAGTATGGAGACCAAAACTGTATGCAGTGTCCAAGGTGAAATTAATCACCATAATATGGTGATTAATTTCAATAAAAAGGGGCCAAGATGGAACCACAGTGTTACAATAGCTAATGGAGATAGGATCTAGTATATCCCCCTGATAATATAATCAGCAATAATTGTTTCAATAAAAAATGGGAAAAAAAACAGAGATGGGAAAAAAATAAAGAAACTCCTTTTTAACTTTTTGATTATTACATTATTTTTATATTAGAAATCAGAATTTTGTGGAATTCCTTTTACGGATGAGAGCTGTTCCATTGACTAGACAGGGTAGATGGATGAGGAGTAGAAGCTTTGAGACATCATGGGCACGATTTTAAAACAAAAGTGTGGGTGCGTTGGGGCCGTGGAGGGGGGCAAAGAAAATCGGTATTTTTTGGAGTGGGCAGGAAACCCGGCTCCAACTTGCCAAAGAACGTGCACAACCCAGAGTCATCTGTGAGAGCGCGCCGTTCCCGAACCTGGAAGTCCCACTGGCAATTAAAGCCGGCGGGACCATATTTAAAGCAGTAAATCAAGTACTTAAAGTACTTGAAATGTCTATAAATCCGATTAAGAATGAAGGCAAGCGATTTTAACGCTGCCTCAATGTGTTTCCCTTGGACACCATGGGAAAGTAGTCGGGTTTCAGCCGGCAGCCATTTGGCCATTTAAATCCCTGTTTGACAGATGGGGATAAAAGGTGAGTTATTGCAGCAGGGCACTCGGTTCTCTCAGACAAACGTTTGGCTGTGAGTTCTTTGTGTTTAGCCTTGAAATTCTTGGTTTCCACTCAGAATTGTTCTGTTTACATATATTTTCCAACTTTTCGGACCCCCTCAAACTGACACCATCAGGATGGGGGGTGCGATGGCTGCATTCCCCAGTACATCCGAGGAGGAGGAACATCACCAACCTCGCCAGGCACGGCATGCGCTCAACAACATAGAGGTGCGCCACAGGGACCTGCACAAGAGCAGAGAGGTCAATAAACAGAGGGTGCAATGTCGCAGGAGGCACTACCCTCGTGAGAGGGTCTATAGACCGAGGCTGAGCAGTGGCCATGAAGACTCAGAGTGAGTCGCCAGGTGGTCACGGTCCATCTGCGTGCTCCTTCATGCCGAGCTGCTTCCGGCTAGGCCTGGTGGCATCGCATTGCCTGTCGCAGTTAAAGTCACCACTGTCCTCAAATTCTTTACCTCTGGATCATTCCAGGGCGCCACCGGTGACATCGCCAGGGTCTCTCAGTCGTCTGCCCACGAGTGCATAAGGCAGATCACCAATGGATTGTTTTGCAGGGCATCCCCAATACGTCAACTTCCCCATGGACGACCTCAGCCAGCCAGAGAGGGCAGTGGGTTTCCACTCTCTGGCTGGTTTCCCACGGGTACAGGGTGCAATCGATTGCACGCATATAGCAATCTGAGCACCTCCACACGAGCCAGGACTGCTCATCAACAGAAAGGGATATCACTCCATCAACGTTCAGCTTGTTTGTGACCACTGCAAAAGATTTCTTCACGTGTGTGCAAGATTCCCTGGCAGCTGCCGTGATTCATTCATTCTGAGGGAATCCAACATCCCAGCCCTCTTCCATGCACCAAACAACCTTAAGGGCTGGCTCCTCGGGGACAAGGATACCCCCTGCAGACGTGACTCATGACACTTCTGAGGAACCCCATCTGCAATACAACAACAGCCACATCGCCACCAGGCCTGTAACTGAACATGTGACAGGACTGCTGAAGATGCAGTTTGGTGCCTCGATCGGTCTGGGGGAGCACTTCAATACGCACCAGCGAGAGTGGGTAGAATTATACTCGTCTGTTGTGTCCTGCACAACATGGCGAAACAGGGAGGGTTTCTGGTTGATGAGGCCCCATGTCCTCATCCAGCATCCACATCTGCCATGGACATTGAGGAGAAGCAGCAGGAGGAGGAGGAACTCATCAGCAGAGCAGCGGTTCACCTGGCTGCACATGAGGCCAGGGAGTCACTAATATTTGACCGATTCTCATAAGGAGATCACAAAGTGTGTGTGTGAGATGAATGTTAAAGTTGTGTCACCAGACGTTTGTGGGATGCCAATCTCGGCATCCCCGAGGGACAGGCACTCGAGGGTGCGGCTGATCTCCAGGCCTCCTCCTCCACCTCTGTGAGGACCACTATTTGTAGAGGTCCCCCTCCAGCCCTTGCCCTCTCCCATGCATTTTGCGCTCTCCTAGAAGGGGAGAAAGTACAGATGTATGAGTGAGTGAGAGTGAAGTAGTCAGTCGATGAATGCATTGCTTTGGGTGAGGCGGACCGTGAAAGAGATGCATCAGAGGGTGAGTATTGGACAATTACATCTCATTGCATCAGGACTGGAGTGAGTGGTAGTGGTGGGTTCATAAATGGGGAGGTGAGGAAGTGCTCAGGAAGTGAAGATAAGTTGAGGATTAACCTTAAGTGGGTGTAAGGAGTGATGTGATGGAGCAGTCTTGGCAGTGCAGAATGAGTTGGGTGGTGGGCGGTGTTGATGTGCACCACGGAATGTAGGAGATCAGTAAGTGTACTCACTGTTGCTGACCTAGTTAGGTCATTGAAACACTTCCTACACTGGGTCCAACTGCAGGAGGTGCTGCTCGTGCTGGTGACCTCCTCTGCCCCTTCTTGGTGCTTGCTCCTATCGGCAGGGTAACATTTTTCCCACCTCCTCCTCACCCTGGCCAGCAGCACCTCAAGTGAGGCGTCACTGAATCCTGGAGCTGGCTTGCCCCTCTGCTGCTCCATTCTGTGTCCTTGCTCCTTGCTTCAGCAAAAGCCATTGGAGCAATGGCCCTTTAAATCCAGACACTCCAGCTGACAGCCTGTCTTGCAGGTGCGCAGTCCGCCCGCTGCGCAGCTTTCGGACGGCAAACCCGGAAGCAATTAAGTCACGATCACATGGGGAACGGTAAGGTTTTATTATTCGGGTTTGCCACGCTCCTATTGACCCCCCCCCGCCACCGCTGCCATCCTGCCGGCATTTTAAAATTGTGCCCCATATCCCTGTTTCCGTGCAAGTCAGGAATAATCAGAAGCCAGCCATTTTCCTCCAATGGCTCATTGAGTTTAACCAGGGATTAGCCGAGCCCTGCAAACCAGGAAGTCCCGGGTTAGAGAAGGGAAAAATTCTCCAGGGCTCCCACTCCTTATTACTATCCAGCAACCCTGCTAGAAGTATGTGCGAATAGGCAGTGGTTAAGGACAAGGTCAGGTTCAACAGTAATGCCTCGCCCCTCAAATAGCCTGCTGATATTCACTGTCACATTAATAATGAGCACTTGGACATGGCACTGGGGGGCTATCAAGAGAGTGGAAAAAATGGTGGGAAAACGAAAAAAATCAATTTCTAATGAGGAAATATATCCAAAGTCCAAGTGAGGGAGGCCATTTTGTCCATATAGTTCATACTTTCATAAAAACTTACAGTCCTCCCTTCATAACATTTGAATGATTCCAGAGGTTTTGGCCTACACTAGCCTAACCAGAAGACCATTCCACGTATTGGTCACTCTTTGCGTGTAGGAATACTTCCTGGTATCATTCCTCAGCTTCCCCTTCCTCCATTTCTCCTGCAGTCATAGATTCACTTACATGCTCCTCAGGATTTACCTTTTCTATTTCATTTAGCTTCTCTTCTTGAAGTATTCATTTGAGGGGAATTATCTGCCAGTGGGCTTGTACTCCTCAATGTATTTTCCCCCAGATGGAATAAGGAAAGAACGAACTTGTATTTGTACAGCACCTCACCACGTCCTCAGTATGTCCCAAAGCATTTCACAGCCTGTCACTGTTGGTCTGTAGGCATTCACAACAGCCAATTTGTGCACAGCAAGGTTCCACAAACCAATCGATCTGTTATTAGTGGTGATGGTTGAGGAAGGAATGCTGGCCAAGGCAGCACAGAAACTGATCACTCTTTGAATAGTGCTATGGGATCCTTTATGTCCACCTGAACAATCAGACAAGCTCAGCTAAACAGCTCATCTCTGACAATGCAGCACCCCCTCAGTAATGCACGGTCAGCCTACATTTCGTGCTCAATTCCTGAATTGAAGATTGAACTCTGACCTCCTTACCCAGAGGTCAGAACGCAACTAAGCCAAGTAAGGGAAGAATGAGGTAGGGTCGACCAAACAACTCTTGGAATCAAATCATTTTCTCTAGTTAGTCAGTGGCGGTTACATTTTTTATTGAGTTGTACTATTTCTTCATAACAGAAACAGAATAAATAAAATTCTTAACACTAATAAATTCCCCATAAAAGGGTAGAACATTTCTTTGCCACATTGTGCAATTCCAATACGTCAACGATTGCCCAATTTGCAAAGCTGAAACCAACAGTGCCGTTTTAGCTGCCTCATTTCCTTTGAGTGCATATTTTACATCGCAAATCTCACTCAATTTCATGAGCTGATTTGATATTTTGCAATTGGAATTTAAGATTCCCTTCCCAGAACCCCACTGGGAGTTTACTCTACATGTGACTGATGTACTCACATACCAGCTATCATTTCAGACTGGGACAGAGATTGGAGTCACCTCTGCCCCTGAAGTAAAGGGCTTCACTGACGTCATATTTGATGTTCAAAATTTTTTTTAAAAATCAAAGGAATGTCTGAAGTCATCACTTGGCAAATTTGCCATCATCCTGCTCCGGGAAAGTAATCACCAGAGTTAAAGCCAGCAACATGAGCGGTAAACATTGTTAAGTCAGCACTCTTTACAAGGCCAGATTTTAACTTTTGGACATTGAAACGATTTATATAAATGCATGCTGTGGAACTGTAGCCCTTAAGACAGCGGGTTATGGCTACCTCACAAGGGAATTACAAGGCAGTGCTCCAGTTAAAGGATTCAGATGACATCACAGGCTATAACAGCAAAGATTAATTAGTTTGCCTGCATTGTGAGATTAAATTACAGCCTTAAATTTATTCATTATCACCACTGACTTTTAAAATTAAATTATATTCACTTACTTTGCAGTATTAGAAATGGCAAAACTACAAGGAGACTATAACCTACTTCTGTAAGTTAGCATGAGGATTCAGTAACACTCACCTCTCTCCTAAAAACCTCTAAGAAACAAAAAAAGTCTATAATTTTTTTAAATACCTAATATATACACCATACTATGACTAAAATGAAAAGCTAACAGCACTGAGCTGAAGTGACACTGATTTAGGACTAGGAGCACCCAGTATGATATCAGCACTGCAGGGTATCACTTCATATGATTCACGGGAGGCTGTGATTTATGGGGTGCATTGAGTAGAGGGGGTTCTGTGTTCACATCTGAAGTTTATCAGACTGAATTTTTCAAATTACGACATGTGACACTTTAATGCGTGAATGTGTGAAAAGTCAGTTGTCTGGTTGGACAAGAAAGAACTGTACATGGTTATGCTGTTAGGACTGAAGCACTGCTTAAAGCTCAGGCAAAAGGCAAGTTTTGGTATTGCTATATACCAGATACTGTACTAGAACTCATCTCATGCCCATACACAATGACTGCTGCATTTTCCTTCGTAACATTCACTATATTCCAGCCAACAATTAGCCCTCATCTAACACCTAAAACAGATTATCTGGTCATTCTCTCATTGCTGTTTGTGGGATCTTGCTCTGCACAAATTGGCTGCCGTGTTTCCTACATTACAACAGTGACTACACTTCAAAAGTACTTCGTTGGCTGTAAAGTGCTTTGAGACGTCCTGAGGTCGTGAAAGGCGCTGTAGAAATGTAAGACTTTCTTAATTAGGGAGCGCTTTGATGGTTTACAAAGGTACTATTTAAATAAAAGTATTTCTTTTCTTTCTATGAGGGCTACCATTAAATAGTTTGAATTTGGAGGGAGCATGGTGCCTTTAAGAACATATGTGGTGCTTTCATATTGACATCTCAATCACAACAAAACAGCTGACTTTTGGAGTATTTCCGATCCCAGCTACATGTTACTACAAGTTACTTTGCTACACGGTACAAACTGAGATGTGATTGTCAAGAGCAGGAAATATAATTCTCTTGCTGTCGTTAGAAAGACAACATCGCAAAGTGCTTTACAGCCAACAAAGTACTTTGGAAGTGCAGTCACTGTTGTAGTTGGTACAGATGTGATGCCAGTCTGCCAATTTCCTTGAATGCATTACAGGTCATAAGGATTTAAATAGAGAAATAGTCCAAACAGAATGTCTTTGGACCGAGCTCAGGATTAACAAGGAATCAGTCACATTACTAATAAACTAAGGATGAAATTTGTAGACATTGCAGGAGACTTTAACTATCCAAAAATAGACTGGGATAGGGAAGATGTTTGTAGCGAGAAAGAGAAGTCTTTTTTGAAAGTGTGTTCAGATTATTTTAGTATGTTGCTGCTCCATCAAGGAAGAAAGCACTATTTCACCTGATTCTGGGCAATGAAGCAGAACAGGTGGGCAACCTAAAGGCAGGGGGACATTTGGGAAATGGAAAAAAAGCAAATTATAATAAGATGAAAACAGGTCTTACCTAGATTAAGTGAAAGGAATAACTGGCAAATAGAACAGTAGATTTGTGTCAAAATCCCAACTCCCTACCTAACTGCACTGTGGGAGTTCCTTCACCACATGGACTGTAGTGGTTCAAGAAGAAGGTCCACCACTACCTTCTCAAGGGGCAACTAGGGATGGACTATAAATGCCCAGGCAATGTTTAATTTTCTTTTAGATGTTGCCAGAAGTGATATTGTTGAGTGCAGAAAGTTTCACCAATATTGTCCTCCTGGGCCCACAAAAAAATCTCCAGCCCCCGCTGCCCAGCCCTGCCCAGAATCATCTCCTTCCCCCCTCCAGGCTGCACTGTCAGCCAGCTCAGTGTGGGAGTCGGCCAATTTCCTGTCCTCCCTCAAATGCCTCATGTAACTGGGGTCTGGGCCTCAGAATGGCTCAGGCCTCATGCTGGCAGCAACCAGCGGGCTGTGGGCACGCTCCACCTGAAGCTAAAATCGGCCATTATTTAGATCTAGCACCTATTCATGTTCAGCTTCATATTGTCTTCTCTTACTCACTGTAGGGCCGTTCCAGCCTTTGGCCATGTTCTGCTTACACTGCCCCAAATCAGGATATCATTCCTTCCATGTCATCTAGCATCTTTGACAACATTGTGTGTTGGAAAATTTCTGGAGGTGTTCCCAAAAGGTATTCTGGTATCTTGCCAAAAAGACTATTAAAGGTGGACAACTCTGACGAGTCTTCATCCAGTAGCCATAATTTTAATATAGCATGATAAGAATTTTGGCATTTGATAACTGTGACACTGCTCCCTCTGTTGTTCGAGTTTGAACAATGCTTTCTTTAAATGGTCTTATTTAAATCTTTAGGGGTGAGATTTGTTCTCACTCATTCACTACTTGGCTTGACTCTTTTTTATTCGTTCATGGGATGTGGACGTCGCTGGCAAGGCCAACATTTATTGCCCATCACTAATTGCCCTTGAGAAGGTGGTGGTGAGCCGCCTTCTTGAACCGCTGCAGTCCGTGTGGTGAAGGTTCTCCCACAGTGCTGTTAGGAAGGGAGTTCCAGGATTTTGACCCAGCGACGATGAAGGAACGGCGATATATTTCCAAGTCGGGATGGTGTGTGACTTGGAGGGGAACATGCAGGTGGGGTTGTTCCCATGTGCCTGCTGCTCTTGTCCTTCCAGGTGGTAGAGGTCGCGGATTTGGGAGGTGCTGTCGAAGAAGCCTTGGTGAGTTGCTGCTGTGCATCCTGTCGATGGTACAGATGGCAGCCACGATGTGCCGGTGGTGAAGGGCGTGAATGTTTAGGGTGGTGGATGGGGTGCCAACCAAGTGCGTTGCTTTGTCCTGGATGGTGTTGAGCTTCTTGAGTGTTGTTGGAGCTGCACTCACCACTGACCCACTGGTAGCATACTGATCTGAAAAACAAAAAGGAAATAAAAAGAAAGACTTGCATTTATATAGCACCTTTCACTACCTCAGGACATCCCAAATGCTTTACAGCCTATCAGGTACTTTTGAAGTATAATCACTGTTGTAATGTAGGAAATGTGGTAGCTAATTTGCTCACAGCAAGATCGCACAAACAGCAATGTGATAATGACCAGATAATTTTTTTTAGTGATGTTGGTTGAGGGATAAATATTGACCAGGACACTGGGAGAACTCCCCTGCTCTTCTTCAAAATAGTGCCATGGAATCTTTTATCTCCACCTGAGAGGTGGACAGAGCCTTGGTTTAACATCTCATCTGAAAGAGGGCACCTCCAGCAGTGCAGCACTCCCTCAGTACTGCACTGAAGTGTCAGCCTAGATTTTGTGCTCAAGTCTCTGGTTTGGGACTTGAACCCTGAACTTTTTGACTCAGAAGTGAGAGCACTGTATCAGTACTGCACTGAAATCTCAGAGTGGGGCTGGAGCTGACAACCTTCTGACTCAGAGGCAAGATTACAAGCAACTGAACCAAGCTGATACTTCCATCTAGTTTATCATGAATTTTCCTTGGCGAAATCAGGACTGGTTGAGTGTCTGGCATTAGTTAAATGCTCTGCTTTCCTGCTACGCTCCTTCCTATTTTAAAAACATGAGCATACTTCATTTGTAGGCATTTATAGTTGGTGACTGCATCAATTTGTTTGATCAATCTAAACTAGAAGTCCAAGGATTGGCTTTATTTGCTGATACATTCGAAACTTTGGTCTAGAAAACAGCAGCATCGGCAATGGGACTCAGTGAAATGGGAGTTTGAATGTCAATATGTCAGCAGGAGTAAAATCTCAAGGGGACGTAGAACTCTCAGATTAGCATTTTGGCTTCCATGGAGAGGAAAGGGTTCAAATAAATGTTTGAGCTGTGTGACTCTGGATTTTCTCCAAGTTGAACAAATAATGGGATTTCTCGTTTCGATTCTGACATAAATTACAATCAAAGAGGATGTTTTATTTGACCTATCCTGATTAATTGCAGAGACAAAAGATAGCTGGAGGTATAACAAATTACAAATAGGCAAAGAAAATAAATCGTATATTTCATTGAGAGGCTTTCAAATTAAATTCCAGGGAGCTTGTTTCAAATAAACAAAAGTCAGCTTGGATATAGTGAACACAGAGAGGGGGAAAAATAATCAAACCTTCCCTCTTGATCTCTGAAGGCAATTAAAAGTAAAGCACAGTGTAATGCACAGGCTTGTGTGTTGTAATCATCAGACCAAGACTGGTGGGGCAAAAGCAGCTCCGACAATTTAACAGGGCCATGTCTACAATGCCAGCCGTGGCTCAGTTGGTAGCAAACTCGCCTCTTGAGTCTGTGGGTTCCACTCCTACTCCAGAGATTTGAGCACATAATCCAGGCTGACATTCCAGTACCAGTACTGAGAGAGTGCTGCACTGTTGGAGGTGCCATTTTTCGGATGAGATGTTAAACCGAGGCTCCGTCTGCCCTCTCAGGTGGACTTAAAGTCCCATGGCATTACTTGAAGAATAGCAGGGGAGTTCTCCCCTGTGCCCAGGCCAATATTTCTCCCTCAACCAACATCACTAAGAAACAGATTATCTGGTCATTATCACATTGCTGTTTGTGGGATCTTGCTGTGCGCAAATTGGTTGCCGTGTTTCCTACATTACAACAGTGACTACACTTCAAAAGTACTTTGTTGGCTGTAAAGCGTTTTGGTACATCCTGAGGTCACGAAAGGTGCTATATAAATGAAAGTCTGTCTTTCTTCGAATCATCTGTTCCAAATGTACTCATCACAGCCATGAACCGGTGGCATCTTGGCCTGCTGCACTTCCAAATCTGAGGGCTTTTGTCCTACTACAGTGGGATATTTTTCTCTATCTCATTAAATATTTTATAGAACTCTACAAGGTCCTCTCTAGATGTCACTTTTTGAGGTAGAAAAGCCCTAGATTGTGGATTTCTTACAGATCAATCCTCTAACATCAGGGATCAGTTCTGCTGGACTATTATTTTACAGTCGCGAAAAAGCAGTCTCCAATAGGGAGATTACAGATAGAGTCACCATCCATTCGGGTTTGAAAGAAAGAAAGAACCTGCATTTATATGGCGCCTTTCACAGCCTCAGGACATCCCAAAGCGCTTTACGGCCAATGAAGTACATTGGACATTGGACATTGACGTACATTGGCCTTCAGCTGCCTAGGCTCTAAGCTCTGGAATTCCTTCCCGAAACCCCTCCGCGTCTCTTCCTCCTTTTAAGACACTGCTTAAAACCTACCTCTTTGACCAAATTTTTGGTCACCTGTCCTAAAATCTCCTTATGTGGCTCGGTGTCAAATTCTGTCTGATTATGTTCCTGTGAAGTGCCTTGGGACGTTTTACTATGTTAAAGGTGCTATATAAATACATGTTTTTTTTGTTGTTGGTGGACCGGCAAATCCATTGGTTGAGTGGGTTGTGTAGAAATTTCTCAAATGCAAACTATTTCCATGTCTTATGATTTGGAATCATTAATTAGTAAGATTTCAATTAATATTCATCAGCAACACAATCTTAGCAAATCTGAGAACTCAATCACAATCTTAGCCCCTGTCCAGTTGGGGATTTGCCAAAGCTTCTAACAGGTGACTGCTGAATTTGAGATTATAACGTTGTCTGTGGCAGGCTCTGTGATGGAATACAGGCAGAGAATTCTGATTTTTTTTGAGCATTTTAAAAAAAAATTATCCCCACTGAGACCTGCATTGTATTTTCTGTACCTTTTTGAATGCATTTTTATGATATCAGTATAAGTCACTTTTCAAACTGAAAAGCTTCCACAATTGCACATTCTTAAACATGCCTAATGTACATCAATGGTTGAAACTATAATTTTCATAGAATGAAAGAAATAACTTGCATTGATATCGCACCATTTACAACAGGATGTCCCAAACGCTTTACAACCAACGAAGCACTTTTGAAATGAAGTCACTGTTGTAATGTAGGGGCCAATTTGCACACAGCAAGGTCCCACAAACAGCAATGAGACAATGAGCAGATCATCTGTTTTAGTGATAAATGTTGGCTAAAACACCTGGGAGAACTCCCCTGCACTTCATTGAAATAGTGCCATGGGATATTCTATGCCCACCTGAGAGGGCAGATGCCTTGGTTTAACGTTGAAAAGTAACACCTCCGACAGTGCAGCACTCCCTCAGTATTGCACTGGAGTGTTGGCCTAGATTATGTGTTTCAGTTTCTGGAGTGGGATTGTGAACTCAGAGGCAAGAGTGCTGCCAACTGAGCCACGGCTAACACCTAAAGAAGCTGTCATACTTAAAGAAGGAATAAATGGTGTGAGTTCAGTGCTTCCCTCGGGCCCTGATTGTTTACAGTGATTACTGCATGTTTACATCCTTCTTACAGTACACTTTTTTGTAAATGCATTTGTGATGTTCTGTTTCAAATTAGGCAGCTTTTGACATTTGTGCGAATTACATCAACATTTTCCATCTGCTGCTTTGTGTTAATGACCCAGCAGCTGAATTCTGTGCAGCTTCATAGTAAGGTTGAGTTTCTAATTAATCTTGGGTAAACTACCTCGCAGGCTAAAGTCTTATTGCTGGACAGCATTAGCAGAATGATCCGTTGCTAATGCGATCTCGAGGTACTCAAATGCACCAGTGTGATTCAACATCCCCCTCCATAGTGTCCTAAAAGGAATTTCCACTATTCTGCCTGTATCCTAACTCACACCAAGTCCTGTTCACCCATCACCGCTGTGCTCGCTGACCCACATTGGCTCCCGGTCTGGCAACGCCTCGATTTTAAAATTCAAATGCCTCCATGGTCTCGTCCCTCCCTATCTCTGTGACTTCCTCTAGCCCTACAGTCCTCCAAGATCACGGTAGGTACAGCACAGGAGAAGGCCATTCGGCCCTTCGTGCCTGTGCTGGCTCTTTGAAAGAGCTATTCATTTAGGCCCATTCCCCGACTCTTTCCCCATAGCCCTTTAAATTTTTTCCCTTCAAGTATTTATCCAATTCCCTTTTGAAAGTTACTATTGAAACTGTTTGCACCATCCTTTCAGGCAGTGCATTCCAGATCTGCTTAAAAAAATGTTTCCTCATGTCGCCTCTGGCTCTTTTGCCGATCACCTTAAATCTGTGTCCTCTGGTTACCGACCCTTCTGCCACTGGAAACAGTTTCTCCTTATTTACTCTGTCAAAACCCTTCATGATTTGGAACACCTCTATCAAATTTCCCCTTAACCTTCTTTGTTCTGAAGAGAACAACCCCAGCTTCTCCAGTCTCTCCACATAACTGAAGTCCCTCATCCCTGGCACCATTCTAATAAATCTCTTCTGCATCCTCTCTAAGCCCTCGACATCCTTCCTAAAGTGTGGTGCCCAGAATGGAACACAATACTTCAGCTGAGGCCTAACCAGTGATTTATAAAGGATTAGCATAACTTCCTTGCTTTTGTACTCTATGCCTATATTAATAAAGCCCAGGGTCCTATATGTTTTTTTAACAGCCTTCTCAACTTGTCCTGCCACCTTCAAAGATTTGTGTATGTGCACACCCAGTTCTCTAACATTTGCAATCCTCCAGTCCTCCGGCACCATCCCCATATCTAAGGAGGGTATCTAAGATCTCTGCCTTCCTCCAATTCTGGCATCTTGCACATCCCTGATTTTCTTCATTCTACCATTGATGGCCGTGCCTTCAGCTTACTAGGGCCTAAGCTCTGGAATTCCCCCCCTAAACCTCTCTGCCTCTCCATCTCTCTCTCTCTCTCTCTCCTCCTTTAAGAAGCTCCTTAAGTCTTTTGGTCTACTGTCCTTAAATCTCCTTATGTGGCTCGGTGTCAAATTTTGTTCGATAACGCCCCTGTGAAGCATCTTGGGATGTTTTACTTCTTTAAAAGCACAATATAAATGCAAGCCGTTGCTGTTGTATGGAGGGAATGGGGAAATATAAATCAATACGATGGTTAGTGTCCCTCTTTAAAAGGGATCCTATGATGAATTCCCTCTTTTAGTGGGGTCCTATTAGCTAGACCGTTTCCTTGAGGGTTTTATTTTCTGTTGTAGCACAGTTGTTAATGCATTGATGTAAGATTCCTTTAGGTACTAAGTTAAAATGGGATAACATCAATGTTCAAAAAGTACACAAAGTAATTTGATGTGAGCAAATTAATCAGTGCGCTACTGCGATGAATGAAATCCCTTTTGTTGCCAATAACGCTGCTTCCATCAATCTCTCTAATGTTCTTTCTGTTCTTTTTGCAGAATGTTTTACAGTATCCTGGTTTTATTAATCATATCTGGACTTTTGTGCGGTGAAGAGACTGCTGACCGTGGAGGAGCTCCTGGCGCTGTTCCCTCCCCTGGTAAAGGACATCGTGGAGGTCCAGGCCGGCCGAGAAAGACAAAGGATAAAGAAGACGTTTTGGACTCTAGCCAGGCAGCTCTGATCGTTACTGAGCGGCGTTATGTGCGCAGGGACTGGTGTAAGTCTCACCCTCTCATTCAAACTCTGAAGGAGGACGGTTGCATCAGCCGCACTGTGATCAACCGTTTCTGTTACGGACAATGCAACTCGTTCTACATCCCGAGCCACGAACACGGTGGGGAGCCGTTCCGCTCCTGCTCCTTTTGCAAGCCCAAAAAGTTCAATACCGTCACTGTCACTTTCAACTGCCCCAGCCTTCATCCTCCATCCAAACGCAGACGGATTCAGCTGGTGAAGGAGTGTCGTTGTATCTCCATAGTCTTGGACTAGGTGGGGGTGGGCTGGCGCGAACATTGAGTTGTAGAAAAGCTGCTGTCTGTTTTCAGAGTAGCACTTTATAAACCTGGCCCAAAAGCCGATAAAATAATGGGCGGAAGTAATCCAAAGTGGGTATAAATGCCACCCATTAGGGTGGAACCAAACATATTCTTGCAGTTGGCAGCTGTTTAAAGAAGTCATGTTAAATTATGTAAATGTAAAATCAG
Organism: Heptranchias perlo; assembly: GCF_035084215.1. Taxonomy (NCBI): domain Eukaryota; kingdom Metazoa; phylum Chordata; class Chondrichthyes; order Hexanchiformes; family Hexanchidae; genus Heptranchias; species Heptranchias perlo. The sequence continues at coordinate 11,556,314 of NC_090365.1, forward strand.
TGTCAAAAAGAGTCTAAAAATATCAAGAAGTTTTTTTTTTACAAAGGAAAGTGTGATAATCTACCATGAAGAAATTACTATTCGTTGGTCAAAAAGAGAATTCGTACAGATAGGTATTTATGATTGAAAAATGCTTCCTTAGCAATTGAGCTGTTTCTGATAAGGCTACTTCTGAGCATTCACTTAGCTGCTCTGTGAAGGACTCGAGACCGGATCCAACATTAGCTCCTCTGAGCTACTGCTTTCTTTGATTTTAGACAATGCTTTTAATTTTGTAAGCATGCTACTGTATCTTATTTTTTGAAGGGAGGGGGTGCTGTGCTATCATTTGAAATCACAATAACCAATAAATACCAAATTGTTATACCATGAGTGAGGATGTTTTCTCAATGAAATCAAGGTATGGAATTTACAGAAGCCCCAGGCTACTAAATTTGAAACATTGCAAATCTAGTTGGCTACTTGTCTTATCACGTAGATCAGAGAGGTAAGGATATGGTTAAATGATTTAGGATATAAACAATCATTGGCCGACTACTAAACTCAGTGAGTGACTAGCCTAACTAGTAACTAAAGGAAAAAAATGGAAGCTTAATCTCCAGGTGAGGTATTAATTAAATTATACTGATCAGAATGTAGTTGCTTGTATCTCTTTCTTTATCATGTCACAGGGACAATTCTGGTCTCAGAGCAGTTTCTGATAATGAAATGCATACTTTCAAAAACTTTCTATTAGTTAAAAAAAAAAGTTATGTATCCTTATGATTCTGGCAAGTAATATGGCACAGTGCAAAATCCTGTGACCGATCCCACATGTCATGCAATTTGCTATCAGAGTTTAGCAATTTTGCAAAAAAATTCCAGATGTAGTTTCTGAGCAGATCTAAGCAATAAAAAATCACTTGCTCCAACAAGTAATTTGCCCTAATTACAGTAAATTATGAATTTGTACTGAGCAAGTGTGAAATACCTATAAATATTTTTAAAATTCATTCTCGGGATTTGGGCGTCGCTAGTTAGGTTCGGCATTTATTGCCCGTCCCTAGTTGCCCCTTCAGAAGGCCGCCTTCTTGAACCGCTGCAGTCTGTGTGGTGAAAGTGCTTCCAAAATGCTGTTGGGTAGGGAGTTCCAGGATTTTGACCCAGTGACAATGAAGGAAAGGCGATATATGTCGAAGTCAGGATGGTGTGTGACTTGGAGGTGATTGTGTTCCCATGCACCCACTGCCCTTATCCTAGGTGGTGCAGGTCATGGATTTGGGAGGCGCTGTCGAAGAAGCCTTGGCGAGTTGCTGCAGTGAAGCCTGTGGGTAGTAAACACTGCAGCCACTGTGCGCCGGTGGTGAAGGGAGTGGATGTTTAAGGTGGTGGATGGGGTTACAATCAAGCGGGCTGCTTTGTCCTGGATGGTGTCGAGCTTCTTGAGTGTTGGAGCTGCACTCATCCAGGCAAGTGGAGAGTATTCCATCACACTCCTGACTTGTGCCTTGTAGATGGTGGAAAGGATTTGGGAAGTCAGGAAGTGAGCCAATTGTCACAGAATACCCAGCCTCTGACCTGCTCTTGTAGCCACGGTAATTATGTGGCTGGTCCAGTTGAGTTTCTGGTCAATGGTAACTCCCAGGATATTTACGGTGGGGAATTTGATGATGGTAATGACATTGAATGTCAAGGGGAGGTGGTTAGACTCTATCATGTTGGAGATGGTCATTACCTGACACTTATGTGGCACGAATGTGTAGGATTCAAAACCCTTTAACAAAAACTATTTGAAGGAAAGGGTTAACTGTACCCCTTTTAAACAAAGACATTTGAAAATCTACAAACACAGTAATGTGGTAAATCTGTTCTCGCAAATCCTGTTTATCCCGCACTGTCACTGATGGCATTGGAGAAGTCTGAGTTTCGGGATCGAAGACATTGTACTGCAGATAGATATCTAGATTATTAAATACATGAGCTGGATGGATAATGGATAATATTGAGCTTAAAGTGTTGTCAGGCTTTCAAAACACATGGGCTTTTGGAAGCACAAACTTTTCAACACAGCAGGGGGTAATGTAAGAAAAGGCAACAAGAACATACATCAAAGGCTTCGGATCAGGAAAGCAGTGATAGGTGTGAAAAAAAGCATGGGCTTCTCATTCCTATCTGGTAATCTGTTCCAAAGAACTGGGATTTGTAAAACATCAAATAGTATTGCATCCAGCATATGGTCAAATGGAATAAGGAATGGATTTGAAGCCACTGAAGCAATCAAAATTGGAGATGTCAGGACATTAAGAATGTCTGGGTGCAGAAATGTAAAGGGGCTATCTCTATATGAAAGGCCATAAACAGATTGTAAAGGTGCCTTTTACAACCCATCGTTTGAGCACATGGTCTTTTCTACCTCAAAGGGTCTCCAGTCACTTGATCGAAGCCTAACATACTCATTGAAGTATGTTAATGATTGAGGCAGGGAGAGATTGGACAAAAAGAGTGACCCTCCCCAATCCTAGGTCTTATTGGTAAAAAAAAGATTTTGAGAGACGAACAGTCTCTTTTTTTTCACCACCTGGCAGTCACAAGGAACGCACACTGCAGTTGAACAAGCAAGAAGAGGACCTCGAGTTCTGAAGAGCTGATCAACCTTCAGGCCCAATGAGCAAAAGCCTTGGTTTAAAGGTTGTAGATGTATTAATGATTTGCCTGATGTGTGTATGAATTGTTAAGTCATTACATATTAACGTTGCGAATTAAGTGTAAAGCGGGATTTTACAAAGGAAAGTCATTTGTATGGTTTGATTTTGCTTCATGAATGCTCGTATGAATGATAACATCATTAAATAATTACTTTTGATTAACGAAACTACCGTGAGTGAGGGCGACTTTCTTTGCTTGACTATTCGTCCAGTGTCCAAGAATCACACAGAATAAGGAATTCCCTACAAATGTTACTTGCCACTTATCAGCCCAAGCCTGGATGTTGTCTAAGTCATGCTGCATACAGGCATGGATTGCTTCATTATCTGAGGAATTGCGAATGGAGCGGAACATTGTACAATCATCAGCGAACATCCCCGCTTCTGACCTTATGATAGGAGGGGAGGTCACTGATGAAGCAGCTGAAGATAGTTGGGCCTAGGACGCTGCCCTGAGAAACTCCTGCAGCAATGTCCTGGGGCTGAGATGATTAGCCTTCAACAGCCACTACCATCTTCCTTTGTGCTAGGTATGACTCCGACCACTGGAGAGTTTGCCACATGATCCCCATTGATTTCAGTTTTACAAGGCTCCTTGATTCCACACACTATTGAATGCTGCCTTGATGTCAAAGGCACTCACTCTCACCTCACCTCTGGAATCCAGCTTTTTTGTCCATGTTGGACCAAGGCTGTAATGAGGTCTGCAGCCTAGTGGTCCTGGCGGAATCCAAACTGAGCATTAGTGAGCAGGCTACTGATGAGTCAGTGCCACTTGATAGCACACTCATTTATAATATATCTACTGATTATGTTATAGCCTATAATATATACCATATGTGTTATTAACTTTTTGTTAATCTTATATAATATACACAGTATGTTATTATCTATATAATATGCATATGATATTCTCTTTATAATATACATAGTGTATGTTATCCCCTATAATATACACTTTATGCTATTGCCTGCATAATATATAAGGTGTACATTATCCTTGGTATATAGACTGTATATGTTATTTTCTATGGAATATGCATTGTGTGTGTTATCCTCTATATAATTATACTATGTATGTTATCTTTTGTATGATATACAGTGTATGTTATCCTCCATATAATATGCACCATGTATGTTATCCTCTACATAATAAGCACTGTGTATGTTATCCTCTATACAATGAGCATCATGTATGTTCTCATCTGTATAATAAATACTATGTATGTTATCCTCTATATAATAAACACCATATAGGATATACACTGGCCCTGAAATTCCTTGAGGTGGGAGGGAGCATAAGCTCAGTGGCGATGAAGGAATGATGATATATGTCCAAATCAGCATGGTGTGTGACTTGGAGGGGAACGTGGAGGTGATGATGTTCCCACTACATTGCTGTTCTTGTCTCTCTTTGTGGTAGAGGTCATAGTGGAAGGAGTTGCTATTGAAGTAACCTTGGTAAGTTGCTGCATTGCATCCTGTAGATACGACATACTGCAACCACAGAAAGGCGGTGATGGAGAGGGGGAAATGTCATGTCCAGTGTTGGGGTGCTAATCAAACAAACTGCTCTATCCTGGATGGTGTCGAGCTTCTTTAGTTTGTTGTGGCTGGACCCATTCAGGCGAGTTGTGAGTATTCCATCACGCTCCGGACTTGAACCTTGCAGATGGTGGAGAGGCTTTGATGGATGAGGAGGTGAGCCACTTGTCGCAGAATATCCAGCCTCTTTCCTGCTCTTGTAAGGCTGGTGCGGTTAACCTTCTGGTCAATAGTAACCCCCAAGATGTTGATGGTGAGGGACTCAGAGATAGTTTTAGTGCTGAACATATTGCATTTTGTGTTCATTTGTCTTGCATCAGATGTCATGCTTAATTGTCCAGAGGATGAAAGAAAAGAAAAAGAATGGCATTCCTTTCCTGCTAGTTCCTTCTGGTCTAAAGCTAGAAATTTACAAGCATCTGTTAATTGGCAAATGTCTGCCATTAACAGCACTTAACTTCAGGATGTGCCCAATTACAGCAATTAGACTTTGTGGCCTTGAAAGGACAAGCTAACTTAAACACAGTTTCACATTAGCAGCAGAATAATACATTGTATGTTACACGCTCCTGATGTTCTAAAACAACTTGTCCAACTTACTGGAAACGCTGCAATGGGAGGTTCATTTGTGCTATATATCGTAGCGGTAAGTTAAAAAGATAGTAATTTTGTTTTAGGGGTCAGGTGAAGTTTGTCACTTGTTTGAGTTTTGTTCTCATGGATTATTGAAATTATCGAAATCCCTTGGTTGAATTACTGATTTGTACTCACTTGCTGGTACTTGTTATATAGAGATCACCAGTAAGAATTGTTCACGTAACTCAGTTAGGATTTGTTAGTTGTGAATTATACACAGTACCTCACAGTTTCCATTAGAATTATATTCAACACATGTAAGACAGTGAACTGTCCTGGCATCTACTGTTAAAAGTACATGTAACACTACACCTGACCAATAGAAATTCAGGCCATACGTTAAAAGTTCAGGAACGTTCTTTGTCAAGATTGATGTGGCAATACTGTTTCTTCTTGGAAAATCTCCATATTAACCAAACTAGCCATCAGAATAAAAACAGAAAATACTGGAAAGGCTCAGCAAGTCAGTTAGCATCTGTGGAGAGAACAAACAAGTTAACATTTCAGGTGTGGACCCTTCATCAGAACCAGGTAATCTCTTGTAATCAACCTTGACCTCTCAATTATTCTTAACATGAGACTTAGTGAAACAACAATGAAATAAATCAGACCTGAGCAGAAAGGGTTGTGACCTCAAGTTCCACCATTATTCCTGGTACAAACTCTCCCACAATGAAAACACCTTAACTTGTAAATTGTACATTTTTAGTATTTCACAACAATATTATTCACAGCATGAATGATACATGTATATGCTTAATCTGTATACTATCATAAAGCTGTATTTAGATTTAAATGAAATGCCTTCAATACAGCATAACATTTCTATCTGTCCTCGCTAACTTTATTTACTGCTCAGAAAATAAAATTTCACAGCGCCATCACATTCTGTCATATCTATTTATAAAACTGATGCAGTTCAACAGGAGTTTAACAAAACTGTAATGTAATTATCAATAGATGAAGTAGAGCAGTATGCTTGGTTAGAAAAATGTCCTTTGACATCTGTGACCTGAGATCAAGTCCAACCTATAGTGATGGGATGAAAGGCTGGTTTCTCTTCCTAACATTAAATTGATTTGGCCAATTTTAACCCAGTTTCCACTGGGTGAGTTCATTCTACAAGCTGTCTACAATTTAGTTACTGAGTTGGCACTCTCACACAGACAGGCCATAATGATAGCTGGTTTGGAGAGGGATATTTACAATGTGGTCCATGAGGTTGGTGTTAAGTAATATTGTTGGGGTGGAGTGAAGGGAGTTTGCTCTGCCTCTGGGCTGCCCTAACCTGAGAATTCCTGAATCTAGTGATATGTGGGAGGAAATTGAAAAAACGTTCCATTGCCAGTTTTCATCTCCCACTTTGATGGGAAAGAACGATGAACCTTGTAGATCTTTCTTCACTTCTGGAATCCAGACGCCTTCTACGGACCAATCGCTTTACCGAAACAATTATGTTCCAAAAACAGGGAAATCCCAAAGGGCCAATGTTTCTTATAAGAAGTTTTGACTTGGATGACATCACCCTTGTGACTTCACACCTCCCCGCAGAAAGGATATGCCCCAGCCACAGAACACCAATTCATTTTGACCTGATCACCCAGAAAGAATATGAAAATCAAGGGACTGAGGGGAAAGTCAGGTGGAATTTCAGTATGTGGATGCTGCTTGCATTTGAAGAATGAAATCAAAGCTTCAAAGGGAGGATATTTCAGTTGCTCAGAATAAGATTTAAATGCATTGGAGGGACTAAAGGAGAATGAAAGGGATTTCATTTTCACACTCCTTAGAGTGAGAAATTAAGGGGATGAACCTTGAGAGAATTGTTTGGATGGGCTTGTGGAAAGCCATGATTGCTGCCATATGAACACAAACAGAACTTACTCTCAGATGGAAGAATGCCAAGTGTTGGAAATATGCCAAAACCAGATAGGCTTCATAGTTCAGATGGTTTCAACTTCCCCCATGGACCACCACTGAATGAATCCTTTCCATTTCATGTTATAACCTCAATTTATTGGAAGTTTTCTAGAAGGCATTAGGGGGTCATGGAATTGGGGGTAATATATTAGCATGGATTGAGGATTGGTTAATGGACAGAAAATAGTAGGAATAAATAGGTCATTTTCAGGTTGTAACTAGTGGGGTGCTGCAAGGATCAGTGCTTGGGCCTCAGCTGTTTACAATATATATCAATGACTTAGATGAGGGGACCGAGTGTAATGTATCCAAGTTTGCTGACAATACAAAGCTAGGTGGAAAAGTAAGCTGGGAGGAGGACGCAATGAGGCTGCAAAGAGATATAGACAGGTTAAATGAATGGGCGAGAAGGTGGCAGATGGAGTATAATGTGGGGAAATGTGAAATTATCCACTTGGAAGAATAGAAAAGCAGAATATTTTTAACAGGTGAGAGACTAAGAAATGTTATTAGTCGGATGGATTTGGCTGTCCTTGTACACGAATCACAGAAAGTTAACATGCAGGTACAGCAAACAATTAAGAAGGCAAATGGTATGCTAGCCTTTATAGACATGGGGTTGGAGTATAAGAGTAAAGAGGTCTTGCTGCAATTATATAGGGCTCTGGTGAGACCGCACCTGGAGTACTGTGTACAGTTTTGGTCTCCTTACCTAAGGAAAGATGTACTTGCCGTAGAGGGGGTGCAACAAAGGTTCACTAGATTGATTCCTTGGATGAAATGGTTGTCCTATGAGAAGAGATTGAGTAGAATGGGCCTATATTCTCTGGAGTTTAGAAGAAAAAGAGGTGATCTCATTGAAACGTATAAAATTCTTAGAGGGTTGACAGGGCAGATGCTGAGAGACTGTTTCCCCTGGCTGGAGAGTCTAGAACTAGGGGGCATAGTCTTAGGATAAGAGGTCGGCCATTTAGGACCGAGATGAGGAGGAATTTCTTCAGAGGGTTGTGAATCTTTGGAATTCTCTACCCCTGAGGGCTGTGGATGCTCAGCCATTGAGTATATTCAAGACTGAGATCGATAGATTTGTGGACACGAAGGGAATGAATGGATATGGGGATAAGGCGGGAAAGTGGAGTTGAGGTAGAAGATCAGCGGGGCAGGCTCGAGGGGCCCTATGGCCTACTTGTGCTCCTATTTTTTACGTTCTCTTTTTTTATTCATTCATGGGATGTGGGCATCGCTGGCAAGGCCAGCATTTATTGCCCATCCCTAATTGACCTTAAGAAGGTGGTGGTGAGCCTCCTTCTTAAACCGCTGCAGTCCGTGTGGTGAAGGTTCTCCCACAGTGCTGTTAGGTAGGGAGTTCCAGGATTTTGACCAAGATCTTGTGTTCTTATCCAGCACTGTGACTGGAAGACCCACCTCTAGGGAGCAACAGCCATAGGATCAAATGGAAACTGGTCAGGTATGGATGGAAAACATGACTTGATTGTTCAGAAAGAAGATCCCTCCTCTGAGGAAGCAAGATTGCTGTCACACTGCTGTTTCTGAGATCAGTGAGGTTTGTCAGAATCAAAATTGCCCATTTGCTTTAATCTCCTGGGGTTTAGGGGAAATAGAAGAAATGAATACAGAAACATTAGCTTCCAAGAAAAAGACAACTAGTCCAACCTGTAAGTGAATTCGTCCGCAGTCCTTGAGAGTTGGTCTGTGCCATGAAAAATTCTGTTAATTGATAACCCCAAAATTCAGAATGGCATACCTCTGAATTAATTTCTTCTATTTAATGTTATAACCACTGGGTGGATCATCTGCTGATCTAAGTGGACTGCGAAACCACTTGGGGCATGAGTAATCATGCTTAACCCCCCCAGTTAAGTGTTGGTCTAGTGTCCCTCCTTGACTGCTGACCATTGGGTAGTCAACACTGTTTCCTGACAGAGGGACTAAGACCCTGTTTGTTGATATACCATATTATTGTTGTGTTGTCTGCACTAACGTACCTTCAGAGTCTGATCCAATTGCATCGTTTAACCTTCGAGGGGTATCAATTCCTCGGCGGCCGGTTTCAGGCATGAAGATGTGCCCAGAGAGGGAGCTAGAACGAGAAATTGACAAATAGAACCATAGATGAACAATGGGATACTTTTAAAATGTAGTGCAGAATGAATATATACCATTAAAAAAGAGACTACTTCAAGTTCCAGGATACTGTGGATAAATAAAGAGGTTGGAAGCAAACTAAAATTGAAGAGGACATATGAGATCTTTAAGTATGATAAAAACAATTTTAAAAATGAAAGAATATGAGAAAATAATGAAAGAGGTCAAGTGTAGAAATTATGCAGCAGTTGCTAGGAGCCTTGGTTAGACCCTATCTGGAGTATAGTGTTCAGTTTTGGGCACCACATCTCAGGAAGGATATATTTGCCTTGGAGAGGGTACAGCGTAGATTCACCAAAATTAGACAAGAGCTTAAAGGGTTAAATTATGAGGCCCGGTTGCATAAACTTGGCTTGTATCACCTCGAGTTTAGAAGACTGAGGGTTGATCTACTTTAAGTCTTTCAGATAAAAGGATTCGATAGGATAGATAGAGAAAAACTATTTCCTCTGGTAGGGGAATCCAGAACAAGGGAGCACGGGAGCACAATCTTAAAATTAGAGCTAGGCCATTTAGGAGTGAAATTTGGAAGCACTTTTTCACAGAAAGGATAGTGGAAATCAGGAATTCTCACCCCCCAAAAAACCTGTAGAATCTAGGTCAATTAAAATTTTCAAGACTGAGATCAACAGACTTTTATTAGGTAAGGGCATCAAGTGATGTGGATCAATAGTGGGTAAATGGAGTTGAGTTGCTGATCAGCCATGATCTAATTGTATAGCGGAACAGACTCGAGGGGCTGAACGAACTACTCCTGTTTCTATGTTCCTATTAGGGGTATGAGGAAAGGATGGAAGCAGTATGAGGAGAGAATCTCATAAAATATTAAAAAGAGCGATAATGTATTTCTACAAATATATTAGAAAAAAGAGAATTGTTAAATGTGAGGCAGGATGCCTGAGAGGAGAGGATAGTTAATTCGTAGAGGCTGAATGAAAATTGTGGGGATACTTAACAAATACTTCACATCAGTGTTTTGAAATGAGAAGGATATTAAGGAAGCGAGATGAAATATTATTATGAATGAAAGAAAGAAAGAAAGACTTGTATTTATACAGTGCCTTTCATGACCTGAGGACATCCCAAAGAGCTTCACAGCCAATGAATTACTGTAGTCACTGCTGTAATGTAGAAAGCAGTTAGATAAGTTAGATAAGTTAAAGGAGGACGAAGTGCTGGGTCCAGAGAGGATACACCCAAAGATCCTGAGGGAAATGAGAAGAGAAATCGCAGAGGCCAAAGAGAATTTTGGGATTCTATTGAGAGTGGATGTGTGTATTGGACTGGAGAGTGGCCAATGTAACACCTATTTTCAAAAAGGAACACAGAGGTAATCCGGGTACTTACAGGCACGTTAGTTTAACATCTGTGGTGGGGAAAGTTTTGAAATCCTTAATTATAGATAAAATTAGTAAGTATCTAGATGAAGAAAAAATAATTAGAAACAGCCAACCCAGATTTCAGAAAGGAAGATCAAATTTGACAAACCTGATAGAGTTCTTTGAGGAGGTGACAAATATGGTGGATGGGGAAAATGCAGTGGATGTAGTGTACATAGACTTTCAGAAAGCCTTTAACAAGGTACCACAAAGGACACTATTGGAAAAGATTAAGGGGTATAGAGTTAGGGGAGGGACAGAAAATTAGATTAAAATTGGTTAGAAGGGAGGAAACAAAGAGTAGGAGTGAAGGGCAGATTCTCAGAGTGGTTGGAAGTGGGTAGCGGTGTCCCACAGGGTTCAGTTCTGGGACTGCTTCTGCTCACTGTGTATATCAGTGATTTAGATATAGGGCTAGAGGGAGTGCTGTCCACATTTGAAGACAATAAGAGGTATAATAAATAATTCTGAGGAACACAGGAACATACAAACATATACGAACAATGACGGACAGGAAAAGACCCTCTGGTCCATCCATCCTGTCCCACACAATTGTGATACCTTGTGTACATATATACACTCTCCATCCCACCCAAATCCATGTGATCTCCTGGGAGATCAAAAAACAAGACAAAAACCCAGTCCAATCGGGGATTAAAAAATCTGAGAAATTCCTCTCCGACTCCTTAGGTGATCAAAACTAATCCAGGAGATTACTCTGGCCCTGATAATTCTATGCAGTACCTACCTTTTGTACGAGGTGATCTCCATCCCAGCCAGAAACAGGTCCAGCTCTCACTTGAAGGAATTCGGCGAATTGGCATCCACCGCAAGAGCAGGCAGCTTGTTCCAGAGGTCCACTACTCTCTGGGGGAAAGAACCACCTTCTGACATCTAACCTAGATCTGGCCTTATACAACTTAAAATTGTAACCCCTGGTTCTGCCTAACCTTTTTAATTGAAACAAACTGTCAACTCGAATACAATCTATTCCCTTCATCATCTTATAAACCTCGATCAGATCACCCCTAAGTCTACGCTTCTCTAAAGCATTCAGTCCCAGCTCTTTTAGCCTATCTTGATAACTAAGATGCTTCAAATTGGGAATTAGTCTAATGGCCCTCTGCTGCACCCTTTCCAAAGCCTCAATATCATTCCACCATGTGAGGAGACCAAAACTGGACACAGTATTCCAACTGAGGCCTGACCAAGGTCTTGTACAAGGACAAAATAGTATGCTGCAAGGTGATACTGATAAGATGGTGTAACAGGCAAAAAAGTGGCAAATGGAATTCAATGTCAGTAAGTGCGGGGTGGTACATTTTGCTTATAAAGAAAAGTAACAATTATACTTTGAAAGGGGTGATGTGGAAAAGAAGAAGAATTTGTGGGTTTAGGTTCACAAGATATTAAAAGCAGCACCTCGAATGGATAAAGCAATAAAAAGACTAATCGAATAATAGGTTTTAAGGTTTTAAGATGTAATGGTGGATCTATATAAAACCTTAGTAAGACCACAGTTGGCGTACCGTGTGCATTTCTGAGCTCCACACTGGAGGATGGATGTTGTGGCAATAGAGAGGGTACAGCACAGATTCACTAGGATTCTGTCTGGTATAAGGAAATACAAATACAAGGAAAGGCTTGAAAAATTGGGATTGTTTTTGTTAGAACAGAGGAGATTGAGGGCTGATTTGATGGTGGTGTTTAATATTAGGAAGGAATAGGTCAGAGATAGAAACGGACTGTGGTCAGTAGTTGAGACATCTAAAATGAAGGGACATGGGTATAAGATTAAATCTAAGAGAGTTAGGACAGAGAGCAGCAGAAATATTTTTACACAGAGGGTTTGTGAGGCTGTGGAATGCACTATTGGAGTTAGTGATTGAAGCAAAGACCATGTCAACATTTAAGAATGAGTTAGATAGGTGTTTTTTAAAAATTCGTTCATGGGATGTGGGCTTCGCTGGCGAGGCCAGCATTTATTGCCTATCCCTAATTGCCCTTGAGAAGGTGGTGGTGAACCGCCTTCTTGAACCGCTGCAGTCTGTGTGGTGAAGGTTCTCCCGTTGAAGGAACGGGGGATAAAGGGGTATGTAACATGGTCGGCATATGGGATTAGGATACTGCTCATGGGGAGGATAAACTTCAACATGGACTGGTAGGACTAAATGGCCTGTTTCCATTTTGTAATTTCTATGTAATCTATGTAAATTCTATGGGGATCAAGCCTGATATATCATCAGTCGTGACACTACCGTAGGAAGATCTGGAGGGCAATAATTGTGATAGAATTATTAGTCACAGATTCAATGCAGCACCTGGTGTGCTATTGACCAGTACAGATCTGTAAGGCTTCAGATTTGATCCTTGGCCTGTTTCTGAGCGAGTTAATCTCAGCTGGGAACAAGCACTGAGGCAACTGTGATAGATTCACAATCAGGACTGACAGATATCAACTCATTATAAAGAATTACATTTAACTCCAATATCTATTTTATTTTTCCTGTTCATTTCTATCGATTATTTTGAATACTGTACTTGTGTTTCAAGACTGTTAATGACCTCATCAGCAGTGTAGGGAATTGAATGAAAACAGGAGATATATTTAGGGATAAGTGTATAATTGAAATTAAATGATTCCTGGGGCAGCACTGGATAATTACTGTGCCTCTGTTATGTTAACAAGATTCAAGCCTGAAATGAGCAGCACACTGTGAGTGGGCACCTAACACCGGAAGCCTGAGGTTCACCCTAAATTGGGCCTCAGGCCTCAACAGTATAGTGCCGGTGAGCTGTGGACGCCAATCAAGCCTCCAGAGGCAGGTCACTGGTGCCATGAGAACGAAGTTGGGCCGGCTCCCTCACTGGCAGCGGCCCTCGGGTAGATCCTGGGAGGTGAGGGGAGGCGATCGGGAGCAAACGATCGAGAGGGAGTGCAAATATATATATATATAGATTTCCCACCAAAGTTACGGTGAGAGATTGGGAGAAGTGCGGAAATTCTACCCCATTATTAATATTGACAATTTAAAATATATTTGTGCATTAGTTATTGATTTGTGCATGAACACAGAAAATGAGGAGGCAACGCTAACATCAACCTCCAGAAAGAACCTACAGCCTTTCTCCATCACAACATCTAGCTGGTAAATTAAATGATCTCAAGTTTGTTACTGCCACTATCCCACCCAGAAATCCATTCCACCTATTGATTACTCTTTGCGAAGAACAGCTTACTGATAGTAATCCTAAATTTGTCTTTTGCTGGCTTGAACCTGTGACCCCTTAACCTACTGTCCAGATTAAATTTGAATTAGAGTTCCTTATTTACCTTTTCTATACTCTTTACTATCTTATATAATTGCATGAGGTAATATAGGAACATAGGAATAGGAGTAGGCTATTCAGCCCCTCGAGTCTGTTCCGCCATTCAATTTGATCATGGCTAATCTCTATCTAAACTTCATTTACCTGTCTTAGTTCCACATCCCTGAATCCCCTTACCCAACAAAAATCTATCAATCTTAGTTTTAAAATTTTCAATTGACTCCCAGCTTCAACAGTCTTTTGGGGGAAAGAGTTCCAGATTTCCACCATCCTTTGTGTGAAGAAGAGCTTCCTGACATCACCCCCTTAAGGTTATGTCCCCTAGTTCTGGACTCCCTCACCAGAGGAAATAGTTTCTTTCTCTCTATCTACCTATTGAATCCTTTAATCATCTTACTCACCTCTTTTCAAGTCTGGAAAGCCTAAGTTTCTCCAGTCTTTTCATAACCTAGTTTTCTAAAGCTAGGGATTGGTCTCACAGTTCTTTTCTCCATCACCTGTAAGACCTGAATGCCTTGCTGATATCTTGCAGCCCCTTTAAATTCCCACATGCCACACATTATTCCCAGCTCCCAGGTCGCTGTCATCACTGATCTGTAACATGTCACTAGGATGCCTCAGGAACTGCCCACCCTCTGACTAGGGAAATGGCAAGCCTTCTTCACCCATGATGTCCAGGTGAGAGCAGGAATTCAATGTATAGGGAATCAACGGCACAAACCCAAATCTTGCCACTCATGATGCAGTATGTTACTGCGCAAACACCATGCCAGTGTGACATCCTGTAAGAATGACCTCCAACAGGACCTTCAACCAACGCTATACACCAGATACATCGACGACCCACGGCGAAGAATCACTAAAGAGACTACACGATAACATCAACAAGTTCCATCCCACCATCAAGCTCACCATGGACTACTCCTCTGAATCAGTTTCTTTCTTGGACACACGAATCTCCATCAAAGACGGGCACCTCAGCACCTCACTCTACCGCAAGCCCACGGATAACCTCACGATGCTCCACTTTTCCAGCTTCCACCCTAACCACATCAAAGAGGCCATCCCCTATGGACAGGCCCAGCGAATACACAGGGTCTGCTCAGACGAGGAGGAACACGATGGACACCTACAGATGCTGAAAGACGCCCCAGTAAGAACGGGATATGACGCTCGACTCATCGATCGACAGTTCCGACGGGCCACAGCAAAAAATCGCATAGACCTCCTCAGAAGACTAACACGGGACGCAACCAACAGAGTACCCTTCGTCATCCAGTACTTCCCCGGAGCGGAGAAACTACGCAATGTTCTCCGCAGCCTTCAACATGTCATCAATGATGACGAACACCTCGCTATGGCCATCCCCACACCTCCACTACTCGCCTTTAAACAGCCACCCAACCTCAAACAGACCATCGTTCGCAGCAAATTACCCAGCTTTCAGGAGAACAGCATCCACGACACCACATAACCCTGCCACGGTAACCTCTGCAAGACATGCCAGATCATCGACACAGATACCACCATCATACGAGAGGGCACCACCCACCAGGTGCATGGTTCATACTCCTGTGACTCGGCCAACGTTGTCTACCTCATACGTTGCAGGAAAGGATGCCCCAGAGCATGGTACATTGGCGAGACCATGCAGACACTGCGACAACGGATGAACGGACACCACGCAACAATCGCCAGACAGGAGGGTTCCCTCCCAGTCGGGGAACACTTCAGCAGTCAAGGACATTCAGCCACCGACCTTCGGGTAAGCGTACTCCAAGGCGGCCTTCGAGACACACAACAACGCAAAATCGTCGAGCAGAAATTGATAGCCAAGTTCCGCACCCATGAGGGCGGCCTCAACCAGGATCTTGGGTTCATGTCACGCTACACGTTACCCCACCAGCGAACAAAAGTTATCTGTTTTTAATATAACGGGTAATTTGCTGTCTTTCTCTTCCTTCCGGATGTTTCTATGTTTCTGCCTCTCTCTCTGTTTTTTTTTGGTTGTTTGTATATTCGGTGGCCCTGTAGGTAACACCTGTCTGTCTGCACACTGTGATTGCCTTGGCAATGGGCAGTTGGAAAGACTATCTGTAATCACCAGGTATTGTTCTGTGATTTATAAATGCGAAGGGTTCGAGGATTTCTTTTCCACATTCACCTGAGGAAGGAGGAAGCCTCCGAAAGCTTGTGAATTTCAAATAAAATTGTTGGACTATAACTTGGTGTTGTAAAATTGTTTACAATCCTGTAAGAAGCAATTGCTTGTGAAAGATCTATACCATATTTATGCTGGAAATTTAATAAGAATTGTGTGCTAACTCTTGTGCATCCCTGATTTCCTTCACCGGACCACTGGCGGCCGTGCCTTCAGCTGTCTAGGCCCTAAGCTCTGGAATTCCCTCCCTAAACCTCTCCGCCTCTATCTCTCTCTTCTCCTTTAAGACGCTCCTTAAAACCTGCCTCTTTGACCAAGCTTTTTGTCGCCTGTCCTAATACCTCCTTATGTGTCTCGGTGTGAAATTTTGTTTGATAACGCTCCAATGAAGCACCTTGGGATGTTTTACTACGTTAAAGGCACTATATAAATGCAAGTTGTTGTTGTAATTAGTAAATTATAAATGATACAGTAAATTTGATCCATTAAATTTCAATATAAAAGCATCACCACTTTGCAGTGGAGCTCTCTGAAATGGCAAGCAGGAGTTTTGCATCAGTCCTATTTAAAAATTAAAAAGTATCAGCACACTGTGCACGTGATTGGCAGGTTGCACATGTGCTCGGTGTTGACACGAACAATTTACAGAGTCAGTATAACAAAACATAAACTACCATGCAAATTTGTGTCTGCTATTTCCCACATCATGGGGGGTAATTTTAACCTAACTTGCTGGACGGGAATCCCAAGGGATCGGATGGAATGCCAGTTTTACACCCCGCCCAATATTACTCTACACTGACTTCAATGGAGATTAAAATCGGGCGGGGTGTAAAACCAACGTTGCACCCGATCTCGTCAGTTTCCCAACGGGCGGCTTAGGGTAAAATGTTTCTGATCTCGGCCAACTGGGCTGAGCTGAGAGAAAGCGGGGTGCTTCCCCATAAGGTTGGAAAAGCAGTGGATAAGTCACTCAGTGCCCCTCTCATTCAATTCCTTAGAGCTGGTTATTAACAGAGGCTCAGTAACAGGTCACTTATCCACTGGCCAGGGCACAGTTCGTGTTACAGGGCAAGTCTAAACAAAACTTCGAAACGGAAAAATCAAATGAAATTTGAAGTGTAACCTACTTTTATTAATTTGTAATCTCAGTCAATATTATCTCAAGTCTGATTATCTCATTCATGTATTGGATCTATGTACAGGTAGTATCAAAGGGTGTCCTGTAGCTGGATTAAGGATTTTACCCATGACACATCATCAAGGATCACATGAAGGCATGAGTTGTATTCAGGTGAGGGGGCAATTTTAACCTAATCCGCCCATCGGGAAACTGACAGGATCGAGTGCAACACTTGTTTTACACCCCACCCAATTTTAACCTAACCCACCCATCGGGAAACTGACAGGATCGGGTGCAACGCTTGTTTTACACCCCACCCAATTTTAACCTAACCCACCCATCGGGAAACTGACAGGATCGGGTGCAACGCTTGTTTTACACCCTGCCCAATTTTAACCTAACCCGCCCATCGGGAAACTGACAGGATCGGGTGCAATGCTTGTTTCACACCCCACCCAATTTTAACCTAACCCACCCATCGGGAAACTGACAGGGTCGGGTGCAATGCTCGTTTTACACCCTGCCCAATTTTAACCTAACCCGCCCATCGGGAAACTGACAGGATCGGGTGCAATGCTCGTTTTACACCCCGCCCAATTTTACTTTCCACTGAAGTCAATATCGGGCAGGGTGTAAATCCGGAGTTCCACCCAATCCCATGAGTTTCCCGCCCTGCGAGTTAGGTTAAAATTACCCCCACCGTGTCTATTTTGGTCGCAGCGTTTATTTGAATTGACTGAGTGCTGTATGTTTGAGAATGTATTTTTTCCGCAAACGGCGGATTCCCCAGGGAATGAGTGGGATGTGCTGATAGTCATTTCACACAGATTTCACGCATGAGTGGCCCGCTGATGTGAGGCCAGGCTCAAAGACATATAGCCACACCAGCTTTGAAGTCGGATGAAATGTTTATGAATCCCGCCGAATACCACACTTCAGCTCCTTTCCCAGATCACGTTTCGTCAGGGTTCAGGTCCAACATTAGCATTTTTCAAGTAAAATTACATTCAGATGGAGGAAAGGGAAACGCCCTTCTCCAAACAAGCAGTTATCTAAAGACCTGTTTATACTAGTGTTTTTAAATTAGTTTCAATCCAAATGCACAGGATATATAGTATTGTTCTATAAACCATGCGTACTAACGCTGATTAAAGTGATCACAAGGTGTAGCATCAAGATATACTTCACCAATAACCAGCAGTGTTAACAGGGAAGTTCTGCTCATTCTGTATTAAAGAAAGATTTGAAAGACTTGAAATACAGTGCCTTTCACAGCCTCAGGACGTCCTAAAGCTCTTCACAGCCAATGAAGTACTTTTAAAGTGTTGTAATGGAAACACGGCAACCAATTTGCGAACAGCAAGGTGACACAAACAGCAATGTGATAATGGCCAAATAATCTTTTTTTAAGTGATGTTGGTTGAGGAATAAATATTAGCCAGGATTTCCGAAAGTACTGATATAAGGGCAATAGGGCATCAGTTCGAAGGGCGAGAGGAAATCAACTTTCTTAAGGATAGGTTGGACATGGCAAATTTCCTAGAAGGAATGGTGGACTGAGAAATTCAATGCAATAGGGGCAGGGGTATGTTGAGAGGGTAGATACCTTGAGGATGATGGGAGAGATAGCATCAAGACGAGGGGCCTTATTGAATCTATAAGATCTGACAGACCTGGAGGCGATAAAATGTAATGCTGGTCAAAATAGTCAAATAGAATGGAGCAACACAAGGAGGTTGTTAACCAGGATCATGAAGATTGGAGTGAAAGGTGCAAATGACCAAAAAGATCAGATTCCTCTTTAGGAGAGCTAGCAGTCGTAGCGTAAGAACAGAAGGGTAGAAAAGAAGTGGCACAAAAGTTAACAGACGACTTCGGCAGGGGCCAGAAGTGGCTTCTAGTGGGACAGGAAGTGATTGGCTGACATTTCTTTTCGATGTTGTAAAGTTGCATTTTAGCAGTTTCAATAGTGGATTTAGCGAGATTGCAAGCAGAGATACAATTAACTAGGGATGCTTCAGACTGAGGAAGATGTAGGGTACAAGAAGTGGAATTTATATGAGAAAGAACTTGTATTTATACAGTGCTACATCACACCCTTAGGATATCCCAAATCGCTTTACACCCAATGGATTACTTTCTGAAGTGTAGTCACTGTTGTTATGTAAACAAACATGGCAGCCAATTTGCGCCCAGCGAGGTCCTACAAGATTCAAATGAATGAATGACCAGGTAATTTGTTTTTGGTGGTGTGGGTTGAGGGTGAATATTGGCCGGGACACTGGGAGAACTCTCTACTCTTCTTTCAATAGTGCAATGGGACCCTGTATGTTCACCTGAATCACCAAAACAGGCAGAAGTGTGAAGTGTTTTGAGATTTTTTGACATCATGGGGCACTACATAAAAAGTATTATTATGACACAAAAAAATGAGTCACAGTGACTCCTCTTCGACATGGGAATATGAACACACGTTGTGCATTTACACAAGTGTAGACACAAGTACAAGTAGCAGGCTGGAAGGACACTGGTGGAACTCACATATCTAATAAGGTGACAAGATCTATGTAGCAATGAGAACAAATGGGTGGGATCAGCGTGGAGGGTAAAATTGCCTTCAGAACAATAGAATTAACAGTGTAAAAATTCTTATCTGGGACAGATGGGGAGAGGATGAAAGTTACAGACAACGTTAAAAAAGTAAAATCAGTGGAAGGGGGGGGGGGGCAGATATTCACTAGAAATGGAAATCGTTCCCCAATAAAAGTAATACAGCTGTGCTGTGCAATAAATACAACAGGCACAAATTATGAATAGGGGAGCACATCTTTATAATCATTGTTAAAGTTCACGCACTATTATGCAAAATTAAATGCAGTTGTTTCTTTTTATCACCATTTGAACAATGTAGATCCAACTAAATTAGACTGAATTTGAGTTACAGGATAACTGTGATCCTGGAAATGGAAACTGAAAACCCTTTCGTTCCATGTGTAATTATTGTGCAGTTCAGTGACCTAACTTGCATCGTGGGGTTAAAATTCACTTTGAAAAATGTCTTTGCACCACTTGGGCATGGCACGGCCATGAAGGATGGGACACACGCCTCCTCTGGGCTCCCTCCCCTCCAAAACAGAGACAATTCCCCTTTAAAAGTGCTGATTGCACTGGTGACCCATAGTGACCTATAGTCATGTTACATCATTAACATTATTTCCGGGTCACAAAAACTTCTCACTAAATCTATAATGGAGGCATAATGTTACATTTACTTGGGAGTCATTTACTTTTATTACTTTCTGACACTTGCACACATCGTATATTGAATGCACTCCAAGAACAGTTAAAGTTCAGAAGGAAGTCAGAAAGTCTGTCACTACATTTCACTAAACAAACCCGGCCTTTTATCTACGTTACTACATTTGTCATTATAAAAGCCCAGAAATTACTGTTAGTGATAATAGCGAATTTTTTTTTAAGCTTTTCTATGGCATCTTTCCATTCTTTTTATTTTAAATGGGATAATGCCTTCGCTATTATAGAGGACAGTTATATGGGCTTTTTAAATGTTCATTCACGAATATTGCTAGCAGTAAGCTATGGAGGAAGATGCTATAATCTGTTGCTCTGACCAACAGGACCTATTAATTAAATAGAGGTCATCTTTGAGGTAAGAACATGACTGTCTTGGCATTCGTATTGAGTGCTGAAATTGTAAAACACCATGGGCTCAATTTTATAAGGGCGGTGGGATGGCAGCAATTGAGGGGGGAGGTCAATGGGCAGGCGGCAAACCCGACTAATAAAAACTCACCTTTCCCCATGTGATTGCGACTTAATTGGTGGCCATTGATCTTGTTTCCGGATATGCTATCCAAAAGCTGTGCAGTGGGCAGACTGCGCACCCTCATGGCAGGCTGTCAGCTGGAGCGTCTAGATTTAAAGGGCCATTGCTCCAATGGGATTTTGCTGGAGCAAAGAGCAAGAGGACCCAATGGAGCAGCACAGGGGCAAGGCTGCACCAAGGTTCAGCGATGCCTCACTTCAGCTGCTATTGGCCGGGGTGAGGAGGAGGAGGAGGGAACTATTTTACCCGGCTGACAGGAGAAAGTGCCCTGCCTCTGCCACCAAGAAGGCCTGGCTCGAGGTGGCAGAGGAGGTCACCAGCAGCAGCAACATCTCCTGCACCTGGGTCCAGTGCAGGAAGCGTTTTAATGACCGAACTAGGTCAGCAAAAGTGAGTACACTTACTGATTCTCCTGCATTCCGTGGTGCACATCAACACCCCACCACCACCCAACTCATTCTGCACTGCCAAGACTACTCCATCACATCACTCCTTACACCCACTTAAGGCACCTCAACTTACCTGTACTTCCTGAGCACTTCCTCACCTCCCCATTTGTGACTCCACCACTACCATTCACCCCAATCCTGATCCAATGTGATGTCTCTGACTCATACTCACCCTCTGATGTACCTCTTTTACAGTTAGCCTCACCCAAAGCAATGCATTCATCGGTTGGCCACTTCACCAACACTCACATGTCCGTACTTTCTCCCCTTCTAGAAGAGAGTGCAAAATGCACTCAAGAGGGCGAGGACCGGAGGAGGCCACAACAAATAGTGGTCCTCACAGACGCAGAGGAGGAGGGCTGCAGATCAGCTGCACCCTTGAGTGCCTGTCCGTCGAAGAGGCCAAGACTGGCACCCCAAAAACATCTGGTGACACAACTTTAACATTCATCACACACAACATGCATTGATGTTAACAATCATTGGCATGTTGAACACCTCAGTATGCTCATCGCAACATGACACATCTGTGATGATGCTTAATATTGCATTCTGTTCTCTTACAGGTCCTTCGACAACTGCAGTGACGGCAGAGGGCAATTCCTCAGAGGAGCTGCCAGCCTCTGAGGGCGCACCATCATATCTTAGCGAGCCATCCACCAGCGCAGATACTAACACCTCGGTGGGTCCTAGTAGTCAGTTAGTTAGTGAGTCTCCACACACAAGTGAGCTCGAGCAGACACTGGTGGCAGGAGCAGCTGTGGAGAGTCTGGGCCCGATTTTAGCAGGGCTGCGGGTTCTCGGCGGATGGGCAAGCCAACGCGCCCGGTGAAATTAGTGGGTTTCCCGCACGATCGCAGCAGGCAACCCACTAATTGGATCCACTTACCTGGTCTTCCGGGTTCCCCGCTGCTGATCTGCGCGTCAGGCGGACTGCGCATGCGCAGTAAGATCTGTCAGCTGGAGGAGCTCTATTTAAAGGGACAGTCCTCCACTGACAGATGCTGCAACCAATAGCAAAGATGACTGCATGGAGCAGCCCAGGGGGAAGGCTGCTCCCAGTTTAATGATGCCTCACCCCAGGTATCAATACATGGGGTGAGGAGGAGGGGGAGGACAGAGATCTTCCACCCGGCGGGCAGGAGGAAGCGGCCTGCCTCCGCCACCAGGAAGGCCTGGCTCGAGGTGGCAGAGGGGGTCACCTGCGCCACCAACATATCGCCCACCTGCACACAGTGCAGGAGGCGGTCCAATGACCTCAGTAGGTCAGCCACAGTGAGTACACGTAGTCTTTCCCCTACACTCCGTATGCCACATCACTGCCCCCACCCCACATCTCCTTCTGCACTGCCAACACTACTCTGTCACTTCACCCCTCATACCCACTCAAACCCCATCCTCATCTTACCTGCACCTACTCACCTCGCCAGTACTCATCCCGCCACTACCACGCAACCCAATCCTCAGACAATCTCATGGCTCTATCCCATACTCACCCTCTCGTGCATCTCTTTCACGGTCAGCCTCACTCAACCTGCCACCACCTGTGCTGCAGCCACAGGGCATGCATCACATATGTGCAGTAGGCAGCGTAAGGCAAACGTGTCGTGAGCATGAAGGGGATGCACAAGGGTGTTTGAGGGTTTGTCATGGTTGTTACTTATATTGAATTTCAGAACAACTCACATCACATATTATATTGTCACCACTACTGCCATGTCTTCGCCAATCCTGTCCGGTTTGTGCAATAATGCCCGCTCCCGGGTATCACTATGAGGACCCACCACTGATGCCACCCATTGTGTCACTGCAGAGTGGGTGTAGGTGTATTTGCAGGGCTCTTCTGCGCAGACGACTGAGAGACATCGGCGATGTCCCCGGTTGCACCTTGGAAGGCTGTGGAGGAGAGGTTCGGGAGGGCAGTGGTGACTTTGACAGCGACAGGTAGGAAGATGGTGCACGGGCCAGCCAGGAGCAGTTCGGCATGAAAGAGGCTGCAGATGTCCACGGCTACATGTCGAGTGACTCTGAGCCTCCGTGTGCACTGCTGTTCAGAGAGGTCCAGGAGGCTGAGCCTCGGTCTGTGGACCCTGTGGCGAGGGTAGTGCCCTCTGCGACGCATCTCTCTCTGCGGTAGCCCTCCCTCCTGCTGTACAGGTGGATGTGTCACAGCACTCTGTTGTGGAGCTCCACGTGTCAGAGGTGGACGGCGTGGATGGCGAGGCTGGTGAGGCTGGTGATGCTGTTCGCCCTCCGAGGAGGTCATGACTGCAGCTACAGTGGCCCCCATCCGCAAGATGTACATCTGAGGGGGTCCACAAGGTAGGTACATGTCTCCGGACCCCGGGGTAAGTGTGCAAGTTGGTGACTTTGACCGTCAGGAGGAGGGTGGTGGAGGCCAAACTTTGTCCCAAGTGACAGAGTGGCCTCCTGCAATGGGTGAGGGTCTTCCCCACCCTACCTGTCAAATGGACCTTTGCAGCTGCCACAGGCTGACAGCTGCAACACGTCCATTCGATCTGGGAGTGTTTCCCCCAGTACGGGAAACAGTCCCAGTTGTTTCTAAAATCCCACACAGTCCCTTAATCAGGTCAGTCAATGACCTGAAATAGCTAAGTAAATACTCTCAAGTGGCATCCCGCTGGCTTTAATTGCCTGCGGGATTCCCACCAGCGGGGGCTGCGTGCGCACGCCGGCGCGTCAGCGGCAAACCCGGAAGTGGGCGGGATCGAGGCGGGATCTGGTCGGGATCCTGGATTTCGCAATTTTCGAGGCCCCCCCGCCGAGAACGCACCCGATAGCGGGTGCTAAAATCGGGCCCTCTGTGTCAATGGGCGCACTCCATGGTGCCACCGGTGATATCGCCAGGGTCTCTCAGTCGTCTGCACACAAGTGCATACGGCAGGTCACCAACGGCTTGTTTCGCAGGGCCTCGCAATACGTCAACTTCCCCATGGACGACCTCAGCCAACCAGACAGGGCAGTGGGATTCCACTCTAAGGCTGGCTTCCCACATGTACAGGGTGCAATCGATTGCACGCATATAGCAATCCGAACACCTCCACACAAGCCAGGACTGTTCATCAACAGAAAGGGGTGTCACTCCATCAACGATCAGCTCGTTTGTGAGAACTGTGAAAGATTTCTTCACCTGTGCGCCAGATTCCCTGGCAGCCGCCACAATTCGTTCATTCTGAGGGAATCTAACATCCTGGGCCTCTTCCACGCACTGAACACCCTTAAGGGCTGGCTTCTGGGAGACAAGGGATACCCCCTGCACACGTGGCTCATGATACCTCTGAGAACACCATCAGAATGTCCCCCTCCAGTCCTCGCCCTCTCATGTGCATTTTGCAATCTCTTCGCCTAGAAGGGGAGAAAGTACAGACATGTGAGTGAGTGTTGGTGAAATGGCCAGCTGATGAATGCATTGCTTTGGGTGAGGCTGACAGTGAAAGAGGTGCATCAGAGGGTGAGTATGAGACACAGACATCACATTGGATGAGGATTGGGGTGAGTGGTAGTGGTGGGATGATTAATGGGGAGGTGAGGAATTGCTGAGGAAGTGCAGGTAAGTTGAGGATTAGCCTTAAGTGGGTGTGAGGAGTGATATGATGGAGTAGTCTTGGCAGTGCAGAATGAGTTGGGGGGGTGGGTGTCTGATGTGGAACACGGAATGCAGGAGAATCAGTAAGTGTACTCACTTTTGCTGACCTAGTTAGGTCATTGAAGCGCTTCCTGCATTGGACCCAGGTGCGGGAGTTGTTGTTGCTGCTGGTGACCTCCTCTGCCACCTCGAGCCAGGCCTTCTTGGTGGCAGAGGCAGGGCACTTCCTTCTGTCCGTTGGGTAAATCACTTCCCTCCTCCTCCTCATTCCGGCCAGTAGCTGCTGCAGTGAGGCATCATTAAATCTTGCCCCTGTGCTGCTCCATTGTGCCTTTTTGATGTTTGCTGCAGCAAAAGCCTTTGGAGCAATGGCCCTTTAAATAGAGCCGCTCCAGCTGACAGCCTGTCATGCGGGTGCGCAGTCTGCCGACTGCACAGCTTTCGAACGGCAAACCCGGAAGCCACATTAAGGGCCACCAATTAACTCGCGATCGTGTGGGAAACAGTAAGATTTTATTAGTCGACCCGTGTGACCATTGACTCCCCCTGCCGCCCTTTGAAAATCGAGCCCATTATAATTAATCCCTTCAGATGTTCAATCCAACACACATTTATCTAGTAATTTTATTGTAGATCAGATAGTCAAGTGCAGTACTATTTAAATTTCCAAATATTATGACCTCCCTATCTCTCACATACCCTCTGAACCCTTTCTCAATAGGATGTTGTGTTGTCTTTCTCTCTCTCTCTTATTCCGTCTGTCTAATGCTCTCTCTCTCTCTCACACACACTCACTCCTAAGAGTTCTGTTTAATGGGCCCCTCGCTACAGTGCACAAAATGGTTGTTCCTTATTGCACCCTGTCAACTGCTTTTTCTTACAATCTATTCCATATCTCCACCATACAATAAATAAACAAAAATCTTCTAATTTCTAGTCTTGCTGTTAATCAAATAACATGCCTACCTCTACATCACATTTTAAAGACCTGGGCATGTGTATATTTATAGAGCTGTCTGGGAGTTATGGCAAACCTCTAGATGAGGCGTTAAGCCACGGCCTTGTCTACCAATTGAGGCAGAAGATCAATGACACTATTTGAAGAAGATCAGAGAGTTCTCCTGATGTCCTGTCCGTTATTCCCCCCTTAACCATTACCACCAAAACAAACCATTAACTCGTCATTCGTCTCTTTGCTGTTTTGTGGGACACTGATCATGCACCTGAACCCTTTGATGAATTACACCTGCTAGTAACTCCTGGTTATCTATTATGTCTTTGTAATATTCCCTGCTTCCCTCTCCCGGCATTGTGAATTCAGGATGACTAATTTTATCACAGCAGGTGAGGTTGAAACAGTCTTGAAATATTTTGCTGCAAGTCTGTGATTTGCACCAGAAAACAATTCAAACAATGTCACATGGGATAGCAATTCCAAAGGACGGGCTTGTAAAGATGCAATAAAATATTGATATATTTTTGTCATAAGACTCACAAATTTTTATAAATTCTAATCTTAAAGTGTGCAGCAATCATAAATTGATAATTAAAGAATAGATTTTGACACTCTTTTGGAAATTGAACCCAATTGGTAGCACTCTAGCCTCTGAGTAAGAGGTCGGGTTCAAGTCCCACTCCAGAGATTTGAACACAAAATCTAGGCTGACACTCCAGTGCAGTACTGAGAGAGTGCTGCACTGTCAGAGGTGCCGTCTTTCAGATGAGACATTTAACCCTTTCAGGTAGATGTAAAAGATCCCATGACACTATTCGAAGAAGAAGAGGGGAGTTCTCCCTCAACCATCGTCACTAAAACAGATGATCTGGTCATTATCTCATTGCTGTTTGTGGGACCTTGCTCTGCGCCAATTGGCTGCTGCGTTTCCTACATCACAACAGTGACTACACTTCAAAAGTACTTCATTGGCTGTAAAACATTTTGGGATGTCCTGAGTTCGTGAAAGGCACCATATAAATGCAAGTCTTTCTTACTTTCCTGTGTCATTCCAAAATGAATGATTCCCTCCTTAACTGCACTGCACGCAGATCTGCTGACTATGGGCAATACTTTCAAGGAATTACTGGGCACGTTGGCGCACTGAAACTAATGGAGCAGCACAGTGGTGACAAAGCACACTCCTCCTTCCAGGGACACGGCAGTACTTAACAGTTCTCAAAACCCATTTGGTAATGATTATTAAAATAAAATAGAAGTTACAATAAATTATATTTGTTTTTAAAAACTACCTCAGCATTCTTGTCAGCCCACATATTGTTTATTAATATTTGATGAATTAACATAGGGCTGAGATTAGAAAATGGTGAGTAATTAACATACTCAATGATTACATTTGTTACAGGACAAACGTGAGGGTGCTTTTGCTTGTTCAGATTGTGGATTCAATATGTTTATTTCTCCTCCAAAGTTGGGATTAATTGAAAGATTGAACAGGCTGGGGCTCTTTTCTCTAGAAAAAAGAAGGCTGAGGGGTGACCTGATATAGGTCTTTAAGATTATGAAAGAGTTTGATAGGGTAGATGTAGAGAAGATGTTTCTATTTGTGGGGGAGACCTAGCTAGGGGCCATAAATATAAGATAGTCATTAATAAATCCAATAGGAAATTCAGGAGAAACTTCTTTACCCCAGAGAGTGGTTATAATATGGAACTCGCTATCACAGGGAGTAGTTGAGGTGAATAGCATAGATGAATTTAAGGGGAAGCTAGTTAAATACATGAGGGAGAAAGGAATAGAAGGATATGCTGATAGGGTTAGATGAAGAGTGGTGGGAGCAGTCCCTTGTGGAGCATAAAAACTGGCATGGACCAGTTGGACCAAATGGCCTGTTTCTATGCTGTACATTTCTACGGAAAAGATAAGTCAAGGATTGCTTATTATTGTCTTGAGTCACAAACATTTATATGGCACTGATATAATTTTATTTATTATGTCTAATTAATAAATATTGGACTATCTGACAATCCTTTCAAGGAGAAATTACCTTTTGAACTTTTCAAATCTGTACCTGTTTTCTATGATGTAAAACAATTCAGAACTATTTTTTGGTACACTTCTGTCAATTTATGTTATTACACCAGGGTTAGAGAAACAATTGAACTAAAAGAAATTTGCTTAATGCAGAGTACTGAGAATTACTTTAAAAAATGGCAATCTTATTTTAATTGTGATTTTAATAAAATGGTCAAAAATTCTGACTTGAACTTACCTAACCCCACTTCTCCCAAGAAGTACGATATCACAAAGACCTCACCAACCACAGACAGGCTGTAATAAACCCGTAAGTGTTATATTTAGCAGAAGCAAACACATAATAAGCACTGGTTTTAAGAGTTCAATTGTTTCTCCTCAGTGATGTTTTAGTCAACTAAAATGAGGATGGAAATAATTGCTGACTAAAGATATTGGGGATAACTTTTGTTTTGGGCGTGGTGTAAAATGGATGATATCGAATTGGCCGCCCGTCAAATTCCACCCCGATTTTCACATCCATTGACTTTAATGAAAAGAAAAATTGGGCGTAGTTTATAATGGGCAACCAACTCAATATCATCTATTTACTCTCATTTTTCAGGAGTAAAGTGGGCGATTAAACATCCAATATGGCATGCAGGGTGCGCGGCTCATTACGCGCCAGAAGTTCGTCGCTCGCCATATTGGTGAACGCAGAATAAGAGGTGTGCAGGGCCCATTCCTGAAATTGTTCGCCTCCACCCCTCTCCCTGGACCTGCGGCCTGAAATGGATATCTTCTTCGAAGTGAGCTGCCTGGGGAGGCCCAGTAAGCATCTGCAGTCTGATGTAAGTGAGGCCCGAGGCTCAATATCGGGTGTGCCTCGGGCCTACCCCTCCGGCGCAGAGATCGTTTCCTACGTCCAGTTCGTGGACATAGAAAGAAAGAACTTGCACTTATATAGCGCCTTTCACGACCTCAGGACGTCCCAAAGCACTTCACAGCCAATGAAGTGCTTTTGAAGTGTATTCACTGTTGTAATGTAGGAAACATGGCAGCTAATTTGCACACAGAAAAGCAATTTGTAGGCCCTAGAGTTGAAGCAACAAAATAAAATTAAAATTATTTCCAGGATTAAAACAGCACTGTTGCCCATCCCGATACTGCAATGATATCAAAGGACTTTTAACCATCAGACTGGATTTGAACTCTAGTCCAAGATGCCAGTACTGAAATTACATTAATCCACTCCAAAATGTTGCTCTGAACAAAATCTAAAGTAGGCAATGAAGCAAGGCAGGTATGTTATTATATTTACAGCTTGGCGTAGATGAGTTTTTGATATTTTTCACTGGAAACATTTTCCAAATGGAAGTGGAGTGCTGTGTTAGCATTGTGTTGCACACAGCTTTTTAAAATTATGAATTGAGTTCTTCAATTTGAAAATCTTAAACTGTTTGGCATTCCCACCTTTCAGACACCGCGCAAGTGTTGTAAATAGAGCACACTTGATGTGAACTCGGTGATCAGAGGCCTATGTTCAGATCTGAACAGTAGCCGTTCTCATTTACGGCCGAATTGTAAAGGATTTACGTACAGCTATCCGTTCACCTACTATCAGCAGTAAGTTAAACTACTTAATGGCAAGTCGGTTAAAATTATTGAAATTTCTACCAGCCAGAAACTAGACTTTTGTAAATGAGCAATGGAAAATAGCAATCATGCACCGATCAGGTTCCTGTGAGGCAGAATTATACTTATTCTACTGAAAGAATTACAAAACAAAAACATGCATTTGTTGGCACAGCATAAGAAATGTTATAGATGGTTGTCCAAAAGGCTGGGCTCTTATAGTCCACAAAATTAACAAACGTTCAACAGTCATTCATGATGAAGAGAACTACAGGAAGTGTAATCAGTGACTTCAAACATGCGGCTCATGTGAAGGTTGCCCGTAACATAATAAAGACCATCAACTGAGAAAGAAGAGAACGTATCTCAGCAAAAAGATCCTGACATGAACTTAAAAGAGGGTGAGGAATCCAACACCTCTGCCAATTCATATTCTGATACTTGCTAATATTTTCCTCTTTGTTTTAGTTTTAATGAATTTGTTTACAAATTCTGTAAAACTAAAGTAAAGAGAAAAATAGTCAAGTTTTTAGTCACCCTTCCTAATATCTCCTTTGGCCCGTTATCAATTTTTGTCTGATTACACTCCAGTGAAGCGCCTTGGTACGTTAAAAGAGCTATATAAATAAAAGAAAATAAAAAGACTTGCATTTAGAAAGCGCCTTTCACCTCCCACCTCCTCAGGATGTCTCAAAGTGCTTTACAGCCAACTAAGGACTTCTTGAAATTGTAGTCACTGTTGCAATGTAGAGAAACACGGCAACGACTTGAGCATAAAATCCAGGCTGACACTGCAGTGTAAACCTGAGGGAGTGCTGAACTGTCGGAAGCATTGTCTTTCAGATGAGATGTTAAACCAAGGCCCCATCTGCCCTCTCAGGTGGGCATAAAAGACCCTATGGCACTATTTCAAAGAAGAGCAGGGGAGTTCTCCCCGGTGTCTTAGCCAATATTTATCCTCAAGCAATATCAGTAAAGCAGATTGTCTGGTCATCTATTTCATTGTTGTTTGTAGGAGCTTGCTTTGCGCAAGTTGACTGTCACGTTTCCTACAGAACAAACGTGACTACACTTTAACAAGTACTTCTTTGGCTGTAAATGCTTTGGGACATCCTGAGATCGTGAAAGGCACTATATAAATGCAACTTGTTTCTTTCTTTACTACTGAGACAAGGCTGAGGCTGTGAACTACAGCATCAGTTGACACTGCCCTAGTATAAAAGTTAAGGAAAAGATTGTCGCTAAGTCTGAACACAGCAAAAAGCAATGGAAAAATACTCCTGGTATAAAATGAATGATCCCAGGATCTCAGCTGAACTAGAAATGTGTGGGACCACACAGGTAAAGGTCTGCATTACATAACACAGGAAAAAGTACAAAGGATACTGCCAGAAAGAGATTTCAATCAGCAGGGCTTGAGGGGAGGGAAGGGAAGGAGAAAGAGATTATCTGACTGAAAGTGTGAAAACTTAAAGGCACAGCATCCCTACTAGGCAGAGGGACTGTACTGTTTGTATGTGAAGGTGCAGTAAATGAAGAGTTTTAGTATTTAGGTACAGCACCATAACAGGTATTATCTACGTAATTTCCTCATGCTTGACACTAGCTGTGGCTCAGTGTTAGCACTCTCACCACTGAGTCAGAGATCATGGGATCAAGTCCCACTCCAGTGACTTAAGCACATAATCTGATCTGATATTCCAGCGCAGTTCTGAGGGTATGCTGCACTGTCTAGAGGAACTATCTTTCAGATGAGATGTTAAACCAAGGCCCTATCTACCTTCTCAGGTGGATGTAAATGATCCCATAGCACCATCTGAAGAAGAGCAGGGAAGTTTTCCCTTGTATATTTATCCCTCAACCAATGCCTAAAAACAGATTATCTGCTCATTATCACATTGCTATTTGTGGGACCTTGTTATGTGCAAATTAGCTGCTGTTTTTCCTACATCACAACAGTGACTATACTTCCAAGTACTTCATTGGCTGTAAAGCGCTTTGGGATGTCCTGAGGTGGTGAAAGGTGCTACATGAATGCAAATCTTTCTTTCTTGACACACTGTTACGGTCAGTACTGTAAGTATTGAGGATGGTGCTTCAGTCAATACATGCCAGTGCATGAATTGTTTAAAATTAATGAAAATTATGAATAAATTCTTTTCTCCCAGTGGGAAGCTGTGGTTGCAGGGAACCTGGACTTGGAGTTCTTATGTTTCAGCCCATCTCTAACACGCACTCCCTTTAAGTGTGGCTTCCTCACTGGGAGCATTGGATTGTGGAATTTATGCTTATACCTTTATTCAATATCCTTCACAGAGACTGATAAGTGGGGAATATCATGCAATATTTATCAAATGGTTTTTTATGTGGAGTCAGGAAGAAGCTTCCTTTAAATTGAAACAGATTTTTCTGCTTGCTATTCCAACACTTCACAAAATTGTATCCAACTTGATGAGTTATTACAACTGTTCCCCCTCTCAGTTACAGGCGCACAGACCAACGAGCCAAGTCACTGTACCGGTATTCTACACATGTCACTAATAAAAAGGCTCCAAACAGAATCTGATTCTCCGTTCAAAATCTTTTGGTGTGCTTCAGAATCTTTGATGCACTTAAGAAGTACAGCTGCAACTCGATAAAGATCAATTAATGTATAAAGGCTTTGGCCGCGGTTTGACTACATTAGCAGGCTGAGGCTGGTAGCAGCAGAGCGATTCACAGCCGGCAGCACCAGTTATACTGTGGACTGTGCATGGCTGGCAATTTGAATTCCACTAAATTGGAATGACTTGGGACCAGGCTTGGGAGCGTCTGCACTCTGAAAACATCAGTTTAAAATTTATAAAGAAAGAAAGAACTTGCATTTAAGTAGCGACTTTCACGACCTCAGGACGTCCCAAAGCATTTTACAGGTAATGTAGTACTTTCTTGAAGTATAGTCACTGTTTTAATGTAGGAAACACAGCAGCCAATTTACGCACAGCAAGGTCCCACAAAGAGCAATGAAATAATGACTGGATAATCTGTTTTAGTGATGATGGTTATAAAGTGCACGGGATGCCCAGAATGCTCCCTCCTCCGAGCACGCTCTAAACCTGGGTTGATTCCACACTGGAGTTATAACCCATATAGCATCAAACCCAAAGAGTGTGAGATAATCTCTACAAGGGGATCGCACACTGCTCCATTGCAGGGTCAGGTCGTGTGTTCAGACTTACACAGTCACTGTTGTATAATTGAGAAGCAGAAACTACTGGCAATGCAATAGTGACTGTAAAACTATATTCTTTGACAAAAGTTTTTTTACAGATCAATATTCACACTTCAAATCATTAGGTTATTTCCTCTACCATTAAATCTAAATTGATTCAGTACAAAACTCTTAATATTTAACAATAAAATAGACTTTTAAATCATGTTGCTGCCTTCAAGTAACAAAACAATTGAGTGTCAACATTCAGACCACTGAGGACTGAGAAGACATGACAGACAGCATTGTATCCTGTTTAAGCCTTTTTTGTAAAACCTATAGGGGTGACAGTGAGTTGACCTGATGTCACCAGATGGGAACAGAAATCATTAAGGCTCCACAAATATAAAACGAACAATATATAACCATGCACAACACAGCGACATTACACAAATAATAATGAAATCATAATGCGATTATGAGTGTCGATTATCGCCTTGATACGCTGCGGTGCCCACCGGTCACGGAAGAAGCCTTAAATGTTTAAATCAGGAATACCATAGAATGAATGTGAATGAGAACTAGTATGGTTCAGTGTCACAAAGACCCAAACAGGTCTTGCTGTCAGACAATTTGCATAACTAACAGGGTATTTGCTGTGAGATTCTGTGAATTCCAGTTGGATCTGGTATAAATCTATCTAAAGCTGACCATGCAAAGCACTGCACATTCCATGCACTGAGTCGGATTGTGGACAGCTGATATGTAGAAAGTGACCCACATGCCTGCCTCGTTCTAGCTGATGCTATATGTGGCTGGTTCAAGATGGATTGCCAGCCAACATCATAAAAGAAGCCCCCAAACAACTCAATGTGTCGTTCTGTTGAAGTATTTTGTTTAAGTAACTGCTCACTAGTGGTTCGGTACCTGAGGGAAAAAACAAACTCCTTCTCTAATAAATCTAAATGTTTCATTTGCTTCCAAACCAGCGAATAATGTCACTAGAGAGACAGTTTCTAATGGTACCTCAAATAGGTCCAGATAGGCCTTTTGAAAAGATTCCTGACTAAGATTCCTTGAGGTATAGAAACATAGAAACATAGAAAATAGGAGCAGGAGTAGGCCATTCGGCCCTTCGAGCCTGTTCCGCCATTCAATATGATCATGGCAAATCCTCTATCTCAGTACCATATTCCCGCTCTCTCCCCATACCCCTTGATGCCTTTTGTGTCTAGAAATCTATCTATCGCATTCTTAAATATATTCAGTGACTTGGCCTCCACTGCCTTCTGTGGTAGAGAATTCTACAGGTTCACCACCCTCTGAGTGAAGACATTTCTCCTCATCTCAGTCCTAAATGTCCTACCCCGTATCCTGAGACTGTGACCCTTCGGTCTGATATGACTTAGTAAAAAACATTATAAGAGGCTTAACTCCTACTGAGCCACAGATGAATTATTTCATGGAGCTCTGGTTGTGCTACTGGTGCTGTGCACAAGATAACATGTCCTGTAGTAGCGTTTCCATTTTGTCACAGAGAAACTTTATCAACAATTGACCTGGTTGCGTCACAGACATGGCCAGCTTAATCTTTACACTTCTGGGCTTGAGTTGGCTGAAAAAAGCTTGTAGTTCCAGTTTTCAGCAATCAAAGGAGTCAAAGAATATAGTAAACACAATGTTTTAAACTTTAAAAAAAGTAAAGGGTTAGAATAGATAGAATATGTTGTATTCGGAAAAAAGTTAAAGTTAAAATAATAAAATCAGTAGGGAGCGAAGGGAATGGGAAGACAGGGCAAACATTAAATTGTTTTAAAAAAACTTTTAGTTATATAGGATGACTATTAGAGTGATAAAACGATAAGAGATGCTTTCATTACTGTATTAATATTTGTTTCAGTATCAATGTGTAACTTGAACCTTAAGGAGCCTGAAATGTCCAGTATATGTTGGTAGTCTAAGAATAAATCGACACTGGAACTCTGCTGTCACTGCAGACACTTTTCACTTCACAGTGATACTAACGTTGCAGCATAGATCCAGAGTCAAGTCTTCATCTGAGACCAACAACATCAACAACTTGTATTTATATAGCACCTTTAACATAGTAAAACTCCCCAAGACGATTCACAGGAGCATTATCAAACACCATTTCACACTGAGCCACATAAGGAAATACCATAGAATCATAGAATCTTGCAGCACAGAAAGAGGCCATTCAGCCCATTGTGCCTGTACCAGCTCTTTGAAAGAGCTGTCCAATTTAGTCCCACACTCCAGCTTTTTCCCCATAACCCTGCAAATTAGTCCTCTTTCAGTACAGGTCCAATTGCCTTTTGAAAGTTCCTATGGAATCTGCTTCCACCACTCTTTCAGTTAGTGCGTTCCAGATCTTAACAACCCTCTGTGTGAAAAAAATTCTTTAATTTCCCCTCCAGTTCTTTTGCCAATTATTTTAAATCTGTGACTTCTAGTTACCGACCCACTTGCCAGAGGAAACAGTCTCTCCCTACTTGCTCTATCAAAACCCCTCATTATTTTGAATACCTCCATTAAATCTCCCCTTAACCTTCTCTGCTCTAAGGAGAACAATTGCAGCTTCTCCAATCTCTCCACATGACTGAAGACCCTCATTCCTGGTATCATCCTGGTAAACCATCACTATACCCTCTCCAAGGCCTTGACATCCTTCCTGAAATGTGTCGCCCAGAGTTGTACACTCTACTCCAGCAGAGGCCTAACCAGTGATTTGTGAAGGTTTAACATGACTTCCTTGTTTTTGTATTCAATGCCTCTATTTACAAAGCCAAGTATCTCATACACTTTCTTAACCGGCTTATCAACTTGCCCTGCCACCTGCAAAGATTTGTGAATATACACCCCCAGGTCCCTCTGCTCTTGAACCCGCCTCAAAATAGTAACATTTAACTTATACTGCCTCTACTGTTCCTCCCAAAGTGCATCACTTCACACTTATCATTGCAACTGCCATGTCTCTGCTCATTTCACCAGTCTGCCTATGTCCTCCTGAAGTTTGCTACTATCCTGCTCACCATTTACTACATTACCAAGTTTTGTATCATTCGCAAACTTCAAAATTGTACTCCCTATACCCAAGTCCAGGTCATTTATATGTAACAAGAAAAGCAATGGTCCTAATACTGATCCCTGGGGGATCCCACTGCATACTTCTTTCCAGTCAGAAAAACATCCGTTCTCCATTACTCTCTGGCTCCTATCCCTTAGCCAATTACGTACCCAAGTTACCACCGTCTCTTTAATCCCATGTGCTTCTATTTTCCAAATAAGTCTGTTATGTGGTACTTTATTAAATGTCTTTTGGAAGTCCAAAAATCTACAGCCCTACCTTCATCAACCCTCTCGTTACTTCATTAAAGAACTCAATCAGATTAGTCATATATGATTTGCCTTTAGCAAATCCATGCTGGCTGTCCCTTATTAACCCATGCTTCTCCAAGTGAGAATTAATTTTGTCCTTGACAATGGTCTCTAGTAGTTTTCCCACCACTGATGTTAGACGGACTGGCCTGTAGTTACCAGGTTTATCCCTCTCTCCTTTTTTGAGCAGGGGTGTAACATTTGCGATCCTCCACTCCTCTGGCACCACTCCCATATCCAAGGAAGATTGAAAGATTGTGGTCAGAGCTTCTGCTATCTCCACCCTAGCTTCCCTCAGCAGCCAATGCTGCATGCCATCTGGACCAGGTGACTTGTTAACTTTCATAGAATCATAGAAGTTTACAACATGGAAACAGGCCCTTCGGCCCAACATGTCCATGTCACCCAGTTTATACCACTAAGCTAGTCCCAATTGCCTGCACTTGGCCCATATCCCTCTATACCCATCTTACCCATGTAACTGTCCAAATGCTTTTTAAAAGACAAAATTGTACCTGCCTCTACTACTGCCTCTGGCAGCTCGTTCCAGACACTCACCACCCTTTGAGTGAAAAAATTGCCCCTCTGGACCCTTTTGTATCTCTCCCCTCTCACCTTAAATCTATGCCCCCTCGTTATAGACTCCCCTACCTTTGGGAAAAGATTTTGACTATCTACCTTATCTATGCCCCTCATTATTTTATAGACTTCTATAAGATCACCCCTAAACCTCCTACTCTCCAGGGAAAAAAGTCTCAGTCTATCCAACCTCTCCCTATAAGTCAAACCATCAAGTCCCGGTAGCATCCTAGTAAATCTTTTCTGCACTCTTTCTAGTTTAATAATATCCTTTCTATAATAGGGTGACCAGAACTGTGCACAGTATTCCAAGTGTGGCCTTACTAATGTCTTGTACAACTTCAACAAGACATCCCAAATCCTGCATTCAATGTTCTGACCAATGAAACCAAGCATGCTGAATGCTTTCTTCACCACCCTACCCACCTGTGACTCCACTTTCAAGGAGCTATGAACCTGTACTCCTAGATCTCTTTGTTCTATAACTCTCCCCAACGCCCTACCATTAACGGAGTAGGTCCTGGCCCGATTCGATCTACCAAAATGCATCACCTCACATTTATCTAAATTAAACTCCATCTGCCATTCATCGGCCCACTGGCCCAATTTATCAAGATCCCTTTGCAATCCTAGATAACCTTCTTCACTGTCCACAATGCCACCAATCTTGGTGTCATCTGCAAACTTACTAACCATGCCTCCTAAATTCTCATCCAAATCATTAATATAAATAACAAATAACAGCGGACCCAGCACCGATCCCTGAGGCACACCGCTGGTCACAAGCCTCCAGTTTGAAAAACAACCCTCTACAACCACCCTCTGTCTTCTATCGTCAATCCAATTTTGTATCCAATTGGCTACCTCACCTTGGATCCCGTGAGATTTAACCTTATGTAACAACCTACCATGCGGTACCTTATCAAAGGCTTTGCTGAAGTCCATGTAGACCACGTCTACTGCACAGCCCTCATCTATCTTCTTGGTTACCCCTTCAAAAAACTCAATCAAATTTATGAGACATGATTTTCCTCTCTCAAAACCATGCTGACTGTTCCTAATTAGTCCCTGCCTCTCCAAATGCCCGTAGATCCTGTCTCTCAGAATACCCTCTAACAACTTACCCACTACAGATGTCAGGCTCACCGGTCTGTAGTTCCCAGGCTTTTCCCTGCCGCCCTTCTTAAACAAAGGCACAACATTTGCTACCCTCCAATCTTCAGGCACCTCACCTGTAGCGGTGGATGATTCAAATATCTCTGCTAGGGGACCCGCAATTTCCTCCCTAACCTCCCATAACGTCCTGGGATACATTTCATCAGGTCCCGGAGATTTATCTACCTTGATGCGCATTAAGGCTTCCAGCACCTCCCTCTCTGTAATATGTACACTCCTCAAGACATCACTATTTATTTCCCCAAGTTCCCTAACATCCATGCCTTTCTCAACCGTAAATACCGATGTGAAATATTCATTTAGGATCTCACCCATCTCTTGTGGTTCCGCACATAGATGACCTTGTTGATCCTTAAGAGGCCCTACTCTCTCCCTAGATACTCTTTTGCCCTTTATGTATTTGTAGAAGCTCTTTGGATTCACCTTTGCCTTATCTGCCAAAGCAATCTCATGTCCCCTTTTTGCCCTCCTGATTTCTCTCTTAACTCTACTCCGGCAATCTCTATACTCTTCAAGGGATCCACTTGATCCCAGCTGCCTATGCATGTCATATGCCTCCTTCTTCTTTTTGACTAGGGCCTCAATCTCCCGAGTCATCCAAGGTTCCCTACTTCTACTAGCCTTGCCCTTCACTTTATAAGGAATGTGCTTACCCTGAACCCTGGTTAACACGCTTTTGAAAGCCTCCCACTTACCAGACGTCCCTTTGCCTGCCAACTGACTCTCCCAATCAACTTCTGAAAGTTCCTGTCTAATACCATCAAAATTGGCCTTTCCCCAATTTAGAATTTTAACTTTTGGGCCAGACCTATCATTCTCCTTAGCTATCTTAAAACTAATGGAATTATGATCACTGGTCCCAAAGTGATCCCTCACTAACACTTCTGTCACCTGCCCTTCCTTATTTCCCAAGAGGAGGTCAAGTTTTGCCCCCTCTCTAGTCGGGCCATCCACATACTGAATGAGAAATTCCTCCTGAATACACTCAACAAATTTCTCTCCATCCAAGCCCCTAATGCTATGGCTGTCCCAGTCAATGTTGGGAAAGTTAAAGTCCCCTACTATTACCACCCTATTTTTCTTGCAGCTGTCGGTAATCTCCTTACATATTTGCTCCTCAATTTCCCGTTGACTATTTGGGGGTCTGTATTACAATCCTATCAAAGTGATCTCTCCCTTCTTATTTTTCAGTTCTACCCATATAGACTCAGTGGGCGAACCCTCGGATATATCCCCTCTCACTACTGCCGTGATGTTCTCCCTAATCAAGAACGCAACTCCCCCTCCTCTCTTACCTCCTGCTCTATCTTTCCTATAGCATCTGTACCCTGGAACATTGAGCTGCCAGTCCTGCCCCTCCCTTAGCCATGTTTCAGTAATAGCTATAACATCCCAGTCCCATGTACCCATCCATGCCCTGAGTTCATCTGCCTTGCCCATCAGACTTCTTGCATTGAAATAAATGCAGTTTGATCTAGACTTCCCTTGGTCTTTGCCCTGCTTTCTCAGACCATCTGTCCGGTCATGTTTTGTACACTCTCCCTTACTGCCTTTTGTTTCTGTCACTTTACTTCCCACTGACTTCCTGCATCGGTTCCCATCCCCCTGCCACATTAGTTTAAACCCTCCCCAACAGCACTAGCAAACACTCCCCCTAGGTCATTGGTTCCAGTCCTGCCCAGATGCAGACCGTCCAATTTGTACTGGTCCCACCTCCCCCAGAACCGGTTCCAATGGCCCAGGAATTTGAATCCCTCCCTCTTGCACCATCTCTCAAGCCACGTATTCATCCTAGCTATCCTGTCATTCCTACTCTGACTAGCCCGTGGCATTGGTAGCAATCCTGAGATTACTACCTTTGAGGTCCTACTTTTTAGTTTAACTCCTAACTCCCTAAATTCAGCTTGTAGGACCTCATCCCGTTTTTTACCGATATCGTTGGTACCTATATGCACCACGACAACTGGCTGTTCACCCTCCCCCTCCAGAATGTCCTGCAGCCGCTCTGAGACATCCCTGACCCTTACACCAGGGAGGCAACATACCATCCTGGAGTCTCGGTTGCGTCCACAGAAACGCCTGTCTATTCCCCTTACAATCGAGTCCCTTATCACTATAGCTCTGCCACTCTTTTTCCTGCCCTCCTGTGCAGCAGAGCCAGCCACGGTGCCATGAACCTGGCCGCTGTCACCTTCCCCTGGTGAGCCATCTCCCCCAACAGTATCCAAAACGGTATACCTGTTTTGGAGGGAGATGACCGCAGGGGACCCCTGCACTGCCTTCCTACTCTTCCTCTGTCTGTTGGTCACCCATTCACTATCTCCCTC
This sequence comes from Heptranchias perlo, assembly GCF_035084215.1. Lineage (NCBI taxonomy): Eukaryota > Metazoa > Chordata > Chondrichthyes > Hexanchiformes > Hexanchidae > Heptranchias > Heptranchias perlo. The sequence continues at coordinate 11,596,435 of NC_090365.1, forward strand.
AGTAATTTTTATCTGTGGTGTGACCAACTCACTGAACGTGCTATCCACAACTTCCTCAGCATCGCGGATGCTCCAAAGTGAATCCATCCGCAGCTCCAGAGCCGTCAAGCGGTCAAACAGTAGCTGCAGCTGGACACACTTCCCGCAGGTGAAGGAACCAGGGACACAGGAAGGATCCCTGAATTCCCACATCCCACAAGAGGAACATGACACGGGTCTGGGATCTCCTGCCATGACTTAACCCTTAAGTTAGCTTAACAACAACTACAATGTCAAGAAAAAAAAGGAAAGAAAAAACTACTTACCAGTCACCAGCCAATCACTTACCTGTTGGCTGTGACTTCGTGCCTCCAGCAGCTGCAGCTCAAATAAACTAAAGACTTAAAAAAAAGACGGTAAAAGAAACCCTCACTGGCTAGCAGCCAATCAGCTCCTCCCCTTGTGCTGACGTCACTTTTGATTGTCTTACCTCGCTCCTTGAAGCCCTGAACTCTTTATCGCTGATCCGGCGCTCCGACACACGGCCCCCGACTCCGACACACTGCCCCCGACTCCGACACACTGCCCCCGACTCCGACACACGGCCCCCGACTCCGACACACGGCCCCCGACTCCGACACACGGCCCCCGACTCCGACACACTGCCCCCGACTCCGACACACGGCCCCCGACTCCGACACACGGCCCCCGACTCCGACACACTGCCCCCGACTCACTGCCCCCGACTCCGACACACTGCCCCCGACTCCGACACACGGCCCCCGACTCCGACACACTGCCCCCGACGCACTGCCCCCGACTCCGACACACGGCCCCCGACTCCGACACACGGCCCCCGACTCCGACTCACTGCCCCCGACTCCGACTCACTGCCCCCGACTCCGACACACGGCCCCCGACTCCGACACACGGCCCCCGACTCCGACTCACTGCCCCCGACTCCGACTCACTGCCCCCGACTCCGACTCACTGCCCCCGACTCCGACTCACTGCCCCCGACTCCGACACACGGCCCCCGACTCCGACTCACTGCCCCCGACTCCGACTCACTGCCCCCGACTCCGACACACCACCCCCGACTCCGACTCACTGCCCCCGACTCCGACACACCGCCCCCGACTCCGACACACCGCCCCCGACTCCGACACACGGCCCCCGACTCCGACACACGGCCCCCGACTCCGACACACTGCCCCCGACTCCGACACACGGCCCCCGACTCCGACACACGGCCCCCGACTCCGACACACTGCCCCCGACTCCGACACACGGCCCCCGACTCCGACACACGGCCCCCGACTCACGGCCCCCGACTCCGACACACTGCCCCCGACTCCGACACACGGCCCCCGACTCCGACACACGGCCCCCGACTCCGACACACTGACCCCGACTCCGACACACCGCCCCCGACTCCGACACACCGCCCCCGACTCCGACACACTGCCCCCGACTCCGACACACGGCCCCCGACTCCGACACACTGCCCCCGACTCCGACACACTGCCCCCGACTCCGACACACGGCCCCCGACTCCGACACACGGCCCCCGACTCCGAACAGGTCCACTCCTTACCTCCGGCGCTCCGACACACTGCCCCCGACTCCGAACAAGTCCGCTCCTTACCTCAGGCGCTGCGATTGAGGCCTACTCCCCGGGCCTCGCTCTTTATTTTGAGTGATGCCAACCTATTCAGCACCTCCTTTCTATCTATTTTTATCCTATCCAATATCTCTACTCCCTCCTCCTCAACTGCAACATTAACTTCATCCTCTTCTTTTATGAGGACAGATGCAAAGTACTCATTCAGTACGTCAGTTATGCCCTCTGCCTCCCTAATCGGCCCCACCATTCATTTAACTATCCTTTTACTTTTTATATGTTTATAAAAGATTTTTGGGTTCCCTTTTATGTTACCCGCTAATCTTGTCTCATATTCTCTCTTTGCCCTTCTTATATCCTTTTTCAATTTCCCCCTGCACCCTCTGTATTCTGCCTTGTTTTCTACTGAATTCTGTGCCTGACATTTGTCATAAATCTCCTTTATCTGTTTTATTTTAACCTCTATTTCCTTTGTCATTTAGGGAGCCCTAGCTTTAGATGCCCCATCTTTCCTCCTTATCGGAATATGCTTGGTTTGTACCCGAACCATCTCCGCCTTGAAGGCCTGCCATTGCTCATTTACTATTTTCCAATCTTTGTTTCCAGTCCACCTGTGCTAGATCCCTTCTCAAATCACTGAAATTGGCTCTTTTCCAGTTGAGTATTTTCACCTTTGGTTTTTCTTTGTCCCTTTCTGTAACTACTTTAAACCTAATTATATTATGATCACTATTACCCAGATGTTCTCCCACTGAAACACATTCCACTTGCCCTACTTCATTCCCCAGAACTAGATCCAGCACTGCTTCCTTCCTTATTGGGCTAGAAACACACTGATTAAGAAAATTCTCCGGTACACATTTTAAGAATTCTTCACCCTCCTTGCCCTTTACACTGATTTCCCCCAGTCTATATTATGATAATTGAAGTCCCCTACTATTACTGCTCTATAATTTTTACATTTCTCTGAAATTTGCCTACAGATTTGTTCCTCTATCCCCTTCTCACTATTTGGGGGGTCTATAATAAACCAGCTCCTTTTCTGTTCCTTAACTCTAACTAAATAGATTCAGTCTTTGAACCCTCTAGTATATCGTCCCTCTGTAGAACTGTAATACTATCCTTGATCAATACTGCCACCCGACCTCCTTTCTTGTTCCCTTCCCTATCCTTCCTGAACACATTGTAGCCATTCCTGCCCATGTTTAAGTCAAGTCTTCGTTATAGCCATTATATCATAACCCCATGTGGCAACTTGAGCCTGTGGCTCATCAACCTTATTTGTAATATTCCTCACATTAACACACATACATTCCAACACCATGCTAGTCGGCTTTGCTTTTTTTCTCCATCTATTTCCTCTTCTTTCTACACTATTCTTTATTCTATTGCTGATTGCCCCTTCTAGTTTTCTATGCACCTTGTACGCACATATGAACATACGAATTAAGAGCAGGATTAGGCCACTCGGTCCCTCGAGCCTGCTCTGCCATTTGGTAAGATCATGGCTGATCTGATTGTGACCTCAACCCTACTTTCCCGTCTACCTGCTATAACCTTTGACTCCCTTGTTGATCAGGAATCTATCTAACTCAGCCTTAAAAATGTTCAATGACCCTGCCTCCACCGCTCTCTGGGGAAGGGAGTTCCACAGACTCACGACTCTCTGAGAGAAAAAAATTCTCCTCATCTCCGTCTTAAATGGGAGATGTCTCTCCTCTCTGCTGCCATGTCTTGGTTCCCTTCCCCTGCCAAATTAGATTATACCAACCCCCACAACACTAGTTATCCTCCCTGCGAGGACGTTGGTCGCAGCCCTGTTCAGGTGCAACCCGTCCGGCTTGTATAGGTCACTCCTGCCCCAGAACTGGTCCCACTGCTCCAGGAATCTAAAGCCCTCCCTCCCGCAACACTTCTTCAGCCATGTAATATCTTCCTGTTTCTGTACTCACTTGCCCTGTGGCACAGGGAGTATTCCAGAGATTACTTTGAGGTCCTGTTCTTTAATCTTTTTTCTAGCTCCTGAAGCACTGCCTGTAGGACCATATTCCTTTTCCTACCCTGTGTCATTGGTTCCAACATGGACCACGACTGCTGGCTGTTCCCCATCCCCTCGCTGAATGTTCTGCACCCGTTCAGTGATATCCTTTACCCAGGCACCAGGGAGGCAACACACCATTTGGGACTCACATCTATGGTAGCAGAAACGCATGTTTATCCCCATGACTATCAAATCCTCTATAACAACTGCATTTCTACACTTTCTTGTGCTCCCCTGTGCAGTCGAGTCTCCCATGGTGTATTTGCTTCTGACTGCAATCCCCCGAGGTGTCATCACCCTCACTGGTATTCAACACTGAATACCGGTTTGTGAGCGCCACACTCACGTGGAATTCCTGCACTGCCTGCCTGTTCCTCCTAGTCTGTCTAGCGGTCACCCGCTCCCTTTCCTCCTGAACTCTTTGTAGCTACCATACAACTCTAAACTTCCCGTATGCAATGTGGTGACGCCAGCCACCCCTTAAGCTTAGAAACTCTGAGCTCGAGCTCGAGCAGTTGCAGGCACTTTCTGCATATGTGGTACTCCAGGACACACAAAGTGTTCTGGAGTTCCCAAATGGCGCAGGATGTGCATGCAACAGGCCCCAGCTCCTACTATGTTAGCTAACAATTATTTAAAACTGTTTGTTTAGCTTTAAGGCTATTTAACTGTTCAGCTAAAACTAAAACTCTAACCACTAAAAAAAAACATTAAGCACTAAAAACACTAACCAATAAAATCACTGAGCAATAAACTAAATACTTACACTAACTTAATACCAACTACCAGAAATTATGTGTTGCCCCCCGGAGCCTATTAGGACAGGTGACCAAAAGCTTGGTCAAAGAGGTAGGTTTTAAGGAGCGTCTTAAAAGAGGAAGGAAAGGTAGAGAGGCGGAGAGGTTTAGGGAGGGAATTCCAGAGCTTAGGGCCCAGGCAGCTGAAGGCACGGCCGCCAATGGTGGAGCGATGAAAATCGGGGATGAGCAAGGAGCCAGAAGAGCAGAGAACTCGGAGGGTTGTAGGGCTGGAGGAAGTTACAGAGATAGGGAGAGGCGAGGTCATGGAGGGATTTGAAAACAAGGATGAGAAATTTGAAATCGAGGTGTTGCTGGAGCCAATGTAGGTCAGCGAGCACAGGGGTGATGGGTGAACAGGACTTGGTGCAAGTTAGATTACGGGCAGCAGAGTTTTGGATGACTAATCTGGGTGGATTTGATGCTGATAATGAGGATCTCGGTGGAATGACCCTAGACCATAACTTCGGTGCTCCTGCTGCTTAGATACAGTGGGTGACTCTGCTGACAAACCAAGCATTTATTGACACCACAAATATACCAGTGTCATGCCAATACAAAACCCATGGCCAGAACAGTGAACAAATGGGTTTACACTACAGTATCAGGTTAGTTGTGAATTGAAGTTCATGCTGGATTCAACCACACATGATCCTGGCAATATATAATAATAGGAGCATCTTTAGGTGAACAATTAGCAAATAGAACCATTCCTGAAATGTGGAAGCAATTTGTCCAAAAGATCCAGAAAACGTATCCATGTTTAAAGCTACTAAATTGCCACAGTTTGAATCTTTGTTCATCAGATCATGATTTATTTACATTACAGAACTTCTTAAGCCCAAGACTTTGAAGGATGTTTGTTTTTTAAGCAAGGAATGTAAATTCCTGACATTTAGCACTACCAGATGTCTGTGTTTGGAGCTTAGTGCGAACATTTCAAAATTTCATACTTTTAAAATAAAGCCGCATCCGGCGTGAGACATCTCGATCCTGCTGAGATTTTCTACAGTCCAAGTTGCTGTATCACTTCCCTGGCATTTCCTAGCCAATTTTAGGTCAACCTCACTTCTTGTCCAAGGCACAGCACAAAACCACTTAGCTCAAGTGGGGAAGGTTAACATTTAGAAAGGGGGGAATGGGTCTTGTATGACGTATTTTGAGGTTAAAAACCCGTGAGTAGGAAGTCAGAAATGTTATAGATCACAGTTATTGGGTGTGTGGGTGTCTCAAAAAAAAACATCAATCACTACAAGTTGCTGATGATCTCCAAAACAGATTTTACATCCATGGGGGAGGGCTGGATAGGTAGACCTTCAAATGGTAATATTTCGGAACAGACTCTAAGATGGATAAGAGTAACTGTATTGACATCAGACAATATAACAGTACTAGCCTCTGGAAAGATACTTCCATGAAATGAGGGAGTGAGTCACAAGATACTGCAGTCTGTTCGATATACCATCAGCTGTTTGATAGTATATTCCAGTGAGTACTTAGTATTTTTTCCACTTGTATCATCATATATCAGTTTTGGATTATATAAGTTGTTTTAACAACAACAACTTGCATTTATATAGCGCCTTTAATGTAGTAAAACGTCGCAAGGCTCTTTACAGGAGTGATTATCAAACTTATCAAAGTTTGACATTGAGCCACATAAGGAGATATTAGGACAAGTGATCGAAAGCTTGGTCAAAGAGATAGGTTTGAAGGAGCGTATTAAAGGAGGAGAGAGGGATGAAGAGAAGGAGAGGTTTAGGGAAGGAATTCCAGAGCTTAGGATCTAGGTAGCTGAAGGCACGGCTGCCATTGGTCGAGCGAAGAAAATCGGGGATGCGCAAGAGGCCAGAATTATGGCCAAAGTACTGTTTTGGAAACGCTGGCTGGTCTCAAATAACGAACCCGTGGTTGTACCAACTGATGAAATTGCCAACATATGGAAATGTGGGAAGTTAAACAGTGATTTCTTTTCCTCTGGATAGCACCATCTTCCGACACAAAGCAAAACCTGATGTATCCACAAGTTCTTACCTCTTGCAGATTTCTTTGTTTTTTTCCCTTTAAATCTGCTACTGCCTGATGTGTGATGCCAATAGATACTTACTTGGGAAGTAAAGGTATTGAGGATTATGGAAAAAAGATGCATGGCTAGCAAAATGGCTCGATGGTGAATGGCCTATTCCTATCTCAATTAAAGTCTCAAGGTTAGAAGAGGAAAGGTGCACACAGATTTATCTATCTTACGCAGAAGATGGTGCATGTGTGGAACAGATTGTCCAGGAAGCAGATAGTGTGGAAAGATTTAACAGAGAATTGGATAGATATGTGAAGGAGTGGACATTGAGATGTATTATGGACTGTAGAGTATTTTCTAGTCCTGTACTTTCCTATGTTCAATCTGGGAAATACAAACTGAGGATACAATTCCTGATACAGTGGACAGACTAAGGAATGAAACTGCAAGCATCTAGTTGAACCAGAAAATCACTGGATCTAAGGTGATTGCAATGCGTTTCCTTCTTTGGACATGGGTATATAGAGAAAATATTAAATATTCTAAAACGTTTTGAAAAAAAGTGTAGAAAATGTTAGAGATAATACAGAGGTTATTGAGGCTGTGGCATCAAAGTAGCATGCATTGTTTTTAATGATTTTTTCTCTCTTGGTTCAGCCTTGATCTACCTTTTCAGGCATGGTATGTTCTATAGGACTGGATGCGTGGGTGGGATAAATCCTACAGCAGAACACCTTCAAGGAGAGGAGGGGGGAGAGAAAAGGGGCAAAAAAAAATCAGTGTAAGTGTAGCTATTCTTTCATTCATTATTCCTAAGGGATAATTTTCGGACTTTGTGTTCTGAGTGGGAAGCCTCACCCACGGAGAAAGCATGGCAACATTTCTGGCATGATTATTTCAACTATAGCAATAACATAAGGGGCACAGAAGGGGAGGAACTTTTGAAATGTGTTCAGGATAACTTTCTTGACCAGTATGTTTCCGGCCCAACGAGGAAGGAGGCATTGCTGGACTCGGTTCCAGGGAATGAGGTGGGCCAAGTGGGGCAAGTGGAGCAAGTGTCAGTGGGGGAGCATTTAGGGAGCAGCGATCATAGTATCATAAGGTTTAGTATAGCTATGGAAAAGGACATGGACCACTATAAAAATACTCAATTGGAGGAGGGCCAATTTCAGTGGGATGAGAACAGATCTGGCCGGGTAAATTGGAATCAAAGATTAGCAGGCAAAACTATAATTGAACAGTGGGCGGCCTTTAAAGAGAAGATGATTTGGGTACAGACAAGGTACATTCCAACGAGGGAGAAACGTTGGGCAACTAAAGCCAGAGCTCCCTGGATGACAAAAGAGATGGTGAGTAAGATGAAGTGGAAAAAAACGGTGTATGACAGATGTCAGGTTGATAAAACAAGTGCCAACCAGAGGGAATATAGAAAGTTCAGAGGGGAAGTGAAAAAGGAAATAAGAGGGGCAAAGAGAGAGTATGAGAATAGACTAGCAGACAACATAAAAGGTGATCCAGAAGTCTTCTACAGACATGTTAACAGTAATCGGGTATTAAGAGGAGGGGTGGGGCCGATTAGGGACCATAAAGGAGATCCACTCATGGAGACATGGCTGAGGTACTAAATGAGTACTTTGCATAGGTCTTTACCAAGGAAGAAGATGCTGCCAAAGTCTCGGTAAAGGAAGATATAGTTGAGATACTGGATGGGCTAAAAATTGAGAAAGAAGAGGTACTAGAAAGGCAAGCTGTACTTAAAATAGATAAGTCACCTGGTCCGGATGGGATGCACCCTAGGATGCTGAGGGAAGTAAGGGGGGAAATTGCAGAGGTACTGACCATAATCTTCCAGACATCCTTAGATACAGGGGTGGTGCCAGAGGGCTGGAGGATTGCAATATTACACCCTTGTTCAAAAAAGGGTGTAATGATAAACCCAGCAACAATAGGCCAGACAGTTTAACCTAGGTGGTGGGAAACTTTTAGAAATTATAATCCGGGACAAAATTAACAGTCACTTGGACAAGTGTGGATTGATTAGGGGAAGCCAGCATGGATTTGTTAAAGGCAAATCATGTTTAACCAATTTGATAGAATTTTTGATGAGGTAGCAGAGAGGGCAGATGAGGGCAATGCAGCTGATGTGGTGTATATGGAATTTCAAAAAAGCATTTCATAAAGTGCCGCATGGTAGGCTTGCTATTAAGATTGCGGCCCATGGAATAAAGGGGGCAGTAGCAAAATGAATACAGAATTGGCTAAATGACAGGAAACAGAGAGTAGTGGTGAACGGTTGTTTTTCAGACTGGAGGGAGGTGTACATTGGTGTTCCCCAGGGGTTGATGTGGGACCACTGGTTTTCTTGATATATATTAATGACTTGGACTTGGGAGTACAGGGCACAACTTCAAAATTTGCAGATGACACAAAACTTGGAAGGGTAGTGAACTGTGAAGAGGATAGTGATAGACTTCAAGAGGATATAGACAGTTCGGTGGCATGGGCGGACACGTGGCAGATGAAGATTAATGTGGAAAAATGCGAGGTGACGCATTTTGGTAGGAAAAATGAGGAGAGGCAATATAAACTAGAGGACACAATTCTAAAAGGGATACAGGAACAGAGGGATCTGGGGGTATATGTACACAAATCGTTGAAGGTGGCAGGGCAGATTGAGAAAGCAGTTAAAAAAGCATACGGGATCATGGGCTTTATAAATAGAGGCATAGAGTACAAAAGCAAGGAAGTCATGATGAACCTTTATAAAGGTTCGACCACAACTGGAGTATTGTGTCCAGTTCTAGGCACCGCACTTTAGGAAAGATGTGAAGGCCTTAGAGAGGGTGCAGAGGAGATTTACTAGAATGATTCCAGGAATGAGGGACTTAAATTATGTGGATAGACTGGAGAAGCTGGGATTGTTCTCCTTGGAACAGAGACAGTTGCAAGGAGATTTGATAGAGGTGTTCAAAATCATGAAGGGTCTAGACAGAGTAGATAGAGAGAAACTGTTCCCATTGGCGGAAGGGTCAAGAACCAGAGGGCATAGATTTAAGGTGATTGGCAAAAGAACCAAAGGTGACATGAGGAAAAACTTTTTTACGCAGCGAGTGGTTGGGATCTGGAATGCACTACCTAAGGGTGGAGGCAGATTCAATCATGGCCTTCAAAAGGGAACTGGCTAAACACTTGAAACAAAAAAATGTGCAGGGCTATGGGGATAGGGCGGGGGAGTGGGACTAACTGGATTGCCCATGCATAGAGCTGGTGTGGATTCGATGGGCCAAATGGCCTCCTTCCTTGCTGTAACCTTTCTATGATTTTTATGATTCTATTATTTCAGATAGTTGGAAAATCATGTGGATCACTTGCTGGAATGTCTGATACGCACTTCCTTTTGAGAGTGCGAAGTTAAAGTCCGCCACAGCAACTGAGGAAAAAGACGGCCATATTTCCCTGCATTTTTTGATACAAATAGAAAAGTTGGCTTGAGTATGAAGCTGGGAACCCCATTTTACACTCACACTATATACAGCCCAACATGCTTCTTTGGCTGATATCCATTCTCTCTTTTGTGCCTGTCTTGCACATTTTGGAAGAGAAAAGGGATGGAAAGTCAACATTGTTGCACCCATTTTACGGGCGTGAAATGGGCACAGTGATGACATATTTAGCAGAGGCAAGACCTGTGCCCAATTGGCATGGGCACCGCTGCTAAATTCAGCAAGGCTTTTTATTTTAGGTTGCTTCAAATAAGCACAGGCCCTCAATTCGATATCAGAACAAGGCTCCTGCGCCCATTCGCCAAACCGGTTAAAAGCAGTGGGAGCTTGCCTCCACATCAAGGGTTCAATTTTCAAATTAAAAACTGGGTGGGTTGGGGGCGGGGGGAATTGAAAATTGCCACCACTTCCGACCTACCCCCAAACAGCCTCCAACTCGCCCATTTTCAGTTTTTACGGGGGCGGGACGAGAGCGGATAACCAACCCACTCCCAGGAGGCAGGTCGGGCCTTAAAATCTTTCAAGGAGGCTTCAGGCTTCCATTTTTCACTAATTCCCGATTTCAACCCCGGGGGGCCAGGATACCCGGGCCTTCTGTTTTACGCCTAGTGAAAGGAGGCGAGAAGGCCCGAGACTAACAGGTAGGTGCCTAGAAAGGCACAGCTTGTGGGCCCGGAGGAGAAAAAGTGCTTCCCCCTGCACCGACTCCCCAACGATCGAGAACCCCCGATCCCAGATCACGGACCCCCCCACCAGACTCCCAACCTCCGATCACGGACCCCCCCGATCCCGACCCCCGAACCTCCCCCCCAACCCCGTTCCCGATCCCCCAACCCTCCCCCTCCAACTCCAATCCCTCGACCCCATTCTGACCCGACCCTGATCCCCCGAACACAATCCCCCCCCTCCGACTCCCGATCCCAATCCTCCCCCTCGTACCCCCGATCCACCCCTCTGACCCCCTCCCCCCCACTCCGATCCTCCGGCCACTGACCTTCGCCCTCAACAATCACGGACTCCCGTGATGACCCCTGATCCTGACACACCACTCCTGACTAATCCCCAATCCTATCCCCCATGACTCGCGATGCCCACCCATGCCCCTTGCCCACCTATGCCCCCATGCCCAGCCATGCCCACTGTGCCCACCCATGTCCCCCTCATCCATACAAAGAAAGATTTACCTGCAGACTTACCTGAACACGTCATCTCTCTGGCTGGTCTCTGGTCCGACTGAGACCAGCCTGTCAATCAGCCGGTCAGTCAGATGGGAAACCGACAAAAAATAAATAAAAGACGTCCTTTCGTCAAAATCATAAGGATGTCTGGGAAACCTCGTACTAATGGGTTTCCCGACCTCAATTTGACCCCTCCACCCCCTTCCCGGCTCCATTTTAAAATCAACCCCCAAGACTCCAGTCGCTGCTGGACCATGTTCAGTCCCCCTCCAAATCGCTTCCCCCCCACCTCAGAACCACTTGCGGGCCTTGGCCGGCTCAGAAGCCAACACTGCATGAATCGCTCCTGGTTTTGGCCCCTAATAAATCTAGGCCCCAAAGACCCCAAACTGGAACGCATGGGATCCTGCAATTAGTTTTGCTGTGGGCTAATTTCAATGGGGTTGAAAGTGGGCTTGGGCAGGAAGGCAAAACAGGTGGAATCGCACCAGTCACCCATTATAAGCCCCACCTGTTATTCAGACCCACCGACTTCAATAGAAATTAACATTGAGCTTGTCGTATAACAGGCGGCAAATGTGATTCTGCCTGTTTTGCATCCCCCACCTAATGTCCAATTTCACTCCAAATGTATTAAAATCAGAAAGCCACATTATTACTGAAAAACATCAGGCAATGTGGACTGAATTGGCTGAAAACAACCATTAGTAAGAATTGTTTCCTGCAGCTATCTGTTTACTATTTACCGGAAGCACCAGGTGCTGCCAAATTGTCCTGTCCTGTATTAATGTTTGGCATAAACAATTGTACCAAGATGAAGGAATGGATGTGTTTGATCATGGTGTTTATTGAACTTGCTCAGACTTTGAGCTCTTGAGTTTCCCTGACACCATCAATGCAAAACTGTGTATGATGGATAAAATATGCAGCACGGTATTCTGCAAAAATTAGTGTCTACTAAGTTAGGAATCTGATCTGTCATAACCACAATTGTAATCAATTGCAGAGCTGAAACTATTGGAATCAGTGTGTGCTGGAAAGCAATCTTGTACAGATTATTTACAGTGAAACGGTCCAAACGTGAAATCCAGAGATAAAAAGAAAAGCCCTGTGTTGTTTACAGTCCATTTTGTGGGTAGCACTCTTGCCTCTCTGTCAAAAGGTCGTGAGTTCGAGTCCCACTCCAGAGACTTGAGCACAAAATCTAAGCTGACACTCCATTGCAGTACTGAGGGAGTGTGGCACTGTCGGAGGTGCCGTCTGTTGGATTAAACCTAAGGTCCTGTTGACCTCTCAAGTGGATGTAAAACATTCTATGGCACTTTTTTGAAGAAGAGCAGGGGAGTTCTCCCCAGTGTCCTGGCCAATATTTATCCCTCAACCAACATCACTAAAACAGATTATTTGGCTGCTGAGAGGCTGCATGGAGAACGAGGAAGTTGGAAATGGGGCGTGCACAGCGCACGTCATCAGCAGCCTGCACTACTTAAAGGTGCAGGCACATTTCCAATGGCAGATACACAGCCAACTAGGAGAAGGGAGAATGGCATTGCGAGTAGCTGCACCGGCAAGAGAGCGGGCTCCACGATTCTTGGACGATGCTCTGGAGGCTCTGGTGGAAGGCCTGGACCAAAGGAGGGCAAGCACGTACCCGCAGGGTGGCCGGAGACGCTCCAGAATACAGCTGCACAGGCATTGGCAGGCTGTGGCACAGGAGGTGAACGCTAGGAGCATTGCACCACGCACGTGTGTGCAGTGCCGGAAGAAGTTTAATGATTTGACACGATTGGTCAAGGTGAGAGAATGCAAGTGTCAAGTGGCACATCCTACCAACTGCACCAATACTCCATGCACGACACCTCCCATCACCCACTCACCCACCAACAAACACTGCCCATCCAGACGCAATGCTGCATCTCACCCGCACATAGTACCACACTTGCAAGCCACACAACCACCACTCACAAGTCACACAAACTGGCAGCTATTCGGCCACAACAGGCACATCACCCATACACCTTGCAGGACACTCAGTAACACACTGTCCTCTGTCTTGCAGGAGAAGGTGGCGTATAACACCCGCCAGCAGGAGGGACCTGAGGCTGGACGGGCATGTTTGCACGTCCTCACCCCCCCCTAGAGGAGACGGTGCTGTGGATCATTGGGCGGGCTGTCGCTGCAGCTGTCACAACATGCCGCTCTGGAGGTCTCGGTCAAGGGGGTCTCTGCATATCTAATGCTCCTTCTCCTTTTCCACATCTCCCTCCTCCCTTAATCTTTTCTGACTCACGTGCTGCACATGCCGTCAGTACACACCTCTTACTTGCTCCTCTCCCCACTCCACAACTCAACCTGTTTCCCTTTGTCATTGCAGATACCCAAGAACATGTGACGGCACCGCCCGAGGAGGAGGAGGAGGAAGAGGAGGAGGAGGAGGAGGACACTGAGGCCACACTGTCACTCGATCTGACACTTGCTTCCACCAGCTCAGAGACTGCCACTGCGCATCCATTACAGGCTAGGTTAGAGGAGAGATCTGCACGTGGTGAGACACCGAGCACAAGTGCGCAGGAGCCGGAGCGGGGGGAACGGATACCACAGTTCACCAGAGGGCGAGGTCGCTCACTAGTTCTGCTGCAGAGGAGTCAGATGATGACTTCGATGGGCCAGGCTACAGAAGACGGCTGATGGGCGTATACCACCAAATGCTTGGGGCACTGGAAAGCCTGCCAGAAAGCCTGCGCACAATGAGAAGGGGCATGGAGGAGTCCAGCTCCAACTTGGCACAGGGCTTTGCGCAGAGCTTGGAGCCCATCCTTTCCAACATGGAATGGGTGGTCAACTCCATCAGCACACCTGTGGAACCCACCATGGTGCAGGGTCTGATGACTGATGTCACAGCTTCCATTGCAGCACAAACATCTGCCATCCAAGGTCTGACTGCTGCATTTGCAGCTCAGCCTGCTGCCTTGTAAGCTCAGCCTGCTGCCTTGTAAGCTCAGACTGCTGCTATCGTGGCTCTGGGGACCACTGTGGAATGGGGCTACCAGGGCATCGCAGCACTCCAGCAATCCGTTCTCCAACTGATCACCAGGATTGCTGAGGTGCCAACCCGGGAGAGTGGCAGTGGCGCCATGGCAGTCGGACCTGCTGTCCTCTCTCAGGACGACAGCATTCCTTCTCCCACCCCTGTCTCTCCGCCAGTGCCCCTGTTGTTGCCTATCGGCCAGACTGCTGCAGCCCATGCTGAGATGGAGCAGTCTGAAGCCTGGCCCTCCAAGCCCAGAGCTGCTCATGGTCGTCCTCCAAGGCCATCTGGACATTCCTCCATTGAAGGCCAGCAGCTTTCCACCACCCATGCTCCAGCCACTGGGGAAGCACCTCGTAGGATCACTAGGATAGGTAAAGGCACACAAACAACAGGCACTAAGGGAATGCACAAGGATGAATAGTTCTGTCATGTTTGCATAATTTTATTTATTAATCCATAAATGAGAGTTTGATTTTGCATTTGCTGGTGGTTTGTATTTATGCAATGAGCTGAGAGAGACACCAATGTGTAATCAGATGGAGGGCAATTTGATTGCCTTGTGTGAGCGGAAAGATGGGGAATGTAGGACTGTTGGTGAGTTGGGGGATGTAGTTCCAATTATTGATACTAGGCACGGATCAGGCGAGCACGCACAGCCCTTGCAGACAAGGTGTGTGGTTCCTGTTGCACCCGTACGTCTTCCTCCACTTCCTCTTCCGGCTCCACTCCCTCCTCCTGCTCCTTCTCAGCCTCTTCCTCCTCCTGCTCCTCCGCCTCTTCCTCCTCAGCCTCCTCCTCTTCCACCTCTGGCTCAGGGCCTTCTGCAGTCATTGGTGGCAAAGGCTGGTCCCTCACGATGGCAAGGTTGTGCAGCATGCAGCAGACTACCACAAATCTGCCCACCTGCTCTGGGGAGTACAGCAGGGCTCCTGCAGACCGGTCTAGGCAGCGGGAGCGTTGTTTGAGGAGGCCTATGGTGTGCTCCACAATGTTGTGTGTGGCAGCATGGCTCTCATTATAGGCCTGCTGTGCACGTGTGCGTGGGTTCCTGACCGGAGTCATGAGCCATGGCGTGAGGGGATAGCCCTAGTCACCCAGTAGCCAACCTTTGACTTGCCGAGTTGGATGAAAGATAGCTGGCACGTTGAACTGCCGCATGACAAAGGTGTTGTGACTACTCCCAGGGTAGCGGCCATCGACCTCCAAGATGCGATGCATGTGGTCGCACACCAGCTGCAAGTTGACGGAGTGGAAGCCCTTTTGGTTGACGAAGACAGCCGAGTTGATGTGCAGGGCACGCAGGGCAATATGTGTGCAGTCCATGGAACCCTGCACCATGGGGAAGCCAGTAATGTGGGCGAACCCCTGTGCTCGCTCATTCTGATTGTCTCTGTTGATAGGGAAGGTGATGAACCTGTTCCTCATGTGGAACAGTGTGTCTGTGACCTCCCTTATGCAGCAGTGCACTGCATACTGCGAGATGTTGCACATGTCGCCAGCAGAGGCCTGAAATGATCCTGAGCCATAGAAATTCAGCACCACGGTGACCTTCACAGCCACAGGCAATGCTGTCCTCGCCCTGCTTTGAGGCTGCAGTTGTGGCCGCACAAGTTGACAGATCTTGGTGAACCCTAGGCATCGGATGCAATCCTCCTCGGTCATGTTGAGGTAAGAGAATTGATCTCGGAAGGCCCTCATTGGGTAGGGCCTCCTGCTCAGTGCCCTGTGCCTCCTCGACCTCCGTTTCCTCGCAGCTTGACCTGCTGGGCGTGGCCTCTCTGCATGCTCCCAGTCATGCTCAATGTCCAGCGAGAGCCCTAGCAGGCCGCCCATGGTTGGCAGGAATGTTGTTCCACCAGGGTTGTAACTTTCCAACCTGTAAGGCAGTACCTGCCAAAGCACTCTCAAAAGTAGTGTAGGAACTCGCAATAAGAATATGGAGCTTCAAAAAACACTTCCTACTCCTCCAGCAGCCAGAAGCAATAATCCAGCAACTAACCCGCAATACCTGCATGGCCCTTTAAATAGTGCTGGTGGGTGGTCCTTGCGGCACAGTAAGAAATGTTTAGATGGTCGGGGATAAGACTGTGCGTTGAGTTGAGCGTTAAGGTTGAAATGGTGTATATCACTTTAAATCAGCGTTGCACACTGATTGCAGCCATTTTCTCCCTACTTTACATGCTTCCAGCATCCGGTAGTAGTGCACGCGCTAACTCCTACACCAAGATGGCGTCTGGCGCATGTCACGCAGGAAACGTGCATGTGCATCCAAGACGCCATCTTGGATGTCGGATAGCCCGTGTAGCACCGAAACAACAGGCGCTACATGGCCCAATTTAGTGCCCCATGTCTCTAATCTCTCCCCACCCTTCCACAGAACTTGACCCAACAATGCTTCGTGCCATCTCCTCAATGCGTGATAGCTGCTTGAGATTTGCAGCTCCACGTCTGGTCCAAGTGTGCACTCTATGGTTATGAGTAGTTTTCACACACAAAAGAACGCACAGGACATTCAGATGTTGCAAACTGCTAAAACCTGATAGACAGCCAGCCCTGGGGCCAACCTGGGGCAAACCACTCCTTGTGTGAGTCCATTGCAGCATGCATGTCATTTCTGGTGGCAGTGTTGGTTCGGAGCACGCCATTCAACATTTGTGTCACAATACAAGCTATTTGTGTACCGCACAAAAAGTGTACCCCACAGTTCTTCTGTAGTAGAGCCGGGGAGTTCTCCCCAGTGTCGTGCTGTGGGACGCGCTGAAGCGAAGTGAAGTGTGTGCAAAGACTCGATGGGGAAAGGCCACCGTGTAAGGTCATTTCACCTTGTATTGTACAGCATGTATTAGAAGATATGTACTGAGTTTTAAATTGTAATAATGGAATCGTATTATGTATGATCTGTATTGTATTGTTTTTGAATTGTAATTGTGACATCTACATTGAACTGCGTGTAACCTTAAATTTTATGAAATAAAGTATATTTTGAAATTTAAAAAAATTGTTCCCCCACCCAAAATAAACAACAGCTTTTACTGTTAACTTCTTGGTAATCTGATATTTCTTCCTCTTCCTTTCCCCTTCAAAAAGGAAAAGGCTTGATGCTGTTTCATCTTGTCATATGATGTCATTACCTTCAGATTTAATGTTGCTCTTAAATCCTTTCACCTAAAGCATTCTCCATTACATAGGTTATATAAAACTTTTATTTAAAAAACATGTCTTAAAAAAAATGCTGTGTAAAGAATTACCAATATCTGGCAGTTGAAGGTGGCAGGACAAGTTGAGGAGGCTGTTAAAAAAGCATATGGCATCCTGGGCTTTATTAATAGAGGCAGAGTACAAAAGCAAGGAAGTTATGCTAAACTTTTATAAAATACTGGTTAGGCCTCAGCTGAAGTATTGTGTTCAATTCTGGTCACCACACTTCAGGAAGGATGTCAAGACCTTAGAGAGGGTGCAGAAGAGATTTACTAGAATGGTGCCAGTGATGAGGGACTTCAGTTCTGTGGAGAGACTGGAGAAGCTGGGGTTGTTCCCCTTACTGCAGAGAAGGTTAAGGGGAGATTTGATCGAGGTGTTCAAAATCATGAAGGGTTTTGATAGAGTAAATAAGGAGAAACTGTTTCCAGTGGCAGAAGGGTCGGTAACCAGAGGACACAGACTTAAGGTGATTGGCCAAAGAATCAGTGGCGACATGAGGAAACATTTTTTTATGCAGAGTGTTGTTATGATCTGGAATGCACTGCCTGAAAGGGCGGTGGAAGCAGATTCAATAGTAACTTTCAAAAGGAAATTGGATAAATACTTGAAAGGAAAAAATTTACAGGGCTATGGGGAAAGAGCAGAGGAGTGGGACTAATTGGATAGCTCTTTCAAAAAGCTGGCATGGGCACGATGGGCCGAATGGCCTCCTCCTGTGCTGTACATTGTATTATACTGTGATATTTATCCCTCAACCAACATCACTAAAACAGATTACCTGGTCATTGTCACATTGCTGTTTGTGGGACCTTGCTGTGTGCAAATTGGCTGTCGCGTTTCCTACATTACAACAGTAACAACACTTCGAAAAGTACTTCATTGGCTGTAAAGCGCTTTGGGACGTCCTGAGGTTGTGAAAGGCAAGATATAAATACAAGTCTTTCTTTAATAATAGCATGCGGAAGAAAGGCTGTCTCCATGAGGGTGCAGCAGCTCTCAGTTCTGGCCTGCGTCATGCAGGTTATGTCCCAATAGAGATTATGTCGCAATGGTGCTTACTCTTACCTTGGTACTCCTGACATTTGAAAACCTCTTCCTCTGTTTCCACCGGGCACTATAAGTATTCACTCACGAAGCAACTCTGATCGAGGCACCTTGAAATTCTCTTTTCAGAGTGGGTGGTCTTCTCCTCCAAAGATGGCTACCCTCCTTTGTTACACCTCCTGAAGCAGGACGTCCAAGGCCTCATCATTAAATGGCGGAGCTCAGCATCCTCTACGTGCAACCGTTTTCACTGAAGATATCTGGCAGTAGCGCTGTTAGTTCCTTTTCAACAGAGCAAATATGTGCAGTCAAAAGTCACCGTTCCTTTAAGAGCGAGCAGAGTACAACAACAACAACTTGCATCGATATAACCCCTGTGACATAGTAAAACGTCCCAAGGTGCTTGACGAGCTGCAGATTTCCTGCACCCACCCCCCCACCCCACCCCCCACCTCAGGTACTTGGATTTGTTTTTTTTTGATGTGCAGCAAGCTTATTAAAATTAAGAGTGGGCGTCCTTGTTCATTCCAGTTAAGCTAGCTTTCTACAATGGGGCCACAAACCAACCCCACTACCTGGCCCAGATTTTGCATCAATTGCAGCACTGGGGCTGCTGGTATAAAGGTTACAAAATGTCCCATTCCGCAGCACTGACATCCATCACCTTGACAAGCACAAAACTGCACTACATAATTTAAAGAAAATAAATTTATACATGAATCTTTATAAACTAGAAATACTGTAGTTATTTTACTGTGAAGATGAGCTAACCCTCAGAAACACACTCGAAGCAATGTGCAATATGACTTCTCAGACACCATCCATATTATTCATTAAGCGCTGCTATTTCAGACTAATTAATTTTTCAGGATAGTTTGATCTGTCTTGACCAGGGTTTTAAATGTAACTACAAATATTCTTAAATAAATATTTTGCACTTATCATTTTGGTATGAATGTTTTTCATCAGAGATTTATTGCACAGCAGAAGGATGAGACTCTTTTAACATTTTATGAAAAATTGGAGAGAATTTCTGAAAAGGAGAATTGTTTTAATTAATAGCTTTATATAATGCAGCTTTTGCCAAAATCGGACATCAAAAAAATGCAAGGGTAAGCTTTTGCAAAACTCTCTTCGGTTCCAAAAAGGGCAGAGACTTCAGCTTAAAACTACAGTAGCAGATGGTGTCAGTTATGGCTCAGTGAGTAACACTCTCGCCTCTGAGTCAGTAGGCTGTGGGTTCACAATCCCACTCCAGAGAATTGAGCACAAAATCTAGGCTGACACACCGTCGGAGGTGCTGTTTTTCGTATGAGTCGTTAAATTTACCGAAGAGCAGGAGCACTCTCCCTGTTGTCCTGGCCAATACTTATCCCTCAACCAGCATCACTAAAAACAGATTATCCAGTCATTATCGCATTTCTGTTAATGGGATCTTGCCGTGCACAAATTGGCTGCCGCATTTCCTACATTACAACCGTGACTACACTTCAATAAGTACTTTATTGGCTATAACTCACTTTGGGACATCCTGAGGTCAAGAAAGATGCTATATAATGCAAGTCTTACTTTGTCTTCTTTTTTGATCTTTTAAAAATGTTTTCTCACAATTTTTTCTCCTCCTTTCCCGAAGACGATGGTCGAGAAATTGGTTTTCGTGCTGGAAACTGCTGTGAAGTCGGCCTGCAACACAGGCCCGAAGACATCGGCCCGAGGCTCACTACATATTGGGCCTTGGGTTTCATTTCCATTGTGAAGGTTGGGGCCTTCGCAAAAGTGGCCTCCGTGGATGCTGAGCCAGGCTGCAGGTAGGTTTTGGGAAGCTGGGGTGGGGGGTGATGAGGAAAATGGGAGGGGGGCAAGTCCAGGCCACCAACGGCCCGCAGTACTGTTGCGGAGCCAGATGGAGCAGGAGTGCTCCCCCTAGCTGTACATTAAAGTAAGTTAAGGAGTGTTCCCCCGGGTCCCTCAAAAAAGTCGCAAACTTCTCTGGGTAGGAATAGTTCTGGGATTGGGCTGGAGAATTGCAAAATAAGTAAGGCCATCTTTACTGTACTGAGTTCTTTCCGTCTCATATTCCCAGGCTGCTTCTTCCCTTCCTGCAGAAAATAAGATCAGTCACTTTAGTGATCACAGGCTCGTTGTACATAGATGCCAACCTAGAAAACCTGCAAAAGCTGATGGACAGCGTCAGAAAAGCTGACACAGGTCCAAAATAGCTGACAACTCCACAAAGGCTCCAAATTAAATACTGACACACACAAGCAAGTCATCACATTAAAGGTGCAGCAAGACATAGGCTTGTAACTTAAACTGTAGGTATACCAAACATCCCTTCATTCTAAATTCCCGAATCCTGAAAGTGTTGAAGGGTTAGAGAGATGGGCTCATCCTCCCAGAAAGTTTGGATTTCTGACATTAATTTGATGCATTTTCCAGTATTTTGGAATCTATCGAGAGTTGTAGAAATTACAGCTTTTTAAATCTAAACAGGAAGGGGCTTTTGCTCAACTTTATTGGGAACTGTTCTCTCGTTGCCATTTTTGGGAAGGAATGTTTTTTCTTCATATTTTAATCCACCTTTCTCCCAGTCACAGCTTATTTCTCATTGGAAGGAAAAGAATTCTTTTTTAAATTGTCTAATAGTGAATTCGACCCAGTCTCGTTGATCATAGAATCAGTGCAGTCAGGGCTGTAGGTAGCACATTTACAATTGGAATAGTCCTTCTAAATACTGCCTCCCTCTCCAACTCTTGGTACATTTCTGGGGTTCCCGGGGGAATGCACCCCGAGAAAATATTGAATATTTACATTAAAAATGATGCATTCTGGCTAATTTATAAACACTTTTACTTGTTCTTAAACTTAAAAAATGAAAAACAACCCCTGCAGTCATTTCACACTACTCTGAAAATACACATCAATTTTGTTTTTAAAATTAAATTTAAGAAAAAGAATAAAATTAAACTCACACCAGCTCTAACAATGATTTAATACATTTAACGAGTGAATAACTTAGCCATATAAGAACAGGTTTTATTTCAGGTCCTTGCTGAATTGGCTCATCACAGTCAAGATAATGGTAAGGTGACTACAATTGACCTCATGGGGTTATGGAAGAGAACATCCTGCTTCTGACAGCTATCCTGCAACTTCTACAGGCTGTTTAAGTACATTAACATTGGGTGTGGGCAGGAACAGGTTCATCTGAGATGCCCCCACAGTAGCATAACTTGACAACACTCGCTGTCAAAGCTCACACTTGACTAATGGCCATTTGGGCATAGTACCAGGGGATGACCATGGTCCAGCAAGAGACCATCATCTTCAGGAAAGAAACAGAAAAATATTATTTAAAAGAATTTACATCCATGGTATAACACAAAATGTTGGATGTGATATATGTCTAATACATCAAACTTCTAAAAAAATGTATCCTCACTGAGACCTGCTCTGTACTTTTTGATTCCTTGAATGGATTTTTATGGCATAAGTACTAAAAATTGAAAATCTGCTTCTCCGGGGCCCACAAAAATAACCTGGACCACTGCCGCCCGGGACCTTCCTCTCCCCTTGCTGGCGGCCACCCCAGTCCGATATTGAGGCCTCGGTCCGGCGAGCTGCACCAGGGCCCCTGTTTGATGCCCTGCAGCTCACCTGCCGAATTTAAATGAGGCCTCAAAACAGTGGGGGCCTCTTCACCGCCGGAATGGGCTGTCGGCTAGCACGCTACCCCGCTCAGTCGCCCTAAAGTCAAAATCGACCCAGTTGTCCCTGAACAGCACCCGCTCAGGAAATTGAACCCGATTAGTATCACATTCTCCTACAGACCTCATTCTGCCCAGAACAGAGACAGACATTGTACAGAATGTGCTGAGTCATTTCAATGTAACGATCTTGGAAATTATGGCTGAGATCAAAGGTTTGACAGTGAAGTTAAATTTGATAAAAAAGCGGCAGCCCACCTACAGATTCATCAGAAGGATTGAACTGATGACTTACATGCAAAAGTTCAAGGCAACATAGAAGAAATTGACTTCTGTTCAAAAGATTGCCATGGACGCCTATACATTCCTCATTAAACTGGAGCTCTTATTAGATAATAACAGTGAATTAATTAAACTACGCTTGAATGGTGTTTTTAGTTTGCCTTATTTGGAGGCCAGCAGTGCCGATGAAAGTATAGGAACAGGAGTAGGCCATTCAGCTCCTCGAGCCTGTTCCACCATTCAATTAGATCTGTACCTTAACTCCATCTATTCGCCTTGGTTCCAAATCCCTTAATACCCTTGCCTAACAAAAACCTATCAATCTCAGTTTTGAAATTTTCAATTGGCCCCAGCCTCAGCTTTCTGGGGGAGAGAGTTCTGGATTTCCACTACCCTTTGTGTGAGGAAGTGCTTCCTGACATCACTCCTGAACAGCCTAGCTCTAATTTTAAGGTTATTACCCCTTGTTCTGGATTCCCCCACGAGACAAAATAGTGTCTCTCCATCTACCCTATCAAAGTCTTGAATCATCTTGAACAAAACAACTCAGTTAGATCTTCTATACTCAAGGGAATACAAGCCTAGTCTATACCTGTCCTCATAATTTAACCCTTTTAGCCCTGGTATCATTCTGGTGAATCTGCGCTGCACCCCCTCCAAGGCCAATATATCCTTCCTGAGAAGCGGTTCCCAGAACTGAACACAGTTCTAAGTGGGGTCTAATTAGAGCTCTGTACAGCTGTCATAACTCCCACCCCTTTGTATTCCAGTCCTCTTGAGCTAAAGGATAACATTCCCTTAGCCTTTTAAATTATTTTTTGTACCAGTCCATTAGTTTTAAGTGATTTCTGTACATGGACCCCAAAATCTCTCTGCTCCTCCATAATTCCTAGCTTCTCATATAAAATACACTCATCTATCTTTCTTAGGTCCAAAATGGATGACCTTGCAGTTCCCCACATTGAACTCCATCTACCACAGTTTTGCCCACTCACATAATTCATCAATGTCCCTTTGCAACTTTCTGCTCCCATCTACACTACTCACTGTGCCACCTAGCTTAGTGTTGTCAGCAAACTTGGATATATGGCTCTCTATTCCTTCACCTAAGCTATTGACATTCTCTTTGGCAAAAAAATTATATTAACAGTAAGGTTTCATCCCATAATTTGGTGGCTATTGTTGGATGTGTGGTGCTTTGATGGCTTACTAGGCAAACCCACTTTTGAACATGCATTAATACATAGAAAGTAGAACATGAAAACAGGCCATTCTGCCCAATCAGTCAGTGGCAGCATTTACCCTTCAAGCAAGCAAATAGTTCTAATCACAGTTACCCACCCTGTTCCATTATCCCTTCAACCCCTTATCCTTCATCTTTCATCCACTTATTCAATCTAATCATGAAAATTGACATAGTTTTTGCCTCAGTCATCAAGCTCGAAGTGAATTCCAGAGCCTCACAGCTCTCTGTGAAGTTGCTTCTGCTAACTGTTCTAAATCTCTTACATTTAATCTTGTATCCATGTCCCTCATTCTTGGTCCATCACCTTGACCCTTTAACTACTAGAAACAGTCTGCAACTATCTATCTTGTCCCATCGTTTAATAATTTTTAAACAATAGTAACGTATCACTGTTAATTGTATGATTTATATCAATGAGTGTTAATTGTATTAGGTGGTGGGTATCAATTGGGGACTCTCTTGTACCTTTTTTATAGGAGAGCTTATCTAGGGTGTGGTGTGTGTGTAAGGGGAATCTCTATGAATAAAGTCATGGAAACAACTAAGAACCAGGCTCTAGTATTCTATCCTTCACCACATGGCTATCCAATTATAACAATCACCTTGTAATCTGCAGTATTCTAATGGAAAAGGACACAAATTTTCAAGTCTTTCTTTGTATTTGTATTTCCTCATACCAGGCAGCATCCTAGTGAATCTTCACTGTAGCCTCTCTAAAGTATTAATATCCTTCCGATAGTGTGGAGCCCACTCAATCTTCTAACTGTGTTTTATTAAGGTTTTATACAGGCTCATTTTTTCCTTTTGGCTTTTATCTTCTATACCTCTTGAGATAAAATCTAAAATTCCATTAGCTTTTTTGTTCGGCCTTATAAATCTGAGGTACAAATGTATTGTTATTGAATGGTTGAGGTGAATAGCATAGATGTATTTAATGGGGAAGCTAGATAAGTACATGAGGGAGAAAGGAATAGAAGGATATGCTGATAGGGTTAGATGAAGTAAGGTGGGAGAAGGCTCGTGTGGCGCATAAACACCGGCATGGACCAGTTGGGCCGAAAGGCCTGTTTCTGTGCTGTAAATTCGATGTAATTCTATGTACTCTTACTTTTTGGTTAAAGATGAAAAGTTCCAACTGCACAGAGTCAGAATGAATAAAATGGATTCGATTTAGTAAGGAGTTTTCATGAAATGAAAAAAAAACTATTCTGAGTAACTATCGCACAAAAGGAATATCCTGAAATATTACAACAGCTAGGACTTGGCTCTCCTCTGAGAGTATCTGTACAACCGGGCTTGCCCAATTAAAGGGTTAAACAAATTGTTACCTAAGTCTTGTTGGCTTGTAAGAAACTATTTTGTGCCTCCTGACCTCATGCACCGCATAGAATTCCACTAAAACTAAAATTCAAATACATAAAGTACATTAAACAGACTGCTTCAAAGTTGCCAATAGAATTAATTAGGTTGATGCAACCATTAAACCATTAGTTACTGGAAAAGTAACAGTGTCGTAAGGTTATTGAAGAATGCAGACAAGAAAGGTAAAGAAATGCATAAATCATCAATTATCAAAAGGCAACATCAAGTCCACCAACAAAACTGACTTATAAATGAAGCTGTGCTTTCAATTTGATAAAAATTATAAGATGGATTATTTTGTTCCTTGGATGAATTTCAAAGAGGAAGACATGTCCTCAGTGACACCAGCCATCTTTGTCATCACTGTACGCCTTCCAGAAATGTAGCTAGCGCCATGAAGAATGTGTCTTTTTTTTGGTAATGAACATTTTTTAGGCACTTAAGCACAACTGAGTTTCAGGAAACTTTGTTTGTTCATACTGTCAAATTTGCCATCATCCATGAGACAGCTAAAATGAAAGTAAGTCAATCAATAATCAGAAGATTGCCTAATTAATAAAAAGGATTGTGTGGGTATAATGGATTCTGGCCATAAAGGGAGAGCGGACAGAATATCAGAGAAATTAGAAGAGTAGAATAAAAAAAAAAGGACTACTTTCCTTGGGAAGAAGTAAGCAAGGTTTCTTTGGGGTCAAGGTGGCATGCTTGGCAAAAAGAGATTGGCACCAAGGCTATTCTCTTTGGCAGGCTTGGTTTTTCATTATCTCAGTTAGCCGGGTTCTTAGTACTCCAAGGCAATGTTAATGATTGACCAGCCAGCCAGGGACCTGGAGAAAGAGATGTGACACTCAGGGCTGGGACTTTTCCCACTCAGCTTGAGATAACCCTCCTAGCCTAACCCCTAACATATAGGGTGATCTTATCTTGACAAGCAATGGGAAGGTTACCAGTGCTCTGTGTTGGTAAGCTTTGTGACTTTAGTCATTTAAACTCCAGTAGTAGCTTTATATATACTTGAAGATTCCTAAGACTAAACCTGTGCCTGATTTCTCTGGGCTTAGCTAAACACATCAGAACTTTAAAAAATGGACAAGACAAACTGGTCCATCCAGCTTGTCCCATCCTGACATTAGGGAAAAAAACTTGGAAAATTCCTCTCTGCTCTCTCTAATGCAATCATGGAAGCTCCAGGAGATTGCAGTAACTGATACCACTAGTCACTGCTGGACCCATTTACCTTCTATAACTCAAGAAGTCTTCCGCACAAGGGAACATGTCCGGCATTCACATTCACCACAAGTTCTGGTAATTTATTTCAGAAGTCAATGGCCCAGAAATTGCTGGAAAATAACGGTGAGTTCACGGTGCCCACCATTATTAGT
Source organism: Heptranchias perlo (assembly GCF_035084215.1). Taxonomy (NCBI): domain Eukaryota; kingdom Metazoa; phylum Chordata; class Chondrichthyes; order Hexanchiformes; family Hexanchidae; genus Heptranchias; species Heptranchias perlo. The sequence goes on from NC_090365.1 coordinate 11,622,832, forward strand.
GTATAAAAAACCCCAGCAATTTGTGGCAAAGAAGAGATACACCACAAATTGCTGAACGATTTGTGCCACTCTGCCTTTAGCTTGGACAAAACCAAAAAAACTACCATCTCACCGTGAGCCTCCTTATTGTGTGTCAAATTGCTGGATTTACGCTGTTAATACGAATTAATCTCGTTGCAGCCATTTGCGGCTGGTAATTCATATCGTAAGGACCCCCTGTTAATTACGTGATTTATGGTCCTGACGTCACTCAGTCTTGAAGGCCCAGAAAGGAGACAATGAAACTGTAGAGTCTCACTCCCGCAGGTAGCAAATGTCTCTTTTTTCACTCTCTTAATCCATTCTCTTTCTATTCCTCTCTTTGGGCTCGATGTTAGCAGGGCTGCGGGTTCACAGCGGGGGGGCTATCGGGCGTGAAATTAGTCTGCCCCCCACGCGATCGCAGCCTAATTGGATCCACTTACCTGCTGTTCCGGGTTCCCCGCTGCTGATCTGCGCGTCGGGTGGACTGCGCATGCGCAGTAAGCTCTGTCAGCTGGAGGAGCTCTATTTAAAGGGGCAGTCCTCCACTGACTGATGCTGCAACAAATAGGAAAAAATACAGCATGGAGCAACCCAGGGGGAAGGCTGCTCCCAGTTTAATGACGCCTCACTCCAGGTATCATTAAATGGGGTGAGAAGGAGGGGAAGAACAGAGATCCTACCCCCGGCGGGCGGGAGGAAGCGGCCTGCCTCTGCCACCAGGAAGGCCTGGCTCGAGGTGGCAGAGGAGGTCGCCAGCACCACCAAAATATCGCCCACCTGCATACATTGCGGGAGGTGCTCCAATGACCTCAATAGGTCAGCCAAAGTGAGTACACTTACTCATTCGCCTATACTCCATCTGCCACATCACTGCCCCCACCCCACATCTCCTTCTGCACTGCCAACACTACTCTGTCACTTCACCCCTCATACCCACTCAAACCTCATCCTCATCTTACATGTACTTACTCACCTCGCCAGTACTCATCCTGCCACTACCACTCAACCCAATCCTCATACAATCTCATGGCTCTATCTCATACTCACCCTCTCGTGCATCTGTTTCACGGTCAGCCTCACTCAACCTGCCACTACCTGTGCTGCAGCCACAGGGCATGCATCACATATGTGCAGTAGGCAGTGTAAGGTAAACGTGTCGTGAGCATGAAGGGGATGCACAAAGGTGTTTGAGGGTTTGTCATGGTTTTTACTTATATTGAATTTCTGACCAACTCACATTACATATTATATTGGCACCACTACTGCCACGTCTTTGTGAATCTTGTCTGGTTTGTGCAATAATGCCCTTTCCTGAGGATCACAATGAAGACCCACACCTGATGCCACCCATTGTGTCATTGCAGAGTGGGTGTAGGTGTATTTGCAGGGCTCTTTTACGCAGACGACTGAGAGACGTCGGCGATGTCCCCGGTGGCACCCTGGAAGGATGCGGAGGAGAAATTGTTGAGGGCAGTGGTGACTTTGACAGCGACAGGTAAGAAGTTGGTGCTTGGGCCAACCGGGAGCAGCTCGGCATGAAGGAGGCTGCAGATGTCCACAACTACATGTCGAGTGACTCTGAGCCTCCGTGTGCATTGCTGCTCAGAGAGGTCCAGGAAGCTGAGCCTTGGTCTGTGGACCCTGTGGCGAGGGTAGTGCCCTCTGCGACGCATCTCTCTCTGCGGTTGCCCTCCCTCCTGCTGTGCAGGTGGATGTGTCACAGCACTCTGTTGTGGAGCTCCACGTGTCAGAGGTGGACAGCGTGGATGGCGAGGCTGGTGATGCTGTTTGCCCTCCGAGGAGGTCATGACTGCAGCTACGGCGGCCCCCATCTGGAAGATGTACATCTGAGGGGGTCCGCAAGGTAGGTACATGTCTCTGGACCCTGGGGTAAGTGTGCAAGTTGGTGAATTTTCTTGTCAGGAGGAGGGTGGTGGAAGCCAAATTTTGTCCCAAGTGACAGAGTGGCCTCCTGCAATGAGTGAGGGTCTCTCCCCCACCCCACCTGTCAAATGGACCTTTGCAGCTGCCATAGGCTGACAGCTGCAATACGTCCATTTCAACTAGGAGTGTTTCCCACAGTTTGGGAAACCGTCCCAGTTGTCAATAAAATCCCACCCCTTCTCACATATTCACTTAATCAGGTCTGTTAATGACCTGAAATACCAAGGTAAGTACTGTTAAGTGGCTCCCCGCCTGCTTTAATTGCCTGCGGGATTCCCACATGCGGGGGCTGCGCGTGCACGTCGGCGCGTCTGTGGGGAACCCGGATGTGGACGGGTTGGAGCCGGGCTCCGGACCCGCTCCAGAATTCCCGATTTTCGGAGCCCCCCCCGCCAGGAACGCACCCGATAGCGGGTGCTAAAATGATGCCCTTTATTTCTCATTCTGCATCTAATTTAACTCCAATTCACCCCATTTCCTTCTCTGTCATTCGCTCTGTTTCAAATGTCAAATCAGGTACAGAAAGAGAAATAAAGAGATGGAAAGAAAGATTGAAAAGAGACGGAAAGGAAAAGAAAAAAAAAATTAAAAATTAAAAATTTGACATTTTTAAATTCTCCAACAACAATTCACTGCCTGAAAGAATGAGACTCCACACTTAAAATTGTTCACTTTCTGTGCAAGAGAGGTTGATTGGCAGTCATTAACAATTACCATGTCGTTAAAAGAATACTTACGCTATTAATTACTAGACTTTCTGTGGCTAGTTTAATGGTCAATTAATGTACAAATGCAGCAAATTCAGGAAAATCACGGGGAGGTAAAGGGCAAGATGCTGTTTTTGAGAGGCTAATGGCAGAGCGGCACAAATCGATCAGCAACCTGTGGCGATTCGCAATTCACGGGGTATCTCTTCCTCACCACAAGTTGCTGGCTGGTTTGCACATTAATAACCGTATGTGTAGTTCACACACTGTTACTTTTTCAGCAAATTCTGGGCATATATTTTCTTATATCTTTTTACACTGAAACCCACTAGTCTTTCCCTCCCTACATAATCTATTCCCTTCATTATTTTAAAGACCCCAATTATTAACTGAGCCCCAAGGCTTAGTAACATTCTGGTGGCCCACCTCTTGATCTTCTCCAGGGCCTTAATATCCCAATTCATTCATCCACATTGAAGGACATCTTCAGCTAAATGGGAGGAATTGGGGAGGGCACAATTAAATGGGGGAATTAGGGGAGAGCACCAGTAATTGGGTGGAATTGGGGGAGGGCACCAGTAAATGGGGGGAATTGGGGGAGGGCACCAGTAAATGGGGGGAATTGGGGGAGGGCACCAGTAAATGGGTGGAATTGGGGGAGAGCACCAGTAAATGGGGGGAATTGGGGGGGAGCACCAATAAATGGGTGGAATTGGGGGAGAGCACCAGTAAATGGGGGGAATTGGGGGAGAGCACCAGTAAATGGGGGGAATTGGGGGAGAGCACCAGTAAATGAAGGGAATTGGGGGAGAGCACCAGTAAATGGGTGGAATTGGGGGAGAGCACCAGTAAATGGGTGGAATTGGGGGAGAGCACCAGTAATTGGGTGGAATTGGGGGAGGGCACCAGTAAATGGGTGGAATTGGGGGAGGGCACCAGTAAATGGGGGGAATTGGGAGAGGGGACCAGTAAATGGGGGGAATTGGGGGAAAGCACCAGTAAATGGGGGGAATTGGGGGAGAGCACCAGTAAAAGGGGGGAATTGGGGGAGAGCACCAATAAATGGGGGGAATTGGAGGAGAGCACCAGTAATTGGGTGGAATTGGGGGAGGGCACCAGTAAATGGGGAGAGCACCAGTAAATGGGGGGAATTGGGGGAAAGCACCAGTAAATGGGGGGAATTGGGGGAGAGCACCAGTAAAAGGGGGGAATTGGAGGAGAGCACCAGTAATTGGGTGGAATTGGGGGAGGGCACCAGTAAATGGGGGGAATTGGGGGAGAGCACCAGTAAATGGGGGGAATTGGGGGAAAGCACCAGTAAATGGGGGGAATTGGGGGAGAGCACCAGTAAAAGGGGGGAATTGGGGGAGAGCACCAGTAAATGGGGGGAATTGGGGGAGAGCACCAGTAAATGGGGGGAATTGGGGGAGAGCACCAGTAAATGAAGGGAATTGGGGGAGAGCACCAGTAAATGGGGGGAATTGGGGGAGAGCACCAGTAAATGGGTGGAATTGGGGGAGAGCACCAGTAAATGGGGGGAATTGGGGGAGAGCACCACTAAAAGGGGGGAATTGGAGGAGAGCACCAGTAATTGGGTGGAATTGGGGGAGGGCACCAGTAAATGGGGGGAATTGGGGGAGAGCACCAGTAAATGGGGGGAAGTGGGGGAGAGCACCAGTAAATGGGGGGAATTGGGGGAGAGCACCAGTAAAAGGGGGGAATTGGAGGAGAGCACCAGTAATTGGGTGGAATTGGGGGAGGGCACCAGTAAATGGGGGGAATTGGGGGAGAGCACCAGTAAATGGGGGGAATTGGGGGAGGGCAGCAGTAAATGGGTGGAATTAGGGGAGGGTACAACTAAATTGGGGAAATCTACCACACTTACGTCGATTTCTCATGTATCTAGATCAGCCTGTATTCTATTAATTTTGTCAAAGTCCAAACTGCCGCACTCACTTTTGTGTGGCATTAATTTCCTAACCACTGCTCACCACTTTTGCACATCTCTAATAATTCCTTCCAGCAGCTTGCCTATAAATCACATCAAACTAACTGACCTATAATCCTTGGGTTCTGACTTGCTGCCCTTTTTAAATATAGGCTCCAGTCCATCAGAATAATTACAGGATAAAGGTAGCACAGCAGCTACCTGTCGGGGGAAGTGAAGAGTTCGAGAGCTTTGAAGAGTCCCCAAACTTTGCTTACTGATTACTGGCTTCTGAAAACGCCCAAGACTCCCAACACCGACCCCCGTCTCCCCCACCTCTGCAACAGTTATATCAACTCAGGAGCAAGTATGTCTTTCCCACAGGAATACTTCTTCATACTATTATTATGGAGGAAGAAGAGCAACAGCATTCCGAGAGGACAGTCAGGCATCATGGCAGGAAACTGCAGCCTACTAGATAATATCCCCCCCAAAGAATCTACAGGCAGCACAGGCCATATGAGAACCTCTCTGAGGAGCTCTGTAGTAGAAGAGTTTTCTTCTCCAAAGCTGCCATTGGCCATCTCTGTGACCTTTTGAATGAAGATCTGAAGCCACGCTTATCTGCTCTACTGGTGGCTATGAAAGTCATCACTACCCTCAACTTTTAAAGCTCACGCTCCTTTCAGGCAACCACAGGGGATCTCTGCAACTTAAGCCAAGTCGCAGTAAGGGCAAACACCGGGCTACCAACACTCAGTACAGCAGAGCAGCACACTTCATGGGGAATTGGGGGAGGGCACCAGTAAATGGGGTGAATTGGGGGAGGGCACCAGTAAATGGGGGGAATTGGGGGAGAGCACCAGTAAATGGGGTGAATTGGGGGAGGGTACCAGTAAATGGAGTGAATTGGGGGAGGGTACCAGTAAATGGGGGGAATTGGGGGAGGGCACCAGTAAATGGGGTGAATTGGGGGAGGGTACCAGTAAATAAGGGTTATTGGGGGAGAACACCAGTAAATGAGGAATTCGTGGAGGGCAGCAGTAGGGGAATTGGGAGAATTAGGCAAGGGCACTAGCTGCAAGGGGCATCAGAGGACAGACACTCTCTAAAATCTTCACTATATGATTTAGTCTACCTGGACCTGACAGCCTGGCCTCTTTCTCCAAAACATGCCAACAAATAGATATTCCCTCAAACCATTACCCACCATATCACAACTTGCATTTACATAGCACCTTAAATGAAGTAAAACATCCTAAGGCACTTCACAGGAGCGTTATCAAACAAAATTTGACACCGAGCCACATAAGGAGACATTAGGATGGGTGACCAAAAGCTTGCTGGCTAGGATCGTGGGAGATGGGTGCCTCCTTGGGGTAGGTTTTAAGGAGCGTTTTAAAGGAGGAGAGAGAGGTAGTGAGGCAGAGAGGTTTAGGGAGGGAATTCCAGAGTTTAGGGCCTTGGCAGCTGAAGGAAGCACAGCCGCCAATGGTCATAGAGTCATACAGCACGGATAGAGGCCCTTCAGCCCATCGTGTCCGCGCCGGCCATCAGCCCTGTCTACTCTAATCCAATATTCCAGCATTTGGTCCGTAGCCTTGTATGCTATGGCATTTCAAGTGCTCATCCAAATGCTTCTTGAATGTTGTGAGGGTTCCTGCCTCCACAACCCTTTCAGGCAGTGAGTTCCAGACTCCAACCACCCTCTGGGTGAAAAAGTTCTTTCTCAAATCCCCTCTAAACCTCCCGCCTTTTACCTTGAATCTATGTCCCCTTGTTATAGAACCCTCAACGAAGGGAAAAAGCTCCTTAGTATCCATCCTATCTGTGCCCCTCATAATTTTGTACACCTCAATCATGTCCCCCCTAATTAATTAATTGAATTTAAATTCGCCAGCTGCCGTGGCAGGATTTGAACTCATGACTCTGGATTTTAGTCCAGGCCTCTGGATTACTAGCCCAGTAACATAACCACTATGCTACCGTACCCTAAGGAGTGTGGGGTGAAGGAAATTGGGAATGTGCAAGAGCCCTCTTAGCCCCGACATGACTTTGCCAATAATCATCACCCAAGTGAACAGGTGAATAAATGAGTGCTCCCTTCCTTTATAACTGTGATCTCTGTGAGTTTAAGATAGCGCACAGGATAAATCCACATTCTACTTAATATGAATAATGCCCAAGTACCATCAAACAGTCACCCTACTCTTTCCTAACATTGTGCTTCCGCTTAGTGCCTTTCTTTCTCCTATTGTAGTGCTCCTTCTAAGTTCCACTTGCTGGCTAGGATCGTGGGAGATGGGTGCCTCCTCAAGCTGTGTATGCATTTCTCAGCAATGCTGTTTAATGTTGCAGTGTCACAATTAAAATAGGATGCTTGAGGTGTGAAGTGAATGAAGAGAGAAGAGATAATGCAAAGAAACTGGATGTAAAAATAAAATGAAGGAGAAACTTAACAATAAGTGAATTACTTTTATGCAACATAGTCCTACTGGTAAGGAAGCTGCACTCCAATTTGGATCTTATAACCGGAGTTTCCTGTGATCTGCACACTGACAAGGTCACACTCAATTTGATATTCTATCAGTCGGTTGATTATTTTGCTGACACGTAGCCATAAATTTCCTTATCTAACTAACAACGAAACCACTCGATGATATCCCATCGATTAATTGTGGAACCTGATGATAAGGCAAAAAAGAGAAGGACCCCATCTTGTGGGCGTCCTTGGTATATTTTGACTGACGGGCCCACGGTACAGTCTGATGTATAACTGTAGATGTTAATTTTCTCTCCCTCTGTCAAATAGTCGTGCCCGTGTGCACACATACACACACATGGTATAAGTTCTGTTAGAGGATACAGTCGGGGTGAATTTCCTTGCTGTTTCCAGTGCTGGAACAGCATTGGCAGTTTGTCCAGTGAGGAGACTTGCGGGGAAGCTGGTTCTGGCGCTTGTGCACCGTTAAAAGGTCCCCCAAGTTTCCTCATGATCTTGGAGGCATTCCGCGATCCACGCACCAGTCACCACTGAGCTCATTAACTGGGTTGCCTCAGAGCCAGTGGCCATCTAGATGGGAGTTTCCTGGATTTACCCCACTAGTGCACTCAGGGTAAGTTACACTTGTTTCAATGAGGTGCAGCATCAACAGCATTAAAGGCAGAAGTGAGATGTTCCTGAGACAGAAGAGGCTGGAGATCGTTTATTAAAGATTTCTGAAGGTAGGAAATGTTTTATAAAGTGCATTCTTTTTTTGCATTGTGCTTACAGACACCTGCACTTGTGATTTTTGGATCCACCATACCAACTTCAACTTCACCCAACATCAAGGGTACGCTGGAGATGGTATGGCATTCCCTATGGGCACCTATTCTTCTGCTTCTTCTAAGTGCCACTTGAGGGTCAGGATTGCGGGCAGTGCTTGGCTCCGCATGCTGCATAGAAGGGTCAAAGGTCTAAGGTGGTCATGACCTATGGCTCCTGCCATACAGCAGCTGTGGATTGTATCTCTGGAACATGCTTGTGGGCGGCCCGGTCTCGCCTGCCACGTTCTACTGGCATGGTGCTTTCAGGGAGGCAGCTGGAGGTCTGGTATGTGCCGCTGTGCTAAGGGATGGCAGTATCTTCTGCCACAGCAACTTCTGGGTGGCTTGGTCACCATTATTTTTCCCCTCTTGTACCACCCATTACTGTGGTGTACCTGCAGGAAGAGAGAGTAGAAGAAAAGAATAGATGAGCATCACCCATAGGATTAACGAAAGAAAGAACTTGCATTTATATAGCGCCTTTCATAACCTCAGGATGTCCCAAAATGCTTTACAGCCAATGAAGTACTTTTGAAGTGTCGTCACTATTGTAATAGTGGCAGCCAATTTGCACGCAGCAAGCTCCCACAAACAGAAATGTGATAAATGACCAGATAATCTGTTTTAGTGATGTTGGTTGAGGGATAAATATTGACCAGAACACCGGGGAGAACTCACCTGCTCTTCTTCGAATAGTGCCATTTAAGTCCACCTGAAAGGGCAGACGGGGCCCCAATTTAACATCACATCCAAAAAACGGCACCTCCGATAGTGCAGCACTCCCTCTATACTGCACTGGGAGTGTCAGCCTGGATTATGTGCTCACAACCTCTGACTCAAAGGCGAGAGCGCTACCACTGAGCCACGGTTGACACAAAAGATGGAGATGGGAATATTTCACCCCCACCCCCCCAACATTGTTTATCCATCCACTCATAGGTGTGTTGGTCAAAATTGAGGTTATTCATCTCCTGTAGAAAGCCTGACTGTAATACTGCAATCTGAATGGATTTCTCATAGGCAGCAGAGCCAACAATCTAGTACTGATGCTACTGAAATAAACTACAAGAATTAATTCAATAATTGTAACATTACAGACAAACAGAAATTTAAAAAAAACGCACAAAAGCTTGTAATTTTAACAGGATACCTGATTGGGGAGTCAATACTGGAAAACTAAAAGTAAAATACTTGTGACATGGTTCAGAACTGGTGAATTCTAAACCACAACATCACCCGAATCACCGATTACGTTCCATAATCCAGCAACAACAACTTACATTTATACAGCACCTTTAACGTAGTAAAACGTCCTAAGGCGCTTCACAGGAGCATTAGCAGACAAAAATTGATTCCGAGCCACATAGAGATATTAGGGCAGGTGACTAAAAGCTTGGTCAAAGAGGTAGCATCTTAAAGGAGGAGAGACAGGTAGAGAGGCAGAGAGGTTTATGGAGGGAATTCCAGAGCTTAGGGCCTAGGCAGCTGAAGGCACAGCCGGCAACAGTGGGGTGATGAAAATTGTGGATGCGCAAGAGGCCAGAATTAGAGGAGCACTGAGATCTCAGAGGGTCGTAGGGCTGGAGGAGGTTACAGAGATAGGGTGGGGCAAGGCCATGGATGGATTTGAAAACATGGATGAGAATTTCACAATTCACTACCATGGCGATGTGTCATCCATGCCATCTGTAGGCTTGCTGCGCAAAGGAGTCAGTTACAATGAATCGAAAATTTGTATCGGTCAATCCTCCCTGAAAATGTTTTATTATTACTTCAAAATGTGCTTGTGTAGAATCAGAGAGAGTCAGGGTAATTTATCAGACAGAGTAAAATAAGCACTATTTGTTACTGATGTTCATATACATGATGTTAAGGCAACAGGAATGAGTCAGGAGAGCGCCACATATGAAGATGATTACCAAATGTTAACAAGTTCTGAAGTGAATATGAAATATGACAGAGTTCCTGATACATTAGTCTTTCAGATTTCATTTTCACTAAATGAAAAGGAATGTCAGTGAAGTGTATGATGTGTCCACTCCAAAAGCCAAAGGCGCCTTCCTGCTCCCAGAGGATCTCCAACACCAGGAAAACTGTAATTAATCAAACGCAACATGAAAGGGAGAGGGTTTCTCTGCGTGCGTGCTCATTGTTTACTTTCATTAACATTTTGTTATGCAGAATTTGCCATGTGTTACAGATTTTGCAACAAGACAACTGTAACATGATAAGTGTAATTGACTTAGTTGATTTGATCTGTGCTCGGTTAATGTTTAATCTCTTAAAAATGGTGTGAATAGGTTTCTTTAAGAGAGGCAGTACCGGTCAGATCCCGGCTATGGAACTTCATTCTTTTACAGTGTGCTGTGTGTATACCCATTGCTTTATTATCCCACTTCTCGGATACATGTGGAGGTCTGCAATTGAGACAGATAATATCCACCGCTATCTTCACCAGATGGATAGCACAACTGAGACAGAATTAAGGCAGATTTCAGAGAAATAAAAATTTGGGAATGTTGGAAAAGGAACGGTTACAATTTTTAAAAAGAGGTAGGGGTAGATTTTCCTGTTTAGCAATGGCGTATAAGAGCAAAGCCTTTCCTGCAAAGTGGAGCAGAATCTGCTCATGATTTTTTGTTCAGAAAGAAAAAAGGAAAGATAGACAAAGAAAGAAAAGAACTTAGATTTATATAGCGCCTTTCATGATCTCTGGACTTCCCAAAGCACTTTACAGCCAATTAAGTATAGTTTGAAGTGTAGTCACTGTTGTAATGTTGGGAAAGACGGCAGCCAATTTATGAAAGCAAGTTCCCACAAACAAGCAACAAGATAAATGACCAAATAATGTGTTTTTGGTGGTGTTGGTTGAGGAATAAATGTTGGCGAGGACACCAAGATAAATAGGTGGAAAATTATGAGCAGCTTGTACCTGATTTTGCGATACTAAAGAGGAAGATCTACCCTTAGAACGATGCCTTGTCCATAATGTCATAATCATGTGATTTAGCAAAACCAAACATGGAGTAAGACTTCCTCTTCACACTATGCACAATGACACCATAAATACATTTATGATGATTACCAGTGAAATTGTGAACATTCTTTCAGAAGATGGTGAGAAAATCTGTACGTATGTATTTACGACATCACACAGCAACTGGGAGAATTTCTACCTCACAGAGTGATTCAGATATCATCAGTGTAGGAATGAATTATTATAACATCGCCTAGTTTACAGAGATACTGAAAGTTCAGAATGATTCACTACCAAAGTGTTTGGTTAAGCTCCTGGTTTTGCTGTGAAGGAAGGATATGCAGTCGGAGTTTTGCCTTTGGATTAGCGAAGATAAAGTTTGTTTTAAACGATCCGATCACTTCCAAGAGTTGAATCAATTGACTAAACTCAGCCTTGGATTATCTAAATTTTACTGAACATGAACCCAAAGCTGCACTGTGGACGGTCAGACCTAGTTCAAGGTGACTTCATCATTGGGTCCATTTTGACTTTGAAAGGAATTCTCCCGCAACTCCCAGTCTGTAGTGCACAGATGCATCAAGCAAATCACCAATGCCCTATTTGTCAAGGCCAATCAATACAACACTGTTCCCATGGATGCCAACAGTCAAAATGAGAGGGATCTAGGATTTATCACAGTGGCCTGTTTCCCTCATTTCCAGGGCATTATGGATTGCACTCATCTAGCCATCAAGTCACCAGGAGATGAGCCAGCAGCTTTCATCAACAGAACAGGCTTCCACTCCAACAGTATCCAGCAGGCCTTTGATCACTGCAGAAGGATCATGCAAGTCTCTGCCAGTTTCGCAGGCAGTTATGACATCTTCTTCCTGCGACAGTCAACCATCTCCAACCTATTCCACCCTCCCAGGAACGTAAAAAGATGGCCGCTTGGGAATAAGGGAAAGCTCCTCCACGCATGGCTGATGACGCCCATCTGTAACCCCCACCACAGCTGAACAGCTTAGGTACAACCAGAGTCATGGCAACACCAGGAATATCAGTGAGCACACTTTAGGGATCTTAAAGCAAAGGTTCAGGTGCCTGGGTAGTTCTAGGGGCTCCCTATAATATGGTCCACACAAACTCTGTTGCATCTTGCACAACATAGCAACACAGAGGGGTTTGCAGTTGGAGGAGGCAGAGCAACAATAAGGGTACAGGAGCATAGTGGTTATGTTACTGGACGAGTAATCTAGAGACCTGGACTAATAATCTGGGGAATTTAAATTCAATTAATTAAATAAAATCTGGAATTTAAAAAAACTAGTACCTGTAATGGTAGCCATGAAACTACCAGATTGTCATAAAAACCCATCTGGTTCACTAATGTCCTTTAGGGAAGGAAACCTGCCGTCCTTACCCGGTCTGGCCTACATGTGACTCCAGACCCACAGCAATGTGGTTGATTCTTAATTGCCCTCTGAAATGGCCTAGCAAGCACACTCAGTTGTAAAATCTCGTTAAAAAAAGTCATAATAAGCCATCAAGTCATAATAAAAATAAAACCGGACGGACCACCCGGCATCGGACCACTAGGCACTGGACACGACAAAGGCAAACCAAGCCCAGTCAACCCTCCTCACGAACATTTGGGGACTTGTGCCAAAATTGGGAGAGCTGTCCCACAGACTCGTCAAGCAACAGCTTGACATAGCCATACTCACAGAATCATACCTTTCAGCCAATGTCCCAGACTCTTCCATCACCATCCCTGGGTATGTCCTGTCTCAACGGCAGGACAGACCCACCAGAGGTGGTGGTACAGTGATATACAACCAGGAGGGAGTGGCTCTGGGAGTCCTCAACATTGACTCTGGATCTCATGGCATCAGATCAAACATGGGCAAGGAAACCTCCTGCTGGTTACCACCTACCGTCCTGCCTCAGCTGATGAATCAGTCCTCTTCAATGTTGAGCACCACTTGGAGGAAGCACTGAGGGTAGCAAGGGCACAGAGTATACTCTGGTGGGGAACTTTGATGTCCATCACCAAGAGTGGCTCGGTAGCACCACTACTGACCGAGCTGGCCGAGTCCTGAAGGATATAGCTGCCAGACTGGGCCTGCGGCAGGTGGTGAGCGAACCAACACAAGGGAAAAACCTACTTGACCTCGTCCTCACCAATTTACCGGTCGCAGATGCATCTGTCCATGACAGTATTGGTCGGAGTGACCACCACACAGACCTCGTGGAGAAGAAGTCTTGTCTTCGCATTGTGTGGCACTATCACCGTGCTAAATGGGATAGATTCAGAACAGATCTAGCAGCTCAAAACTGGGCATCCATAAGGCGCTGTGGGCCATCAGCAGCAGCAGAACTGTATCCCAGCACAATCTGTAACCACGGCATATTCCTCACTCTACGATTACCAACAAACCAGGGGATCAACCCTGGTTCAATGAGGAGTGTAGAAGAGCATGCCAGGAGCAGCACCAGGCGTACCTAAAAATGAGGTGCCAACCTGGTGAAGCTACAACTCAGGAGTACATGCATGCTAAACAGCGGAAGCAACATGCTATAGACAGAGCTAAGCGATTCCACAACCAACGGATCAGATCAAAGCTCTGCAGTCCTGCCACATCCAGTTGTGAATGGTAATGGACAATTAAACATCTAATGGGAGGAGGAGGCTCTGTAAACATTCCCATCCTCAATGATGGCGGAGTCCAGCACGTGAGTGCAAAAGACAAGGCTAAAGCGTTTGCAACCATCTTCTGCCAGAAGTGCTGAGTGGATGATCCATCTCGGCCTCCTCCCGATATCCCCACCATCTCAGAAGCCAGTCTTCAGCCAATTCGATTCACTCCACCTGATATCAAGAAATGGCTGAGTGCACTTGATACAGCAAAGGCTATGGGCCACGAAAGCATCCCGGCTGTAGTGCTGAAGACTTGTGCTCCAGAACTAGCCGCGCCTCTAGCCAAACTGTTCCAGTACAGCTACAACACTGGCATCTACCTGACAATGTGGAAAATTGCCCAGGTAAGTCCTGTCCACAAAAAGCAGGACAAATCCAATCCGGCCAATTATCTCGCCATCAGCCTACTCTCAATCATCAGCAAAGTGTCATCGACAGTGCTATCAAGCAGCACTTACTCACCAATAATCTGCTCACCGATGCTCAGTTTGGGTTCTGCCAGGACCAATCGGCTCCAAACTTCATTACAGCCTTGGTCCAAACATGGACAAAAGAGCTGAATTCCAGAGGTGAGGTGAGAGTGACTGCCCTTGACATCAGGGCAGCATTTGACTGAGTGTGGCACCAAGGAGCCCTAGTAAAATTTAAGTCAATGGGAATCAGGGGGAAAACTCTCCAGTGGCTGGAGTCATACCTAGCACAAAGGAAGATGGTAGGGGTTGTTGGAGGCCAATCATCTCAGCCCCAGGACATTGCAGCAGGAGTTCCTCAGGGCAATGTGCTGGGCCCAACCATCTTCAGCTGCTTCATCAATGACCTTCCCTCCATCATAAGGTCAGAAATGGGGATGTTCGCTGATGATTGCACAGTGTTCAGATTCATTCGCAACCCCTCAGATAATGAAGCAGTCTGAGCCCGCATGCAGCAAGGCCTGGACAACATCTAGGCTTGGGCTAATAAGTGGCAAGTAACATTCATGCCAGACAAGTGCCAGGCAATGACCATCTCCAACAAGAGAGAGTCTAACCACCTCCCCTTGATATTCAACGGCATTACCATCACTGAATCCCCCACCATCAACATCCTGGAGGTCACCATTGACCAGAAACTTAACTGGATCAGCCATATAAATACTGTGGCGACAAGAGCAGGTCAGAGGCTGGGTATTCTGTGGCAAGTGACTCACCTCCTGACTCCCCAAAGCCTTTCCATCATCTACAAGGCACAAGTCAGGAGTGTGATGGAATACTCTCCACTTGCCTGGATGAGTGCAGCTCCAACAACACCATCCAGGACAAAGCAGCCCGCTTGATTGGCACCCCATCCACCACCCGAAACATTCACTCCCTTCACCACCGGCGCACTGTGGCTGTAGTGTGTACCATCCACAGGATGCACTGCACCAACTCGCCAAGGCTTCTTCGACAGCACCTCCCAAACCTGCGACCTCTCCCACCTAGAAGGACAAGAGCAGCAGGTACATGGGAACAACACCACCTGCACGTTCCCCTCCAAGTCACACACCATCCCGACTTGGAAATATATCGCCGTTCCTTCATCGTCGCTGGGTCAAAATCCTGGAACTCCCTTCCTAACAGCACTGTGGGAGAACCTTCACCACACGGACTGCAGCGGTTCAAGGCGGCGGCTCACCACCACCTTCTCAAGGGCAATTAGGGATGGGCAATAAATGCTGGCCTCGCCAGCGACGCCCACATCCCATGAACGAATAAAAAAAAACAGCAGCAGTCACCATCTAATGAGGAAGACTTGGTTGAAGGCGAGGTAGAAGCAGAAGAAGGAGGGCCCTTCCTGTTGACTGGTCTTCTGGTGCCTTGATGGCTACATGAGTGCAGCCTAGAACACCTTGCAGCCAGAGAGGCCAGGGATCTGTTGATAGAACAGGGCTTCTAGTCACCTGCTTATTCCCCTCCCTTGGAAAGTTAAACAAAGCCCCTCTGCATTAACAGTCCTTGTTAACTCCTCACCATTCCCTTATTCCTTAAAAAAAACAATTGTAAACAATTTTACAACACCAAGTTATAGTCCAGCAATTTTATTTTAAATTCACAAGCTTTCGGAGGCTTCCTCCTTCGTCAGGTGAACGATGTGAAAATGAAATCCTCGAAATGAAATCGCATTTATAATTCACAGAACAATGCTTGGTGAGTACAGACAGTTTTTTCAACTGCCCGTTGCCAAGGCAATCAGTGTGCAGACAGACAGGTGTTACCTGCCAGGTCTCACAGAATATACAAATCACCAAAAAAAAACAACAAACAAAAAAAAACAGAGATAGAGAGGTAGAAACATAGAAAAGACAGCAACTGACCCGTTATATTAAAAACAGATAACATTTGTTCGCTGGTGGGGTAACGTGTAGCGTGACATGAACCCAAGATCCCGGTTGAGGCCGTCCTCATGGGTGCGGAACTTGGCTATCAATTTCTGCTCGACGATTTTGCGTTGTCGTGTGTCTCGAAGGCCGCCTTGGAGTACGCTTACCCGAAGGTCGGTGGATGAATGTCCATGACTGCTGAAGTGTTCCCCGACTGGGAGGGAACCCTCCTGTTTGGCGATTGTTGCGCGGTGTCCGTTCATCCGTTGTCGCAGCGTCTGCATGGTCTCGCCAATGTACCATGCTCTGGGGCATCCTTTCCTGCAACGCTCTCAAGACCAACCGCAACATCGTCATCAAACCAGCGGACAAAGGAGGAGCCATAGTCATACAGAACAGAACGGACTATTGCAAAGAAGCATACCGACAACTGGACAACCAGGAACACTACAGACGGTTACCCGCAGATCCGACCAAAGAACACACCCACCAGCTCAACAAACTGATCAAGACCTTCGATCCAGACCTTCAAAACATCCTACGCACTCTCATCCCACGTACTCCCCGCGTGGGAGACTTCTACTGCCTCCCAAAGATACACAAAGCCAACACACCCGGACGTCCTATCGTATCAGGCAACGGAACCCTGTGTGAGAACCTCTCTGGATATATCGAGGGCATCCTGAAACCCATCGTACAGGGAACCCCCAGCTTCTGTCGCGACACTACAGACTTCCTACAAAAACTCAGTACCCACGGACCAGTTGAACCAGGAACACTTCTCACCACGATGGACGTCTCGGCACTCTACACCAGTATCCCCCACGATGACGGCATCGCTGCGACAGCATCAATACTCAACACCAACAACAGCCAATCTCCGGACGCCATCCTACAACTCATCCGCTTCATCCTGGATCACAATGTCTTCACCTTCGATAACCAGTTCTTTACCCAAACACACGGAACAGCCATGGGGACCAAATTCGCACCCCAATACGCCAACATTTTCATGCACAAGTTTGAGCAGGACTTCTTCACTGCACAAGACCTCCAACCAACACTATACACCAGATACATCGACGACATTTTCTTTCTATGGACCCACGGCAAGGAATCACTAAAGAGACTACACGATAACATCAACAAGTTCCATCCCACCATCAAGCTCACCATGGACTACTCCTCTGAATCAGTTTCTTTCTTGGACACACGAATCTCCATCAAAGACGGGCACCTCAGCACCTCACTCTACCGCAAGCCCACGGACAACCTCACGATGCTCCACTTTTCCAGCTTCCACCCTAACCACGTCAAAGAGGCCATCCCCTATGGACAGGCCCTGCGAATACACAGGGTCTGCTCAGACGAGGAGGAACGCGATGGACACCTACAGACGCTGAAAGACGCCCTAGTAAGAACGGGATATGACGCTCGACTCATCGATCGACAGTTCCGACGGGCCACAGCAAAAAATCGCATAGACCTCCTCAGGAGACTAACATGGGACGCAACCAACAGAGTACCCTTTGTCGTCCAGTACTTCCCCGGAGCGGAGAAACTACGCCATGTTCTCCGCAGCCTTCAACATGTCATCAATGAGGACAAACACCTCGCTATGGCCATCCCCACACCTCCACTACTCGCCTTTAAACAGCCACCCAACCTCAAACAGACCATCGTTCGCAGCAAATTACCTAGCTTTCAAGAGAACAGCGTCCACGACACCACACAACCCTGCTACGGTAACCTCTGCAAGACATGCCAGATCATCGACACAGATACCACCATCACACGAGAGGACACCACCCACCAGGTGCATGGTTCATACTCCTGTGACTCGGCCAACGTTGTCTACCTCATACGTTGAGGTATTGATAGCCAAGTTCCGCACCCATGAGGACGGCCTCAACCGGGATCTTGGGTTCATGTCACGCTACACGTTACCCCACCAGCGAACAAATGTTATCTGTTTTTAATATAACGGATCAGTTGCTGTCTTTTCTATGTTTCTACCTCTCTATCTCTGTTTTTTTTTGTTTGTTGTTTTTTTTTGGTGATTTGTATATTCTGTGAGACCTGGCAGGTAACACCTGTCTGTCTGCACACTGATTGCCTTGGCAACGGGCAGTTGAAAAAACTGTCTGTACTCACCAAGCATTGTTCTGTGAATTATAAATGCGATTTCATTTCGAGGATTTCATTTTCACATCGTTCACCTGACGAAGGAGGAAGCCTCCGAAAGCTTGTGAATTTAAAATAAAATTGCTGGACTATAACTTGGTGTTGTAAAATTGTTTACAATTGTCAACCCCAGTCCATCACCGGCATCTCCACATCTTAAAAAAAACATTGAGACCATTCAGCCAATTTTTATACCAATGACGTACTGACAAAGCTGACTTAGAAGCTGCTGTAAAAAGACACTGCAGACGAAAGTGCTTTATAAGATAAGAGTGATTCATTTCATGCCAAACGCAATAATTGCCTTGAATTCATTTCTCACCCAAGTGCCAATCCATAGTGCCTTTCTTAAAAGTTTTATTAACTCGACTACTCCTACAAGGTGCTCCCCCAGTAGGTTTAGCAAAGCTGGTGGAAAGCTGCTGTTGCTCATGTTAGGACCCTTGAGATGCTCGTAGCTGGCAATTTCTGGGAACTCGAGCCCGAGAGGGCCTGGATGCAGACTGCTGCTCCTCGGCTGCTACCGGGGCAGTCAGGCCCAGCTGACTTTCTGCCAACATGGTGGGTTTCGGATGAGGGGTTGGCGAGGGAGCAGACCCACTGACATACTGAGAGAGGGCAACGGATGCGGCTCTTGTGCCTCACCACCACTCTCATGGGGCTGCTGAGAAGGACCTCGAGGATAGAGAAAATGAACAAGAATTGCCTGGCACCGACAGGCTGGATAGCACCAGACGACAGGCGTGGCAATGAGGCATGATGATGTCAATGTGTGATATTTTTGAGGTACATGAAGGGGTACAAGTATTAGCCTGAGATGCTGTTGAGCAAAGCCTCCAGCCTCGCCATGTCCAATGAGCACCGCTCTTGAAAGGCCACTGATTTCGAGACCTTCTTGCTCTATCTTGGGGAGAATCACAATGCTGGGTGGTCGTCCCTTAACTTAGTCCTCAGTCAGCTGCGGCTCAGTGGGTAGCACTCTCAGCCTGTGAGTCAAAGGTTGTGGGTTCAAGTCCAACTCCAGAGACATAAAATCTAGGCTGATACTTGCAGAGCAATATTATGGGAGTGCTGCACTGTTGGAAGTGCCATATTTCAGATGAGATGTTAAACTGAGGCCCTGTCTGCTCTCCCTGGATGTAAAAGATCCCATTGCATCATTCTGAAGAAGAGCATGAGAGTTCTCCCTGGTGCCCTGGCCAATATTTGTCACTAAAACAGTTTATCTGGTCATTATCTCATTGCTGTTTATGGGACCTTGCTGTGTGCAAATTGGCTGCTGTGTTTTAACATTACAACAGTGACTACACTTCAAAAGTACTTCATTGGCTGTAAAGTGCTTTGTGATATTGTGAAAGACGCTATATAAATGTAATTCTTTATTTCTTTCCTCTCCCTTGTGTTGTGCATTCTTCTCTCCTGCAGAAAGAGAGGGCAAAAGTTAGTGAGTGGCTACTGAAAACAAGAGTGGACTTGTGGGGCTTCTACTTGGAGTGTAAGCTCTGAGAGGGAGAAGAAGCAAGATGCAAACAGGATGGGGAGGTGTTGAATGGAAAGCAAGTGGCTGGAATGTGAAGTGATGAAGGATTCAAGATCATGTTTACCTTTAACTATTATCCACTGCTCAATAAGCTTGCTTAAATTCTACCGAAGAGACAAACAACAGCTGTCCCTTCTGTTATTCGCACTTGTTCCTCCAACTCTGGCCTCTTGTGCAGCCCCCACTCCCTTCACTCCACCATTGTCAGTCGTGCCTTCAGCTGTCTAGGCCCTAAGCTCTGGAATTCCCTCCTTAAACCTCTCCATCTCTCTCTCCCCCTTTAAGACACTCTTTAAAACCTACCTGACCAAGCTTTTGGTCACCGGTCCCAAAGCCTTTGTCTCAATGTCAATTTCTTTTCGTCCTGTGAAGCACCTTGAGACGTTTTACAACGTTAAAGGCACTATTTAAATGTGAGTTGTTGTTGTTGTTCCAGCTCCTGTTTGCTGGCCACTGACCACTTCTGGAAAGAGCACATACATGGAAATTGGGTCATGACTGGATGAGTTTGGCTATGATATCATCAATAGCTAAATAGCCTGTTCACACTTAATGACTGGACTTGGACAAGAAGGTTGGAAGCTGACCAGCCATTGCAACACCATAATGTTGCAGTAGTCAATATCTTCAAGAGGAGAGAAAATTAAGAAATTTATAAAATACATATATATAACCATCTACATTGGGGGAAAAAGTAAATCAAAAGACCTCCCATGGTGACACGTGTTTTTTAAGGCAAACATTTTTAAAAATTCATTCGTGGGATGTGGGCGTCGCTGGCAAGGCCAGCATTAATTGCCCATCCCTAATTGCCCTTGAGAAGGTGCTGGCACCTTCTTGAACTGCTGCAGTCCATGTGGTGAAGGTTCTCCCACAGTGCTGTTAGGTAGGCAGTTCCAGGATTTTGACCCAGCGACGATGAAGGAGCAGCAATATATGTCCAAGTCAGGATGTGTGTGACTTGGAGGGGAACGTGCAGGTGGTGTTGTTCCCATGTGCCTGCTGCCCTTGTCCTTCTAGGTGGTAGAGATCGCAGGTTTGGGAGGTGCTGTGGAAGAAGCCTTGGCGAGTTGGTGCAGTGCATCTGGTAGATGGTACACACTGCAGCCACAGTGCGCTGGTGGTGGAGGGAGTGAATGTTTAAGGTGGTGGATGGGGTGCCGAACAAGTGGGCTGCTTTGTCCTGGAGGTGGTTAGACTCTCTCTCGTTGGAGATGGTCAATGCCTGGCACTTGTCTGGCGCGAATATTACTTGCCACTTATCAGCCCAAGCCTGGATGTTGTCCGGGTCTTACTGCATGCAGACACGGACTGCTTTATTAACTGAGGGGTTGCGAATGGAACTGAACATTGTGCAAACACCAGCAAACAAACCCATTTCTGACCTTATTATGGAGGGAAGTTCATTGACTGCCCTGAGGAATTCCTGCAGCGATGTCCTGGGGCTGAGATGATTGGCCTCCAACAACCACTACCATCCTCCTTTGTGCTTGGTATGACTCCAGCCACTGGAGAGTTTTCCCCCTGATTCCCACTGACTTAAATTTTACTAGGGCTCCTTGATGCCACACTCGGTCAAATGCTGCCTTGATGTCAAGGGCAGTCACTCTCACCTCATCTCCGGAATTCAGCTCTTTTGTCCATGTTTGGACCAAGGCTGTAATGAGGTCTGGAGCCGAGTGGTCCTGGCGGAACCCAAACTGAGCATCGGTGAGCAGGTTATTGGTGAGTAAGTGCCGCTTGATAGCACTGTCGACGACACCTTCCATCACTTTGCTGATGATTGAGAGTAGACTGATGGGACTGTAATTGGCCTGATTGGATTTGTCCTGCTTTTTGTGGACAGGATATACCTGGGCAATTTTCCACATTGTCGGGTAGATGCCAGTGTTGTAGATGTACTGGAATAGCTTGGCAAGAGGCATGGCTACTTCTGGACCACAAGTCTTCAGCCCTACAGCCGGAATGTTGTCGGGCCCCATAGTCTTTGCTGTACTTGGCCTGGTGTATGGGGGGTATGCATGCATTTCAATGATTTTGAAGCTATGTCAAAATAATGAGACAATATCAAACAGCATTTTTATATTCAAAAAAAGGAAACATGAAGTGAACAAAGAGATGAAACAGTAAATTAAACTTCGTACTGTTTTTTAGCAGAAGTTGACCTCCGATGCCTCCACTGAACTTGGATAGAAACTGAGAAGTCAAATGTGTCAAATACATAAGAACATAAGAACATAAGCAATAGGAGCAGGAGTTGGCTACATGGCCCCTTGAGCCCGCTCTGCCATTCGATAAGATCATGGCTGATCTTCGACCTCAACTCCACTTTCCAGCCCAATCGTCATATCCCTTGATTCCCCTAGAGCCCAGAAATCTGTCTATCTCAGCCTTGAATATACTCAATGACTCGGCATCCACAGCCCTCTGGGGTAGAGAATTCCAAAGATTCACAGCCTTCACATCCACAGCCCTCTGAGTGAAGAAATTCCTCCTCATCTCAGTCTTAAATGGCCGACCCCTTATCCTGAGACTGTGCCCCCTAGTTCTAGACTCTCCAGCCATGGGAAACAACCTCTCAGCATCTACCCTGTCAAGCCCCCTCAGAATCTTATAAGTTTCAATTAGATCATCTCTCATTCTTCTAAACTCCATAGAGTATAGGCCCATTCTACTCAATCTCGCCTCATAGGACAACTCTCTCATCCCAGGAATTAATCTAGTGAACCTTCGCTGCACCGCCTCTAAGGCAAGGATATTCTTCCTTAGATAAGGAGACCAAAACTGTACACAGTACTCCAGGTGTGGTCTCACCAAAGCCCTGTACAATTGTAGTAAGACTTCCTTACTTTTGTATTCCAACCCCCTTGCAATAAAATAGTTAGTTTTTCCCTCTGTTCTTTAATACCTGTTGCACACACTTTGAAAATATTCAGAGTACAGCAGCAGCTATATGTCTGTCATAAGGTTTGGGTTATATCACCAAGGTCACGACATCCTGTCACGCATGAGCCCTGTGTTTATGCTTATAATCAGTAACCATACTAGCTTTGATTAATCTTTTTACTCTGGGCTCTCCTGAGCATTACATGTTTTTAAACATTTGTTATATGTTTTGTGGAGCATCACTGCACTCACTGATAGTGTTGAACAACAGGAAGTGCGAGAGGATAGAAGATGTGCAGATTGCATTGAATGAGTTTTCTATGGGTACAAGGAAGTACAGAACTTGTATGACCATCCTCATACCCACTGTGCCGCCCTTCCATCACATAGCCAACAAAATATTCCTGTTTATTATTTTAAAGGATTCCATTAACAACAATTTACATTTATATAACACAACTCATATGGAAGAATGTCTCAGATAATATGACAAATAAAGCGAGAGAGCTGGATGCCAAACAGGGGACTGGATGGATAAAGAGAGCAGATTGAAGGCATGGTCAAAGAGGTAGATTTTTAGGAAGATTTTGAAAGAAAGAAAGATAGATCTTGCATTTATACAGAGCCGTTCTCGACTCAGGGCGTCCCAAAGCGCTTTACAGCCAATGAAGTACTTTTTTGAAGTGTAGTCACTGTTGTAATGTAGGAAACACGGCAGCCAATTTGCAAACAGCAAGTTCCCACAAACAACATTGTCATAATGACCCGATAATCTGTTTTTAGTGGTGTTGGTTGAGGGATAAATCTTGGCTAGGACACCGGGGAGAACTCCTCTGCTCCTCTTTGAAATAGATCTTTTACGTTCACCTGAGAGAAAGGGAGAGAGTTGGGAACAGAGAGTTCTAAAGATCAGGGCTATAGTGTTGAAAGATTGATCTCCCATGGTGGAGAGGAGGAAGCGAGGGATGAGCACTCATCCAACATCAGAGGAGTAGAGAATGTGGCCTGGAGCTGCTTACGACCACTTAGATCAGATAGAAAGAGACCATGGAAGGTTTTGAAAATAAGCATGAGGACGCTGAAGCAGGGACCCAGTGGATCTTGGCAAGGGCAGTGGTGATGGGTGTATAGGGCTTTGTTGGAGAGAAGATCTAAACTGCTTTAACTTTAGACAAAAAAAAAGGATACTTCAGAAGTATTCTACAATGCTTTGGGATCCAAGGCAGTGTGGGGTTCAAAACCCCTTTAACAAAAGACATTTTGGATAAAAGGAGGCCCGAGAGCGGGAGAGGAGAACGAGAGGAAAGTGGATAAAAGGAGGCCCGAGAGTGAGAGAGGAGAACGAGAGGAGAGCGGATAAAAGAAGTCACGAGAGTGGGAGGAGAATGAGAGGAAAGTGGATAAAAGAAGACCCGAGAGCGTGGGAGGAGAACGAGAGGAAAGTGGATAAAAGGAGGCCCGAGAGTGGGATAGGAGAACGAGAGGAGAGCGGATAAAAAGAGGCCCGAGGGTGGGAGAGGAGAACAAGAGGAGAACGGATAAAAGAAGGCATGAGAGTGGGAGGAGAACGAGAGGAGCAGATAAGAGGTACTTGCTACCTGTATGGATGAGAACAAAGTCTGCAGGAGGGATGGGCAAACTGACCAACATTGTACAGGAGGCCATTCAAGTGGGGGGAGTAAAAAGCAATGTGGTAGAGGTAAGGGACAGTATAGTCAGGGGTATAGAAACTGTTCTCTGCAGCCACGACCGAGAGTCCCGAAAGCTGTGTTGCCTGCCCGGTGCCAGGGTTAAGGATATTCCAGCTGTAAAAGAACTTGGAGCATGAGGGGGAGGATCCAATTGTTGTGGTCCATGCAGGAACCAACGACATAGGTAGAACTAGGAATGAGGTTCTGCTGAGACAGTTTGAGGAGCTAGGGTCTAAATTAATAAGCAGAACCTCAAAGGTAATAATCTCTGGATTACTACCTGAGCCATGCGCAAATTGGCATTGGGACAAGCAGATCAGAGAGTTAAATGCATGGTTCAAAGAATGGTGTGGGGGCCAGGGGTTTCAATTCATGGGGCACTGGCACCAGTACTGGGGAAAGAGGGATCTGTTCCGTTGGGAAGGGCTCCACTTAAACCAGGCTGGGACCAATGTCCTGGAAAATCGAAAAACTAGGGCTGTAGATAGGGCTTTAAACTAAAAAGGGGGGGAGAGGGGTCAGGTGAGGGTAAATTTATAAATCTAAAGAGAGAAGTCAAGACAACAGAGCAGTGTAGCGATTTGGATAAAGATAAGCAGAGTGTGGCAGGAAGGGACAGAGGATTTAACGGTAATAGTGCATCAGCAAATAGGGTCAAAGCAGAGAAAAATGGTAAAAAGTTAAAATAAAAGGCTCTTTATCTGAATGCATGAAGCATTCGTAACAAGACAGATGAATTAAAAGCACAAATAGAGATAAATGGGTTTGATCTAATAGCCATTATAGAGAAGTGGTTGCAAGGTGACCAAGGTTGGGAACTAAATATTCCAGGGTACTTGACTTTTTCAAAAGACAGGCAGAATAGAAAAGGAGGTGGGATACCCCTAATAAAAAAGGATGTCATAAGGACAGTGGTTAGAAAGGATCTTGGCTCGGAAGATCAGGAAGCAGAATCAGTATGGGTGGAAATAAGAAATAACAAGGGGCAGAAAACATTGGTGGGAGTAGTTTATAGGCCCCCTAACAGTAACTATACCTTTGGACAGAGTATTAACCAAGAAATAATTGGAGCTTGTAAAAAAGGTAATGCAATAATCATGGGGGACTTTAATCTTCATATAGATTGGGCAAATCAAATTGGCAAAGATAGTCTGGAAGACGAGTTCATGGAATGCATTCGAGACAGTTTCCGAGAACAATACGTCATGGAACCAACCAGGGAACGGGCTATTTTAGATCTTGTCTTGCATAATGAGACAGAGTTAATTAGTAATCTCACAGTAAAGGATCCTCTGGGGAAGAGTGATCATAATATGATAGAATTTCACATTGAGTTTGAGAGTGATGTACTTAAGTCCGAAATTAGAGTCTTAAACTTAAATAAAGCCAATTACGTAGGTATGAGGGGCAAGTTGGCTAAGGTTGATTGGGAAATTAGATTAAAAGGTATGGTGGTAGATAAGCAATGGCAAACATTTAAAGAAATATTTCAATATTCTCAACGAATATACATTTCATTGAGAAATAAAACCTCCAGGCAAAAAGTGATTTATCTGAGGCTAACTAAAGAAGTTAAGGATAGTATCAGATTAAAAGAAGAGGCCTATAATGTTGCCAAGAAGAGTAGTAAGCCTGAGGATTGAGAAAGTTTTAGAAACAAGCAAAGAACGACCAAAAATTGATAAAAAGGGAGAAAATAGAATATGAAAGTAAACTAGCAAGAACTATAAAAACGGATTGTAAGAGCTTCTACAAGTATGTAAAAAGGAAGAGAGTAGCGAAAGTAAACGTTGGTCCTTTAGAGGCTGAGACAGGAGAAATTATAATGGGGAATAAGCAAATGGCAGAGATGTTAAGTAAATATTTTATATCTATCTTCACAGTAGAAGACACAAAAAGCATACCAGAAATAGTGGGGAACCAAGGGGCTCTTGAGAGTGAGGAACTTAAAGTAATTAATATCAGTAGAGAAAAAGTACTGGAGAAACTAATGGGACTAAAAGCTGATAAATCCCCTGGAACTGATGGCCTACATCCTAGGGTTCTAAAAGATGTGGCTGCAGAGATAGTGGATGCATTGGTTATGATCTTCCAAAATTCCCTAGATTCTACAACGGTCCCAGCGGATTGGAAGGTAGCAAATGTGACACCACTATTCAAGAAAGGAGGGAGAGAGAAAACACAGAACTACAGGCAAGTTAGCCTGACATCAGTCGTCGGGAAAATGCTGGAATCCATTGTTAAGGAAGTGGTAGCAGGGCACTTAGAAAATCATAATATGATTAGGCAGAGTCAACATGGTTTTATAAAAGGGAAATCGTGTTTGACAAATTTATTAGAGTTTTTTGAGGATGTAACTAGCAGGGTAGATAAAGGGGAACCAATGGATGTAGTATATTTGGATTTGCAAAAGGCATTCGATAAGGTGCCACGTAAAAGGTTGTTACGCAAGATAAGGGCTCATGGGGTCGGAGGTAATATATTAGCATGGATAGAGGATTGGTTAACGGACAGAAAACAGAGAGTAAGGATAAACAGGTCATTTTCAGCTTGGCAGGTTGTAACTCGTGGGGTGCCACAAGGATCAGTGCTTGGGTCTCAGCTATTTACAATCTATATTAATGACTTAGATGAAGGGACCGAGTGTAATGTATCCAAGTTTGCTGATGATACAAAGCCAGGTGGGAAAGTAAGCTGTTAGGAGGACAAAGAGTCTGCAAAGGGATATATACAGGTTAAATGAGCGGGCAAGAAGGTGGCAGATGGAGTATAATGTGGGGAAATGTGAGGTTATTCACTTTGGTAGGAAGAATAGAAAAACAGAATATTTTTTAAATGGCGAGAATCAATTAAATGTTGGTGTTCAGAGAGATTTGTGTGTCCTCATACAAGAAACACAAAAAGTTAGCATGCAGGTACAGCAAGCAATTAGGAAGGCAAATGGCATGTTGGCCTTTATTGCAAGGGGGTTGGAGTAAGGAAGTCTTACTACAATTGTACAGGGCTTTGGTGAGACCTCACCTGGAGTACTGTGTACAATCTTGGTCTCCTTATCTAAGGAAGGATATACTTGCCTTAGAGGCGGTGCAACAAAGGTTCACTAGATTGATTCCTGGGATGAGATGGTTGTCCTATGAGGAGAAATTGAGTAGAATGGGCCTATACTCTCTGGAGTTTAGATGAATGAGAGGTGATCTATTTGAAACATGTAAGATTCTGAGGGGGCTTGACAGGGTAGTTGCTGAGAGGTTGTTTCCCCGGCTGGAGAGTCTAGAACTAAGGAGCAGAGTCTCAAGATAAGGCATCGGCCATTTAAGACTGAGATGAGGAGGAATTTCTTCACTCAGGTTGTGAATCTTTGGAATTCTCTACCCCAGAGGGCTGTGGGTGCTGATTTGTTGAGTATGTTCAAGGCTGAGATACATAGATTTTTGGACTCTAGGGGAATCAAGGGATATCGCGATCGGGCTGGAAAGTGGAGTTGAGGTCGAAGATTAGCCATGGTCTTATTGAATGCCGGAGCAGGCTCGAGGGGCTGTATGGCCTACTCCTGCTCCTATCTCTAATGAAGGAAATGTGCCCCTTTTAAACAGATATTTGAAAACCTGCAAACACAGTAATGTAGTTAATTGTTCTCGCAAATCTTGTTTTCCCTCAGTGACACTGATGGCATTGGAAAAGTATGAGTTTCAGGATCGAAGACATTGTATTGCAGATAAATATCTAGATTATTAAATAAATAAACTAGATGGATAATATTGAGCTTAAAGCGTTGTCAGGCTTTCAAAACACATGGGCTTTTTGAAACACAAGCTTTTCAACACAGCAGGGGGTAATGTAAGTGAAGGCAACAAGGGCATACATCAAAGGCTTCAGATCAGGAAAACAATGATAGAAGTGAAAAGGCAATGGGCTCTCATTCCGATCTGGAATTCTGTTCAAAGAACTGGGATTTGTGAAACATCAAATTATGTTGCATCCAGCATATGGTCAAGTGGTATAAGAATCGATTTGAAACCACTGAAGCAATCAAAATTGGAGATGTCAGGACTATTAAAGATGTCTGTGTATAGAAATGAAAAGGGCTATCTCTACATGAAAGACTGTAAACAGAGATAGTAAAGGGGCCTTTTACATTTCATGGTTCGAGCACATGGGGCACGATTTTAACTTTGAAGTCTGGATGCATTGGGGGCAAACAAATTTGGACATTTCTGGAGCAGGAAGGAATCCCGGCTCCAACCCGCTGAAAAAAGCGCATGACCCAGATCCAACTGAGTGTGCGCATGGTTCACGAACTCGGAAGACCCGCTGGCAACTAAAGCCTGCGGGACAGTATTTAAACCAGGAATTAAACTACTTAATGTACTTGAAATCTTTATTAAAGTAGTTAAGCATGTTGGGAAGCGATTTCAACGCTGCCTCAAAGTCTTTCCTGTGCTGTGTGAAGCACATTATGGGAAACTAGGCAGGTTGCAGCCGGCAGCCATTTGGCCATTGAAATCCCATTTGACAGATGGGGATAAAAGGTGAGTTATTGCAGCAGGGCACTCAGTTCTCTCAGGCTGGGAGATCTTTGTGTTTAGACTGAAAATTCTTGGTTCACACTCAGAATTGTTCTGTTTGCACAAATTCACCTATTTTTTGGACCCCCTCAAACTGACAACATCAGGATGGGAGATGCAATGGCTGCATTCACGAGTACATCTGAGGAGGAGGAACATCACCATCCTCGCCATGCATGGCGTGCACTTCCACCACTTGCAGTACCACAACACAGAGGTGCACCACAGGGACCTTCACAAGAGCAGAGAGGGGAACAACAGATAGACCGACGTCGCAGGAGGCACTACCCTCGTGAGAGGGTCCACAGATCGAGGCTGAGCTTCTTGGACCTCTCTGTGGAGCAGTGCCTACAAAGGCTCAGAGTGAGTCGCCAGGTGGTCACAGACATCGGCAGCCTCCTTCATGCCGAGCTGCTCCTTGCTGGGCCTGGTGGCATCGGATTGCCCGTGGCAGTTAAAGTGACCACTGCCCTCAACTTCTTCGCCTCCGGAAGATTCCAGGATGCTACCGGTAATATCGCCAGGGTCTCTCAGTCATCTGTCCACAGTGCATAAGATAGGTCACCTAGATGGATAGTTTTGCAGGCCTCCCACTACGTCAACTTCCCCATGGACGACCTCAGCCAGACGGAGAGAGTAGTGGGTTTCCAACCTGTGGCTGGCTTCCCACTGGTACAGGGTGCAATTGATTGCACGCATATAGCAATACGAGCACCTCCACACAAGCCAGGACTATTCGTCAACAGAAAGGATATCACTCCATCAACGCACAGCTCGTTTGCGACCACTGGAAAAGATTTCTTCACGTTTATGCCAGATTCCCTGGCAGCTGCCATGATTCGTTCATTCTGAGAGAATCCAACATCCCAGCTCTCTTCCACGCACCAAACAGACTTAAGGGCTGAGCTCCTCGGAGACAAGTGATACCCCCTGCACACGTGGCTCATGACACCAGTGAGAAACCCCATCAGCGAGACACAGCGTCAATACAACGGCAGTCACATCGCCACCAGGTCTGTCACTGAACATGCAATAGGGCTGCTGAAGATGCGATTTCAGTGCCTGGATCGGTGTTGGGGAGCAATCCAATACGATCCAGCGAGAATGGGTAGAATTATAGTCATCTGTTGTATCCTGCACAACATGGCGCAACAGAGAGCATTACTGGTTGATGAGACCCCATGCCCTCATCCAGCATTCACATCTGCCATCAACACTGGGGAGGAGGAGTAGGAGGAGGAGGAGGAGGAGGAACCCACCGGCAGAGCAGTGGCTCACCTGGCTGCTCGTTAGGCCAGGAAGTCACTAATATTTGAACTAAGATTCTCACAAGGACATCTGCAAAGTGAGGACAGTCCAGTCCTCAGGCCACCTGGAAAGAGCAGCATCAACACCAGTGCCCACCCTGACCCCGCACAAAACAGTCCTACAACTACACATACACCCACTGTAAATGCACCCACTGGGTGGCATCAAGTCTCGCCATTCATGATGAAGCACATAAAAGGGCGCTATCACAAAAGGGACTCAAGAATGGGCAAGATTTGGCAGTAGTGGTGAGAATGCTAACATTTAATGTGAATTTAACAAAAACCAAATATGAATAAAAAACATGATAGTCTGTCAGACACCCTTGTGCACACCATTTGTGATCACAAAACCGTAGCCTTTCGCTGCCTACTACTTCTACGTGGTGCATCCCCCTGCGGCTGTAGCAGAGGTAGCGGCAGGTTGCTCATGTTCATGCTCTGACTGTTGAGATGCTTTTGGTCTATGCCCTCTGGGTTTTGGAGCCCGTGAGGGCCCCGCTGAGACTGCTCCACCTGCACCTCTGCAGGGGCAGACTCGGCCGCCTGGAGAGGTGGCAGCATTGTGGGTACTGGTTGAGGGGGGGGCCAACGGGTGAGAAGTTGGAGCGCTTTGAGTAACGTCCCCACTTCCATGTCCCTTTTCATCTTCATTCCTCTCCTGGGCCAGGCCCACATCATTCCTACCACCCTGCTGGACAACAGTTTGGAGGACATGTGTGATGCTTTGGAAGCCCACTTGTAAAGTTTCTATCTGCCCGTTTAAGGCAGCAGAGGTTGTTCACCCTGAGTCCAAACGGCCGTTGTCAAGGCCTGAATGGACTCATTTGTGTGCCGTGCTTGAAGCTCAATGGAGGCTAGCCTTCTCTCCATCGCAGACATTCTTGCACTTACCTGCGCCACTATCTCAGACATTCCCGCATGTACCTGTACCACCATTCCACTAATGCAGGAGGTGGACTCCTCCATCCTCACCGCTATTGTGCAGAGTGTGTGTGGTACCTGTTCCAGTGCCTCGCAAATGTGTTGCTGTCCCTCGATCATACTCCTTTTAAACGTTGGCCCCTGGGGTTCAGCATCTGGGTCCAGCTGAGCGGAGCCTGGAGAAGAGAGCGGCCGCCGATGCGGACTCTCCACAGCTGCCCCTGCCACCAGTGTCTACTCGTGCTCACCTTTATGTGGTGACCCACCAGGTGCCAACCCAACTAACTGACTACTAGGACCCACAGAGGTGTGAGTATTTGCACTGGTGAATGGCTCACTAAGAAGTGATGGTGTGCCCTCAGAGGCCAGGAGCTCCTCTGAGGAATCGCCCTCTCCCGTCACTTTAGTCGTTGTAGGGCCTGGAATAGAACAGAAGGCAATATTAAGCATCATCACAGATGTGTGTTGTCTCGATGAGCATACTGAGGTGTTCAACACACCAATCATTCTTAACATCAATTCATGTTGTGTGTGATGAATGTTAAAGTTGTATCACCAGATGTTTGTGGGGTGTCGTTCTCGGTGTCCCCGACGGACAAGCACTCGAGGGTGTGGCTGATCTGCAGGGCCTCCTCTGCCTCTGTGAGGACCACCATTTGTTGTGGCTCCCCTCCAGTCCTCACGCTCTCCCGTGCATTTTGTGCTCTCTTCTTCTAGAAGGGGAGAAAGTACAGACTTGTGAGTGAGTGAGGGCGAAGTGGTCAGCCAATGAATGCATTGCTTTGGATGAGGCTGACCATGAAAGAGATGCATCAGAGCTTGACTATCAGACAGATACATCACATTGGATCAGGATTGGGGTGAGTGGTAATTGTGGGTTCACAAATGAGGAGGTGAGGAAGTGCTCAGGAAGTGAAGGTAAGTTGAGGGTGAGCCTTAAGTGGGTATGAGGAGTGATGTGATGGAGTAGTCTTGGCAGTGCAGAATGATGTGAGGATGGGGGGTGGGGGTGGGTGATGTGCAACACGGAATGCAGGAGAATCAGTAAGTGTACTCATTTTTTCTGACCTCGTTATGTCATTGAAACGCTTCCTGCACTGGACCCAAGTGCGGCAGATGTTGGTCCTGCTGATGACCTCCTCTGCCACCTCGGGCCTTCTTGGTGGCAGAAGCAGGGCACTTCCTCCTGTCGGCCCGGTAAAATAGTTCCCTTCTCCTCCTCATCCCGGCCAGCAGCACCTCAATTAAGGCGTCACTGAATCTTGGAGCTGGCTTGCCCCTCTGCTGCTCCATTCTGCGTGCTTGCTCTTTGCTCCAGTAAAAAACATTGGTGCAATGGCCCTTTAAATCCAGATACTCCAGCTGTCAGCAGGTCATGCGGGTGCGCAGTCTGCCCACTGTGCAGCTTTCGGAGGCAAACCCGGAAACAACGTTAAGGGCCAAAAATTAAGTCGCGATCGCGTGGGGAACGGTAAGATTTTTTTTCGGATTACCCACGCGCCCATTGACCTCCCCCCCCACACCCCACTGCCATCCCGTCGGCATTTTAAAATTGTGCCCGTGATCTTCTCTACATCAAAGGGTCTCCAGTCACATGATCAAAGCTTAAACTATCAATCATTGGGGTATGTTAAAGATTGAGGCATAGCAACAGGGAGCGATTGGACAAAAGGAATGACACTTCCCAATCCTACGTCCTATTGGTAAAAACAATATAAAAGAAGACTTTGAGAGAAGAACAAGCTCTTCGCCACACAGCAGTCACAAGGATCGCACAATGCAGGCAAACATCACTCAAGAAGAGGACCTCAAGACACAAGAACCTGATCACTTCTGAGCTGCCTTGATGAGTAAAATCCTTGGTTTAAAGGTTGTATACATTACATGATGTGCCTGATGTATGTATGCATTGTTAAATCATTACATAACGTTGCAAATTATTAAGTATATAACAGGATTTTATGGAGGAAAGTCATATGTATGGTTAGATTTTGTTTCATGAATACGTGTATCAATTATAACATCATTAAATAATTACTTTTGATTAACGAAACTACCGTGACTGAGAGTGATTTTCTTTCCTTAATTATTCATCCAGTTCCCAGAATCACAGGAAATAAGGAATACCCTTCAGCAGATTGACGTAGAACCTTTCTGTACATGTTCTAAATCAGTCTAATAATTTATTATCATTTACATATGCAAGCAAAATAGATTATTTTCAGAAGAAAATGATTTAACCCATAACAAAAATATAGTTCTCAGCCAATATTTAAGTCCTAAAATTATTCACTAATTGGCGCAAGAATCATCAAGGATCATCAAGTGTTGGTTGTGTCAAGTATTGATGCATCAGCTCACTGAGCCACGGAATGTTGGGATGCAGACTGGCAGGCAGGATTCCCCTTGCAGCTATTTCCTGCTCTTGGATGTCCATAATCAAGGAGACCAAAAAACTGTAGGTCCCTTCCCCAGGGGAAGAAGGTGGAATTCTTGCTGTTTATTTCCAGCATTTTCTGTTTCTACTTCAACTGATTTTCTGGTTGTTTAACTTGTTTCATTCAGAAAGTAATTTAGAACCAATTTAAGTTACCACATTCTTGAAGTGTAAAGGATTTAAATGTAAGCTGACAGTGCCATATGAATGTGGCGATGGTATGGGACATTGGCATCCCAATGTGCTGTTCCACAAAGTGGAAGAACTTGAATTTGTGCTCACGGCCAACCACAGGAAAAATAAAGTCCAAGGTCCTTATCTGAGGAATCAGAATTATTTGATCAATTTAGCTATAGAATGAATGAACACAAATAAACTTGTATGTCACTATAGTAGGCATAACATATATACAGTACAAATGTGTCGTATATTGTAAACTTGCTGCATTGACTGATAATCCTTGTTTACAATCACACTGCTTTTGAGATCTCTCCAGAGCATAATTATTTGAAACAGAAATTGGATATGAATATTTAATACATAAAGTATGTCTGTGGTACTTGTTTATGACCCATACTACTGGTTCTACAAGAGTTTATCTGCCAAAATTCTCTATGTTCCTACATTGGGAAACAGCTACAAAACAATGGTTTAATTTAAGAAAAAATTCAAGTGCATACTTTTTAATTATCAAAAATGCCTTTAACAAAAAAAACTGGGTTTGTTATTTGTAGCAGCAGTTACTTAGCCCATGGTCTAACTTGATCAATAAGGGACTTTAAGCACCGGAGTCAGAAATATTTAACAAAAAACACAACTTTCATATATATATATATATGTTTGTATTCATTTATCCTATAGCTAAACCGATAAAATAATTCTGATTCCTAAGATAGGGACCTTGGACTTAATTTTTCTGTGGTTGGCCATGAGCACAAATTCAAGTTCTACCACTCTATGGAACAGCATATTGGGATGCCAATGTCTCATGCCATTGCCATGTTCAAATGGCGTGGTCAAGTTTAAATCATTTTCACATCGGGAATGTGGTAACTTAACCTGGTTCTAACTTACTTTCTGTATGAAGTTTACTCCAAGTAAATCAATTAGAAAAGATCAGTTGAAGTAGAAACAGAAAATGCTGGAACTAAGTCTTGTCGCACATGGGCAATGGCATCTTCCTGTCTTCTTGGCTGGAGAAAAGCAAATGTAAAGCAGGGGAGTGTACAGAATGGGGGGAGAATTGCAAATGATGGGGGGGAGGGAAGAAAGACTTAAAGAGGACCTCACCATCAGGTCTTCTTCTAATGATCAATTAAGATATTGATTAATCTTAACATCTCTTGCCTTGTGCGGTCCATTCTGTTCCACTTTTCTCAATATTTCTTTTTAAAACTCGAAGCCCCAAAATTATGAGTCCCATATTCCGCCGCCAAATACTGCTGGATGGGACAAAGGTGTGAGTACTGCAACTAATTTGTACACTTTACGTGGGAGACCTGGAAAATTCGTGGGGGGAGGAACAGGAAGGTAATTCTGAGGGCACAGCTGCAGGATTTAAAGCTGAGCTGCACTTAAAGCAGACTAGCAGGCAGGAAGGTGAAGAAATGGCTAAAGAGGAAAACCAAAAGGAGAACAGCTAACTTCTCAGCGATTGCTATGAATATTTTTCTTACAGAACTTAGGCAGGAGGGATGCAATAATGATAGTGGATTTTCCCTCTTTAGGATATATATATGAGAGGAGGAGGAACAATAATGAACCCATGAGTCCAGGCTTATACGTTAGCACCATAAGTGATCCAGACCCTCATACAGATATCCAGCCACCAGGATGATAGTGGATGGCAAGAGACCTGGCAGCCAGAATCGTGTGGAAGGAACAGACACAGGCATTAAGCGGCAACTCCTTAACCACCCAGGCCCTTCTGGTTCTTGAGGAAATTTGCAGATCTACCTGCAGAATGGAGCAAACCTCTTCCAGGGCTTCTGGGCTGAACTGCGGCCTCCTTAAGTATAACTCCAGGGATATATTTAAATAAGATCTTCTGGACCTATACATCCTGGTGGCTGGATATCTGTATGAGGGTCTGGATCACTTATCGTGCTAACGTATAAGCCTGGACTCGTGGGTTCATTATTGTTCCTCCTCCTCTCATATGTATATCCTAAAGAGGGAAAATCCCAATGGGAAACCCATATTGGAACCTTATTTTAGGAAAATTCTCCATCAAAGAACAATCTCAAGGGTGACGTCCCAATCATAGAATCATACAGCACAGCAGGGCATTCGACCCATCGTGAGTGTGCTGGCTCTTTGAAAGAGTAAGGAGACTGGAATAAAAAGTGATCTTTTCCCCTCCAAAAAACACAAGGCACTAAATTGGGCCATGTAGCACCTGTTGTTTTGGCGCTACACGGCCTCTCCGATATCCAAGATGGCGCTTGGATGCACACGCATGTTTCCAGCGTGACGTGCGCCAGACGCTATCTTGGTATAGGAGTTAGCACAGACGCAGATAACGAACGCTGGAATCATGTAGGGAGTAAAGTAGGGAGAAAATAGCTTCAATCAGTGTGCAATGCTGATTTAAAGTGATAGACACCATTTTGGGACTTAACGCTCAACTCAATGCACAGTCTTAACTCCGACCATCTGAACGTGTCTTAAGAGTGCCTAGAGGACCCCCTATCAACGCTATTTAAAGGGACCATGCAGGATTTACAGGTTAATGGCTGGATTATTGCTTTTGGCTGCCGAGGTATTTGTAACTGTTTTTGGAGGTCTCCTACTCTTGAATACTAGGACACGGGAACATAGCCTAACATTTAGAGCCAGGACATGCATGAGTGAAGTTAGGAAATGCTTCTACATGCAAAGGGTGGGAGACGTTTGGAATGCTCTTCTGCAAACGGCAGTTGATGCTAGCTCACTTGTGAATGTTAAATCTGAGATTGATAGATTTCTGTGAACCAAGGGTATTAAGGGATATGGGGTTAAGGCAGGTATATGGAGTTAGGTCAAAGGTCCACCATGATTTCACTGAATGGTGCAACAGGCTGGAGGGGCTAAATACCACTGCCACTTGCTGCCTCCTGATATGTGCTACCTTTTGCAAGAAAGCGGGACATGTGACTGGGTGATGTGCCTGTCATGGTTGAATAACTGCCAGTTTGTGTGGCCTATGAGTTGTGGGTGGGCGGCTTGAAACAGTGGTAACGTGTAAGGGTGAGAGAAAGCATCTGGTTGGAAGAGTTGAGTACTGATGGAAAGAGTTTATTGATATGTGGGTGATAGGGGTTGTAATGCATGGTGCAGTTGGCCACTTGACAGTTGACCTCACTCATCTTGACCACTCATGTCAAAGCATTGAAATTCTTCCTGCACTGCATCCATGTTCATGGTGCTGTGCGCCTGGCTCCCGTTGCCTCCTACTGCCTTTTGGGTATATGTCTGGAAGGCCTCCCCCCCACCCCCTGCGGATATAGGATGTCCCTCCTTCTGTCCACCTCTTGCACCATGGTCTCTAGTGCATCAGCAGAGAACCTTGGTGCATGCACTGTTGCAGGCCTGGTGCCAACTCAGATTGGCAGATTGGTGAGGTCTGGCATGCAGATTGGAGGATGTGGGATTTAGTAGTGCGCAACCTTTATTCAATGTTTTAACATAACTCATCAGTGTGTAAACATAGGGATGGGACCTGCAACTGTGCGATGTCTGATATCCGTTCAGATTTCGTGCAGACAGTAGATTGTTATTTTCAGCAAATAACAGGTACCAGCTACCATTAAGAGATTTCTAAGAAACATCCCCCCTTTAAGAAATTGTACACCCCCTAGTGGTGGAAAGTTTGAATTGCATTGATTTCACATGCAAAGCATGAATTGGAACGCTGACTGCAGGTGAGTCCTCGGGTGGGCTGAAACTTGCGTCCTTGCCTGTGCAGGGGTCATTGGGCGCAGGGTAATAGCACATCACGCTACCTACGCCCAAAAACGACCCCTATCCAATTTTTTTTTCCGCCACACAATCTGAAACAATACGGTTTACCTGCAAGAATCCAGCATAAGCTTTCCTCAGCTGTTGCTCTAAGATATCCCTATTTTTTTGCGGCTTACCTTAGCTAGGAGGATCCTAGGGTGGCAATGATGAGTTTAGGACAGATCACATCATCCAGTCCAAAAACCATCATTTGCATGATTGCACTCTTGTTGTGAGGGTGCAGCTTCCTTCCGCCTTCACTTCCAGTGAAATTTATGGTGCAACGTAGATGGGATGGAAAGTTGATGGATCTGAGCCGCGTTCCAAATTCTTCCCCCCAGATAGATCCACCGAGTTTCTGTCCTACCAAACCATCAGAATTTCAGGGCTTGTGTGTGTATCATATTATCGTGGGTACTGTTTTTGAAAAATCACTGAGCCCGTTGTGATACAGTAATTGAATATAAACATAAATATAAAAATGCCTATAATGTCGATTAAAGAAAGAAAAGACTTGCATTTATACAGTGCCTTTCATTATTTCAGGACGTCCCAAAGCGCTTTACAGCCAATGAAGTACTTTTGAAGTATTACCAAGACAATCCAGTACTACGTGCCATTGTCAGTCACTGAAAAGACTTTCATTAAAAAGAAAGTTTCACTTTGGGATCCTTTTAAATATCAAAAAGAATTATGATTAACGTTAAAAAGAAAGGCTACAATGTTGTAGCCCAATGTCCGCTACCTCACTCGCTGGTATCGAGGCTTTGCACTGGGAGTCTCAGAAAGTTGCTCCAGTTGTCTAATTCAGTCATTGTGGCTTTTTATAGTTCTGCTTTTGTGTTTGACGTGAAGTTCAAAGGGACACAAGTCTTTATTCTTAAAACTTCAACAAAGGACCATCATAGATAGCTGGCAATAATTATGAGGCAGTAATCTGATTGAGGGGTTCAGACGACATTGTAAATAACAGGGATGAAGCACTGACTGAAAGTGCCAGTGCTGCCCAGTACCACTGGTGGTAGAGGATCAAACAAAGATGGACCAGTAGCTCTAATGATACAGCACTAAATGGAGGTGCTCCGTGGTAGAGTATTGAATGGAGTGGTATCTAGTGGTACAGTATTAAATATGCATATGATTTATCAGTAGATCACTCAACAGAGGTAGTGCAGAGTATTGAACTCCCAATCAGAAATTTGATCCCAGTCTTGACTAATATTTGTATTTAGTAATCTTCACTGGGCCAAAAAAATCAGTTCTCATTCAGCTTATTAGATAGAATACTTTACAGCAGAAAATATACCATCTTTTGGAGGAAGAGAAAAGGAGGTAGAACAGAAAAACAGAACTACTCCTGTCCTGTGGAATCACATGATCTGCCTGCTAAACATAGCCTGGCATTAACAATGGCTGGGGGAGGAGCGGCAGAAGTCTTGAGACCAGACAATTTGGCCCTCATGGCCAAAGGATGAAACATGATGACGATGACCATCATTTACTGCAGTATTCCAAAATACATCTTAAACAATTGTGACAAATTTTCAGCATGGCTATTTTTAACGGTTGATAGCTAAATATTTACAAGGCTAAAGCCAAAAGCGAATCCTTGCTAAAGTCTAAACCCAAAAGTGCATGATTTAGGAAATATAGACACTTGAATACAATACTGTGAGGAAACTTGACAAATCCCCATTTTCTTATGTGCATTAATTGACACAAAGCAGTATTCATTATGTTTATAAAGGCTGGCACTATGCTCCTTACAACATACTGACTGGGATTTAGTTTGTTCAGTAACCAGCGTTATCTTTTGAACATACCTAACCACAAAGTCTTAGTTGTTGACAGCTTTTGCGTTCCCACTGCGCTGTGTTTGATAAAGAAGAAAATACCAGAGAGGATTAAGAATCTTGAAGGTTTTAATTATCTTATTCTATGTCCATCACATTACATCAGTGATCACTGACTATTGAATTTTTAAAAATGTGTTTTTCATCTCTCGACCTGGAGAGTTGTCATGTGAAAGATAAAATCAAGATATTTTATTTGTAGTCCTCTATGCATCCTCAATTCCCACTGTTTGATTGTTAATAATTAAGCTTGGAAGAATTTCTCAGTTATTTTTAGAGCTCTGTCTTTTTGGATATTACTTTAGAAAAAAATTCCTGGGGCTGTTTCTGTGTTTGTTGTGGACCTTCAAAAATGGAAAAAATTGGGGGGTAAAAAAATCAAATGTTTGATGTTATTTGAAAACAAATGTTCTTATGCCGTCCAAAATATGGGCTCTTCATCATCAACAACTTGCATCTTTAATGTAGAAAAATATCCCAATGTGCTTCACAGAGGCGTAAGGAAAAGAATGGATGCCTAGCCAAAGGAGACAAAGGAAAGGTGTCTAAAAGTTTGGACAAGCAGGTGGGTTTTAAAGAGGGTCTTGAAGGAGGAGGGTGGGGAGGAGGAGTTTAGGGAGTCTGGGGACAAAAGCATGGCCACCAATTGTTGGTTGAAGGGAGAGGGGATGCACAAGAGGCCAATCAGTATTCATTCTTACTGTATACACTGTATGCAAGAGTGTGGAAAAGGCAACAATATTACATGAGGATTCTTTAACAATCAGAATGCGGGACAGGAAGAGGAAACATGCATTTTTGAGAAGCTAGAGGTGGCATTGCAGTTGAAATCCAGAGAAAATAAATAGAACTTTTTTTAAATCAGAGAATAATGTAACATGAAAAAAGGCTGCAAAATTTAATAGAAATTGGGAAAAAAGTTGAATGGATAGAGGGGGAAAATACTGGAATTATTTTGGTAAAAACTGAAACTGCAGAGCTCTAGTTATTTCTAATTATTTTTCTTCCCTAAGGTAAATGTTATAATCTAAATAGGAGTATCATAACTCTGTAAAGGAGAGTCCATTATTTTTCAATAAAACACCTTCTTCTTGTCTAGTGAGAAAATTACACATTTTTTCCACTAAAATGCTTCGATTAATGTCCTGATTCTATAAAACAAAAAGGAACTTCACGTCACATGGTGAAATGCTGCCAGGTGAAGTTTGAGGACCATAATGGAGATGATTAGAAATAACTGGTGGCACCATCAGATGATACAATCTCCAGACAACTGTTGATAGAAAAGTGATTGGGCGGGATTTTGCTGTGAGCGGCAAATGAACGGCTACTAAGTAGCTGGTGACTCGGCAATGTTAATTGAAATTGGTAACAATGTTGGTCTTTGGTTGGATGCAGTTTATTCGATAGTGAAAGGACTCGGAGAGATGTTGGATATGATTGTTAATACAGGAGAGCAGGGATTGTTCAGCTGTTGTGCTCTTCAATGAAGTTCTGCCAAAGAGCTCTGGCTGATGCTGTTGGAGCTTTCCCGTTTCCTTGCCATCTTCTATATCTTCAGTGTTCTCTCCCACATCATGTTAAAGGTCTTCCCCCAATGGTGGCTCTGTATGTTATCCCTGTTTCAGAACGAAGTTATGCAGCACATATCAAACCACAATCATATAGGACACACTTTGTGGGCTGTATTGCAAGAAGCCACCAGGCAGTAGAATCGTTGCTTGAGGACCCAATGGTCTGCTCGGGTGAGGCCATGGATCTGATTGTCGCACAGTTTGGCCACTCAGGGCTGCTGAGAGGAACTATGGAGTGCTAATGCAATTGATCTCAATTAATACAAAGCCATTATTATTTTAAAATAACCTGACTCGGGCAACTTGAATTCATCCAAAATCATCTGAATTCTAATTCTGATTCAACTCTTCTCTAACTAACATTTTAAAGCACAAGATATAGCTATTGACAAAATATATTTAAATTAATAAAATAAAACACTATTTGAACAACGTAATCATATTTTTCACTGCAGTATTACTGAGAAATAACCTAGCAGATTACTCTGGAGCCAAAGTGCATAGATATTAAACTGAGGTTGTTTTGTTGTGCAGTATGAATTGGTTAATGAGGATGAATATAATATTTCTGACTATTTTAGGCAGGCAAGTTTGTGGTAGAAAGTGTAACTAACATCTGCTAAAGTTTGTGTTGCTGGTACTAGCCAGCTGGCTGCTTGGTCGTTTAAATCGTTTAATAATTTGAAAGACTTAACAATCTATTTACCTTCAGAGGCTTGATTGAATAAACACAGTTAAAATATGCACATGGGTTAGGGATAGATCCAGAACCATTACATTGTCTTACTGCTTTCTGTCTGATGTTGGACTGGCTCTGACATTTTAAATGCTGGTGCAATTTTAATGATGAAATGCTTAACAAACCTATTGCATTATTAGCAATGATTAAAAACAATAAACATTTCCCAGACAGAAATAATGACAAACATTAATAAATTCAATATACTTTTCTACTTAATTAAAATTAATTACTCCTGCGTGTTGGATAAGATAAATCATTCTGTAATAACACGTTTTCAGGAACATAGGAACAGGAGGAGGCCATTCAGACCCTTGAGCCTGTTCCACCATTCAATTAGATCATAGCTGATCTGTATCTTAACTCCATCTACCCGCCTTGGTTCCATATCCCTTAATTCCCTTACCTAATAAAAATCTATCAATTTCAGTTTTGAAATTTTCAGTTGACCCCCAGCCTCAACAGCTTTTTTGGGGGAGAGAGTTCCAGATTTCCACTACCCTTTGTGTGAAGAAGTGCTTCCTGACATCACCCCTGAATGGTCTAGCTCTAATTTTAAGGTTATGTCCCCATGGTCTGGACTCCCCCACCAGAGGAAATAGTTTCTCAACTCCTATCAACTCCTTTAATCAACTTAAACACCTCAATTAGATCACCCCTTAATTTTCTATACTCAAGGGAATTCAAGGCTAGTCTATGCAATCTGTCCTCATAATTTAACCTTTTTGATGCTTTAAAACAAAGATTGACCTGACTGCAGCTATGACACAAACATGCCAATTTGTATAGTTCTAGCATTTGAATGACCATAAAGCAGCCTTTTGAACAATATGCGCAATATTTCCCTGCTAAAATGGATAATGGAACCCAAGTGGCATAGCAAATAAGGCAAATGAAAATGTTAAACTTAAGTTAGAATAAATTATACCTGTTAGAAAAAAAAAAATTAAAATAAAATTAGACAGGCAAGAAAATTGGGGTAAGGGAAGACTAGTGAAGCAGAAGCAAAGTACTTATTTTAGTTGAGTGGAGTTAACAGTAGAGCAATGAAACTACTCATGGCATTGGAATTGTAACATCAGTGTTCATTTCAGTGTTTCAAGCAAATGTTGAAGGGCTGAAATACGGTTGTGCCCATTTTTGGGTGCGCAGGGGGTGGCACAGGGTGCATGCTCTGCGGCTGAATGGTGAGGCCTGAGGCACCCCCTGGTATTGGGCCTCGGACCTCATTATAATCAAGCTGGCGTGACACAAACAGCCAGCCGGCGAAGAGGAGAACAAGTTGCTCGTGTCACAGCTGCCCTTGGGTAAATGAAGCTGAGGGGGGTTGTGATAGGAGGTCGTATGGGGTAGGATGGGAAGATGGGATAAGAGGCCGGCGGGGAAAGATAGGAGGCCAGGGGTCAGGAGAGGAGGCTGGGGATCGGGAGACGACTACCTCAGCACAAACCAAACTTGAAGTGGGTGTCTCGAATAGGTGTTAGGCCCCTCATTTGCATATGCAAAGGGCCTAAAGCCTAATTCAGGTGTGGGCCCTGGATGCCTTTTTTTCTCTTCGCCAAATGGCAAGTGGCACACTTCGGGCTGGGAATGTGCGCGCGGCTCCTGCCTGCCGTTTTGGGGGTTTTGCATCCGAAAAATGAGTGCTGTGCGACCTAATACATAGGCACAAAATTCTAATATATAGGCTGAAAATCTTTTAAAATGTCTGACGCAACAACTGGAATTTCCCAGGGTCTGCTGGCAGCCTATGAGTTAAACACATTTTGGCACTATGCCCTGTGAATATTTATACATCTAAGCATAGATGAACTGCAGGAAATGCCATTTTAAATACATTTTTTTCCAAAAAATATTTTAAGAAAACAAAGTCGGATGTGTTTTCTTAGTTTTTAAGTAGATTGTTCTATTTCAACCTTTATCCCATGTTTTGCTATTTCCTATTTTGTTCTTCATCTTCCTTTCATTTAGCCTTTTGTTTCTCTTTTCTTCTTATTTGCCCTGTAAGAATATAACGGGTTTAAGAATTCCTCAAATATGATAAATTTAGACTAGGTTAATTCAGGAGGAGATGAACTCTGGTAGTAAGAGGTTAAAATTTTAATGAAATGGGAAGATACTAATCTTTCTAAGTCTTTCTAACTCGTCTGTCCTGTAGGGTTCTTTGAACTAAATCATGCAGCTGAATAGACAGGAAGGCTATAAACTTTGGGAAGGGGTCAACAGCTAATTTAGTGAATTTTGTCGTGCTTCTGTGAATATTGGGGTATCTTCACAGGATATAGGAACTGACACATCATTAACTCACCATTTGTGAGACATTTGTTAAACGGTATGTGCAGAATGGCACATCTTTTCAGGTAGAAATAAAGTATAAGAGGATGGCTTTTAGGCAGCAGGAACACAATCGGAGGCGGAACAGATAGTTAGACACATCCAGCGGATCGATGCTGGCCTTTGGCCTCATGCTACGTAATTATCGGGAAGATCACCATCAATGAGCCAAGTCCTACTGTCCAATCGCGAGAGGCGGGTAATATGAATCTATTACTGCACTGTTAAAGCGATTGTTAGTTACTGCTAACGGACTGTAATATAATATAGTCTGAGCTACCTTATACAATAAAGTCTGGACAACCCCTATAACCAATATGGTGTCAAGT
The DNA here is from genome assembly GCF_035084215.1 of Heptranchias perlo. Taxonomy (NCBI): domain Eukaryota; kingdom Metazoa; phylum Chordata; class Chondrichthyes; order Hexanchiformes; family Hexanchidae; genus Heptranchias; species Heptranchias perlo. The sequence continues at coordinate 11,667,085 of NC_090365.1, forward strand.
TGAATCATTGAATAGTGGGAGAGACAAACATCCCCGTTCCAGAGTTTTGTACAGCCCTTCTCTTTGTCATTATTGCTCTGCATCTAAATTGTCATGGCTGTTTTCTACCCTTCTTTGCCCCTTTTCATACCTTTTCTTAATGTGTGGTGAACTTTTTTGCTTATGGTGCTGAAGGATGTTAGGATGATGGATGCAACATTTTCTGGGCATATTGAGCAATTTGGTGCTAATTTAGGCATAGTTTTTTGGTGTGGGCCTACTCGCACTCGGAACTAAGTTGCGACCAGCCAACATGGGACCCTTACGGCCAGCAAGAGAGTTACCAAACCTCCAGGATTGACCTCGAGTCTCCAGGAATTGAAGATTAATCTCCTGGACACTGCTGCAAGCAACACCCGGGAGTAAAGTCATAGGGGCATGAAAGAAATTTGTATTATTTTTCCTTTTCTTTAAACTTTTGTTTATTAGTTACAAAAATTTTGTAGATGAGGAAAAAAGGCTATTTTACTGGGCGGGGCAGTTGGAGGTCATGTGATGAAACATCTAGCAATACGTCCAGAGTTGGCAACCCTAAAGAGAGGAGATTTTCATTCCATCAGTCTGGATTCAAACACAGGTTATCAGTTACGAAATGCCAGTATGCTCATCCAGTCTTGTATCAGATTTCTGTGCTTCTCTACCTATAATTTGTTACTACTTAGCTCTAAATTTTCAATTTTACTCAGAAGCTTTAAGATGGCTGGTGTGTAAAACATAAATAACGCAGTGTTGCCTTTAGGCTGGTACTTTGAGGTTAGGGTTAAAGTGCATTTTTGGAAAGTGTGACCTAGATATTCCAACGCCCAAAAATGGGCACTCAAGGATCAAAGGGAACGATCCCCATGCCTGAATGGATAGGCCCAAGGAGCACGTGATATTGGACCTCATTATTGAGGTCCAATATCACGTGCTCGAGATACCTAACAGGTGCTCCAGATACCTAATAGGAGCCCCATGCAGCTCGTCAGCAAAGAGGAGTCAAAGATCAGGCCACTGTGACGACAGCAGCGGCCCTCAGGGGGACTTGGAAGGGCTGGGGGGGATCGGGTCCGGAGGGTGGTGGTGGCCGGGAAGGGTGGGTAGCAGGTAGAGGTTGGGAATTGGTGGTGGGGGGGGGAAATGTAGCAGCAGGGATTGAAGGGGGTAGCGGAGGTGGCGATCGGGGGGGACGTTGAATCAGAAGGCTCCAAATTCAGGTAAGCATACTTTAACAAAACAACTTGCACTTATATAGTGCCTTTTACGTAGTAAAACATTCCAAGGCACTTCACAAGAGCGTTATCAGACAAAAAATTGACACAGAGCCAAATATTTCAGACATTAGGAGGAGTGGCCAAAAGCTTGGTCACACAGGTAGGTTTTAAAGAGTGTCTTAAAGGAGAGAGAGGTAGAGGTTTAGGGAGGGAATTCCAGAGCTTAGGGTTTAGATAGCTGAAAGAATGGCCGCCAATGGTGGGGTGAAGGAAGTCGGGGATATGCAAGAGGCCAGAGTCCTATGAATACTTGCATATGAAAAACGGGCACTGCATGGTGGAATTTTAGACCTGTAGCTTTTCTCTGCATACAGCCTGTGATATATTTAATATGGATTTGCTTGACATTGACACTGTGGTAAAAAAAGCAAAGAGTTTCTTTTCCCAACAATCCACTCCACTATCCATGTGGTTCTGCTCCTGTTAGCGGGCTTAAGCCTGCACAATGACAAAGTCTTACTGGATATCATCAACTCTGCCACGTGCAGAGAGGTGAAAGATGAACATTGGTTATGAAGCATCCTTGAATTTCTGGGAATGTTCCAGTAATTTCTCGATTATCTTGAACTCCAAATCAGTGCACTGTTCTCTCTGATTGAAACTGATCTTAATTAGGAAATGTTCCATGAATGTGTACAAACATGTTACATGAGTTTGCATGAGATGCAAGCCTGGTTCTGAAAAACTGCAGGGTTTTCAAAGTTGGCTTCCTGACACAAAGCCATGATAAAGTTACAACACCTCCTTCGTCGGAGGCTTCCTCCTTCACCTGACGAAGGAGGAAGCCTCCGAAAGCTTGTGATTTTCAAATAAAATTGTTGGACTATAACCTGGTGTTGTAAGATTGTTTACATTTGTCAACCCCAGTCCATCACCGGCATCTCCACATCATGATAAAGTTAGAAATAAAGACAAATGAAAACTATACTAAACCACACAAATTACAGACACAATGGTAAGAAAAACCTTGGAGCACTGAATCAAGCAGAAATTAAATTTAAAAAAACAAAATACATAGGTATCAGTGGTTTGTATTGTTTCTTTCCCCAGCATTTATCATTCCTTGCGTGTGAAATTTAAAAGGATCCAGCAGTTATTCCGAAGTGTAAGAAACAGCCAACATCTAATACGCATTTGGTAACACTGTCTGAATTTCAAAAGAACTGGAACAGCAGGAGACTTCAAGAAGCAACAACTCCTTTTAATGTAATAGTTTCTCGACATCAAACACATGCAAGCCAAAATACAAGTGCGCAGTAATTCAAAAACTGCAATGGGAAAATAATAAATCTTATTACTGCTGGTAAAATCCCATGCTTTTCAATATGCAAATCTCTGAATTGCTATCTGTTTTTCCTCTGACAATGCAATCACTGACAAGAAGTCACTGCTAAAGTTTTGAGGTCTTGAGTGCAACAGTGCAATAAGGACATCATATCTGTAGAAATGTTATCTGAGGCAGCTGAACAGGGTACATAACACTCTTGGACTGAATTATATCTTAGCGCCATTCAACTCAGGTAAAATACAGATGTAGCATTGCCTGGTTCCAGAAGATTGGGACACAAAACCCAGTTCCCAATAACTGAACATCAATAATGAGGCCATGTTAGGCTCCAGAGGATTTTTACATAGAATTTACAGCACAGAAACAGGCTATTTGGTTCATTTGCTCCAAATGAGTCTCCTCCCTCCTATTTTGTTTAAACCTATCAGCATATCCTTTTATTCCTTTCTCCCTCCTGTACTTATCTAGTTTCCCCTTAAAAGCATCAACGTTATTTGCCTCAACTACTCCATGTGGCAGCAAGTTCCACATTCTAACCATAGATATTACTGTGAAATAGATTGGGATTCAGTGTAATGTCTGTAATAGTTTTGACTTTTACAAGAATCATGGCCCAAAAGGCCTAGACCAAGCAGATAGGTCCACAATATGTGTGAGAGACTAGCGGTCTTAACACAAATAAAAACAGAAAGTGCTGGAATTACACAGCAGCCCTGTCAGCATGTGTAAAGAGAGAAGAGAGGAGGATATTGATGTTTTTGTCACAGCTCCTCTAGCACACATCCAAAATCTCAGTACATCGGTGGTGCAAACAAACGTCACAATGAATTTTGATCTGGGTCACCCACCCGTGAACCTTGTCAAATCGCCTCCTATTTGTCATTCAGAGCATCCCTCATAAAGAGATGAGGTTGTTGGGTCCACAGAAAGCAAAAGATAAATCTGCAAAACAAGCTTTCCCTCACAAACTGAACCCACTAGGAAAGATTGCAATGTTGGCACCTACTGAAACCCTGAAGAGAGACCATTGGCAAAAAGAAATAGCAATTCCAAGGGGGATTTTGGTTGTAAGGATGCATGGAATCATATAGCAGCGGGGACTGCAGGGAATCACACTGATAATGCAAGGTCAGCTCATTTAAACATTGTTGTGTAAATTGGGCGGGGTGTAAAACGGGTGGGGTGTAAAATGAGTGGTGTATGAAACGGGTAGATTGTGAAACGGGCGGGGTGTAAAAGGGGTGGGGTGTAAAATGAGCGGTGTATGAAACGGGTGGGGTGTAAAACGAGCGGTGTATGAAACGGGTAGATTGTGAAATGGGCAGGGTGCAAAACGGGTGGGGTGTAAAACGAGCGGTGTATGAAACGGGTGGATTGTGAAACGGGCGGGGTGTAAAACGAGCGGTGTATGAAACGGGTAGATTGTGAATCGGGCGGGGTGTAAAACGAGCGGTGTATGAAACGGGTAGATTGTGAATCGGGCGGGGTGTAAAACGAGCGGTGTATGAAACGGGTAGATTGTGAAACGGGCGGGGTGTAAAATGAGTGGTGTATGAAACGGGTAGATTGTGAAACGGGCAGGGTGTAAAACGGGCGGGGTGTAAAACGACTGGTGTATGAAACGGGTAGATTGTGAAACGGGCAGGGTGTAAAACAAGCGGTGTATGAAACGGGTAGATTGTGAAACGGGCGGGGTGTAAAATGAGTGGTGTATGAAACGGGTGGATTGTGAAACGGGCCGGGTGTAAAACGGGTGGGGTGTAAAACGAGCGGTGTATGAAACGGGTAGATTGTGAAACGGGCGGGGTGTAAAACGACTGCTGTATGAAACGGGTGGATTGTGAATCGGGCGGGGTGTAAAATGAATGGTGTATGAAACGGGTAGATTGTGAAACAGGCGGGGTGTAAAATGAATGGTGTATGAAACGGGTAGATTGTGAAACAGGCGGGGTGTAAAATGAGTGGTGTATGAAATGGGTAGATTGTGAAACGGGTGGGGTGTAAAATGAATGGTGTATGAAACGGGTAGATTGTGAAACAGGCGGGGTGTAAAATGAGTGGTGTATGAAATGGGTAGATTGTGAAACGGGCGGGGTGTAAAACGAGCGGTGTATGAAACGGGTGGATTGTGAAACGGGCGGGGTGTAAAACGAGCGGTGTATGAAACGGGTGGATTGTGAAACGGGCGGGGTGTAAAACGAGCGGTGTATGAAACGGGTGGATTGTGAAACGGGCTGCCTTTGCACTTTCACCCATTTTGCGCCACTGCCCAAGACGGATTTCACCCCCATAGTGGCTTATCCCAAGATGCTTTATTTTTGAAGTTCAATGACTGTTGTTATGTGGATAACCACAACTCAAACAGCAAATGAATGAATGACCAGATAATTTGGTGTCAGTGCTGTTAGGTGATTGTTTACATTGGGCCTAGCACCATAGAAGATTGGGAATAATGGGTGTCAGCAGCTAATGAAGGGAAGCTGCCTACTCTTCAAGTGCTATCACCTTGTTTCCAAATTTAATGTTTTGAGGCACAAAGAGCCCCTTTCAAGAACAGGCCATTGGTGTCCAAGTAAAAATAGGGCCATTAGTGAAGGATAGCCCTTTTACCAAGAGAAGCCCACTCACATTGTTGTCCCATAGATTCTCATTCCAACAATTCCTTTGTGGAACTTTATCAAGTGCCTACTAAAAATTCAAGTAAATTAGACCCACTGGATTGTCCCTGTCCCTGTCAACTAATTAAGTTATAGCTCAATGGATTCCAGTAATTTTGTGAGACATGCATGCTGCTTTTAAGTGTCAGCTGACTCAGTCAGTAGTACCCTTGTCTCTGTGTCAGAAGATTGTGGGTTCAATTCCCACTGTGGACATGTGTATATAATCAAGGATGACACTTCATTACAATACTGAGGAAGTGCTACATTGTTGAAGATGCAATCTTTTCGATGAAATGCTAAGTGAAGACTCTCCCTGCCTCGTCGGGCGGATATAAAAGATTCCATGGCAACATTTGAAGAAGAGCAGAGAATTCTTCTTGTCAACATTCTGCCCTCACCTAACAGCACTGACACCAAATTATCTGGTCATTCATTCATTTGCTGTTTGAGTTGTGTTTATCCACATAACAACAGTCATTGAACTTCAAAAATAAAGCACCTTGGGATATCCCGAGGATGTGATAAGCCACTATGGGGGTGAAATCCGTATTGGGCAGTGGCGCAAAATGGGTGAAAGTGCAAACGCAGCCCGTTTCACAATCCACTGTTACATACTCCGCTCGTTTTACACCCCGCCCGTTTTACACCCCGCCCGTTTTACACCCGGTCCAATTTTCTTTTGGAAGGAGTGTAAGACAGGTTGCCGATTTGCTATCAGCTGTTTAGCGTTATTGCCCAAGGTGAATTGCACCTTATATAATATATGCAAATTCTTCAAGCACATGCTGGCTATTCCTTTGATCCTCGTTGTCTTTTTAATGAAAACTATCATCCTGTAAAGTGCTTGTGAGTAATTTCTCCACAAAAATGTTAGGTAATTGGTCTATAATGCTTGAGTCACTCATTTGGGAATATTGAGATAGCATTCACTGTTCATCAGATTTCAGGAACAGCTGTTGTATTTATGAAACTTCTAAAAATTTAATCCGGAGTCACACCAAGTTCCTCTCTCATTTCTTTCAGTATTCTAGAGTGTGTCCCATCTTGCCTAGCTACCCTATATACAATGAGAGGCAGATTCTGCGATCCCAGCAGGGAACCCGCACTCTAAGGGTGCACAGATCGGTGCTAGGCTACAACTCTGTAGCTCCAAGTTTCCGACCTGTGCTCCCTGTGAGTGCAGCTTCCTGCTATGTGTAGAATTAGCCCTTTGGTTCCTCAAGTTTCTTAATAATGCATGTTTTAGTGACTACATAAGTTATATATTCCTGAGCTAAAATAACTGGATCCAAAATATGCCTACCATTTTCATTTGTGATGTGAAGAATTGTTTTGATATCCCTGCCATTCCCCATTCTACCCCATCTATCCCCTTATGGACCTATCTTGTCTTTTACCTTTCATCTATTGCGCATACATAGCTAAAAATTGCCTTTCTGACACTCCAGTACAGTACCGAGGGAGTGCTGCACTGTTGGAGATGCTGTCTTTCAGATGAGATGTTAAATCGAGGCCCGGTCTGTCCTTTCGGGCGGATGTAAAAGATCCCATGACACTCTTTCGAAGAAGTGCAGGTGCTGTTTGTGGGAGCTTGCTGTGTGCAAATTGGCTGCCGCGTTTCCTACATTACAACAGTGACTACACTTCAAAAGTACTTAATTGGCTGTAGAGCATTTTAGGACGTCCTGAGGTCATGAAAGGCGCTATATAAATGCAAGTTCATTCTTTCTCTTGCTGCTATCCAGAATCCTTCTTTCTATTGCCCTCTTTACCTCTTCTGATGATCACTTTAGTTATCCTCAATTGACTTTTCTATCACTTATTTGTCACAATTTTTATTTCTTTTTATACCTTTTAAAATATTTATAGCTTGGCCTTTGGAGCATTTCTGATATCTTGATTTATGCTTTTTTAAAAAAAATTAATGAAAACAGAATCATTCTGTTATGCTGTTACACAAGTCATTTTGATATTTTCCCTATCATCTCTAGTCACCTTTTTTTTAATCATTCATGGGACGTGGGCGTCACTGGCAAGGCCAGCATTTATTGCCCATCCCTAATTGCCCTTGAGAAGGTGGCAGCGAGCTGCCTTCTTGAACTGCTGCAGTCTGTGTGGTGAAGGTACTCCCACAGTGCTGTTGGGCAGGGAGTTCCAGGATTTTGACCCAGCAACGATGAAGGAACGGCGATATATTTCCAAGTCAGGGTGGTGTGTGATTTGGAGAGGAACATGCAGGTGGTGGTGTTCCCATGTACCTGCTGCCCTTGTCCTTCTAGATGGTAGAGGTTGCAGGTTTGGGAGCTGCTGTCGAAGAAGCCTTGGCGAGCTGCTGAAGTGCATCTTTTAGATGGTACACACTGCAGCCACAGTGCGCTGATAGTGAAGGGAATGAATGTTTAGGGTGGTGGATGGGGTGCCAATCAAGTGGGCTGCTTTGTCCTGGATGGTGTCGAGCTTCTTGAGTGTTGTTGGAGCTGCATTCATCCAGCACTCCTGACTTGTAGATGGTGGAAAGGCTTTGGGAGTCAGGAGATGAATCACTCGCCGCAGAATACCCAGCCTCTGACCTGCTCCTGTAGCCACAGTATTTATATGGCGGTCCAGTTAAGTTTCTGGTCAATGGTGACCCCCAGGATGTTTATGGTGGAGGATTCAGCGATGGTAATGCCGTCAAGGGGAGGTAGTTAGACTCTCTCTTGTTGGAGATGGTCATTGCCTGGCACTTGTCTGGCGCGAATGTTACTTGCCACTTATGAGCCCAAGCCTGGATGTTGTCCAGGTCTTGCTGCAAGCGGGCACGTACTGCTTCATTATCTGAGGGTTTGTGATGGAACTGAACACTGTGCAATCATCTGCGAACATCCCCATTTCTGACCTTATGATGGAGGGAAGGTCACTGATGAAGCAGCTGCTCTGCCTAGGACACCGTCCCGCGGAACTCCTGCAGCGATGCCCTGGGGCTGAGATGATTGGCCTCCAACAACCACTGCCATCTTCAGACTGCAGAACAACATTTAAGTCATAAGCTGTGGTTCTTGTCGAGTGCATTATGTGCAAAATGTTCGCAAAGCATTCTGACATAAAATTGTATTTGACACAAAAAAAACGACTGCACAGCAACACGTTCTAAAGTAAGTACCATGTTTCTGTCACATTTGAGTTCATTGTTAGCACTGCTAATCTTTATTTATTTAAAAAGGTCACATGTGTTTGCTATTGAATAAGACTGTAATGCTTGACATGAAAAGATATTGAAACAATAAACCTCATTGTAATAGAAGTCTGCCTCTGCCAAAAAGATGCCGGTCAGTGCACGAGTGATACTTCAGCTTCCTGAACGCCGACATTTTCAGCTGCATCATGTTAGCACCTTGTTTATTCCATAATAAACATCTGCCAGAGCATTCCACCAGTGCTGGATCACTGGGATCTGCTCCTCTGATCATGGGCCCTGATTTTAACTGTCCCCAACTAGCAGAAACTGAGAAGGGGGGAGTGGCAGTTAAAATAACGGGAGTCACTTACCCCCACTAATCCTGCTGCCTTCCCTTCGTGTCCCCATATTAACCTGCTGTTTTGAGCAGGCAAGCAGGACACCCAAAGGAAGGAAGCGGGGTCCTCTTTTAAATATGCAGATTGGGGCTGATGATGTCATCACCCTCCCCACCTCCCCATTAATATTGGGGTCATGGCGTTGGACCAGTAGGGAAAACAGATGACCTATAGGAAGCCTGTTTACAGATTGTCTGCATGTTTTCTGTTTTCATTAATGAAAAACATAAGCTACCTAGAAGAACTGGGATCTTCTGGTGGGCTTTCCTAGGGCAGAAAACTCTTACAAAGCAAATTATTTATCACAGTAAAAATGTACTAACCCTCGTTTAACTTCTGTAAATATTCCAGGCATCCGTGCATGTATTACAGATATTAATGTGATGAAAAATAAATAAAAACAGTGGCATGTGTGAATGTAATGGCAGTTGTGTCAGTATGTGCGTGTGCTTCAGTCCACATTGTTAGCTTTACTGATTCTCTACTGGCTTCGAAAGTATATAGAGCAACTGAAGTACTGGAGAAAAATATTACTTAGATTTTCAGACTGGTCCTTTAATATTAGGAATGAGAACTGAACAAAAATTGTGTCAATTCAAGTCAATTTGCACAATATCAGGATTTGGCCCAAATAAGAGACTTTAGGTTGGCTTCTTTCTTTAAAGAAAATGCCAATGCCCACACACACAGAGCTAAAATGTCACTGTGCATATCCCTATCCCACTGCAAACTGTCTTGCTTTCATGCCAAGTAGTGGATGAGTGGCTGTCATCTGTGCCTACAGCCAGAGACAAAAGTAATGGGTTTTTAATATTTTTAATATTCTACTCGTCAAATGCATTTCCAGACCATATTTTCCTGTTTGAAAAAAATAAACATCAAAAATTACAGTCCGAAAATAATTTGATTCCAGAGTGCGCAATGAAAAATACAGCAAATTATATTGTGTCTGCAATAATGGGCCCAATATTACCATGGCGGCGGGATCGCGGCGGAGGGTAGATTGGGCACGTGGGTAACGCGCCCGGTGAAATCAGTCTGCTCCGCGCGCAATCGCAGGCTGATTGGATCCATTTACCTGTTCTTCCGGGTTCCCCGCTGCTGAGCTGCGCGGCGGGCGGACTGCGCGTGCGCAGTAAGGTCTGTCAGCTGGAGGAGCTCTATTTAAAGGGACAGTCCTCCACTGACTGATGCTGCAAGAAATAGGAAAAATTACAGCATGGAGCAGCCCAGGGGGAAGGCTGCTCCCAGGTTTAATGATGCCTCACTCCAGCTCTTATTGGATGGGGTGAGGAGGGGGGGGAGGACAGAGATCTTCCCCCCGGTGGGCGGGAGGAAGCGGCCTGCATCTACCACCAAGAAGGCCTGGCTCGAGGTGGCAGAGGAGGTCACCTGCACCACCAACATATCGCGCACCTGCATACAGTGCAGGAGGCGCTGCAATGACCTAAGTAGGTCAGCCAAAGTGAGTACACTTACTCATTCCCCTACACTCCGTCTGCCACATCACCGCCCCCCACCCCACATCTCCTTCTGCACTGCCAACACTACTGTCACATCACTCCTCACACCCACTTAAACCTCATCCTCATCTTACCTGCACTTACTCACCTCGCCAGTACTCATCCCGCCACTACCACTCAACCCAATCCTCATACAATCTCATGGCTCTATCTCATACTCACCTTCTCATGCATCTCTTTCACAGTCAGCCTCACTCAACCTGCCACTACCTGTGCTGCAGCCACAGGGCATGCATCACATATGTGCAGTAGGAAGCATAGTGTCGTGAGCATGAAGGGGACGCACAAGGGTGTTTGAGGGTTTGTTATGGTTTTTACTTATATTTAATTTCTGATCAACTCACATTACATATTATATTGGCATCACTACTGCCACGTCTTTGCGAATCTTGTCTGGTTTGTGCAATAATGCCCTTTCCTGAGGATCACAATGAAGACCCACAACTGATGCCACCCATTGTGTCACTGCAGAGTGGGTGTAGATGTATTTGCAGGGCTCTTTTATGCAGACGACTGAGAGATGTCGGCGATGTCCCTGGTGGCACCCTGGAAGGATGCGGAGGGGAAGTTGTTGAGGGCAGTGGTGACTTTGACAGTGACAAGTAAGAAGATGGTGCTCGGGCCAGCCGGGAGCAGTTCAGCATGAAGGAGGCTGCAGATGTCCACGAATACATGTCGAGTGACTCTGAGCCTCCGTGTGCACTGCTGCTCAGAGAGGTCCAGGAAGCTAAGCCTCGGTCTGTGGACCCTGTGGCAAGGGTAGTGCCCTCTGCGACGCATCTCTCTCTGCGGTTGCCCTCCCTCCTGCTGTGCAAGTGGATGTGTCACAGCACTGTGTTGTGGAGCTCCACGTGTCAGAGGTGGACGGCGTGGCCGGCGAGGCTGGTGATGCTGTTCGCCCTCCGAGGAGGTCATGACTGCAGCTACGGCGGCCCCCATCCGGAAGATGTACATCTCAGGGGGTCCACAAGGTAGGTACATGTCTCTGGACCCCGGGGTAAGTGTGCAAGTTGGTGAATTTTGTTGTTAGGAGCAGGGTGGTGGAGGCCAAACTTTATCCCAAGTGACAGAGTGGCCTCCTGCAATGAGTGAGGGTCTCCCCCCTCCACCTGTCAAATGGACCTTTGAAGCTGCCACAGGCTGATGGCTGCAACACGTCCATTTGAACTGGGAGTGTTTCCCCCAGTACGGGAAACAGTCCCAGTCAGTTGCAAAATCCCATCCCTGCTAAAATAACAGGTCAATCAGGTCTGTAAACAACCTGAAGTACCTGTTCAATTACTTTAAGTGGCACCCCGCCAGCTTTAATTGCCGGCGGGATTCCCACATGTGGGGGCTGCGCGCGCATGTGAGCGCGTCAGTGGGGAACCCGGGGCGGGTCCGGAGCCCGGCTCCAACCCGCCCCGGGAATCCCCGATTTTCGCAGCCCCCCCACCACCAACGCACCCGATCACGTGTGCGAAAATCAAGCCCAATGATTCCGTAAATACTTTTCAAGAAGTTATTGAGACATTGAACTTAATTTTAGGGAGCAATTGAGGGTGCGTTGGGGGCGGAGGGGCTCCAAAAATCGCAGAAATCCCGTTCGGGTTCGGAAGCCGGCTCCAACCTGCCAACTTCTGAGTTTCCCAGGGACCCACCTGTGTGCACGGGGGCGACCCGAAAACGGAAGTCCCGCCGGCAATTAAAGCTGACAGGATGACAGTTAAAGAGCCAGATGTACCTCATTGAGGTACTTAAGGTACTTTACCTGTGACAGATGAAGTAATTGTAACGATTTTTAACTTACCTGGGCAGTGTGCCACTGGGCCAGATCAGGGAAAAAGAAACTAAATACATTACATAAAACACCACAGAAGGAAGTTAAAATACAAAATGAACCTACCTTTGCACCCTGCTCCGATGTCCAATGTCTCCCTCTCCAATCTCCCCCTCTTCAACCCCTGATGTCCCCCTCTTCACCCCCCCCCATGTCCTCCTCTTCACCCCCCGATGTCCACCTGATCATCCCCTCTCCCCCCCGATGTCCCCTTCATCACCCCCGACCTTCCCCTCTCCCCCAATCTTCCCCTCTCCCCACCGTGATCTTCCATTCTCCCCCCGATCTTCCCCTCTCCCTCCCCCGATCTTCCTCTCTCACTCCCCGATCTTCCTCTCTCCCCCCTGATCTTCCCCTCTCCCCCCACCCGATCTTCCATTGTAGCGCCGGATGACATCTCGGTCTCTCTCTTTCCTTCCTCCCCCCCACCCTCGAGTTGCAGCTCCTGACAGCAGCCAGCCTGTCAATCTGGATGACTGCCAGGTACGAAACCCGGAGAGGACGTTAATCATCAGCAATCAACATGCGATCGCGTCGGAAACGGTAAGTTTTGTTCATGTGGGTTTGCCACGCACACCTTCAGCTCCCCCCCCCCACCCTGCTGCCAACCCGCCATCATTGCAAAATTGAGCCCATTTAATCAGTTCAAATGTTGAAAAGTTTGTTCACCCAAATGTGGAGTGCTCAATTTTGATCGAAAATGAATCAATGCCAAATTTGAAAAGCCTATTTCAGAGACCAAGCCCTGGAGGCACAGGTCGCTGGTGCGATGGAGCAACACAAGCAGAGGATTGGTCGGGGGAGCACAACAACAATAACAACTTGCATTTATATAGCATCTTTAACATAGTGAAACGACCAGAGGCACCTTACAGGAACGTTATCAAACAAGATTTGACACCGAGCCACATAAGGAGATATTAGGACAGGTGACCAAAAGCTTGATCAAAGAGGTAAGTTTTAAGGAGCGTCTTAAAGGAGGAGAGAGAGGTAGAGGTGAAGAGGTTTAGGGAGGGAATTCCAGAGCTTAGGGCCTATGCAGCTGAAGGCACAGCTGCCAATGGTGGAGCAATGAAAGTCAGGGATGTGCAAGAGGCAAGTGTTGGAGAAGCGCAGAGATTTCGGAGGGTTATAGGGCTGGAGGAGACTACAGAGATAGGGAGGGGCGAGGCCATGGAGGGATTTGAGAACAAGGATGAGAATTTTAAAATCGAGGCATTCCCGGACCGGGAGCCAATATAGGTCAGTGAGCTCAGAGGTGATGGGTGAAAGGGACTTGGTGCAAGTTACGATATGGGCAGCAGGGTTTTGGATGAGCTCAAGTTTATGGAGCACAGACCCTATCAATATGAAAGAGGCAGTAAGTGTAGCAGTCGGTTACAGACAGAGTGAACATGGCCTCAACGACTTTCGAGAATTGCACAATTTAAAAAAGGACACAAAGGCAAGGCATGTATACTAATGTGAACTGGCAGCGCAGGACACATATGGGCGTAAAGGAAAGTAGGCCGTATTCACACAGAGAAATGTTAGCAAGTTAAGTAGTAAAAGTGAAAATAGGATTATAAAATTACATTATCTATCATAGCAATGTACTGCTGGAAGAAATTTACATGGGTCAAAACATCCTGTTTCAATCTCCACTGTTCATATGTTTAAAGGCAAAATTTACTTGTAATTGGAATCGAGCAAGGTTGTGCAACCTCTCTCTGAAAACAGCTAACTGCTTCTGAGATGTTGTTTGGGAAGAATAGGGCAGAAGAGAACTCGTGGTATGTTATTCAGATATTCTATAATTTTCACAATATGTTATGATGTGGAGATGCCGGTGATGGACTGGGGTTGACAATTGTAAACAATTTTACAACACCAAGTTATAGTCCAGCTATTTTATTTTAAATTCACAAGCTTTCGGAGATTTTCTCCTTCCTCAGGCAAATGTTTCAAGCATTTGCCTGAGGAAGGAGAAAATCTCCGAAAGCTTGTGAATTTAAAATAAAATTGCTGGACTATAACTTGGTGTTGTAAAATTGTTCACAATATGTTACTTCAACGTGTCCATAATAGAACTTAGGTGTCCTACTTGTTAGAGACACCAGCACATACTGATGCTGAGGAGGAAGCACAAGCACTGGTGTTGGAAGGATTTTAGTGGTGGTGGTTGAGGACAGGGGCATAGCATACTGTGTGCCCCTCCTCAATTGCAGACCTTAATGGACAATGTATTGTGCCTTCTTGCACACAGACAGTTGTCAGTACCTGAGTCTGTCATTGAGAGAATTGGAGAATGGCTACAGAAGGTATTCTCCTGTTCTATGCTCGGAAACATCAGTAGCCATCATGAGGAGATGTTTTGCAGCATTGGCATGTGTGGAGTAGCAGATGAGAAGCTGATTGCAATCATATTCGTGGCGGTTCTGTGCTAACGTATAGCCCCGCACAAATGACAATAGGTCCTGCCTCTAAAGACAAAGAGGCCACAGCGATTCCAGGAAAGTAGACCCTGGGCATTGATACAGGGGGATCAGGGTTAGTTGCAGATGTGAGAAATAAGTGCCTCTGGATGCGGCCAAGGTGTCATGACCCACAGCTCCAAAAGGTATCTTTGACCAGCCTACCATTTCCCGTTTTGGTCAAATAATGATCGGATGATGGACTGACTTAGTTAAGGAAGCTGCCTGAGCAGTGAGCATTGACTCACATAATCCAGTACTGATGGTCACAAACAAGCTCAACATTCATACAATGGAATCCTTTCTGATTCATGTAGATAGTAACATTGTGCAATGGAGCTTGTAAACTCTACAGTCTAGAGAGAAGATTAAAGGAGGTGGGTCGTCATCGAGCTATGTCTAAAATTTAAAACAGTAGTGAAAAGGTGAACATAGAGTATTATTGAAAGGTAAGGTAGAACATTTAGGAATCCTGCCACTCTGTAAAATTGTACAGCCCTCTCATGCTGTTACTTGCTTAAGCAAACAAACCATCAGTCAATTGATTTTTATGTTTGGGGTAGCTGATTGGCTTGTGTTTCCTACAATACAACAGTGTCTACACTTCAAAAGTACTTCATTGGCTGTAAAGCGCTTTGGGATGTCCTGAGATCATGAAAGGCGCTATAGAAATGTAAGTTCTTTCTTTTATGTTGCTGATTTCCCCAGTGGCAGTCTGAAATGATCCCAAAGCAAAGAAGTTAATCATGGTTGACAGCCATTTGAAGTAATGTGCCCGGAGAGGATTTTGGCTGCAGATCACCTTGGAACATACAAGTTCCCTTATAAATTGAAGTCTCCACGAGCACCACTCCTCCGACAAATGGAAGCATGTGCATCTCTGCCTGTAGGTATGGGCGTGAGGCCATCGGCTGTTGGTGCAACCTGACAGTGCATCCGTGTCGATCGTCCTCTTCATCCAAAATGCACAAGTAAATGGAAAGCCTGTTAACAACTATTGTTGATGTTGCCACAAAATGCTAGTGCCCCACCAATGGCACAAGCTGACAGGCTAAGTGCACTGAGAAAAAAAACAAAATAAGGTAAAAGATTCAAAAATGGCCTCAAAATGTTCCCAAAAATTTTCAAGTAGGGTCGCTTAAGAAAGAAAGACTTGCATTTATATAGCGCCTTTCACAATGTCAGGAAATCCCAAAGGGCTTTACAGCCAATGAAATACTTCTGAAGTGTAGTCACTGTTGTAATGTAGGAAACACAACAGCCAATTTGTGCACAGCAAGGTCCCACAAACAGCACTGAGATAAATGACCTGATAATCTGTTTTAATAATGTTGGTTGAGAAGTGGCCAGGACACCGGGAAGAAGTCTTCTTCAAAATAGTGCCATGGGATCTTTTACATCCACCTGAGAGGGCAGATGGGGCCTTGATTTATCGTCTCATCTGAAAGACGGCACCTCTGACAATGCAGCGCTCCCCCAGTACTGCGCTGGGGTGGCAGCCTAGATTCTGTGCTCAAATCTCTGGAGTGTGACTTGAACCCACAACCTTCTAACTCATAGGCAAGAGTGGTACCACCGAGCCACGGCAGACTCTTAAATCCACTTTGGTAAGCAACCCTAGGCACCTACTGCAAATTTGCATGTAAGCAAATCAGCGATATCCCCACAGGAATGCTGAGAAAATTAATGAAGGGCTTTATTATGTTATTCTGGACTCATTTTAATATAAATAGCTAACTGATGGGCACTTTCAGCACCACTTCAAAACCAAACCGTTAAACTATATGTGGTGCTAAATGGCTGAAGAACTGGCATGACAGATCTCCATCCCTTTTTCTGATTGGTTACGTTCATTTTATGCCATTGATCAGGCATTACCGACCGGAAAATGAGCACAGACCTAGAACATAGGAACAGGAGTAGGCCATTCAGACCATCGAGCCTGTTCCGCCATTCAATTAGATCATGGTTGATCTGTATCTTAACTCCATTTACCCACCTTGGTTTCGTAACCATTAATACCCTTGTCCAACAAAAATCGATCAATCTAAATTTTTAAACTTTCAATTGACCCCCAGCCTCAGCAGTTTTTTGGGGAAAAAGAGTTCCAGATTTCCACTGCCCTTTGTGTGAAGAAGTGCCTCCTGACATTATCCCTGAACAGCCTAGCTCTAATTTTAAGGTTATGTCCCCTTGTTCTGGACTCCCCCACCAAAGGAAATAGTTTCTTTCTATCTACCCTATCAAATCCTTTAATCAGGAGCTGGCATTCAATGAACTGCCACCTTTCGTAGGCTGTACTGTAATCATGTTTTGTCTATGTTGAAAGTTTGGATCTATGTTTGTTTTACAATCATATTTATCTCTATGTTACTTCAATTTACTTCCTATCATCTGAACATATTGGTTTGATGACCTCCAAACCCAGCTAAGTGATATGTAAAGGCATGTTCAGGGATGTCATTCATTTTTCTTCCTGGATATTTCACTTTTGCCAATGCTGTTCCAGATAAGTTGCAAAGTATATCTTTTTTTAAAGGTATTGGAGACAGCACTTAGAAACAAAAAGATGTTTCCTTAAGTATTTAGAATTATTTTGTAATAAAAAGTTCACTTAACCATTCAAAAGAAGATAAAGAGAAGCAAATGAATACATATAGATAAATAAAATATTTTACCTGCAGTAAACCTCCTTACTGAATTGCATTTAACTTGCTAGAGAAAAACAAAAATGACAATTTATTGTTTAGATAGCGGTAATTTCAGTTGCAGTAATTTTGTAATTAAACCCCAAAATGTACTATAATAGTGAATGAAGATAAAAAAGATTTTATCTCACACCTTCAATGAATAGGATTAAGGACCCAAAGGGTTCAGAACATATTAGGCCACTGTATCTTGTGTAGTGATGAAAGCCTTAATCATTCAGGGAAGCCACTTAAACCACATTCTGTCTACAGGTGCTCTTTGCAAAGCTAATGGTGCAACACACACAGGGATATTGTTGGAATTATGTTTAAAATTACAACTCCCTGAGATCTAATGTAGCCTGAAAAGTTTATTTTAATATAATTTGTGTTGTTTCTTATGTTCTTTATCTCTTTCTCCTTTTGATAATTGAAACCCGAAACGTAACAAGAAGTGTGGAGGAACATCGCCCTGTGCTTTTGCAGAATGTGAGCTTTAATCGAGCCAATGCAGAGAATCTCTACAAGCTGCAGTTAGGGGCAGCGATAGGATTGTGCAACCCATGCAACTACATAGGACTTCGAATCAGTCAGGAGATGATCCAGTGTCCTTATTTACAAATATAAAACAAAATATCCACAAATCTCGATGGCCCAAACCTTCCTGAAAAAATAACGGCGTGTTAACGACGCACAATGTTTTTAATGCACAATTCGGCCAGTAAGCTCAGGCGAAAAAGAGCTATGCTGTGAGTTGTGAATCTCCATAACATGCCGGTCGATTTACGCCGCTCCGCCGTTTGCTTCGCACAAATGGCATCTCGTCCTTAGCATCCCTGTTATTTTTAAGAACTTGCTGGATTTGCAGATTAAACTCGAATTAAACTCGCCGCAGAAAGTTACTGCTCGTATTTAACAGCGTAAATACCCTTTTAACAACATGATAATCGTTAATGCAATACCAATCAATCTCTCCGACCCAGAAAGGGAACAATTTAAACTGTGGAGTCTCATTCCTGCATGTAGTAAATTCTTCTTAGAGATTTAAAATGTTCTTACTTTTCCTTTCTATCTCTTTCTTCTCTCTTTTAATCCAATCTTTTTTTCCCTCTCTGTACCTGATTTGACTCTAATTCACCCTCCTTCTCCGTCAATCCTCTGAGTCTTTCTCAATCCTTAAAACTAATTGGTTAAGGAGGTAGATTGTTGGTCTTGTTGTTCATCAAGGTCCCAGATTCCCCTTTGCCGTTATCAGCTCGCACTTTCAGCAACCTACAGGGCAACATTTTTTCGAGCTGTAGGGTGCAGGTAAAAGTCTAACTAACGGGGCACGCCATGAGATGTCCCGCTCCAGCAAGATTTGGGCCAATACTTTCATTAACATTTATAAAATACATATCAAAATATGAATTATTTAACTTTCATTCAATTCTGAGGGGTTTACAATATGAGATGGGTTTGAAGTAAGGAGAGTACAGGCATGACCATTTCCTTTTTCCTAACTCTACTTGATTTCAAATGTGAATTCATTTTTGCAAATCAAAATAATAAATTTTCACGTCTCAAAACAATGATAACATGCTACTTAGAACAAGTAAAAAGTGAATCATTATTGGCACCCGTCCCATCTGAATAAAGTAGGTTTGTGTCTAATTATTTCTGTAACTCAGTAAATTTTCTTTTAGCAAACCGATGCCCTTCAATGTATGCCATAATGAAGGAATCACTGACTGCTCCTGACAATGGCCGTCCTCTCTTAATTATGGTTAAAGTTCTGCTGGGGTTTCACCAATTCTGTGTCCATCTCCTTCCCACGCCCCCTGCATTCCAGCCTGACTCGCAATCATAGACCATGCATGCTCTGACTGCACATTTCTAATCTTAATAATCTTATCTTTAATTCTGTTGTCCAGCTCACTTTTTGGATAGAGGTCCTGTCTGAAATGCAACTCTCAAGAGCAAAAACCTCTCCCTGTTACATCTTATTTTTAAAAAAAATAAATTCTTCTTTCTTCCCTTAAGTGTAATTGGTTGCAATTGGTTACTGTCTCCTCCAACCTGTTAACTAATTTTTCCACATAAAATGTCCAAGAGATTCTACGTACTGGGAAATGACAGTTGCACCTCCCAGCTGTGCTGAATAAGAGTGCAGACTAGAAGTCCCTAAAGTTTAACAGTGGAATATAAATACTGAAGATAACAGCATGTTTTATGCAGAGAGGCCTAGAAATTTGGGTGCTCGGAGGGTGCAGGAAATGCTTGAATGCTGAGGTGCCCCAGTATTGGGCCTTGGGCCTCATTTGCATCGAGCCGGTAAGCTGCCAAGAGCTGCTGGTGCTGCATCGGCCCTCAGGTAAGTGAGGGAGGGGGGACGACCAGGAAGGGGCAGCGATCGGCGAGGGTACCATTGGCCGGCAGTGGCCTGGGTTCATTTCACGTGGCTAGTATATTTTTAAAACTTACCTTTTTGGTTGCGTTCCCTTTAAGGACCGCATGTTAGGCCGCATTTAGGCCTGGTTTTCCTGAGTGGGCAAACCAAACTTGCAATGGGGGCCTCAAACCTGCACATGCAAAGTGCCTGACTGTGAAAGTGGAGTTGAGGTGGAAGATCAGCCATGATTTTATTGAATGGCAGAGAAGGCTCGAGAGGCTGTATGGCCTACTCCTGCTCCTTTTTCTTATGCTCTTATGTTCTAATGCCTGATTCAGACATAAGTACTGATGCCGATTTTTTAGCCTTTACCATTATGTCGGGCACCACACTTCTTGCTCGTAATGAGCGTGCGTTTCCTGCCCGCCATACTGGAGGTTTAGGAGGCCATACGGACAGTAATCCCTGATCAGAGTGCTACCAATCGTTGAGCTACTGCCTTATATTTCACTTCTCAAATAAATAAAATGCTTTTACTTCAACTTAAAAAATAATGAATATTAACAGTCAGCAATTGTAGCAAACAAATTGATTCATTGTTGAGTAGAGACAGAATTTGCAGCTGCTTTCCCATAGAATAGCAACAGGAGCATAGGCACAGATACCCAATTTCCCATACCGATACATTTCCCAAAATACAGGAAGTCATTGACAGCATCCATGTGGCAATCTGGTCAACAAGTTCCTCCTTTTCCGCTGGTACCAGCACTTGCCCCTCACCTGTGCACTGTGACTCACTTCCTGAGCTATTCCTGAGCTAAGGAATTCATCCAGATTGGCATCATCACAAGGGAGCAGCGAGATAGGGCTATCCAGTTTTATGGAGCTACTGGCTTTCCCAAGATTCAGGGTGCCTTAGATAGCACCCATGATGATTTGTAAGCTCCCATGGTCAACACCCTCAACTTGCTCAACAGAAATGGCTAACCCTTCCTCAATGAATGTGACATCATGTGAAGAATCCTCCCCGTCAATGTGAGATTTGCTGGAGGTTGGAATGATGCCTTTGATCATATGAATTTGGCCCTCCCTAAGCTCTTCAAGGAAGAAATTCACCTGAATAGTGGCACAACACAGCATACCCCTTGCTACCATGGATAATGACCCTTCTGAACACCAGTGGAGGAGCACATTTGTCTACCACAGTTGTCTTTGAGAGGACCATTGTGGTCTTAAACGGGCACTTGACTGTCTTGACAGACCAAGCTCTCTGGGAAAGCTTTTCATGTGTCAGTAGGTTATTCAAATTAGAAGGAAGGACTCCCATCGCAAAATTCAACACAGCACGCTCCCATAGCTGCTGGTACAGGCTGGCCTATGGCAGAAGCCATGGTCAAGGAGCACTTACCATCCCGTTCCCGCCGATATCCGGGCCACCACCATTTTGGTGGGGTCCTTGATATGGGTGGCCCTGGTGCCTGCCGAAA
Source organism: Heptranchias perlo (assembly GCF_035084215.1). Taxonomy (NCBI): domain Eukaryota; kingdom Metazoa; phylum Chordata; class Chondrichthyes; order Hexanchiformes; family Hexanchidae; genus Heptranchias; species Heptranchias perlo. Next base: position 11,688,220 of record NC_090365.1, read on the forward strand.
ACAGAAGAGTGCCTCATTAACCCATGCAAATTGGAGTCTTATAACGTCAATAGGATCCTGATGTAATTTTTAGGTGCTCCACCCATTGATACTTGCATTGAGTGGCCTAACCAACTTAAAGGGACCTCTGCAGAACATTCAGAAAAAGGTAAGTTAAAAGTGTTAAAATGATTTTTATGGGGTCAGGAGAGCATTGATTGCTTCTCCTGGTCCCACAAAAATTGACCTTTGGAATGCCTGACCCTTTGCATCCCTCCACCCTACTTTAACTGACCCAGACTGGCTGGGCTACACAGTGGAGCCATTGGATTTTCAGGTCCTTCTAATCAGCCAGCTGCTTGAAATGCGCAAGCAGCTCGCTTACGGAATGGTAATGAGGTCCGACCACGAAAATTGGTTGAGCCTCTCGATGGTGACATTGAGCGAGCAGTGGGACATAAGTTTGTCATAGCTTAAGCTTCAGGTGTACTCACCATTCAATTACCTTTATAAAACACCTTTACAAAAGCACAGTTTGCACTTTATTAGGTGTCTTTTCTGGAATTTTGGAGCCTACTGTAATTCTGATTTTCAAGACAAAATAATTTTTCCTGAAGGGGTTACAGTTATATTAAATATAAAAATAAACATAAACATAGTTGTATGAACTTCAACACCTTTTTATGGGGTAACATAAATTGGTTAATACCCTCTATTAAAATTGTGGGTGGAGAAATGTCATATGGATGCTTTCAGTATTAATCAGCTATTGCCAGTAACAGTAATTTCTAGCTTACTTTGTTCTTTTGAATCTGTCAAAAATGTTTATTTTCTTGTTCTAGAAATACAATTAATTATAGGCTGCAGCCATTTAAAAAAACTGAAGTGCATGAAAATGCAGTTTTCAGGAACAAGTACAAGCTGATTTCTGTGCTCTCAGGTTGACCTGACTGGGTGCCTCCAGTCCAGGGTTTGCAATCTATTCTATTTTATTGAATGTTAATGCCACTCCTCTCATATCCCTGTGCTGTAACATGGATGGTATGGACTTTCTCCCAGTTTCTGCACAGTAACAAATGCACACGTGAAGAAACTGAAAGCGGCTTTCAAAGTTACTGAACATACTAGGCACTGCGATTCACACACACATTGAATGTCAGAGCAGGAACAAGAGGCTGAATAGCCAACACCTGTTCTTAATGTTCCAAGTAATACACTGTAGTAAAATCTCTAAGATAGCAACTTGCTTTCCATTCAACACTTCCCCATCCTGCTTGCATCTTGCTCCTTTCCCTTTCAGCATGTGCACACCACGCAGAAGCCCCACACATAAGCACAGTCCTTTTCAGTAGTCATTTGGTAACTGTTGCCCTCTCTTTCTGCAGGAGAAAACAGTGCACAACACAGGGAGAGGAGTAACATAATCTGCGAGGAGCTTCCAGCATCATGATCCTCTCTGAGCTGGAGCAGCAAGCTCTTGACATCAGTGGCCGCTTGAGAGATCTCCGCATTGGAGATTTTGAGGCTGGGGGCTTATCTGAACAGGGTCTCTGGTTATTGCTTGTATTACTGTGGTTAATAAATTTGATGAAACAAAAAAATGTCACTTTAGAAGACATTGTGGTCTGGTGTGGTTATCTCTAGGTCCAAACTAGGATCACATTTGGGAGCTGGACTCTCAGGATCTGATAATATAAATTTAACCATTTAGTGTATTGGTGTTATGTGTGGCAAGCATAGACTCCCTTTACATCATGAGATATTAAATTAGTTATGACTACACTCCGTTCACAACAGCTGGACTAGTCGAACACTGCAGAAAGTATATTGAAGACATAGGAAATTAAAAACATAGATTCACCAGGATGTTAGCAGAGATGAGAAACTATAGTTGTGAGGAGAAAGGAGACTATTTCCACTGGAGTAGAGAAGGCTAAGAGGAGATTCAACTATGAAAGGTTTTGATAAAGTAAACAGGGAAAGACTATATCCTCTGATTGGGAAGTCATTATCAATTTAAAATTGTCACGAAGAGAGTGAGGAGAGAGGTTAGGAGAAATTTCCTCCACAAAGAGTTCTTGGAGCATAGGAACATAGGAACAGGAGTAGGCCATTTAGCCCCTCGAGCCTGATCCGCCATTCAATGAGATCATGGCTGACCTGTGACCTAACTCCATATACCCGCCTTAGTCCCATATCACTTAATACCTTTGGTTAACAAAATCTATCAATCTCAGATTTAGAATTAACAATTGAGCTAGCATCAGCTGCCATTTGCAGAAGAGAGTTCCAAACTTCTACCACCCTTTGCGTGTAGAAGTGTTTCCTAACTTCACTCCTGAAAGTCCTGGCTCTAATTTTTAGGCTATGCCCCTAGTCCTACACTCCCCAACCAGTGGAAATAGTTTCTCTCTATCTACCCTATCAGTTCCCCTTAATATCTTGAAAACTTCAATCAAATCATCGCTTAGTCTTCTAAATTCCAGGGAATACAACCCTAGTTCGTGTAATCGGTCCTTGTAATTTAATCCTTGGAGTTCAGGTATCATTCTAGTAAATCTACGCTGCACTCCCTCCAAGGCCAATATATCCTTCTTAAGGTGTGGTGCCCAGAACTGAACACAGTACTCCAGGTGTGGTCTAAACAGGGCTAAGTATAGCTGTAGCATAACTTCTACCCCCTTGTATTCTAGTCCTCTAGTTATAAAGGCCAGAATTCCATTAGCCTTTTTGATTATTTTCTGTACCTGTCCATGACATTTTAATGATCTATGTACATGGACTCCTAAGTCTCTTTGGAACTCCACTGTTTCGAGCTTTTCGCTATTTAGAAAGTGGTCCAAAGTGGATGACCTCACACTTGCCTACACTGATATCTATTTGCCACAGTTTTGCCCATTCACTTAATCTATTAATATCTCTCTGTATTTTTATGCTTCCATCGACACTGCTTACAATGCTGCCTATCTTTGTATCATCGGCAAACTTGGATATGTGGCTCTCTATCCCGTCATCTAAGTCGTTAATAAATACAGTGAATAGTTGAGGCCCCAACACAGATCCCTGTGGGATACCACTAGTCACATCCTGCCAATTTGAGAACCTGCCCATTATCCCTACTCTCTGTCTCCTGCCGCTCAACCAATTTCCTAACCAGGTCAACAATTTGCCCTCAATTCCTTGAGCTTCAACTTTAGCTAACAGTCTCTTGTGAGGGACTTTATCAAATGCCTTCTGGAAATCCGTATAAACATATAGCCATGATCTACCCTTTACAAATACATGCTGGCTCTCTCTGGTCAGCTGAAAATTTTCAAGGTGTTCAGTCACTCCATCCTTAATTATAGAGTCGAGTATATGCCCAACAACAGATGTCAGGCTAACTGGTCTATAATTCCCTAGTTTTCTTCTCTCATCTTTCTTAAATAGCGGAGTGACACTTGCAATTTTCCAATCTAAAGCTGCGGTTCCTGAATTGAGAGAACTTTAGAAGATTATAGTTAGGGCATCTGCAATGTTCTCACCCACTTCCTTTAAAATCCTGGGATGGAAACCATCTGGTCCTGGGGATTTGTCACTCTTTAGTGCCATTATTTTTCTCATTACTGTTAATTTGCTTATGTTAATTATGGTGAGTCCCCGTTCCCGATTCAAAATTAGTTTCCTTGGGGTGTATCTTCATCCACTGTTAATACTGACACAAAGTAATTAATTGTCTGCCATTTCCTTATTTTCATTTACACTATCAGTTTTTAAGAGGCCCACATTGCTCTTGACCCTCTTTTTCCTAATATAATTGTAAAAATTTTTTGTGTTGATTTTGATATCCCTTGCAAGTTTCTTTTCATACTCCCTTACTATCTGTCGTCACCCTTTGCTGTTCTTTGTATCTCTCCCAGTCGCCAGGATCTGTGCTGTTTTTTGCATTTTTGTATGCTTTTTCTTTTAATTTTATGTTGTCCCTTACCCCTTTTGTTGTCCATGGCTTTTTTATTGGCAGTAGAGCTCTTGCCCTTTAGGGGTATGAACTGGTTCTGTTACACATTAAATTCTTTTTTAAACACCTCCCACTGATCTTCTGTGTTAATCGTTTTACCCATTAACAGATTTGCCCAGTTTACTGTGACCGGTCTCTGTCTCATCCCACTGAAGTCGGCCTTACCTAAATTTAGAATCTTAGTAGCAGATACGGGTTTCTCCCTTTCAAACACAACGTTGAACTCAATCATATTATGATCGCTATTAGATAAATGTTCATGCACTGTTGGCTGTTAACTAAATCTGGCTCATTACTCATTATTAAATCTAATATGGCCTGACCCCAACCCTAACCCTAACCCTAGTTGGTTCTAGGATATATTGTTGCAAAAAGGTGTCCTGAACACACTCAAGAAATTCACTACCTTTCTGACATGAGCTCATCTGCTTATCCCAATCTATATGAAAGTTAAAATCCCCTATTTAAACCACTCTGCCTTTGCTACATAGAATGCTTTGCCATAGTGAGTATTTGATGCAGCCACAATGCTTCTTTTAAGGGAAAAGTGATTAAGTATTTTGAAGTAAAGGAAGATATAGGATAATGTGGAGAGAACAGAGCAGTGGGATTAGTTCTAGATTACTCTAGCAAAGAGCTAGTAGAGATGTGATGGGCCAAATGACCTTCTTCTGTGGTGTAAACTTATATAACTCAATAGAACAATGTGAATGGGAGATAATGATTGGTTTGAAGGGGATCAGAGCATTGAAGGTAGAAGCTAGGGGCTGTTAAACTGGTTAAGTGCAACATTTGTGTTGAGGTCGATGGAGGGCAAGAATAGAGGAAGTTGGGAATTTGAGAGGATGTTGGATAGGGAGCTGGTGGAGGGTCATTGTAGAGGGGTTTGAAGCAGTAGGGTGATATGGATGTTAAAGGGAACTGACAAAGTAGTCAGAGATATCTTTGTCAGATAGGAACTTCAGAGGTGGCAAGGCCTCAACAAGGTGATGAGGCAGCTGTACAGCACGGGAGTTTAACTGGAGGGTGATTGGGAGGATCCTAGGTTTAATCCCCCATCTGTATTCAGTTATCTGATCTTAGCCAAAGTGATGTTAGGGGTACTACAATTGGCCTAGATCCTACTCGACGGGGGAGAGAAAACTCAGCAGAGTCATCCCTCTCCTGATTGGTGCTGGAAGTACTTATTTGTGGACATCAAGTGAGAACAGAATTGGGCTTGATACTGATTTCCTCTGCAGTGGAAGAGCCTGATTACACTTAGAGGGTGACTAGTGCCCCTGGGATTTGTGCCCCACCCAGGGATCCATGGCTTTAGGAGCGAAAAGGGGCAATTTTTTCACTCAAAGGGTGGTGAGTGTCTGGAACGAGCTGCCAGAGGCAGTAGTAGAGGCGGGTACAATTTTGTCTTTTAAAAAGCATTTGGACAGTTACATGGGTAAGATGGGTATAGAGGGATATGGGCCAAGTGCAGGCAATTGGGACTAGCTTAGTGGTATAAACTGGGTGACATGGACATGTTGGGCCGAAGGGCCTGTTTCCATGTTGTAAACTTCTATGATTCTATGAAATTGAAAAAAAAGTGGTCTGCAATTAGAGAAAATACTGTATATTTCAGGATTTATGGATCTATCTGCCTGGCAGTATGCGCATACAAGCATTACTGAGCTCTATCCCATATTTTACTCCTAACAGATTGTGCTGCTCTGAATATTGGTACCTCAGTGACGCTGAAATGTTGTTGGAGTGTTCATCCTCGAGCAGCAAACCCATCAGGTCTCATCCGTCTTTTGGATGGGAGGTTAAAACAAAGCCTTATCTGTTCAGGGAGCAAGAAGTTCTCCTGATGTTCTGGCCAACATTCCTCCCTTACCCAACACCAATCAAAACAGAATAACTGGTCCTTCCTCTCATTTGCTGTTTGTGAGGCCATGCTGTGTGCAAAAAGGCTGCCCACTTTGCCTATATAAGTAATTCATTGGCTTTGAAGTGCCCTGAAGATGTGAAAGGTGCTAAACGTGTTCAGTTCTGGAATTGTGTCCAGTTCTGGACCACTCACATGGTGAGAGATATAAAGGCCTAGAAAAGTTTAGGACAGGGTCACTAGATTAATACCTATGTCTAAACATAATAGGTACTGTAGAAAAGCGTAGACTTTGGGAAGACTTGATTGAAGTATTTGAAATGATGAAGGGGCTAAGCTGTGTACATGTGGACAGATTATTTGAATTAGATAAATTAGGGAGAATGAGGGGACATGAGTATAAGCTGCGTAAGTATAGAGGGAGGTTACATGTCAGGAGGATTTTCTTTACCCAGAGGATTATCTACCTTTGGAATAGGCTGCTGGCTTGTGCGGTGGATGCAGGTTCACTGCAAATGTTCAAAAGGGAGCTGGACAAGTTCCTGCAGGAGGCTGATATCGCTCCATACAAAAGGTAGGTGGGATATTTGGTGCAGACTTGGGCACATAATCTAGGTTGACACTTCAGTGCAGTACTGAGGAAGTGCTGCATTGTCGGAGGTGCCGTCTTTCGGATGAGACGCTAAACCGAGGCCCTGTCTGCCCTCTCAGGTGGATGTAAAAGATCCCACGGCACTATTTGAAGACGAGTAGGGCAGTTCTCCCTGGTATCGTAGCCAATATTTATCCCTCAACCAACATCACTAAAATAGATTATCTGTTCATTACCTCATTGCTATTTGTGGTAACTTGCTGTGCACAAATTGGCTGGCGTGTTTGCTACCTTACAACAGAGATTACACTTCAAAAGTACTTCATTGATTGTAAAGTGCTTTGGGACGTCCTGAGGTCATGAAAGGTGCTATATAAATGCAAATTCTTTCTTTCTTTAATGTACCTCATGGTCAGTGTTGTCTCCTGGAACTTGTTTTTGATCACCTTTGTGGGTCAGAGAGGAACATCCCAGAATTCTTTTATCCCCAAATTGGCCTAGTTTTTAAAAAAAGAATCTGTTTATTGCCTCTCCCAGGAGATCACACGACTGCTGTGGGGTTGGAAGTATTACTACAACACAGCTGAATGGGACAGACTCAATGGACTCTTTGGGTAAAGAAGTTTCTCCTGAATTCCCTATTGGATTTATTAGTGACTATCTTATAATTATGATCTCTAGTTTTCGGTTACCCCACAAGTGGAAGCATTTTCTCTAAGTCTACCCTTTCAGTATCTTAAAGACGTCTATTAGGTCACCCCTCAGCCTTCTCTTTTCTTTCCATCCACAGGATGCACTATAGCAACTCGCCAAGGCTTCTTCGACAGCACCTCCCAAACCCATGACCTCTACCACCTAGAAGGACAAGGGCAGCAGGCACATAGGAACAACACCACCTGCACGTTTCCCTCCAAGTCACACACCATCCCGACTTGGAAATCTATCGCCGTTCCTTCATCGTTGCTGGGTCAAAATCCTGGAACTCCCTTCCTAACAGCACAGTGGGAGAACCTTCACCACACGGACTGCTGCGGTTCAAGAAGGCAGCTCACCACCACCTTCTCAAGGGCAATTAGTGATGGGCAATAAATGCTGGCCTCGCCAGCGACGCCCACATCCCATGAACGATTAAAAAAAGAAAAGAACCCCAGCTTGTTCCGCCTTTCCTGATAAGCATATCCTCTCTGTTCTTATACCATCCTAGTGAATCTTTTTTGCACCTTCTCCAATGCCTCTAAATCTTTTTGAAAATATGGAGGGTCTCTTAGGTCTCCACTTGAAATTTTAATCTACCTTTTTGCTTTGCAGATGCCAATGGACTTGCTGTGTATTCCATTTGCAGTTTTTTCTTTATTCCCTATGGTTAGAATTCTGATAGTCTATTAGGCTGTTACAGGAGAATCACAGTTCAGATTTCAAGAAAGGAGGGAGAGAGAAAACAGGGAACTATAGGCCAGTTAGCCAGACATCAGTAGCAAGGAAAATACTAGAATCTATTATTAAGGACATAGTAACAGGGCAGTTAGAAAATCGTAATATGATTAGGTAGAATCAACATGGTTTTATGAAAGGAAATTGTGTTTGACAAATCTATTAGTTTTTTGAGGATGTAACTAGCTGGGTAGATAAGGGGAACCAGTGGATGTATATTTGGATTTTCAAAAGGCATTCGATAAGGTGCCACATAAGGAGCAGTTGAGGCAAATAGCATTGATGTGTTTAAGGGGAAGCTAGATAAGCACGATGGAGAAAGGAATAGAAGGATATGCTTATAGGGTTAGATGAAGATGTATGGAGAAAGCTGATGGGAGCATAAACGCCGGCATAGACCAGTTGGGCCGAATGGCCTGTTTCTGTGCTGTAGACTTGATGTAACTCAATGACCACCTGGTCTTTTTCTGTCCATCTTTTTGAATGTTTGTAAGTTTTTTCTTTTCTTTAAAGTAACCTCATAATACCTGCCATTGTGTTCTCTCCAGAACAACCTAAACCATTTGACCTCCTGTATCAGACCAACACAGAGACAGAGCCACCACCAATTCCAGAACTCAATCTCCAGCATAGCAGCACTTGGCAAACCATAGGTAAGGTGGAACCATCACAGGCTGAAGGCAGTTTGCAGAGGCTGCTAAGGGGGGACTCAGAAATCCTCAACCGTATTCCCAAACAGAGGTAATGATAGCTTTGGAGATTAGTGTGTGATGGTGGAGCACCAATAGCATATTCAGAATATTACAGTCACTCAGGTAGGCATGGAGAGTTGCCCACCAGTAGTGACTGAATACTGCACTGCAGAGGCAACAGGTTGGAACTCATGACAGCAACTTATCCCTGATGTCATTCAGCCACTGTTACATTTCTTCTGGTTCCTCACTGGAAGGCAGAGAACGATCCACCCCTTGGAAACTGCTCAATTCACTTCCTGCTCTGATATTCTCATCAAGGAGATGGGCTGATTCCTCCACCATCCACTCTAAGTAATCCTAAGGTTTGTTTTCCGCTGTGTTCTTACCAATAGAGGAGCAGTAAGGGCACCGGCTCAAATATCCAAACGATGAGAAGTACAGTTTGCAAAAGTGGAGACCATAAAATACATGCAGTAGGCACTTATTTCACTCATGCAAAGAACATTAGAACTATCTTTGCCTTTGTCTCCTCTGTTAGATGAATTTCTAACAAGGGCAACAGCAAGTTTAGGAAATTGAAATGGCTTGCTAGTGTGACAAAAGGAGAAAGCCAGTAATCATTTTGTACAAGTCTGTGTAATGTTTTCTATAGGTATGAGGTAGATCATATATGTACGATCTGATAGCAGGCAGAATGGTACATGATGCTCGTTGCCCTGGCACTAGGCATCCAAAACTAAATTGGCTGGCAATCAGATTTTCTCGGACTTCCCATGTTCATCATGCTGCTCATCTGAAAGGATGTCAGCACCCACTATGGGTCAAAATCAATGTTATAGGGTTTTAGGAACAGTCTATCTTATTAGCATTAACTTTGAGCTAGAGTTATAGGTAACAGCTACCAACGTGTTATAGGCAAATAGACAGGACATTGGAGTACTTTGAACACTACTTAAGTTAATACAAGATAAGTGGAAAATGAAATGCAAAATACTTTTTTTAGATCTACATTGCTAATAACTGAATCTTCTAAATTTTCTGTAAATTCCCATTAAGTGAATACTTTCAATAGTTTGCACGTTGGAAAATTTCCCACTACAGTTCATATACGTAAGTGATTGTGTAACAGAAATGTTTTACTGTTATGTTAATCTGAATTCCTGGTAATTAATTAAATGTTGTGGCAAGCAGGTTATTCACAGAACAGGAAAGGACTGGAGTGAGATCTTTCACCAAAAATGGAACGTGCATTAGTCTAATGGAATGGATACTGATTTGAAGTATCTGTTAAGTTATCAGTTTCTATATTTGATGTAGATCCCCAAACTAACCTCCAGCTTTGAACACTGATATGTAATGTATCCCTAAGGATTAAAATCCCAAATGTGTATCTCCAATTTTATTGTCAGATTTATGTTTCTTTGCTTTTCACTGTCTGATGAGTTGAGGTCATGGATTGAATCTCAGCCATGCTTCTAGCATTATCTGTTCAACTCATGACATCAGCCAGTGAAACAGTTTATACAATATGGCACAATGTCATTGTTGCAATAACATTTTATGATTTTGCAATTTAGATTTTTTTGGAGGCAAGAAGTTACATAGAAATACATAGATATTTACAGTACAGAAACAGGCCATTAGGCCCAGCAGGTCTATGCTGATGTTTATGCTCCACCTGAGCCTCCTCCCACCTTACTTAATCTCATCCTAACTACATACCCTTCTATTCCTTTCTCCATCATGTACTTATCTAGTTTCCCCTTAAATGCATCTCTGCATAATCGCCTCAACTACTCCATGTGGTAGCGAGTTCCACAATCTCACCAATCTACAAGCAAAGAAGTTTCTCCTGAATTCTTTATTGGATTTATTAGTGACTATTTTATATTTATGGCCCCTAGTTTTTGACTCCCCTACAAGTGAAAACATCTTCTCTACATCTACCCTATCAAACCCCTTCATAATTTTAAAGACCTCTATCAGGTCATCCCTCAGCCTTCTCTTTTCTAGAGAAAAAAGCCCCAACCTCCTTCCCTTACCTCCCCACTTCATGCTATTTTCCGGCCTCCTTCACTTAGCCTACCACTGGCAATCGCATTATCATCTTTACTTGGAAGTGCAAAAGAGTTCTGCCTGCAGGCATGCTGCCAACAGGCATGTCTGATCAGTGTGGGAAGAGGCTCGTCCCTCCCTCATTCAACTTTCCCTTCTTCCCCCCCCCCTCCCCACCCCACCCAAAAGCCTGGTAGAGAGTGCCAAACCTGCTCTGTGTTCTAATAAACAACCCATTTGTTGTTTGGAATTTTAGAAATATGATGTTCACTTAGGAATTAGTCTGAGAAGTCTAATAAAACTGACATGTACCGATGAATATTCCTCAGGTTTGTTCTGGGAATCAGACTATTTTTAGTACCCATGATTATTAATCATTAAGACTTGAATGCGGACAGGTTTTTCAATATGGAAATAATAACTTGAATGTGAAGATATACTGAATGTTGGCAGGTTTGAGTAGAGCAAAGCTCCACCCAGGCATTTTGTTCAGTTTTGTTTCCATCTCTTAAAGGTTAGCCAAATATTTAGCTAAGTAAGTGATAAGTGGCTTTTCTAAATATTGTGTCAAACGCTGAGCAAATATATCCCTCAGAGTATCAAACGCTTCAGTACAAAATATTGACAAAGCATGGGTTTGTGTTGTGACATGGGCTGTAAGAAGGTCTGTGTTATTAATGATTTATTTATTGATAAATGTTTTATATCTGCTTAACTAAAAGAATAGAAGTACTGTGGAGTTATTTAAACAGTATTTTCTTATTCAAATCTTTGTGCACCAGCCCTTTGTATTTATTAGCAAACGTCATATCACGCCAAAGTCTGGTAGCCACGAAACTGAGGCAGTCCCAATTGACCCCTTCATTACAGTAAGCAGCATTCAAAATATACATTTAAAAAAAAAAATCCCTTCTCATTTTCTCTCCTTTTTAAGATTCATGTTAGTCCCTGTCGGTGAGAGTGGTATTAGGCAAGGTCATTCTGTATCAGCTGTGAGGTGGTGTGTGACAGCAGCATGCACGGACTCACACTTTCGTTCCCCACCGCTCCTTTGTTCCTGATCCCTGTTTAGCACCTCCACTAGACAGCCCAGCTGATATTGAGTATTCACCATGTGGTTGATCGTGTTCACAAACACACATTGTACTCACCTGTGCCATATCCCATTAGTAATCAATGCAAGTGACACTGGTTTTCCCACACATCTTTATGTATAACATTTATAATGTTAATTTTCTGTCCTTCATCAATGCTGTATATTAGAGAATTAAAGAAATCTAGGGGGGGAAAATAAATTGGATAAGGGCCATTTTCGGGCGCGGGTAGCGTGATGCGCTATTACCCCATGCCTGATGGCCCCTACGCAGGCAGCACATGAACTTCGTGCTGCCTGCTAATTATCATGATAGCTCCGTGCAGCCAGTGCTACCCGTGCTGCTGAGAGGCTGCACGGAGAATCAGGAAGTCAGAAATGAGGCGTGCTCAGCGCATGTCATCAGCAGCCTGTGCCTCTTAAAGGTGCAGGTGCACATTTTAAATTGGACATGCACAGTTCACACTAGGATGGCCACGAGGATGGCAGGACTGGCGCAAGAGAGAGAGCCCCACGCTTCTCTGATGATGCACTGGAGGCCCTGGTGGAAGGGGTGGACGAAAGGAGGGCCAACATGTACGCACAGGGTGGTAGGAGACCCTCCAGACTGCAGCTCTACAAGCATTGGCAGGCTGTGGCGCAGGAAGTCAACGCCAGGAGCATGGCACCACGCACGTACGTGGGTGCAGTCCCGAAAGAAGTTCAACGATTTGACACGAGTGATCAAGGTGAGTGAATGCAAGTGTCAAGTGGCATATCCTACCAACTGCACCACGCATCGCACTCCCCATCACCCACCCACCAACAAACACTGCCCATTCATATGCAATGCTGCACTTGGCATGCTGCATTTCACCCACACATAGTACCATACTTGCAGGCCACAAAACCACCACTCACAGGTCACACACACACTGGCAGCTATTCGACCACGATAGGCACATCACCCACACACCTTGTAGGATACTCACTGACACATTATTCTCTGTCTTGCAGGAGAAGGAGGCGCGTAACAGCCAGCAGCAGGAGAGACCTGAGGGTGGACGGGGATGCTCACACGTCCTCACCCTCCCTAGAGGAGACAGTGCTTCGGATCATTGGGCAGGCCATCGCTGCAGCCATGACAACATGCCACGCTGGAGGTCCCGTTGAAGGCGGTCTCTGCATATCTAATGCTCCCTCTCCTTTCCCACATCTCCCTCCTCCCATAATCCTTTCTGACTCACGTGCTGCAGATGCTGTCGGACCGCACGTCTTTCTTGATCCTCTCCCCGCTCCACAACTCAACCTGTTTCCCTTTGTCATTGCAGATACTCAATAACACGAAGCGGCACCGTCTGAGGAGGAGGAGGAAGAGGAGGGGGACACTGAAGCCACACCTTCACTCGATCTAACACTTGCTTCCACCAGCTCAGAGACTGCCACTGCGCATCCATTACAGGCTAGGTTAGAGGAGAGATCTGCACGTGGTGAGACACCGAGCACAAGTGCGCAGGAGCCGGAGCGGGGGGAACGGATACCACAGTTCACCAGAGGGCGAGGTCGCTCACTAGTTCTGCTGCAGAGGAGTCAGATGAGGATTTTGATGGGCCAGGCTGCAGAAGACGACTGATGGACGTATACCACCAAATCCTTGGGGCACTGGAAAGCCTGCCAGAAAGCCTGCGCACAATGAGAAGGGGCATGGAGGAGTCCAGCTCCAACTTGGCACAGGGCTTTGCGCAGAGCTTGGAGCCCATCCTTTCCAACATGGAATGGGTGGTCAACTCCATCAGCACACCTGTGGAACCCACCATGGTGCAGGGTCTGATGGCCAATGTCGCGGCTTCCATTGCAGCATAAACCGATGTCATCAAAGGTCTCAAGCTATGGTTGCTGCTCAGACTGCTGCAATGCAAGCTCAGACTGCTCCTACCAAGGCTCTGGGGACCACTGTGGAACGGGGCTTCCAGGGCATCACAGCACTCCAGCTATCCGTTCTCCAGCTGATCGCCAGGATTGCTGAGATGCCGACCCGTGAGAGTGGCAGTGGCGCCTGCTGTCCTCTCTCAGGACGGCAGCATTCCTGCTCCCACCCCTGCCACTCTGCCAGTGCCCTGTTGTTGCATATCGGCCAGCCAGGCCAGACTGCTGCAGCCCATGATGAGATGGTGCAGTATGAAGCCTGGCCCTGCTCGAGGTCATCCTCCAAGGCCATCTGCACGCTCCTCCATTGAAGGCCAGTGGCCTCCTGCCACCCATGCTCCAGCCACTGGAGAAGCACCTCGTAGAAGCATTAGGATAGATAAAGGCACGTAAACAACAGGCACTAAGGCAATGCACAAGAGTAAATAATTATCTTCTGTTTCCATAATTTCATTTATTCATTGATAAATGTGACCCTGAATTAGCATTTGGTGGTGGGTTTTATTTGTGCGATGAGCTGAGGGGGAAACCGATATGCAATCAGATGGAGGGCGATTTGATTGTCTTGTGGGAGCGGAAAGGTGGGGATTGTAGGACTGTTGGTGAGTTGGGGGATGTAGTTCAAATTATTGATGGCAGGCATGGATCAGGCGAGCACGCAGAGCTCTTGCAGACAAGGCATGTGGTCCCTGTTGCACCTTTGCATCTTCCTCCACTTCTTCTTCCAGCTCCTCCCCCTCCTCAGCCTTGTCCTCCTCCTCCTCCTCAGCCTCTTCCTCCTCAGCCTTCTCCTCCTCCACATCTGGCTCAGGGTCTTCTCCGATCATTGGTTGCAAAGGTTGGTGCCTCATGAAGGCGAGGTTGCGCAGCATGCAGCATACCACCACGAATCTGCCCATCCGTTTGGGAATACTGCAGGACTCTTCCAGACCAGTCCAGGCAGCGGAAGCGTTGTTTGAGGAGGCCTATGGTGTGCTCCACAATGTTGTGTGTGGCAGCATGGCTCTCATTATAGGCCTGCTATGCACGTGTGTGTGGGTTCCTGACCGGAGTCATGAGTCATGAGTGGATAGCCCTAGTCACCCAGTAGCTAGCCTTTGACTTGCCGAGCCGGGTGAAAGATAGCTAGCATGTTGGATTGCCACATGACGAAGACGTTGTGACTGCTCCCAGGGTAGCGGACATCGACCTCCGTGATTCGAATACATGTGGTCGCACACCAGCTGCCCGTAGAGGAAGTGGAAGCCCTTTCAGTTGACTAAGACAGCCAAGTTGATATGCGGGGCACGTAGGGCAATGTGTGCGCAGTCAATAGCACCCTGCACATGGGGAAGCCAGCAATGCGAGCGAACCCCCGTGCTCGCTCGTTCTGCATGTCTCTGTCAAGAGGGAAGGTGATGAACCTGTTCCTCATCTGGTACAGTGCGTCTATGACCTCCCTTATGCAGCATGGCACTGCATACTGCGAGATGTTGCACACGTCGCCAGAAGAGGCCTGAAATGATCCTGAGCCATAGAAATTCAGCGCCACGGTGGCCTTCACAGCCACAGGCAATGCTGTTCTTGCCCTGGTCTAAGGCTGCAGTTGTGGCCGCACCAGTTGACAGGCCTCGGTCACGGCTTCTTTGGGGAACTCCAGGCGTCAGATGCAATCCTCCTAGGTCATGTTGGAGTAAGAGAATTGGTCCCGGAAGGCCCTCATTGGATAGGGCCTCCTGCGACTCCTTGTCCTCCCTCTCCTCGCAGCTTGACCTGGTGTGCGTGGCCTCTCTGCATGCTCCCAGTCATGCTCAATGTCTAGCGGGAGCCCTAGCAGACCACCTATGATTGGCAGGAATGTTGTTCAACCATGGTTGTAACTTTCCGAACCATAAGGCAGTATCTGCCAAAGCACTCTCAAATGTACTCTAGGAACTCTCAGTAAGTATAGGGAGCTTCAAAAAATACTTCCTACTCCACCAGCAGCCAGAAGCAATAATCAGCAAGTAACCTGCAACACCTGCGTGGTACCTTTAAATAGTGCTGCTGAGGGTGTCCTCCAGGCACACGTTCAGATGGTCGGGGTTAAGATTGTGCGTTGAGTTGAGCATTAAGGTCCAAAATGGTGTCTATCACTTTAAATCAGCATTGTACACTGATTGCACGCATTTTCTCCTTACTTTAAATGCTTTGGCGTTCGATATTTGCGCATGCACTAACTACTATACCAAGACGGCATCCGGTGCACATCACGCTGGAAACGTGCGTGCACAGCCAAGATGCCATCTTGGATGTTGGAGAGGCCATGTAGCCCCAAAAGAAGGGGCGCTACACGGCCCAATTTAGCGCCCCTCGTGTACGGTTCTACTTTTGGGATGACTTTTTAATCTATTCATCATGGAAAGAAGAGCTGGAATTTCCTCTGATTGGCGGACTAGTGATGGAGTGAGACTACCGCCCACACACATGAAAAAAGTGAATTCAACAGTTGGAAGGACCACTGATTTTCAGATACATCCATGGCAGTCGTTTTGGCAGAAATGAGGGCCAGAGGATGAAAAAAAACAACTTCAATCAGATCTTGATGTGTTGGGGGAATGGGCCAGTGTCTGGAAGGTGTCACTTTATGGAGATAAATAAAGTATTATGCACAAGGGTAGAGATAACACCAAGCATGTGCACACCATGCAGGGTTGCAAACCGAAAGCTGATGATTGGGAAAAAGCCTCATCTGTCATAGTACATGAATCTCTGAAGGTTCATTATTGGTGCCATAAGGCTACAGCAAATGCAAATAGAGGGCTAGGTTGTATTGCCAGGAAGATCAAATACTATACAATAAAATATATATTGTCCTTATGGAAGACCTTGGTCAGGCTTTAGAATACTGTGCCCAGTTTTGCTCTCCTTACATGGTATGATTTAAAGGCCCTGGAAAAGGTTCAGAAGAGGGCCACTAGCTTGATACTAGATGCTAATTCAATAAATAATTTTAAATCTGAGAACAATAGATTTTTGCTAGCTAAGCACATTAAGGGATATGGAGCCATCTTGTACCAGTGTGATTCCCTTTCGCGGCTTTCAAAACGGAATTGGGTAAGTACTTGAAGGGAAAAAATCTGCAGGGCGACAGGGAAAGGGCGGGGGAGTGGGACTAACTGGCAGAGAGCCGGCAAGGGCTCAAAGAGCCGAATAGCCTCCTTCTGTGCTGCACCATTCTAAGTGCAGCACCGTCTTGTACCAGTGTGATTTTATTCAATTCCTGCACCAACTTTCATTACAGTCCCTCTGAGTGAGATTATCAAATAAAAGTCAAGTTATCATAAGTTTCATGTTGTGAGCCTGTTAAGAACTGGGTTGAGACTGCCCAAATTCAACTCACTTAGACACCTTCAACTGGCATGAAAGAGAAAAGATGGAGCCAGTTTCCCTCTCTGGGCCCCCATTGGGTGCATGTGAGGGGAGGAGTGTGCTTCATTTTTCTAGCCCAGCCCATTTATGTGGCCTGTTCCTCCTCTCAGGGCGGGCCCGCCCCCTGGTATGGCCTAGTGCTGGGATTGGTGGGCAGATAGAAGAACTCTTGGCTGCCAATACTGGGGACATCTGACTGCAGGCTCACGGCCCTAAATTTGTTCTGGGGGCTGGCGATATTTTAAATACCTGTACTGATCTTGTGACTTCTTGTCTCTTCAGGGTGCTTCCAGTACCCGCAATCCAGAAGGTCAAAGGACAGTCCTGGTACAAACCCCAGCAGCAGGTTTCCTGGGGTGCCTCTCCACTTGAGCACCCCATGGAAGTCAGAGAAAAATAAGGTGGGAGGCCTCATCTCGCTTCATTACCATTCTTATACGGGATTTGTGCCTAAGCAGGTGTGGGCCTGCTGATGTTGATCCAGGGAACCTCAGGAAATCTCACGGCATTTTGTGCAGTACAAACCTAATTTCTTATTTTCTTTACTGCATTCCCTAAGGAAACAGAGAGGAAAATCTGCTCTTTTTATTTTGTCAGTTTCATAGAATCATACAGCACAGAAGGAAGCCATTCGGCCCATTGTGCCTGTGCCCACTCCCCTGCTCTTTCCCAAAGTTTTCCTTTTCAAGTATATCCAATTCCCCTTTGAAAGTTAACTCCCCTGGGAACCCTAAAATGGGCATTCAGGAGTTTCTAGGCCAGAATGCTTTACTATTACCTGCTACTGAGGCAGAGATTACAACATCGTTCAAAGGAAATTAGATAAGTATTTCAAAAGGAAGCATATAAAAGGATAATGGTAAAGGGTGGGATTTAGGATAAGAGCAAATAGCCCCAGTTGATGAGTTAGCACTGGTACAATGATGGGCCAAATGGCCTCTTTCTGTGCTGTAATTTGTATGATTCTACAATAACTTGATCGTTGGTGAGACAACAGCAACAGCAACATGATTAGCCATTACCCTGCTTAAAAAAAAATAATTTTAAGGAGTATTACAAAATGATTAAGAAGTGCCAAATGTATTGTCTGGGAAAAGCAAAGTAATGGCTTTCCCAGAAATAATGCCGGGAAATGAATAAGTAGGTCTTTTGGATGGTCTGTGAATTTCACTGTTGTCAGCACTGGCAGGTTTAAGTAAAAGAGATATGGGCTAATTCATTCCTGAACCACCTTCTTCCCCCATTGCCTCAGAAATAGACTTGAGAAAAATATCATTAAAGAAATTGGGGATAATTTTAACCTCACTCGCCAGGCAGGAAACCCACAGGATCAGGTGGAACGCTGGTTTTACACCCTGCCCAAAATTACTCACGATTGACTTCAATGGAGAGTAAACTCTGGCGGGGTGTAAACCCGTGCTCGCTCCTCCTGCTGGCCTCTAGCAAGAGGGAATGAGATGTGCGTGTTTCTCATTGTATAGAGAGTCTCAGTGACTTCCCTTATCCAGCAGTGCACTGCAAACTGCGAGATGTTGCTTATATATCCAGCAGCAGCCTGAAAGGAGCCAGAGGCATAAAAATTAAGAGCTACAGACATCTTGACAGCCACTGGCAGTGCTCTCCTTGTCTTGATTTGAGGCTGCAGTTGTGGCTACAGTAGTTGACCGATTTGTTACTACCTCCTTTGTGAAGTGAAGGCGCCTCATACATTGGTCCTCGCTGAAATTGAGGTAAGAGAATTTCTCCCTGAAGCTCCTCTGCAAATATGGCCTTCTGTGGAGTGCCCTGGTCCCCCTCCTCCTCCTCCCTCTTCTAACAGATTATCCTGCTTTGTGTGGCCTCTCTTCATTCTCCCAGTCATGTTCAATTCCCAGAGGAAGCCCTACCAGGCCACCCAAATATGGAAGCAACTTCTTTCGGCACGATATTTTAAATGGCACAAAAAGGACTGCAAGGCCAGCCAGACCATATAGAAAACCTCCAAATTGCACCAGCAACCAGAAAAAATAATCCAGCAACTAACCTGTACGTATTTCATGATCCCTTTACATAGCACTTATGGGGGGCCTGTCTTGCCATTTAACGTCATGTTCAGCTGTGCAAGGTTATGACTGGAGTGTGGAGTTCCAAAATGGCAGCTGTGGCTTCAAATCAGCATTGCATACTGATTCCCGTCATGATCTGCCTGCTCTGCATGCTGCAGGTGGCCATTAGGCGCCGCACGCAAGCCCCTTTACCAAGATGGCCCATTGGAAGTGCGCATGCACATGTTGGACCCCATTTTGAGACCTTAGGTGACCACATAGCGCTTAAAAAACAGGTGCTACGCTGCCCAATTTTAAACCCCCCATGGATTTTATCAGAAAGGTTCTTTTATAAACCTCTTTCTGCTTCTTAAGTATTAATGAGTTTTACAGATGACAACAATGTTTTAAAAGAGTGGAAATAGGAAAAAAGTATTAAATTGGGCCAATTAAATAAAGCATGGGAAAATCAGGAAAATTGGTCTATTAAAAATGAGAGAGGGGGCTTAGGGAAAATGTAGAAAGGGGCTATTAAAAAGAGTGAAGTTATAAAAAATACAGCAGAATAGGATGAGACAAAGAGAAGAATCGGGCAATTTCCTCAGCTGACCGCTGGGGAAGTGAAGTTATGTGGGTTGGTAGTGTTGAGGGGGTGATGTTTGACAGGATTGGGAGGGTGCAAGAGTACTGGGCAGGCTGGTCCTGGTGTGTAGGAGCACTGGGAAGGGATTTGTGGCTGTGGAAGTGTGGTTGCTGCATGTGGGAGAGAGATTGTGGGGTGATGTTAACAAAAGTACAGCAATGGGGGCTTTCCGTGGGTTGAGTCAGCAGTGGAGGAAAGCTATGGGCTCTTGGCAGGAGGGTTTGGGCAGTGAGACTTGGCAGATAGACCAGGAAGGGGGAAAAGCATAGGTGCTTGGGTTGGGTGAGGGTGGGGGAAGGGGGCAAAGGAGAACCCATTCTCTTCATCCACCAGAAGATTTGAAAAAGCATAGCGCTTCCCTACATTAAGCTGGAGAGGTTTCCATTATTTAAAGCACAAACTGCTGTTTAGATAATAGAAGCTTACCAGCTTACTATGGAGAATCCCAGCCCACACTTAATTAACCTACTGCTGGTTCCCCGTTTTGGGCTCGGGATGGCATCTGTGATAGTCCAGCAGGCACTCAGGGTCACAGTGGGGATGGGGGAGAGCAGAAGAGGCAAGATAGGAAAGAGGACTGAATGTAGAGAGCAGAGAATGGCGAGAGGCCAAATTTCAGTAGGCTTCAGCTGGGTGGCTCTGTACAACACAGCACCCGATTGCTACCTACCTTTTAGATGAGAGCTGGGAGGATTCAAAGTAGGTATAGCTTAGACATAGAAGGCAGGTTACAGAAATGAAAATTACCAGCAAGTGTTACAGGAAGTAAGTTTGACATTTATAGAAGTATGCACATGCATGAGACTTCTGATGTACGATTAGCAGATGTGGTGTTACTCGCAATAAGTC
The DNA here is from genome assembly GCF_035084215.1 of Heptranchias perlo. NCBI lineage: Eukaryota > Metazoa > Chordata > Chondrichthyes > Hexanchiformes > Hexanchidae > Heptranchias > Heptranchias perlo. The sequence continues at coordinate 11,708,737 of NC_090365.1, forward strand.
AGAGAATATGGGGCCTAAATTTAACATTGTTGAGACCGTTTTATGGGTCTAAAATGAGAGCAACAATAACCAACCTGCATGGGCATTTGGGCCACTAATAAATTGGTCGGGGCCTTTTTTTTTAGGCACAGCTGCCTCATTTCAATATTCAAGTGAGGCTTCCGTGGTCATGTCTGACGCGGATTGGTAAAGATTTTTACACTAGTCGGAGCTTGCGACACATCGCAGTGAACACATCAGGAATGATAGTCTCTCGGAAAAGCAGTTCACAATGGCAACAATCTAGGAAGTATCAGAACTATGAGAAAATTGAGACAGAATGTCAGTCCTATGTGAACCCATAGACAGTCCAACTCTTAGCTCAGGTGTCACACAGTGAGACAAAAAGACAAGTACACCAACAACCTCCCCCCCCCACCTTACAATTAAGATGGGGCACCCCCACGCCACTGAGCATAACCCTGCCCACTAAGCATGATTTTGATGCTAGCCCTAACATCCCATTGATAACTAAGCAAGACTTCAGGCATGCCAGTTCCACTCAGCACAATTTGAGCTCCCAATCTCTCCCACCCCCACCCACAGCAAGAATGTTGCCTTGAACCCCCTCCCATCCAGTGAGGCAAAATCAACCACTCTTCCAGCTGAATGAAAAACACCTACCCAGCTCCCTCCTTGAAGCAAAATCACTCATCAAATCCCAGTCACTCCTCTCCCTTTGCTCCTTTGTTCTCCCTTCTTCTCTCCTTCCCCTCCTTCTCCCTCTCACTCTTTCCTCTCTTTATACCACCCACCCATCCCTCCTTCTCCTCACCTCTCCTGTGCTCTCCTCCCCTTCCTGCTTCTCTCCCCCGATCTGTCCTCAATCCTCCTCCCATCCTCACACTCTCCTCCTCTCTCCCACTTTACCCTCCTCTCTTTTCTCCTCTGCCCTCTCTCCTCGCCTCCCCTCCTCAACCCTTCTCCTCCATTCACTCCACTTCATCCTCTACCTTCCTCTAATGCCTCTTCGTTCCCCTTCTCTTGTCCCCTCCCATACCCTCTTCGTCTTCCCTCGCACAAGGTGTACAGATGCTATTGTTGCCCTTTGTGTGTTTGGCATCAATTTATTATTTTTTGATGTGAAGGAATATAAAACACAAGACATTACAAAACTACCAAGACACTGACATAATGCTGACTTTGGGTCAATGAGTGTAGGCCTGGCCAGCAGAATGCCTGTGCATATACAGAGGTTTATCCGCTGTATTTAAGTAAGATATGGAACAGCTGAGGCTAAGTACATGTTTAATTTGGAAGTGTTGAATGTTTAAGGTTTACTTTTATTTAGTGCATAACTGGTTTATTTATAAGCACTTTGAGAGCTGCTGTAGCTTTAACCTTTGACAGCAAATATATATGTGCATAATGGGTAGAAGGGAATGAATTATAAAACCATCTCAGGGCTCAGGTAACTTAAACTTCTTAAACATCTGTGTTTTTGTAGTATGATGCCATCTGAATATTCAATTAGATTACAGCCTCCAAATTACCCCTACAATGTGTTATTTATCTGGAAAATTCTTTTTCATGTAGCTAAGTTTGGATTATTTTAAATTTTGGTTGAAGTTCTACTTTTTGAGTCCAAATTAGATTTGTGATGCAAACAGATGAAAATAATGCAACATTAAAAGAGGCATATTAAACTTACTTTTCACTTTGTTACTGCAGATTTATCAGGAAATACTTTCCAGCTGATTACAGGGAAATGAAATCCACTGTATGCTTAGAATTACATAGAATTTTACAGCACAGAAACAGGCCATTCGGCCCAATAGGTCTATGATGGTGTTTATGGTCTCAGCTCTTCTGCTGCTGAAACCCTCATCCATGCCTTTAATACCTCAAGATTCAACTATTCCAATGCTCTCCTGGCCAGCCTCCCACCTGCCACCCTCCGTAAACTTGAGCTCATCCAAAAATCTGCTGCCCATATTTTAACTCACACCAAGTCCCACTCACCCATCATCCCTGTGCTCGCTAACCTACATTGGCTCCCGGTCTGGCAACGTCTCGATTTTAAAATTCTTATCCTTGTGTTCAAATCCCTCCATGGCCTCGCCACTCCCTATGTCTGTCACCTCCTCCAGCCCTACAACCCTCCGAGATCTCTATGCTCTTTCAATTCTGGCTCCTTGCACATCCCCGATTTTCTTCGCTCCATCATTGGCGGCTGTGCCTTCAGCTGCCTAGGCCCTAAGCTCTGGAATTCCCTCCCTAAACCTCTCCGCATCTCTACCATTCTCTCCTCCTTTAAGTCGCTCCTTAAAACCTACCTCTTTGACCACGATTTTGGTCACCTGTCCTAATATCTCTTTATGTGGCTCGGTGTCAAATTTTATCGGATAACGCTCCTGTGAAGCGCCTTGGGACATTTTACTTTGTTAAAGGCTCTATATAAATATAAGTTGTTGTTTGTTTATGCTCCACACGCACCTCCTCCCACCTTACTTCATTTAACCATATCAACATATCCTTCTATTCAATTCATCCTCATGTATGTTATAACAAGATTTAAAAACAATTCCATTTTAGTGGGTTCTGTGTGTAAGTGCACTATCTAGTGTCTCTGCTGAAATTGTTACTTGAACTGGGACTCTATTCCTTATATCCACTACACTGTAGGAAACACTTAACTAGATATTCCTTCTGGCAAAGATGATTTTACTGGTGGGCTTTGCTCACATGGGGGTGGGCGCAAAAAAATCACGAGTTCAGGAACTCAGTGGCTTCCTGCCCACTCTGCACATTGTGTGAATTTTCTGATCTGGTTTCCTGACTGCTGTGCACCCTATCACATAGAATGTGCACAAGATTTATTACCCTTGAATCTGATCCAAGGAAGCTCATAATGGAGCAGCCACCAAAAGTCTTCTTTTTTCACCCTCTTTCTACTGTGCATGAAGCTCACCCGTTTGAAATGGGCATTTAAGACCAGTAGGGCTATTGTTTGATGGGAAGGGATCCCTTAAAGCTGCACTGCTCATTGACTTTTTCTACCCTTCAATTGCAAACTATGGAGATTGCTTTCATTGCTCCCCTCTCACAGGATTTCATGGAAGAGGATGAAGACGTACAAGGGATACCAGAGAGATCAGATGGCACTACAGATATCCTGCCTTCACCCACCACAATGCCAGCAACCATATCTAGGGGCTATCTGGCAATGATGGCATGGAACTGTTGCCATAGACTCACAGGGTGGCAGTTACAGAAAAAGTCAATGAGCAGTGTAGCTTTAAGGGATCCCTTCCCATCAAACAATAACCTTGTTGATCTTTAATGCCCATTTCAAATGAGTGAGCTTCGTGCACAGAAGAAAGAGGGTGAGAAAAGAAGACTTTTGGTGGCTGCTCCATTATGAGCTTCCTTGGATCGGACTCAATCGGGGCATGAAGTGGGAGCTTCATTGTGAACTTTAACTAAAGTTGGGATTATGTCATTTTGATGTGAATGCAATATCCTGATATTCAAGTGTGTATTTCACCTCTCTCTTCACCCTTAAGACCCTCTTTAAAACCCATCTCTTTGACCAAGCTTTTAGTCACCCCTCCCAATATCTCCTTGTTTGGCCATTTTTAACTGATTACACCTCTGTGAAGTGCCTTGGGACGTTTTTCTTTCATTAAAGGGCGTTTTATAAATGCAAGTTGTTGTTGTAATTTACCCGTCATTATAAAATTGGGTATACAGAGTTGGTGAGCATTGATCTGTATATGCAAGTTCATTTAAAGAAGCTACTAAGAACATTTAGTAAACAATTTTCAGGCCACTTCTGAACTTTTTTTTCTGATGTCATTTAGATTTATAGGCACCTTTATGACAATTTTCTGCTGCTGCCTATTGGAATCTTCCTATCTCTGTGCCTTTCATAGAAAGGAGGACCAACGGAGGGAAGCCAGGCAGGTCAGGCTGCACTAGAGGTACTCTGCGCCTATCTACCTGCATCGCCATACCTGACTCTACAGAGGCACACATACCTCAGTTTGTTACAATAGCAACAATGACTGTTAAGGCTGCAATTTACAAGAGACCGAGTGTTATGCTGCATGCTCCAACCAGACCGCAACTCAGCCCCTCCACAGTTATGGCTGTGGCAGTGGCTGTCAAGGTTACAACCACTTTTAACTTTTATATTTTGAGATCCAGTCAGATTTCCACCAAACTTTTAAGCAACATAACCCAATCAGCTGCGTATAGATGTATCAAGTAAGTGATTGATGCTTTGGTTGCTCGAATAAACAATTTTATCTTCTTCCCAATGGAAAACCACCAGCAGCACGAGAGGGCTTATAATTGTATGCAGTGGCAAGAGTCCCAAAGGTCCCAGGGTTATAGATTCCGTCTAGGAGGTTATAGACTGTACCTATGTTCTCCTTCGTAAAGCACCGCCACCTATGTAAATAGGTAGTGGCACTCTCTCAAGGCTCAGCCATTAGCACTGAATAATGCAAGACTGTGATTACTTCCCACTGAGATGTCACAATGCCATTACGTTAAGGGAATCCACTGTTCCCCCAATATTTGATCCATAAAGGCAAGTGTCTGGGTCATCAAGGCTATGCTCTGAAGTCATGGCTCATTACACCTGTGCAGTATCCCAAGACACTTTTTGAGCACAGGCATAATGACATGTTGGAATCCACCACAGTAATCAAGCACACCACTGGCATGTTGAAGCAGTAGTTCCCATACCTGGATAAATGTGGAGGCATCCTGCAATACAGTCAGGTGAAGGATTCATATATTGTTGTTGTATGCTGCACAGCCTTACCCTGCAAAGAGGCATTATTATCAAGGCCTTGGAGGAGGAAGGCTCCCAGAATCATCAAGGGGACCACAAAGAGGAACAGGAGGAACCTGAAGAGGCTGCAGAGCAGAATTTGATGCTGGCTATGAGAACCCTTTAGCAAGCTCTAAAACAGACCTCTTTCTCTTCACTTGCACATGTGGCCACTGTATTAACATACCTTTTTACATTTTTCATACCCTCCGCTAATATGCCTTCACCTACAGTGCTTTAACATTTCCAGGTAACTCACAAATATCACACTCATGCCACCTGATGAAATATTTGCAAGAACTCTCTGCATACAGCTTCAGTGCAACCAGATTTCTAATGTCAAGCCATGAAGTGTGTGTGAATGTCTACAGTGTTTCCATTGGTGACATGTACAATGTATGTCCCTTAAACCTAATCTTTGTCTATATGCTTTAGTCTGTCAAATGGCTGGCTGTCCTGTGTCCATAAGAGCCTCCTGTGATTGAGATGGCCCCAACCTCCCAGAATCTGAGATGGACTCCTCCACTCCTCCCCTTGAGCTGCCATTTGCAGCTCAATATGTGGCACTCTCCCCAGTGCCTGCACATACGTTTGATGCTCTGGAAGCATCTTTATAGTATTTATGCACAGCTCTAGACTGGCATTGGATAACAATGTGATGTGTAACCCACTGTAGATTTACATCAGATGTACAAGAAAGAATTGGAAAAAGTGTGACTGTTTTTGTTAAACAGTGGAGATTAAAGGGGAATTTGAAAGAAGTGTTTAAAAATTATAAAGGGATGAGAAAGTAGATAGTGACAGAGATTTAGGACAGAGCACAAGAAACATTTTTATACAGAGGGCTGTGAAGCTATGGAATGGATTACTGTAGTTAGCGATTGAAGCAGAGACCATGTCGACTTTTAAGAACAGGTTAAATAGCTAATGAAGGAAAGGGGGAATAAAGGAATATAGGAATAAGGTGACCACATGGGATTAAGACTACCCCGATCCAGCCGGCTTCAATTTTAAAACCTAACTGTTAAAGTGAATGTAATGATAGATGCATGCATCATGGGAGGCTTTGAGTATGATAATTGCTCGCGATTGTAGAAATACTTCCAAATGAAGGCTGGGGATATAAAGGGCTCTATGTCGCCTCCTGGGCATTAATGGTGAGCAATTTAAACACTTTAGAACAGTGTGAGGGAAGATCAATATAAGTTGCAGACGTGCTTAGCACAATCGATATTGGGCTTCGGGCCTCATTCAAATTAGACCGGCAAGGTGTGGATGGCTGCTGCTCATCGCCGGCAAAGCAGATTTAAATTTCGGGCCGCTGCATCTCCTGCAGCAGGTGTTAGGCTCTCTATTTACATATGCAAAGGGCCTAAAGCCTGTTTCAGGCGCAGTCCCTAGATGCCTATACTTCAGCCTTTACCAATATGGCGGTCGATGCACCCTCTGGCGTAGAATGTCCGCTCGCCACCACCATATTGGATGCTTAGGCACCCATTTTGTACCTGTAAAACACATATGGTGTTAATGAATTTCTAGGCCATTATCTCTCCAAGAGGGAAACCTGAAATGTTGAAAAGTGTTTGTAAACAGAAGGTCAAAGCAACATATTGATGTCACCATGGACAACATCAGAAGCAGCCAATATAGCAGCTGCAGGCAATCCTTTACAAAATATCAGACGCATCTTTCAAGGGATGTCAGCCGCACTGTCTGGAGCATGGCGCCTTCCTCTGGTTTCACATATGGAGGTTTGGACTTGATTCGTTTTGCTTTGAAGTTGTTTTTTGTTCAGGATCCTGCACTGGATTCAGACAGATTTATCGCTCTCTTGTGCGACGAGCATTGGATGGTTCAAAACAGGGATTTGGAGAGTTATGCTGAGGAAATAAAACTGTCAAAAAAACATCACTTGCAGGTTAGGCGTGCCATAATTTCTCCATTGCAGGTTGCAATTAGTTTCTGTGCAAAGCAGAGGACTGAAAGTCGTCTTGCTGATATTATCAGAAGAGCTTATTTTTGGTGTTAAAATGAACCCTAACAATTAACACTAACGATTCCAGGGAAAATGCTTATTGTTAGCAATAATAACAAAATATCAACCAATCATTATGCACCTGCAATAATGATTCATTGACATTTTTCAGATGAATGACTTGCTGATCAGTTTTTACTGATGCAAATGGAGGAAGAAATCTTAGTCAGGACCCCAAGAGAACCCCTGCTCTTCTTCAAACAATGCTATGAGATTGTTTACCTCCACCTGAATGGAAGATGGGGAATCAGTTTAACATCTCATCCTAAAGACAGTACCCCTAACAATGCAGCACACCCTCAGACCTGCACTGGAGTATCATCTTAGATTATGAGCTCAAATCCTGGAGTGTGCCTGCACCCACAACCTTCTACCTCACACACTTTAAATCAATTATAATGGTAAAATGCCTTGTTAGCTGCTTGAAGCATTAAAGGGTCAACAGCACAAGTTGTTGGTGTCCGTGGACCTAATTCTCAACATAAATCAATGACTTTATGAGAATCATAGAATCATAGAAGTTACAACATGGAAACAGGCCCTTCGGCCCAACATGTCCATGTCGCCCAGTTTATACCACTAAGCTAGTCCCAATTGCCTGCACTTGGCCCATATCCCTCTATACCCATCTTACCCATGTAACTGTCCAAATGCTTTTTAAAAGACAAAATTGTACCCGCCTCTACTACTGCCTCTGGCAGCTCGTTCCAGACACTCACCACCCTTTGAGTGAAAAAATTGCCCCTCTGGACCCTTTTGTATCTCTCCCCTCTCACCTTAAATCTATGCCCCCTCGTTATAGACTCCCCTACCTTTGGGAAAAGATTTTGACTATCGACCTTATCTATGCCCCTCATTATTTTATAGACTTCTATAAGATCACCCCTTAACCTCCCACTCTCCAGGGAAAAAAGTCCCAGTCTGTCTAACCTCTCCCTGTAAGTCAAACCATCAAGTCCCGGTAGCATCCTAGTAAATCTTTTCTGCACTCTTTCTAGTGAGAAGATTGGATTTTTTCAATCTTCTTACCTTCTCATAAAGTCATTGATTTATGTTGAGCGTCAGGTCCGTAGACACCAATAGCTTTTCAATATTTTCTTATGTGGCAACTCTTCATGTATAGGCCGAGACAGTATCGGTAAGCAGTTCAAATGTGGAGAGCATCACAGCAAAGCCTGTTCCCTTTAGAACCCAATATCAATTCACACACCATTCTTGGAAGGGTTACTGGATAGTGATTAGGAGCAGGAACCCTGGCTGATTTTCCCTTATATAGCCCAGATGAGTTGATTGTTAGCTAATTGTAGCTATCCAACTATTTCTCTGGCTGACAGCAGCTAACTCAGCACAGACCAGAAATCTAATCTGGAGTCTTCTGATCTCTATCACTTAGTGCTCCAGCAGTGTCTTTACTGACTAGGCCACTGGGATAGCTTTATATCAGAAACTAAAAACTATTAATATATTAGCACTTCGTGTTGAGTGCTGCACTGTCGGAGGTGCTGTCTTTCGAATGAGATGTTAAATTGAGGCCACGTCTGCCCTCTCAGGTAGATGCAAAAGATCCCATTGCACTATTACGAAGAAGAGCATGGGAGTTCTCCCCGATGTTCTGGCCAATATTTATCCCTCAACCAACATCACTAAACCAGATTATCAGGTCATTATTCCACTGCTGTTTGTGGGAGCTTGCAGTGTGAAAATTGACTGCTGCATTTCCTACATTACAACAGTGACTACACTTCAAAAGCACTTCATTGGCTGTAAAGCGCTTTGGGACGTCCTGAGGTCATGAAAGGCTCTATATAAATGCAAGTAATTCTTTTCTTTGGCATTTAATTTTTAAAAAATCTTGCCGTGTTTTGTGTTATTGATTGTATTCTTAACCCAGGGGAAACTCAGTATAACAAATGTTTTAAGTTTATAATGGCCATAACAATATTCTGTTGATTCCAGTTAATCAACGTACTGCTGCAGCCTTTATTTAATTCTGCTGAATCAGAACAAAAATGCTGTTTTTGGAAATAGTTGTGAAAAATCCAACATTATGTCGAACTAGTCAGAAACAGGGTGGAAGTACTTTCGAACTTTCCATTGTTCTTTCAGAATAATAAAAAACATTGAGGAAATCCCTCCGTGTTGCAAAGCTAAATATTCTAAAAACAATCTGCAAAAATGAGTCCAAGATGTTGGCAAAAGCAAGGCCAAGTTGAACCCTTGGGCTAATACGAAGATCTGACAGGAGATTGCAAACAAGACGAATGTGCTTTAACCTGTCACAGAGGCCAGGGCTTAAAAGATTTACTGGCCCCGATATTAACAGGGAGGCGGGATGGCAGCGGGAGGGCGACTGGGCACGTGGGTAACCCGCCCAATGAAATCCGTCCATTCCCCACGCGATCGCGGGTAAATTGAAGCCACTTAACATGGCTTCCGGGTTTCCTGTCGGAAACCTGTGCAGCGGGCGGACTGCGCACCTGCATCACAGGTTGTCAGCTGGAGGAGCTCTACTTAAAGGGGCAGTCCTCCAAAGCTGCTCCTGCAGCAACCAACCAAAAGTGCAGCATGGAGCAGACCAGGGAAAAGGCTGCTCCCAGGTTTAATGATGCCTCACTCCAGGTCCTACTGGATGGGGTGAGGAGGAGAAGGGAGATCTTCTACCCGGCTGACGGGAGGAAGTGACCTGCCTCTGCCACCAAGAAGGCGTGGCTCGAGGTGGCAGAGGAGGTCAGCAGCAGCAGCAGCAACGTCTCCTGCACCTGGATACAATGCAGAAAGCGCTTCAATAACCTAACTAGGTCAGCCAAAGTGAGTACATTTACTCATTCTCCTACACTCCGTCTTCCACATCACCGCCCCCACCCCACAACTCCTTTGGCACTGCCAACACTACTCTATCACATCACTCCTCACACTCGCTCAAACCTCATCCTCAATTTACCTGCACTTATTAACCTCCCTGGTACTCATCCCACCACTACCACTCAATTCAATCCTCATATAATGTCATGGCTCTGTCTCATACTCACCCTCTGATGCATCTCTTTGACGGTCAGCCTCACCCAAACCAATGCATTCAGTGTTTGGCCACGTCACCATCCTTCGCTCACGCCTCTCTACTTTCTCCCCTTATAGGAGAAGAGAGCCCAGAACGCACGGGAGAACGCAAAGACTGGAGGGGGGCTGCAACATCAGGTCGTCCTCACAGACGCGGAGCAGGAGGCTCTTGAAGAGAGCCACACCCTCGAGTGCCTGTCCGTCGGGGACGCCGAGACTGCCATCTGAAAAACGGCTGGTGACAGAACTTTAACATTCAGCACTCACAATAGCAAATGATGTTAACATGCCTTGCCATCTTCAGCACCTCAACATCTGTCATCATGCTTAATATTGCCTTCTGTTCTCTTACAGGGCCTTCAGCGACTGCCATGACGGCGGAGGGCAATTCCTCAGAGGACCTGCCGGCCTCTGAGGGGGCACCGTCACATCTGAGCGAGCCATCCACCAGCGCAGATACACACACCTCGGTGGGTCCCCGTCCTCACTTAATTGGAGTCACCACACAGATGTGAGCGCAAGCAGACAGTGGTGGCAGGGGCAGCTGTGGAGAGTCCACATCGGTGGGAGCACTGTTCTCCAGGCTCTGCTCAGCTGGACTCAGATGCTGAACCCTGGGGGCCATCCTTTAAAAGGAGAATGATCGAGGGGCAGCAGCACATTTGCGAGGTGCTGGAACAGGTGCCACGCGCACTCTCCACAATCATGCAGAGGATGGAGGAGTCCAACTCCTGCATGAGTGGAATGGTGGCACAGGTACAGGAGGGAATCTCTGAGATACTGTCACAGGGACGTGAGGGCACCTTTGAGATAGTGCCGCGGGTAAGTGCGGGAATGTCTGCAATGGAGGGAAGGCTAGCCTCCATCGAGCTGCAAGCACGGCTCACCAATGAGTCCATTGAGGCCCTGACAATGGCCCTTCGGACTCAGGGTGAGCAACTTTCTGCCGCCTTAAACAGGCAGAGAGATACACAAGCACTAGCCTTACAAGGCTTCACACATGTCCTCCAAACTGTCGTCCAGCAGGGTGGTACGTGTGATGTGGACCTGGCCCAGGAGAGAGATGATGGCGAAAGGGGACATGGAAGTGGGGACGCCACTCAAAGCGCTCCCACGTCTCAACTGTTGCCCCCCCTCTCAACCAGTACCCGTGATACTGCTTCCTCTCCGGGTGGTCAAGACTGCCCCTGCACAGGTGCAGGTGGTGCAGTCTTTGGAGGGGCCCTCACAGGCACCGAAACCCAGAGGGCGTTGGCCCAAATCATCTAATCGGTCAGGGCATGAACAAGTGCAACCTGCCACTACCTCTGCTGCAGCCACAGAGGAAGCACCACGTGGGAGTAGTTGGAAGCGTAAGGCAAAGGTTTTGTGAGCACAAAGGGGATGCACAAGGGTGTTTGACGCTTCGTCATGTTTTTTATTTATATTTGATTTTTGTTAATGGCACATGAAATATTATTATTGAGGTTCACCATGAACACCCACACTTGATGCCACCCATTGGGTCACCCTACAGTGGGTGTATGTGTAATTGCACGCCTATTTTGTGCAGGTGCCTGTGGCGCAGCACTGTGTTGTGGAGCTCCATGTGGCGGAGGTGGACGGCGTGCCTGGCGAGGCTGGTGATGTTGCTCGTCCTCGGATGAAATGATGAATGCAGCTATGGCATCCCCCAATCCTGACGGTGTGAGTTTGAGGGGGTCCGCAAAGTAGGTAAATGTGTTTGCACAACAGAGTTTAGGGTATAAATTAATAATTTTGAGTGGAAAGACAAAGGTGTTGCAGTCAAAACTTTGTCTGAAGTGACAGAGTGCCCTGCTGCAATAAATGAGGTATTCCCAACTGTCAAAAAATCCTTTGCATCTCCCACTGGCTGCTGGCTGAAGCACGTCTGCCCACAGCACGGGTAACTCGCTGAGGATCCTTCAAAATTGCACCCCTGCCAAAATCTCGACTCAATGAGGTCTGTCAAGTACCTCAACTAGCTAAATAACTATCTAAATTATAGCCGGCGGGAGTCCCGCATGCGGGAGCTGCGCGCGCACCCGAACACGTCATTGGGGAACCCGGAAGTGAGCGGGTTGGAGCCGGGCTCCGAACCCGCTCTGGGATTCCGCCATTTTTGGAGCCCCCCCCGCTCACAAAGCACCCACTTGGCCATCTGAAAATCGGCCCCACTGTGTCTGCGATCCAGGACCAATCAGATATTGTGAAGGAATATTGCTTTGGACAGAGGGGTATCCACCATGGAAAATGTAGTTCACACAATTTTTAATGAAAGTTCCAGACCACTCAGTTCTAGAGAAACCTGCCGGAGGAGCTACAGCCAGCTTCAACATATCACAGCTCCAGAACCATACTAGAATGCAACTTCCTCTTGGCAAACAGAAACAAGTGAAAATCCAATATCGATGCCCAGCTCTAGCATTGGGAGGAGACTATTGTTAATAATCATTCTATTCAAATCCATTTACTCTTTTATAAGTGGCAACAAGGCAAGTTTTACAACATAGGTGTAAATTATGAGACACAGTAAATTGTGTAGATAGGAGCAGGAAGTTACAAAAGGACATAGACAGATTAAGTCAGTGGGCTAAACTATAGCAGATGGAATTCAATGTAGGGAAGTGTGAGGATGTCCACCTTGGATCCAAGAAAGACAAATAGGAGTATTTTCTTAATAGCAAGAGACTAGGAACTGTGGAGGAGCAAAGTGATTTGAGTTTCCAGGTACATAAATTACTAAAAGCAAGTGCACAGGTAGAAAAAGTAATTCAATAGGCTAATGGAGTATTGGCCTTTATCTCAAGGGGGCTGGAATACGAAGGGGAGGAAGTTATGCTTCAGGTGTGCAGAGCCTCGGTCAGACCACATCTGGAATACTGTGTTCGGTTCTGGGCACTACACCTTGGGAAGAATATACTGGCCCTTGAGGGAATACAGCACAGGTTCACCAGAATTTTGCGGTTTAAAGGGAGGACAGGTTGCGAAAACTTGGCTTGTATTCTCTTGAGTTAAGAAGATTGAGGGATGATCTAGTTGAGGTGTTCAAAATTAGATGTTTAAAATGATAAAGGGACTCAATAGGATACATACAGAGAAACTATTTCCTTTGGTGGGTGAATCCAGAACAAAGGCACACAATCTTAAAATTAGAGCTAGGCCATTTAGGAATGAAATCAGTTAGCACTTTTCACACAAAGGGTAGTGGAAATCTGGAACTCTCTTCCCCAGAAGGATGTGGATGCTGGGTCAATTGAAACTTTCAAGATTTTTGTTAGGTAAGGGTTAAAACGGATATAGATCAAAGACAGTTAAATGGAGTTGAGATACAGATGAGCCATGATCTGAGTGAATGGAATAGGCCCGAGGGGCCGAAATCCCTACTCCTGGTCCTATGTAAATTCAATCATTAATAAGTCATGCTACGTTATTTGAGGAATAAATCATGCACGTATATAAACTGTGAACATGAGTCCAAACTTTAAAACATTGGTTATCATATGGCTGTTGTATTTAAAGCAACGTTCCCCATGCATACTTCAACTCCTGCTCTGCTTTGTGCTCTGTGAATCACAGCAGAGAGATCTCCATGAGAAGAAATTTCTATGTTGTCCATATGTGTATTCTCTATAAAGAATCAACATCCTTTTATCAAAGATGCAAGAACAATCCTCTATACCATACCTCAATCCAGTCAATAGATACCATGGGATAAAATGTTTGAGACTGAGGATCTGATTTATAAATCTTACAAACCAACTTAGTGTTTTTCAAAATTCAGTCCATGAAATAAATGCCTCCAAAAATTCAATAGCACATTCCAGGCTTTCAATTTCACTTCTGCACAATTGTTAAAACTACAGAAAAAAACCAAGACCACTTGGTTTTCAACCACCATGTTGAGAAGAGGCTGTATCTGGCCTCACAAATATTGTCCCAGAGGGGTAGAAATTGTTCCACGTCCGTTCTCGGATGCTGAATTGGTGCCGCACACTCAGTCCACGCCTGAACATGTGGGCGCCATTAAATAAAGAAATTGGTTCCCATGGCTCATTAAAATTATGACCTCCCCTCCTTCTCCCTCTTGTAGCAACTGAAGATGTGTGGACTCTCTCTTGCTGTTTCTCCTCATCTTGCAGCCTAAATGGCAGACCCAGCATAACATCCATGACAACGGCAACTGTGCAGAAGTACAAATACAGAATAACTGCTGCACTTCCAAAAAATAGGTTAAGGACATTTTAAAGCACTGCAATTGCAGCCAACACAGACCCAACAAACACCCTGGCAGACTGAAATGAGTAACCAGAAACTTATCCTATTGGAGGTCTGGGTCCCTCTTAAATAGCGCTTGTGAAGGCTACTTCATTATTTACTAGGCGGGCTTATGAACTGACATATCAGGCACTGGCACGAACCAATCAGTGCAAGGACTCTCATTAGAATATTTGAATTGGCTCTGCACAAAGACATCTGGGCCACCTTAGGGGCACCCACATCAATATGGCGACCAACTCACTTCTGGTGCGATTTGGTTGCATGCAATCTGTGCTAGAAATTTGTATGTTGTGGACCCATTTCATGCCCCAAAAACAGGAAAGATGTGGTCCAATTTTGCCCCCACAGCGTCGATGACAGAATGTGAGTAAGGCATATATAAAAGCAAGACCCCTGATACCAATATTTGTAGTACTATTATTAAAATTGCTGATGACATGAAACGATGTGAACAACCAATGAATAGAATGGAAATTAATTATCAGCAAAGCAGCTTGAACTAATTGTTTACTGGAGAGTATTAGATTACAAGTTGGAACAAAGTTGCACTGTACAGATTAACGGTGAGGCCAATTCTGGAGTAAGGTATGCGGTTTTGGTCAGCCTACCTCAAAAAGGATAGAAATTACTTTTGGCAATATTAGTTGATGATCATTTAGCATGTTTGTATGACATTCCTATGTCTTCTATTTTAGTAGAGACGATAACTCATTTAAAAGAAACGGCTTAACACCAGTTTAAAATAGCAGCTAGAGGAATGTCATATGAATCATCCACTAAAATTGCCAACAGTAAATTCTAACATTATTAACTATTATGCATCTATAGCCTAGGCTTTCTAGGCTATAAATGCATTAGAAAGGTTTCAGAGAAGAATGAGTAGGATAATCCCAGGTTTTACAAGGCTAAATTACGAATAAAGGCTCAAGCAACTAAGATATCTTCACTGGAGAGGAAACTGAGGGGACACATGATGCAGGTCTTTAAAATAATGAAAAATATAGATAAAGTTTAAGTAAGCAATCTATTGGTCATTGATCTTAGAGCTAGATGATGCAAACAAACAATTTAGAAACCCCAAACAAGGCAAGAGATTAGAAAAACAGAAAATACTGGAAACAGGCTAGATATTAACTCTGAGGCAAGGAGAGAGTGGGTGGGAGGATTTGCAGACGGGAAACCCGGAAGATAGGGTTTCGCACAGGTCCAGCAGATTTTGACGGTAGGACCGGTTTTAAACTGGAAACAGCTACTTTAAGGTAAATCAGTGTCAGAGCAGTGGGAGACATTCAAAGGGGTGATTCAAGGGGTTCAAGGTAAACATGTTCCCACAAAGAAAAAGGGAAGGGCTGCCAAATCTAGAGCCTCCTGTATGTCAAGAAGCATTCAGGGTAAGATAAGGCAGAAAAAGAAAGCCTAAGATAGACACCAGGAACTCAATACTATGGAAAGCTTAGAGAAGGCATGAAAAAAATATTACCAGGTAAAATTAAAGAAAACCCAAAGATGTTTTATAAATACATGAAGAGCAAGAGGATAACTAAGGAAAGAGTAGGGCCTATTAGAAACCAAAAAGGCAAACTATGTGTGGAGGCAGAAGATGTGGGTATGGTTCTTATTGAATACTTTGCATCTGTTTTCACAAAGGAGAGGGATGATGCAGGAATTGAAGTTAAAGAGGAGGAGTGTGAAATATTGGATGGGATAAACATAGTGAGAGAGGAAGTATTAAGGGGATTAGCATCTTTGAAACTGGATAACACACCAGGGCCCGATGAAATGTATCCCAGGCTGTTAAAAAAAGCCAGGGAGGAAATAGCGGAGGCTTTAACCATCATTTTCCAAACTTTACTGGATACAGGGCGTAGTGCTGGAGGATTGGAGGACTGCTAACGTGGTACCATTGATAAAAAGGGAGCGAAGGATAGACCGAGTAATTACAGGCCAGTCAGCCTAACCTCGGTGGTGGGCAAATTATTGGAATCAATTCTGAGGGACAGGATAAACTGTCACTTAGGAAGGCACGGACTAATCAAGGACAGTCAGCATGGATTTGTTAAGGGGAGGTCATGCCTGACTCACTTGATTGAATTTTTCGAGGTGACAAGGAGGATCGATGAGGGTAGCGCAATTGATGTAGTCTACATGGATTTTAGCAAGGCTTTTGACAAGGTCCCACATGGCAGATTGGTCAAAAAAGTAAAGGCTCATGGGATCCAAGGGAATGTGGCAAATTGGATCCAAAGTTGGCTCAGTGGCAGGAAGCAAAGGGTAATGGGTGACGGGTGTTTTTGTGACTGGAAGGCTGACTCCAGTGGGGTGCCGCAGGGCTGGGTACTAGGTCCTTTGCTTTTTGTGGTATACATTAACGATTTGGACTTAAACGTAGCGGCGTGATTAAGAAATTTGTGGATGACACAAAGATAGGCCAAGTGGTTGATAGTGAGAAGGAGACTGCAGGAAGATATCAATGGATTGGTCAGATGGGCAGAAAAGTGGCAAATGGAGTTCAATCCGGAGAAGTGTGAGGTAATGCATTTGGGGAGAGCAAACAAGGCAAGGGAATACACAATAAATGGGAGGATACTGCGAGGTGTAGAGGAAGTGAAGGACCTTGGAATGCATGTCCACAGATCCCTGAAGGTGCAGGACAGGAAGATAAGGTGGTTAAGAAGGCATATGGAATGCTTTCCTTTATTAGCCGAGGCATAGAATATAAAAGCAGTGATGTTATGCTGGAACTGTATAAAACACTAGTTAGGCCACAACTTGAGTACTATGCACAGTTCTGGTCACCACATTATAGTAAGGATGTAATTGCACTAGAGAGGGTGCAGAGGAGATTTACAAGGATGTTGCCAGGACAGGAGAATTTTAGCTATGATGACAGATTGAATAGGCTGGGGTTGTTTTCCTTGGAACAGAGGAGGCTGAGGGGTGATTTGATTGAGGTGTACAAAATTATGAGGGGCCTAGATAGAGTGGATAGGAAGGACCTATGTCCCTTAGTGGAGGGGTCAATAACCAGGGGCATAGATTTAAAGTGATTGGTAGAAGGATTAGAGCAGAAATTAGGAAAAGGTTTTTCACCCAGAGGGTGGTTGGGTTCTGGAACTCACTGCCTGAGAGGGTGGTAGAGGTAGAAACCCTCAACTCATTTAAAAAATACCTGGATGTACACCTGAAGAGCCGTGACCTGCAGAGCTACGGACCTTATGCGGGAAAGTGGGATTTGGCTGGGTGGCTTGTTTCTCAGTGTGCGGACACAATGGGCTGAATGGCCTCCTTCTGTGCCGTAAATTTTCAATGATTCTAAATTTTGAAACTTTTCAAAAGTTTTTCAAATGATTGACAGGCTGGCTGCCTGTTGGGTGGGGAAGCAGCTGGGGAGCAATCGGGGTCTGGATCGTGGAGAGGGGGGAGTCGGACATCGCGGGGTGTCGGACATTGCGGGGGTGGATTTGGACATCATGGGGGGAGGGGGGAGTCGCACATTGTGGGTGGGGAGTCGAACATCGCGGGGGGAGTCGGATTTCACGGGGTGGGGAGAGACGGACATCGCAAGGGGAGTCGGATATCGCAGGGGGAATGGCAGACATCATGGGGGGGATGTCGGACATTGGGGGGAAGTCGGACATCGCGGGGGGGGGGGGGGGAAGGCGGACATCGCGGGGGGGGGGGGAAGGCGGACATCGCGAGGGGGGGGGTCGGACATCGCGTCCTGTCGCACTCCTGCTCCTCCTGGCCCATAAGTAGTGCAAGAAAGGCACTTACCTTATGGATCCAGCCCATCTCGCCACCTTCCATCTACCGGGATTCCCGCAGCTTCCTTAAAAGATTTTAGTGACCGATTCGCCTCTTGAGACCAGGTTGGTCGCCCGCCCCCCAACCCGCCTCCGTTAAAACAGGAAGTGGGCAGTTTGGGGTCTGGTTCTGCGTTTTTTTATTTTAATACCCCCCCCACCCGCCTGGGGGGTTAAAATTACCCCCAAAGTTTCAGGTCGATGACTATTCATCAGAACTCATTGACCTGAGAAGTTAATTTTGTTTTTCTCTCCACAGATGTTGCCTCACCTGCTGAGTGTTTCCAGCATTTTCTCTTTGTTTTTCAGATTTCCAGCTTCTGCAGTATTTTGCTTTGGTAGAGATTAGAAAAAAATTGGAACAGGCTGTTAAAAAAATGAGTTGATTTGGGGACATGTGACATCTTTAAAAAGAAGCTAGATAAATATATATTGAGAATGGTGATCGAGGGCTAGAGATATTAATAGCTTGATTTTTTTTCAGTGTTGGTTACGGTAAGCTTGGCTGTTATAAGTTGTGCATCACTGTTGGATATGGGATTATTCAGATACACTTAGAGTTCCTTACTCACAGGTCAGTTACTGATGGCTTATTTGGACATAAATCTGCACAAGATATGTGCCTCCACTTGGTCTCGGACTTTTCTAGATCACACTTGCCCTGAAATAAACTGATAACCTATTTATATACAACTTTCTTGCAAACCTTTTATAATTCAACAACAACAACAACTACTACTACTACTTGCATTTATATAGCATCTTTAATGTGGTAAACTGTGAAGTCCCAAGGCACTTCACGGGAGTGTTATCAAACAAAATTTGACACCGAGCTACATAAAGGGGTATTAGGAACATAGGAACAGGCCCCTCGAGCCTGTTCCGCCATTCAATCAGATCATGGTTGATCTGTATCTTAACTCCATCGACCCACCTTGGTTCCGTAACCATTAATACACTTACCTAACAAAAATCTATCAATCTCAGTTCTGAAATTTTCAATTTTTGGGAGAGAGAGTTCCAGATTTCCACTACCCTTCGTGTGAAGAAGCGCTTTCTGACATCACCCCTGAACGGCCTAGCTCTAATTTTAAGGTTATGCCCCATGTTCTGGACTCCCCTACCAGAGGAAATAGCTTCTATCTATCTACCTGTCAGCTCCTTTAATCTTAAACACCTCAATTAGATCACCCCTTAATCTTCTATATTCAAGGGAATACAAGCCTAGTCTATGCAACCTGTCCTCATAATTTAACCGTTTTAGCTCCAGTATCATTCTGGTGAATCTTTACTGCACCCCCTCCAAGGCCAACATATCCTTCCTGAGGTGCAGTACCCAAAGCAGAATGCAGTACTCCAGATGGGGTCTAACCAGAGCTCTGTACAACTAACATAACTTCGACCCCTTTTCATTCCAGCCTTTTTGAGATTAATGCCAACATTCCATTACCTTTTTAAATTTTTTTTTTAAAAAGCTATTAGGACAGGTGACAAAAAGCTTGGTCAAAGAGGTAGGTTTTAAGGAACATCTTAAAGCAGGAGAGAGGTAGGGAATTGGAGAGGTTTAGGAAGGGAATTCCAGAGCTTAGGGCTTAGGCAGCTGAAGGCACAGCCATCAATGGTGCAGCGATGAAATTCGGGGACGTACAAGAGGTCAGAATTGGAGGTTCACACAGGTACGTGATTTACAGCAGATAGGATGAATGTGTGACAAATCACCGGCTGGCTTCTGAAAAAAAGTGCAACATTGCCACAATCTTCCAATCTTCCTTAGATATGGGGGGCAGTGCCAAATGTTACACACCTGTTCAAAAAAGGAGAGGGATAAACATGGCAATTACAGGCCAGTCAGCCTAATGTCGGTGTGGGGGAAGGGATTTTTAGAGCCAATAATCCGGGACAAAATTAATTGGCACTTGGAAAAGTATGGGCTAATAAATGAAAGTCAGCACTGATTTGTTAAAGGAAAATCGTGTTTAACTAACTTGATTGAGTTCTTTGATGCAGTAACAGAGAGAGTTGATGAGGGTAGTGCGGTTGATGATGTGTATATGGACTTTCACAAGGCATTTGATAAAGTACCACATAATAGACTTGTTAGCAAAATTAAAGCCCATGAGATTAAATGGATAGTGGCTGCATGGATACAAAATTGGCTAAGGGACAGAAAGCAGAGAGTAGTGGTGAACGGTTGTTTATCAAACTGGAGGGAATTATACAGTAGTATTCCCTAGGGCTCAGTATTAGGACCACTGCTCTTTTTGATATATATTAATGACCTGAACTTGTGTATAGAGGGTATAATTTCAAAGTTTGCAGATGACATGAAACTCAGAAATGTAGTAAACAAAAGGAGGGTAGTAACAGACTTCAGGAGGACATAGATAGACTGGTGAAATGGGCAGACACATGGCAGATGTAATTTAATGCAGAGAAGTGTCAAGTGATGCATTTTGGAAGCAAGAATGAGGAGAAGCATTATAAACTAAATGGTACAATTTTAAAAGGGGTGCAGGAACAGAGAGACCTGGGGGAACACGTACACAAATCTTTGAAGATAGCAGGACAAGTTGAGAAGGCTGTTAAGAACATAAGAAATAGGAGCAGGAGTAGGCCATACGGCATTCAGTCGGATCATGGCTGATCTTCGACCTCAACTCCATTTTCCTGCCGAATCCCCATATCCCTTGATTCCCCTAGAGTCCAAAAATCTATCCATCTCAGCCTTGAATATATTCAATGACTCAGGTAGTTTTTTTTTTTTATTCGTTCATGGGATGTGGCCGTCGCTGGCGAGGCCAGCATTTATTGGGAACATGGGAACAGGAGTGGGCCATTCAGCCCCTCGTGCCTGCTCCGCCATTTGATAAGATCATGGCTGATCTGTGATCTAACTCCATATACCCGCCTTTGGCCCATATCCCTTAATACCTTTGATTGCCAAAAAGCTATCTATCTCAGATTTAAATTTAGCAATTGAGCTAGTATCAATTGCTGTTTTCGGAAGAGAGTTCCAAACTTCTACCACCCTTTGTGTGTAGAAATGTTTTCTAATCTCGCTCCTGACAGGTCTGGCTCCAATTTTTAGACTGTGCCCCCTACTCCTAGAATCCCCAACCAGCGGAAATAGTTTCTCTCTATCCACCCTATCCGTTCCCCTTAATATCTTATAAACTTCGATCAGATCACCCCTTAACCTTTGAATCTCCAGAGAATACAACCCCAATTTGTGTAATCTCTCCTCATAACTTAACCCTTGAAGGCCGGGTATCATTCTAGTAAACCGACACTGCACTCCCTCCAAGGCAAATATGTCCTTCCGAGGGGCGGTGCCCAGAACTGCACACAGTACTCCAGGTGCGGTCTAACCAGGGTTTTGCATAACTGCAGCATAACTTCTGCCTCCTTGTACTCTAGTCCTCTAGATATAAAGGCCAGCATTCCATTAGCCTTATTGATTATTTTCTGCACCTGTTCATGACACCTCAATGATCTATGTAACTGAACCCCTAGGTCCCTTTGGACATCCACTGTTTTTAACTTTTTACCATTTAGAAAGTACCCTGTTCTATTCTTTTTTAATCCAAAGTGGATAACCTCACATTTGTCTACATTGAATTCCATTTGCCACAGTTTTGCCCATTCATCTAATCTATCCATCCCTAATTGCTCTTGAGAAGGTGGTGGTGAGCCACCTTTTTGAACCGCTGCAGGTCGTATGGTGAAGGTTCTCCCACAGTGCTGTTAGGAAGTGAGTTCCTGGATTTTGACCCAGCGACGATGAAGGAACGGCGATATATTTCCAAGTCAGAATGGTGTGTGACTTGGAGGGGAACGTGCAGGTGGTGTTGTTACCATGTGCCTGCTGCCCTTGTCCTTCTAGGTGGTAGAGGTCGCGGGTTTGGGAGGTGCTGTCGAAGAAGCCTTGGCAAGTTGCTGCAGTGCATCCTGTGGATGGTAAACACTGCAGCCATGGTGCGCCGGTGGTGAAGGGAGTGAATGTTTAGGGTGGTGGATGGGGTGCCAATCAAGCGGGCTGCTTTGTCCTGGATGGTGTTGAGCTTGTTGAGTGTTGTTGGAGCTGCACTCATCCAGGAAAGTGGAGAGTATTCCATCACACTCCTGACTTGTGCCTTGTAGATGGTAGAAAGGCTTTGGGGAGTCAGGAGGTGAATCATTCGCTGCAGAATACCCAGCCTCTGACCTACTCTTGTAGCCACAGTATTTATATGGCTGGTCCAGTTAAGTTTCTGGTCAATGGTGACCCCCAAGATGTTGATGGTGGGGGATTCGGCGATGGTAATGCCGTTGAATGTCAAGGGGAGGTGGTTAGACTCTCTCTTGTTGAAGATGGTCATTGCTTGGCATTTGTCTGGCGCGAATGTTACTTGCCACTTATCTGTCCAGGTCTTTCTGCATGCGGGCACGGACTGCTTCAATATCTGAGGGGTTGCAAATGAAACTGAACACTGTGCAATCATCAGCGAACATCCCCATTTCTGACCTTATGATGGAGGGAAGGTCATTGATGAAGCAGTTGAAGATGGTTGGGTCTAGGACACTGCCCTGAGGAACTCCTGCAAAAATGTCCTGGGGCTGAGATGATTGACCTCCAACAACCACTACCATCTTCCTTTGTGCTAGGTATGACTCCAGCCATTGGAGAGTTTTCCCCCTGATTTCCATTGACTTCAATTTTACTCGGGCTCCTTGGTGCCAAGGGCAGTCACTCTCACCTCACCTCTGGAATTCAGCTCTTTTGTCCATGTTTGGACCAAGGCTGTAATGAGGTCTGGAGCCGAGTGGTCCTGGCGGAACCCAAACTGAGCATCGGTGAGCAGGTTGGTGAGTAAGTGCCGCTTGATAGCACTGTTGGCGACACCTTCCATCACTTTGCTGATGATTGAGAGTAGACTGATGTGGCGGTAATTGGCCGGATTGGATTTGTCCTGCTTTTTGTGGACAGGACATACCTGGGCAATTTTCCACATTGTTGGGTAAATGCCAGTGTTGTAGCTGTACTGGAATAGTTTGGCTAGAGGCGCGGCTAGTTCTGGAGCACAAGTCTTCAGCACTACAGCCGGGATGTTGTCGGGGCCCATAGCCTTTGCTGTATCTCGTGCACTCAGTCGTTTCTTGATATCACGTGGAGTGAATTAAATTGGCTGAAGACTGGCTTCTGTGATGGTGGGGCTATCGGGAGGAGGCCGAGATGAATCGTCCACTCGGCACTTCTGGCTGAAGATGATTGCAAACTCTTCAGCCTTGTCTTTTGCACTCACGTGCTGGACTCCGCCATCATTGAGGAAGGGAATGTTTCCAGAGCCACCTCCTCCCGTTAGTTGTTTAATTGTCCACCACCATTCACGACTGGATCTGATCTGATCCGTTGGTTGTGGAATCTGTCTATAGCATGTTGCTTCCGCCGTTTAGCATGCATGTAGTCCTGAGTTGTAGCTCCACCAGATTGGCACCTCATTTTTAGGTATGCCTGGTGCTGCTCCTGGCATGCTCTTCTACACTCCTCATTGAACCAGGGTTGATCCCCTGGCTTGTTGGTAATGGTAGAGTGAGGAATATGCTGGGTCATGAGGTTACAGATTGTGCTGGAATACAATTCTGCTGCTGCTGATGGCCCACAGCACCTCATGGATGTCCAGTTTTGAGCTGCTGGATCTGTTCTGAATCTATCCCATTTAGCACAGTGATAGTGCGACACAACACGTTGGATGGTGTCCTCAGTGCGAGGACAGGACTTCGTCTCCATGAAGACTGTGCGGTGGTCACTCCTACCAATACTGTCATGGACAGATGCATCTGCGACAGTTAGATTAGTGAGGACGAGGCCAAGTAGGTTTATCCCTCGTGTTGGTTCGCTCACCACCTGCCGCAGGCCCAGTCTGGCAGCTATGTCCTTCAGCTCGGTCAGTAGTGGTGCTACTGAGCCATTCTAGATGATGGACATTGAAGTCCCCCACCCAGAGTATATTCTGTGCCCTTGCTACCCTCAGTGCCTCCTCCAAGTGGTGTTCAACATGGAGGAGGACTGATTCATCAGCTGAGGGAGGGCGGTAGGTGGTAATCATCAGGAGGTTTCCTTGTCCATGTTTGACCAGATGCCATGAGGTCTGGAGTCAATGCTGAGGACTCCCAGAGCCACTCTCTCCTGACTATATATCACTGTACCGCCACCTCTGGTCGGTCTGTCCTGCCGGTGGGACAGGACATACCCAGGGATGGTGATGGAAGAGTCTGGGACGTTGGCTGAAAGGTATGATTCTGTGAGTATGGCTATGTCAGGCTGTTGCTTGACTAGTCTGTGGGACAGCTCTCCCAATTTTGGTACAAGTCCCCAAATGTTAGTGAAGAGGACTTTGCAGGGTTGACTGGGCTTGGTTTGCCTTTGTCGTGTGCGGTGCCTAGTGGTTCGGTGCAAGGTGGTCCGTCTGGTTTTATTCTTATTATGGCTTTTTTTAGCGAGATTGTACAACTGAGCGGCTTGCTAGGCCATTTCAGAGGGCAATTAAGAATCAACCACATTTCTGTTGGTCTGGAGTCACATATTGGCCAGACCGGTTAAGGACGGCAGGTTTCCTTCCTTAAAGGACATTAGTGAACCAGGTAGGTTTTTACGACAATCCGATTGTTTCATGGCCACCATTACAGATACTAGTCTTTTTTTAAATTCCAGATTTTTATTTAATTTATTGAATTTAAATTCCCCAGCTGCCGTAGCAGGATTTGAACTTGTGTCTCCGGATTATTCGTCCAGGCCTCTGGATTATTAGTTCAGTAACATAACCACTATGCTACCTTAAAAAAGCATATGGGATCCTGGGCTTTATTAATAGAGGCATAGGGTACAAAAGCAAGGAAGTTATGCTAAACCTTTATAAAAGACTGGTTAGGCCTCAGCTGGAGTATTGTGTTCAATTGTGGGCACCACACTTTCGGAAGGATGTCAAGGCCTTGGAGAGGGTGCAGAAGAGATTTACTAGAATGGTGCCAGGGGTGAGGGACTTCAGTTATGTGGAAAGACTGGAGAAGCTGGGTTTCCTAAGAGCAGAGAAGGTGAAGGGGAAATTTGATCGAGGAGTTCAAGGTCATGATCGGTTTTGATAGGATAGGTAAGCAGTGGCAGAAGGGTCGGTAACCAGAGGTCACAGATTTAAGGTGATCGGCAAAAGAGCCAGAGGCGACATGAAGAAACATTTTTTTACGCAGCAAGTTGTAATGATCTGGAATGCACTGCCTGAAAGGGTGGTGGAAGCAGATTCAATGGTAACTTTCAAAAGGGAATTATATAAATACTTGAAGGGAAAAAATAGGAAGTTACAAGTCTGTTGAAATTGAGCTTCTAGCTATCAAGATATAATGCAGCTGCCCTGGTGGCCATACTGCTTAATGGAAACATAAGTTTTCTTGAGAAGCGAGTACTGAATTGGAAGACTGTCTGCATCTTGCCAAATTGCTATGGAGCTAAAATGTAGATGAGACAGTTATTTTAAATTTTTGGTCTGTCATGTTATCTTGTACATGTGATTTAAGGAACTGTTCATCTTGGTGTGCTGTCAATGCAGTTATTTTTCCTGGATTCAATGCCAGCTATTGCAAAGCTTGTTATAATTGTGGCCGGATACAGTGATTTATGTACATTTCCGTTAATCATGCTGTTTTTGATATATTATTCATCATTTGTCCTGGAGTGCTTTTCCCACTTAGGTTTAATTTCCTGTGCGAGCTATTTTTAGCACACTCCTTAATGCGTTTCTGTTAAATTCCTGTCGCCGTTGACGTAATGTGGTCATTCACCTACTTATTTTTAATGGGTTAACTTAACCGCTATGTTAAAATCATGCAAAACAGCAAAATTGTTAGCCAGTGTGCTAAAATTAAGTCCCTTAATGTTTGACTATAATGCCAAGTGGTTTTGTGGCAATTGAAGTGGGTTCTAAGAGAGGAGAACTCACTAGGTGCAAGATGTTAAGGTATAGTTTAAGTAAATAAATTGGGTTGTTGTTGTAATACACTGTATTCATTCATCAATGATAAAAAAACTGGTGTTATTACAGTTAATTATGTGACCTTTTAATAGCTTTACAGAATGCTCTCGTCCAGCCAAGCTTTCGTATTCCACGCTTAATTCCATACTTAATTTTTCTTAATGTACGGTGCACTTCATTGCAACATAATGCAAAATGATGCTCTAATTCACATCACACTTTATACTGAAAGGCCGTTACACTCTGCTTTGGTAGATTAACGCAGCTTTATTCTGAATGTTAAGGAAATTGGTCCTCCCT
Organism: Heptranchias perlo; assembly: GCF_035084215.1. Classification (NCBI taxonomy): domain Eukaryota; kingdom Metazoa; phylum Chordata; class Chondrichthyes; order Hexanchiformes; family Hexanchidae; genus Heptranchias; species Heptranchias perlo. Next base: position 11,735,038 of record NC_090365.1, read on the forward strand.
GCTTAGTATCGTCATTTCCAATTTCCTTAATTTGATATTGTGGAACAAACAAAAACAAAATTACTTTTTAAAAAAAATTGCTGTATCAGGGGCACTTTCTAAGCTATAGATGCATAAGAAAGGATTCCAAGTTTAGAGTAGGCTTTAGTGAAATCATGAAGCTTGTGCTATATGTTTTGCACTTAGATGTTTGTACTTCAGTAAAATCCTGCATGAAAGTTATCTGATTCTTTTTTCCCATCTCTTCTGAAGGTGCTGATCATGATGAGATATGGTTCCATTAGTGTCAACAGCCCCCTGGTCTCTCACCCAGGTGGCCATCCTTCATGTGTGTCAGCAGTTTATTCAATCTTGGAGGTCATCACCCAGCATCCCACATCCGAATTTCCAGCAGTGATTACTGGTCAACAATGGCTGATTTTTCTCCTCCCAAGCACAGGAGCACTGTTCTGAATTCCATCACTTGTCCTATAGCTCTATCAGAGATTAACTCACTCATCACAAATAGGGGATGGAATTTAAAACCTTCTTTGTCTATATGGCATAGCACCACGCTGGATGATGCATTAAACTACTAAGTCATGGGTGAAGAGTGTGCTAAAGTTAACAAATTCCTGTTTGACTGCCGGACCATTAATTAGGATCCATAACTACTAGGGAAACTGTTATGTCCGAATGAACACTCACATTGGTGTGGTAATAGCTAAATGTTTTATTTCCAAGACCCTCTAGAACATTTCCATCAAAGAATAACCAAAACAATACAAGAGAGACCTTGGAGTATAAATGTCATAATGTGCTTACTCCCATCAGGGGACCATTTGGTGTTCAGTTTACAAAATACAAGTACCATAAATGTCAAAAACAAATTTAGTTGATTTTTAGTAAAACAATTAAGCAATTACTATTTAATATAATACATTGTCTAACAGCAATATAAATTGGATCTCGTGTGGAGAGGATAACGGACAGATCAAAGTGAGATACAAGGCAGTACTCTAACTGAGGAGTTCAAATGATGAACAGAATTGTCACAATTAAGGACAACAAAATTTACCTGAAAACTGAAATAAGATTGGTGCCCTAAATTTGCTGACACGGGTAATTTTAACCTAACTCACCAGGCAGGAAACCTACAGGATCGGGTGGAACGCCGGTTTTACACGCCGCCCAATATTACTCTCTACAATGGAGTAAAATTGGGTGGGATGGGAAACCTGCTGCACCTGATTTCGTCAGTTTCCCGACAGGTGGATTAGGTTAAGGGTTCTGGGATGGGATTTTCCACCCTCTTTCTGCCTATTATATATGGGCAGGCATTTAATAATGAAATTCAAATAAAAGAAATACATCAACTAATGTATCTTCCATACCAAACTGGGTGCCAAAGATACCCACTTGTCCTGATGTCTATCATTGCTATGATAGCGGGAGGTATTTCAAATTTAAATATTGGATATCTTGTCCAATCAATTAAAGGGCAATTGCTTGCACAAGATTAGGTACAAATTTTTAAAATATATATTTTTAAACCTTTAGCAAAAGCATAGAAGCCACAAGCATGTTAAAGCCCGTCTCCGCGCCCTTCCAAACAGCAGTCCGCAAACAATATTTTATTTTTTTCACCAGGCCTGTCTACAAGTGACATTTGATTTTTGAGCCTCAACATTTCATGGGGCACTTGAAAGTGTGGCAAGCAGCGAAGTTTGAAGACAAGCATGAAGAAGACCACTGCCAGCATCTGTGCAGTGCTGCATGGTCACCTAACTGAGCTGTAGACCACAATGGAGAGCATGGTCTCTCCAGGGCCTGCTGCAGTGGGGCCTCCTTTGATTGGGGTTCTAAACACAGACACACTTTCCCAAATGAATGCTCTGCCTGAGGTTTTACAGACCTCAGGCTCCAATATACAGCAGTTTGTCTTGTCTGAATTCAACATGCTGGCAAATCAAATTTGGACAGACATAATGCAGGGCTTCAAAGATCTTATTGTTGTCCAGTGGTCTCTTCCACACAGATCCATAGTTATGTTGAGGCAGATGAATGGCAGGAGTTGGAAAGGAATGATGGTGTTGTCTCTGGGGGAAATGATTACTTTCTCCGAGTATTCACAAAGGAAAATATGAACAACGTATCGGCTTTAAGCAGAGATTGCCTAAGCGGACTTAATGGGGTGCAAATTCCTTTATGTCCATTTTCAGGCCTGGTGCTCCGTAAGGAGTGTTCACTCCAACCGGGGGCTCCAAGACTGGCCCAAAATTGGGCCATGGGCCTCATTAATATTATATGGGTGAGCTGCCGACGCCCGATGGCCTGCACAGGCAGCTCGCCCATTTTAAAAAGGTGAATGTTGGGCCACTTGCCTCGCTGGCAGCGGCCCAAAGGTAAGTCCTGGGAGGAGGGTGCTGGAGGACCAACTGGGGGAAATAGGATGATTGGGAGTACTGACCACTCCGACTTCTCCTGGCTCCACAGGAACGATTTTTGATTTTTAAAAATAAAACTTATTGGCCGCTGAAGAATCCTGAGTGGAGCAGGCCAGGCTCCTGCTCGAAACATCACTATCAGGCATTAGGCCCCTTATTTAAATATGTAAGAGGCTGAACGATTGTTTGAGGAGGCAGCCAAGCACGCCTGAAAAATGGCCAGACCCAAAATCGGGATATTAGACAGCATTTATTCAAGAGTACTGAGAGACTAGGAAGGAGATCTGTCAGGCATTATTATCATTTATGAGGGAGGCACTGAACACTGGTGAAGTACCAATAAATTAGAAAAAGGCTATCATGGTGCCCACTTTCAAAAACAGCAATAAAACAAACACAGGCAACTATGAATTCATTAATCTTTCTTCAATCCCATGTAAAATAATGGAACTGATTATCAAGAGCAAATTTGAGGATTATGTGTTTAATAATAACCTAACAGCAGCCATCATGTCATAGATGACTTGATGCTCAACACACCCAACCAATATACAGCAGCAATCAACAAAACCAATATCATGCTGATCAATATAGCCAGAAAAGAACAGCACAAATCAGAGGAAGTCATGTAGACTGCTCTGGTCAAACCACATTTTGACTACTATGTCTAGTTCTGGTCTACAGAGGGAGACAGTCAAGCACTGTAGGCAGTGCAGAGATGAGCCACAAGGCTGATCCCGAGTGTTAGAGGTTTGAGTTATGAGAAAGACTGGAGTAAGTTGGGTTTTTCAGTCTTGAAAAGAAGCATCTGAGAGGTGATTTTATAGAAGTATTGAAGATCATAAGTGGTATGGAAAAAGTATAACCGGAAAATTACTAAAAGGAAATTGCGGAGGTACTGGCCATAATCTTCCAAACATCCGTAGATACGGGGGTGGTGCCAGAGGACTGGAGAAATGCTAATGTTACAACCTTGTTCAAAAAAGGGTGTAAGGATAAACCAGCAACTATGGGCCAGGCAGTTTAATCTCAGTGGTGGGGAAACTTTTAGAATAGATAATCTGGGACAGAATTAACAGTCACTTGGACGAATGTGGATTGATTAGGGAAAGCCAGCACAGATTTGTTAAAGATAAATTGTGTTTAACGAACCTGATAGAGTTTTTTGATAAGGTAACAGACAGGATAGATGAGGGCAATGCAGTTGATGTGGTGTATATGGACTTTCAAAAGTCTGATAAAGTACCGCATGGTAGGCTTAGCATTAAGATTGCAGCCCATGGAATAAAGGGGGCAGTAGCAACATGGATACAGAATTGGCTAAGGGACAGGAAACAGAGAGTAGTGGTGAACGGTTATTTTTTGGACTGAAGTGGGGTGTACAGTGGTGTTCCCTAGGGGTCGGTGCTGGGGCCTCTGCTTTTCTTGATATACATTAATGACTTGGACTTGGGTGTACAGGGCACAATTTCAAAATTTGCAGATGACACAAAACTTGAAAGGGTAATAAACAGTGAAGAGGATAGTGACAGACTTCAAGAAGATATTGACAGGCTGGTTTTTTTTATTCGTTCATGGGATGTGGGCATCGCTGGTGAGGCCGGCATTTATTGCCCATCCCTAATTGCTCGAGAAGGTGGTGGTGAGCCACCTTCTTGAACCGCTGCAGTCCGTGTAGTGAAGGTTCTCCCACAGTGCTGTTAGGAAGGGGGTTCCAGGATTTTGACCCAGCGACGATGAAGGAACGACGATATATTTCCAAGTCGGGATGGTGTGTGACTTGGAGGGGAACGTGCAGGTGGTGTTGTTCCCATGTGCCTGCTGCCCTTGTCCTTCTAGGTGGTAGAGGTCACGGGTTTGGGAGGTACTGTCGAAGAAGCCTTGGCGAGTTGCTGCAGTGCAACCTGTGGATGATACACACTGCAGCCACTGTGCGCCGGTGGTGAAGGGAGTGAATGTTTAGGGTGGTGGATGAGGTGCCAATCAAGCGGGCTGCTTTGTCCTGGATGGTGTCGAACTTGTTGAGTGTTGTTGGAGCTGCACTCATCCAGGCAAGTGGAGAGTATTCCATCACACTCCTGACTTGTGCCTTGTAGATGGTGGAAAGGCTTTGGAAGTCAGGAGGTGAGTCACTCGCTGCAGAATACCCAGCCTCTGACCTACTCTTGTAGCCACAGTATTTATATGGCTGGTCCAGTTAAGTTTCTGGTCAATGGTGACCCCCAGGATGTTGATGGTGGGGGATTCGGCGATGGTAATGCCGTTGAATGTCAAGGGGAGGTGATTAGACTCTCTCTTGTTGGAGATGGTCATTGCTTAGCACTTGTCTGGCGCGAATGTTACTTGCCACTTATCAGCCCAAGCCTGGATGTTGTCCAAGTGTTGCTGCATGCGGGCTTGGACTGCTTCATTATTTGAGGGGTTACGAATGGAACTGAACACTGTGCAATCATCAGCGAACATCCCCATTTCTGACCTTATGATGGAGGGAAGGTCATTGATGAAGCAGCTGAAGATGGTTGGGCCTAGGACACTGCCCTGAGGAACTCCTGCAGCAATGTCCTGGGGCTGAGATGATTGGCCTCCAACAACCACTACCATCTTCCTTTGTGCTAGGTATGACTCCAGCCACTGGAGAGTTTTCCCCCTGATTCCCATTGACTTCAGTTTTACTAGGGCTCCTTGGTGCCACACTTGGTCAAATGCTGCCTTGATGTCAAAGGCAGTCACTCTCACCTCACCTCTGGAATTCAGCTCTTTTGTCCATGTTTGGACCAAGGCTGTAATGAGGTCTGGAGCCGAGTGGTCCTGGCGGAACCCAAACTGAGCATCGGTGAGCAGGTTATTGGTGAGTAAGTGCCGCTTGATAGCACTGTCGACAACACCTTCCATCACTTTGCTGATGATTGAGAGTAGACTGATGTGGCGGTAATTGGCTGGATTGGATTTGTCCTGCTTTTTGTGGACAGGACATACCTGGGCAATTTTCCACATTGTTGGGTAGATGCCAGTGTTGTAGCTGTACTGGAACAGCTTGGCTAGAGGCGCTGCTAGTTCTGGAGCACAAGTCTTCAGTACTACAGCCGGGATGTTGTCGGGGCCCATAGCCTTTGCTGTATCCAGTGCACTCAGCCGTTTCTTGATATCACGTGGAGTGAATCGAATTGGCTGAAGACTGGCTGCTGTGATGGTGGGGATATCGGGAGGAGGCAGAGATGGATCATCCACTTGGCACTTCTGGCTGAAGATGGTTGCAAACGCTTCAACCTTGTCTTCTGCACTCACGGGCATGGGTGGACAAGTGACAGATGAAATTTAATGCAGAAAAATGCAGTGATTCATTTCAGGAGGAAGAATGAGCAGAGGCAATATAAACTAGAGGGCACAACTCTAAAAGGGGTACAGGAACAGAGAGATCTGGGGGTTTATGTGTACAAATCATTGAAGGTGGCAGGCTAGGTTGAGAAAGCGGTTAAAAAAGCATACGGGATCCTGGTCTTTATAAATAGAGGCACAGAGTACAAAAGTATGGAAGTCATAATGAACCTTTATAAAACACTGGTTCGGCCAGAACTGGAGTATTGTGTCCAGTTCTGGGCTCCGCACTTTCGGAAAGATGTGAAGATTTACTAGAATGATTCCAGGGTTACCTGGATAGACTGGAGAAGCTGGGGTTTCTCTCCTTGGAACACAGACGGTTGCGAGGAAATTTGACAGAGGTATTCAAAATCATGAAGGGTCTGGACAGAGTAGATAGAGAGAAACCGTTCCTATTGACGGAAGGATCAAGAACCAGAGGACATAGATTTAAAGTGATTGGCAAAAGAACCAAAGGTGATATGAGGAAAAACTTTTTTACAGCAAGTGGTTAGGATCTGGAATGCACTGGCTAAGGGGGTGGTGGAGGCAGATTCAATCATGGCCTTCAAAAGAGAACTGGGTAAGTACTTGAAAGAAAAAAAATTGCAGGGCTTCCGGGATAGGGCGAGGGAGTGGGACTAGCTGGATTGCTCTTACATAGAACCGGCGCGGACACAATGGGCTGAATGGCCTCCTTCCGTGCTGTAACCTTTCTATGATTCTATGAAACTAAAAACTGTGAGAGTTGGACAAGAGTAAAGAAAGAAAGAAAGACTTGCATTTATATAGCACCTTTCACAACCTCTGGACATCCCAAAGCGCTTTACAACCAATGAAGTACTTTTGAAGTATAGTCACTGTTGTAATGTAGGAAACGTGGCAGCAAATTTGCGCATAGCTAGGTCCCATAAACAGCAACGTAATAATGACCAGATAATCTGTTTTATTTAGTGATGTCGATTGAGGGCTAAATATTGGCCAGGACACTGGGGAGAACTCCCTTGCTCTTCTTCGAATAGTGCCATGGGATCTTTTATGTCCACCTGAGGGGGCAGATGGGGCCTTGGTTTAACGTCTCATCCAAAAGACAGCACCTTCAACAGTGCAGCACTCCCTCAGTCCTGCACTGGAGTGTCAGCCTGGATTATGTGCTCAAGTCTCTGGAGTTGCTTGAGCCCAAAACCTTCTGACACAGAGTTGACAGTGCTACCAACTGAGCCACAGCTGACACATGTTCAAACTAATAAAAGGCAAATTTAACTGATTTCAAGAAGTTCTTCTTCAGATAAAAAGTGATCAGTACATGGAATGAAGTTCCAGATGGAACAGTAGTGGCGAAAAACCTACAATCATTTAAGAAACAATTAGATGCCATAAGGGGGGGATTTTAGGGTTTTTCTGGATGGCTGAGCTAAGATAGGTTAAATGGCCTTCTTCATCCAAAATTATCTTGTGATCTTGCATTCATTCCCAATGTCCATCTGTGAAGTGCCTTGTGACCTTTTCTGTACTAAACAAGCTAAACATATACAAGATGGTGTTGTGAGTACTACCACCTAGCTGCCCTGCTCAAATGAGTCTAGATAGCATACAGGACTAGGCAACCATCATCGCATTACATGCAGTTGTAGGTTAAACAGCCTAATGAACTACTGGACCATCTCCATATCGGGAGACACCCAGCCCCCGCCTTCCCCCAGCAGATAGCACTTCTTCCTCTCACTGAGGAGTCACTAAGAAGGAGTACAGATTTAGATAGTAGAAAACACGCACTGTATACTTTCAGAAAGGGAGGCACTGGGGTAAAAAGAAACACTGACCTTTGCGAACCACACACTATTAGGAAAAATAAAACTTGGTTGTGATTCAAATGTGTCTGACAGTTCATTTAGGATGAAGCAGTATAAGATAGTAGTGGAAGAATGGAGTGGTTTTCATGGTACTCGATAAAAAGCTGAGGGTAATGGTGAGGATATTTTATTGTTCTAATTAATTTGGCATATGGAATATGGAAGCTGCTGGCATATTGTTTGCACAATCACTAAAGTGAAAGAGTCATCAATCAAAGCTTACCTTAAAATTATTTTGTCTACAATTGAAGTTGTACGTGCATTTCTTCAGGCTTCGAGTTGCTGTCTTTCTCTGCCAATGGTTGTGGTTGGGTCATCTCTTCCATGTGCTCCATAGTAACGCCACGTCGGATGTTGGAGTTCACACAGTAACCTTTCGGATTTTCACACAGGTATACTGCAACATCAAGCTGTTGAGGTATCAGAACCTTTGCTGCAACATCCCACTAGTCTGCTCCACTATGATCCTGATTGTGAAAACAATGGAAATGAAAATCAGATGGTTTCTATAGCGGGCGGCCAATTTGCAATGCTAGTTTTATCACCTGGCAACAAATTGAAAATCCACCCAATGTCCTTTTCCCTCACAAACTTATGAAGTCCTGGACTGTAGTGCGCCCATACCACTTTCACTCCAATTTGATGGCTGTGATGAATTAACCATCATGTCTATCCTGGACCTTTTAAAAAGTTGCCTTGTGTTTCCTCCTTTCCAGCAAAATATGCCAGACAATTTGTCACAACTATCTAACAATTTGATAGAAAGTTGAGTCATGTGAAGGGTTTTTAACAAACTTAAATTCCTGTTTTAAAACTTAGATTCTTTTACTCATGTATGTGACACATTCCAGGTTACACTACAAATGTGGTAAAAACATCCAATTAGATTTGGAAATGATTTCCTGATATTTAATGTCAAAACAGATCATTTCAATGTGGATTGCTGCAAATGGTACTGCAGCCTTCACGGGTTGTTACAGAAGAGAAACCAGAAGAGGGCACTGTGGGTATGCCAAGCCACCTTGTTGAAAAGTACTTTGAATAAAGTATTTTGATAAACCTAAAATCAACTCCCAGCCCTCATTTCAATATAATTGACAGGCTACCCACTCGATCGCATCGGGAATCGGGCAGCTCACCTACTTGAAGCACGCAATTTCCAGTGGGACTCCCGAGGCCTATTTAAAGCAGGCATATACCTCTTAAAATGAGGTTCCAATCCCTGCTTTGAATTTAGCGATGGACACAAGTGGCACCAGAAATGAGTCAGAGGGCTGCCACCAGATTTTCTGATGCCTCCGTGAAGGTCCTTGTGGAAGAGGTCAGGGCAAGGAGGGAGATTCTGTTCCCCAGCACCTGCATGAACATCCCCAGGGCCACATGTGTGCACATCTGGACAGAGGTGGCTGACAGGTCAGTGCCAGCAGCATCACCCCCAGGTCCTGGCTTCAGTGTAGGAAGAGGTTCAATGATCTGACACGAGCAGCGTCAGTACAGCTCTTCATCTCTCTCAACAACACCTACCAACACTCCTTTTACCCCTCCCCCACCACTCAACAATTCCTTCCCCTCCATCACATCCTGCAGCAATCAAAAGGGCAAGCTGCAACACCTCTCTTTCTCATTCCAAATACACTCACCTCTTCCTATGCTGTCTTCACACCACACACTAACAGCATTCTCCTCTCACATCCTGGCACTTGTACAACCACCAACTTCTCCCAGCCCTCCTTCCTTACTTTTCATTCCACACATTTAGCTTTATATTCATCACCTCCCCAACCTCATTCCATCTTGCTTCTTCTCCAACACATGCACAATATGCACAATCCCTATGCATCTCCACTTACCTTTTCAACAGCCACTCACTGACTCCCCCTCTTTTTCTGCAGGACAAGGCATAATGTTAGGGAAAGTAGCAAAACCAAGGGGAAGTACCAACAATGTAGCCCTCTTCTAAGTGGAGCAAGAAGCCTTGGAGCATGACTCCCTGACCCAGGAAGAGCCATAAGCATCAGAGAAGGCGAGGCTGGCGACTGACCTGAGCAGGGTGTCTGTAACCCTTGTAACCCTTCATTCACCTCAGCAAATAATGAGCAAGCTTCACAACTTTAAGCTGCATTCTTAGGACAGTCACCTGCTAATATCCAGTTTCTCAGTGCCATCCTAACTCTTGTCCCCTTTCTCTTTCCTTTTGGTCCTTCTCAGCAGCAAAAGCCTTCTGATGAAGATACCTCGTAGGAGAACAATCGTCCTGATGGTGCACCATCACGTGCTTCATTGTTCCTAAGCACTAGCACAGTCATTGGCACTCAGCGTGGGTTAGATAGCAAGGTGGAGGTGTTTGCACGTGGTAAGACACCCAGCATGAGTGAACAGTACTGGTGGCAGGGGCAGCCCAGGAAACTGGTCGCCAGAGGGCGAGACCCTCTCCCAGCTTTGCTGGACAGGACAGTGTTGAGGAATTCAGGGGACCAGCCATGAAAACAAAACTGCTCGTCTCTCACAAGCAGTGTACCAGGTATCGGAAGGTCTGCGAAGGCATTCCAGCACTATGGCTGAAAGTGTGGAGGAGTCTGCTTCCAGCCTGTGATGTGTCATCTCACATGGCATCAGCACTGTGCAGTCTACTTTGGAGAGTGTGACCATCTCCAGGGATGCTGCAGCCAGGCCGTCATAGAGAGTCAGTGCCTGGGTACCTTGCACAAACTTGCATGATCCTGTTTCTGTGATTGGACACTACCTGGAGTGGTAGCATTTCCTATTGATGAATGCAGCTGGCTGGTGTTCTGGTGCCCTGATGGCAACATGCGTGCAGTCAATGACGCACTGGACATGAGGGAAGCCAGCCACTGATGCAAATCCCTGAGCTCTCTCCTGTTCATTGCTGAGGTTAATGGGGAAGTTGATGTACTGGTTAGCCCTGGCGGAGGACATTGTGACCTTGAAAATGCAGCTGTGAACTGCAGACTGGGAGATGCGGGCAATGTCCCCTCTAGCAGACTGGAAGGAGCCAGTGGCAAAGAAGTTAAGGGCTGTGGTGATTTTGAGAGCCACTGGCAAATCATGACTCCATGGTCCAGCAGGCAGCGGGTCCTGTTGCAGGAGGCTGCAGCGATCTGCAACAGCCTGCGTGGAGAAGCGCAGCTTCCTGATGCACTACTCTTCAGATAGATTGAAAAAAGTGATTCTTGGCCTGTATACCCTGTGTGCTGGGAATGGTCTCCTACGGGTCTTCTGATAGACACAGGTGCTGATGCTCCTCTTCCTCCAACTGTTCCTCCATCTAAATGAAACTAGCAATAGTAGCACCCATTATACACAGATACTAGAGGGTAATGAGGCAAAAAAAGTGAGAAAGAAGTGATCTGGAAGCTGGAAACTCTCCTGGCAATCCAAATAACACAAAGATCCTGTGATCGAATTACCTGCAGGTGAGTGCCCCTTTAAATACTGCTTCATTGGGCTCGATGTTACCAGGGCTGCGGGTTCGCGGCGAGGGGGCTATTGGGCGCGTGGGTAACGCGCCCGGTGAAATTAGTCAGCAACCCGCGCGATTGCAGCCCAATTGGATCCACTTACCTTGTCTTCCAGGTTCCCCACTGCTGACCTGTGCGTCGGGCGGGCTGTGCATGCGCAGTAAGGTCTGTCAGCTGGAGGAGCTCTATTTAAAGGGGCAGTCCTCCACTGACAGATGCTGCAACAAATAGAAAAACATTACAGCATGGAGCAGCCCAGGGGGAAGGCTGCTCCCAGTTTAATGATGCCTCACTCCAGGTATCAATACATGGGGTGAGGAGGAGGGGGAGGACAGAGATCTTCCCCCCGGTGGGCGGGAGGAAGCGGCCTGCCTCTGCCACCAGGAAGGCCTGGCTCAAGGTGGCAGAGGAGGTCACCTGCACCATCAACATATCGCCCACCTGCATACAATGCAGGAGGCGCTCCAATAACCTCAGTAGGTCAGCCAAAGTGAGTACACTTACTCATTCCCCTACACTCCATCTGCCACATCACCGCCCCCAACCCACATCTCCTTCTGCACTGCCAACACGACTCTGTCACATCACTCCTCACACCCACTCAAACCTCATCCTCATCTTACCTGCAATTACTCACCTCGCCAGTACTCATCCCGCCACTACCACTCAACCCAATCCTCATACAATCTCATGGCTCTATCTCATACTCACCCTCTCGTGCATCTCTTTCACGGTCAGCCTCACTCAACCTGCCACTACCTGTGCTGCAGCCACAGGGCATGCATCACATATGTGCAGTAGGCAGCGTAAGGCAAACGTGTCGTGAGCATGAAGGGGATGCACAAGGGTGTTTGAGGGTTTGTCATGGTTGTTACTTATATTGAATTTCTGACCAACTCACATTACATATTATATTGGCACCAATACTGCCATGTCTTTGCGAATCTTGTCTGGTTTGTGCAATAATGCCCTTTCCTGAGGATCACTATGAAGACCCACAACTGATGCCACCCATTGTGTCACTGCAGAGTGGGTGTAGGTGTATTTGCAGGGCTGTTTTGTGCAGACGGCTGAGAGACGTCGGCTATGTCCCCGGTGGCACCCTGGAAGGATGTGGAGGGGAAGTTGTTGAGGGCAGTGGTGACTTTGACAGCGACAGGTAAGAAGATGGTGCTCGGGCCATGCAGGAGCAGCTTGGCATGAAGGAGGCTGCAGTGTCCACGACTACATGTCGAGTGACTCGGAGCCTCCGTGTGTACTGCTGCTCAGAGAGGTCCAGGAAGCTGAGCCTCGGTCTGTGGACCCTGTGGCAAGGGTAGTGCCCTCTGCGATGCATCTCTCTCTGCGGTAGCCCTCCCTCCGGCTGTACAGGTGGATGTGTCACAGCACTCTGTTGTGGAGCTCCACGTGACAGAGGTGGACGGCGTGGCTGGTGATGCTGTTCGCCCTCCGAGGAGATCATGATTGCAGCTACGGCGGCCCCCATCCGGAAGATGTACATCTGAGGGGGTCCGCAAGGTAGTACATGTCTCTGGACCCCGGGGTAAGTGTGCAAGTTGGTGACTTTGATTGTCAGGAGGAGGGTGGTGGAGGCCAAACTTTGTCCCACCTGTCAAATGGACCTTTGCAGCTGCCACAGGCTGACAGCTGCAACAGGTCCATTTGAACTGGGAGTGTTTCCCCCAGTATGGGAAACAGTCCCAGTTTGCTATAAAATCCCACCTCTCCTCACATAATCCCTTAATCAGGTCAGTTAATGACCTGAACAAGCAAAATAAATACTTTCAAGTGGAACCCCGCTGGCTTTAATTGCCTGCAGGATTCCCACCAGCGGGTGCTGTGTGAGCACGCCGGCGCGTCAGTGGGGAACCCGGAAGTGGGCGGGTTGGAGCCGGGCTCCGGTCCCGCTCCGGGATTCTTCGATTTTCGGAGCCCCCCCACCAGGAACGCACCCGATAGCGGGTGCTAAAATGATGCCCATTGACTCTGAGAGACCAATCCCACTAGGTTTTACAGGCAGGCTAAGTCCTGGGCAGGACTTCCGTGGTTTCGCATTAAAATGATGTTGGGGTCTTAATTACGTCATAGAACCCCGATTTGCAAGGCCCCCCGCCTCTTGAACAGGTTGATGCAGTGCTTGGGTGCTCCAATGGGCTGTATAACAAAACAATCGTGAATTTAAGCTTGCAATTCACCACACATTAATTTTCTGTTTTTGGCCTTTACTTTCAGAGCAGGGGACAAATGCTTTCTCATATAGAGGGGAAAGAAATGGGAGGACAGTTCACATTGGGCTGTTTTCAAACTTCTAGTGGCAAAAATTTGAAAGCAGATAATTGGCCCACTTTCTTTATGAGGAAATAGTGTGTGACCCTGGAAACCTAAAGTCAGAAGAGGGGAAATTAAATAATTGGGACAAAACCACAATAACCTGCAGTAAACATGAAAATATGGTGCTGGATGCAATGGGCAAGAATGAATCTAGACATACTGTGACAATATTAGCAGACAAACAATGCATGAGCTTGTATGACATTCCTCTGTCTGCTGTTTTAAAATAATTGTTTAAAATGGTGAACAGAAGAATGTCATATAAACATGTTAAGGATTTGTATACTTATATCCACAATGGCAATTTCCATGTTATAAGTTTAAGTTATTGTAAGTAGTTACTGCAACCATTTTAAGTAAGAGAATAATAGTCATTTTGCTACAGTAAGCTGCATTTATTAACTACATAAAAAATCAGGTCAAATCTTTTTGATGAGGGGAGGAGGAACTGGGTTAATTGGGATGTATCCATGATTGTGCAGAAAGCTACTTCCTGACTTTACTTGTGCTGCAGGAGGAGATGATGAGCAGAGGTCACCTGCTTTGTCAAACAGGACAGAAAAGCAGAGATTGCTCTCAGTTACCTTTTAGTGGCCAGCTCAAGGGCAGGAGGCCAGAGTGGAAGTGGTCTGCCAACCACCTGCACAACTGGGGAATGATGCCTGAAATCAGGAACCTAAATAGGAGGAAGAAAACAAAATAAAAAGGTTGAAGGAATGTCTACAACTGGCTACCTGTTATAATTAATTACAAAGAATTGCTTTTGTTTCATTCCATTTATTTTTAAAACAGTAAATGCTAATGCATCACTGGGGTACCAGCTTGAACGAATTACTGAGCATAGCTGTTAGGGAGGTGAATTATCATATGAAGATGCCCCTCCTTATCTCTGTAACCTTCTCCAGTCCTACAACCCCCCAAGATTTCTGCACTCCTCTAATTCTAGCCTCTTGCGCATCCCCGATTTTCTTCACTCCACCATTGGCGGCCGTGCTTTCAGCTGCCTCGCCCCTAAGGTCTGGAATTCCCTCCCTAATCCTCTCCGCCTCACTCTCTTCCTTTAAGACACTCCTTAATTCCTACTATTTCGACTAAACTTTTGGTCACCTTTTCCAATATCTCCTTATGTGGCTCAAATTTTCTTTGATCACGCTCCTGTGATGCACCTTGGGACGTTTTACTACATTAAATGCACTATGAAAATGCAAGTTGTTGTTGTTTGTCACAAATTTAAGAATAATTTAGTATCAATGGTTTGTGCTAATTCAGCACTTGCGCACCTTCAGGCTCAGTAACCTTTCGAAACCAATGCTCCTGATACTATTGGCAGTTACCGCTTAGACAAAAATAAATCATCTTAAATAGTCAGGATAAAGGAAAAGATATATATTAAGCAGAATTCTTTGTAATTGATTCTTAAAAAAGATTCCTGGTGGTCTGATTAAAACAGGTCACTCACCAATAAAACAATTTATACATACTTCAACATCAACAAAAATCCTAAATGTCTTTTCAATAATTTTGAAAAAATGCATTGATCAATGGAATGTGATCTTGCTTTGTTGGTTACAGTATTTTACAGAGTACACAGCACTCGCAAATACATCAAAGATGTTCGACGGTGTTTATTTGGATGGCATTATTCATCCAAGGGGTTGAGATCTATCATTAACAGGAAAGTTCGGTAAACAGGATTAAGGAGGCTAGTTGCCACTTGGATGTAGGTGACATATGAATCAACAAAGTGTTGGGTGGGCAATGGGATGTTTAAACCTTCCTGTTTGTTTGCCAATGCCTGACCCTTTTTGAATTTGGGAGTTGATGGAGTTTGTGGAGTTCATAGGGTGGCGCAGGTCGGAAGGAAATGGGCCCAAACTGCTGGTGCTTCCGTGACTTTGATGAAGCCCATGCTTTACTGACTCAGATGCCAATCTGAGTGAATAGCATGTATTTATATTGGTGCTGTGTGTGAAAATACTTATGCTAATTTACTCACCCTCTGACATGTTGCTTATAACCATCTCTAGTCAAGAGATCTAGGAGTACAGGTTCATAGCTCCTTGAAAGTGGAGTCACAGGTGGATAGGGTGGTGAAGAAGGCATTCAGCATGCTTGGTTTCATTGGTCAGAACACTGAATACAGGAGTTGGGATGTCTTGTTGAAGTTGTACAAGACATTAGTAAGGCCACACTTGGAATACTGTGCACAGTTCTGGTCACCCTATTATAGAAAGGATATTATTAAACTAGAAAGAGTGCAGAAAAGATTTACTAGGATGCTACCGGGACTTGATGGTTTGACTTATAGGGAGAGGTTGGATAGACTGAGACTTTTTTCCGTGGAGAGTAGGAGGTTTAGGGGTGATCTTATGGAAGTCTATAAAATAATGAGGGGCATAGATAAGGTAGATAGTCAAAATCTTTTCCCAAAGGTAGGGGAGTCTATAACGAGGGGGCATAGATTTAAGGTGAGAGGGGAGAGATACAAAAGGGTCCAGAGGGGCAATTTTTTCACTCAAAGGATGGTGAGTGTCTGGAACGAGCTGCCAGAGGCAGTAGTAGAGGCGGGTACAATTTTGTCTTTTAAAAAGCATTTGGACAGTTACATGGGTAAGATGGGTATAGAGGGATATGGGCCAAGTGCAGGCAATTGGGACTAGCTTAGTGGTGTAAACTGGGCGACATGGACATGTTGGGCCGAAGGGCCTGTTTCCATGTTGTAAACTTCTATGATTCTATGATTCTAGTCAAGGAAATATTCAGATAAAGGGGGAAAAGAAAAAAATTGGATAGGACCTATTTTCGGGCGTAGGTATCGCAATCTGCTATTAGCCCGGGCCCGATGGCCCCTGTGTGGGCAGGACGAGACTTTCGTCGGGCCTGAGGACTTACCTTCAAGCAGCGTTGGAAATCAGTGCTGACACGAGGATTCAATGCAATTTGCACTTTCTACCAGCAGGGGGAGCCCCAAGCTCTTAAAGGGAGGATGGATACTAAATTGGGCCATGTAACGCCCGTTGTTTCAGCGCTAAGCGGCCTCTCGAACATCCAAGATGGCGTCTTGGCTGCGCACGCACGTTTTCAGCGTGACGTGCATTGGATGCCATCTTGGTATAGGAGTTAGCACGTGTGCAAATACCGAACGCCAGAAGCATGTAAAGTAAGGAGAAAATGGGTGCAATCAGTGTGCAAAGCTGATTTAAAGTGATGGACACCATTTTGGCACGTTCAACACAACGCACAGTCTTAAGCACGACCATCTGAACGGGTCTTAGGGTGCCTGGTGGACCGCACCAGCGCTATTTAAAGGAACAATGCAGGATTTACAGGTTAGTGGCTGGATTATTGCTTCTGGCTGCCGAGGCATTTGTAACTGGTTTTAGAGGGCTCCTATACTTGAATACCAGGATGCGGGGACATAGCCTAACATTTAGAGCCAGGATATGCAGGAATGAAGTTAGGAAAAACTTCTACACGCAAAGGGTGGTAGAAGTTTGGAATGCTCTTCTGCAAATGGCAGTTGATGCTTGCTCAATTGTGAATTCGAAATCTGATTTCTCTGAACCAAGGGTATTAAGGGATGTGGGGCTAAGATGGGTATATGGAGTTAGGTCACAGGTCCAGCATGATCTCACTGAGTGGTGGAACAGGCTCGAGTGGCTAAATGCCACTGCCACATGCTCCTCCTGTCATGCACCACATTCTTCTGCAAGAAAGTGGGACTTGTGTCTGGGTGGTGTGCCTGTCATGGTTGAATAGTTGCCAGTGTGTGTGGCCTGTGAGCTGTGGGTGGGTGGCTTGCAGCAGTGGTAATGTGTAAGGGTGAGAGGAAGCATCTGATTGGAAGAGTTGAGTACTGATTGAAAGAGTTTGTTGGTATATGGGTGATGGGGGGGGTGTAGTGCATGGAGCAGTAGATGTGGCTAGTGGTGCAGTTGGTAGGAGATGCCACTTGACAATTGACTTCACTCACCTTGAGCACTCATGTCAAAGCATTGAACATTTTCCTGCACTGCATCCATAGTGCATTTGTGGTGCTATGCACCTGGCATTGACTTCGTCCCCCGTTTCCTCCAACTGCCTCGGGAGCATATGTTTGCTAAAGTGCCGCACAGTTGGCTTATCATCAAGATTGCGGCCCATGGAATAAAGGGGGCAGTAGCAACATGGGTAGCCCTGCAAATTTTTTCCATTCAAGTACTTATCCAGTTCCCTTTTGAAGGCTATGATTAAATCTGCCTCCACCACCCCCTCGGGTAGTGCATTCCAGATCCTAACCACTCACTGTGAAAAAAGTTTCTCCTCATGTTACCTTTGGTTCTTTTGCCAATCACCTTAAATCTATGTCCTCTGGTCCTTGACCCTTCCGCCAATGGGAACAGTTTCTCTCTATCTACTCTGTCTAGGCTCTTCATGACATTGAATACCTCTATCAGATCTCCTCGCAATGGTCTCTGTTCGAAGAAGAACAACCCCAGCTTCTCCAGTCTATTCACGTAACTAAAGTCCCTCATCCCAGGAATCATTCTAGTAAATCTCTTCTGCATCCTCCCTAAGGCCTTCACATCTTTCCTAAAGTGCGGTGCCCAGAACTGGACACAATACTCCAGTTCTGGCCGAACCAGTGTTTTATAAAGGTTCATCATAACTTCTATACTATTCTACTCTATGCCTCTATTTATAAAGCCCAGGATCCCGTATGCTTTTTTAACTGCTTTCTCAACCTGCCCTGCCACCTTCAATGATTTGTGCACATATACCCCCAGATCTCTTTGTTCCTGTATCCCTTTTAGAGTTGTGCCTTCTAGTTTATATTGTCTCTCCTTGTACTTCCTACCGAAATGTATCACTTCGCATTTTTCTGCGTTAAATTTCATCTGCCACGTGTCCACCTATGCCACCAGCCTGTCTACATCCTCTTGAAGTCTATCACTACCCTCCTCACTGTTTTCTACCCTTCCAAGTTTTGTGTCATCTGCAAATTTGGAAATTGTGCCTTGTCACCCAAGTCCAAGTCATTAATATATATCAAGAAAAGCAATGGTCCCGCCACCGACCCCTGGGGAACACCACTGTACACCTCCCTCCAGTCCGAAAAACAACCGTTCACCACTACTCTCTGTTCCCTGTCCCTTAGCAAATTCTGTATCCATGTTGCTACTGCCCCCTTTATTCCATGGGCTACAATCTTGATAATAAGCCTACTGTGCGGCACTTTAGCAAATATATGCTCCCGAGGCAGTGGGAGGAAGCGGGGGACGAAGTCAATGCCAGGTGCATAGCACCACGAATGCACCATGGATGCAGTGCAGGAAAATGTTCAATGCTTTGACATGAGTGCTCATGGCGAGTGAGGTCAATTGTCAAGTGGCATCTCCTACCAACTGCACCACTAGCCACATCTACTGCTCCACGCACTACGCCCCCATCACCCACATAACAACAAACTCTTTCAGTCAGTACTCAACTCTTCCAATCAGATGCTTCCTCTCATTACCACCATTGCAAGCCGCACACCCACAATTCACAGGCCAGACACACTGGCAGCTATTCAACTATGACAGGCACATCACCCAGACACAAGTCCCGCTTTCTTGCAGGAGAAGGTGGAACATATCAGGCGGCAGCAAGTGGCAGCGGCATTTAGCCACTAGAGCCTGTTCCACCATTCAATGAAATCATGCTGGACCTGTGACCAAGCTCCATACACCTGTCTTAGCCCCATATCCCTTAATACCCTTGGTTCACAGAAATCTATCAATCTCAGATTTTGAATTCACAATTGAGATAGCATCAGCTGTCGTTTGCAGGAGTGTTCCAAACTTCTCCCACCCTTTGCATGTAGCAGTGTTTCCTAACTTCATTCTTGCACGTCCTGGCTCTAAATATTAGGCTATGTCCCCGTGTCCTGGTGTTCAAGTATAGGAGACCTCCAAAAACAGTTACAAATGTATCAGCAGCCAGAAGCAATAATCCATCCACTAACCTATAAATTCTGCATGGTCCCTTTAAATAGCGCTGGAGGGGTTCCTCCAGGCACTCTAAGACATGTTCCGATGGTTGTGGTTAAGACTGTGCATTGAGTTCAGCGTTAGATACCATTTTGGAACTTATCACTTTAAATCAGCGTTGCACACTGATTGTATATCCATTTTCTCCTTACTTTACATGCAGCCGGTGTTCAGTATTTGTGCATGCGCTAATACCTATACCAAGATGGCATCCGGCGCATGTCACGCTGGAAACGTGCATGCACAGCCAATTTCTCAACCATATTCTCCAAAGAATGCTTTCATTATGGGTTCCAAATTAATAACCATCGACCATAAGGAGATTCTGGAGTATTCCAGATACAGTACTTTGAAACTTGCAACTAGAGTGCACATAGTATGAGAGGGACATCTGTTGGAACATTTGCTGCACTGCAGTATTCAGCCAGCTAAGGGCAGTTTGCCTAAAGCAACAATCTGAACCTCGTTACCCTAACCCACTGACATTGCTGTAGTACACTGTGGACACCAGGGTAGAAAAAAGTAATTAAAAAGGCTAATGGAATGTTAGCCTTTATCTCAAGAGGGAATACAAAGGGGTGGAAATTATGCTACAGTCGTACAAAACTCTGGTTAGACTGCATCTGGAGTACTGCGTTCAGTTCTGGGCACTGCACCTCATGAAGGATATATTGGCCTTGGAGAGGGTGCAGCGCAGACTCAACAGATTGATACTGGGGCTAAAAGGGTTAAGTTATGATAACAGGTTGGATAGACTAGGTTTGTATTCCCTTGAGTATAGACGATTAAGGGATGATCTAATTGAGGTGTTTAAGATGATTAAAGGATTTGATAGGGTAGATAGAGAGAAACTATTTCCTCTGGTGGAAAGTCCAGAACAAGAGTGTATAACCTTAAAATTAGAGTTAGGTTGTTCAGGGGTGCTGTAAGGAAGAACTTCTTCACACAAAGGGTAGCGGAAATAAGAACATAAGATCATAAAAAATAGGAGCAGGAGTAGGCCATATGGCCCCTCGAGCCCGCTCCGCCATTTAATCAGATCATGGCTGATCTTCAACCTCAACTCCACTTTCCTGCCCGATCCCCATATCCCTTGATTCCGCTAAGAACTCTAGGAAATCTGAAATTCTCGCCCCAGAAAAGGCTGTGGATGCTGGGACAATTGAAATCTTCAAAACTGAGATTGATAGATTTATATTAGGAAGGGTATTAAGGGATATGGAACCAAAGCGGGTAAATGGAGTTCAGATACATATCAGCAATGATCTAACTGAATGGCGGAACAGGCTTGAGGGGCTAAATGCCCTACTCCTGTTCCTAACAGCAATTTCCACCGAGCTACTCTAACCTACCAGAATATACTGTAGGTAGAACTCAATAATTTGTCAAAAATTGTTTGAAATAGTAATCTTGCAATTATGGCTTCCAAAGCTATGTGACCAAACAAACTGGTCATTCTAAACTCTGCAGAAAGGTTACCCCAAAATAAACATTTATGGCACGACAAGGGACGCTGAGCACTGACATGAGCACCGCAACATTTTAAAATGGCCTACTAGAAATAATAACCCCAAGCATTGGCCAGAGATACAAGAACAAAAGGGGAGAAATACTACTAAATGGCAGTAATCTCATGGACCACCATTATTCCACTAGAGTAAAGAATGTGCAGAAACTAGAGACTTAAAAGTGCATCAATCATACACACAGAGACTGGCAATGCCAAAATTGTCCCCATCTAGTAACAGCACAAAAGACAAACGCAACTACAAGTACAATATTCACATAACAGCATACATTTATAAAACACAGATGTATTGAGTAACTGTCTTTCAGATTAGACATTAAACTGAGGCACCGTCTACACTCTCAGGTGGTCGTAAAGGATCCCATGACACTATTTGAAGAAGAGCAGGGGAGTTTTCCCCGGTGTCCTGGCCAACGTTGATCCATCAACCAACATCACTAACAAAACAGATTATCTGGTCATTATCTAATTGTTGTTTGTTGGATCTTGCATGTTCGCAAATTGGCTGCCGCATTTCCCACATTAGAACAGTGATTTCACTTCAAAAGTACTTCATTGGCTGCAAAGCGCTTTGGGATGTCCTGAGGTCATGAAAGGCGCTATATAAATATAAGTCTTTCTTTCTTTCTGTTACAAATTTGGGTCAGCCGTAGATACCTTCTCGGGTTCTGTGGTATCAGTCACTGTCGTAAGCAGATGCCACACCCCGTACGTGCCAGGGTTGCCTCACACTGCCCAATATCTACTTATACGATACTATAACCGAGCGAATATGATAAACTATACCCCTTGACATATGAACTGGATAAAGTAACTTTTGCAGATGCCTTCATGTGTGGTTCTTCAATCTTTTTGAAGGTAAACCATAAGAAAACTTGGTAAGACAAGGCCAGATAAGAATCGTTAAGTAAAGTTTTGGCTGCAACACCTTTGTCTTTCCACTCAAAATTATTAATTTATACCCTAAACTCTGCTGTGCAAACACGTTTACCTACTTTGCGGACCCCTTCAAACTCACACCGTCAGGATGGGGGGGCACCATGGCTGCATTCATCACTTCATCCGAGGACGAGCAACATCACCAGCCTCGCCAGGCACGCCATCCATCTCCGCCACATGTAGGGTGACCCAATGGGTGGCATCAAGTGTGGTGAACCTCATGAAAGGGAATTATTACACAAGCCAGTCAAGAATGGCCAAGACGTGGCAGTAGTGACAATATGATATTTAATGTGAGTTAAACAAAAATCAAATTTAAATAAAAAAACATGACAAAGCGTCAAACACCCTTGTGCATCCCCTTTGTGCTCACAAAATCTTTGCCTTATGCTTCCTACTACTCCTACATGGTGCTTCCCCTGTGGCTGCAGCAGAGGTAGTGGCAGGTTGCTCTTGTTCATGCCCTGACCGATTAGATGCTTTGGGCTGACGCCCTCTGGGTTTCGGTACCTGTGAGGGCCCCTCCAAAGACTGCTCCACCTGCACCTGTGCAGGGGCAGACTCAACCACCTGGAGAGGAGGCAGCATTGCGGGTACTAGTTGAGAGGGGGGCAACGGGTGAGACGTGGAAGCACTTTGAGTGGCGTCCCCACTTCCATGATCCGTTTCGTCATCATCCCTCTCCTGGGCCAGGCCCACATCACTCGTACCGCCCTGCTGGACAACAGTTTGGAGGACATGTGTGAAGCCTTGTAAGGCCAGTGCTTGTGTATCTCTCTGCCTGTTTAAGGCGTCAGAAAGTTGCTCACCCTGAGTCCGAAGGGCCGTTGTCAGGGCCTCAATGGTGAGCCGTGCTTGAAGCTCGATGGAGGCTAGCCTTCCCTCCATTGCGGACATTCCCGCACTTACCCGCGACACTATCTCAGAGATGCTCTCACATCCTTGTGACAGTATCTCGGAGATCCCCTCCTGTACCTGTGCCACCATTTCACTCATGCAGGAGTTGGACTCCTCCATCCTCTGCGTGATTGTGGAGAGTGCACGTGGCACCTGTTCCAGCACCTCGCAAATGTGCTGCTGCCCTTCGATCATTCTCCTTTTAAAGGATGGCCCCCAGGGTTCAGGATCTATGTCCAGCTGCGCAGAGCCTGGAGAAAAATGCTCCGCCCGAGGCGTACTCTCCACAACTGCCCCTGCCACCAGTGTCTGCTCGTGCACACGTGTGTGGTGACTCACCATGTTCAACCCCAACAAACTGAGGTCGGGGACCCACCGAAGTGTGTGTATCTGCGCTGGTGGATGGCTCGCTCAGATGCGACGGTACCCCCTCAGAGGCCGACAGGTCTTCTGAGGAATCGTCCTCTGCTGTCACAGCGGTCACTGAAGGCCCTGTAAGAGAACAGAACACAATATTAAGCATGATGACAGATGTTGAGGTGCTGAAGATGGCAAGGCATGTTAACATCATTTGCTATTGTGAGTGCTGAATGTTAAAGTTCTTTCACCAGCCGTTTGTCGGGTGGCAGTTTCGGCGTCCCCGATGGACAGGCACACAAGGGTGCGGCTCAATTCAAGAGCTTCCTGCTCCACGTCCGTAAGGACAACCTGATATTGCGACCCACCCTCCTGTCTTCGCCCTCTCCCGTGCATTCTGGGCTCTCTTCTCCTATAAGGGGAGAAAGTAGACAGGCGTGAGTGAGGGATGGTGACATGGCCAACTGCTGAATGCATTGGTTTGGGTGAGGCTGACCTTTCACTTGGGTGAAAGAGATGCATCAGAGGGTTAGTATGAGACAGAGCCATGACATTGCATGAGGATTGGGTTGAGTGGTAGTGGTGGGATGAGTACTGGGGAGGTGAGTAAGTGCAGGTAAGTTGAGGATGAGGTTTGATTGGGTGTGAGGAGTGATGTGATAGAGTAGTGTTGGCAGTGCCTAAGGAGTTGTGGAGTGATGGCGGTGATGTGGAAGACAGAGTGTTAGGAGAATGAGTAAGTGTACTCACTTTGGCTGACCTAGTTAGGTTATTGAACTGCTTCCTGCACTGTATTCAGGTGCAGGAGACATTCTGCTGCTGCTGACCTCCTCTGCCACCTCGAGCCACGCCTTCTTGATGGCAGAGGCGAGTCACTTCCTCCCGTCCGCCGGGTAGAAGATCTCCCTCCTCCTCCTCACCCCATCCCGTAAGACCTGGAGTGAGGCATCATTAAACCTGGGGGCAGCCTTTCCCCTGGGCTGCTCCATGGTGCTGTGTGGTTCTTTGCTGCAGGATCAGTCATTGGAGGAGTGCCCCTTTAAATAGGGCTCCTCCAGCTGACAGCCTGTGATAAGAACATAAGAACATAAGAAATAGGAGCAGGAGTAGGCCAATTGGCCCTTCGAGCCTGCTCCGCCATTTAATAAGATCATGGCTGATCTGATCCTAACCTCAAATCTAAATTCATGTCCAATTTCCTGCCCGCTCCCCGTAACCCCTAATTCCCTTTACTTCTAGGAAAATGTCTATTTCTGTTTTAAATTTATTCAATGATGTAGCTTCCACAGCTTCCTGGGGCAGCAAATTCCACAGACCCACCACCCTCTGAGTGAAAAAGTTTCCCCTCATCTCAGTTTTGAAGGAGCAGCCCCTTATTCTAAGATTATGCCCCCTCGTTCTAGTTTCACCCATCCTTGGGAACATCCTCACCGCATCCACCCGATCAAGCCCCTTCACAATCTTATATGTTTCAATAAGATCGCCTCTCATTCTTCTGAACTCCAATGAGTAGAGTCCCAATCTACTCAACCTCTCCTCATATGTCCGCCCCCTCATCCCTGGGATTAACCGAGTGAACCTTCTTTGTACTGCCTCGAGAGCAAGTATGTCTTTTCTTAAGTATGGAGACCAAAACTGTATGCAGTATTCCAGGTGCGGTCTCACCAATACCTTATATAACTGCAGCAATACCTCCCTGTTTTTATATTCTATCCCCCGAGCAATAAAAGCCAACATTCCGTTGGCCTTCTTGATCACCTGCTGCACCTGCATACTAACTTTTTGATTTTCTTGCACTAGGACCCCCAGATCCCTTTGTACTGCAGTACTTTCCAGTCTCTTGCCATCAAGATAATAACTTGCTCTCTGATTTTTCCTGCCAAAGTGCATAACCTCACATTTTCCAATATTGTATTGCATCTGCCAAATCTCCACCCACTCACCCAGCCTGTCTATATCCCCTTGTAGGTTTTTATGTCCTCCTCACTCTCTACTTTCCCTCCCATCTTTGTATCATCTGCAAACTTTGATATGTTACATTCGGTCCCCTCCTCCAAATCGTTAATATAGATTGTAAAGAGTTGGGGACCCAGCACCGACCCCTGCGGAACACCACTGGCTACTGGTTGCCAGTCCGAGAATGAACCATTTATCCCAACTCTCTGCTTCCTGTTAGATAACCAATCCTCCACCCATGCCAGAATATTACCCCCAATCCAGTGATTCTTTATCTTGAGCAATAATCTTTTATGTGGCACCCTGTCAAATGCCTTCTGGGAGTCTAAATACACTACATCCACTGGTTCCCCTTTATCCACCCTGTACGTTATGTCCTCAAAGAACTCAAGCAAATCTGTCAGACATGACTTCCCCTTCGTAAAGCCATGCTGACTTTGTCCTATTAAATTATGTTTATCCAAATGTTCTGCTACTGTCTCCTTAATAATAGACTCCAAAGTTTTACCCACCACAGATGTTAGGCTTACTGGTCTATAATTTCCAGCCTTCTGCCTACTACCCTTTTTAAATAAGGGTGTTACATTAGCAGTTTTCCAATCTGCCGGGACCTTTGCCGAGTCCAGAGAATTTTGGAAAATTATTACCAAAGCATCCACAATCCCTACTGCCACTTCCCTCAAGACCCTAGGATGTAAGCCATCAGGTCCAGGGGATTTATCTGCCTCGAGTCCCATTCATTTACTAAGTACCAATTCCTTAGTGATTTTAATCGTATTTAGCTCCTCCCCCACTAGAGCCCCCTGTTTGTCCAGTGTTGGGATGTTCTTAGTGTCCTCTACCATAAAGACTGAAACAAAATATTTGTTCAGCATTTTTGCCATCTCCATGTTTCCCACTATTAATTTCCCGGTCTCATCCTCTAAGGGACCTACGTTTGCCTTAGCCACCCTTTTTCTTTTTATATAACTATAGAATCTCTTGCTATCTATTTTTATATTTTTTGCTAATTTATTTTCATAATCTATCTTCCCTTTCTTAATCAATCCTTTAGTTACTTTTTGCTGTCTTTTGAAGACTTCCCAATCTTCTATCCTCCCACTAAGTTTGGCTACCATATATGTCCTTGTTTTTAGTCGGATACTATACTTAATTTCTTTACTTAGTCACGGATGGCTGTCATTTGTTTTACACCCTTTTTTCCTCAGTGATGCAGGTGTGCAGACCGCCCGCTGCGCAGGTTTCTGACAGGAAACCCAGAAGCCATGTTAAATGGCTTCAATTTACCCGCGATCGCGTGGGGAACGGACGGATTTTACTGGCAGGTTACCTACGCGCCCAGTCGCCCCCACCACTGCCAACCTGCCTCCCTGGTAATATCAGGGCCAATGAATTTCTTTGAACTGCAGTGTCTATTATGTAGGTAAATGCAGAAGCCATATTGCACAGAGTAAGATCCCACAAACAGCAAAGAGATGAATGATGAATTAAATCTGTTTCTGGTGGTATTGGTTAAGAGAGGAATGTTGGCCATTCTTCTAATAGTGCCATGGGATCTTTAACATCCACCCGAACAGCTAGATGAGGCATCAGTTTAATCTCCAATCTGAAGGACAGCATTCCTTCAGTGCTGCATAGAAGTCAATGGAAAAAACTTTGTGAAGTGCACAAAAATAAATAAATATCAATAGAAAGTCTTTCTGGACTATAGGGATTAAATATCAGAATTGGGGCAATACATGAATCAGCAGAATGGTTCTGTATACTATGTGGGATTAGATAAACGTATCAACGGAAACATATATCTGAACAGTAAAATCACTCACATTGTTACAATTTTTGTGCTATAAGGGATATTATTCTGATAGAGTTCTTTGAGAAGGTGACGGATATGGTAGATGGGTAAATGCAGTGGATGTGTTGTGCATGGACTTTCAGAAAGCCTTTGACATGGTTCTACACAAGAGACAATCGGGAAAGATCGAGAGGTACGGAATTGGGAATAGGATAACAAATTGGATTAAAAACTTGGTAAGAAGGGAGGAAACAGAGTAGGAGTTAAGGGTAGATTCACAGAATGGTTTGAAGCTTGTAGCAGTGTCCCACTGGGTTCTATTCTGGGACCACTTCTGTTCACTGTGTATATCAGTGATTTAGATATAGGGCTAGAGGGAGTGCTGTCCAAATTTGGAGACAATACTAAAATAGGAGGCATAGTAAATAATTTTGAGGGCCAAAGGAAGCTGCAAGGAGATACTGATAAGATGGTGGAATGGGCAAAAAAGTGGCAGATGGTATTCAATGCCAGTAAGTATGAGATGGTACATTTTGATTTTAAAAAAGTAATAATTATATTTTGAATGGGGAAAGTTGAGGAGTGGAAGGGCAGATGGATTTGGAGGTTCAGGTTCACAAGACATTAAAAGCAGAACCTCAAGTGGATAAGGCCATTAAAAAAGCAAATGGAACACTGGGTTCTATGGAATATAAAAGTCAAGATGTCTATGTAAAACCTTAGTAAGAACACACTTACAATACTGTGTGCAGTTTTGGGCTCCCTAATATAGGAAGGATGTTGAGGCAACAGAGACTCTGTGGACTATAGGGACTTAAATTACTATCAATGGAATGGCTCTGAAAAGAATGGGATCTAAATAAATAAATCTGCAGAAAGACTCCCTATAGTATGTCGGATTCACTCGGATGTTGCCTTTTATGAGGAAAGACAATACAAAGAAAGCCTTGGCATGTCAACGTGATATGCTCACAGAGCCACCTACAGGTACATTACCTTTGGAAAGTTGCCACACTCAGTTTTTTTTAAATATATAATAGATCATCTATTGAGGTTTTAGCACTACAAATGTTACAAAAAAAATTAGCATAGTAAGGGCACTTTGGAGTAGATTTTCAACTTGCCATCTGCTGTAAAACTGGCATTGTAGTTACAGAAACCAACTGATTTTTATTACCATTGAAGTCAATGGTAATGAAATTAAAATTGGAAACTAAAATTAAAATCGGGAGTTTCTATAACGGGCGGTTGAACCACAATGCCAGCTTTATGCCCGGATAGCAAGTTGTAAACCTCTCTCTTTGTCTCACTGCAGCAAACATTAGTTTGACACTAGAGACAAAAGAATTCACAACTTTCAGACTGAGTGCGTTTTTATTCAGAAAACCAAGAAATGCCATATCTTTAATAGGCTGTTGAGAAAAATGGAGCTTGTTAAAATTCAGTTTAAAAGAGTGTGAAAACAAGTGGAAGATAAATTAAGAAACTAAAAATAGCAATGGTTTGAAACTCAACCCCAAGGCTTCTTTAAAAAGGCAGTGTAGAAAAGAATAGAAAACATAATAAAAAAAATAAAAAGAAACAAAGTAAATGTAATGGAATGAGCTTCCAAAAAACAAGTCAGCATTTATTAATAGCTGCTGACCTGACAGATTTGCAAATGCTGACGGCAGCTAATTGGAGATATGAGAGCATGTGGTTCCCATTGGCCAATCTGCATGCTAAAATTTTAATAGAGGGTATCGTTCACTTGATTTATAGAGATCAATCTAATTGCTGGATGAATAAGACAGGCATGGGTCACATGATTTCTATGGACCAATTAAATTGGTGCAAAGTAACAAAGACTGATTGGATCAATCAATGTGTGCGTGCGTGACCGTGAGCAAATTTTCATCGATTTCATATAAGATTTTTCACAAGGTCCCACAGTGACCTAAATTTTGAGAAAAATACAGTAGTGATATCACAATCATTTATCCTCTTCTGTTAATGTTATTATGCCTTAAGAGCATAGCCTACATGGGTAGTTGAAGTTAATATTGGCAGCCCCTTTGGTACAAGCATTGGGCAAAAACATAATGAAAACAAATTGAAAATGTATGTTTATCATAAATAATAAAAGATGCCAGGAAATATTTTCATGTTTATGTGTTTGGATAACAATTACAAACTAATTAACATTGCGCCTTGGGAATAATGGATTAAATTTGTTTGTGGTGCCTAATTTGGCTCTTAAATTGTCCTACATACACCAACTTAATTTTTAAAATCCAGTCACAGCATTACAAATTAAACCCTTTGACTCTGAGCACGCCCCAAAGATATAAAGGACTGAATAAGGTATAATCTGATGTATTATTAACAACTTTATTTCACTACATCTATGTAGTCAGGGATAACTTGACTGTGAAAATAATCATCACAGAAAAACAATAACTTAATTTTGAATTGATAAAAAAACATTATTAACTGGGTTCAATTTAACTTAGCATAATAATATCAGTTGTAAGAATATCAGTAATTACTTGGTAAATTGAGTCTTTTTGGCTCCCAAAAAATCTACTTATGCCTTTTCAGTTTAAGTCTGTATCTTCAATGACATTAATATATACAACCTCTTGGACATGATAGCAATTTAACTGCTATATCAACAGTTCTATCTTTGTAAACTATTTAGTTCTGGCCTTTGACGTATTTCTTCAGCAACTTGACTGGCAGATTCTTTCATCCTGTTGTTTGGTAGTCTCCTTTTCCTCACTTCTAGCTAACATTTTTGCACATCTGTTACAGCTTGAATATACTTATTTATATTCTTCTAGCTACAAACATTTCCCTCCTTCAGACTTCTGATTTTTTTTGCATTCTTCTTTAGACAGAGAGTAATGTACTCTGATTGGTGGGATGTTACAAGAGTTGTTCCCCAGGGATCAGTACTAGGGAATCAGCTTTTCACCACATATATATCACTTACTTGGATGAAGGAATACAGAGTTGTATATCCAAGTTTGCAGATGACACTGTTAGGAGGCACAGTAAGTTGTGTATAAGGGAGCAGGAAGTTACAAAGGGACATAGACAGATTAAGTGAGTGAGCAAAACTGTGGCAGATGGAGTTCAATGTGGCGAAGTGTGAGGTCCACAATCTTGGATGCAAGAAAGACAAGTTAGAATATTTTCCAAATGGCGAGAAACTAGGAACTATGGAGAAGCAAAGGGATTTGGGTGTCCGGGAACACAAATCACTAAAAGCTAGAGTACATGTACAAAAAAAGTAATCAAAAAGGTTAATGGAATATTGACCTTGGTTGGAATACAAAAGGAAGTTATGCTTCAGTTGTACAGAGCCTTGGTCAGATTCCATCTGGAGTACTGCATTCGGTTCTGGGCACCACACCTCAGGAAGGTTATACTGGCCTTTGAGGGAATACAGCGCAGATTCACCAGAATTATACTGTGTCTTAAAGGGTTAAATTGAGGACACGTTGTATAAACTTGGTTTGATTTCCCTTGAGTTAAGAAGGTTGAGGGGTGATCAAATTGAGTTGTGTAAAATGATAAAAGGATTTGTTAGTGTAGATGCAGAGAAAATATTTCCTCCAGAGCTAGGCCATTCAGGAATGAAATCAGGAAGCACTTTTTCACACAAAGGGTAGTGGAAGTCTGGAACTCTCTTCTCCAAAAGACTGTGGATACTGGATCAATTGAAATTTTCAAGACTGAGATTGACAGATTTTTGTTAGGTAAGGCTATCAAGGGATATGGAGCAAAGGCGGGTAAATGGAGTTGAGGTACAGATCAGCCATGATCTAAATGAATGGCGGAACAGGCTTGAGGGGCTGAATGGCCTACTCCTGTTCCTATGTTCCTAAAATTAAAGCATTACTTTCACTCACTCAACGTTGGAGTTTTCACTAAAACTATGCAAATACATCTATCCGAATTTCATGAGGAGATTTTGACATCTCCCTCCCAGCGGAAAGAGGACAGTAATACCTGTAAATGGTGGGGATTGACTTATTATCAATCGTTTGGCAGTCCTGACCTTCCCCATGATCTACCATTGAGCAGCTAGAATGTCTACCTGAATCAGGCGGTAAAACCTTTTAATATGCAAACAGGGGTCCTATAGCATGGATAGGACCCTGATTGCCATTTTAGGACAGTACTGGGCTAAGTGTGAGCTTTATATGCTCCATCCAGCACCAGCCGAAGAAGAACCCAGCAGGTAAGGTTTTATTTATTTTTGTGGGGCCGGGAGGAGCAGCAGTGCTCCTTTTCCCCCCACCCCGGTCTTACCTTCTTCTAATGCAGACTCCACAACCTCAATTAAAATGCAACAACAGTCAGGTAGAATTTCTTTTATTTTCTCATCATAACACAGGTATTTTAAATTGTCACTATCTTAGGTTCCAATAGTAATGTGCACTTCCAGAAGAAGTTGTTGAATAGAGATTAAGGGCACTAAATTGGGCCGTGCAGCCCCCGATGTTACGGCGCTACGCGGTCTCTCGTACATCCAAGATGATGTCTTGGCTGCGCACATGTTTCCAGCGTGACGTGCACCGGATGCTATCTTGGTATAGGAATTAGCACATGCACAAATACCGAATGCTGGAAGCATGTAAAGTAAGGAGAATATTGATATAATCAGTGTGCAACGCTGATTTAAAGTGGCACATAAAGCTCAACTCAATGCACAGCCTTAACCACAACCATCTGAACGTGTCTTAGTGTGCCTGGAGGACCCCTCACCAGCGCTATTTAAAGGGACCATGCAGGATTTACGGGTTAGTGGCTGGATTATTGCTTCTGGCTGCTGATACATTTGTAACTGTTTTTGGAGGTCTCCTAGATTTGAATACGAGGACACGGGGACATCGCCTAACATTTAGAGCCAGAACGTGCAGGAGTGAAGTTAGGAAACGCATCTACATGCAAAGGGTGGTAGAAGTTTGGAACGCTGTTCCACAGATGGCAGTTGATGCTAACTCAATTGTGAATTCTAAATCTGAGATTGATAGATTTCTGTGAACCAAGGGGATTAAGGGATATGGGGCTAAGGCGGGTATAAGGAGTTAGGTCACAGGTCCAGCATGATCTCACTGAATGGCAGAACAGGCTCAAGGGGCTAAATGCCACTGCCACTTGCTGCTTCCTGTTATGCGTTGTCTTCTTCTTCTGCAAGAAAGCGGGATGTGTATCTGGGTGATGTGCCGGTCATGGTTGAATAGCTGCCAGTGTGTGCAGCCTGTGAGTTGTGGGTGGGCATCTTGCAACAGTGGTAATGTGTAAGAGTAAGAGGAAGCGTTGAGTACTGATGGAAAGAGTTTGTCGGTATGTGGGTGATGGGGGGGGGGGGGTGTAGTGCGTGGTGCGATGGATGCGGCTAGTGGTGCAGTTGGTAGAAGACGCCACTTGACAGCTGACCTCACTCATCTTGACCACTCATGTTCTTCCTGCACTGCATCCATGTTCGTGGTGCTGTGCATCTGGCATTGACTTCGTCCCTCGCTGTCTCCCACTGCCTTTTGGCCATGTGCCCCTCCACCTCCCCCTCCGATATGGGATGTCCCTCCTTCTGTCCACCTCTTGCACCAAGTCCTCTAGTACATCAGCAGAGAACCTTGGTGCATACACTCTCGCAGGTCTGGTACCAACTTGGATTGGCAGATTGGTGAGGTCTGGCCTGCAGTTTGGAAGATATGAGATTTAGTAGTGCGCAACCTTTATTCAATGTTTTAACATAACTGATCAGTTGAAAACACAGGGACGGGACCTGCATCTGTGTTTTACTTGTGCAATGTCTGATCTCCGTTCAGACAGTAGACTGTTATTTTTAGCAAATAATAGGTACAGGTACTGGCTACCTTTAATAGATTTGAAGAGACATCCTTCCTTTAAGAGATTGGGCTTCCCCCCCCTGCTAGTGGAAAGTGTGAATTGCATTGAATCGACATGCAAGGCCTGGATTTCAACGCAGATTGACAGTGAGTACTGAGGCAGGATGAAGTTCTCGTCCTGCCTGCACATGGGCCATTGGGCACAGGTTAATAGCGGATCATGCTACCTACGCCCAATAATAGGCCCTATTGAATTCTTCCCCCTAGGAGCGCAAACTCCAGCTGATTTCTGCTTGGGGTGCTGAGGCCAACTGAAGCACCCATAACTATTCCTGAGCTTTCAGGGGAGCAGATGTCAAATAATTTAATTAGTTTCTACCGAAGAAAATAAATAAATGCTATATTACTGCATTAGAAAGAAAGGCAGTGATGTGCAATACCCAGCACATCAGATTCACAAGACTAGATAGAAGCCTAACTGCATTAATTATAAAGTTAATGCTTTTCAGTAGCTAATGTAATTTCTATCATATAAAACTAGGGCACGATGTTTTGAACGCAAAGATCTGGCGGAATAACTATTAGCCTGGTACTTCAAAAAATTAGAAAGATATAACCCTGAATGTTATACTGAAAGTGGTGATAGACAGAAATTTTACTCCATGGAAATCAACAAGGCCTTTAAGGAATTTTATGGAAAATTGGACAGATCAGAATGTCAAGGGAATCAATCATATCTTAATGGGTTTTTCCAAACTTACAACCTCCACAAATAATTCCCTGAACACAAAGAACTCTTAGGTTAGTGAGTAACTGTAATGGAAATTCAAAAGGAAACACAAGCACTCAGGGAAGCTTTAGTGGGAGAGGCTGATTTTCTAGTTAAGTGTACAAGTCATTTGACATTTAGCCCTCGATCTGTACCTAGTTTGTTGGAGGTTTGTGATCACATCAAATAGAGAAGAACCACTGTGTCTGTTGACTATTAATAAATCAAGCAATTATTTCCGTAGTGCTGAAGCTTATGCTAATATTGGAAAAGCGTTTTCAGCTACAGTGGCAAAGCAATTAGAGAGATAGATTTTAGACTTTCGTCGCCTGGCGGAAAACTGGCAATTAACAATAGAAAGGAAAATCCGGCAGGTGTATAGCAGATGGTCGATCCGCAAGGCCGAGTTTAGGTTGAAAGTTAAAATTTACACCAGTATTTTGAAACAAACTAGATAACATCTGGAGAAATACTAACCCTCCAAATAAAGATCAGACTATTACGCAGCAATCCTTATCTACCCTATATATGGCACTAAAACCTGGCCACTGCCAAAGGCTGCAGAGAAGAAATTTAAAACTTTTGACCTCTAGGGGTAGATTTTCATCTTTATTATCTGGGCATTACCTGGGTGGAGCGCAGAAAAGAAATCTGGCAGGGAAATTTGCACTCCCCTCTCAACACCTGCCTGTTTTTCCTTCCATTATTTGGATGGAAGGAAAATCCAATGGGTTCTGTTAGCAGCAAGCAATCCTCCCGCCAGATTTTCCTTTTTGCACTGTGTCTAGGCAATGCTTAATGCCTGGGGGTAAAGATAAAAATCTATCTCGAAATGCAAGATTCTCATGATCAACTGGGCTGATAAAGTGATGAGCAAGAAAGCAGATTCCAGTAAGCCAATGTGTGGAGCAATAGTGCCTGAGTTGATTAGGTTATCTGCCAAGGATGCATGAATTCAGTATATTGTGCAAATACTAAAAAATGGGAGCTAAATGGAAATATGGAAGGCCAAGAATATACTGGCAAATCACTGTAGAGTAGGTACCCCGGAAACTGACAACACCAGAAAAGAGGCACAGCATATTGTCAAAAACAGGATGGAGCAAGAGAATTGTATTGGCACTGTGCCTTGAACACGACAAGACCCACAGAAATCAGTTAATGGGGACAATAAATATCAGGGGCATGATATTAGCCCTCGATCAGGTGGGTTGGGGGTGGGGGGGCAAAGAAAATCAATGTTTTTGGGAGCAGGCAGAAACCCCGCCTCCAACCCATCCATTTTTGGGTTTAACCCAGGCAGATCTGTGTGCGTGTGCACAGCAGTCACCAGGAAGATCCTACTTAAATCCGGCGGGCCAAGACTTAATGGGGTACTTAAGGTACTTTATATTTTGTGTATTGGATACTTAAAATGATTTTAACCTTACCTGTTCGGGTTTCCCATCCCTTCCGGTTCAGGTGAAAGCAGGTGAGAAGGGCCAGATCCATGAGGTGAGTGCCTTTAATGCACTGCTTGTGGGCCAGGAGGAGCAGGAGGAACAGGAATGCTTCATCCAGACCCAACAAACCTACCTGGTGTGACCGGACCCCTGCGATTGGCTGGCCCTTTCCATGTCCGACCTCCCAACCCACGATGTCTGAGCTCCATGTTCTAAATGGACAGCCAGACAGTGAAGGGCTGAATACTTTTTGTTGCTTGTAAACTTTATTTGCTGGGATTCATATTACACCAAATGCATCCCTCACACCAAAACCCACAACCTCTCCACAAGCGTACTCTCTTATATATGAGAGCCAGAGAGTTCCCAATTATTCATGTACCTGAGCTTAATCATTCATCAATTGATGCAATTCATTTAGATACAATTAACACCCTGAAGTGCCCCTCTGATGTCTGAGCCCCGATGTCCCCTCTCCGATGTCCAACTCACTATGTGATCTCCAACTCCTGACGTCCACCAACTCTCCGATCACCAACTCCCCATGCCTGATCCCCTGATAACACCCCCCCCGATGTGTCCACATGCCCCCATCACTATTTTTCCCAAGCCCCATGAGCTCGCTTGCTCTCTATCTCTTACCCCTCTCTCTGATTTGCAGTTCCTTTCACTGCTGACAGGCAACCAGCCTGTCAATCTGGCTGGGTTGCCCACGTGTCCATTAACATCCCCCTCCCCACCGCTGAGATCCCACCGCCATGCCCAGATGTCCACATTTTGGTCTAGATTTTCCATTTGAGTTATGTTAGCCCCAATGTAATTCAGGTGGACTAAGGTAGAAACGTCTTCGGGAACTACTCCGCCAGCTCTCTCCTCACACCCAAAACTTCTAGGATTTCCAGACGGTTTCCAGCGGGCAGGGCTGGGCCGAGCGCATAACACACTCATTGGCCTAGATTTCAGGTCCAGGGTGTTTTAATTCCCAGGCCTCATTTCAATTTGACTGGCGGGTTTAACACCTGATCCCGTCAAGAACGGGAAGCCCGCTTATTTTCTAGGGGTGCCAAGGAGTTTCAGCATTATAGCTGTGGTGTTATCTCACCAATCAGTCTACCTTGGAGCGTATGGTCAGTTCCAGGGATGCTTGAGTCAGGCCACCACAACGGGAGTCGATGTTACCAGCCTTTGCAGCTTTGGTAGAAGCTCAAACGATTGCCATCCAGACTCTAGGTTCCACCTTGGAGAGACTGGCAGACCAAATATGTAGGGACTTTCAAGGCATCACTCATCTCTTGCAGTCTGCTCTCCTTAAGAGCAGTGGGGCTGATAAGCCTCAGGCCCATGGGAGTGGCAGTGATGCAACAGGAGCAGTACGTGTCACTCTCTCATAAGAACAGCAGGTCTGCTCCCTCGCCACCCCTCATCCAATACACAATATAGTGCCAGCCACCTGATGTAGCGTTCCTCAGTCATATTAAAGGAAAGTGACTGCTGGCCTATAGAGCCTATGAACTGGGTAAGGCCTTATACGAGCAACACCCATCCCCCACACCTCACCTGCTGTTTTCTAATAGGCCCACCTGCTGCTCCTCCTGGTAGTTGAAACTGCTGATTCTCTCCCTCCAACTATTCCTCCATCCACAGCAATTAAACAAAATGGCACCCACGATAACTGTGAGAACTTAATTAGGGTGGGTAAGGCCAAAAAAAACAGAAACAAGCAATCTCCATTCAAAAATCCCTTCTAAACCTACTAAATACATAGTGTGGAGATGCCGGTGATGGACTGGGGTTGACAATTGTAAACAATTTTACAACACCAAGTTATAGTCCAACAAATTTATTTTAAATTCCACAAGCTTTCGGAGGCTTCCTCCTTCCTCAGGTGAACGGTGTGGAAATGAAATTTTCGAATCCTTCGCATTTGAAAATCACAGAACAATGCCTGGTGATTACTGCCCGTTGCCAAGGCAATCACAGTGAGCAGACAGAAAGGTGTCACCTAAAAGGCCACCGAATATACAAACCCCCCAAAAAAGAGAGAAGGAAGACAGTCAATGATCCGTTATATTAAAAACAGATAACATTTGTTCGCTGGTGGGGTTACGTGTAGTGTGATATGAACCCAAGATCCCGGTTGAGGCCGTCCTCATGGGTGCGGAACTTGGCTATCAATTTCTGCTCGACGATTTTGTGTTGTCGTGTGTCTCGAAGGCCGCCTTGGAGTATGCTTGCCCGAAGGTCGGTGGCTGAATGTCCATGACTGCTGAAGTGTTCCCCGACAGGGAGAGAACCCTCCTGTTTGGCGATTGTTGCGCGGTGTCCGTTCATCCGTTGTCGCAGCGTCTGCATGGTCTCGCCAATGTACCATGCTCTGGGGCATCCTTTCCTGCAACGTATGAGGTAGACAACGTTGGCCGAGTCACAGGAGTATGAACCATGCACCTGGTGGGTGGTGTCCTCTCGTGTGATGGTGGTATCTGTGTCGATGATCTGGCATGTCTTGCAGAGGTTACCGTGGCAGGGTTGTGTGGTGTCGTGGACGCTGTTCTCCTGAAAGCTGGGTAATTTGCTGTGAACGATGGTTTGTTTGAGGTTGGGTGGCTGTTTAAAGGCGAGTAGTGGAGGTGTGGGGATGGCCATAGCGAGGTGTTCGTCATCATTGATGACGTGTTGAAGGCTGCGGAGAACATGGCGTAGTTTCTCCGCTCCGGGGAAGTACTGGACGACGAAGGGTACTCTGTTGGTCCGCTTCATCCTGGATCACAATGTCTTCACCTTCAATAACCAGTTCTTTACCCAAACACACGGAACAGCCATGGGGACCAAATTCGCACCCCAATACGCCAACATTTTCATGCACAAGTTCGAGCAGGACTTCTTCACTGCACAGGACCTCCAACCAACACTGTACACCAGATACATCGACGACATTTTCTTTCTATGGACCCACGGTGAGGAATCACTAAAGAGACTACACGATAACATCAACAAGTTCCATCCCACCATCAAGCTCACCATGGACTACTCCTCAGAATCAGTTTCTTTCTTGGACACACGAATCTCCATCAAAGACGGGCACCTCACTCTACCGCAAGCCCACGGACAACCTCACAATGCTCCACTTTTCCAGCTTCCACCCTAACCACGTCAAAGAGGCCATCCCCTATGGACAGGCCCTGCGAATACAGAGGGTCTGCTCAGACGAGGAGGAACGCAATGGACACCTACAGACGCTGAAAGACGCCCTAGTAAGAACGGGATATGACGCTCGACTCATCGATCGACAGTTCCGACGGGCCACAGCGAAAAATCGCGTAGACCTCCTCAGAAGACTAACACAGGACGCAACCAACAGAGTACCCTTCGTCGTGCAGTACTTCCCCGGAGCGGAGAAACTACGCCATGTTCTCCGCAGCCTTCAACATGTCATCAATGATGACGAACACCTCGCTATGGCCATCCCCACACCTCCACTACTCGCCTTTAAGCAGCCACCCAACCTCAAACAAACCATCGTTCGCAGCAAATTACCCAGCTTTCAGGGGAACAGCGTCCACGACACCACACAACCCTGCCACGGTAACCTCTGCAAGACATGCCAGATCATCGACACAGATACCACCATCACACGAGAAGACACCACCCACCAGGTGCATGGTTCATACTCCTGTGACTCGGCCAACGTTGTCTACCTCATATGTTGCAGGAAAGGATGCCCCAGAGCATGGTACATTGGCGAGACCATGCAGACGCTGCGACAACGGATGAACGGACACCGCGCAACAATCGCCAAACAGGAGGGTTCTCTCCCTGTCGGGGAACACTTCAGCAGTCATGGACATTCAGCCACCGACCTTCGGGTAAGCATACTCCAAGGCGGCCTTCGAGACACAGGACAACGCAAAATCGTCGAGCAGAAATTGATAGCCAAGTTCCTCACCCATGAGGATGGCCTCAACCGGGATCTTGGGTTCATATCACACTACACGTAACCCCACCAGCGAACAAATGTTATCTGTTTTTAATATAACGGATCATTGACTGTCTTCCTTCTCTCTCTCTTTTTTTTTGGGGGGTTTGTATATTCGGTGGCCTTTTAGGTGACACCTTTCTGTCTGCTCACTGTGATTGCCTTGGCAACGGGCAGTAATCACCAGGCATTGTTCTGTGATTTTCAAATGCGAAGGATTCGAAAATTTCATTTCCACACCGTTCACCTGAGGAAGGAGGAAGCCTCCGAAAGCTTGTGGAATTTAAAATAAATTTGTTGGACTATAACTTGGTGTTGTAAAATTGTTTACAATTACTAAATACATAGCACACAGATCCTTATGATCTGAATATCTGCAGAGTGCCCCTTTAAATAGTGCTCCCAATGAGTCAGTCAGTGCACGACACCAATTCTGCAAGGTTTTAACGCATTGGTTTGGGCACTGGATGGGGCTTCTGACCCGCCCAGTTAAAATTGCATCAGAGTCCTAATTACATCAAAGAATCCTGATTTGCATGCATTCATGAGACACACAGCTGCTGCCAGTAGGCACCTCATGTTGTGAACAGTTAAAATATCAGTCAGTGCAATTACACTAGGAACGAGACAGAGTCAAAACACTTGATTTTAAATGCCCTCTGCCCCATTCCTGTCAGGCAGGGTGGGTTAAAATTGACCACTCAATCTTTGTGCAGGGAGTTAAACAGTCAGCTGCACCCAGGATTTTGCAAGAGACCTGTCCTGATACAACATTATAAGATTTGCTCTTATGGTCTTCTTGTTAACAAGCTGATCGAAAGTCTAACACACAATTTTCAAATATATACAGACTTTGTGATTGGTTCGGTTTGTGTTTGACTGACAGTTGCCCTTTTAATTTAAAAAGGTCAGATATTCAAAATCCAGGATTCTTTTCTAGAATGTAACAGGCAATAATGTTTGAATCAATTGACAATTGCTTTATATCTCCTGAGAGGTGACAGTTTGAAAATCTCAGAAGAGTCAGGTTGATATTCAAAGAAGACAGGAGAAATGCTGCATTTATTCAAAAATCACTGAACATTGCCTTAGAATCGCCTTCTTTTGTTATTTTGTTTACTCAAGAAGGTAAATAAAAGAGCCCCAAATTTCTGCAGGGCCAGAGGTACATCCATAACTTAAGTCACCAGGAGTGCAGTATTAGCCCAGGAATATTTAGGTGGGAATGAGATAATTCAGGTCTTAGTTCAGGCCAGCAGTTCCCAACAGGGCTTGGAGCAGGTGAAACATCTCTCTGTCCTAAACTTGGACAATGATGTCGGAAAGGATGGAGTTGATGGGCAGGAGTTGTGAGGCTCGGAATTTTCATTCCCAGCCTCTCTTCGCAGGGACCAAGAGTTATATCAGACTCCTTCTAAAGGGAACAATTGAGCACAAAGTTTTACATTTTCTGAAGCCGGTGACACATGCTGGCGAACAAGTAGCTTGCTAGCACTTCTTTTCCTGCCCCCTTCTTGCAGCACGCACCCAAATTGGCACAGGCATCTGCTGCTGCCATGCATATCAGTTGACCCCGGATACTCCGGCGGGGTCAGCAGTGCAGGTCAAGGGTGCCCACTTCACTGCATTTTCACTACCAGATCAGGGCCAAGGATTGTCAGCCTCAGATGTACTACTGTAAATATATAACTGTATTATATCACTGATTATTCATGTCAATTGTTTATTTAATAACTTGCTTGATATTTTAAACTTAAAACAACATCTGTTGCTATGCTCTACTGCTTTCAAAATCTGACGTGAAGTCTTAAGATAGTTCAGTGCCTAAAAACAATTATTCAAAAGAGTTTTCTGTTCATTTGCTTGGTGTAAAACTTACCTAGATCTCAAGGCAAAGATAGACACTCTTCAACGTATGGAAAGTGGCCTAAGATATGACAGCCGAAATAATTTAGGGGAAGAAAATTCAAAAAGGTCACACCATCCAAATTAGCACAGAAGACAATTATCACAATGTGCAATAAACACACAATTTCATTACTTGCCAAAATTATCTTGCAGAGGTTTTACAGAGTGAACTGAAGATATCTCACCTTAAAGAATTGTAGTTTAAGTGCCTTGGAACGTTTTACTGCATTAAAGGTGCTATATAAATGCAAGTTATTGTTATTATTATTAAGAATAGATTTATAATGTGTGTAAAAGTTAGTTTACCATATACATTTCTTTGGAGAAAGCGACTCAACACTGATCCCTATCTTTACTTCCTTGTCTAAGATATGGAATAGTTAGTGATGCAAGTTATCAAGCAGCAGACTGAAATTTAGAGGGTTGTCATAGGAAAGCAAGAACACAAAATTATCATTTACATGACTTGAACACAATTGATACATTATTAAATATTAATTCTCATATTTTAGTTTCTGTCCTTTCTTTAGCTCTTCCATGTAGCTTCCCAGTATGGACAACATGCAAGCAACCAGTTCCCTAGCTTTTGCTAATGTTATTCTCTAGTTATCTTTAAATAAGTATGTAGCAACAGCGTAGACATTTTAACAATTTTGCTTCTTTTAGGAAAGTACCAAACATCTGCTCATCACCTATTTTGATGCTTGACTAACAGTACAAACTTTCCATGGGGAATTACATTCTACCACTCTGTGGCATATCATGTTGGTAGCTTTGAATTGATTCTTTCTTCAAACCATTTCTTGGAGTACAAAGTTGGTTAGATAAAATCAGAATTTTTACTTTCTACTGTATACTACACTAAGTCGCTTTTACTTTCTCCCTCCTTTTTCCACCCCCACCCCTTTCTTGAGTCTTTTCGGGAGTATGGTTACAGGGACCTTGGTCTTCCTCCAGTCCCTCTCAAGTGGCCAATATTTATGTGTGAATTCAGACAGGCAGTCAATCACCCTTGAGTGACATCACAGCTGAGCTATACCCTGTTCTCTCCTGATATTCACACACGTGAATTTGCATCAGGAGTAGGAACACTGGCTAATTTTCCCCTTCCTGACCCAGGAGTGCTGAGGATAAATGTAATGAACCTGTCGCTATCCCAGTTTAGATAAGCTAATAGCACAGTCTGGGTATCAAACCTGGGACCTTCTTGATTAGC
Source organism: Heptranchias perlo (assembly GCF_035084215.1). NCBI lineage: Eukaryota > Metazoa > Chordata > Chondrichthyes > Hexanchiformes > Hexanchidae > Heptranchias > Heptranchias perlo. The sequence continues at coordinate 11,777,118 of NC_090365.1, forward strand.
ACAGCTCAGCTATTCCCTGCGTTAACCAACAGAGCACCGAGGAAGTCCATCATCAAGGAGCTTTTATCTCGTCTCTTATACATAAAATCTGATTACATCAAATGCTTTAAAAACATCCTCTGGCCTTTCATAGATCTTAAGAGATCTCTAAAATTAATTATGACCTACCACTGAATGAATCAAAGTATACTAGAGGGATAATGTTTATTACCACTGCCTCTACGGAGCAGAATTGACATCAGTAAAATGAATGTTACTTGCAAGTGGAATTCTTTGTTTGCAATGATTTCCCTAATGCTTAAAAAATTCTGGAAACTTAATCCATACATATTGGGGACTTTGCAAGGTTAGGAAAAAATTCAAAAATAAATTTACTTGTACAAATGACAAAAGTTGTGTAAGAAGGAAGGGTTTTAGCTTTACCTGATCAGACTTTTATTTGGCTTTCTTAACTTATTTGGTAGTGATGGAAAGGGTAGTAGCAAACCCTGTCAAATGTACAGGTCCGTCTATGCCGAGTTTTCTGCTGTAATGGATATCCATTGTCACCAGATATGATTGGCCAGGAGTGCAACAGGGGGTTAAAAGTCCCACAGGCTTAATTGAAAGTATCTTTTAAGGCTTTCCATTGGGTTAACCCTTGCATAAAGATAGACGGGAATCTATTCCTAACACTGCTTGATTGAATTCCTTGAAGTATGTGAACTTCCCAAACACAAATTTACTTGTGCAAACGGTATCTGACCATATATTGTTTCAATAGGGTGTTTGTGGTGTCAGTTCTTGCAGTGCGGGTGTCATGCAGCTGATGGCAACCAATGACAACCTGTGGAATCCACTAAGAACTGAAACCACGAAGACCCAAAGTTCAGAAACTGTTAGCATAAAGACCCCAATACCAACATAAAAATAGCTAATGGGCTTTACAAGTATTTAGGAATACAGTTATAGAATCATAGAATCATAGAAGTTACAACATGGAAACAGGCCCTTCGGCCCAACATGTCCATGTCGCCCAGTTTATACCACTAAGCTAGTCCCAATTTCCTGCACTTGGCCCATATCCCTCTATACCCATCTTACCCATGTAACTGTCCAAATGCTTTTTAAAAGACAAAATTGTACCCACCTCTACTACTGCCTCTGGCAGCTCGTTCCAGACACTCACCACCCTTCGAGTGAAAAAATTGCCCCTCTGGACCCTTTTGTATCTCTCCCCTCTCACCTTAAATCTTTTCACATCGTTCACCTGACGAAGGAGGAAGCCTCCGAAAGCTTGTGAATTTAAAATAAAATTGCTGGACTATAATTTGGTGTTGTAAAATTGTTTACAATTGTCAAACCTTAAATCTACGCCCCCTCGTTATAGACTCCCCTACCTTTGGGAAAAGATTTTGACTATCTACCTTATCTATGCCCCTCATTATTTTATAGACTTCTATAAGATCACCCCTTAACCTCCTACTCTCCAGAGAAAAAAGTCCCAGTCTGTCTAACCTCTCCCTATAAGTCAAACCATCAAGTCCCGGTAGCATCCTAGTAAATCTTTTCTGCACTCTTTCTAGTTTAATAATATCCTTTCTATAATAGGGTGACCAGAACTGTACACAGTACTCCAAGTGTGGCCTCACCAATGCCTTGTACAACTTCAACAAGACATCCCAACTCCTGCATTCAATGTTCTGACCAATGAAACCAAGCATGCCGAATGCCTTCTTCACCACCCTATCCACCTGTGACTCCACTTTCAAGGAGCTATGAACCTGTACTCCTAGATCTCTTTGTTCTATAAATCTCCCCAACGCCCTACCATTAACGGAGTAGGTCCTGGCCCGATTCGATCTACCAAAATGCATCACCTCACATTTATCTAAATTAAACTCCATCTGCCATTCATCGGCCCACTGGCCCAATTTATCAAGATCCCTTTGCAATCCTAGATAACCTTCTTCACTGTCCACAATGCCACCAATCTTGGTGTCATCTGCAAACTTACTAACCATGCCTCCTAAATTCTCATCCAAATCATTAATATAAATAACAAATAACAGCGGACCCAGCACCGATCCCTGAGGCACACCGCTGGACACAGGCATCCAGTTTGAAAAACAACCCTCTACAACCACCCTCTGTCTTCTGTCGTCAAGCCAATTTTGTATCCAATTGGCTACCTCACCTTGGATCCCATGAGATTTAACCTTATGTAACAACCTACCATGCGGTACCTTGTCAAAGGCTTTGCTGAAGTCCATGTAGACCACGTCTACTGCACAGCCCTCATCTATCTTCTTGGTTACCCCTTCAAAAAACTCAATCAAATTCGTGAGACATGATTTTCCTCTCTCAAAACCATGCTGACTTAATGTTCTTAATTAGTCCCTGCCTCTCCAAATGCCTGTAGATCCTGTCCCTCAGAATACCCTCGAACAACTTACCCACTACAGATGTCAGGCTCACCGGTCTGTAGTTCCCAGGCTTTTCCCTGCCGCCCTTCTTAAACAAAGGCACAACATTTGCTACCCTCCAATCTTCAGGCACCTCACCTGTAGCGGTGGATGATTCAAATATCTCTGCTAGGGGACCCGCAATTTCCTCCCTAACCTCCCATAACGTCCTGGGATACATTTCATCAGGTCCCGGAGATTTATCTACCTTGATGCGCGTTAAGACTTCCAGCACCTCCCTCTCTGTAATATGTACACTCCTCAAGACATCACTATTTATTTCCCCAAGTTCCCTAACATCCATGCCTTTCTCAACCGTAAATACCGATGTGAAATATTCATTCAGGATCTCACCCATCTCTTGTGGTTCCGCACATAGATGACCTTGTTGATCCTTAAGAGGCCCTACTCTCTCCCTAGTTACTCTTTTGCCCTTTATGTTGCTTGAAAGATCCTTTGAAATGGAAATTAACTAGATACCAGTCTTCTGAAACCTAGAGCATTAAAAAACTTCAATGCATAGAAAGTGGTAAAGAATGGTTAGAAAAAGGGTTGTCTATAAATAGTTAGAAGTGCATGTCATTTACAACTGCACTTTCAAACTACCAATTGCCTAGTCTTTCGTCTTCCACTCACCACAATACTTCTGTAGCATTTGATTTGCTTAACTACTCCCTCACCTTCACTTTTGATGTTCTTGTCCCCAGCAAAATCTTTACTCTCCTATCCTCATCACTCCACCTGGTATAAACTTCATATTCACACCCTCAAGTCTGAAGGGCACAGACTTGAGTGTATTGGGTGCACAACTAGTTTAGCCATCCATCATCAGATCTGGCTGGACCACAGCAAGTACTATTGGGCCTCACTCTCCTTTGCCAAAACAACAAACCACATCAGGATCGTCCTGGAGAGTAACGATACCCCTGGCTTATTTTTTCCACTACCAATTGTTTCCCTACACCCTTCTCCCTTGCCCTCTCCACCCTCACCCCTATACCAGCTGACACTGCAAATGGTTCTCTCTTCTCAGGTACTGTCCCCTCCCTTTCAAAATCACCATTTTCACCTCCCACCAATCTCCCATTCCTCTCAAAAGTGCTTGAACATATTGGGCGAGAAATTGGGCCATGTAGCGCCCGTTTTTTTTTATGCTACGCGGCCTCCCAAAGTGCCAAGATGGCGTCTTGGCTGCGCATGCACGTTTCCAGGGTGACATGCGCCGGACACCATCTTGGTATAGGTATTAGTGCATGCACAAATACCAAACGTTGGCTGCATGTAAATGAAGGAGAAAATGGAAACAATCAGTGTTAGACACCATTTTAGAACTTAATGCTCAACTCAACGCACAATCTTAACCATGACCACCTGAACATGTCTTAGAGTGCCTGGACGACCCCTCACCAGCGCTATTTAAAAGGGACCAAGCAGAATTTACAAGTTAGTGGTTGGATTATTGCTTCTGGCTGCTGATACATATGTAACTATTTTTGGAGATCTCCTAGATTTGAATACTAGGACACGGGGACATAGCCTAACATTTAGAACCAGGATGTGCAGGAGTGACGTTAGGAAACGCTGCTACAAGCAAAGAGTGGGAGAAGTTTGGAATGCTCTTCTGCAAACGGCAGCTGATGCTAGCTCAATTGTGAATTCTAAATCTGAGATTAATAGATTTCTGTGAACCAAGGATATTAAGGGATATGGGGCTAAGGCGGGTATATGGAGATAGGTCACAGGTCCAGCATGATCTCATTGAATGGCGGAACAGGCTCAAGAGGCTAAATGCCACTGCCACTTGCTGCCACCTGATATGCGCCACCTTCTTCTGCAAGGAAGCGGGACTTGTGTCTGGGTGATGTGCCCATCATGGTTGAATAGCTACCAGTGTGCGTGGCCTGTGAGTTGTGGGTGTGTAGCTTGCAACAGTGGTAACGTGTAAGGGTGAGAGGAAGCATTGAGTAATGATTGAAAGAGTTTGTTGGTATGTGGGTGATGGGGGGTGTAGTGCGTGGAGCAGTGGATGCGGCTAGTGGTGCAGTTGGTAGGAGATGCCACTTTTCAGTTGATTTCACTTGACCACTTATGTCAAAGCATTGAACATTTTCCTGCTCTGCATCCATGCTGTGTGCCTGGCATTGACTTTGTCCCCTGCTGACTCCCACTGCCTCGGGAGCATATGTCTGGAGGCCTCTTGCCCCCCTTTGGATATAGGATGCCCCTCCTTCAGTCCACCTATTGCACCAAGGTCTCTAGTGCATCAATGAACCTTGGTGCACGTTCTTTCACAGGTCTGGTACAAACTCAGATCAGCAGATTGGTGAGGTCTGGTGCGCAGATTGGAGGATGTGGGATTTAGTAGTGCGCAACCTTTATTCAATGTTTCAACATAACTCATCAGTTTATAAACATAGAGGTGGGATCTGCATCTGTGTTTTATGTGTGCGATGTCTGATCTCCGTTCAGACAGCAGACTTATTTTCAGCAAATAACAAGTACCGGCTCCCTTTAAGAGCTTGGGGCTCCCCCTGCTGGTCGAAAGTGTGAATTGCATTGAATCTTCATGTCAACGCTGATTTCCACTGCTGCTTGAAGGTAAGTCCTCAGGCAGACGAAAGTCTCGCCCTGCCTGCACAGGGGCCATCGGGCGGGGGTTAATAGCAGAACGCGCTACCCGCACCCGAAAATAGAGCCTATCCAATTTTACCCCCATTATTTCCTCCTAAATCAATTCCCCCCTTTTCTGCGATTCCTGTTTGATTCTCTCCAATCAGGTTTCCACCCCTTCCACAACACCAGAATGGCCCTAACCAAAAAGTCACAAGTGATATTCTCTGTTATTTTGAATGTGGTGTTTTATCCCTCCTCAACCCCTCTGCAGCCTTTGATAGTGGGTCATTCCATCTTCCTCCAACACCTCTTATCCATTGTCCAGTTCAGTGATACTATCCTCGCTTGGTTCCACTCTTACCTATCTGGTTTATAGCCAGATCAATGGCTTCTCTTCCAGTCCCTGTACTGTTACCTCCAGAGTCCCCCAAGGATCCATCCTTGCCCTCCTCCTTTTCCTCATCCAGATGCTTCCCCTGAGCAACATCATTTGAAGACATGGGGTCAGCTTCTGCATTTATGCTGATGACACATAGCTCTACCTCTCCAGCACCACTCGCAACCCCTCCACTGCCTCTGAATTGTCAGACTGCTTGTCCGACATTCAGTCTTAGGTGAACTGCAATTTCCTCCAGCTAAACTTCTATGATTCTATTTGGGACTAGCTTAGTGGTATAAACTGGGCGACATGGACATGTTGGGCCGAAGGGCCTGTTTCCATGTTGTAACTTCTATGATTCTATGATTCTATAAACATTGGGAACACCAAAGCCATTGTCTTTGGCCTTTGCCACAGTCACCTTGACTTTGCCATTGATTCCATCCCCCTGCCCGTGCACGGTCTCAGGTTGAACCATAATGTCCCTATTCAACCCTGAGCTGAGTTTGCAACGCCAGATCCCTTCCTTCACAAAGACCACCTACTTCCAGCTCTATAACATCACCTGCCTATGTATCTGCCTCAACCCATCTGCGGAAACCCTCACCCATGCCTTTGTCATCTCCAGAATCAACAATGTCCCTGCTCTCCATCCTCCATAAACTTCAACACATCCAAAACTCTGCTGCCTGTATCCTATCCCACACCAAGTCCCGCTCACCCATCATCCCTACCTTTGTTGACCTACGTTGGCCCTTGGTCCCTCAATGCCTCAAATTTAAAATTCTCATCCCTGTGTTTAAATCTCTTCATAGCCTCACCTCTCCCTATTTGTGTAATTTCATCCAGCCATGTAACCTTCCAGTCAGGTTCTCATTGTCCATATCCTCTAGTGAGTTTTGCAATTGGTCACTATTATTATCAGTTATAAATACAACTAATGGATAAGTTATTTTACCTGTTTAGTTTTTGTTAATAATTTAATATATTCCGCTTTCTTTACATTTGAACAACTGATGCCTTCTTTTCTGCACAACAATAGAATACCAGACCACAAGATACATTACAACGGAGATAAATAATCTGTGCTTAAATGGTGCTTTGGTGCATATGCTGTTTGAGTGCAAGTGGTATCCCCATGATCCAGAAGCTGTATCTTTTCTGTTATTTGCCCTTGCACCTTGGATTACCAGTTACACTGCTTTTTTTTATTAAATTAAATGTAATCTCAGGATGTTATTGAGCTCACTTCAGAATACAATCAGTATATATTTATTATTTACAATTAGACAGAAATATACAATGTACAAAAATTCAATAGTGCTACTATGAACAACAGGAAAAATCCCAAATAGATCTATGACACTTGTCAGAATGACAAATGTATCCTGCATTCTCCTCTCATAGTCCTTTTGGCATTGGCATTTCAAAACATGATTTAACGTAGGACAACCCATATGCAGGAAACAACACGAAGTACCTGTACCTGATTACACATCTGCTGATCTGAAACCGACTCCAACTTTCAGCTATTTATTAAATTTGAGATAGTGAGTTTCAGACAAATTAACATTACATTCAAATATGCAATGCTACAAGCAAAAATACAAAAATATTCGTAATTTGCAAGTTTGGAGCTTGACAAAATTCCCACAATCAAATCAGCATTGCATAACTTTGTCTGCAGAGACACAAACACCAATAACACATTTCCATCAATCAACAAGGCATCATTTTGATCTTTTGATCAATCGACACAGACAGGAAAATAAAACTATTCAACTGTGTAGCAAATATACCAACCCATCCCTCCTTCAGTTCAATCAGTGCTAAGAAATGATTAAAAGCCACTATTCCTCTGTGTTAACACCAGTGCAATGCAGCTTTTTCATAGTATTACTTTTGATCATCGTGATAATTTTCTTAAAGTCAAATTTTGGTTAAAAAAAGATAACTATCCTAACACACAAATTCTTGAAAATAAACAAAAAAAAAATTGGAAATAACAAAAACTACCAGCAAAAAACAAAAAAAATCCACTAATGAAGATGAGGGATAGTTCAGTTCTTTGTTGTGTTTTTAATCAAACAACATATTCCTGCAATGTTACTCCTGGCAACAATAGAACTGACTGCCAGCAGCAGAACATCCCAACACTGCTCAAAACTCTTTGCCCAAGTCTACATATCACAAGGGATTCCAAGGGATCCTAAGCACCACTATACTATTTAAATGATAGCACACAACCATGGTAGTCCAATGCAACGCTATTAGTAGAAGGTATATACTCCATTTATTCCTTTTTTCTTACTTTCAAATATACAACACTGTACTAAAATATAAATAATTGAACTTTGCAAGTGGGAACTCAACAAAATATCCAGAGTATTATTAATTAGCCATTATACAGATAGAATGCTATCCAGAACCCAGATGGACTTAGCAAACTCAAACTTTGTCATTTACATAGAACCATGGAAATTTACAGCATAGAAGGAGGCCATTCTTCCGATCGTGTCGCTGCCAGCTCTTTGCTAGAGCAATCCAAAACTAATTCCACTGCCAAACTCTTTCCCCATAGTCTAGTATCTTGCTCACTTCAAATGTTTATCTACTCTTCCCTTAAAGTGGTTTCTCCTAACGTTCCTTCTAATTTTCTTAGTAACAGTTTTTAATTGATGACCGCTTGTCACTGAATGTATGTGAGTTGATTTAAAAACTGGACCAAGAGCAAATACAATGTAGATCAGTGGCATGAAAACCAAATGCATGAGAGCATATCTGAAATGAATTAAACTGCAGGTCAGACAAGGGATTTGTTTCAAATTGACAAAGCCAGGTGAAGGGCCAAACCCAAAGAGCAGGACTAAATCAATGTCTGCGTACATGTAGATCGCAAAGTAATAGCATGTATAATGGACTGTAAAACAAATGCATATTTCAAAAAAATTAAACATATGCATTATACACCAAGAACACAAAAAAAGCTGGAAAATTAGAAAATTTCAGCATAGAAGATCCAATTACATAGGTACTATAGATTTAAACCAGCTTTTGTAGTTACGGCATTGACCCAGATTCAATCAAAAGACAGTTTATTTATAGACTGCCTCATAAACCACATATCTATGCATTCCCAGAGTCAGTGATCACTCCAGATTGATCTTGAGTGGTGGCACTTTTGTTTGCTATAATTACTAGGGCCACGATTTTAACTCTACATGGGTGAGCGGTTAAGATCGCGGACATCAACTTACCACTTCCTACCCACCAGAAAATCCACGATCCCAATTTTAACGGTGCTACTGACAGAGGTTGGATACGCACACGCCGAAAATCAGTGAATATATTCATATTAGGTCCCATGATGTCATTGGTACCATGACGCTAAAATAACCGGGCGGGCCGGAAGGCTAGCCTTCTCAGCAAAACTTTGCGGGATAGGCCTCAGAAACTGACTGACGACTGGAAGAACTATTTAAAGGGGCACTCACCTTCAGTCATTTGGATTATTAGGATCTGTGCTTTACTGATTATTGGATTACCAAGGCATTTCAGAGCTTGGAGCTGGCTTCATAGAATCATAGGGCTCAATTTTAAAAGGGTGGAGTGATGACAGCGGCTGGGGTGGGGTCCAATGGGCGCGCAGCACACCCGAATAAAAAAAACTTACGCGATATTGAGGTAACTGATGCTCAGGAATCTTGTTTCAGAGTTTCGCGCCTGGCTGCCAGCCCGATTGACAGGCTGGCTGCTGACAGGAGCTGCAACGCCAAGTGGTGGGGGGGGGGTGGTAGAGAAAGAGCGAGAGACCTCAACGGACGCTGGAACAGAGAGTGGGGGCACAACGATCGGGGGGGGGGAGGAGGGGGGAATGCGACATCGGAGAAGAGCCATCGGGGGGGGGAGGAGGGGGGAATGGGACATCGGAGAAGAGCCATCGGGGGGGGGGGGGAGGAGGGGGGAATGCGACATCGGAGAAGAGCCATCGGGGGGGGGAGGAGGGGGGAATGCGACATCGGAGAAGAGCCATCGGGGGGAGGAGGGGGGAATGCGACATCGGAGAAGAGCCATCGGGGGGGAGGAGGGGGAAATGCGACATCGGGGAAGAGCCATCGGGGGGGGCGGAGGGGGGAATGCGACATCGGAGAAGAGCCATGGGGGGGGGAGGAGGGGGGAATGCGACATCGGAGAAGAGCCATCAGGGGGGAGGAGGGGGGAATGCGACATCGGAGAAGAGCCATCGGGGGGGGAGGAGGGGGGAATGCGACATCGGAGAAGAGCCATCGGGGGAGGAGGAGGGGGGAATGCGACATCGGAGAAGAGCCATCGGGGGGGAGGAGGGGGGAATGCGACATCGGAGAAGAGCCATCGGGGGGAGGAGGGGGAATGCGACATCGGAGAAGAGCCATCGGGGAGGGGAGGAGTGAGACATCAGAGGGGGGGGGGGGAGTGAGACATCAGAGAAGAGCCATCGGGGGGAGGAGGGGGGAATGCGACATCGGAGAAGAGCCATCGGGGGGGAGGGGGAGGAGTGAGACATCAGAGGGGGGGAGTGAGACATCAGAAAAGAGCCATCGGGGGGGAGTGAGACATCAGAAGAGCCATCGGGGGGGGGGAGTGAGACATCAGAGAAGAGCCATTGGGGGGGGGGAAGTGAGACATCAGAGAACAGCCATCGGGGGGGAAGTGAGACATCAGAGAACAGCCATCGGGGGGGGAAGTGAGACATCAGAGAAGAGCCATCGGGGGGGGAAGTGAGACATCAGAGAAGAGCCATCGGGGGGGGGGGGGAGAGTGAGACATCAGAGAAGAGCCATCGGGGGGGGGAGTGAGACATCAGAGAAGAGCCATCGGGGAGGGGGGGGGAGTGAGACATCAGAGAAGAGCCATCGGGGGGGAGTGAGACATCAGAGAAGAGCCATCGGGGGGGGGGGGCGCGGGGGTGAGAGACATTGGACATCGTGAATGGGAAAAGCCGCCCAGGTAAGTTGAAAATCATTGTAACTGCCTACTATGTAACAAATAAGGTACATTTGCTTCTTGCCGGCCTGCTGGCTTTAAATGTCTGTGTGAGATGCGGAAATCGGCGGGTTGGAGCTGGGTTCCTTACCCGCTCGGGATTTTACCGATTCTTGCTGCCCGCCTGCCCCCAACACACCCAGACTTTCACTTGAAAATCGAGCCCACAAAGTTACGGCACAAAGGGAGGCCATTCGGCCCATCAAGTCTGTGCCGGCTGAAAAAGATCGATCCAGCCTAATCCCACTTTCCAGCCCTTGGTCCATTGCCCTGTAGATTATGGCACTTCAAGTGCTCATCCAAGTACTTTTTAAAATGAGATGAGTGTTTCTGCCTCTACCACCCTTTCAGGCAGTGGGTTCCAGACCCCCACCACCCTCTGGATGAAAAAATTTCTCCTCAGCTCCACTCTAATCCTTCCACCAATTACTTTAAATCTAAGTCCCTGGTTATTGACTCCTCTGCTAAGGGAAAAAGGTCCTTCCTACCCACTCTATATAGGCGTCTCATAATTTTATACACCTCAATTAAATCACCCTTCAGCATCCTCTGTTCCAATCAAAACAACTCCAGCCTATCCAATCTTTCCTCATAGCTAAAATTCTCCAGTCCTGGCAACATCCTCGTAAATCTCCTCTGTACGCTCTCTAGTGCAATCACATCTTTCCTGTAATGCGGTGACCAGAACTGTACACAGTATTCAAGCTGTGGCCTAACTAGTGTTTTATACAGTTCTAGCATAACCTCCCTGCTCTTATATTCTATGCCTCGGCTAATAAACGAAAGTATCCCATATGCCTTTTTAACTACCTTATCTACCTGTCCTGCTACTTTCAAGGATCTGTGGACATGCACTCCAAGGTCCCTCTCGTCCTCTATACCTCTCAGTATCCTCCCATTTATTGTGTATTCCCATGCCTTATTTGCCTTCCCCAAATGCATTACCTCACATTTTCTCCAGATTGAATTCCACTTGGCACTTTTCTGCCCACCTGACCAGTCCATTGATATCTTCCTGCAGTCTACAGATTTCCTCCTCACTATCACCTGCAAACTTCTTAATCATGCCCCTTACACTTGGGTCTAAATCATTGATATATACCACAAAAAGCAAGAGACCTAGTACTGAACCCTGTGGAACCCCAATGGAAACAGCCTTCCAGTCACAAAAACACCCGCTTCCTGCCACGGAGCCAATTTTGGATCCAACTTGCCACTTTCCCTTGGATCCCATAGGCTTTTACTTTTCTGACCAGTCTGCCATGTGGGACCTTATCAAAAGCCTTGCTAAAATCCATGCAGACTACATTAAACATGCAACCCTCATCAACCCTGCTTGTTACCTCCTCAAAAAATTCAATCAAGTTAGTTGGACGTAACCTTCCCGTAACAAATCCATGCTGACTGTCCTTGATTAATCCGTACCTTTCTAAATAACGATTTATACAGTCCCTCAGAATTGTTTCCAATATTTTGCCCACCACTGACGTAAGGCTGACTGGCCTGTAATTACTTGGTCTATCCTTTTCTCCCTTTTTAAACAACAGTACAACATTAGCAGTCCTCCAATCCTCCGACACCATGTCTGTAGCCAGAGAAGATTTGAAAATGATGGTCAGAGCCTCCGCTATTTCCTCCCTTGCTTCTCTTAACAGCCTGGGATACATTTCATCCGGGCCTGGTGATTTATCTACTTTCAAAGATGCTAATCCCCTTAATATTTCCTCCTTCACTATGTTTATCCCAACCAATATTTCACATTCCTCCTCCCTAGCTACAATGTCTGCATCGTCTCCCTCTTTTGTGAAGACAGACGCAAAGTATTCATTAAGAACCATACCCGCATCTTCCGCCTCTACACAGGAGTAGGCCATACGTCCCCTCGATCTTGTTCCGCCATTCAATCAGATCATGGCTGATCTTTTTTACCCTCTATGCTCCTTGACATCCAGGGGGCTCTAGATTTGGTATTCCTACCCTTTTGCTTTGTGGGAACATATTTGCTCTGAACCCTCACTATCTCCCCCTTGAATGCCTCCCAATGTTCTGACACTGATTTACCTTCAAGTAGCTGTTTCCAGTACACTTTTGCTAAATCACTTCTCAGCTTAGTAAAATTTGCCTTTCCCCAATTGAGAACTTTTACTCCTGTTCTATCTTTGTCTTTTTCCATAACTATGCCAAATCTAACTGAATTATGATCACTACCACCAAAATGCTCTCCCACTGATACTCTTTCCACCTGCCCAGCCTCATTCCCTAAAACTAAGTCCAAAACTGCCCCCTATCTAGTTAGGTTTGCTACGTACTGGCTAAAAATTTTTTCCTGAATTCATTTTTAAGAATTCTGTGCCCTCTATACCTTTTACACTGATTCTATCCCAGTTAATATTATGGTAGTTGAAATCCCCTATTACTGCCCTATTGTTTTTGCACTTCTCAGAAATTTGCCTACATATTTGCTCTTCTATCTCCCTCTGACTGCTTGGGGGTCTATAGTACACTCCCAGTAGTGTGATTGTCCCTTTTTTGTTCTTTGGCTCAACCCATATGGCCTTATTTGACAATCATTTTAACACATCCCTCCTCACAGCTGGAATTGCTTCCTTTACCAATATTGCCAACACCCCCCTCCTTTTTTATCATCCTCTCTATCTCGTCTGAAAACCCTGTAACCAGGAATGTTGAGATGCCATTCCCGCCACTCTTTAAGCCATGTTTCAGTAATAACTATGATGTCATATTTCCACATGTCTATGTACCCTCAGCTCACTTATTCATTGGACTCCTTGCATTGAAGTATATATCATTAGGCACTGCCAAACTCTTTTGTTGTATAATTTCTAACCTTTGTTTCCTCTGCCTTCCAAACTCGCTTACTAATTTTCTACCTTCCATTTCCAGCTCTGCTTCTCTCCCGTCTGAATCTACGCTCAGGTTCCCATCCCCCTGCTAAGCTAGTTTAAACCTTCCCCAACAGCACTAGCAAAACTCCCTGTGAGGATGTTGGTCCCGGCCCTGATGAGATGCAACCCATCCAGCTTGTACAGGTCCTAACTCCCCCAGAACTGGTCCCAATGCCCCAAGAATTTAAAGCCCTCCCTCCTGCACCATCTCTCCAGCCATGCATTCATCTGCACCATCCTCCTACTTCTATACTCACTAGCGCATGGGATTGGGAGTATTCCAGAGAATATTACCTTTGCGGTCCCTCTTTCCTAGCTCCCTAAGATCTGCCTGCAGGACCTCATCCCTCTTTCTACTTATGTCATTGGTACCGATATGGACCATGACCTCTTGCTGTTCACCCCCTCAGAACATTCTGCAGCCGCTCAGTGGCATCCTTGACCCTGACACCAAGGAAGCAACATACCATCCTAGAATCACGTCTGCTGTCGCAGAAACACCTCTCTGTTTCCTTGATTATTGAATCCCCTATCAATATTGCTCTCCTGATCTTTCTCCTCCCCCTCCTGTACAGCTAAGCCACCCATTCAGAACTGACCGGTTAGAGAGTGAGATGCACTCAGGGGCTCCTGCACTACCTGCTTTGTCCTCCTTGTCTGTCTGGCAGTCACCCATTCCCTCTCTGTCTGCACACTCCTAAGCTGAGGAGTGACCACCCCCCAAAACTGTGTAGCGCTCAGCCTCAAGGATGCACTGCAGTGATGCCAGCTGACGACAATAAATCTCAGAACTCTCTCATGCTGGCTGATGGCCTCCATTGGGAAAATAATGTACTGATTGGCTCTGGTTAAGAGGGCATCAGTGGCCTGCTTAATGCAGCTGTGCATTCTTTTTGATTACTTACTCACCCTGACTAAGCATTTTCAGCGTATCATGGGCACCATTTTTCTTCTTTATTCTGGATGAACAGTTGGAGGAAAAGGAGCAGCAGCAGCCTCGGCAACCAGGATGAGCATTAGCTGGGCCTGTTAGAGCACAGCAGATGAGGGGGACAGCTTGTAGAAGGCCTTACCCAGCCCATAGGGTCTCTGGGCCAAGAATCACTTTCCTGAACATCTGAGGAGCAGTACATCAGCAGACTATTACAGATCTGTGCAGTCTCCTGCAGCAGTACTCACTGTCTGCTTGTCCAGAGGGCCATGCTTTATCAGTGGCTATGAAAGTCACCACAGCCATGGGAGATATTATCTGCATCTCTCAGTGTGCAGTGTATTGATGCATTAAGCAGGTCACTAATGCCCTGTTAACCAGAGCCAATCAGTACATTACTTTCCCAATGGAGGCCATCAGCCAGAATGAGAGAGTTTTGAGATTTGCAGCGGTGGCTGGCTTCCCTTGTGTACAGGACATCATTGACTGCAATGCATGTAGCTATCACACCAGTTTTCTAGCTAATTTCTAGTTTTATTCTTTTTTTTTTCTCCTAATCTACCTAATCTACATTTCCTGCTTTTCCTCCCTAAAAAAAAAAATTAAGTTTAAAAAGTTTTACTTACCTTTACTTTCTTTCTTTCACACTAGGAAGAGGGATATCAAACAAGTACCCACATCAGTGGCCCCGACATTGCCTGGGCAAGTAAATTTTTCCACGATGCTGAAAGGGTTGACTGTTTTTTAAAAAAAAAATAATGAATGTAATTATTCTTATTATGTGGTTACTGCATACCTTATTTAGTAATTGTAACTGTAAGATAATTTGATTTAAGGAGTGAGTTATGCCACAAAAAGACAATTGCACTAGAAAATGATTGCACTATATGAATTGATTGTTCCTGTTTCTAGTTTTATGAATAGTTTCAGCTGATAGTATTTTGTTTTGTGAGATTTAATAAGTAGAAAAACACAAGTCCATAATGAGCCTTGTCTTTCTTGTATAATTTGCTCTTTGTTTGAGTGTATTCAGTCCTTGCCTCTGGGACTTTAATTACGTTTCTGTCATTGCTTTTCTAGGTGCTGAAATCAACCATACATCTCACAGTTACAGTTAGGTAGGTACCTGGTTAGTTGTTTTAGACTACTAATGAGCTCTTATGTGTACTACTTACTGTGTTAGTTGCAGTAGCTGACTGCAAAAATTGTGGTGTTATGTTTTGTACCTGGGGGTCAATTTCTGCCCAGGGGCTTCTACACTAACTTCCTCTGGCTGCTCGGTCTGTCATTGTGGCTGGAGGACGAGGAGAAGCAAGAGCAGCAAGAATTGAGAGACATTCAGCTGCAGAAAGAAGAGGGTGAAGGAGGGAGTTTGCAGGAGATCTTACCTTACACAACTTTACAGGACAAGAACATTATACCTCCTAGTTAAGTAAAGAGCAGTGTGTCCAATGGCTCTGCTTTACCAGGGAGACTGTCATAGAGCTATGTCCATATGGACGGAAATGAAGTAATGCTTTGGCGAGGAGCGCATGCATGACCTGCTTAATGCAGGCATTACAGCAAATGGACTAATGTTGCGTATGTCACTTACTGCAGCCTAAATTAACCCAGAGGTGTAGAAATTCAGAATCACAGGCAATGACGTGTGTGTCCTGGTTCTGGGCTGCAGTTGGTGCTGCAGCAGACAACACATCCAGAAATACTCGTAAGAGACCATAGCAGTCTAAAACAACTAACCAATTACTTATCTAGCTGCAGCTGAGGATCCCTTTCAATAACACTGGCACAGCATCCCTCCCAACTGTTCCTGTCCAGAATTTGTGGGCAGGTTTTTGAACTCAGGCAAATTCAGCACTGTGGAAGGCAACAAAGCAAGAAGACAGGGCTCTGGGCTTCGCCAGGATCGCAGGCAACTGGGAAGCGCAGGGCTTAATTGATTGCACCCACATAGCCTTGACTGCTCCATATCAAGACCCACCCAGTATACATGAACAGGAACGGCTTCCACTTCTTGAATTTGCAGCTGGTGTGTGACTACAGCTTGATTATTCTGAAATGACTTGAGGTATTATTGCTGTAAATTATGTGGGTTTGGCAAGATTTCCAATTCTACATTGCATCTTAATGGTGTGCCTTCCTGAGGCATAGGTATGAATGAGAATCAAAGAATAAGCTGTAAGGTTGTGTGATGGCTTGGCATAGGCGAGGAGTACATGTGGTACAGGCAACACTTTGCGGCAAGCAATCTTTAAGCCGTCCACAAGATAAATGGTAGCGCTGACTCTTGTTTCCTGACCAGATTCCTTTAATTGTGCCATTGTATTCTCTGGTCTGGTGTCAGGTCCTGCAGGTAGAGTGTATAGCTTATCATCTGCTGCACTTCTTGGACTGAAGTCTTTCATTAATACCTCTAGCAAATCAGCATTTGGTAACATAGACTTCATTGTAATTGTACTTTTTACAGTTGAAACGCACACACTTTA
The DNA here is from genome assembly GCF_035084215.1 of Heptranchias perlo. Lineage (NCBI taxonomy): Eukaryota > Metazoa > Chordata > Chondrichthyes > Hexanchiformes > Hexanchidae > Heptranchias > Heptranchias perlo. The sequence continues at coordinate 11,793,899 of NC_090365.1, forward strand.
ACTCAATTACTAAATGGCTTGTCTGTAATAAAAATTAGTTGTGTCTGAATTTAGAAAGTTTGCAATATAATATGCCTTGGCCCAGGGTTAGCTGCCATGTTGGCACCATTAAAGGACTGTAAACAAACATGATGGCTGCAATCGAAACCTCAGTTACTATAGAAGAAACAAATTAGGGGCATTGCCCAAAATGTTTCAACACTCACGAAGGCTATAGCCACTGAGGAAGGGAACTTTCTTCACAAAGAAGAAAGACTTGCATTTATATAGAGCCTTTTACGACCTTGGACATCCCAAAGGCATTAAGTATTTTTGAAGTGTAGTCATTGTTGTAATGTAGGAAACGCAGTAGCTAATTTGTGTACAGCAAGGTCCCACAAATAGCAATGTGATAATGACCAAATAATCTGTTTTCTTAGTGATTTTGGTTGATGGATCAATGTTGGCCAGGACACCAGGGGGAACTCCCCTGCTTTTCTTTGAATAGTGTCATGGGATCTTTTACATCCCTCTTTACAAGAGGGCAGACAGATTTTGAGGAGGCTTTTCAAGCGTAGAAAAGAAGGAAGCCAGTGGTTTTAGGAGAAAGTTGCAAAGAAAGCGATCAAGGCAACTGCAGTCTCTGCCACTAAAAGTGGAGTGGTAGAAGGGGAGAATGCACAGGACACTAGAGTCAGAGGATTGAACGGCACAAGTATGGATGTAGTGCTGCAAGAGATTGTAGATATAAGGTAGGGCAGGGCCATGCAGCGATTTATAAATGAGGGTGAGGATTCTGGTGCAACAAAAATCACCTAATCCTACCTGTCAGTAGGTGGTGGATTCATGCCCCACCCCGAGACTTAATCCCGTAATCTGGGGTGACACTTCAGTATAGTACTTAGTTAGTTTGCCTTGCCCTTTCCCATAATCTTTTACATTTTTCTTTTTTCAAATATTTATGTATTTCTCTGCAGATTTTGATATTGTGCCTCCATACCCAAGTCCACACCATTCATATATTTGGGATTTATTACAAGCTGTCAAATATCTTTGACATAAGTTATAATATCCTCTAGACTCGACTATTCCAACGTTCTCCTGGCCGGCCTTCCATCTTCCACCCTCCGTAAACTTGCGCTCATCCAAAACTCTGCTGCCCATATCCGAACTCGCAGCAAGTCCTGTGCACCCATCACCCCTGTGCTCACTGACCTACATTGGCTTCTGGTCCAGGAAGGTCTCGATTTTAAAATTCTCATCCTTGTTTTCAAATCACCTCCGTGGCCTCACCCCTCCTGATCTCTGTCACCTCCTGCAGCCCTACAACCTTCAGAGAACTCTGAGCTCCTCCAATTCTGGGCTCTTATTCATCCCCAATTTTCATCGGTGCTTCAGCTGCATAGGCCCTAAGCTCTGGAATTCCCTCTCCTCCTTTAACACGCTCCTTTAAAACCTACCTCTTTGGCCAAGCTTTTGTCCTAATATCTCATTGTGTGGCTCGGTGTCAAATTTTGCTTGATAACGCTCTTGTGAAGCTTCTCACTACCTTAAAGGCGCTATTAAAATGCAGGTTCTTGTTGTGAATCACCACAGGTGTGCAGCAGGCCAAGCTTCAAAACCCCGGGTCGGGTGCTAATACGGAGCGCGCCCGCCTGTCACCAAGGGGGCATGAGAGCGAGCGGGAAACCAATACCCCCTTTCAAACATAGGCTCGCGGACCATCAAACCGCCAGCACCAGGCGCGCGGCACACATCCCTCCCCCCGCCCCGCCCCCCCGCGCACGTGGCCTTCAAACCGCCCACCAATTCGCTCTTGACCTGTTTTTTTTTCACACAAGCCCACACTTTTCGTCCAATTGGCGGCGGCGGTGGGCGTGGCGCGCGGCGCACGGCGCAGGCTGGCTCGCGCCGAGGCTTTCCGCGTTAGTTTGGCCGGAGCGGCGGACCGACCGACCGAGCGACTGAGAGATAGAGAGAGCGCGTAAACAAAAAAATAAAATAAAATAAACCATGGCTGAGGGGGGAGATGGAGAAGAGGAGATTCTTTTCCTCAGAACAGTAAGTGGAGCTATCAATAAATAATTCAGTACTGCATCAGCTGCGAATATTGAATACATCAGCGATGGTGTGTCAGTAAAGGGAAACATGATTCTGTTAAGAGATAGACGTATATGAGTGTCATCAGATATCGGTATCATTGGGAGAAAGAATGGTTGCGATCTCATGTCAATGCGAAAAAAAGAATTTATGTTGCATGGGTGGAATAAAAGAATAAGCAGCAGTTCTTTAATTGTGACTTAGCCCGTTATTCTCTGAGAATTATTTTTGGACTTTATAGTGACTCGGAATATGAAGGAACGAAATGCTGCAAGATGCTGGCTCTTTTTAAAAATAAACTCTGACTCATACCTCGCTGTATATAATAATTGCCATTTGAAATGAATGTTGTAAATGCTGTGGTGGAATGCCAACCGCCCAGAATTATTCCCTTAAGACAAAACAGAAGTGGAAACTGACTCGTATCAAATACTTACGTGCAGTATGCCTGCTTATGTGTAGGGTATGTTGTTATTGGCTTAATTCCAATCACTATGTATTTTTGCAGAGGTTCTGTATCTGATAGAACAACAGGTGGTGTTTCAGAGTTAATGTGATTTTTGACTTTTGGTTTAGCATAGATACAAGTAAATTTGGGTCGCATTTCCGTGATTGGAGTAGCTGGCAATACTTAGTGTCTCCTCAAAACTAAGTCAGTTGAAACATTTTGAATTGTCAGCTGTATGTTAACATTTTTAAAATGTGACTTGGCCTGTATCTGTTTAATCAACCGTGCCTGTGGTTATCCGAAATTTCTGTAGTGAGCAAAACAAAATCTCAAACCTGCACTGAGACATAATTCTTAAAAAGTGTGATGTGTTCATTCTCTGTAACTGTGCAGAAAAGTCTTACATTAACAATGCTATTGTAATATTTTAAGATGCAAAAAGCTACCTAACTATCCAAAATCACAAGTTTTGGATACTTAAAATATATAGAGTTGCTCTAGGTCATGTTTTCTATTTGGAAAATACTTCAGAAATATCTATCTGAAATACTCTATATACTGCAAATACGTGGTTTTGAATTAACTATTTCAAGTTGCAACGATGCCTGTGCTGAGAATGCACATTCTGTGTTATATATAGTTGGTGAAATAAATCTGCCTAGGGAGATTTTGCTGCCTGCTTTTTCTGCTCTCCTGTCAGCTAGGAGCACAGCCTTGCTGCTGCTGCCCTCATTCTGATGTGATTTTTATTTTATGATTTATGACTTGCATATTAAATTCTCATATGGTTAAAAAAGGAAATTAGATCCGAGGCCATTAGAGGACTTTTCTCATTAGGGATGCTAATGATACCACTTTTTAAAATTTTCATCCATTTTTCCTCTCTCCGTTTCTTGAAGGCATTCACTCCTTGTGTACATTTCCATGGGCAACCCCCTACCTTGCCTAAGCGGCCACTCTTCATGTGCAAGGCTTGACAGTGAGCCTTGGCAGGCTATCAGGTCGCAGGGAAGAGGTGGTATCACAAATGGTTGGCTGCTGTCCTCACCTGACATTCACATACATTTACTTCAAACAGGGGTTGTTGAACAGTAATCAGGAGCAGGAACCCTAGCCAATTTTCTCCTCTCTAATGAAGGTATCAAAGCCAATTGTGGCATCCCCACTGTCGCTCCCACTGAGATCAACTAACTCAGCACAAACCAGGCATTGAGTGTGGGACTTTCTTGGTCTATATGGCTCAGTTACTCACTGGATAAACTTAGACAAATTGTAGTTTAGACAAATTGTAGTTTAAGTACCATAATGTGTAAAGCCAAAGATAAAACTAGGAACTTTTTATTCCTTGGATTGATATTCATCGTAAGCCTTGAAAATTGTATTACAAAAGACATAATAAAGGACATAACAGACTCTGTCTTTGTTCTTGAGGGAGGGTAAATTCATAGAGTTAATGGTGCATGATGTATTGTTATTTGACAGAAGGTTCTTTAGGGTGAAAATTTCAGATGCCAGGCAGTAAAAGAAATCAAGGTGAATATTTTTGACTTTGTCGCATTTCACTGTGAGATTACAATTCAGAAGGGGATTTCCTACTTGCTAGAAGAACTCCTTAAAATGGCACAGAAAAAAAGCCATTAAGCGTGAACAAACACATCCCTTTTTCATAAATCATAGATATACTTTATCTTGAAGACATTTTTGCTAAATACTAAATTTAAGCAAAAAATGTTCTAATGGCTCTCTATAGCATTCAGGACTCAATATTGACAGCATTTATTAATTAAATTATGATCTTATTAATAGTGTCAGCTTGGCTTGGTGGTAGCACTCTCACCTCTAAGTCAGAAGGTGGCTTTAAAGCTTCACTCCAGAACTTGAGTGTATAATCTAGACTAGCACTAAAGTGCAGTACTAAGGGAGTGTTGCATTGTTGGAGGTCCAACCTTTCAGATGAGATGTTCAACCATCAACCTGTTCAGATGAATATAAAATATCCCATGGCATTTTTCTTGAAGAGCAGGAGGTTCTCCTAATATCCTAGACATTATTTACCCCTCAATCATCACCACCAAAACAGATTAACTGGTTGTTCATCCCATTGCTGTTTTTGCAAATTGGCCACTATATTTGCCTACATAACAACAGTGACTACACTTCAAAAGTAATTCATTGGCTGTGAATTTTTTTGGGATATCATGAGGACATGAAAGATGCTATATAATATGCAAGTTCTATTTTATAAGTTGAATCATTACTGAATTGTCAAAAACATAACAATTCTTAGCTTCACCAACACCAATAATCTCTTTACATTGGATTTTTTATGGTTCTGGAGCAGTGTGTTAAAAAAAATCATGCATGCAGAATTCAACTTCCGGGTTGAATAAGCAATTATTACCATTGATTTAAAAGGGGGGAAAATTGGAGTTGGGCTAGTTTGTATGTTTTTGGTTCACCAGCAGCTAACTACTAGGTAAGGAAAACAGCTTATGGTGTGATGAGAACATTTCTGTAACAAAAATGCATCAGCTACACTTAGGTTATCATGGAACCTACCTGGTCTAAATTACCATATTGCATCACAAATACTAGTAACTAAGATGTGGAGATGCCGGTGATGGACTGGGGTGGACAAATGTAAGGAGTCACACAACACCAGGTTATAGGTGTTGTGCGACTCCTTACACTAGTAACTAAGGCAGTACCTGTTCTAGATTTCAGTATCTATGTCTATCCTAAGTGACAATCTCAATTACCAACTCCGAATATTCTCGCACTCTCCATGACCATTGGAACCAAAGGTATTTTTTGAAAAACAGATTGAAATGCATAGTTTTTTGGAAATAAACGAAACGTGACATTCTTTACCCACACCATTTCAAACATTGAATAGATTTTCTGCCTTTGGATCTTTAATGCCCTAATGTGGGAAACCTTCAAACAGCTCTATTCAAATGCATTTATCCTATTGATCGCTACCACCAATCGAAGACTAACCTTTCCATCTCCTGGAGATTCCTGAATACAGGTTGAAGCTATCTTCTCACCATAATGAACAGGCTCTGTGGCATCATAGTGATGTCACCCCTCCTCCATGGCAAGTAAAATGCTCTTAACCCAAAAACACATTGTATCAAAGATCATCCTATGTGTACATTATAAATTGATCACTTTGCAAAAAGTTTATTCCACTCATGACAGTGACATTGAATAAAAATGTACCCATATTTTTTCATCTAATATTCTTTATTTAAGACTATCTGCATGGCTGTTTTTATTATAAAAATCCTAAAGAAAGTATTTAACTCTATCAAGAAAGTCATTAAACTCATTTTTACTTTTGAGGTGCTAAAATAGAAGATTTGCAGATTTTAACCCAAAGCATTTTCTTTTTATGTTTCGGTATTATTCACACTACCCTGTCAATCACAATACACAAAGTGCTCTTCACATTTGGGAAGTATCTGATCATCAGAACCAACATCCATTAAACAAAAAAACTGAACATTTTTAAAATGGGAATCGGAAACAGTGAGAAGCCAGGAAAGAAAATGAGACGAAGGAAGGGTGGATAATGTGTGAACGTAAATGTATATGGTTAGCCACTCTTGCCTTCTCGCTTTAAATGTAAAATGATTTAGGATATTTGAATTCTGAATTCACTAACGAGGTTCCACTGTAAAATTATTTTTTTCACATATTTCCTGCTTCTATGTATTCTTCAGGCAGGATGGAGAAATGATTGCTTTAAATGGTGGTCTGTGATTTGCTGACAGGAAGCCAACTTTGGTGAAGCAAGACCTTCATTTTTCCCTACTTCTGCATGAGATAGCGTACTCTGCTTCTTTGCAGTTTCCCATCAAATAGCTTGCTGAAAATGAAGAAAAATTCAATTAGAAATGTTTAATCATGAAAGCTGATATTCAAGTCCTTAGATAATTCAACAAAAAATGTCTTAAATTAATTTTCCTTTGGGATTAATATTTCTGTGGAACCAATAATTTTATTAAGAAAATTGAAACAAGTCAGAGAATTTAATTTTTTTTTTACAGAAATGGATAATCAAACTGTAATGTTCTGGTCCTCCGTGCAAAGAAGTGCAAGTAATGGGAACAGCTCATCCCTGACTCACTGGAATAGTGCCACCTGTGGGGGTGTTGAAAAAATATTACAGACAGTGCACAAGCATAGCTATAGGTGTGTGAGGTTTATTCAGTTTCACCTATATTTAAATTGTTTGGTGAACAGAAAAGGCCAGTTTCAAGCCAGAAAATTATTATTTAGGTTAGTAATAGTCCTCTTTTAAAAGAATAAACTTATTCTATGATTGAGGCTGCAATCTTCATTTACAGGGCAATTAGGGATGACTTTTGAGAATTTGTATTATTTTGGACATTGTTTGGAGATCTTAAAATAAATACATCCAGCTTTGTAATATCAATTTTTTTTTTTATTCGATCATGAGATGTGGGTGTCGCTGGTGAGGCCGGCATTTATTGCCTATCCCTAATTGCCCTTGAGAAAGTGGTGGTGAGCTGCCTTCTTGAACCGCTGCAGTCCGTGTGGTGAAGGTTCTGTTAGGAAGGGAGTTCCAGGATTTTGACCCAGTGACGATGAAGGAACAGCTGATATATTTCCAAGTCGGGATGGTGTGTGACTTGGAGGGGAACGTGCAGGTGGTGTTGTTCCCACGTACCTGCTGCTCTTGTCCTTCTAGGCGGTAGAGGTCGCAGGTTTGGGAGGTGCTGTGGAAGAAGTCTTGGCGAGTATGGCTATGTCAGGCTTTTGCTTGACTAGTCTGTGGAACAGCTCTCCCAATTTTGGCACAAGTCCCCAGATGTTAGTGAGGAGGACTTTGCAGGGTCGACTGGGCTTGGTTTGCCTTTGTCGTGTCCGGTGCCTAGTGGTCCGATGCTGGGTGGTCTGTCCGGTTTTGTTCTTCTTATGACTTTTTTTAGCGAGATTTTACAACTGAATGGCTTGCTAGGCCATTTTAGAGGGCAATTAAGAATCAACCACATTGCCGTGGGTCTGGAGTCACATATAGGCCAGACCGGGTAAGGACGGCAGGTTTCCTTCTGTAAAAGGACATTAGTGAACCAGATGGGTTTTTACGACAATCCGGTAGTTTCATGGCCACCATTACTGATACTAGTATTTTAATTCCAGATTTTATTTAATTAATTGAATTTAAATTTCCCTAGCTGCCGTGGTGGGATTTGAACTCATGACTCCAGATTATTAGTCCAGTAACATAACCACTATGCTACCATACCCGTGATTAGGATCACAGTAGCACAAGCTTTTCTGGTGACCAGAAACATGGACAAATTCTCCCCCTTCATTAGACCACCAGGGAATGTGAATGCATGCAAGATGCAACTAGACTGTTAGGATATTGGATGTGGACACAGAGAGATAACCTAGGTTACCAGAACCAATAGAGGATGTGTGTACATACCTATCAATGGGGGAAGGGGAGATTCCCCCCAGCTCCCCAGGAAAATAAATGGGGAAAAGATGTGGCTTTATATGAAGGCAGTCAGCTTGTCTGTGATTATGTTTGTATGGAAATAAGATAATTGGGGATAGCCAAGCCATATATTCACTGCTGGGGAAAAGTTGCTTTCAGATGTGAAATTTTAGTTGAGGTAAATGTTCCCAATATCAGAGAACAACAACAACAATCTCTATAGAACCTTTTAACATAGAAAAATAACCCACGGTGCTTAAATATTTTATTTTACGTTCATTGAGAGCTTCAACTTACATGTGCCATTGCAGGATGAGGCCCTATGGTGAGAACCCAAATTGCAGAGCCCCTTGATGAGACAAACAATCACAACTGATTAGCTGTATCTCCGTTCAATCAGGCAAACCGTATTAAGTGTTTCTGTCATCTATGTGGATTTGGCAATTAGCACTTGGTTTTGATGCTGCCTAAGCAGTCTGTTTCCATTGAGCAGTAAACAAATTAAAGTGGTCACCAGCTGGCCAGTTATCAAAACTACATGGAGAAATATAACATACAGAAGCTTTTATGATCAGAAACAAGACAGTTCTATGATGTGTTACAGCTTCATTAGCAATTTGGCTGAGAGCCAGCAAAACTGACCCACAGGTTGTTTTTAAAGAGAGTCAAACTTGGGTTTGTAAATCAGATCATTTTACCGTGAGTTACTATGCCTTCTCAACTAGGTTATTTAAAAGAAATTGAGGATTGTCTCTTACTGGTTTATTTTCAATGTTGGTGTACAGATGTAATTAAAACATCAAAACAATGACATGCCAGCTTCTAGTATAGTCACAGGTGTGTGCAGTAACAAGAATACTCCAATTTTATAAATTAGTGAGCTTGGATTGTTGAATAAGTACAACATTACTGTAAGCAAGTATGATTGATACTGATAAACTGTTGAGATGCTTAATGACCGTTGCTAAATTCTTGCTATGATTGTAAGATGCAGCTTAAGGAGGTTTTCTTTTGATCTGATAACTGCAATTCTTTCTCAATTATTAATACGAAACATGTAGCTTGATTTGTGACAGAATACCTGAATTGGAATTAAGTTATGTTTTATTAAGATCAACAGTAGGACTAATTCCCTATTGCTCTCCATGGAATCGGTAATGTAGAAATCTGATGGTGAACTATATTTTTCTGCTGCTATAAATATTCATACTGTTTTGTTTCCTTGTGCCAAATGTTCGGGGGAAGGTCTAGTTCTGAATTATAAGCCAACCAGTCTATGACTGGGGGAGCTGGGGTTCAATTTAAAAAGATAATGCAATGAAAATAAGATTTTATAAAATCCAAAAGTTTTGGTCAAATTTACTAATGAAAATAATGTTCCCATTTCCTTCCTCCCAACCTTGGAAATGCTACAGTTTCATTGGGATTTGTATGTGCCCTACTTCTAAATATTTGGTGCCAAAAGGTGCAGTTTAAATTGGTGCTGATGATGTGAGTCCATCCACGTGGGATGAAGAGAGCAGCAGCTGTTCAGTGATTCTTGTATGAATCAGCAATGGAAGGCCTTGAAGTATTTCAGGAATGTGATACTTGATCAGCATATGGCCCACTGCCATTTGTAACTCTTTCAGATACCAAAATCAGTGCAGTTGCGTGCGACAACAGGCTGCTCCATTATGCTTTTTTTTTCTAGCAGCCAATTGGTTCTCAATACGTTTCAGTATTTTTGTGTAAACAGCTTAAAAATTGGCTATACCTTGGTGAGTTTCTAATTGCCAGAATTAGCCGAACATTAGCCGAGTCCTAAAGAGACATCTTCTAGTGCTCTTAACCAGAATCCAGTAACAATTTGATTACTGTAAGTCTTTAAAAGGTTTTGAAGAATGCCAGTTTGTCCTTTTTGATAATTTGACAGTATACCCACCTACTATGTCAAATGTAAAGAGATTTGCACATTTCAGTTTATAAGTTTAATTCTGTGGGATTAATGTATGTTTTAAAAGTTTCAATGAAAAATGAAGCAATGCTGTCCCAACACTTGGTCTATATGTAGTCCAGAATTAACATAAACGTGTAATTAAAATAGGCAACATGCTAGCTTTAGTAGTTCAGCCTGGTAGCTGAAATGGTACAGTACTTCTGTTTGCTTTTAATGGGACTTGATGATTAGGTAAACCTGACTGACTTGCTCTAGTAGAATTATGTTTCAAAGCATGGATTGACATTGCTGATGGCTGTGGAGAAATTTTGACCTTGAACCTTCTTGCCATCCTCCGTTACATAAGGTTGCATGTTTGGCAAGCAGAATATTTGGGGACATAATGTATGAAAACAAATAAAGCACAGTTAAGATTCTGTTGAAAAGTTTAGGGAAAAATATCATTCTTCATTGCCACTGGTAGGATATCATCTTTTTCAACTTTAATGCATAAATAAGGAAAAGGAGGGACAAACTTTAGTTGATATTGTATTGAAGGACTTGGGTGTCAGCCTTAGCTCAGTGGCAGTACTCTCACAGTCAGAAGATCATGGGTTCAAATGCTACTCCTGAGACTTGAGCACATAATCTAGGCTGACACTTCAATGTAGTACTGAGGGAGTGCTGCACTACCGGAGGTGCTATCTTTTGGGTGAGACATTAAACTGAGGCTCTGTCTGTTCAGGTGGACATAAAAGAGCTCATGGCACTATTTGAAGAGCGGGGAGTGTTCTGACTAACAATTAACCCTTAGCTAACGACAATAAAACATACTGTCTGGTCATTGATCTTGTTGCTTGTAGGACTTTGCTGTGCCCAAATTGGCTGCCATGTTTGCCTACATTACAACAGTGACTGCACTTCAAAAATACTTTATCAGCTATTAATCTCTCTGCGATGTCCTGAGAATGTGAAAGGCACTACATTAATGCAAATTTGTTCTTTCTTTAGTTTAAAAGATCAGGAACGAATAATTGAAACTTTAGGAAATTATGGAATTTCAGTTTTGGAGGTCACAGCCTGAATTTTGTAGTTGGCTTCCAAATATTGCCTTTGAATTCCTGTTATTTGAACAGTTCCATTTGGCTAACAGGAAAATCTGGCCAAGATGTTTTTATCTAGACAGGATCAACAATGTTAAATTAAAAGCAATACAATAATTTCAGAAAAAAATAAAGAAACATTTAATTTTTTGCCACATTAAATTTTATACATACTAGGAATGAGAGGTTGTAGTGATGAAGAAAATTTTGTAAAACTTGTGCATTTTCACTGACCATGGACGGTTGAGGGAGAAACGTTAGAGGTTTTCAAAATTAAGACAGTTTTTTAATAGGGTAAATAGTGAAATATTGATTCTACTGTTTGGCAGATGATTAACAAGGGAGCATAAACTCAGGATTATCACTAGAAGAATGAAGGGGAAGTTAGAAGCAGTTTCTTTCACACAGTTTTAAGAACATGGAATGCTTTAGCACAAGTCGGTATTGAGGGATGGACTATAACATGATTTAAAAACTAATTTGATAAATACATAAAAATGAATACTATAAAAAGATATGGGGAAGGAGCAAGGAAATATCATTGAGTAGACAGCATCAGTTGAAGAGAGAGCTCTGTACACGCAAGATGGCCCAATGGCCTCTTTGTGGTGTAAATTGTATAATTTTATGGCCTAGATATGTAATTTCTAAGATAGGAAAAACATTGAACTTTTATTGAGTTATTATGATGCCTTTAAAGGAATTATGCAAATAAATTCTGAAATTTTGATCCACTGTGTAGCAGACTAACCAGATATCTATCTGTAAAATTCAATGGGATGGTGCTGGGTAGGGCAAAAGGGTGTTGAAATGTTATCTAACGCCAACTGCTTGCATTCCATGGTGATATTGCAGTATCTGGTGATCCAAGCACTGCTGTCACCAATGATACTAATGCGTGGAGATTTGAAGCTTCTGGGTGCAACATCAGAAACAATCTGATTTTGTTTAAAACTAGTGCCATGAAGTTATGCTGTGAGATACTCGTGTACAAACACTTAAATGTATTTGTCTTAAATGTTTCTCCATTTGGGCAACCGTGTTAACCCATTTATTTTAAACAGATTAATGCTTTTGCTAAAATAGTGAAGAGGGAAATTTAAGATGAGTACATTTTAGTGTTTGTGCGCTAGTATCCCAAGGCATAATTTCAGGGCCAAGGGTTTGGAACAAATTCTGTTCCATCATTCATCGACCAATTGCTACATAGTTCAGTGTGACTCTAAAACAAGCTGATGACCAAACTTCCTGGATCAGTTTACTTTCATTTTGATTTAATTTGGTTATTCAATAGAAACTGATTTTGACACCTAAAATAGCTACCTTTGCTTGTGAGTTTCCATAGATTAGATCAACCATGTTTTTAACTTGCTAATATCCATATTGCAAATGACTACTTTAATATTGGTTCCAACAAAAAGTATTGTCTGCCAAAATATTTGTATACATGATGCAGGAAGACAAAATCATGCCGCCTAATTGCCATTTTGTCAGCAGTGGCAGGCTGTGAAATATGTTGAATACAATCCTCAACTAGGAAATGTAGTGGTGAATCTGAAAATTCACTCTTCATTAGAATAGGCTAAGGCCTTTGCTGCAGGTTTCTATGGATATTTGTTACATTATAAAAGTACTGTCACCTTTTAGGCCCCACATATGGTGGGAAATATCAAGGCCCTGGATGGTCAGAGCAGGGGGGTGGGTGTGCAGCAAAGATTGGGGCTGTTTCTGGAGGCAGGAGAGGAGTAGGGCTAGCGCTAAAGGGTAGAGAAGAGTGGGGAGCCAGAAACACTAATTTATTGTGGTATACAGATATTGGGGCAGGGCAGGAAGGAGGAGAGACATTGGATAGAGGTGGAGGCGGGGGGAATGGAGGATTGGGAGGGCAGGAAGGAGAGGTGAGAAGGACAAGGGGTGTAGGCATTGGAGTAGTGGCTAAGCCAAGACTTGAGCTATAGTGTTGCCCCAGAGAAATGAAGTTCTTAAAAAAAAACTATTTAAAATATTTAAAAAGTGAGAGGAGTGAACTTTTTGTGTAAGAAAAATATAAAGATGAGTTGGGCAGCCCCCATAGAATTGGAGGAGGTGGTGGGTTGGGTTAGATTGGGTTGTAAGATGTTGGTTGGGAAATCTGTTTTGGGAGCTGCACTGTGGGCAGGAGGGCTTGGAAAACTGCATTGAATGGGCTTATCCAGGCGATGGAGGATGCATGTTGGTTTGCACCAGTACAAATTGGTCTGGAAGGAGAGATACAGCCAGTGGTGAACGAATGCAAATGAGAGCGACCCATGTAGGGGGTAATGAATACAATTCATCACTTATGGTTCGTGGGGTGGGAGCGTCTATGATTCCTGCTCAGTGAAGAAGGGGGCTGAAATTCCGCTCCTGTGCATTGCTGAGAGGCGGAAAACTGGGGGAAGAGGTGCTTGAAAGCTGTTCTGCCCTAAATGGATTGATCGTGGGAGATCAGGAATAGGGTAGATATACGGAAACCATTTCCTCTGGTGGAAAAATCCAAAACAAGAGGGCATAATCTTAAAATTTGAGATAGGCCATTTAGGAGTGAAATCAGGAAGCATTTTTTCACACAAAGGGCAGTGGAAATCTGGAACTCTTACCCAAAAGGCAGTGGATGCTGGGTTAATTGAAATTTTCAAGACTGAGAATGATACATTTTTGTTAGGTTAGGGTATCAAGCGATATGGATCAAAAGGAGGTAAATGGAGTTGAGGTACAAATCAGCCATGATCTAATTGATGGAACAGGCTCAAGAGACAATGGCCTACTCCTGTTCTTATGTTTCTACTTCCTGTTGCCACCTTATTTGTGGTGTATGTTTCACCCAGTGCTCTCAGCACTAGCTCTAACCCATGCCCAGAGCTGATGCTTGCAGGAGGTGGAGTGAGTAATGTGGTGGGATGTGAACTGCTGCTTTTCCAGCAGCCCTATGGAAATACAATGGGGAATGAAGCATATATTGGAATTTAAAAGACATTCAATGCAGCACATTTTCAATAGCCCACTGATATTACTATGTAATAATGCCAAGTAATTTGCCATTTGGTTGAATGTGTGAATGAAGGACCTATTCCTTGAGGAAAGAGAAAGACGGACGAATTAGTGAAAATCCTTCCATATTTTTCCCGATCCCCCTCACCATTCTACAACCTCCTGACTTTTCGAGTTGCATTGTCTCAACTCTCAAACATTTCATACAATCAAATTACTTTGAAGTGCAATGACTTGTTGTGTTGCCCAAACATTTTGCCTGCTTTAGTCACAAGATCTCCTGTTGCCCATCTCCTGCGGCAACCAATGAAGTTGCTGTGGAAAAGGTGCCAAAGAAGGGTTCTGTTTGTTTCACTAGCTGGTTCTAGATTTTCGATGTGGCAGGTCAAACATCTTACATCAAATATACAAATGCGTCACAAATGTTAATATTTGTCAAGCTCAAAATGCTTGCGACTTCAATGAATGGCCTGCAAATTCAGGTTCACCACCTGCATGTCACTCTCCAATGGGGACCACGAAGTGGCAGTCTACTATGTCCAGGGATAGTTCTTTGAGACGTGTTTAGTGCCTTCAGCTTTTGAGACTCCCTCCGGTTTCCAGCTTCCCTCCTCGATTGTAGATTTCTTTTGCCTGCATCATTCGGTCAACAATGAAATGCTGGCTATTTCCTGAAGCCTGCTGTATCTATGCAATTAGTCATTGTGTTTCCCAAGAACAAGAGTGCAAGAATATTCAGTATGCAGAGGGTATTGGGAGGGGTTTAAATGTCCCACCCTTAAAAAGTGAAAGCAGTGAGAGTTTTACAGGGAAGATGAAAGGTATATAATTATGTAGCCGGTTGAGGGTAAAGTGCGTCTGTGCGTTGCAGGCATACAATTGCACTGTCAAGGGATAACTGCAACAGGCATTTACCTTGACAAATTTCTTCAAGGTGTTGAATTTCTTCATCTGGGAGGATAACTTTTTTATTGCAGAAACTGCATGCACCTGCTTGGTCACCTGTTCCCAGGGAGCCCTGACTGCAGCTTGCTGAGGAAGGTGCCCTTCATATTCAAAAGTGGCATACCTCCTTGCCATCCCTTCCGACAGCATGTTTCTGAGTAAGGTGAGCTGCCCTCCCACCCTCCTGGGAATTGATAGACTCCTGGCTCGTTTTTGCGCAATACAAATCAAAATGAGAACTGGACAATTTGTAGAGAACAGAAAGTGCAGCTGCAGCTTTAAGGAGCTGCACCAGCACATTTATGCTGCCGCCCAGGAAATTCCTGCCACCCATCGACGACGCCCCAACCTCCGCACTTCAAGTATGCGATGAAAATCATTCTGGGAATGCGCCAGTAATACGTAAATAAGGGGACCTCAGAAATCTCTACACCCAAAATGCACTCAAGCAAGAGTGCTAGCACTGCCTACTGCCTATGTGTCTCCACCGCCCCCCGCACCCCCCCCTCCCCCCGGCCAGCAGAAGTTCAGCTCCCTTGTGACTCAGAGTTCTGGTAAAATATGCAGTTTTAAAAGTTGGAGGATCCATGTGCACTTAGGTGAGTTGAATTTATCCTTTAAGTAATTGGCTGATTTGGTGTTTTCAGTTCTCTGATGTAAAATAATTCACCACCGTATTAGATCAACATCAGAATATGCAAACTGTCATTAAAGTCTCCTTATTGCCTGGATTGCCATCTACCTAAATCAGCATAAAAATAGTTCCCAAAAAAATGACAGTACTGCAATGAAGAAAGTGTGCAGGCAGATAGTATTTATGCAAAGCCTGTCCTGAATGTATAAAGGCAGATTTTATACATTCTGCAAGCATATGATGGGAATGTGGACGCTGAGGCCAGTGGCCGACTAGATTTACTATCCTTTAATTTTACAATTCTATGATGGAAGCTGTTCAATTATCAGCAGTGACTTGATAAACACGGAAACATAGAAAATAGTAGCAGGAATAGGCCCTTTGAGCCCATTCTGCCATTCAATATGATCATGGCTGATCCTCTATCTCAATACCATATTCTCACTCTCTCCCCATACCCCTTGATGCCTTTTGTGTCTAGAAATCTATCTAGCTCCTTCTTAAATATATTCAGTGACTTGGCCTCCACAGCCTTCTGTGGTAGAGAATTCCACAGATTCACCACCCTCTGAGTGAAGAAATTTCTTCTCATCTTAGTCCTAAATATCCTACCCCATATCCTGAGACTGTGACCCCTCGTTCTGGACCCCCCCCCACCAGGGGAAACATCCTGCCTGCATCCAGTCTATCTAGCCCTGTCAGAATTTTATGTGTTTCAATGAGATCTCCTCTCATTCTTCTAAACTCGAGTGAATACAGGCCGAGTCGACCCAATCTCTCCTCATACGGCAGTCCTGCCATCCCAGGAATCAGTCTGGTGAACCTTCGCTGCACTCCCTCTATGGCAAGTATATCCTTTCTTAGGTAAGGAGACCAAAACAGCACATAATACTCCAGGTGTGGTCTCACCAAGGCCCTGTATAACTGCAGTCAGACATCCTTCATAAAGATTAGTGAAGACAAATGTAGGTCCCTTACAGTCAGAAATGGGGGAAATTATAATGGGGAACAAAGAAATGGCAACAATTAAACACATACTTTGGTTCTGTCTTCACAAAGGAGGACCCAAATAACCTTCCTGAAATGTTAGGGAACCAAGGGTCTAGCGAGAGGGAGGAACTGAAGGAAATCGTATTAGTAAAAAAAAATAGTACTCGGGAAATTAATGGGGCTAAAGGCTGACATCCCCAGGGCCTGATAATCTACATCCCAGAGTACTAAAGGAAGTGGCCCTGGAAATAGTGGATGCATTGGTGGTCATCTTCCAAAATTCTATAGACTCTGGAACAGTTCCTACAGATTGGAGGGTGGCAAATTTAAAAAAGGAGGGAGAGAAAAAACAGGGAATTACAGACCAGTTAGTGTAACATCAGTAGTGGGGAAAATGCTCGAGTCTATTATAAAGGATGTGATAACAGAACACTTGGAAGGCATTAACGGGATTGGACAAAGTCAGCATGGGTTTATGAAAGGGAAATCATGCTTAACAAATCTACTGGAGTTTTTTGAGGAGGTAACTAGTAGAATAGATAGGGGAGAACCAGTGGATGTGGTGTATTTGGATTTTCAGAAGGCTTTTGATAAGGTCCCACACAAGAGGGTAGTGTGCAAAATTAAAGCACATGGGATTGGGGGGAATATACTGGCATGGATTGAGAATTGGTTAACAGACAGAAAACAGAGAGTAGGAATAAACGGGTCTTTTTCCGGGTGGCAGGCAGTGACTAGTGGGGTACCGCAGGGATCTGTGCTTGGGCCCCAGCTATTCACAATATATATCAATGATTTGGATGAGGGAACGGATGTAACATTTCCAAGTTTGCAGACGACACAAAGCTGGGATGGAATGTGAGCTGTGAGGAGAATGCAAAGAGGCTCCAATGTGATTTAGACAAGTTGGGTGAGTGGGCAAGAACATGGCAGATGCAGTATAACGTGGATAAATGTGAGGTTATCCACTTTGGTTGTAAAAACAGAAGGACAGATTATTATCTGAATGGTGATAGATTGGGAAAAGGGGAGGTGCAACGAGACCTGGGTGTCCTTGTACACCAGTCGCTGAAAGCGAGCATTCAGGTGCAGCAAGCAGTTAGGAAGGCGCGTGGTACGTTGGTGTTCATTGCAAGAGGATTTGAGTACAGGAACAGGGATGTCTTACTGCAGTTGTACAGGGCCTTGGTGAGACCACATCTGGAGTATTATGTGCAGTTTTGGTCTCCTTATCTGAGGAAGGATGTCCTTGCCATGGAGGGAGTGCAATGAAGGTTTACCAGACTGATTCCTGGGATGGCAGGACTGATGTATGAGGAGAGATTGGGTCGA
Organism: Heptranchias perlo; assembly: GCF_035084215.1. Lineage (NCBI taxonomy): Eukaryota > Metazoa > Chordata > Chondrichthyes > Hexanchiformes > Hexanchidae > Heptranchias > Heptranchias perlo. Next base: position 11,811,833 of record NC_090365.1, read on the forward strand.
CTAGGCCTATATTCACTAGAGTTTAGAAGAATGAAAGGTGATCTCATCGAAGCATATAAAATTCTAACAGGACTAAACAGACTAGATGCAGGGTAGTGAGTTAGACGATCAGCCATGATCATTTTGAATGGCGGAGCAGGCCCGAAGGGCCGAATGGCCGACTCTTGCTCCTGTTTTCTATGTTTCTATCCTTGCTTCTAATCTCAAATCCTCTTGCAATGAAGGCCAACATACCATTTGCCTTCCTAACTGCTTGCTGTACCTGCATGTTTGCTTTCAGTGACTGGTGTACAAGGACACCCAGGTCCCTTTGTACATCAACATTCCCCAATCTATCACCATTTAAATAATACTCTGCCTTTCTGTTTTTCCCTCTGAAGTGGATAACTTCACATTTATCCACATTATATTGCATCTGCCATGTATTTGCCCACTCACTCAACTTGCCTAAATCGCCTTGAAGCCTCTTTGCATCTTCCTCACAACTCACAATCCCACCTAGTTTCGTGTCGTCAGCAAACTTGGAAATATTACATTTGGTTCCCTCATCCAAATCATTGATGTATATTGTGAATAGCTGGCACCCAAGCACTGATCCCTGCGGTACCCCACTAATCACTGCCTGCCACCCTGAAAAAGACCCATTTATTCCTACTCTCCGTTTCCTGTCTGTTAACCAATTTTCAATCCATGCCAGTTTATTACCCCCAATCCCATATGCTTTAATTTTGCACACTAACCTCTTATGTGGGACTTTATCAAAGGCCTTCTGAAAGTCCAAATAAACCCCATCCACTGGTTCTCCCTTATCTATTCTACCAATTACATCCTCAAAAAAAACTCGAGTCGGTTTGTCAAACACTATTTCCCTTTCATAAATCCATGTTGATTTTGTCTAATCCCGTTGATATTTTCCAAGTGTCCTGTTATCACATCCTTTATAATAGATTCTAACATTTTCCCTACTACTGATGTTGGGCTAATCGGTCTGTCGTTCCCTGTTTTCTCTCTCCCTTTTTTAAATAGTGGGGTTACATTTGCCACCCTCGAATCTGCAGGAACTGTTCCAAAATCTATAGAATTTTGAAAGATGACAACTAATGCATCCACTCTTTCCATGGCTACCTCTTTTAGTACTCTGGGATGCAGATTATCAGGCCCTCGGCTTTCAGATCAAACTCCATCAAACTCCAACTACCAATCAAAAAGTAGCCGATATGCTTATAAACTACATTTCTTAGGCCTGGTTGTGTAAATGAGAACATATAGTAAGGAAATCGATATGGAAAATAGAAAGATACAGCACAATCCTACTTCCACCTCTGTAACATCACCCATCTCTGCCCCCGCCTCAGCTCATACGAACATACGAATTAAAGACTGAAGTAGGCCATTCGACCCCTTGCGCCTGCTCTGCCATTTGATAAGGAAACCTGCCGTCCTTACCCGGTCTGGCCAATATGTGACTCCAGACCCTGCCACATCCAGTCGTGAATGGTAGTGGACAATTAAACAACTAACGGGAGGAGGATGCTCTGCAAACATCCCTATCCTCAATGATGGCGGAGTCCAGCACGTGAGTGCAAAAGACAAGGCTGAAGCGTTTGCAACCATCTTCAGCCAGAAGTGCCGAGTGGATGATCCATCTCTGCCTCCTCCTGATATCCCCACCATCACAGAAGCCAGTCTTCAGCCAATTCGATTCACTCCACATGATATCACGAAACAGCTGAGTGCACTGGATATGTGCCCCGACAACATCCCGGCTGTAGTGCTGAAGACTTGTGCTCCAGAACTAGCTGCGCCTCTAGCCAAGCTGTTCCAGTACAGCTACAACACTGGCATCTACCCGACAATGTGGAAAATTGCCCAGGTATGTCCTGTCCACAAAAAGCAGGACAAATCCAATCAGGCCAATTACCGCCCCATCAGTCTACTCTCGATCATCAGCAAAGTGAAGATAGCACTGTCGACAGCACCTTCCAAGTGGCATTTACTCACCAATAACCTGCTCACCGATGCTCAGTTTGGGTTCCGCCAGGACCACTCAGCACCAGACCTCATTACAGCCTTGGTCCAAACATGGTCAAATGCTGCCTTGATGTCAAGAGCAGTCACTCTCCCCTCACCTCTGGAATTCAGCTCTTTTGTCCGAGTGTGGCACCAAGGAGTCCTAGTAAAATTAAAGTCAATGGGAATCGGGGGGAAAACTCTCCAGTGGCTGGAGTCATACCGAGCACAAAGGAAGATGGTAGTGGTTGTTGGAGGCCAATCATCTCAGCCCCAGGGCATTGCTACAGGAGTTCCTCAGGGCAGTGTCCTAGGCCCAACCATCTTCAGCTGCTTCATCAATGACCTTCCCTCCATCATAAGGTCAGAAATGGGGATGTTCGCTGATAATTGCACAGTGTTCAGTTCCATCCGCAACCCCTCAGATAATGAAGCAGTCCGAGCCCGAATGCAGCAAGACCTGGACAATATCCAGGCTTGGGCTGATAAGTGGCAAGTAACATTCACGCCAGACAAGTGCCAGGCAATGACCATCTCCAACAAGAGAGGGTCTAACCACCTCCCCTTGACATTCAACCGCATTACCATCGCCGAATCCCCCACCATCAACATCCTGGGGGTCACCATTGACCAGAAACTTAACTGGACCAGCCATATAAATACTGTGGCTACAAGAGCAGGTCAGAGGCTGGGTATTCTGCGGCGAGTGACTCACCTCCTGACTCCCCAAAACCTTTCCACCATCTACAAGGCACAAGTCGGGAGTGTGATGGAATACTCTCCACTTGTCTGGATGAGTGCAGCACCAACAACACTCAAGAAGCTCGACACCATTCAGGACAAAGCAGCCCGCTTGATTGGCACCCCATCCACCACCCTAAACATTCACTCCCTTCCCCACCAGCGCACAGTGGCTGCAGTGTGTACCATCCACAGGATGCACTGCAGCAACTAGCCAAGGCTTCTTCGACAGCATCTCCTGAACCCGCGACCTCTACCACCTAGAAGGACAAGAGCAGCAGGCACATGGGAACAACACCACCTGCACATTCCCCTCCAAGTCACACACCATCCCGACTTGGAAATATATCGCCGTTCCTTCATCGTCGCTGGGTCAAAATCCTGGAACTCCCTACCTAACAGCACTGTGGGAGAACTTTCACCACACAGACTGCAACGGTTCAAGAAGGCGGCTCACCACCACCTTCTCAAGGGCAATTAGGGATGGGCAATAAATGCCGGCCTCGCCAGCGACGCCCACATCCCATGAACGAATAAAAAAAAAAGACCCACAGCAATGTGGTTGATTCTTAATTGCCCTCTGGCTTGCTAGGCCATTTCATTCAGTTGTAAAATTTCACCAAAAAAAGTCATAAGAAGAATAAAACCAGACGGACCACTCGGCATCGGACCACTAGGCACTGGACACAACAAAGGCAAACCAAGCCCAGTCGACCCTGCAAAGTCCTCCTCATTAACATCTGGGGACTTGTGCCAAAATTGGGAGAGCTGTCCCACAGACTAGTCAAGCAATAGCCTGACATAGTCATACTCACAGAATCATACCTTTCAGCCAATGTCCCAGACTCATCCATCAACATCCCTGGGTATGTCCTGTCCCACGGGCAGGACAGACCGACCAGAGATGGCGGTACAGTGATATACATTCATGAGCGAGTGGCCCTGAGAGTGCTCAACATTGACTCTGGACCCCATGAAATCTCATGGCATCAGGTCAAACATGGGCAAGGAAACCTCCTGCTGATTACCACCTACCGCCCTCCCTCAGCTGATGAATCACTCCTCCTCCATGTTGAACACCACTTGGAGGAAGCACTGAGGGTAGCAAGGGCACAGAATATACTCTGGGTGGGGGACTTCAATGTCCATCACCAAGAGTGGCTTGGTAGCACCATAACTGACCGAGCTGGCTGAGTCCTGAAGGACATAGCTGCCAGACTGGGCCTGCGGCAGGTGGTGAGCGAACCAACATGAGGGAAAAACTTACTTGACCTCGTCCTCACCAATTTACCTGTCGCAAATGCATCTGTCCATGACAGTATTGGTAGGCGTGACCACCGCATAGTCCTCGTGGAGACGAAGCCCCATCTTAGCACTGAGGACACCATCCAATGAGTTGTGTGGCACTACCACCGTGCTAAATGGGATAGATTCAGAACAGATCTCGCAGCTCAAAACTGGGCATCCATGAGGTGCTGTGGGCCATCAGCAGCAGCAGAACTGTATTCCAGCACAATCTGTAACCTTATGGCCCGGCATATTCCTCACTCTACCATTACCAGCAAGCCAGGGGATCAACCCTGGCTCAAAGAGGAGTGTAGAAGAGCATGCCAGGAGCAGCACCAGGCGTACCTAAAACTGAGGTGCCAACCTGGTGTAGCTACAACTCGGGACTACATGCATGTTAATCAGGAAACTATCTAACTCAGCCTTAAAAATATTCAATGACCCTGCCTCCACCGCTCTCTGGGGAAGGGAGTTCCACAGACTCACGACCCTCAGAGAAAAAAATTCTCCTCATTTCTGACTTAAATGGAAGACCCCTTATTTTTAAACTGTGGCCCCTAGTTCTAGTCTCTCCCACAAGGGGAAACATCCTCTCAGTATCTACCCCTTCTAGTCCCCTCAGGATCTTATATGTTTCTATAAGATCACCTCTCATTCTTCTAAACTCCAGCGTATACAGGCCCAACTTGTCCAACCTTTCCTCATAAGATAACCCCCTCATCCCAGGAATCAGTTGAGTGAACCTTCTCTGAACCACCTCCAAAGCAATTATGTCCTTTTTTAAATAAGGAGACCAAAATTGCACACTGTATTCTCGATGTGGTCTCACCAATGCCCTGTACAACTGTAACAAAACATCTCTACTTTTATATTCCATTCCCCTTGCAATAAATGACAACATTCCATTTGCCTTCCTAATCACTTGCTGTACCTGCATACTAACTTTTTGTGATTCACGTACTAGGACACCCAGATCCCTCTGGACCTCAGAGTTCTGCAATCTTTCTCCATTCAAATAATATACTGCTTTTTTATTCCTCCTGCCAAAATGGACAAGTTCACATTTTTGCACATTATATTCCATTTGCCAAATTTTTGCCCACTCACTTAACCTATCTATATCTGTTTGCAGACTCCTTATGTCCTCTTCACAACTTACTTTCCTACCTACCTTTGTGTCATCAGCAAATTTAGCAACCATACATTCAGTCCCTCATCTGCTTCTGAAACCGTCATTCATGCCTTTGTTACCGCCAGACTTGACTATTCCAATGTTCTCCTGGCCAGCTTCTCATCTTCCACCCTCCATAAATTTGAGCTCATCCAAAACTGTTGCGCACATCCTAATCGCACCAAATCCCGTTCACTCATCGTCCCAGTACTCGCCGACCTACATTGGCTCCTGTTCCGGCATTGCCTCGATTTTAAAATTCTCATCCTTGTTTTCAAATCCCTCCATGTCCTCGCCCCTCCCTAGATCTGTAACCTCCTCCAGCCCTACAACCCTCCAAGATCTCTTCGTGCCTCCAATTCTTGCCTCTTGCGCATCCCCGATTTTAATTGTTCCACCATTGGCGGCCGTGCCTTCAACTGCCTAGGCCCTAAGCTCTGGAATTCCCTCCCTAAGGGCCCGATATTAGGAGGGAGGCAGATTGGCAGCGGGGGGTCGACTGGACGTGTTGATAATGCGCCCAGTGAAATCGGTGTACTCCGCATGTGATTGCAGCCTAATTGAAGTTACTTACGCGTGCTTCCGGGTATCCCGTTGCAGACCTGCGCAGCGGGCGCACTTGCGCACCCGCATCACAAGTTGTCAGCAGGAGGAGCCCTATTTAAAGGGGCAGTCCTCTAATGCTCCTCCTGCAGCAAGGAACCAAATTGGCAGCATGGAGCAGCCCAGAGGCAAGGCTGCTCCAAGGTTCTCAGACTCCTCACTCCAGGTGCTGCTCGATGGGGTCAGGAGGAGGAGGGAAATGTTTTTCCCAGCGGAGGGGAGGAAGTGGCCTGCCTCTGCCACCAAAAGGCCTGGCTCGAGGTGGCAGAGGAGGTCATCAGCAGTAGTAACATCTCCCGAACCAGGGTCCAGTGCAGGAAGCGCTTTAATGACCTAACGAGAGAGAGTCTAACCACCTCCCTTTGACATTCAACCGCATTACCACCGCCGAATCCCCTACCATCAACATCTTGGGGGTCACCTCTACCACCTAGAAGGACAAGGGCAACAGGCGCTTGAGAACACCACTGCCTGCACGTTCCCCTCCAAGTCACACACCATCCTGATTTGGAAATATATGGCCATTCCTTCATTGTCGCTGGGTCAAAATCCTGGAACTCCCTACCTAACAGCACACGGACTTCAAGAAGGCAGCTCACCACCACCTTCTCAAGGGCAATTAGGGATGGGCAATAAATGCCCACATCCCATGAATGTATAATTATTCTGTTTTCAGGTACCTAACAACACATTCTATAGCCCAAAATATCCCTAGAGACTACCAGGCATGACTCACCCCTCTGGTTTTCCCTTTCCCATGCATTCAGACAGGTGCTACAGCCTCCGCTGCGCACTTTCCCACTCAGTATCACAGATTAGGAACTGAGCAGCATGGTGACCAAACTTGTCCCTTATTGACTTTTTGTGAGGTCCAATGAAGATCCATTGAAGTAAAAATTGCTTCATTTTTGAAGTTTGTAAAGCCAACAAATCACACACTTGGTAATATCTGGAAATAGTTTCAGTTACATCTGATGCAAGTAAAATGAAAATTGACAATTAACTTCTTTGATCACTGTACCTGTTGCAGGAATAAATAAGTTATTTTTCAAAATTACCTGAAAATTTCCCCTTGGCTGACCTGAATGAGAGCAACGTATGTTGAAGTCCATCTTACCTGTAGCACTTTTTTTTCTATTCCTTTTTGTTCTCCCCATCTCTATTCCTTTCCTGATAATGTCAACTTCTTGCTGGAGTATTGTTCCAATAGTACTTTTCCCAAGTAGCCATTCTTCATTATAAACATCATTAAAGTTGATTTTTTTCTTACCAATGTAAATCTAAGTTTAGAGTGCGGGCGAAGAGAGAGTGCGGGCGAAGAGAGAGTGCGGGCGAAGAGAGAGTGCGGGCGAAGAGAGAGTGCGGGCGAAGAGAGAGTGCGGGCGAAGAGAGAGTGCGGGCGAAGAGAGAGTGCGGGCGAAGAGAGAGTGCGGGCGAAGAGAGAGTGCGGGCGAAGAGAGAGTGCGGGCGAAGAGAGAGTGCGGGCGAAGAGAGAGTGCGGGCGAAGAGAGAGTGCGGGCGAAGAGAGAGTGCGGGCGAAGAGAGAGTGCGGGCGAAGAGAGAGTGCGGGCGAAGAGAGAGTGCGGGCGAAGAGAGAGTGCGGGCGAAGAGAGAGTGCGGGCGAAGAGAGAGTGCGGGCGAAGAGAGAGTGCGGGCGAAGAGAGAGTGCGGGCGAAGAGAGAGTGCGGGCGAAGAGAGAGTGCGGGCGAAGAGAGAGTGCGGGCGAAGAGAGAGTGCGGGCGAAGAGAGAGTGCGGGCGAAGAGAGAGTGCGGGCGAAGAGAGAGTGCGGGCGAAGAGAGAGTGCGGGCGAAGAGAGAGTGCGGGCGAAGAGAGAGTGCGGGCGAAGAGAGAGTGCGGGCGAGGGGCAAGGGAGGGGGGAAGAGAGAGTGCGGGCGAGGGGCAAGGGAGGGGGGAAGAGAGAGTGCGGGCGAGGGGCAAGGGAGGGGGGAAGAGAGAGTGCAGAGACAGAGAGAGTGAGGGCGAGGGGCAAGGGAGGGGGGAAGAGAGAGAGAGGGGGAGGGAGGGCAAGGGAAAGGGGGAGGGCGGGGAGTGGCGGTGGGTGGAGGAGGGAGAGAGAAGGAGAGGGAGAGAGGGGGGGAGGAGGGAACAGGAAAGAGAGAGAGAGAGAGAGAGAGAAAGAAAGTTGGCGCTCGCTGGCTCGCTCTCTCCCTTTCCCACTCTCCCGAGGAGCGGGAGAGATCTCTTTCCCTCTCCCTCTCCCTCTCCCTCTCTCACTCTCCACCTCTCTCTCTACCTCTCTCTTTTCGGTTTGGAGAGTTGGAGAATTCAGGGTTAGTGTTACTGCATTGAGTCACGTGAATTGGAGTCACCATGCTGCTCAGTTCCTAATCTGTGATACTGAGTGGGAAAGAGCGCAGCGGAGGCTGTAGCACCTGCCTGCATGCATGGGAAAGGGAAAACCAGAGGGGTGAGTCATGCCTGGTAGTCTCTAGGGATATTTTGGGCTATAGAATGTGTTGTTAGGTACCTGAAAACAGGATATTTATTCATTCATGGGATGTGGGCATTTATTGCCCATCCCTAATTGCCCTTGAGAAGGTGGTGGTGAGCTGCCTTCTTGAAGTCCGTGTGCTGTTAGGTAGGGAGTTCCAGGATTTTGACCCAGCGACAATGAAGGAATGGCCATATATTTCCAAATCAGGATGGTGTGTGACTTGGAGGGGAACGTGCAGGCAGTGGTGTTCACATGCGCCTGCTGGCCTTGTCCTTCTCGGTGGTAGAGGTTGCGGGTTTGGGAGGTGCTGTCGAAGAAGCCTTGGTGAGTTGCTGCAGTGCATCTTGTAGATGGTACACACTACAGCCGCGGTGCGCCAGTGGTGGAGGGAGTAAACGTTTAAGGTGGTAGATGGGGTGCCAATCAAGCGGGCTGATTTGTCCTGGATGGTGTTGAGCTTCTTGATTGTTGTTGGAGCTGCACTCATCCAGGAAAGTGTAGAGTATTCAATTATACTCCTGACTTGTGCCTTGTGGATGGTGGAAAGGCCTTGGGGAGTCAGGAGGTGAGTCACTCGCTGTGGAATATCTAGCCTCTGATCTGCCCTTGTAGCCACGATATTTATGTGGCTGATCCAGTTAAGTTTCTGGTCAATGGTGACCCCCAGGATGTTGATGGTGGGGGATTCGGCGATGGTAATGCGGTTGAATGTCAAAGGGAGGTGGTTAGACTCTCTCTCGTTGGAGATGGTCATTGCCTGGCACTTGTCTGGCGCGAATGTTACTTGCCACTTATGAGCCCAAGCCTGGATGTTGTCCAGGTGTTGCTGCATGCGGGCTCGGACTGCTTCATTATCTGAGGGTTGTGAATGGAACAGAATACTGTGCAATCACCAGCAAACATCCCCTCTACTGACCTTATGATGGAGGGAAGGTCATTAATGAAGCAGCTGAAGATGGTTGGGCCTAGGACACTTCCCTGAGGAACTCCTGCAGTGATGTCCTGGGGTTGAGATGATTGGCCTCCAACGACCAATACCATCTTCCTTTGTGCTAGGTATGACTCCAGCCACTGGAGAGTTTTCCCCCTGATTCCCATTGACTTCAACTTTACTAGGGCTCCTTGATGCCACACTCGGTCAAATGCTGCCTTGATGTCAAGGGCAGTCACTCTCACCTCACCTCTGGAATTCAGCTCTTTTGTCCATGTTTGGACCAAGGCTGTAATGAGATCTGGAGCCGAGTGGTCCTTGTGGAACCCAAAATGAGCATCAGCGAACAGGTTATTGGTGAGTAAGTGCCGCTTGATAGAAATGTCGTCAACAGTGCTATCACTTGCCTAGCTGCCCACTGCAGCAGAAGTAGCTAGACCAGGCTGGCTGAAGGTAAGAAATTATCTTAACTTGAAATTTAAAGCAGAAAAATGCAAAGTGATACATTTCAGTAGGAAGAATGAGGAGAGACAATATAAACTAGAGGACACAACTCTATAAAAGTGAGGAACAGTGAGATCTGGGGGTATATGTGCACAAATCGTTGAAGGTGGCAGGGCCGGTTGAGAAAGCGGTTAAAAAGCATATGGAATCTTGGCTTTATAAATAGAGGCAGAGAGTACAAAAGTACAGCAGTCATGATGAACCTTTATAAAACACTGGTTTGGCCACAACTGGAGCATTGAGTCCGGTTCTGGGCACTGCACTTCAGGAAAGATGTGAAGGCCTTAGAGAGGGTGCAGAAGAGATTTACTAGAATGATTCCAGGAATGAGGGACTTTAGTTACGTGGATAGACTGGAGAAGCTGGGGTTGTTCTCCTTCAAACAGAGCGTTGCGAGGAGATTTGATAGAGGTATTCAGTATCATGAAGTGTCTAGACAGAGCAGATAGAGAGAAGCTGTTCCCATTGGCGAAAGGGTCAAGAATAAGAGGACATAGATTTAAGGTGACTGGCAAAAAAACCAAAGGTGACATGAGGAAAAACTTTCTTACACAGCGAGTGGTTAGGATGTGGAATGCATTGCCTGAGGGGGTGATGGAGGCAGATTGAATCATGGCCTTCAAAAGGGAACTGGATAAGTACTTGAAATGCAAAAATTTGCAGGGCTACAGGATAGGGCGGGGGAGTGGGACTAGCTGGAAAGCTCTTGCATAGAGCCGGCACAGACTTGATGGGCCAAATGGCCTCCTTCCGTGCTGTAACCTTTCTAAGTCAAGAGATGGACATGTTAAAGGGATTAAAAAAACAGTATATTTAGGTTTGCTAATTTTCCGTTTTTAATTTTGAATCACACTGATCATTTTAGCCGATCGTGATTCTCTAACAATGACAAAATTCGACAGCACTTTTTCAGACTATGCAGCTAAAATTTCTGTACTTTTATGTATTGTGTAACATTTCCAGTGTTCCATTAGAACAGCAATACCAAAGACTGCTATAGTACTGATATCTCAACCAATTGGATAAATATTAACTTGCACTAAAATTATGCAAAAGTGGCTGACTAGAGGATCGGATGTGTGTTAGCAGGGCTACTGCAGATGACACAATTTGATGAAAGTTGTAATAACGTATAATAAATATTTTTATCAGGGCCTTGTGATCTGTAGTTATATATAGTGAAGAGTTTTTTTTTGCATCAAAACATTAGTTGAGGGAATGTGGGTGTCAGATTGTAGTTCATGTTGGAATTGTTGTAATGCTGCAACTGAGAGACATCAACAAGTGGTGTTTTTTGTAATATTTAGCCTGCAACTTTTGGCATGATTATTGTCTGTTGCTACAAATATGTAATATACAAAGCAATAATATATAGCATTGCGATAGATGAGATTGTTGTAGCACTGTATCATAACATTTCCAAGTGTCCATTTTACTGATATGAGTATATGAATATAGAATTGATTTTACTCTACACGTTTGTACTGTAAAGATTTGATTGTTTGATTTTTGCATGGAGGCAAAATATCAGCATGCAATTTATTTTTAGAGCTGTAATTTGTCTTTGTTGGTATGCCTAGGTTCTAAAGGCAGCGCAAGGGCCAAATACAAGTGTGAGAAATTAAATTATGAACATTTATGGGGGAGAGAAGGAAAGTGGAAATAGCTTTTGTGTTCTTTGGTGAATTATGACTAACATGGGAAACAGTAGATGTTTATTCATGACGCTCATTGTGAATATCTAGCACTCCTATAGGTCGGATAAATGAATCCGTTAGGTACAATAGAGAGGTACCCTCTTAGTTTCCCAACTATTGCTAAGCTGCTAAAGTGCAGTTTTGTGTAAACTTTCTGCAGTTTGTTCGCAAATTATGAATTGCTAATTTGCAGACAAATAAGAGAGTAATTTCATGTGCACACTGACCATCAGTGTCTCACATTGATAGTCAGAAGGCACAGCCACCAATGGTGGGGTGAAAGGCAGGAGGTTGCAAAAAAGATCAGAGTCAGAGGTACGGACATTTCGGGGCAGGGTTGTAGGGCTGGAGGAGGTTACGGAGATAGGGAGGGGCAAGGCTATGAAGAGATTTAATTACAAAAAAATGAAAATTTTAAATTAGAAGCATTAATGCATAGACGCAGCTATAACTGTTTTTGTCTTGATAAGGGCTTGCTAATTGCAAAAGTGCAAATTTGTTCATTCTTAACACCTACTGTGACAAAAATGAGGCACTTTTGTATAATTTTTGGTTTACTAGCAGGCACAGAACATTAACCATTTGAGAGATAATTCAAACTTTAACAGTGTTATACAATTGTCTTAAGTTTGTATTTCACTAATACAGCATAGTTCCTTTTTGAATTGAAGAGGTTAGTTATTCAAAAATCAAGGAAGCACTTGTAACTCTTTTCGTGGATATAAACAAAAGACTACTGTTTAAAATTGGAGAACATGGGCATCATAGGAGGAGGCAGTTTGAAGTCTCAGAAAAGCAACTAGTCAATAATGGCCTAGGCTTTTTGCCTACCCCCTTCAATTTTTCAGCAGATCTGGGGCAGGTGGGGTGGAAACGTACTCTGCTACATCACCATCTCCCTCTCGTTTCCTGGGTCCGACAGCACAGTGCAAATGAGGGAACTATGTCCTCCAATTTGTTTCCCAGCATTTGCAGCCGATCGCAAAAGGCACTGTTAGGCACAGGTGTCCAATGTTCAAAGGTCGATAGAGGGGGGAAATATTTTAGCAATCAGGGCCTGTTCAAGCACTTGCAGAACGTGGCCTTGCACAGGCTGAAAAGGAGAAGAAAAAAAGATTATGAAGGCATTATAGAGGCTGGCTTCAGGGATGCATCTCTGTGGTGGGCTGAAATCCTTCCCACCCGCCCTCTGTCATAGATGCGCCCCAATCAGCAGGGTCGAAAATCCAGGCCACCTTGTGTATTTAAGTTATTTACAATGGATTAGCTTAGTTCCTAGAGTTGCATTCTTTGATAATTAGTTTTGTAGTCGTGTTAGATAAAAGAATTGCTACTGTAATTATATAACTATTTTGTATGACTGTTATGTGCTTGTACAACTTTTACAAAATAAATTTGCTTGATGTGTTCAACTTAAAATGAGGGCTGATGTGATACACTATCGTTTTCCTCCAGGCCCTACGAAGAAACCTTGGGCCTCCCTTGCCCCACCCTCCCTTCCCCTCCCCCTGATCGTGATCACCTCTGGATTCCCCTGCCCCCCCACTTACCTGACTGTTGGGGACTGTTCCAGCTTTCTGCCGCCTGAATTCCTACCCTCTCCCACCGGAAGTTGGAGCCTGACTATGGAAATGTGGCCCAGGAGTTAAAATCTCTCCAGGCCTCGACATGCGAGTTTGTCGCTTGCCCCAGCCCTAGGCAAGCACTGATCTCATCCTGAGTTAAAATCGAGGCTTGTATTTCTAATGTAAATAAATAGTTTAGGACCCATTAAGTTGGTATGTGCAGAAGTAGTCATAATAATGAATGATATAAATGACAGTTTAATAATGGGTCTTGTCATTAATCATGTCTGCTCAGCAAAATGGAAAATAGGATAGTTTTAATTCCAAGGTGCTAATCAGGAATCTCAGTTTACTTACTAAAGCAGTACCAGGTGAGTTTTCTGTGGCTGATCTGCTGCTGTGAAATTTCAATCTACCTTAGCTTATCGATCAGCCTTTTAGCAATGGATTAATGGAAGGTGATAGTAAAAACTATAACCATGTAACATTCGAGATCCCATCTTAATGTAGATTCTTTTTAAATGACCATAACTACTATATTAGAAAATGCCTGTGTTTTTTTGCCTGAATTCAGCGATCATCTGTTGGAAGCCACCATTTTACTGCTCTTATTGCTTTGTTCAGGTTTAATTCTGTATCTTTATTTTCAAAATGATGGACAGCTTATTTTTATTCAATTTTATGACTTTTTAGCTAAAAGAAAGAAGACCTGTATGTAAGGTTAAAGGAATATTGCTGATTTGCTAATGCAGTCTACTTTATTTTCTGCCTGATAGGATGATGAAGTAGTTCTTCAGTGCACTACAAGCATTGTCAAAGCACAAATTAAGCTCTGCCTTGCTGCTGAAGGATTTGGAAATCGACTCTGCTTCCTTGAAGCTACATCAAATGCAAAGGTATTTCTATTCTGTAAAATAAACATATTTGGCCTGGAATTTCCTCTAAGGTTTTGGCATAACTAAGGCATAAGAGCAGAGTTCCACCGGTTTTTCGGATGAAATTAGCTCGTAACCAATTTATGCTACATTTAGGCCACAACATCGCTGTGCCACTCCTGAGTTATGTCGGGCAAAACCCTGCTTAGTTCATTAACGTAGCTCCATCCCCCATGCAAAAGACACGAATTTCCTGCATTTACACCAGTTCTGAATGGGTATAAATTTATGACCAAACTTTTAGGACCCGAAGTCACTGTTTCTGATATTTTATAGCGATTTCTCGTTACCAAGACCTACACTGTATTTTCTATGGGGTAGAGTTTCCGCTTGTTTACGCTAGTAATAATGCAATCTGGGCGGAACTGGCTGAACCACTCAAAAGATCGGGGAATTTTAAACATAAGTGAGTTACTCCCAAAACCACCTGCGTTCATGTTTTCTGCGCTCTATTAAGCTGGTTCAAGATTCATTTTGCCCGGATCAGGCCCAGCTCACAAAACTGGTTGAAACTGCTGATACTGTTAACAGTTCATAAGAAATAGGAGCAGGAGTAGGCCATACAGCCACTCGAGCCTGCTCCGCCATTCAGTGAGATCATGGCTGATCTAATGAGATTCCCTCTCCTCAGGTACTATCCCCCTCCCCTTCAAATCTGCTGTCATCACCCCCCTCAAAATAAACCACCCATGACCCTTCTGTCCTTGCAAACTACCATCCTATCTCCAACCTCCCTTTCCTCTCAAGTCCTTGAACACGTTTCTTCCCCTGCCACAGTACTGAAATGGCCCTTACCAAAGTCACAAATGACATCCTGTGTGACAGGCACTAGTAGGCACGTTTTAAAAGTTTTTTCATATAAAAAAATATTTAACTTACTAAGAAACTGACAAGTGTACATCAATGAAACTAGTAAATGTTTCAGTACAGTTTTTTGAGTCATTTTCAGTAATCTTAAATCAAGTTATTCACAGGTGGAGGACTGTACATCCATATTAAAAATGCTTATTTTTGCTGATAAACCCATTTTAAGCTGTTTTAGTAAAACTGCACATTATCACTCTTAAATACATCAAGGAATACCTTTTTAATGGGAAAAAAATTAAATAAACGATTACGTTTATTTATTGCCAAAACTGCTCATGCATGAATAACCCCCGATTTCTCTTCTCCATTACAAACCTTCTTCTTAAACCCCTCTCCTCTGCCTCCTCCAACAACAAGTGCAAGGAGCTCATGGGCTTCTTTGTCACTAATATTGAGACCATCCGTTCAGCTGCCTCTGCCACTTCCCTCCCTTCCCCATGCCCTACCAAGCCAAACTTCCCCTAAGGTTCCCCCCTTTCCTAGCCCTGAACATGAATATTTCTCTAGTTTCTCTCCTATCTCCCTTCATGCCCTCCCCGAGCTCATCGTCACCATGAGACCGACCTGTTGTTCCTTCAACCCTATTCCCACCAAACTGCTGACCACTGAACTTCCCTTTCTGGCCCCCATGTTAGCTGATATTGTTAACGGTTCATAAGAACATAAGAAATAGGAGCAGGACTAGGCCATACAGCCCCTCAAGCATGCTTTGCCATTCAATAAGATCATGGCTGATCTAATGAGGTTCCCTCTCCTCAGGTACCATCCCCCTCCCCTTCAAATCTGCTGTCATCACGCCCCTCCTCAAAAAAAACACCCATGACCCTTCTGTCCTTGCAAACTACCACCCCATCTCCAACCTCCTTTTCCTCTCAAGTCCTTGAACACGTTTCTGCTCCTGCCACAGTACTGAAACGGCCCTTACCAAAGTCACATATGACATTCTGTATGACTCTGACCATGGTAAACTATCCCTCCTCATCCTTCTCGACCTGTCTGCAGCCTTTGACAGGGTTGACCACATCATCCTCTTCCAACGCCTCTCCTCCGTCTTCCAGCTGGATGGGACTGCACTCGCCTGGCTTCATTCTTATCTATTCAGTTGTAGCCAGAGAATCACCTGCAATGACTTCTCTTGCCGTTCCCGCACCCTTACCTCTGGAGTCCTCCAAGGATCTATCTTTGGCCCCCTTCTGTTTCTCATCTGCATGCTGCAGCTCGGCGACATCATCTCAAAATACAAACTCAGGTTCCACATGTATGCTGATGACACCCAGGTCTACCTCACCACCACCTCTCTGGATCCCTCCACTGTCTCTGATTTGTCACACTGCTTGTCCGAGCAAAAATTTCTTCCAACTAAATATTGGAAGCCCAAAGCCATAGTCTTCAGTCCCCGCTACAAACTCCGTTCTCTAGCCACCGACTCCATCCCTCTTCATGACCACTGCCTGAGGCTGAACCAGACCATTTGCAACCTTGGCGTCCTATTTGACCCTGAGATGAGCTTCCGACCACATATCCGCTCCATTACCAAGACCGCCTACTTCCACCTCCATAACATCGGGCGTCTCCGCCCTTGCCTCAGCTCATCTGCTGCTGAAACCCTCATCCATGCCTTGGTTACCTCTAGACTTGACTATTCCAATGCTCTCCTGACTGGCCTCCCATCTCCCACCCTCCTTAAACTTGAGCTCATCCAAAATTCTGCTGCCCGTATCCTAACACGCCTAGTCCCATTCACCCATCACACCTGTGCTCGCTGACCTACATTGGCTCCCGGTCTGGGAATGCCTCGATTTTAAAATTCTCATCCTTGTTTTCAATACCCTCCATCGCCTCACCCCCAGCCCTACAAACCTCCGAGATCTCTGCGCTCCTCCAATTCTTGACTCTTGCGCATCCCTGATTTTAATCGCTTCACCATTGGTGGCTGTGCCTTCAGCTGCCTAGGTCCTAAGCTCTGGAATTCCCTCCCTAATCTTCTCCACCTCTCTACCTCTTCTTTTAAGACACTCCTTAAAACCTACCTCTTTGACCAAGATTTTGGTCACCTGTCCTAATATGTCCTTGTGTGGCTTGGTGTCGAATTTTGTTTGATAACGGTCCTGTGAAGCGCCTTGGGACGTTTTACGACGTTAAAGGCACTATATAAATGCAAGTTGTTGTTCTTTTATGTTGTCCAATTACGCTGGTTCATGGAAGATTTTACGTTTGTGATTATGCAAATAAATTTTAGCAAAAACTTGAACTGTAACTTAACCAGCGCAATTTCAATCGCATTTTGGGTGCAATTTCCGATTACGCCCAAAGTGTAAACTGTACCCCTACATCATTGAATGCTTTTTATGGCATCGGAGTCTGTTACATTAAAGAGAAAAGCTTCCACAATTGCATTTTCTTAAACATTCTGTGCTTAATATGCAAAAATTATGGAGTAAACGTTTAAAGAGCAAGAGAATCAATCCAGAATTAGAGTCCTTATTTGGTGCTCATTAATGTATGAGCTTAATAATGGAGGACTGACACTCAAATTTTCACTATAAATGTGTGTGGGTAGTAATTTCAATAGCAGAGATTTCATCATTTAGTTACATGATAAGTTAATTGAGATATTAATATTTCTGAGAATAGGCTTTCACTATACAGTAAATCTAATATAAACAAATTCCTATTAAAATTTTGATATATCCAGTTTCAGTTTGTTCCTAACCATTTAGTCACCACTGATAAATCTATTCCTGACGTTTTGTTTCTCCACAATATTCCATCGAAGAACAAGATTGAATGTGTATTCTTTTTATATTTAATCATTAAATAGATAAACGTATTGAATGTTTGTTTTTTTTTTAAAGCCATTACTTTTGGATATTGTCATTTTCTTTTCTAAATGGCACTGTTTGGAACTTAAAAACACAATCAATCATGTAAAGCTTTTTTGGAGGACCAGAGCTGAATTATAGCTTAATAATGTATATGCAGCACCTGTAATTACGATTGTCAGTTTCCATGACTACTAACAATAAAATGAACTAAGTTCCAGTTTGTCTGGCAGAATGTGGGACACTCATTACTGAAAAGTAGAACAAAAGACGAAAATAATAGCAATCGATAGAAAGCAACAGGCAAAGCGGCAAAATGTAGGTTTTCAAAAGAACTTTCTAAAACAGTGTGTTTCTAGCCCAACCAGGAAGGAAACATTGCTGGATCTAATTCTGGGGAATGAAGTGGGACAAGTGGAGCAGGTTTCAGTGGGGGGAGCATTTGGGGAACAGTGATCATAATAATATTAGATTTAGATTCGTTTTGGAAAAAAAGGATAAAGAACAATCAAATGTGAAAATGCTTAACTGGAGGAGAGCAAATTTCAGTGAGTTAAAAAGGGATCTTGCCCAGGTGGATTGAAATCAAAAATTGATGGGCAAAACAGTAATTGAACAATGGGAGGCCTTCAAGAAGGAGTTGATTCGGGTACAGAGTAGACACATCTCTATGAGGGGGAAAGGAAGGGCATCCAAAGCTGGAGCTCCCTGGATGACTGAAGATATAGAGATTAAAATGAAACAGTAAAAGGAGGCTTATAACGAATATAAGGTTCATAATACAGTAGTGAATCACTGGCATTAATGTTTCATTATTGCCTGGGTGTATATATACTGTTTAGGTATCTGGTCATCCAACATTAATTTTCTAAGCAATTAGTGCCCATTTTGAAAACTTTAGTCAAGGGTTTCTATGTAAAATTCCAATAGTAAGTTTTTAGATTGTTACAATTGTATGTCTGTGATATACGACTTAGATTACCATTTTAATTTTATTTAAATTTGTGAGAAGATAGGAAGATTGTGTTTCGAAAATATATATATATATATATATATATATATTAAGGTATTTCTTAAGGTTTTGCATATTACATACAAATGATCATAAAGAAGGGCCCGAGGAACAGATTAACACATGAGGTGGTGTGAAATTGGGCTTTGTTCAGATATGTGTATGTATGTGTGTGATATGTTTTATTTATGTATGTATATATATATATATATATGTAATATGTTCTGTTTAAATAATACCTGTAATTGCAACATAAAAATTATGCAATACTTACAGGAACTTTCTTTAGAGCATGCAGTCAAAAATATGATTATTAACTATAATGGCAAAGATTTAGTATTGTACTCTTGAGAAAAATTGCTATTTGTTGCTGTGAATGTCATACTTCAATATACTGGAATAATTGGAGTACGAGTGATTTTATAAAACTGAAAAAGCAGGTATGGAGCGAACGACCTTGAGAATCCAAATTGCTTAGATTGTCAGCTCATTTCATGGCATTTTTAATAATGTAACTTTAATTTATTGGTAAATTGAGTTAAGTAGTCTGACTAACACAGAAATACGTCCTTCGGTTAAATTAAGTTGTATAAAGTACAGCAATAAACTTACATGTTCTCTCTCCTTGCAGAATGTTCCTCCAGACCTTGCAATTTGCAGTCTTGTGCTGGAGCAGTCACTCTCTGTGCGAGCCCTGCAGGAGATGTTGGCCAACAATGTTGAAAAGGGTAATGAGGTAGGTCTGCAAAGTAGCTTGTTGAATGGGGTATAATATGTTTGTTATTAAACATTTTAACTCAGTAACAACTATGTAAGGGAAATATCTTGCTTTGAATTAACAACCCAAATTGGTCTTTAAAAGTTTGTTTATTATAGATCAGCAGTAAACCCAATTGTGAGGTTATCTATAGTAATATCAAAATTAACATTAATAAAATATCGTAATTACATAATCATGGTTGACAGATAAAGTGTATAAGCTTGGTGCTCTATAGTTGACAACATTGGTTATGTGATTACAAATAATTGAACCTTGCATGCTATGGGTGCTATTTAGATGAAATAATTCTGTCTTAATAATTTGCTTGTCATATCAAAGATGCTAATTTTTTTATCTTTAATGAGTTTTCTGATGCAGTGACAGGATTTTATTAACATATGTCCACTAATAATATATTCTCAGGTTATTGCAAAAATGAAGAATTTATAGATGGATTTATTGATAGATGGGGATATCTGATGCCAATTTGTGGTCCTCAAAATCATTCATATTTAATGTTGGAAGAAATGGGAATTATCAAAAAATGCAATCTGTCAATAAATCTCAGAATTTATTATGAAATCCTTACTAAACGATCTTCCTGGTGGTAAATTTTAGAAATATATAAATAGACACCCTGCTGAAACATAACACTTTGACTGAATTTCTATCACTGTCGTGGATATAGGACGACATTCGCATTGGGTCTCATATTATTTGGGCCATCATTTATGTAGCACGGGTCACCAAAGTGAAAATTTACTTAAACTATGTCTGGAAAGAGCATGCCTGAAACCTAATAAAATGTTTTTGGAAACATTTTATTATCAATACTATTATTTTCCTATGATGCTGAAATATTTGTGAAATATTTTGACATGTATGTATGTATCCAAATAGGATAAAATAATAGTTATACTGTAGTTACTTGCAGATTTTGTTTGAATATTTAGTACAGTTATAATTTATAAATTCAGCATTTGTTAATTTAACAGTTTTATATTCCAGCACCCGATTGTGGAAAAATAACCTTGAACAAAATTAGAAATCTTGGTGATAACTCCACTGTATTGAATTGCAACTTTGTTATCTTAATAACAAACATTCAGATTATAGTGTCTGCCGATTACCAACCTTGAATTCCAATTTCAACATTATGAACTCGAGGCGTATATCAGAAAAAAAATGTATAACGGAAAAGAAAAATAATGAGGAAACAGAGGGGAGAATGAACAGGACTATTTTGGGAGATAAATGTTGGTGAAATGCATGTGAGGTATTCAACAGCAACTGGCACTTCAAATATTTAATAGAAAACTGGGGTGAATGATTTAATTTATTTGTTTAATCAATTTTGCTGTCACTAGTGGGTGCTCCCAGCATGCCAGTTGATTAAAGTACTAAACTTCTGCTCCAATATCTTCTGTAACAGGGTTAGTGCTAATGGTGAGATGAGTCTTTCAAAGCCCATGATTTCCTAATACTAATCAAACGACAGAGTAAACACATGGAATGTTTCTTCATTTGTACACTTCTTATTATAAACTATTTTTATAAAGTGTTCTTAGCCAAAAGCTACTGCTGCAGCCTCAAAGGGTTAAATGAAATAATGCTTATTTTTCATTCTGTGTTCTCCACACAATGTAGGATTATGGCTTGGCTTGATGGGTTGTAGGGACACCATAGGCTGAGCGTACATATAAAAATGGCATCATGATATTGTCGATGAGTGGTGCTGGATATATCTCCCACTCCTGCATCATAGCAGTTTGTTTTTCCCAAGCTAAAGATTCTTTGCTCCTTGAGTCAGATTTGTAGCCACCTCAAGTTTGAGATACAGTTTCCAATCTCTCTATAGAAATAGGTTAAATTAATCATTTAAAAAATATTCTGTAAATTTGTCCAGGTTTTTGAGTTTCTTCTCAGGTTTCGCACTGAAGGGCTTATAGAGAACAATCAATGAAGCAGAAAAAGTAAACAAAAGGGCCTCAGTTTAATGTCTTATTTAAAAGACGGTATCTCCAACAATACAGCACTCCCTCAGTACTGCTCTGAAGTGTCGTTCTAGATTATGTGCTTAAGTCTCTGTAGTGAGGCTTGAACCTGCTACCTTCTGACTCAGAGTGGGAGTTCTACCACTGAGACAAGTCTGACACTGACTGAGGTGAATATGGCATCCTTCCCTAGACAATATGCCAGGGAACCATAGAACACATTGCATGACCGATTTGACTTCCTGAACAAGACTGACATTGACTTGCCAGAATCAATAAGAGCTATTATCTCATCCATAGTGTGGCAGTCTAGAACTCAACATTGAGTAAAGACTCCTGGATCTGCTTTAGAAAATTCCCATTTACCCACAGATAAGCAGGAACAGAAGTCCGTGAAGGAGAGGGATTGGAAAAAGAAGTGACAAATTGCCATGGGTGTATTGTTAGACTAAACTTCCAAATATCCAAAGGCATTTAACAGTCAACAGAAGCCTTAATGTACTCCTTTAAAGTAATGACCCCTGAATGCAGCTCTCCCTCTAGACCTTGCATGCAGCATTTATATAGTGCTCTTCTTGTACAGAAAGACATTTCAACGCTTGGATTACAAAGTGTTTACAGGAGTCCTTATAACTGCATTGCAATGGACCACATGTAACAAAGGTTTGAGGCAATGATTCTAGCAAGTCAAATATCTACATCTAACCCCAAAATAGGCTGAGCCACTGTAGTTCACTGAGGCACAGGAGAACTGTTATGTAACACACCAATTGCAGACTTGAAAGTTGTACTTCAGATCCTTTCCGGCATGGGAAATCCACCATGTCGTTGATAAATCCTGACCGAGTTGAAGTGAATGAATTTACCAACAAAGGTCTAAAATGGTATGGCACCAGGCCTACTAAGCTGGAAAAGTCCACCTAAGAGCTACACAGCTACAGGCACTCTAAGACAAATCAAGGGTGTTTTCTGATGTCAGTTACTGCCTCTTAGAAGGTCCAAATGCAGATTGTTATGCTGCAGCAGTGGGCAGAAGGCCATGTCCTGGACTTGGCAGTAAGATTCATAACTTTGGAAATTAATTCCACAGATGGCAATAGCTGCATTTAGTATCATTCCCCTAGTTGCTGCGGTAGCAACCATTGCCTTGACAGGAAAGATATTTTTGGGTAACAAGATGGCTTTGAAAAGCAGGATCCCTTTTAGTAGCATAATACTCACAGCTGTAATTATTTCTTCAACCAAAATTGCCACTCCCCCACCCCGGATAAAAAAGGAGGGGGGTGGCAATTTTGGTTGAAGAAATAATTACAGCTGTGAGGAGGGTTGATATGAAAGAAGGATCATCAAATGAGGCCATATGGGTTGAGCTAAGGAACAAAAAAGGGGCAGTCACACTACTGGGAATGTACTATAGACCCCCAAACAGTCAGAGGGAGATAGAAGAGCAAATATGTAGGCAAATTTCTGCAAAGTGCAAGAACAGTAGAGCACTAATAGTATGGGATTTCAACTACCCTAATATTAACTGGGACACAAACAGTGTGAAGGGTATGGAGGGCGCAAAATTCTTAAATTGCATTCAGGAGAACTTTTTTTTTAAGCCAGTACGTAGTAAGCCCAACAAGAGGGTGCAGTTCTGGATTTAGTTTTAGGAAATGAGGCTGGGCAGGTAGAAGGAGTATCAGTGGGAGAGCATTTTGGTGGTAGTGATCATAACTCATAGTTTTAGCATAGTTATGGAAAAGGACAAAGATAGAACAGGAGCTAAAGTTCTCAACTGGGGAAAGGCCAATTTTGCCACTCTTTCTTCCCCCCCCCCCCCCCCCCCCCGCCCCCCGTTCTGGATAAGACTATCTCCAGGACCCATCGTGGTACCAGCATTGTTGTTAGAGATGGATAAGCTAATAACAGGGGTAATTGGATGGATTCATGCTAATTCGAGCACTGGTTTCTACTCCAGGTATTTCATAGTTTCCAAAAGGCAGGAACATGCTGCTAGTTACTATGGGGTCCTAAATCCCAAGAAATTCAAGATTGTTACACATGGATTATCCAGGCAGCATGCCCAGGGGAGACCTAAAGGATACCTACTTCCTTAACAGGTATGGGAACGCTCCTAGAGGTTTCTGGAGTTCAACTGCAAGGACCAAAGTTATCAATGCAAGATACTTTCTCCACTCTGGTTTCACAAGCCACATGTAGCAATTTGTCTTTCAGGATCCATTTGAATTTTCATTCAGGTATCAATAGTCGATGTCCCATTTTATGGAAGCTGTTTGGAAATTGTGCCGTATTAGTCACCACTGGTTCCCAATTGTGACCTTAATTTAGCTCTTCACAAGTTAATATACCCACCATTCAAACCTCTTTGAATGTGAGAGTTTAGATTTCTTGGATGGAAAACTGCAGTTATTAGTGTTTGTTCCAGCTCACAGTTAGTGACATGCAAGCCCTTATTGTACACTAGATATATTTAATTTTTGATTCTGACAGGGATACCCTTAGGACACACCAGAAGTTCTTAGCTAAGATCACCTTCCAGTTTCAATTAGTCAAGAAATTATTGTCCCATCACTTTGTCTGCTGCCACTCAAATCAGAGTTGGAACATTGTTTAGTTACATAGATATTTGAAAGCCCCAAGTATATCTTTCTCACAGAGCAATTTAGATAGTCTCGACAACTATTTATTTCCCACTTTGTCCCAAGACAAACTGCTGATGAACTAGTGGATTGGCGAATGGATAGCTGAGCGCTTCCTACACTAATGCATCTTGTAGGGAAGAAACCCTGGGAATAGTTTGAGGGTTGTTTCATGCTTGTTTCTTGGGTATCTTTCTATCAGCTTCCAATTGCAAGGCTGCTTCACGGAGAAAACTTCACACACTTACTAAGCTTTATTGTCTAGGTTTAACAGCAGGGAGGTGATCTTATTGAAACATATAAGATCCTGAGGGGACTAGAAGGGGTAGATGCTGAGGGGATGTTTCCCCTTGTGGGAGAGACACAGTTTAAAAATAAGGGGTCTCCCATTTAAGACGGAGATGAGGAGAAAATTTTTCTCTGAGGGTCGTGAGTCTGTGGAATTCCCTTCCCCAGAGAGCGGTGGAGGCAGGGTCATTGAATATTTTTACGGTTGAGTTAGATAGATTCCTGATTAACAAGGGAATCAAAGGTTATAGTAGGTAGACGGGAAAGTAGTGTTGAGGTCACAATCAGATCAGCCATGATCTTACCAAATGGCAGAGCAGGCTCGAAGGGTTGAATGGCCTACTCCTGCTCTTAATTCGTATGTTTGTATGTTTAACAGCAGTACATTATTTTGGAAAACCAGCTCTGACAGCTGGTGTTATGGGCCCAATTCAAGGACTGCCCCCCTACTAAATTTCAACACTTTGGCACGTACCCATAGTGCGTGGAGCTTGAGGAGTGAAGAAGACAGATAGATCACTGACCTGGCCAGACTACAACAACTACTGTGAGCCCTCACTCTCCTCTTTCAAAACCTTTTCACCCTCGTCTCCAACAAGTGCAAGGAGCTCATGGACTTCTTTGTCACCAAGATTTAAACCATTACTTTAGCTGCCTCTGCTGATTCCACCCCTTCACCTTGTCCACCAAGCCAAACCTGCCTTAGCTCTGAACCCCACCACCGCACTCCCCCCATGATTCTTTACTTTCTCTCCTATCTTCTCTCATGTCCTCTCCAAGCTCATCATGTCCATGAGTCACATGCCCTGCTCCCATGAAGCCATTCCCACTAAACTACTGAATACTCAATTTCCCTTCCTGGTCCCCATGCGAGTTGGGATGGTAACTGATGTCCTGTCCCCCTCCCCGTTAAAACCTCCGTGATCACTCCCTCCTCAAAAAATCTGCCCTTAACTCTTCTGTGTGAAATCTACTGCCTCATCTCCAACTGTCCTTTTCTCTCAAGCCCTTGAACATGTTGTTGCCTCTCATATCCATCCCCATCTTTTCTAAAACTCCATGTTAGAATCTCCCCCTCAAGTTCCGCTATAACACTCTACTCAAAGTCCCAAATGACACCCTCTCTGACTCATTTTCCCTTCTCGTCCTCCTCTAACTCTCTGATGCCTATAATACGGTGATCACACCATCCTCCTCCAATGCCTCTCCTCCATGGACTGCCTTCACTTGGGTCCAATCTTACCTATCCACTTGTAGCCAGGGCATCTCCAGCAATGGCTTCCCTTCCCACCCCTATACCGTTACCTTCAGAGTCCCCCAAGGATTTATCCTTGGCCCCTTCCTCTTCCTCATATACATTCTGCCCTTTGGTGACATCATCTGAAGACACGGGTCAACTTCCATATGTTCACTGAAGACACAGCTCTAAATCTCCACCACCTGTCCTGACCCCTCCACTGCCACTGTGTTGTCAGACTGCTTGTTTGATATCCAGTCCTGGATGAGCCACAATTTGCTCCAGTTAAACTTTGGGAAGACCAAAGCCATCATCTTTAGCCCCCCCCATGCCACTCATTCTGTTGCCATTTCTGGCTGTGTGTCAGGCTGAACCAGACTGTTCACAACCTCAGTGTCCTATTCAGCCCTGAGCTGAGCTGAGCTTCCAACCCCATACATTCTCCGTGACAAAAAAAAGCCAACCTCCACCTCTGTAACATTGCCCTCCTCCGCCTCAGCCCATTGAATGCTGAAACCCTCATTCATGTCTTTGTCACCTACAGACTCGACTTTTCCAATGCTCTTCTGGCCGGACTCCCATCCTCTACCCTTCATAAACTTCAGCTCATTCAAAACTGTTACCCTCATCTGATCCCGCACCAAGTCCACTTACCCATCACCCCTGTCCTTGGTGATCTACATTGGCTCCCGGTCCCCCAGTGGCTTCAATTTAAAATTTTCATCCTCATGTTTAAATCCCTGGGCAGCCTCGACCCTCCATCAGCCCTACAAATTCTCCCCCCAGAACACTTGTGTTCCTCCAACTATGGCTTCTTGTGCATTCCCCTTTCCTTCATCCTACCATTTGCGGCCATGCATTGACTCATCTAGGCCCTATATGCTGGAATTTGCTTCCTAAACTTCTCTGTCTCTCTACCTCCTTCTCCTCCTTTAAGATCCTCCTTAAAACTCACCTCTATGGTAAAGCTTTTGGTCACCCCTCCTAATATCTCCTTCTTTGGCTCAACGTCTACGTATATATTTATTTATGTCGTATAACAAGAGAGTTGGTTTGCAGCGTTCAAATATCCAAGTCCAGATTGGTAAGCCAGTGGATAGCTTCAGAAGCGGCTTGAGTCTGAGATGCTGTCAGAAAACAATTGAAGCGAATACTGATTTACATTGTGGTCCAAAGTTTGCGTATGACGTCCGCAGTCACGTATGTGCGTTATGTCTCATCTTTCAGAGGTATACGAAATGGCCACGTTTGCCATTCAATGTTCTGCAATAGTTCAGCATGGACCAGGTAGGTTTAAACCTGGGAGTACTTTTGCCGGGTTGGTGATTAGATATTTGTTTGGGACATTACTATTGATCCAGAACTCTTTCCAATGAGCCTCAGGACACTAAGAGCATTATCCAAATCCTAAAAAGGCTTGCGAGATTTCAGGCATGCCTTCAGAAGATTCTGGTGGTCCTCATGAATTGGTAAATTCAGGTTGGCCACGGTTCGATTGTACGCACGAGATGCATGTGTGTCCCTCCGGATTTTAGGTGGCAATATATGTGCCACTGGACAACCGTTGAGTAGGTGTTGATTTTAGTGTTGCAGTTAAGATTCTTATGGCGTTAAGCTGTGTATCCAGAGTTTTGGTATGTGAGCTGCCCACCTAGACCCAGACTGGTGTGCAATATTCAGCAGTCGAGTATAGGGATGCTAGAGTCGCTCTGCGAAGTGTGTGTACATTGTCACCCTATTTTGTGCTCAAGTTTTTGAGCAAGGCTGGTCTATGCTTTTACCTTCATTCCTGTTACATGTTATTGATTAATACACTGAATGTCATCAAAAGGCTGCTGGACATCGAGTTTGTCAATCCCCCGGTATGATTAGCAACCTGAATTTTTCTTTGTGTTAAAGATGTTATATAAATACAAGTTGATATTGTTGCAGTAGAATCATATTCATTCTTTGAATGATATCAATCGTCTACACCCTACAGCCACACCTATTTGTCCCACAGGCCTTGCAGATGTATAGTTTTGAGGGGAGGGGGAGATTATTATTAAGTGACTGGTTAGTTTCAGTTTAGTCTCAGATCAAAATGAATTTTAAGCAATTACACAGGTCCTGGAGCTTCATTGTGGGAGACCTTGTCTAACTGTATGACAACATTTTTATGTGTGTGTTCAGTACATGCTAACTTACCAAGCTAAGCTATATTCCTATGTTGTGAATAAGACCGTAGCAGGTAAGCAATTTGTCTTTTTATTTTATAACAACAAAGTTTGAAACTAATCGGCCTAGTTAATCCTTCTGAATTTGTCTTTGATAATTGAAAAGTTATAACTGTTTACTGGTACACGCTCAGTACCTTTCAGTTTATTATTCTTAGCTGATTTTTTTTAAGATTTGTATTTTTCCGAATAGAAACTTAAATTTCATTCAAGTCTTTTCAAAGAGTTTTTCATTGAGCATGCTGAATACATTCCATCGTCATCAATTCATGCTTATGTGTCAAGTCACTGCTGGTCCACCCTTTCATTTTAATTATGTGGTTTCATGTAAAGTTTGACTGCGTCCAGTTATCTGCAGGTACTTGGCTATTCACGTTAGATGTTGTCAGTGAAATAATTAAACGGTAATAAGTGATGTTGTCCACATGTATATACTTCCTGATATTATGCAGGCTTGATCAATAGAGAGGCTCCCGGCAGATAGTAGAAATTGGTGAAGAGGTTCTCATACTTAATCTGACACTGCTAGTTTTTAAGTTAATGCTTGGTTTCTTGAAAGTGCACACGTAGATAAGACACAAATTTTTCCATTTTAAAAATGAGATATTCTTGAGGAAAACGCAGGTAGAGCAAGTCCTGCTTGCCTGCAGCCCTGACTTAGGCTGATCTTTTAATTCGGAAGTTAAGTAATGAATTCTACTTGACATTCAAGTACTGAACGTCCAGATTACAATTGTTTATACTACTTGCTGAAGAAAACTCAATTAAAAGCACTCATTTGTGCTTTTAGCTGGTTTTTGAGAACTAAACCCCTATTTTGACAGTGCAGATAGTTGATGTTTCACTTTAATTGGTAATGTCATTATTCCCTGACACAATTCATTGAACTGGTATTGAAAACAATTGACTGCATTACAAGATGTGTTGTGGAAAAACTTTACACCTAATAAAATTATTTTTAACAGCTATCATTGAATAAATAAAATACTGCTTGCATCCCTGACCATACTTCTGAGTCTCTCTCAATCTTTGCATGTAACACAGCTACTGTGCTGCCCTTCTGAGTCCAAATTCAAAATAGGACAATCTCTGCTGTGGCTTTCAGACAACTCCTTGCTCTTCCATCAGCAAACCAGAACTCAATAAATATTGTCAACAGTTTTCTGACTTTAGAGTTAAAATTTAGCATAGGTCTTATGGACGTAATATAATGTGGACAAAAATATCTGAGCCTTCTGATATTAATTGGTTAATATTTGTAGGGTACATTTTTCAATTCTGGCATACACACAGGATAAAAAGATGTACAGAGATACTTGAAAAATTCAGGTCCTATACCAGTAATCCAGATTTATGCAAACTGCTACATTTTATTTATTTCACTGCAAAACTCTGATGTTGTATATTTGGATATCTGCGAGTAACTGTATGTTGCACTAGCAGGGCTGCGTTATGACAGATTTTAAATGACAAACTGACTTTATCTGAAACCACGAGTTTATATGCTGCTCTAGATCTGATTAGAGAAGTCACAATATAAGAGTGTGGCTTGGTAACTACAGTACATGTCATCTTTCTGTATTTATTGTTTTCCAGCAAACTGCATTTAACAAAATATTTATGAAGGTGGTCAGAGAAAAAAAACATATTTTGGATCAGTATAACTATTGTGGCTTCCCCACTTGCAGCAGTTCACAGGAAATAAATTGCCCTAGTTTTTAGTAATTAACTGGCCAACAATCTAAAATATCCAATGACCATTGTGTCACCATAACCACTATTTCTGGCCATCAGATATTTTACCTCACAGATTTAAGTTAATTGGACGTATTGTAATAGCTGTTTTGTTTTAGATCACTGTGTCACCAAAGTTGCCGTTGGCCACTGGAATAGTGGGAGAGGGGTGATAGTCCAAAAGTGGTGCAAATTGAAAATAATATACTTTTTCTGCTTTTCATTTTTTATCCACTATGCAAGCCTCTTGATCTGGACAAATGGGTATGTTTGTGTGTCTGTACTGCTCTGTGGTTTTGTTGCTGTGACCTATATTTAAACCATTTTAAATCCCTTTTATAGGTGATTAGCAATCAGTGCATGAGCTCTAACACATTTCACTTCACCTATACAGGCCCTGTTCATACCTTACATAAAGATCTCATTTCATTGCATTCATTTTACCACAATATGTTAAATTCTTTCTTTCCCCTGAGGTCCTAATTCAAAATGGTGTCAATGTTAAATAAGCACACGGTATTTCACAGGAAAACTAATTCACTTCAGGTTGTTATTCCTTGTAGTTTTGTTCAAGAAAAGAAGTAAAATCTCAATGCATAACCCGCAAAGAACAATTTCTTAACCTATTACCTCAGTTCCTTTTTTAATCATAACTATCTTGACCTTTTATCTAGTTTATGTTCAGATTGTAGGTGTCTGGTCTTCTCTGCTTTTTCTGGTCATTTCACTACATTTCCCATTTTTGCTACCACTAAGAAAAATATCACTTTACAAAGTAAAAGGTGCTTTACTGAGGTTAGGAATGAGGATGGAATATCTGGTAATGCACTATACCTGATCGGAAGCAAAGTTACTAGTAGGGTTTCACGCCTTATTCCAGCAAATTTCTTGATTCTTTCAGAAGACATTGGAAAGACATTAAAGGGGAATGTCACTCTGTCCGGGAAGTCATTTCAATGTATAATACTCCCCACAACAAAGAGGATATTTTGCTACATCTTCTCCCTGAGAGGAGATATTTACATTTCAACAAGTTAGAAAGCAGCTGAAGATAGTCACGACTGATACCTGTCCAGATGTATTTAGCGGGTTCCTATTCTTTTAGCTGCTGTTGAACTTGGTAGAAATTTGCATCTGTTCCACACCTGGATCTAACTCCTAGATGCTGATCCTGGTGTTCAAACGTATCTCAGTGGTTCACTACTGGTTTGCATATGGTGCTATTTGCTACAAAACCTCACTATATTTGAACAGGTACCTTCTAGTCTGGAGATCTTTTTTACTTGAACTGTAAACCTCTCTTCTCAAGGATGATTTATTTTCCTCCTCAATTTTGCTGCCTTATTTTCTTCTCTCATCCCTCCTTTCCTGAAGATGGAACTCATTGTTGGCATCAGTGCGCATCTGGCAATTCACCATATAGGCAATGGGCTGTTCAACCATAGGTGCTATCAAAGCTAAGCCTGATCATACCTTTGCCTGTTACTTACATTGAAAAAATTGATGCAAAGGATTCTGCATGCCCATCAGACACAGGAATTCCATTTTTTTGTTCCTTTTTTCCTTCCCTTGCCTGTATTACTGAGATAAATGACAGAACCTTCACTGCTGTCTAGGTCAAAATTGGCTACTCAGCATAGACTAGGGATTGAACCTGGGACCTTCAGATACAGTTGGATAAAGCAAAGCCATTTTTGAGACACAAAATCAGGCTGTTGATTAGTAATAAACATGGTTTCAGTGCATATCTTCCAGTTTGAGTCTTGAAAGAATGAGGTTGAGTTTGTAATTGTCTCCTCTACTAAACTTAGATTTTCTATGTAAGACGTCACTTTGACGTAGAGGCTGCCTCTGTAGCTGGTGAACCCGATACCAATCATTCTTTTCCACGCGGTTCCTCTCTAGTGACAAGTGTCTTTGCTTTTCAGCAGTTCTTTCATGCTGGCCCTGACAGGGGAGGGGGGCTTAAGAGTAAAGCAGTCATAGTTCTGGCACTTTGATCATGAAAGCAATAAGAATCATTTATCATAAATTACCTGCATATCAACTCTGAAACAAAATTGGCCAACAGATAGAATATTGTATTTAACACCTTTCTTTATCACATTCTCTAGTCTCAAGTTATAGATATTCAGAATTTATTTTTGTCATCTTTCAAAGTCAGTTTCTGCATCCTTTGTAACTGTACATTGAAAATACTTCTATTACCCTCCAAAGAATGATGTTCCTCTTTAACACCACATCTCCATTATCATGGAAGAAAGCGATGATACGAATCAGAAGATTGAAGCTCCTAAATTTAGATAAGAGAATAATGAATACCTCCCAAAAAATGAATTCCCTCCTTTGTTCAATTCAATTTATGCCTGAACTACTTTGACGTTTAGATACTGCTGAAGCTTGTTGCTGGACTTCTTTTTAAAAAAAAATTAACTGTTGACATTTTTGGGAGCCAAAAGCACATTCACACTATATTGTGAACACACTTTTTTCACTGTAAAGTTTTTTAGACCATTTTTTTCCCTTGCTATCCAAATGCGATAATGAGAAATTGCCACAATTTAGACAACACTGTATTTGGCTGAACAGGGCCACTTTTCCTCCCCAGTGTTACAACCCTTTAGTAAGCCAAAGGTCAGTACACACCACATAAAAACAGATGCTGGTATAAGCACATTTTAAGTGCATTATACAATTGTATGCCATTACACTCAAGGCATACATCATATCTAAAGCCAAATGCATGACCTTTTATGGCTGCTCTACCAATCTAAAATACTACTTACCTAACTTGCAGTAGACACATAGAAATGTTAATACTAAGACATATATGAGCAGCACAGTAGAAGATATGAATAAACTGTCTGATTTTATCTGGTGTGTATTGTATATTTTCCCTGGTTAGTTGTTTTGTGGTGTTAGCATAACCTTTTACCTGGTAGCTAAAGAGTTACTTAGCTAATACAGATTACTAAAGTTAAAATAACATGATTTAAATGTGAAATGGATGTTGTTGTGATCTGATAACACCGTTACTTGTAAAATGGTGGAGTCTGCATTGTTAATCAGGTAGGTAATTTGTATTATTATTGTTTTATCACAGCTCAGTAGTTGAAATCAGTAATTTAAGCTGTATTCTCTCTTGATTTTGAAACCATTTTATTGATATTTGCATTCATTGTAGATCACTTCCAGTCAGTTGTTACATTGATTCTTTACAAATCTGTTTGGGAAAATAAAAAAATATATGAATATTTTGAAGGGCATAAGTAATGTCAGTGAGCATCTACAAACATGGCTTATAATACAGATAAAGCTCTTGGAAAGGTTGATTTATGTGCTAAATGAATAATGCTTCCCCCCCTTTTAGGACATTTTATATTTCTTTTTGTATTGTTGTATAAACTCTTTATTATTCCCACAGAAACATAGTGCCATAGCAAGTAGATTCATGTGTTTCTGAATTCTATAAAGAAGTAATGGGGACAAAATAAATGTATTGATACATTTGTATCTCTAACTTGCCTCAAAAGCAAAGAATTACTAGACCAGTTGTCACTAAGATTTCAATAAATATACCCATATAGTCTATTTTATTAGCAATGAAATCAGCAATTTTTGGGAATGAAATTTGGCAGTAGCACAAAATGGGCAGTAGTGAATGGGCTGCCTGTTTTAAATCCTCTCCGATTCTCTTTACTAGTGAAGTCAAAGGAAAAGAAAATCAAGCAAGGTGTAAGACGGGCTGCTAATTTGCTGTTGTCCGTTTTGCGCTACTGCCAAAGTCGAATCTCGACCTTATATGTTTTAAAAATATGTGTCAACATAGAATTTTGTATCGGACTGATATCTGTGGAAAATTCAGGATAGTATTGAAACTGATTCAAATACTGTACACAAAAATAGCATCCTACCATAATGGTAAAATGAAACACGCAGGGTTTGATTGCAAGTGCATTAGGATAAATAAAACTTGCTGACTTATTACACATCCAAACCTATGAAGACAGCATATTATTCCAAAGTAATAGTATTGACAGGAGTTAAAATTACTTTTTTATAGGACTGGGTAATACAGTGAGCCAGTGCACTGTCCTTTTTAGTCATAGAGCCTGGATTCATCCCACACTGATGGGATGCAATTCTTCCTTTTCTGCTGGCTGTAAGTCTTATGAAGTACATTTTGCCAGTTTGAATCCTGGTCCTTGAAAGAAGGCCAAACAATGTGATAGTCCTCATCTCTTTAATAAGCCTGTAGCAAATAGTTAATTTGTCATAAGTAGCGATTCAGAAAATTTGAGTGTTTCATTTCGATCCTAATATTTTCATGGGTCTACAATTCTGTTACTGGGATGAAGAGTTAGTTTTGGTAATGTAAATATGAGAGACCATCACAGGAACATTGGGGGAATTTTAACCCCCCCTCCCCCATGATGGGCTGGAGAGGGTTAAATTGGTAAAAATGTGAAACCTGCCGCAAATGTGCCTACTTTTGGTTTTACTGCGGCAGGTTTGGGGGTATCCGCGTAACACGCTCTGGAGAGGCAGGTCAGTGATTGCAATATTTAATTGAGGCTGTGTTCCTCAGATTTTGGCAGCCATTTGAATTTAACAGCTGCGGGTTGGGTTTCCCAGGGCTCGGCAAACCGGCAACTGAAGAGAGGCGAGAATTACCGGCTCCAGCAGTTAAGTGCTTCTCCAGCACTGCTTGCGGTCCAGGAGGAGCAGGAGTGCTTACCCCCCAAACCTTCTGATGTGATCGGCCAAACCCTCGCGATCTCTCCCCCACGATCTCTTCCCTTTCCCCCCCCCCCCCCCCCCAACCCCCCGATCTCTCTCTCACTCCCTCCCCCCTCGCTGTCACGCTCTGAAGCAATCCCCACACGGACCCCCTATCTTCGCGATTACCGGGGACTGTCCCTAGCAGTCCCCAGTTGCTGCCTTGTACCGCAGTCTTTTCCACCCAGCAGCCGGCCAGCCTCTCAACCTGGCTGGCTGCCAGGCAGGAAACGGAATAAAAAAAATTCTAATGTGGTCCTGCCGTTAATTTTGTCAGGGCCTCCGCGTTCCCGGTATTTCCGGGTTTCCCGGTCGCTGAGCTGCGCTCCCTCCGTAAATATCGGGGCCATTATTGTCCTGTCATCCCAACTGAGCCGTCTCAAAGTAAAAATGCCTCTATTCAAATTCCAGATTATTAGCTAGTGTTGTACATTGTAGGGCTGTTTTTCCGATTTGTACACTACTGAGAAGGTGAGCGGGGTGGGGTGGTGGTTTGAGTCTCGCCCAAATGCCGTTTGTGTTGGAAATCACAGGTATGCTGCCCATGATTCTGTGGCCCCCCACTGGTGGTACACATTCATAAAATCAATCCCGTTAATCTGTTTGCAAGTCAGTTCAAAGCAATTTCTTTGAAAATCTGTTTCCCTTATGTATGCAGTTGCAGATCAAATAGCATTAGGCAAAATCATTGTGTGAAAAATGTCAAGTACCAATGTTATTTACAACATCCAACTTGCTACTTAGAAAAATTCACAGTATTTATAATTGAGCTGCACAAAAGTATTTGAAGTACAATAAGCAAATTAATTACAACTTTAGTATTTTCTCATTCTATAATCTAAACAATTCCCTATTTGTGTTCTGTCTAATTAATCCCATGTAGATTATCATGGATCCTATTTTAACATAGTTTTATCCATAGGCATGTATAGATTGGTGATCCATCAAGCCATGTTTTTACACCATTAAGCTGCAATTTGCTTCTGTTCATTTACAAAAAATGCTGACATCAGGAAGGCTATAATCAGAAACTCAGTCAGGAAGAACTTGTGCCTGTTGCCAGATCGCTGAGCACCTACATAGTTTTACTGAGAACTTCTGTTAATGTTAAATAATTTTAAATGAAAATACATCCAATCCACTTCATACCTCATTTATATGTGCTTGTCACTGTTTTCTCCATTACTGCAGAAACATTTGAATATGTCTGAATTATGAGTTAATCTTTTATTCTTCCTATGTTCAACCTCCACATACAGTAGGATATTAATCTTCATCCACTAATAGTCTGTAAAGCGAGTTTCAAAAAAGGGAGTGTCCCCAGGTGATTTGGCTTGGTGGATTGCAGGCAATATCCTACTGCATGTAGGGCTTGAACATCATTTGAAGAATGAGGAAGACCATGCCAAAGGTAGGTAATCTATAATTTCTCTCTCACCTACTGAATAATGCCTCCTGTTTATGGTGTGCTCTGGTAAAAAAAAAATCTTGGTGCACTATTTGAATTTAAAATGTCATATTCGGCAGATGTGTCACATTCACACTGCTGATTCTCAGCATGAGTTCTCCACAATTGGAATATTGATTTTCCTGCATATCAATGCTGCCTTTCTTGTTATGTTGTGTTCTGTGATGTAAATATAGGATTAAAAAGTTGTATTTTGGAAATGGAAATGGAATTTTCATGACAGACTCGGCCGTCAGCTTGCCACTCTGCAATCCTGTCATTCTCTGAAGTGATTTTACAGGACGATTGATTTGAAGGTTACAGATTGAACCACCTATTGAGCTGAAGGCTCAGTTTTAATAGATTCATGTCTTGTACTGACCTTTGATTGTCCATATAAACAACAGAGGTCATTTTGCTTTTTTATTTTACTTTTAAGTACATCTGGTACTCTTTTTACATTCTTTTGGTTTTCATTCCTTTTTAGTTCTGTTTCTAGCCTTTTTTTTGTTTTTAAAATACCTCTTAATCTTATGACCGGAGTAATGTTATAAATTGTGGTTTGTAAATTGGGTAGGATAATTAGTAGGAAGTTTTATTCTAGGATTATGAAACATGCTTGGATCAGAACAAGCTTCCATGTTGTAAAATGTGTACTGGATAAGTATTTGTTTCAGCGCATTAGGAGTGTGGAACATAGTGACTGTTAATTAAGTTTGAAGTAATTCTGTTGATGGCAGCAGTATGTTACAATCCATGCTTTCTCACAACACCTTTTCTTATATACAGCACAAAGACTGTTTCCAAAAACAGAATTGCATTTCCCATGAACTGAAATTTGTATTATTATGCATGATGCGAATGGAATAGTGTGCAATGGGACTAACAATTACCCTTTTATCAAGATATGATATGCCGGAGACCTATATGGGTTGCACACCATGGTTTCTTGTCCACTTTCAAAGATAGAAAATACCACACTGTCAGGCCATTGTGTTCAGGTTAAAAGTAATAGTTGAGTTTATTTGTCAATGAATACAGCAAGTATAATATTTGACTTGTACAATACATAAATTAAACTGAAAAATAAGAGTTCAAAATTTTTCCAAGTTCTTTTCAGAATCATCTAACTGAATCTCGGATGAAGGTTACATGACAAGGATGTGCATGGTGCCCCTTTCAAAGCCTCAATGTGGAACCAAGCAGTCAAACAAAACTAAAAGCTCTAAGAATGTCCCACAGTTCTCATCCAGTTCTTCTGACAGACAGACAGACACAAATTTCCTTTGAGACATAGATCAAAGTGATTCTCAATAGTCAGACAGTCATGATATTAATAACACTCAAGTAGACAGGGTGTGAATAAGAGCCCATAGGCTGACGATTGTGTTCCTTCCTCTGCATACAAAACAGTGCACATTGGAACTTTGATTGATATGAGATTCCTTTGATGGCTTAACAATATAAGGCATTTTGTCCCCTCTCCAGTTGGCAACCTTGTATACATTAACATTTCAAGGACATGAGGTAGCTTTGGATACCGTATTCCGTATTAATTTACGTATACAGACAACAATACCACTGAGAGGAACTAGCTAGATGGCTCTTTTATTTCCATCTGCCCCTGGCCCCCAAGATGTCATGATGTGGAGATGCCGGTGATGGACTGGGGTTGACAATTGTAAACAATTTTACAACACCAAGTTATAGTGAGATGGCGATGTCTCCATACAGCTTGGTATCTTCAGACAGATGTAGATGGCGATGTCTCCATACAGCTTGGTATCTTCAGACAGATGTAGATGGCGATGTCTCCATACAGCTTGGTATCTTCAGACAGATTAGTATATTCTTTATCCCAGACATCAAGTCATAGGGATATTTTTTTTAATTCAATTACCTGGATCCAATCTTGAAATTACAATGTCTTTTATTTAAAGTCATATCAACAAAAAAAATGTCATATATACAGCATATATTAGGATTAATTCTTTTCACTGGTATTCTAGTTTGGTATGTTAAGTGTTGATTTATGAAACTGATAAATTTGCCCTTTTTATGTGCAGTCTTCTCAGGGAGGAGGCCATAGAACCCTTTTGTATGGTCATGCTATTCTACTCCGACATTCCCACAGTGGCATGGTAAGTAATGGGAATTTGGACAATGATACATTTTTTTTAAAGTTCCATTTTATCCTTTTTTTTAAATCATCCTTAAAAGGCTTTGCTTTTCTCTTAACAAGGCATGCAAAAGGCTTAGTGAAATGCATTGCGATCATTTGGTGGGAAGAAAAACTTATGGAATAACTATCCATTGCAGTGTCGTTTCTCAGCAAACCTAAACATTTAGCTTTTCAAAATACCTTCATGACTGCAATGTGAAGCAATCATTGTATGTTTGCAAAGCATTAGCACACCAGTCTTTTGGCAGATCTATCCTTACGTTGGGAAATAGAAAATGCACTAAAGTCTGACCTCATCTTTAGGGATGCTATTTCATCTGTAGTGTTTTCCTAATAGATTTAAGGGCATCAGTCAATAAGTTATTGTAATAACATTTAAGGAAAAAATATAAAATAAATATGAAATTTCATAAAAAGAGTGTACTTTTATTGTGGCTTTTGGAGGACATTTGAATGGAGCATTCACCCCTTAGTGCGAGGTCATCTGTTTAAACGCATAAATCTTATGTCTGCCCACATTTATAATGGAATTACCTATGTAAACTTGCCATGCTATAATCACACCACCCTTCCAGTGGTGGGGCTGTGGCACCTCAGTTTTGCTCCTCAGCTTGTACTGCAGACAAACTTCTATGCTCCAACCAACTTTACTTCTCTGCTTCCCAAATTGGTGTAAGTTTTGCTGTTGAACTCTAAATAGTAATATCAAATAAAAGTATTGTACAGAATGGAAGACTTTAAAATGGGAATTGAATTATGTTTGCCCTGGTCCAATTATCTCCTTCCCTCTAACCCTGTTTCACCTGAGGACAACACTTGTTGTTGACTCCTATATGTGTGTGTGTGTCTTTTAGAACTCTTGGTCCTTTTGTGTGGCTGCAGTTCTAGCTCTAAAGTTCTGTTCATAGGTTTATAACTAAAGAGCTTATAATGAGAATGAACGTAATTTCAGACTTGAATTTTCAGTATTTCCATGATAGTAGTCGTAACTCTTATCTTCATTTTGCTTCCAGTATTTATGTTGTTTGACAACCTCAAGGTCTATGACAGACAAATTATCCTTTGATGTTGGACTGCAAGAAGATGCTTCAGGTATTTTTGAAGAAGAGCAATGTTTTAGTTGGTTCGCTATGCCTGTTTTATGCACTAAGGGGTAGAATTTCTGCCAGGAGGCAGATTCCCCAGTCGTCCACCATAACTTTGGCAGAAGATCAGTGGAAATCCTGGAGAAATGGCAAAATCGGCTATTTACACTGTTTCTCCGGGGTTTCTGCAGTCTCTTCCCAAAGTTATGGTGAAAAATTGGGAGAAGCCCCATGGAAATTACTGGCATAAGTGTTTATTTGCAAAAAAGGAAACATTTCTGGATTAGACCTATTGCTTTGCTTTAAAAAAAGTACTGGTAATGTGGCTTCCTAAGCAAAAAATTAAAAATCATGATTTACAGATGATTTAGTTTCACACCTAAAAGATAATGATCTTTTATTTTTAGTGAGGTCTGCGTACCCTTGTACATAATGTATTTGTGTGACCATGTTTACTCATTATAAAAGGAGCATTAGTAGGGAGAATGCAGTTAACCACATTAATCTTGTTCAAGAAGGCGACTCACCACCACCTTCTCGAGGGCAATTAGAGATGGGCAATAAATGCTGGCCTCGCCAGCGACGCCCACATCCCATGAACGAATAAAAAAAATCTTAATCTTTCAGAGAAAATAGACAAGGGTAGGGAGGGAGGAGTGTGACGATTTCTGTTTTTGTTTAAAGTCTTTTTTAGAATAAAGGATGGGAGTTGAGTTTATTCATCTATAAATTTTTCAAAATGTTCAATTAATAAACTCTAAAAATACAAGAGAATTCTCACCATGAAACTAGTTACTGATGTGATATATGCAGGAGAAGCTTGCTGGTGGACCATTCATCCAGCCTCCAAACAGAGGTCTGAGGGTGAGAAAGTACGTGTAGGTGATGACCTCATCCTCGTTAGTGTCTCCTCTGAGAGATATCTGGTGAGTATATGCTAATATTTGTCCTTTACAGAATTCAGTGCAAAGTAAACTTTCGGGACACTTGCAACAATGTCATATTTGTCTTGAGTGCAAAGTAGAAATGGCTGAACACAGTGGTGGAACTTTGAGGAATGTGGGCATATTTGTCAGAAACATTTAGAGGAAATAAGCTGAAAAAGATGCTTGGATTTCCAGCAGTGTTCAGGACAGTGGTTTAAAAGTTTCATTTTTTTTAAATAACTACATTTTAAAGTGAGTAATATTGTAATGCTAGCATTACCTTATCTCCAAAATAGTATAATTGTCACCACTGAACTCAGGCCTATGCACTGCCAGAACTATTTAATATTGCAGCTACCAATGGGGATTTCTGATTTCTTGCCATAGCAGTACACCAGTAAATCATACTCCATTAATGTTGGAGAAATTAAAACTAGCTGATTGGCTAGCCTCCTCCTAAATATTGTTAATGTAGTATATTGTTAGTTGTGGTATTCGAAAAACTAACTGCACTGCATCTCCAGAAACCTAAAATAAACATTTATTTTGCAACCATGATCTTTAGTATTACATAGGAGCTGCCAAACAACTCCCTAGATTACCTGTTAAATGAATACTGTGTATCAAGCCCTGAGATCTACTGGTATCAATAAAATAATAATAAAATATATTCAGCTTATTATAAAAGTACATATTTTTTATTTTATAATTCAGGCTATTATAAATTGTTACTGTTTATTGATTCCTCAAATAAACAAACACCGACTATATTTGAAATCTGAACTGAATGCAGCAATTAAGTGCAAAAGCATTTATAATTTCTGTCACTATTTGAAGGCATTGGAAGTAGAAAACTAATTGACTTAGTGTAATTCTTCTCATTGCTTTCAATAGATTGTGAAGCAACTATCTTTATAGTAATGCAAACTACAATATTTACAACAAAGTGAAAGTAAATTGCAGAGCTCTGCACCATGGAGCACAGAAGGTTCATTGCTTATTACTGTGATTGCTTAATATGAAAAATAGCTCCTCTCAAGTGAAGTGTCCTGTGGTGCAAACCATAGAAAATGTGATGCTGCTAATTTGTCTAAGTATATCCTCTTTTCTCGCAGCATTTGTCTTATGCCAGTGGAGATTTACAAGTGGATGCCTCCTTCATGCAGACACTCTGGAACATGAACCCTATCTGTTCAGGCTGTGAACTAGATGAAGGTCAGTAATGAAATGAAACATGTAGTCAGTGGCCCCCTTCATTACTGAATTAAACTGATAACTCAAGGTAGGTACAAACACTCTTAAAATTAATGTTTTAAACCAGTGGGCTCTAATTGGAACTGCTTGGTTACCAAGCCAACATTGTGGCTTGTTCAATTTTTGATAGTAGAACACAAGAACCAAACACATTTTGATGGGCAACACATTTGAGAAAATGTTTCGTCTTAGGTTGTGCAAAATGTAATCTAGATCAGTCAAAAATTGAAGAAATGTCCTTGAAACTTTTTTTCAAACATACTCTGGATTTTTAACAACTTTCATGTGCTAATCAACTTGCCTGGAAGCACTTGGATTATATAATGCTTTGAAAGCAAATATAACAACCCAACCAGATGTTGAGTGGCTCTATTTATTCTGACTTAAGGAGCCCATGCTACTTGGGGAGAATTTCTAACTGCCAGCATGAGAATGTAGATGTTTTGTGGAAAGAGCTAGCTAAATTAGGGACAGAGCAGCTGTTGACTTAGTTGACAATGCTGACATTTTATAGTTTAAATCCACCCACATTGAGGTCATAATGGGAATCATGGCAGTGCTTAAGGATTATTAATGAATGCATATGGAAGTTGTGTGTAATCACATTTCCAAACACCTGTTCACATTGTTCACAAATAAGATTCATCTTGTAACATCATAATATTTGCTGATGATTCCAAACGGTATGACCAGGAAACAGCGATATGCAGATTGATGCTATTTAAAAAGACCTGAACAA
The DNA here is from genome assembly GCF_035084215.1 of Heptranchias perlo. Taxonomy (NCBI): domain Eukaryota; kingdom Metazoa; phylum Chordata; class Chondrichthyes; order Hexanchiformes; family Hexanchidae; genus Heptranchias; species Heptranchias perlo. The sequence continues at coordinate 11,853,720 of NC_090365.1, forward strand.
TTCATAGAATAATACAGCACAGAAGAAGGCCATTCGGCCCATCGTGCCTATGCTGACACTTTGCAACAGCTGTCCAATTAGCCCCACTCTCCTGCTGTTTCCCCATAGCTCTGCAAATTTTTCCCCTTCAAGTATATATCCAATTCTCTTTTGAGAGTTATTATTGAATCTACTACCACCACCCTTTCAGGCAGTGCATTAAGCAAAGTCATTAATGATAGATAGATTTTAATGTGAATAACTAGTGTACATCTTGAAGGGTAGCAAAGGTGGAAAACAATTTGAGAGCAATCATTGAACATTTACTAAATGTACCAAGGCATTGTAAAACCATGATCAACAATGCCAATTGGGAACCAAGAAGCATTTCAATGCAATTGATAGAAAACCAAAACAGACATTTTAATCTTGTGTAGATATCATTGATATGGTCTTAGAATATTGTAGTCATATTTACAATACTGTATGCAGTTTTGGACACCCTACTTTCAAAATGATACTGATGACCTAGATAGGGCTCAGGGAAGAGCAATAGAGATGATTCGGAGACTTTAAGTTATGAAAAGAGATTCAAATAGCTCAACGTCTTTCATTAGAGAAAAGGGAAGATTGAGATAGCACACAACCCAGATCTTTAAACCGCTGAGAGTATGTGACAAAAAGAGTATTTTTCTCTCTAGCAACCATGTGGATGAGGTGGGTGTAAAACCAGCGTTACACCCGATCCCGTTAGTTTCCTGACGGGTGAGAGGTTAAAATTACCCTTGTGCATATTTCTTAGCTTAAAAAACAGGTTCTTTTCAGAATGATATAACCTTCAAAATGTCTTCTATAAATGTAACCTGTAGTACAGACTTTTGTTCTTTTGACTCTACAAGAAATATGTAAGAAAAAAGCCAATCAAGTCAGCACAGTCATTTACTATCAGATGTATGAACCTGAGTAAACAGTCACCAAGGACACCTGGTGCACTTGACTGTATATCAAAGGGTTTTATGGCTGTAGAGATCCAACATTTTTGCTGCACCAGTTAGCAATGGTTTTGCCTTGCTGTACAGACGTAAAGGCAAGACTCAACTCTATGGGTAGGATGCCTACGTCATTTTGAGAGACCAATTAGTAGGGATGAGATGGCTACACCCTTTGCAGGAAACATTTCTCTTTTTTTAGAAACGTTTACAAAGCCAATGAAAAGACTTAAACTGAGAAGTTTGTCTGTTTAACACTTTCATGAACTGGTTCAACGGTTTTGAGTTTTTTGAACTGACTTCAATAAATCACCATTCAAAATCTCCAGTTGTGAATTCCTTCTCCATTGTGATCTCTGGGATCATCAGCAAGCAATGTTTTAGAGGATTCTTCAAGATGACACCGGGGCAGCCCTGGATTCTGATTAGGAGGTATCTGAGCCAGGAAAGATTAGAACTGGGTGAAATTGTGTCCTTGGTCAGTACTTACTTTTCCTGGATCAGAGACCTGATCAGAATCCAAGACCACAGATAGGAACATAGGAACAGGAGTAGGCCATTCAGCCCTTCATGCCTGCTCCGCCATTTGATAAGATCATGGCTGATCTGTGATCTAACTCCATATACCCGCCTTTGGCCCATATCCCTTAATACCTTTGATTGCCAAAAAGCTATCTATCTCAGATTTAAATTTAGCAATTGAGCTAGTATCAGTTGCCGTTTGCAGAAGAGAGTTCCAAACTTATACCACCCTTTGTGTGCAGAAATGTTTTCCAGTCTCACTCCTGAAAGGTCTGGCTCTAATTTTTAGACTGTGCCCCCTACTCCTAGAATCCCCAACCAGCGGAAATAGTTTCTCTCTATCCACCCTATCCATTCCCCTTAATATCTTATAAACTTCGATCAGATCACCCCTTAACCTTCAAAACTCCAGAGAATACAACCCCAATTTGTGTAATTTCTCCTCGTAACTTAACCCTTGAAGTCCGGGCATCATTCTAGTAAACCTACGCTGCACTCCCTCCAAAGCCGATATGTCCTTCCAAAGGTGCGGTGCCCAGAACTGCTCATGGTACTCCAGGTGCGGTCTAACCAGGGTTTTGTATGGCTGCATCATGACTTCTGCCCCCTTGTACTCTAGTCCTCTAGATATAAAGGCCAGCATTCCATTAGCCTTATTGATTATTTTCTGCACTTGTTCATGACACTTCAATGATCTATGTACCTGAACCCCTAGGTGCCTTTGGACATCCACTGTTTTTAACTTATATCAATCTATAAGATTCCTTTCATAGTTGCTTATAGATGTCCTAAATATAGAGTTAGCAGAGCCCCTCTGGCTGGATAGGAGAAATCAAGAATTGTGGATTTCCACAAAAACAGAATATTTTTCAATGTTTTTGTGACATTACTTAGATTAAGGAGTGCTTTATATTGAAGTTACTACCCCTATACTTCGTTATGATGTAGTTTGAGCCCAAATTATGGAATTTCTTAACAAACCTGCGTTTCTTTACTTTAGCCAGTCTGTCACCAATTAATATTCACTGATATTCAGGGTTAAACTAATCTACTGATTTTGTCTTTGTTCAAGCTTTTTTGGGACTCCACATATCTCATATTTTATGAATAGCACTTTTGGCAGCTCTGTCCTTTATCACCTGATTGAATAATTTTATGAAATATATAGTGATTGCATGTAAACTTAGTTACTGTGGGGTCGATATTCAAGTGACCGCTTTCATCAGGTGGGAGACAAGCAGAGTGAGCCCGCTGCCCGCGCGATGGAAGCATTCAGATACCAGAACCGTTTTCATGGTCAGGTCATATTTGCATTATGTCAGTAAGCTGATTGCGTTTTGGAACAGCTGAGCGATTTAATAGGGGCAGAAAATTTGGTGGTTCCGGCGTGGAGCAGGTAAGTTTAAAGGGGGAGGAGGGGTGCGGAGGATTGTGCATTGGTTTAGGGTTGGGAGTCAATTTTTATGGGGCCAGGAGCAGCAATAGTTATAAAACTGTTTGAGTTTGGAGAGTGATTCTCACACACACACACTACCTGTTGGTACTTGAAAATTGCATCGGGCTCCTATTGACATTATAGGACCCCAATTTGCATTGGCTAATGAGTCTTCCAACTCTTTCCGCTAGGTGACTGGGCTGCCCATTTCAAGGCCCCCACCAAAATAGGTTTAAACCCACATGTCGGTGGGAATGGGTCATAAATGCTTTGTTGCCATTTTCATCATGCTGACGCCCTGTTCCCGCCCGACAAGGGGAGGGAAATCGACCCCTATAAATGCTATTTGATTTAGTTATTTCTTAACCAGAATTCACTTGCTGGAGTATATTAGTGCTGTAACAAAGCTGCTTTATTTACGCATTAGAATTTGCAGATTTGGAGTCAGCAAAATACTTTGGATCACAATCACAAAATATGGTCACGATGCATGAGGTAGAAAAGGTTTGGAACATGAGCTTTAAAGCTTTGAACCACATCAACATGATCAAGCCTTTAACACTTACTCAAAAACTAATTTTCTTGGTACATAAAAATCTATACAACCTTAAAACCTAGAAGAGGAGAGATATGTTGAAATGGCAGTTTCATAATTTTCAGAGGAGTTTATGGTGTTTTCTTTATATCTATAGGATTCCTGACTGGTGGACATGTTCTGCGCCTCTTTCATGGTCACATGGATGAGTGTCTCACAGTAGCAGCATTTGATCAGGGTGAAGATCAGCGCAGGTCAGTTTATCCATCTAGTTCCTTTCACTCTTTTTAAAGGTTCTATTTTCAGTTGTAAAGTTTCTCTTAAGAGCAATAAAAGTATCTTTCTAAAAAAAATTCAGAGGCCTTGGGTAATAGTTTTTTGATAAATGTGCCACTTGGTGTGGCACTGGGCCATAAGACCAAGAAGACTGCAGGTCAATCCCAGGTTTATGATTAGCTCACTACTCTGAGCTGGGAAAGCAGTGGGGGTACTACAATTGACTTAGAATCATAGAAAAGTTACCTCACAGAAGGAAGCCATTCAGCCCATCGTGTCCGTGCAGGCCGAAAATGAGCCACCCAGCCTAATCCCACTTTCCAGCACTTGGTCCGTAGCCTTGTAGTACACGGCACTTCAGGTGCACATCCAGGCACTTTTTAAATGAATTGAGGGTTTCTGCCTCTACCACCCTTTCAAGCAGTGAGTTCCAGACCCCTGCCACCCTTTGGGTAAAAACATTTTTCTTCAGGTCCCTTCTAATCCTTCTACCAGTCACTTTAAATCTGTGCCCCCTGGTTATTGACCTCTCTGCTAAGGGAAATAGGTCCTTCCTATCCAGTCTATCTAGGCTCCTCATAATTTTGTACACCTCAATTAAATCACCCCTCAGCCTCCTCTGTTCCAAAGAGAACCTATCCAATCCAGCCTATCCAATATTTCCTCATAGATACAATTCTTCAGCCCTGGCAACATCTTTGTAAATCTCCTCTGTACCCTCTCTAGTGCAATTATATCCTTCCTGTAATGTGACCAGAACTGTACTGGCCTAACCAGTGTTTTATACAGTTCCAGCATAACCTCCCTGCTTGTATATTCTATGCCACGGCTAATAAAGGAAAGTATTACATATACCTTCTTAACCACCTTATCGATCTGTCCTGCTACCCTCAGGGATCTGTGGACATACACTCCAAGGCCCCTTTATTCCTCTACACTTTTCAGTATCCTCCTATTTAGTGTGTACTCCCTTGCCTTATTTGCCCTCCACAAATGCATTACCTCACACTTCTCTGGATTGAATTCCATTTGCCACTTTTCTGCCCACCTGACTAGTCCATTGATATCTTCCTAAAGTCTACCGCTTTCCTCCTCACAAAAATTGGCCGTGTGGTTGATCGTATTCGTTTGCAAACTTCAGTACCTCCATGCTCGGGAGAGGAAATATTGTGTCCAGCTTCTGTATCTGCTTATTGTTCAGTGACATCCTGCTGGAAAGTATGTGTGTGAAAGGCAAATGAGGCCTGGGTTGAAACGCAGCCAAATAGCTTGCTTCCTTCTTGCACACACTTGGTACAGTTAGCACCTGTAGTACTGGTATCCCAGAATTACGCCACCAATTTCAAGGCTAAGGGTGAAATATCAGATGGAAGAAAGAACCTTTTGTCAGAAACTTTATTGGAATATTTGTTTATATAAAAAAAATTGGTTGATTGTGTGGCATTATACTTAAGATAATTGATTCATTGCTGTTTTTGGCAACTCCACTTGTAATGAGGTCTTGTTTTTGATGTAGGAGCAATATCTTGTGGTAACAGAATATACTAAATGAGAAAAACTAACATACCACCTTGATTGCCCCCAGTTTCCTAATTACAGAGCATTATGAAACATTACTGGTATTTATATATGGAAAAGTCTACTGGGGATGGGAGGGAATTTAAAATAATGCCATATCTGGCATCCTCTGCCTCGTTGATAGCTTGGTCTTGGTTTTCTCCTAGTTTTATTAAGCGCAGCTGTTACAAATATTACCTTTAGAACTGAAACTAATAGCTTTGCCATGTTGACTACGGAAATAATTAGAGCACTCTCAGCAGAAATTTGATTTCACTGCTGATATGAGACTTGCTGCTCAGTGGCAGTCAGAATTCATACGCCTGTTGTCACTGCTAGCTACCCCACCTCAAGAGAAGGTTAATCAGTTCAATCTTTATGTTAGGTGTTAACAGGCACTATTGTATAAAATATTTGACTGTTAGGGAAAGAATGTTGGGTGAAAATTCAGCCTGTCAGAGTGTGTTGCTTGACCCCCAGAAACATGTCTGAGAAAGCTTGACCTAACCTAAGTTGTTTCTTTTCTAAGCACATGGCATGCATGTACTCAAACAGTTTAAAAACTAAATAAAAGACTGTAATGTATTATTTTTTTCACCTTCCCTTTCTTTGGTCTCCCGGTAACATGCGCCACCACTGTGGAGAAAGCAGGAATGTGACCTTTTCGTAGGCCTTTAAATTGTCGCTGGGCCACTAGGAATTGCATACGTGTGCTGAGATGACTTTTCCTACAAGTATCTTTCTTCCTGCTAGAATATGTCTGTCCTCTGCTCGTTGCCTCCAGTATTGACAGAACTCATTGCGTGGGAAATTTTAGACACAAATTTGAACAAATGATAAAGTAGCTGATGAGGATATGTAGTCATAGGGCTTCCACATAGATGATGCTATTACCATATTTGTTCCTGTGTCTGCTGCTGTCAATAGGAAAATTATCCCTTTGTGTACAGACATAGGTTTGCAGTACTTTTGTTCCTTACTTTGATTTTTTTTTGCATAAAATTGGAAGCAGTGTGGTGATTTCAAAGTGCGATCAACAAATATGAATAACAAAGGAAAAAGGATACAAGAAAAATAAAGTGCATTGAACTAAGTTGGAGCAAGAAAAAGTTCTCGTAATTAGCTGACAATCGATAGTTACCAGATCAACAAAGCCTACTCGACAACTCCAAATAAAAAAAAAAGCTACCTCTTGAAATCCCTTAGAAAAATACCGAACTTTGTCAGTCATATTACATGTTTTAATTATGTGAATAAATTACATTGTGAATTAGTTTCTTTTTTATGCCCTTTAGGTTGGTTCACTATGAAAGTGGTACAGTGTGCAGCCATGCAAGGTCCTTGTGGAGACTGGAGCCACTGCGCATCAGGTAATGGGATTGGGCCTGGCTTACGGAAGTGTTCCAGGTTCCACATCATTTTAGGGGAAAAGTCTAAATTTGGAAAAGCTTGTATAATTAGATTAACAAGGGAAGAGTAGAAACATAAAGTAATAATCAATAAAATAGATACTTAGAACTGTGACTTGAATGACCTTTTCTTGAAGTCTTTCAAGTTTAATTTTACAAATTGTAGAGAATAGAATTGTAGAGCTAGCTAAATTAATCAGGAAAACATTTTTTAAAGAAATAGCTAATAAGCACAAATATGGAGTATATTTGGTCTGTTGGTAATTTTTATCCTGACTTACTGTCTTGAAAAATGACAATATTAAGGTTAATTTTAGACACTGCCAATATAGATTCAACATGTGCTAAATGTTTCATGCCAATTGAATAATAAGACCCATTGAGCCAATTATTACTGGCAGTAGAAGGGGATTCAGTTAACTGAAGTCTAGTTGAATATTTTGTTTATTAAAGTGGCATATTCCACCAGTGTTGTAAGTCACATTTGGACATTTAGCAATGCTAACAGACATGATTCAAGTCCCATTATGTTGAAATACTAATCCAGACATAAATTATTCTGACAAACTATATGCATTTACCAGGACTACACTTAAATATCTAAAGATGCAAAATTAGCATCCTTGTTAGGAATCCAATGACAACACACCTACCTAGAACTGTGAATCTGTGATTGTTTTGCCAATGTCTTACTAAATCCATTATTTAAAATGGAAATGCTACTGTTTAGTAACATAATTTTTATTTTTATACCTTTCTTCATAGTACATTCCATTCTCATTATGACGTGGTCCTTGAGAATCAAACAGTCCATGTGTTGTAATGAATCTCCTATACTATAGTATAAAATGTAAATTGGAAAATCTAAATGCCAGGATCCGATAGCTAGATATGAGTGGGTGAATTATAAATGTCAGTTTTCTTTCATTTTTTTTTATAGAGATGTTGGTTTTCATCTGTTTTCTAAAGAATTGATATTTTTCTCAACAGCTGGAGTGGTAGCCACATGAAATGGGGTCAGTCTTTCCGTATTCGTCATGTCACCACAGGCAAATACTTGGGTCTGGACGAAGAGAAAGGGCTTTTACTTTTTGATCAAGAGAAATCAAATATCAAAATCACTTCATTTTGTTTCCGAGTCTCAAAGGTGAGAGAAAGTTGAGGAAAAATAAAGTTATTTTCCAGATACTTTGTGCCAAACTTCCGCATGGTTGTTCAGACTAGAAAGTTGTCATGATTCATGCCTGGTTTTTGCTGAGTCAATTGATCTTGGGTGGGACCCAAGATCAGCAGGCTTATCCGAGGCGCTCCTTTTCCACCTGCAGCCCGCCGGCTACACGTTAATGAGGATCGAGCCTCCTGTCAACACTATTGAGTGGCACGAGAGGAAAATCTACCCCCTGGTGTTGGGAGGGGAAAATAATCAGCCAGTGCTGCTGCTCTTCCTGATTGTGATCCACTGACCCAGGTGTATGCAATCTGAGGGAATCAAACTTGAGATAGATCTTTGAAGGAGAAGGAAGGATGAAAAACTACTCACAAATAAAACTTTTTTGCATACTTGCCCTGATATTGCAGATTCTTGCCCACTCCTTCTTAACACGCACACTCTCTTATCTTTTACTGTCTCTCATTTCAAACTTGTTCTGTCACCTTTCCACTATCACAGTTGCACACCAACTATTTTTTTTCTGTTACTGTCTGTGCCATTCTCTTTAGTAGCCTTCATTTCCACTTAAGTATTGTGGCCTGGATTCTTCAGTCCCCTCCCACCATAATTTTGATGGATCTCAGGTAGATGGGTCAGAAAATTGCTAATGGTTGTGGCAGAGCCTTTCCCCACTTTCCAGTAGGCAGGCCTGCTGGCGTATCTTGGGCCTACTGATATGTACGAGGGTGCATGCTGATATTAAAATCAGGGGAACGCACCCATTTTTCATGGTTCAGTCTTTCTCTTTTCCATTTTCTCCACTCTGTAAGTTCTTAAGCCTTTGAACTGCCTAGAATGCGTGGCAAGTTCTGGGTAAACATAAAAGAAATGCATATTAATGGTGTAATGCTTCCTCAGACAGACCCCATCTCCAGGTTGAACAATCCACAGGAGGATATTTTTCACACCAACCAAATGCTATCCTTCTGGTTTAATGAACACATTAATACCTGAAGTTGAAGACAAGTGCCACATTCTCAAAGCCAGATATGGTGGAACTGGTGACCATCTTCATTCTTAGCTTCACATTTATACAGAATGCATTATATCCATATACTTTGCTACTTTTGCCTATACTTCTATACAGTGACAATACAATGGAATTTGTCACACTGTCCATGGTAATTGTAAAGAAATCTTACCCTTCAGTTCCCAAAAGATTGTGTAGAGATAAAAGCCATTATTGGAAACACAGAAAAGAACAATTGATAATCTCTTTCAAGTTGACAGACTGATCTCCTTTATATAAATCATATAATGTACATTACATGAAGTGGGACTGAACCCAAACTCTGCTTCCTTAGGATAAAATCGACGTAGCTCATAAAAGAGATGTAGAAGGCATGGGAATTCCTGAAATCAAGTATGGTGAGTCGATGTGCTTTGTCCAACATGTGAACAGTGGACTCTGGCTGACTTATGCAGCAGCCGATACCAAAACAGTCCGTTTGGGACCCTTGAAGAGGAAAGTAAGTAAATTGGCATTTAGCGCTAAAATAAGATCATAAACCTTGTCATGTATTATTGAAGTTAATATATTTTTACCAGAGATTAGTTCTGTATCTCGGAATATGGACAGGCTCTTAGCTTACATTTTAAATGTAATGCTCTCTGCAGCCATTGACCACAATGCCCAGTCCTGTTCCTCTAAACCCCAGTTTGGCTTGCAACCGCCTGCCTAGTAGCAACTTCAACTATTCTATGCAATTAACTACCCAAGTACACACAAGTGTCTATATATCTTTTATTGTATATTTGTGACTGTCCTGGCATTATTTGAATAAAACAACTCTGAAACAACCATATGAAAATGTGTGTACATTTGAGTAGCCTCTACTTAGACCAACATGGATATGTGAGCTTAAAAAATGGCACCAATTGACCTCTTCATGTTCTGTAATATTTATCATTTTGGGAGGGGCAGAATATAAGAATGTAAGAACATAAGAAATAGGAGCAGGAGTAGGCCATAGGGCCCCTCGAGCCTGCTCCGCCATTCAATAAGATCATGGCTGACCTTCTCAACTCCACTTTCCCGCCTGATCTCCATATCCCATGATTCCTTTAGAGTCCAAAATCTATCGATCTCAGTCTTGTATGTACTCAAAGACTGAGCATTCTCAGCCTTCTGGGGTAGAGAACTTCAAAGATTCACAACCCTCTGAGTGAAGAAATTTCTCTTCATCTCGGTCCTAAATGGCCAACCTCTTATCCTGCAACTATGTCCCCTATTTCTAGACTCTCCAGCCAGGGGAAACAGCCTCTTAGCATCGGCCCTGTCAAGCCCTCTTAGAATCTTCTAAGTTTCAATGAGATCACCTCTCACTCTTCCAAACACCAGAGAGTATAGGCCCATTCTACTCACCCCAGGAATCAATCTAGTGAACCATCATTGCACCGCCTCAAAGGCAAGTATACCCTTCCTTAGGTAAGGAGACCAAAACTATACACAGTACTCCAGCTGTGGTCTCACCAAAGCCCTGTACAATTGCAGCAAGACTTTTTCTCACTCTTATACACCAACCCCCTTACAATAAAGGCCAACATACCATTTGTCTTCCTAATTGCTTGCTGTAGCTGCATGTTAACTTTCTGTGTTTCGTGTACAAGGACACCCAAATCCCTCTGAACACCAACGTTTAATAGTTTCTCACCATTTAGAAAATATTCTGTTTTTCTATTCCTCCTACCAAAGTGAATAACCTCACATTTCCCCATATTATACTCCATCTGCCACCTTCTTGCCCACTCACTTAACCTGTCTACAATCCCTTTGTGTTCTCTTCACGGCTTACTTTCCCACCTATCTTTGTATCGTCAGCAAACTTGGATACATTACACTCGGTTCCTTCATCTAAGTCATTAATATAGATTGTAAATAGCTGAGGCCCAAGCACCGATCCTTAAGGCACCCCACTAGTTACAGCCTGCCAACCTGAAAATGACCCGTTTATTCCTACTCTCTGTTTTCTATCCGCTAAACGATCCTCTATCTGTGCTAATATATTACCCCCAACCCCATGAGCCCTTATCTTGCATAACAACTTTTTGTATGGCACCTTATTGACTGCCTTTTGAAAATCCAAATATACTACATCTACTGGTTCCCCTTTATCTACCCTTCTAGTTACATCCTCAAAAAAACTCCAGTGGATTTGTCAAACACGATTTTCCTTTCATAAAACCATGTTGACTGCGTAATCATATTATGATTTTCTAAGTGCCTCTTTACCATGTCCTTAATAATAGATTCCAGCATTTTCCTGACTACTGATGTCAGGTTAACTGGTCTGTAGTTCCCTGTTTTCTCTCTCCCCCCCTCCCTTCTTGAATAGCGGTGTTACATTTGCTACCTTCCAATCCACTGGGACCATTCTAGAATCTAGGGAATTTTGGAAGATCATAACCAATGCATCCACTATCTGCAGTCACCTCTTTTAGACGTAGGCCATCAGGTCCAGGGGATTTTTCGGCTTTAAGTCCCATTAATTTCTCCAGTACTTTTTTCTTTACTAATATTGATTACTTTAAGTTCCTCACTTTTATTCGACCCTAGATTCCCCACTATTTCTGATATGTTTTTTGTGTCCTCCACTATGAAGACAGATACAAAATATTTGTTTAACGTCTCTGCCATTTCCTTTTTCGCCATTATAATTTCTCCTGTGTCAGCCTCTAAGGGACCCACGTTTATTTTCGCTGCTCTCTTCCTTTTTACACAATTGTAGAAGCTCTTACAATCTGTTTTTATATTTCTTGCTAGTTTACTCTCATATTCTATTTTCTCCTCCCATCAATTTTTTGGTCATCTATTGCTGGTTTCTAAACTCTCCCAATCCTCAGGCTTACTACTCTTCTTGGCAATATTATAAACCTCTTCTTTTAATCTAATACTATCCTTGAATTCTTTAGTTAGCCATGGACAGATCACTTTTCCTGTGGAGTTTTTATTCCTCAATGGAATGTATATTTGTTGAGAATTATGAATCATTTCTTTAAATGTTCACTATTGTTTATTTACTGTCATATCTTTTAATCTAATTTCCCAATTAACCAAAACCAACTCCCACCTCATACCTACGTAATTGGCTTTGTTTAAGTTTAAGGCTCTAGTTTTGGAGTTAGGTATGTCACAATTTCACATTCAGTTGGAGAGTATCATGTTATGATCACTCTCCCCAGGGGATCCCTTACTGTGAGATTACTAATTAACCCTGTCTCATTTCGCAAGCAAGATCTAAAATAGCCTGGTTCCACAACATAGAAAACTACCTTGAATGCATTCCATGAACTTGTCCTCCAAACCATTTTGCCAGTTTGATTTGCCCAGTCTATATGAAGATTAAAGTCCTCCCATGATTATTGCATTACCTTTGTTACAAGCTCCTCTTATGTCTTGATTAATACTCTGTCCAACAGTATAACTACTATTAGGGGGCCTATAATCTACTTCTTAGTGTTTTCTGCCCCTTGGTATTTCTTATCCCTACCCATACTGATTCTACTTCCTGATCTTCCGAGCCAAGATCCTTTCTCACTACTGTCTTTATCTCATCCTTTATTATCAGTGCTACACCCCTTCCTTTTTCATTTTATCTCTTTTTGAAAAGTCTAGTACCCTGGAATATTTAGATCCCTATCTTGATCACCTTGCAATTACGTCTCAGTAATTGCTACAAGATCAAACCCATTTATCTCTATTTGTGCCATTAATTCGTCTATCTTGGTACGAATGCTTCGTGCATTCAGATAAAGCACCTTTAATTTAACTTTTTACTATTTTTCCCTAATGTGACCTTATTCACTGCACTATTACCATTAAACACTCTGTCCTCTTTGGTTTTACCAAAGATATTTTTTAATAAAGTAGATTGTTCAGTCCTGAAATTAATAACAGTTTAAATAAACTTTGTTTTAGGCTATACTACACCAAGAAGGACACATGGATGATGCACTTTCACTATCACGCTCACAACAAGAGGAGTCCCAGGCTTCTCGAATGATCTACAGCACAAATGGTCTCTTCAACCAATTCATTAAGTATGTGTTTTTTCCTTATTTTATCTTTCTGTCTATTTGGTTCCATTTATGGCCACTGTCTTTGTCTATATGTAGAATAACTAATGGATGAAGAAAACCCCTCTGTTAAGAGGCATTTATAACACTAGTAAATAGAAAAATATTGCAGATGCTGGAAATCTGAACAAAAGCAGAACATTTTGGCAACATATAGCAGGTCAGTCAGCATCTGTGGAGAGAATAGACAAGTTAACATGGGGTCTGGACCCAAATTGTTAATTTGTCTATTCTCTCCCCAAATGCTCATTGACCTGTGTTTCCAACATTTTTGAAATTGATAAGACTGCCTGACATCACTAATTGGAGCATTTTCCTGAGTTCCATTATTCAGTATTGTTTGATTGTACTGGTGTCACATATTTCTGTAGTTCAGAAATAAAAAACTAAATTCTGATCTGATCAAAGTTAATTTGCATTGCCTACAGAAGTCAGTTGGATTCTTAAATGAATATTATCTGCATTAAAAAAAATGGGAAATAATTGAAATAACAACGATACACACTCATCAGGATACTAAGTTGGTCACTGAATATTCAGAACAGTGCTCTTTAGAATTGTTCATTATATTCATGGTACTTTTATATCCTTTTTAATGAAGAGGTCTGGATATGCTAAGTGGGAAGAATAAATCTTCAGCTCCAGTGACCCTACCTATTGATACGATAGTGCTGAGTCTTCAGGATCTGATCAGCTACTTCCAGCATCCAGATGAGGAGCTTGAGCATGAAGAGAAACAGACTAAATTGCGCTCACTCAAAAACAGACAGAATCTATTCCAGGAAGAGGTATGTTAACAAAATCTTGGAATAGGAAAAGACGATGGGGTGAAACTGGCCTTTGGCAGTAGCACAAAAGGAGTGATGACGAATTGTCCATTTTACACCCCGCTCGATTTCTTTTCCATTGACTTCAAGATGACTAATTTCACCCCCAATATTTCTGTACTAGTGAAGCTATTGATTTGCCAACTTGCCTTCGTGTTGAAGTTGTGCCAGGTTCTAGATTTAAAACATTTACTGAAACTCAAAATAATACTCCACTCAATCATGACTTCAGTGACTCTTCTCGTTACTGGTGTAAATCATGTCTAAATGGTTAAGAACTGATACTAATCCTGCCTGAATATTAATTTGCTAATGGCACTCAAATTTCCATGGTCAGCACAATTGGATAATTGTTAATCGATCCAGGTACAGACTTGGGCAAGTGTAGGAATCACGGGGGTGACATTCAACTTCGGGGATCGGGTGGTGGGGGGGGCAAAATAGGCTGGAGCAGATCGACTGCCCGTCACACTCTGTCGTATTATTTTTTTATTCGTTCATGGGATGTTGGCGTCGCTGGCAAGACCAGCATTTATTGCCCATCCCTAATTGCCCTTGAGAAGGTGGTGGTGAGCCGCCGCCTTGAACCGCTGCAGTCCGTGTGGTGAAGGTTCTCCCACAGTGCTGTTAGGTAGGGAGTTCCAGGATTTTGACCCAGCGACGACAAAGGAATTGCAATATATTTCCAAGTCGGGATGGCGTGTGACTTGGAGGGGAACGTGCAGGTGGTGGTGTTCCTATGTGCCTGCTGCCCTTGTCCTTCTAGGTGGAAGAGGTCGCAGGTTTGGGAGGTGCTGTCGAAGAAGTCTTGGCGAATTGCTGCCGTGCATCCTGTACACACTGCAGCCACGGTGCGCCAGTGGTGAAGGGAGTGAATGTTTAGGGTGGTGGATGGGGTGCCAATCAAGCGGGCTGCTTTGTCCTGGATGGTGTCGAGCTTCTTGAATATTGTTGGAACTGCACTCACCCAGGCAAGTGGAGAGTATTCCATCACACTCCTGACTTGTGCCTTGTAGATGTTGGAAAGGCTTTGGGGAGTCAGGAGGTGAGTCACTGGCCGCAGAATACCCAGCGTCTGACCTGCTCTTGTAGCCAAGGTACTTCTGTGGCTGGTCCAGTTAAGTTTCTGGTTAATGGTGACCCCAGGATGTTGATGGTGGGGGATTCGGCGGTGGTAATGCGGTTGAATGTCAAGGGGAGGTGGTCATTGCCTGGCACTTGTCTGGCACGAATGTTACTTGCCACTTATCAGCCCAAGCCTGGATGTTGTCCAGGTCTTGCTGCATGCGGGCACAGACTGCTTCATTATCCGAGGGGTTGCGAATGGAACTGAACACTGTGCAATCATCAGCGAACATCCCCATTTCTGACCTTATGATGGAGCAGCTGAAGATGGGAGGGCCAAGGACACTGCCCTGAGGAACTTCTGCAGCAATGTCCTGGGGCTGAGCTGATTGGCCTCCAACAACCACTACCATCTTCCTTTGTGCTAGGTATGACTCCAGCCACTGGAGAGTTTTCCCCCTGATTCCCATTGACTTCAGTTTTACTATTCTCCTTTCTATTGACTGCTGAAGTTGAATTTCAACCCCCACATCAGTGTTGGGAGCAGAAAATTTTGCCTATGTGAAATTTAAATGAATTGAATAATTGAAGTGGTGTGCCACAATGAGGGGACAAAAGTTATAACAGTCTTTAGATAGGCTCATTCACTGCCTTTTCCAAGGCTGAAGTGGCAAGAATTAAGTGAAAAGAAACCCTATTTGCAGGCTTAAGGCTGCAGCTAAGTGGTACTGTCATTTGCTGTGCCAGTTCTATGGTGTATGTTAGCAGCAGATGTCCATACAACGGATAGCACAGCTCTGCATCTGGCTGCCTGCTGCACCAGACCCTTTCAAGACATTTGCCAGGTGTGACATTGCCTTTAAATATTGTTGATATCATGTTGGCTGTGGCCATTTAGGCTTTGCTGACTGATGATCACTTGCCTTCTTGGCTTGCCTTCTTTCACACACTACCACTTATAGAATGCTGTGATTGGGGCACTCTAGAAGAGCTATTCCACGTAAAGCTTTCGCACATATCTGCGCCATTGGCCCTGCTGGCACAACCTACCTTTAAAAATCGGGACCTCCATCTGCCAAATCAAGATCTGGTAATCTCTGACTCTAGTTGCAGGTGTGCAGGTACCGGCATGTTGGCATAAAGCAACTTTCATGTAGCTGAACCCGACTGGCATCCTTTTGGTAGTTCTCTTTCTTTCAAGCACCTCTGATATGGGAATTCTCATTGGGAAATCCATTGATGCCATTAATGATGCTGCAGAAAAAAAAACATTAAGGCTTATGAGAACCCAAGTACCAAGAGAAAAAAATGAGGAATGAGGGGCCAGAAATGACTTCAAAAGTTCCAAATTACTGTTGTTTTGACGTATAGACTTGCATTGTCATTGCTGGTACAACCTGTGCCTAGCAACTTTGGAGGCCCAGTTATATTGGTGTCCCATATAAGTAGCACAGACTAAGGCACGGGAAGCATAAGAACGGTGTTCCTGTGTCAATCACGTTATTATGAAACTACTGCGTGCTTCAAGCAGGAGCTTCTGCTGCTTTTCCATTTGGCCTTCAAAAATGAGCATGATGCACAAAGGAGGCAGAGATCCGGTGGTACAGATCGCCACCTATTTTTGCTTTCTGTAATGCCCTTTGAGCTAGTGCACACTGGACGTTGAGGACAGGATAATGGGTCATCATCAAATTCTGTTGAATATTCCAAGGAAGCACAAAAAAACACTAATTCCACAGCCAAAGCGGCAAGCTTTGATTAGACATAAAATGTAATGATTGGTAACAGTTGTTCATTTTGTTTTTGTTCTAGGGCATGATCCAGCTGGTGTTGGATTCCATTGACAGACTGAATGTGTATAACAGTGCAGCTCATTTCTCAGAGTTTGCAGGAGAAGAAGCAGCTGAATCCTGGAAAGAAATTGTTAATCTTCTTTATGAACTGCTTGGTATGGAATTTAAACACAATGCATAGATGGAAAGGCAGGAGAACAGAATTTTTAATCTCTTCTGTACTCCGTGATGACATTGTTAACCTAATACAGTTACCACAATAAGTGCAGTGATAACCACTATGAGGGTAGAAGTAAATCCCTGACCTAATTGTATCTTTTTTTTAAATTATGACAACTGTTAGGCCCCTTGTTCCGTAAGATGTCCAAAAATCTACACTTAAATTTAATTGTCAGAATGATGGAGATGTCCTCGTTTCATATAAACCCTCAGCTGCTGGTGAAGTTATGGGTTAACTAGACTTTTAGAACATAAGAATATAAGAAATAGGAGCAGGAGTAGGCCAATCGGCCCCTCGAGCCTGCTCCGCCATTCAATAAGATCATGGCTGATCTGATCCTAACCTCAAATCTAAATTCATGTCCAATTTCCTGCCCGCTCCCCGTAACCCCTAATTCCCTTTACTTCTAGGAAACTGTCTATTTCTGTTTTAAATTTATTTAATGATGTAGCTTCCACAGCTTCCTGGGGCAGCAAATTCCACAGACCTACTACCCTCTGAGTGAAGAAGTTTCCCCTCATCTCAGTTTTGAAGGAGCAGCCCCTTATTCTAAGATTATGCCCCCTAGTTCTAGTTTCACCCATCCTTGGGAACATCCTTACCGCATCCACCCGATCAAGCCCCTTCACAATCTTATATGTTTCAATAAGATCGCCTCTCATTCTTCTGAACTCCAATGAGTAGAGTCCCAATCTACTCAACCTCTCCTCATATGTCTGCCCCCTCATCCCCGGGATTAACCGAGTGAACCTTCTTTGTCATTTGGTCATTATTTATCCCTCAAACAACATCACTAAAACAGATTGTCTGGTCATTTATCTTACTGCTGTTTGTGGGACCATGCTGTGTACAAATTGGCTGCCACTGCATTACAGTGAATATACTTTAAAAGTATACTTCATTGGCTGTGAAGCACTTTGAGATGTCCTGAGATCATGAAAGGTGCTATACACTAGATGCTAGTTCTTTCTTTATCTCTTCCATGAGACCTATCTTCTGTTCCACTCCCCACCTAACTCCTAATTACTCAATTACTTGGCAACCATGAGTAATTCCCTTTACTGATGTAGCACCACTCTCCCTTTCAAAATCGCCGTTATCACCTCACTCCTCAAAAAGCCTACCTTTGACTTCTCTGTCCTCTCCAGGTTGTGCCCCAGCTCTAACTTCCCTTTTAACATGTTGTCTCCTTCCAGCTTTGCACACATCTTTCCCAAAAAACACTCTACGAATCTCTTCAGTCTCACAGCAGCAAGGTGGTCCTAGCTAAAATCACAAATGCCATTCTCTGTGATTAGGAGAGTGATGCACCATCTCTCCTTGTCTCTTTGACTTCTCTGCAGTGTTCAACATGGTTGGCCACACCATCTTCTTTCATCACTTTCCTTTTTTAAATTTGTTTTTGGTATGTGGTTGACACCGGCAAGGCTGGTATTGCCCAATCCTAGTTGCCTAGTTGAGAAGATGGTAGTGGGCGTTTTCCTTGAAATGCTGCAATTATGATGGTGCTCCCACAATAGCGTTACCTAGGGGATTCCAGGATATTGTTCCAGCAACAATGAAGGAATACCGATATATGTCCAAGTCAGGATGGTGTGTGACTTGGAGAGGAGCTTGGAGGTGATGTTCCCACGACATTGTTGCTCTTAACCTTTTCAGTGATAGAGATCACAGGAGAGGGAAGTGCTGTCGAAGTAACCTTGGTGAGTCTTTGTAGTGTAGATCTTAGATCATACTGTTAATTGTATCTGTATGATTTATATCAATTAATGTTAATTGTATTCAGGTGGTGGGTATTAATAGGGGACTCTCGTATCCATTTATGGGAGGGAGCTTATCTAGGGGATGCTGGGTGTGTGATGGGGTTCTCTGAGAATAAAGGCTTGGAAGCAACTGAAGACTAGGCTCTAGTATTCTATCTTTCACCACATGGCTATCCAATTTATTACACATACAGCCAGCTGGCACTGCCTGTGCATGGTTCCACTCCTACCTGTTTATGCACAGTTTCAGCAACAATTTTTTTTCCCAGCCCTGCACAGTTATCTCTTGAGTTCCCCAAGGATCCATCCCTGGCCCCTTTCCCTTCCTTTATATGCTGCTGCTTAGTGAGATTTTTAAAAAATTCATTCTTGGAATATGGTCATCGCTGGCAAGGCCAGCATTTTTTGCCCATCCCTAGTTGTCCTTGAGAAGGTGGTGGTGAGCCTTCTTATTGAACTGCAGCAGTCTGTGTGGTGAAGGTGCTCCCACAGTGCTATTAGGTAGGGTGTTCCAGGATTTTGACCCAGTGACGAAGAAGGAATAGCAATATATGTCCAGATTGGGATGGAGTGTAACTTGGAGGGGAACTTGGAAGTGAGGGCACGGGTTTGGGAGGTGCTGCCAAAGAAGTTTTGGCGAGTTGCTGCAGTGCATCCTGTAGATAGTGCACACTGCAGCAACGGTGCGCTGGTGGTGGAGGGAGTAGATGTTTAGGCTTGTGGATGAGACGCCAATCAAGCGGAGTACTTTGTCCTGGATAATGTCGAGCTTCTTGAATGTTGTTGCAGCTGCACACCTCCATGCAAGTGAAGAGTATTCCATCACACTCCTAACTTATGCCTTGTAGATGGTGGAGAGGCTTTGGGGAGTCAGGAGGTGAGCCACTCGCCACAGAATACCCAGCCTCTGACTTGCTCTAGTAGCCATGGCCTTTATGTGGCTGGTCCAGTTGAATTTAGGATCAATGGTGACCCCCAGGATATTGATGGTGGGAGACTTGGTGATGGTAGTGCCATTGAATGTCATCGGGAGGTAATTAGGCTTTCTTTTGTTGACTATGGTCATTGCCTGGCATTTGTGTGTTGTGTTACTTGCCACTTATCAGCCCAAGCCTTAATGTCGTCCAGGTCTTTCTGCATGTAGGCATGGACTGCTTCAATATCTGAGGGATAATGAATCGATCTGAACATTGCAATCATCAGCAAACAGCCCTACTTCTGACGTTATGATAGAGGGAAGGTCATTAATGAAGCAGCTGAAGACAGTTGGGCCTAACACGCTGCCCTGAGGAACTCCTGCAGTAATATCCTGGGGCTGAGCTGATTGGCCTCCAACAGCCATATCTCTTTGAGGCACGTTTGACTCCAGCCACTGGAAAATTTTCCCTCTATTCCCCATTGACTTCAGTTTTACTCGGGCTCATTGGTGCCGCACTCAGTGATTGCCCTTGATGGTATTCAACTATCACCTCAACTCTGGAAGTCAGCTTGTGTACATGTCTTTTGTGCTCTGAGCTTAGCTCCTATCCTTTTTCTCATCTTTAGGTTATCAGTTTTACTAGCCAAACCCTCTCCCCTCTTTATTGGTTTAAAGTCCATTCTACAGCCTAATTTACCCTTTCAGCTAGGACCTTGGTCCCAGCCCTGCTCAGGTGCAGCCCATTCCAGCGGCACAGCTCCTTCCTGTCCCATTATTGGTGCCAGTGTCCCATGAAATGGAACCCCTCTTTCCCTCACCTGTCTTTCAGCCATACATTCACTTTCCTGATCTATTTATCCCTATGTCAATTAGCACTTGGCTCGTATAATAATACTGAGATTACTACCCTCGAGGTCCTGCTTTTTAATTCAGCTCCTAGCTCCTGATACTCTCTTAGTACAACCTCTCTCCTGTTCTTTTCTATGTCTTTGGTCCCGATATGGACCACGACAGTGGTTCTTCACCCTCCCTTTCCAAATTCCTTTCAAGTCGCTTTGAGATATCCCTTACCCTGGCACCAGATAGGTTTCAGTCCCTGCCATAAACTCCTCGCCTGTCACCGATTTCCTACCCCTCAAATCCTTGTGTCCTGTTTGACCTAAAGTTGAGTTTCAAATGCCATGTCTTATGTATCACCAAGACTGCTTACTTGCACCCCTGCAACATCATTTGTCCAGTCCCACTGCCAAATCCTTTACCCACACCTTTCTCACCTCTAGACTTGATTTCGACAATGCGTTTCTTGCCAGCATCACATCATTCTCCCTCCATAAGCTCTAACACAGCTGCCTCTTTCCTATCATGCACTAAGTTCCATAACCTTCAACTGCCTTGACCTTATTCTCTGGAACTGCCTCCCTGAACCTCTCTGCCTCTCTACTTCTATCCCACCTTTAAAAGTCATCTTTTTGACCAAACTTTCAGTCACTTCTAATTCTCCCACATGGCTCAGTGTCTATTCCTTTGTTTATTTTTCCTTCTGTAAAGCATCTTAAGATATTTTCTATGTTAAAAGTTGTTTTTGTTGCATTATCAGTTATTATTGTAATAATATTCTTCTTTGTATAGCTGCCCTCATCCGTGGTAATCGCAGAAACTGTGCTCTATTTTCTGATAACCTGGACTGGTTGGTCAGTAAGCTGGATCGACTAGAGGCTTCCTCAGGTACTTTCCTGACACAAAATTATAATTAAAATAACTAGAGGCTCACCTTTCTAAGCATTTGTTGTGATGTAAAGGATGTTTTGCAGTCTTGTTATGCACAGAATTTGTCCGTAAAAAAGGTTTCGGCTGGGAATTTCCTCGGAGCTGTTCTCGCTCTTCTGGCATAGTCTCACTGGAACCTCATTTATGTTTTTAAATGGAGTTCCCGCAGTTGTTCTGGTAAGGTATCCACGGCCGAGTGGTAGTAGCTACGAAGAAACTCACCCATATAGTCTTTAAACTCCAGGAGGCTGATTTTAGCTCACTTCGCCAGGCAGGAACGGTAGCATTAGCAGCCCAAAAATCTTGGTGCTATGCTTATCTCTCCGTTCCCACGCTCCACCATTTTCCTGGGAGCCTCCATATGGGCAGCCCATGCACCTGCCTGTTTCAGATGGGAGCTCCACTCCGCCCCGCCCATTGGTACCAGGCATTGAGCAGCCAAACCAGCGGTCATTAAATGAATGCTCCTCCTGGCCCCGCAAAAATCATCCAGCCCATCTGTGTATCCCTCTGCATTTGTTTAGCCGCTCCGGAGAACATTTTCAGCTTGGTTCCGTGTTGGAGCTGCCAGAATTCCTGTACTCACCTGACTGGTGAGCTGCCTGTAAGTCCTGAAACAGTGCTTGCGGCTTGCCAGAGTTATGGAAATGAAGCCAGGTTCTCAAAATAGCTCAGGCCCCCTGCAGGGCATGTCACCCACCCAACATCTGCCGACAATTAAATTATGCTCCAAGATATTACGTGTAATAGAATTGCACCCAATTTGTGCATCTAATTACAATTGATGAAAAAGGAATATGCCAGTGAAAATGTTCTTCACAAATAAAACTTTTAAAGTTTGTGTTGCAAGTTACTAATCTGTGTGAATTGAAAAGGCGGTTTTGGCTTAAAAACAAACACAACATTTTAAAAAATTTAACATTTTCACCTTAATGTGCTTTTAACTTTGGGTGGGTGGACCCAGGCGTTTAAAATGTTTTCAATTTATAATCTTGACTGAATTTATAGCAAACAAAAGACATTTTTCTACAATTCAGTTGCTAGCATCTTACTTAAATTTGCATGTAACATGATAGAATAGAAGAACTTTATGCTGTAAAATAGTATTAGAGCTACATTAGCACTGATACTCTACTGTATGCAGTTATTATCTCAATGTGTATAAATGATTATTGTTTATCTTGGAGACCAATATTGCCAAATTACAGGGTGCACATACATATATGATTCTGCACAGTGTACAAAACACAATGAACCAAGTCAGAGAAATGTTGCTGTAACCCTTTTATGCACCAAATCCATTAAAAAACAGTTTTATAAAATTGTGAAGTGGTTACAAAATTCATATAAAGGTAAACCCTATAACTGGGATTATTTCAGAATTAATAATCTTAATCGTCTAATTTTTTTGATACCACACTTCAGGCATGTGGCCACCTGATTTTTTTTTCCCCCTCACATGAGGGGATCCCTTTATGATCCCTTATTGTTTAACCTAAATTTTAGGTCATTCTGCTAACAAACAAAATTTGTCTGATGTGTTCCCCCTTCCTTCGCCCCAACATTGGTGGACATGGCTTCAGCCACCGAGACCCCATACTCTCAAATTTTCCCCTAAACCTCTCTGCCTCTTCACCTCCCTCTCCTTTAAGACCTTTCTTAAAACCCATTTCTTTGACCAAGCGTTTGGTCACCCCTTTTTGGTTCAGTATCTTTTTTTCCTTAACACTTTTCTATGTTAAAGATGCTATATAATTGCAAATTGTTGTTGATGTATATTTGATGTCATGTGGTGCTCCTAGGTATCCTGGAAGTGCTGTACTGTGTTTTGATTGAAAGCCCTGAGGTTCTGAACATCATAACGGAAAACCACATCAAATCAATTATCTCTCTGTTGGACAAACATGGACGAAATCACAAGGTATGTACAATAATGAGCGCTCCCACTGCAAGACTGGTGATAAAATGAAGAATACCTTCATTCTTTAAATCTTGGGGTCCTCAAAAATGGGAGTAGAGACAAGGGCACAAGAATATCTGCTTGGGGCATCTATAGTATGTTCTTTTTCTGCTCTTCCAAATCAAAGCCAGTTAAGCTTGAACACCATCGGTACTCATCTGCATGTAAGCAGTAAAAAGCTATTTGGCTGAATAAGCTCATCCCTTTATGATGGATCAAACCCCACCAGCCCACCTAATTGTTCTAAGATGGAGATTGTCTTTAGAACTTCCAATTCTTTTTATCCCTTAAGGCTGTGATTTAACCACTCAAAAATGTCTTCAGATCCCAAACAGAACTCTTGAGTTAAAATTTTTGCACTTTTTGCAGGTGTTGGATGTGTTGCGCTCTCTCTGTGTCTGCAACGGTGTGGCTGTACGATCCAATCAAAATCTTATTGCGGAAAACCTACTTCCGGGTCGTGATCTGCTGCTCCAAACCAACTTGATTAACTATGTCACCAGGTATAATGCTCAAAAGCTCACAGTTGGTGAATTTGTATGTAGACAAAGGACATAACAATTTTTTTCCTTAAAAGTATACCAAGATTCCAATAATTTTTTTGTTTTAGCTCACCTTATATTTAAAATTTAACTAATTGTATACTTATAATCAACAGCAGTTAAACCCCTTAAACTTTTTTTTAATTACAGCATGAGGCCAAATATCTTTGTGGGTACATATGAAGGTTCTACACAGTACAAGAAATGGTACTATGAGCTGATGGTGGATTATGTTGATTCATTTGTAACACCACAGTCTACTCATCTGCGAGTGGGCTGGGCTTTAACAGAGGGTTACAGTCCTTATCCAGGAGGAGGTGAGGGCTGGGGAAGCAATGGAGTTGGAGATGATCTGTATTCCTATGGTTTCGATGGACTTCATCTGTGGTCAGGTCAGTGATTCTGCTTTTCCTGAGGTTGTGTCAGTCACTAGTTTAGAAGTACTCTTCTTTTTCTGTCCTTTTAGAATGTGCGATGATGGTACTTGTTAATAATTAGAAGGAATATATTTGCATATTTACCTGGTCGTCGTAGTAGCTAAGGACATGGTACTGTGTTATTTCCTGATAGGTACACAATGGCTGAGGGAAGTAGAGGTTGTGGTACTCAGGTGTTTTTAATTCCTTTTACAGTTTTGTACTTTTTTGTTTGCATTACTATTTCATTAATTTTATATTTCCTTGCTTTCCTTTTTTGAACTGAAATCTGAAGATTCATAGCTATGAATGATGTTGGTTTTATATTGCGATCATCCAGATAGAGGATTAGCTTTAATTTTTAGAAATGAATAATAATACATATTCCTAAAAACAAAAAAGATATATTTTCTCCTTTGACCCAGTGGATAAAGGCTCGACCTGTTGCAACATTATACAACAGAGTCGAAGGTCCTAAATTAGATTCCAGTCTATGCTGAATTAGCTGATCTCAGCTGAAGTAACAGTTGGATGGTACACTTGGCCTTAGCACCCCTTGGCTAAGGAGGAAAATGACGGCCAGAGTTTTTGATTTGTTGTCCAGTGACTCCTACAGGAAAATGTGTGTATTGGGACCACAGTGATGCCCACCAGACATTGCTGTATGACAAAGGCATCTATCCAGTTACGAATTGGCAGTGTGGCTATACCCAGATTTCTATCTGCTGATTGGGGAGGTTTTCAGAACACTACCAATGTTTTCAGACTCCTGACAATCAGGTGACCACTTTTGAAGCTGCTTTTGACTATGGTACTACATGATAGGAGCAGCTTTCCTAACACTTCAAGCTGTTGGAACAGAGCCAGAAGAAGGCATAGGAGAAAATTAGACAGACAAACCAAAAGAAGAATTGGGAAAAGAGGTGCCATCCAGGAGAATGATATATTCCATTAAAAAAGAAGGGAACTACTGAAAGTTTTGGGATACAATGGATAAATAAGGAGGTTAAAAACCAAGGGGGTTAAATTCGATAACCCCCGAATCCGGTCGCGGGTGTCGTTGCGTGCGATTAACCCGCACCTGGTCGTTCACGTGAGATTCGTGCTGTCTGGTCACTTACCTGATTCTGGCGAGCAGCCAGGCCTTGCTGCACTGTTGAATGACTTCTCACCAGCAGGGGGGGGCCCTCTTGTGTGCAAAATATAAGATATGGGTCCGCACAGAGTCTGAACGGAGATCAGACATTGCACGTGTAAAACACTGATGCAGGTCCCGTCCCTATGTTTACAAACTGATGAGTTATGTTAAAACATTGACTAAAGGTCGCGCACTACTAAATCCCACATCCTCTAATCTGCACGCCAGACCTCACCAATCTGCCGATCTGAGTTTGTACCAGGCCTGCGAGAGAGCATCGAGGTTCTCTGCTGATGCACTAGAGGCCTCGGTGCGAGAGGTGGACAGAAGGAGGGGCACCCTATATCCAAGGGGGAGCAAGAGGCCCTCCGTGGGGGGTGGGGGGGGGGGGCCTTCCAGACGTGCTCAAGAAGCAATGAGAGGTAGTAGGGGACGAAGTCAATGCCAGGCACATAGCACCACGAACTTGGATGCAGTGCAGGAAGTTCAATGCTTTGACATGAGCGGTCAAGGTGAGTGAGGTCAACTGTCAAGTGGCATCTCCTACCAACTGCACCACTAGCTGCATCCACTGCATCAAGCCCTACACCCCCCAACACCCACATACCAACAAACTCTTTCAATCAGTGCTCAACTCTTCCAATCAGATGCTTACGCTCACCCTCGCACATTACCACTGTTGCAAGCCACAACTCAAAGGTCACACATACTGGCAGCTAATCATCACCCAAACATCCTGTAGGACATTCACTGATATGCGCCACCTTCTGCAAGAAAACGGGACGTATAACAGGAGGCAGCAAGTGGCAGTGGCATTTCTGCTATTCAGTGAGATCATGGTTGATCTGTGACCTAATTCCATATACCCACCTTAGCCCCATATCCCTTAATACCCTTGGTTAACAAAAATCTATCAATCTCAGATTTAAAATTAACAATTGAGCTGGCATCAACTGCCATTTGCAGAAGAGCATTCCAAACTCCTACCACCCTTTGCGTGTAGAAGTGTTTCCTAATTTCATTCCTGCAAGTCCTGGCTCTAAATTTTAGGCTATGTCTCCTAGTTGTAGTATTCAAGTATAGGAGACCTCCAAAAACATGTACAAATGCATCAGCAGCAAGAAGCAATAATAATCCATCAAGTAACCTGTAAATCCTGCATGGTCCCTTTAAATAGTGTTGGTGGGTGGTCCTCTATAACATGTTCAGCTGTTCGTGTTTAAGACAGTGCGTTGGCTGGTGCGTTGAGTGTCAAAGTAGTATCCTTTTAAATCAGCGTTATGCACTGATCCAACACATATTCTCCTTACTTTACATGGTACCGGCGTTCATTATCTGCGCATGCGCAAATGCCTTTACCAAGATGGAGTCCAGCGCACATCACGTGCGCACATTCCAGACCCATTTTGGGACCTTAGGAGGCCTAACGTGTAAAAAAAAAAAACGGGTGCAACGCGGCCCAATTTATAGCCCAAAGTGTTGCTTGTGAGAAGCAGGTGACTTTTGACCTATGGTTCAGAAACTGGGAGTTTTCTCCGCCTCCTGTCTGGGTCTGTTACAGACTAATTGATAGAGATTGATTGTCATTATTAGTCAACAGCTCCATTATCAGTGTGTCATATGACTACCAGGATGGTAGAAGGCGAATTAGAGGGACCTTGGTCTTTTTTCAATCTCGCAATCATATGTTTCTATAAAACCAACTAAAATTGAAGAGGGCCTATGAGGACTATAAGAGTAACAATAATGAAAAAAAACTAAAGGAGAATTTGAGAAAATAAGAGGTTAAAAGCAGAATAAGGAAAGCTAACAAGGAGTATGAGCAAACAATTTTTTAAAAAATCAAAAGGAGCAGCAAAACATTTTGCAAGTATATTAGTAAAAAGAGAATTCTTGAAAAGTGGGACCCCTGAGAGGAAAGGATTGTCAGTTTGTAGATGATAATCAAAAATGACAGAGGTGCTTAATAAGTACTTCATATTGGTCTTTACTAAAGAGAAGGCTATCGGAGAGGAGGTGAATCCTGAAGCGGTTGAAAATGAGATGAGAAATATTATGATGAATAAAAGGGAAATTTTAGATAAGTTAGTTAGGCTAAAGGAAGATAAAATGCCAGAGCCCAACGGGAGGGAGATGAGGGAGGAAATTGTCAAGATCTTAGAAATTATATTTGAAGGCTGCATTGAATATGGATGTGTGCCAGAGGACTGGAGAGTGGCAAATGTAGTACCCCTTTTCAAAAAGGGAGATAGATCTAATCTGGGTAAGGGATATGGGAACAGGGCAGGTAAATGTCATTGGGACTATTTGTTTGCATGGAGGATAAATACCAATGCAGTATGAATGGCCTGTTTCCATGTTGTAACTTCTTTGTATTTCTTATGAATGGTCAGCTACTCTCCAAGGATAACAACCTGCTCTAGCATCACAACATCCATTGTCTGCTGTGGAGAACTTGACATTCAAATAGATTTAGGGTGTTCAGTAGGCTAAAGGGTAAATAAAGTTCAGTACAAGAAAATGCATTTTCTTCTGTGAGAGAGACAGTTAGTATTATTTTTTGTATTTTATCCTAAGACCAATTCTGTTATCAGAATGCAAATGCAGTTTAAGAAATAGGAGCCAATCGGCCCCTCGAGCCTGCTCCGCCATTCAATAAGATCATGGCTGATCTGATCCTAACCTCAAATTTAATCTAATAGTTTGAATGCTCTATATGTGTAACACTAATATACATCCCCTGATGCAGTCTGTTTGATATGGGAAAGTACTAATATAGTATGCCTAGAAAATAATTTTCCCTTAAACTGTAGTTTCTTAATAAACATCAGAGAAGAGTGGCAGGATAACAAGAATTGTATTAAACACTCTAATAGGGTATTTTGAAATCAGGAAATGTGACTTCTTTTCCTATTTGTGTACAGGACGTGTTGCCAAGGCAGTTGCTTCGCCTGATGCACACATGCTTGCTGCTGATGACGTTGTTAGCTGCTGCCTTGATTTGAGTGTCCCCAGTATCTCTATCCGGATTAATGGCCATCCTGTGCAAGGCATGTTTGAGAACTTTAACCTTGATGGTCTCTTCTTCCCTGTGGTTAGCTTCTCTGCAGGAATCAGGTGAGTGCTGAGATATTCCTGCTAATGTGTACTAAATTGCCCTATTTTGTGGTTTAGAAGCTGGAACGATTTTAGGGAGATCACGTAAAGTAAAAGCTTTTTTTAATCCCATATGTGAGTATTTTTGCAAATTTAAATTCATTCAGCATGTTTAATTATGAGGCCTTCAGTTTCTTGCTTGAAAAGTATTCACAAAAAAAATTGCTTCGAAACTAGTCCTAAATTTTGATAATTTGCTTTATTGTAGACCTCAAATTCTATTTTTTTTAAAAATACAGTTTTCAGGATTAGGTGGTGCATTGTGTTAGAATACTGTCATTTGGAGTTTGAATCTAGATCAGTCCGCTGGGATGAAAGTCTTCTCTTTCTGCTGCCTGCCACCTTAGTGCAATGAGTTTGGCCAGTTCTTAATGGGCATAAAATTATTTACAGTTTCATCGATGTTGCTATCTGTAGCCCATGAAGTTCAACAAAATGCACACTAGGGTAGAGTTTCCGCTTGCGTTTGCTAGTTTTGCGCCCAGATTCTAGCACAATCAGCCAAACCAGCTCAAAAGATCATGGAATTTTATATATGAGTTACGCCCAAAACCACTTACATTAGGTTTTCTGCGATCTTTTACGTTTAAGATTCAATTCACCCAGATCAGGCCTGCCAACAAAACTGACCACGCCCCCATGTCGACATTGTGAGATTCCACCGATTGCGCTGGTTTGGAAAGGCTCTTCAAATTGTGCTTATTTTCTTAGGTGCACAGGCACTAGTAGGCACATTTTAAAAGTTTTCTCATATCAAAAAATATTTAATTTACTAAGAAACTGATGAGTGTACACCATTGAAACTAGTCAATGTTTCGGTATAGCTTTATAAAGTAATTTTCAGTGATTTAAAATCAGGTTACTCATAGGTGGAGGACTGGACATTCTTATTAAAAATGCATATTTTTGGCAATAAACCCATTTTCAGATGTAATAATAAAACTGCACCAGGTTATCACTCTTAAATACATCAATGAATATTTTTTAATGCAAAGAAAAAGAAAACAATTACGTTCTATTACGCTGCCCGATTGCGCTGGTTTGTGGAAGATTTGAAATTTGTGATTATGCAAATACATTTTAGCTGAAACTTGAAGTGCAACCTAACCAGCGCAATTTTGGGCGCAATTTCCCAATTGCGCCCAAATCAGAAATTCTACCCCACTTTTAAATGATTTCACAGTCAATTGCCAATAGCCTTTGAATTTCCTTCCATTAGAATTAATGGACAGAAAATCATAGTCTGAGGGGTGAATTTTGACACCTCCTGTCCAGTGGAAATGGGGCGGTAATCTCCCGAAACCTATAGGGAATGACTAACCGCACTGTTCCTGCCCTTGCTGTGACTACCGGATTCTTCCCCCAGTCCTACCGCTGGGCGGCCGGAATGCCTGCCTGAGCTGCGTATGCTCCATCCACTATCAGCTGGCGGTCTAGCCGAAGAGGGGCTGACAGTTAAGTTTGTGTTTTTCTTTGTAGGCCCGGGAGGATTAGGACTGCTGCTCTGGGCTCCACAAACCCAGCCTGGGCTGCTGCCACTCCAGATCCCCCCTCCCAAGATCGCCTTCCGTCCCATGGACCTCCTTATTGCAGCCTGGAGCAGGTGGGCTGCGCTGGAGCACTCATTTTCTACCCGCTGGGGGATACTAATGAGTCCTGGCCCTGAAAAAGGACTGGGAACTAAGGCTGAACCTAACCATACCTCACTCCCAACACCAATGAAATTCTTATCCATGCTTTTGTTACATCTAGGCTTGACTTCTGCAATGCCTTTTTCACTGGTTTACATATATTCCAACTTGTCCAAAACTCTCTCAATCACACTAAATCCAGCTAATCCAATCACCCTATCCTTGCTGAATTCCATTGGTCCCATGTTCCCATCACATTGAATTAAAAATTCTCATCAGTGGCAAAGCCTTCAGTCATGGACCTTCTTTCTGGAACTCTGTCTAAGCCATCCACTTAGTTACCTTGAAAAGCTTCCACAAAACTCACCTCTTCAGCAATGCCTTAAGTTGTTTTCCCTAGCTCTTCTGCTGCTCAGCATCTGTTCCTCCTATGTGAAGTGTCTTGGCATGTTTACAAATTTAAAGGCGCTTTATAAATGTAAGCTGTTGTTGATATAGATTTCATATGGTAGTAGATCTTCTTTGTTGGCAGACATCAATGGATCCAATTAGCGTAAACCATACTCTACCAGCTTAATCAACTGTAGTGGACAAAAATCAATATGATTGAAGTAAGTTTCTTTGAAATGTGGCAGATAAAAGGATGTGCTTGAAGGCATTATATACTAACACTGATGAGTTTCACACAGATTGTCATGCTGTGCAATATGTGTAACAAATGCTCATTGCTTCACATTGTATCAGTACATGTAGGAAATAGATACAACGCTTACATGGAGAAAATCCATTTTCTGTTGCAACTGGCACAAATGAAGACATCGCCACAGTTGCTGTCGAAGCTCTCATTTGGGTCGTGGCTACTTTGGGTGATTGTTATCTGTAGAACTTTATCCAAGTAAAGTGTCAACACCTTCAGGAAAGGAAAGATGGGGAGAGGAGAAAAATTGTTGGAAAAAATTACCAAAAAATATTCTGCATTTCACAGTGCCAGACAGTTGAAACTCTGAGAGGTTGGACTCTCCTTCACGGAGCAGTTAGTATCATGTGACATTCAAGTACATTAAGTGGGTTTTATGCAGCCTTGTTGTGCCACGGACCCTTTTTCTTATATTCCACCATGGTTTTTGTTATCCCTTTGGGCTCATTAATCCATTTACAGTAATCCTGGGGAATTCATGGAATTTTCATACTGCGTTAAATTTATGAAAGATCACAGTCCATGCCTAGTTCTTTGCTTTTTCTTTGTAGTTGATAGATTGGCTCATAAGTAGACGTTCTTATAAAAAAAAATTAAAATTATAACTTACCTGGGCCTCATCTGGCCACAGTCCTGCCTGCTGATAGGTATCACTGGTGGGCCCAGCAGTGAGCGTCAATGCCACTATCGTCAGTTAAATTTGCGTCAGGGTTATCGGACCCCGACTTCTATAAAATTACGCTGCCAAAACCCAGAAGTTAAAATGGTAGCGGGCGCAAACGCCTCGGGAATACAATGGGAACGGCCCGAATGACATTTTTAGCACCAGCCCCGCCCTGTTCCCACAAAGTGGGGAGGGTTAAAATCAGCCCTTTAATCTCTAAAGACTGGTCAGATGGGGTCATCTGTTAGTTCAGTGGAATGCTATGGCATAAAATGTTAGTACATTTGTTTCCCCCTAAAATCCTCAGGGTTGTCTGGTGAGGTTGTTTTCTAGACAGAAATAAAATATGAGGGCGAATAAGCCAGCAAAGGTCTCATTTCCTTCTAGTGGCTGGTTCATATAAATCTTCTCATCCTGTTGGTGAAAGAGTGGTTTATGTCATGAGAAATGGAAGAAAACAAAGGATGGGAAACGAGGTATGATTCATTGTAAGGTTTAAGGTGCCAGACATAATATTTGGTAACTTGATACCGTGGCTCAACAGGCAGTTTACTACCATGAATTACAGTAGTTTATTCTAATGTGATCAATCTAATAATAGGTTTCAATTGAGGCTGTTGCAGCAGATTTTTCATATTCTGTGTTTTGTTTCTTGCTGGCTTGCAGGGTTCGATTTTTACTGGGTGGTAGACATGGTGATTTCAAGTTCTTGCCTCCTCCTGGTTATGCTCCTTGTTACGAAGCACTACTGCCAAAGGAAAGAATGAGAATGGAACCCATTAAGGAGTACAAGCATGACTTTGATGGTATTCGAAATCTCTTGGGCCCCACACAGTCACTATCACATACTGCATTTGCTCCATATCCTGTGGATACAGCCCAGGTAATTGGATTGACCATTGACCCTTCAATCTTTCAAATGCCATTCCTCCCATCTTTTCTCCAGCTTTTTGAATTTGCATGCACTGGTAAAAACACTTAATTATTCTTGAAGCTGCTGACTTTAACTTAAAAATAATCATGTATACCTTCAATCATAGCTAGTCAATAAAATCTGTAGATCTCTTAAAATCCTGTAATAGCACTTTGTAATTTCTGTTTTATAATTTCAAATTTATACTGTCAGAAACTTAATTTTCATGTTGACTATATATAATATATATTGTTAAAGAAATATGATTTTTTTTTCTTCAGTGAGCTTGAATTTAAGAATCACTTATAATCACTTTTTACCCAGAAGCAAAGTTCTTGTAACCTCTCTTTTAGAAAACTATTTATTTTCTGCTCGCATTAGGCCTTTAAAAGTACTTGCCTTACTTGGGGCTCCCTGGGATTAGCCTTATTCTTAGCTAAGGAGCCCTAGAAGTTGAGGCTAGATCTGTCCAAAATTTCTAAATTAAATGCTTTTCTGTATTTCCTTGTTTTTTTGTCTGCTGGGTTCAGAAAAGTTGCTTAAACCATAAACCTTTAGCTGTTGATAAATCATTCCAAACTGGTGACCTTGACAAGTTTTACAAAGCTAAATGCTAGTCAGTCTTTCCTTGCCACAATTAATTGTCTGTTTACAATTTTTTACGAAATAATTAAATTACAGGTTTCAAACATGACTTCCCGCAGCTCCATCGAGGAACTGTGGATTTAAATGGCATTAAAATTAAGGTTCAGTTTCAGTAAGCATTTATTTTCTTTATCTAGATTGTTCTACCACCTCATCTGGAACGGATACGAGAGAAATTAGCTGAAAACATCCATGAACTTTGGTCTTTGACAAAGATCGAGCTAGGTTGGACATATGGAACAGTAAGAAATGTCTTTTTAATTATATTGCCTCAACAGTAAGACTCAATTATGTAATGAAAATGTTAATGTCTGAGCAAGTGTTCATGAAGGAAGAAAAACTAGCAGAACAGTATTTTCTCAGGTGTTGAAACCAAAAATTTTTGATGAAAATTAGTGTTGAGTTCAGTTTAAGGTGATATGGCCTAATTTAGAAGATTTTTATGTCACATTCGTAGAGTAGAACCTCTGTTATTTGCCATGATCAATGAGGCCATCAGGATAATAGAAGTGGGAGATAATGGAGAATCCCTAAATTTTGATCTAGCATGTCTGGTACAGAAACGCCCCAGGCATGTGAATGAAAACAAGCTTTCTACCAATCCATGCTATTGTGCACTGGAGTTCCAATGTATTGTGCCGCTCACCATAGAGGTTTAACAGACCCCATTTACAGCACCAGCCTCAGGAGATCTGAAAGAAAAGTATTGCAGCATGCATTTAACTCCTGATCTGCCCCCTGTTATACAACATAGGTTAACCAACAGTAAATAGAAAAGCTTTGCTTTCCACAAGAAAGGAAGCATCAGAACCCAAATCTTATTAATGAAAACATGTATTCTGATAGGATTTGATATGATTTTTTAATAACCGTGTGAAATTATTATACCATACTCAATGTGAAGCAGGCTAATTTTTGCTGAGAGTAGAGGAATCTATTATAATACACTTAAACAGCACTGAATTGCTTTTGCAGTAGTTAAGATTGGGAGTACATCAGGTGTTTTTTTATATACCAGATTATACTCCAGATTTTTATTTTCGTACATGTGGAATAAGCATGAGGAATATTCCAGTGTGGAGGCGATTATAGCTACTAATCATTGCTTTTTTTTTCTGTAGATTAGAGATGACAACAAGAAGCTGCATCCATGCCTTGTGGAGTTTAATAGACTGCCTGAACCTGAGAGAAACTACAACTTACAAATGTCTGGTGAAACTCTGAAGTAAGTACCATGCAAGTCTGATTACTGCATATGATCTTGTTTCAGCTTAATAGATGCATTGTTAAAAACTTTTTTCTTTAAACATTTCTCCTCAGAACTCTGTTGGCGTTGGGTTGCCATGTTGGAATGGCTGATGAAAAGGCAGAAGAAAATCTGAAGAAAGTAAAAATGGCCAAATCGTAGGTTTTGTTTATTTTATAGACCGTTAAATGTTTATAAATTACATTTAAATGGGTTGAATTAAACATGGTGAGCCATGGAGTGGCATGATGTGTCCACAGTTAGGAGGCACAGCTAAGCAGCTGGTAGGTTCTCCAGAACAAGTGGAGAATTGTCTCTCAGATTATTATGTTAATTGTATCCATATGATTTATATCAATTAGTGCTAGTTGTATTTAGGTGGTGCATATCAATTGGGGACTCTCTTGTATCCATATATATGAGAGCTTATCTAGGGTGTGGAGTGGTAATGTGGATCTCTGTGAATAAAGGCTTGGAAGCAACTGAAGATCAGGCTCTAGTATTCTATCCTTCACCACCTGGCTATTCAATTTATTACATATGAGGTATTTGTGCACACCTTCTGGCAGTTTGCTAGTGCCTCCGGTAGAGTTGAACCTCTGTTGCCTATCTGCTTTTTTGATGGGAAGATTCAGATATAATAAAGTAACTTTAAAATACTGAAAATAGGGACATATTATTTTGAGTTCAATGCATCTGCCTGGTTAATTTATTGAGATTTTATATTTTTTATCTTGCATCAATTATGATAACTGCAATAATTAAGAAATAATGTTGCAATTTACTGAACTATATAATTGACCATAAGTTGAAGTCTGACATAAGCAGGTTCAAACTTTAATAGTACAAGTAATGGGTTATTATTGCTGTTCAGTCATAGCCCTATCTTAAAGAAATGTTTCACTATTGCTGAGCTCCACCTCCATAAAGGATTATTTTAAGAATAGTGTAAGTTCTCCAGGGTTTCCATGGCTCTTCCACCAAAGTTACACGAGACAAGCAGGAGAACCCCTAAGGAAATTCACTCCCCGGCAAGTTCAGTTAAATAACGAATGTGCTTCTGGCTAGCATTTCTCTCCATTGGATCAGCCTTAACAATGTCTTTACTTCCTAATTATCTTCAGAAAAGCAGATATTCTAACTGGATTACCTGCCTTTTCTAGGGCCAGCTTTCACTGCCAATTAATTCCTGTCCATTCTCTAAGTTTGCCTAGCAAGCACATACAGTGATAGTTTACTGGTTTAGGTATAGGTGGTGGACTACCTAATTTTCTAAACTATGGTTTGGAAACCTGCCACAATGTTTAACGTGTGCAAAGTGCCCAAAGCAAGTCTTTAAAAAAAAAGTGTTTTGAAAACAGCTATATTAAAAAATCTGCTAAGAGGGATCTGGAAGCATGCCTCGCTACAGCTTTTGATTTTCAACACTTTATTTGGTGCACTTTCTGGTATTATGGGACTTACTGTCTTTTACACCGAAACTGTTTTTTTGCAGAAAGGTTACAGTTACTTTTAAATATGACAACACGACTTCATAGGTTAAAGTTAAAATAAATGGTTTAATATCTTCCATCAAGATAGTAGATGGAGAAATAGTAAATGATATTCTGAGCATTCATGCACTCTTGTCACTAATAATAATTTCTGGCCTTCAAATAAGTTTGTTTTCTTGCATTGGAAATAAAAATCATTACATGCTGCAGTCATTAAAAGAAAACTAATGTGAATCAAACAGTTTGAAGGAACTGGCACTGGGAGGTGAATTTTGTGCTGTCGTTGACCCGGCTGAGTGCCTCCAGCCCAGGGTTTTAGATTTATTATACTGTTACTGATCATTAATGTCACGACCCACATTTCCCCATGCTGTAACATGGATGGCGTGGATTCTGTCCCAGTTTCTGCATTGTATCAAAGGAACCTCACTAGGCACATTGAAACAAGCTGAAAACAGCTTTCAAAGATACTGAACATAACCAGGCGCTACGACTCACTCACAAACAGGCCAACAGTCTGCAGCACACATCGTAGTAATACAGTGTAGTCAAATCTTAAATATGGGAATCTCAATGTATTTTGTTAAATGAAGTGAAACTTATTGCCAGTCTAATCCTACTCCCTATTTTAGTTCCACATCGTAGCCATTCCACAAGTGAAGTCACAGGAATACTCAAATAAAACTACTTAGTACAGTTTCACAAGTCAATACTCTTCTCAGTTCAAAAAAGTGGCAGCAACTAGTTTTTAAGAAAATGGCTAGGAATTTCCTTGGAGCTGTTTCCATTCCACCGCCATAATTTCGCCAGAAGTGTGGCAGAAACACCGTTGCACTTCTGGTGAAGTTATAGTTGCAGAGTGGGGAGCAGCTCTGAGGAAATTCTTGGCCAGTAAATCTTTACATTAGATAAAAACGGAGTGTGCTGCAGAAAATTCCTTTAAGGAAAATAAAAAGTTTTTTGAAGCTGCACTTTTGCAGTATGTTGTATATAACATCTATGGGGAGAAATGTTATTTAAACATATCCTGTATGCGAGATACTTAAACCCATCAGTTTCTCTTTAAACTTTTCTGCTTTACAGTTGTGCAACCAACAATTGTGGAAAGTAACATCTAATTGATTGGTTCTAACAGGTTTTTGCCTTGCCCTCCAACCGATCTAACTGGTTCATACTGATAACTTCCAATTTCAGTGGAAAAAAGCTGATTTTCCAACTGAAGCGCTGACACGTACTTTAATGTTAAGTGTCAGCTTTTGGCATGTATGATTAATGGTATTTGCAATTTGCTTTTTGTTTTTGACTCGCAGTGTAAAAATATGATTATTTATGCTCACATTGTATTTGTAAAATTGTGCTAACTACACTAATTATGAACCCACCACTATGGTAAGTTTGTGGCTTTTTGATTATGTAGTCATGTACACTTATGATATATACCTCAGCTACAACGGCCTTCATATTGATCATTAAAATATTATCAAGAAACAATTATGCACTATACTCACTTTCCACATCTAGACTGAACCTGTGTAAATTACTCCAGCTAAGAATGTGGATTTGATAGGGTAGAACTGTCAATCAATGAGGTTCATGTATAAACACTCAACCCACTTGTACTAGCTCTTGTTGGTGCTATTTTTATGCAGTTGTAAACCCATTTAAAACAAACGGGTTAATGTCTGTAAAAATAGCACACACAGGAATTATAGTACAAGTGAGCTAAGTGTTAGTACATGAACTTCGCTAATTGGACTGTACCTTATAGCCTCAGGTCATTTTTTGATGAGAACTCTTCCACTTTTATCACAGGTACCAAATGTCAAGTGGATACAAGCCTGCTCCACTTGACCTTTCTCACGTCAAACTGACTCCAGCGCAAAATACTCTAGTGGACAAATTGGCTGAAAATGGTCATAACGTCTGGGCAAGGGATCGCATCCGTCAAGGGTGGACATACAGTATTTTGCAAGTAAGAGGCTGCAAAGGATCTAGAAATTTCCTTGAGATTTTGAGAGCGCATGGATAACCAATATGGTTGATTACACCAGTATACTTAGGATATATTCTCACATCCCATTTCCTGGAATCTCAAAGGTGTTATGTATACTTTAATTACACTGGAGCACTCCTGCTCCTCCCGGCTCCATATTCAGGTAATTAACTTACCTTTTTTGTTGCAGACGTTCTGCAGAGTCGGTTTCCCTGAGTGCAGCCCGCGATGGCACTGGCTGCTTCAGGGCAATCCAATTTTGCAGCGGAGATCTCAGGCAGACGTTAGGCCACTTATTTGCATATGCAAAGGGACCAATGCCTGCTTCAGTCATGGGTAAAGGATGCCTCTTGTTTGTCCTCACCCAATATGGCGGGTGGCGCACTAATAATCGGAAGTGTGCGTGCGCCTTTTGCCTGCCATTTTGGGGACTTAGGCCGGGTAGCCCCCCCCCCCCCCCCCGTTTTTCAGGTGCTATGCAGCCCAATTTCCAGGCCAGAATGTTTACACTTCAGAATCTTAAGGCACTTCAGTGGCAATTGGACTGGCAGCCTGATGTTATTTTACCCGGAAGACTTAATCACTGGAAAAGTAATAGAGATGCCTTTTATCTTCACTGGTTTCTAATTCAGGGTCTGGACATGAAACAATACTATTCTAGAGCACTGTGGTGTTCAGCAACCCCACTGCTATCCAATTTACAAATCAAATTGAATTTCAAATATAATAAACTTCCTATTTTTTCAGAGAGATGTTTTTGTTCCTTATTTGCTTACAGGATATTATGAACAAGAGAAATCCCCGCCTTGTACCATACAACCTCTTGGATGAACGCACTAAGAAAACAAACAGAGACAGCCTGTGTGAGGCTGTCCGCACCCTGATTGGTTATGGCTACAACATTGAGCCGCCAGATCAAGAAGCCAGTATGTAACTTTACAATCTGAAATAATCATACAGGGAGATGACGGGTGGTGGGCCTATACCCTCTGGAGTTTAGAAGAATGAAAGGTGCTCTCATTGAAACATATAAGATTCTGAGGGGGCTTGACAGGGTCAATGACAGGTTGTTTTCCCTGGCTGGAGAGTCTAAAACTAGGGGTTGTAGTCGCAGGATAAGGGGTCAGCTATTTAAGACTGAGATGAGAAGGAATTTCTTCACTCAGGGTTGTAAATCTTTGGAATTTCTACCGCAGAGGGCTGTGGATGCTGAGTATATTCAAGGCTGAGATACAGATTTTTGAACTCCGGGAAATCAAGGGATATGGGGATCGGGCAGGAAAGTGGAGTTGAGGTCGATGATCAGCCATGATCTGATTGAATAGTGGAGCAGGCTCGAGGGGCCCTTTGGCCTACTCCTGCTCCTATTTCTTATGTTCTTATGAGATAATCATCTTGCATGAAAAATGGATTGGTAATGGCTGGAGTGATTAGGGAAA
Organism: Heptranchias perlo; assembly: GCF_035084215.1. Lineage (NCBI taxonomy): Eukaryota > Metazoa > Chordata > Chondrichthyes > Hexanchiformes > Hexanchidae > Heptranchias > Heptranchias perlo. The sequence continues at coordinate 11,892,995 of NC_090365.1, forward strand.
TATTGTAATACATTATCAAAAAATAAATTAGCAGTACTCAAATGACATTCTAATTTTTGTTGATTGTTATGCACTATTTGTACTCACTAAGGGATGTGATTTCCGCATTCAAATAATTTTAGTAAAAACGTAGTACTAAATAAACCTGTAGAAATTAGCAACAAACTTTTTTGTTCCTTTTTTAACCACTACTCAGTCTTGCTCCCATGCTAGAATGTATTCAAAAAAAACCTTGAAGATGTTGACTTCTTGTTGAAGAGCAACTTAGCACAAGGCGGCAGGGGAGAAATACAAAAATTGAGTTCACTACTCGCAGCCAAAACTCTGAATTAGTTATATGAAGTAAGGATAAAATTTAAACTTTGAAGAGCACTGACAAAAGCATTGAGTGGTAGAATTAGGGAGAGATGGTAAATGTCTTCCCTTTATTAATTTCACTCCCACTGGCAGCCCCAAAGTAACTTCTACTTATGGCCCAAAATCAAATTCCCGCTGAATTTTAAGTACACCAGATATGTAATTATCAGGGCCACTATTTTACAGTTACTGTCTAAATCAGATTGTTTTTATTGCATGGTATTCAGATATTTATTGGTGTCTTGAGATCACATTCCATAATTCTCTCCATGTTTCTGTGAAAACTGCAGATCAGCAGACTTGATAGTTACTTACCTATTCAAAATGTGCAGTTGCCAATTTTGTATCTATTGCACTTGTATAATGAACATGTTGAGGTAATTTCTACAAACATTAAAGTCAGTATTTAAACCGAACCTGTCCGGCGAGTGCTATGTTGAATACTTCTGCCAGGGTACAGAAGTTTCAAACTTGGCATAAGCCATCTAAAAATAAAAAAGATGTAGATTTCTGTAAACTTCCTTCTCCACCCTCCCATCCAATAAATGCAGTGGAAGTTGAGAGGTGCACATACTTCAGGAGTGTATATGTCATACGCCATTAAATAATTAACATCTTGTTTCATGTTTTTTTGCTCTGTTAAAAATGTTAGGATGCTTAAAATCCTATCTTGAATGACTTGTTGTGTTTTGTTGTGCTAGCTGCCCACACCACAGGTAAAGGCCGCAGAGAAAAGGTGCGGCTGTTCCGTGCTGAGAAGTCATATGCAGTGAAGAGTGGGAAGTGGTACTTTGAGTTTGAAGCTGTGACTGTAGGAGAAATGAGGGTAGGATGGGCACGACCTGACTGCAGGCCTGATGTGGAATTGGGTGCTGATGACCTTGCCTTCGTGTTTAATGGATTTAAGGTTTGTTGTACTTTTTCCAGTTTTCTCCCCAACTCTTGAAATTAGCCATTCACACTGGGGTATGGTTCTACGATAGTGAAAACCCGCTCTAATCTTGTTCTTCCTGTGTATAGACAGTGAGTGATGATAGGCTTTTAGGCCATGGATGCATTACAGCCAAGCCTGATATCCAGAGTTCATAGATATACATTCTTCAGCAAGGATCATTAGATAGTGATCGAGTGCGAACCCTGCCTGATTTCACCCCCCACCATAAACCCCACCAGCCTATCCTTGAATTAAAGAGACTGAACCAATTTTTTAATAATGTATAAAACAAAGTCACACAGATATGTGATCTAGAGTGGAGAGTTCACCACTAATTAATTGATTGATTTAAGTGCTTTTAATACGTATTTGTTAAGCATATGGCCAAAGATTGAGTTTTCCATTTCCTGTGTATAGCTGCATAACCAGAGATCACCTGCTGCTTTCACAGGTGACATAAATATAAGATAGTCACCAATAAATTCAATAGGGAATTCAGGAGAAACTTCATTACCTAAAGAGTGGTAAGAATGTGGAACTCGCTACCATAAGGAATAGTTCAGGTGAATAGCATAGATGCTTTTAAGAGAAAGCTGGATAAGTACATGAAGGATACAGGAATAGCAAGATATGCTGACAGAGTTAGATGAAGAGGGATGGGAGGAGGCGCATGAGGAGCATAAACGCCGACATAGACCAGTTGAACTGAATGGCCTGTTTCTATGTAACCTATGTAAAATTACTTTCAGACACTGTCAAAGGTGTTACAAACTGGATAGCCAGGTGGTGAAGGATATAATACTAGAATCTAGTCTTCAGTTGTTTCAAGCCTTTATTCACAGAGATCCACATTTTTACCACCACCACACCCTAGATCAGCTCTCTTATAAATGGATACAAGAGCGTTCCCAATTGATACACACCACCTGAATACAATTAACACTAATTAATATAAATCAATACAATTAACACTAATTGATATAAATCACATGAATACAATTAACAAAGGGTAGCATTGTGATGGAAATGCATTCTGTAAATCACGGCCTGCCAAAAACTGTTCTGTTTTAATTTTGTAATTTTTGGTTTGTTTAATCAGTTGCTAGTTTGTCAAAACTACACAACCAATGAGATTCATGCTGGTCATAAACTCCTAATTATCACCTATTATTATCTTTGGTCCTTTGTCTATCCTTTATATTGCAGGGTCAGCGCTGGCACGTAGGGAGCGAGCCATTTGGCCGTACCTGGCAGTCAGGTGATGTGGTTGGTTGTATGATTGACTTAAATGAAATGAATTTCATGTTCACACTTAATGGAGAGATGCTCATCAGAGACTCTGGCTCTGAGTTGGCTTTCAAGGACATCGAAGTAGGCGATGGTAAGTTCTTGCAGGGATTTGGAAAGATGTAGAAAAGGATTTATTGTAGAGGTGATGAATTTGTTAGATAATTTCTCTAATAATACCAAGACTAATATTCTCCATGTACAAAATTGTGGTCTATTTACTTCAAAGTAAAAACATTGGCTACTAGTATTAATCCTTTGAGGACTGTAGTCACATTTAAGCACCAACTACCATCAAAACTACCAAGATTTGTTGGTGCCTGTTAAGGATATGTCAAAGACCCCAGTTTGCTCCCATTTCATGTTCAAGTTGTATTTGACGTAATATGCTTTTTCAGGGTTCGTCCCTGTGTGCAGCCTGGGCCATTCTCAGGTCGGACGCATTAACCTGGGCCAAGACGTTAGCAGCCTGAGATATTTCACCATATGTGGTTTGCAGGAAGGCTTTGAGCCCTTTGCTGTAAATATGAAACGAGCCATCACAATGTGGTTCAGCAAAAGTTTGCCTCAGTTTGTTCCTGTTCCCACAGACCACAGTCACGTTGAGGTAAGGTTTGGATTATGAAATAATCAAGTGTATGAGTGATGTTGTTTATTAGTGTTATGTTTCAACCATGTACAATAATTGAGATATAATTGTGAATCATTATAAAACCGTAGACTATAATTGGAGTACCGTGTGCAGTTTTGGGCTCTACACTTTAGGAAAAATGTCGACACAATATAAAGGGTACAGCGCAGATTCTCTGTGAAGCTGAAGCAAAATACTATGAATGTTGGAAATCTGCAATAAAAACAGAAAATGCTGGAAACGTTCAGCAGGTCAGGCAGCATCTGTGGAGTGAGAAACAGAGTTAGCATTTCAGGTTGATGAATTCTGAAGAAAGGTCATCAACCTGAAATGTTAACTCTGTTTCTCTCTCCATAGATGCTGCCTGACCTACTGAGTGTTTCCAGCATTTTCTGTTCTTATTTCTCTATGAACCTGCCTGATATTAAGGAAGGTTTGAAAAATTGGAGCTGTTTTCATTAGAACAGGGGGTGATTTGGTACAGGTATTTAAAGCTATGAAGGGATGAGGCAGAGTTGATAGAAACAGACCGTTTCCAGTGATTGAGAGGCCTGGAATGAGTGGACCTCGATATATGATTACATGTAAGAGATTTGGGACAGATGGCAGGAGAAATCTTTTTACAGAGGGTTGTGAGGCAGTGGAATGCATTATTGGAGTTACCAACTGAAGCGGAGGGCATGCCAACATATTTAATAGGTTAGTTAGATGTTTGAAAGAAAGGGGGATAAAGGGATACGGGAAAATGGCGGGCATACAGGATTAGGAATAGTGCTTATGTGGAGGATAAACACCAACACAGACTGGTTGGACCAAACAGCTTGTCTCCGTGTTTAATTTCTATGTGTTAGTACTTTCAGCCTTTCTCTGGCATCTATCTGTGTTTGAATTAGTGTATATTTAACTTTATGATTCCATGCACCTTTTTGTGTAATTAGTATGACAATATGTATGTGAAATCACGATAGTTCTGACTAGTCAGTGTAATCGGAGCTGATGCTTAAGCTCTGTGTAACAGCCATTAGTTGAAAGTGAAGTTGGTTTTGAAAACCAGCGTGCTGTTTGGAAAATTGTCCTCAGCAATTATCAATCTTGTTAATTAGAATTCATTATATCAGAAGATTAGTTATACTGCATTGTTATTTTGACTTCTTTGATTTTAGTTGTGAAATGATATATCCTGTGCATTTTATCTGTATTTATGCAGGTTACAAGGTGTGATGGAACAATTGACAGTCCTCCTTGCTTGAAAGTTTTTCATAAAACCTTTGGGTCTCAGAACAGCAATACTGATATGCTATTCTTCCGACTCAGCATGCCTGTTGAGTTCCATGACACATTCAAATGCACCCCTGGAACAACATCATTGACTAGAATGACAATCCCAGAAGAAGAAGTAGAAGATATTGATGTGGATTCAGAGTTTGAAGTTCTTAAAAAGTCAGCCAGCCGGACTCAAACTGAAACACCTGCCAATGACAAAGAGGGGTCCAAGGAAGCACCCAAGGAACTGGTCAAGACAGAGAATGACAAAGATTCCTCCTCTGAGAAAAGTAAATCCAAAACTAGGTTAGTAATTTTGAGGTTCTATTGATAGAGAGGGTTGCTGAAATGAACAAACTGGAGCTATGAAACCAGTACCAGTTGTCAGCTGCATTTTTTGTTGTGTGGTTGCTGGAGCCAAAGAAGGAGTTTTAGGTTATCTTTAGATCAGTAAAATATGATTCCAGAAGATAAACACATGTCTTTCAAAATCCTTGTTACAATTTGTCATACCCCTTTCCTAATTTGATGTCATTAGCAAATTTCAATATTGTGGCCTCAAATCCTAAGTCCATATATTTGTGTACAATAAATAAAAATGGCCCAACACAGACCCCTGTGGAATGCCACATTTTTCCAGTCTGAGAAACTTCCCTTTATCCCTCCCCTTTGCTTTCTACCTTTCAGCCATTTCTCTATCCATGTGGCTACATTCCCCTTAATTCCATATGTAATTATCTTTGCTAGAAGTCTCTTATGTGGTACTTTATCAAGTAGTTTTTGAAAATCCATATACCACATCCACTGCATTTCCACGATCTATTTTATCTATGTACATTGTTTTTACTAGAAACATAATATACCAACTATGCCTGATAACAAAATGTTCAGCACTGAAAGGGAAATGTTGCCCCATTTTATAAAGATAAAAGATACACCGAAAAAATTTGTCATTTTAAAAAAAATATCAGCTCTCTGCGCTGCAGAACACGTATAAGACCACCATTCCCTTCCTGTTTGGACCATTTCAAATCACAGTCTACATTTCAGCTCCAGAACACATGTGGCTGCTCCCTGTTGGTGACATCACAGAATGGCCTAGCAGGAAGGGAGACTTGACCTCACACATCTCCTTACAGACGAGAAAAACTAGATTTTTAAAGAGTCACACAAAATTCTTGATATTTTTGAACACAAAGTACTTCTCCATATTATCCTTCCCTTTTAAGGGATGTTGGGTTCTGATACTAAGTTTCTGATTTGATGAACCTATTTAGGAAGAAAGAAAGAACTTGTCTTTAACTTTATCAGTGTTGATTGCCATATCCCTACTATTTACAATTTAATGTTTGAAGGCATGGTCCATGTTATTTATTTACTTTTGCTGCATTTTAGGTTCTTATTCAAAAAGAAACCTGCCTTTATTGCTTCACCACCAGTTATCCCGACTGTCCCCCGCCTGATAGAGGATGTTGTGCCAGATGACAGGGATGACCCAGAGATTGTTTTGAACACAACAACGGTAAATAATCAACTGGAAACAGTAAAAGAATTACAGTGTTATGAATAACAGAAACAACTAAACTCATTCCAGTAGAAGCTATTGACTGGAGATGAAAGTTCCTAAAGTCACAAAGCACTTGTGAATATTATTTATGAGGCAGCAAATATTTTGTTATTTACTTGCGAATATGGTTGAGCTATCTAAATTTGCAACACTATAAGAAGTCCTATTACACAGTTTGAGGTCAGATGATTAAACATTTTTTTTCGACATGTACCTTTTGAGCTGACAAACATTTTGGACTTCTTCACCTGCTCTCAAAACAACATGCGAAAGCTAACACCATAGATGTTTACAGCATAGAAGGAGACCATTCGGCCCATCATGACTATGCCAGCTCTTTACGGGAGCAATCCAAAACTGCTCTCCATTGCTCTGTATCTTCCTCTGCTTCAAATATTTATCCACTTTCTCATTAAAAGATGCAGTGCTTTCTGCCTCAACAATTGCCTATGCGAACAACTCTCTGCATGAAGAAATTACTTCCAACCTCTCACCACATTTTATTAGTGACAATTTTACATTAATGACCCCTTGTTACTAACTCCTGAACCAGAAGAAATAGTTTCTGCTTATTCACCCTATCAAGACCGTTCATAATTTTTTAAAAAACCATTAAATCTCCTCAGACTTCTCTGCTGCAGTATCTCGAGTTACTCCTAAGACTGAAGTTTCAAATTCCTGGTGTCATCTTGATGAATCAATGCTGTCGGCTCTCTCTGGCTAAAATGTTCTTTCTATAACAGGGATTCCAAAACTGCACAAAGTACTTTACCTGGGTCTAACTATAGGCTTATATAAATTTATCATTACCTCTTTGTTCTTGTACCTTATATCTGTACTTATAAATCCCCAAATGCTGTTCACATTTTTAAAATTGCTTTATCCACTTCCACTTGTGCTTTCAAGGAATTATGCATTTGCACCCCTAGGTCTTTCTGTTCCTCTACAACCTTCAGCATCTTTCTATTGAGTATATACTCTCAATCCTTATTTAAAAGAATTTAATGCGATACAGAACCAGTTTATATCCCTATGGGGCAAGAGCACTGCTTGCCAAAAAAAAACAGCCATGGATGACAAAAGAGGTAAGGGATTAACATAAAACTAAAAGAAAAAGCACGGATAAAATAGCACAGATCCCGGCAACTGGGAGAGATACAACGAACAGCAAAAGGTGTCAAAACAGATAGCAAGAGCTACATAAAGGGAGTATGAAAAGAAACTTGCAAGGGATATCAAAATCAACACATTTTTTACAATTATATTAGGAAAAAGAGGGTGGTCAAGAGCAACATGGGCCCCTTAAAAACTGATAACGGTGATATTCTAAATGAAAATAAGGAAATGGCGGACATGTTAAATAATTACTTTGTGTCGGTATTTACAGTAGAGGACGAGGATAGCAGGCCGGACACTCCCCGGAAACTAATTTTGAATCAGGGATGGGGATTCATCATAATTAATGTAAGCAAATTAACAGTAATGAAGAAAATAATGGCACTAAAGAGTGACAGATCCCCAGGACCAGATGATTTCCATCCCAGGATTTTAAAGGAAGTAGGTGAAAACACTGTAGAAGTCCTAACTATAATCTTCCAAAGTTCTCTCGAATCAGGAACCGTTCCTTTAGATTGGAAAATTGCACATGTAACTCCACTATTTAAGAAAGATGACAGAGGTAAACCAGGCAATTATAGACCAGTTAGCCTAACATCTGTTGGTGAAATTACTAGAGTCTATAATCAAGGATAGAGTGACTGAACACCTTGAAAGTTTTCAGCTGATCAGAGAGAGCCAGCATGAATTTGTAAAGGGTAGGTCATGTGTGATGAACCTGATTGAATTTTTTGAAGAGGTGACTAAAGTAGTGGACAGGGGATTGTCTATGGATGTTGTTTATATGGACTTCCAGAAGATATTTGATAAAATCCCTCATAAGAGATTGTTAGCTAAAGTTGAAGTTCTTGGAATTAAGGGCAAATTATTGATCTGGTTAGGAAATTGGCTGAGCGGCAGGTGACAGAGAGTAGGGATAATGGGCAGGCACTCAAATTGGCAGGATGTGACCAGTGGTGTCCCATAGGGATATGTGTTGGGGCCTCAACTATTCACTGTATTTATTAACGACTTAGATGACTGGATAGAGAGCCACATATCCAAGTTTGTGGATGACAGAGATAGGCAGCATTGTAAACAGTGTAGATGGAAGCATAAAATTACAGAGCGATGTTAATAGATTAAGTGAATGGGCCAAACTGTGGCAAATGGATTTCATTGTAGGCAAGTGTGAGGTCATCCACTTTGGACCTAAAAAGGAAAGATCAGAGTACTTTCTAAATGGTGAAAAGCTTAAAACAGTGGAGTTCCAAAGAGACTCTGGGGTCCATAATACATAGATCATTAAAATATCATGGACAGGTACAGAAAATAATTAAAAAGGCTAATGGAATGCTGGTCTTTATATCTATAGGACTAGAATACAAGGACGTAGAAGTTATGCTACAGTCATAAAAAGCCCTAGTTAGACCACACCTGGAGTACTGTGTTCAGTCCTGGATACCGCAATTTAGGAATGATATATTGGCCTTTGAGGGAGTGTAGTGTAGATTTATTAAAATGATACCTGGACTCCAAGGGTTAAATTATGAGGAGAGATTATCAAACTAGGGTCGTATTCCTTGGAATTTAGAATATTAAGGGGCGATTTGATTGAAGTTTTCAAGATATTAAGGGGAACTGATAGGATAGATGGAGAGAAACTATTTCTGCTGGTTGGGGAGTCCAGGACTAGGGGACATAGCCTAAAAATTAGAGCCAGAACTTTCAGGAGTGAAGTTAGGAAGAATATGAGGCTAAGGTGGGTATATGGAGTTAGGTCACAGATCAGCCATGATTTCATTGAATGGTGGAACATGCTTGAGGGGGTAAATGGCCGACTCCTGTTCCTATGTTTCTTCCAAAAACATAACGACTTCATATTAAATTGCATCTAGACCTGACCACCTATTCCATTAATCTATCTATGTCCTCCTGAAGCCTTTTACAGTCCACCTCGCTATTTGCCAAACCTCCTCGATTGCATCACCAGCACATTTGGATATTGCGCCATAATTTGCTGTCAAAATAACGGTGAGGCTAATGATGCTCGCCGTTATTTATGTGCAAATGTGCAACTTCAAGTGAGGGCATATGCGCCGTTAATCTCAAAAATCCAAAAGTTGCTGCCTGAGTTGCGGTGCTCCACCATTAGCTTCGCGAGAACGGCATCTCGCTGTCTGCCGCACCATTGAACGACGTGAAGTTCCTGTATTTGTGCGATAGATAAGAACTAAATTCGCCATAGAAAGTCTAGTCTTGCCCATTTCAGTCTAAGTACCCTTTTAAGGACGTGATCAGTGTTAATTACTGCCAAACAACACCTCTGGCACTGAAAATTAACTATTACAAGTGTGGAGCCTCATTCCTTCAGATTTTAATTGTTGGAGATTTTAAAAATGTATAAGTTATAATTTAAATTTTTTTTTTTACTTTTCCTTTCTCTTTTTTCTCTCTCAATCTAGTCTTTCTTTCCCTCTTTATTTCTCTTTATCTATCTGATTTGACATTGAATTCACCCACTCTAATTTACATTTGCTTCTCAGCCCTTGTGCTGGTAATTTCACAATCCTTCAACCTGATTGGTTAAGGAGATACCCAGTTGCTTGCTCTTTTCACTCAGGTCCCAGACGCCCTGTTTCCCTCACTGCGCTGTTATCAGCTCGCACTTTCAGCAACTTACCACGCAAAAAATTTAAAACCTAAACATGCAAGGGCAAGTCTAACTAACGGCAGACGCAGTTAAATGTCCTGCCACAGCAAATTATGGTCCATTGTGTTCCCTATACCAAAGTGAAAGTCACCTAAATATTGAGAACACAAATGGACCCAGCAGTGACCCCTGGAGAATGGCACTTCCAGCCGTTCTCCAATCCGAGTGTTTGTTTGGGGGTTCAGTTCAGGAAGTGGACTGCATTTATTTCCCATCCCTAGTTGCCCTAAGAAAGTGGTGGCGAGCTGTCTCCCACCAACTTGCCACTGCAGAGGTTTAAGGAGCTGGAGTCACGTGTAGGCCACTCCACATAAGGGTGGTAAGTTCCCTTCTGTGGACATTAGTGAACCAGTTTTTCCTGGTGCTAGCTCACAAATTGCACGATTTATTGAATTCAGTTTCACAACTCTCTATGATGAGATGTGAACACACAACCTCTGAGTTACCAGTCCAGTACATCAACCAATACACCACTGTAGACAGTACAATGCAACGATAGACCTCACCCACAGTATAACAAAAATCAATGACGAATCCTAATGATCTAGTATTTCTAGTTTCTAATTTTGGTGTTTTCTTCTGGCAGTATTACTATTCTGTGAGGATATTTGCTGGGCAGGAGCCAAGCGGAGTGTGGGTTGGCTGGGTGACCCCAGATTTTCATCAATACGACAGCAACTTTGATCTATCCAAAGTTCGCACAGTCACTGTCTCGGTGGGAGATGACCAAGGAAAAGTTCATGACAGGTATCTGAGTTCATAGTCAACTTTAAAAACCAGCTTATTCCAATTCACCAAACACTTTCCTATTCATTTCTTGCAGACAGATTATGATCTAGACATAAATTCTGAACTCTTTCCCTCCCAACCCAACTCAAGAATCAGTTTTTTAAAAAAAAATCACTTTATGACGAGCATAAAACTATGTTATTTCAAGATTTAAATCTATAATTGTTTCCTGTAGTATTGCTTCATTTGCATTATACTTAGTCCATTGATTCATTTCACTTGAAATAGCAGCCTCATTGGATTAATTCTAATTAGTAATGCAAATTATATAACATAACTTGTGATGAGATCTGGTCAGGTAAATTATGTCAAATCAATGTCTGAATAAATCAAGATATGAAAAAATATTTACCTGTTAGCTTTTTCAGCCAGTTTGGAAAAAAAATAAACTTTGAAAAATATTATCTCCATAAAGGATTATCTGACCTAATTTGTTAAAAATACTTAAGAAAAATAGAATTATATTTGAGATAATGATGGCATCAAAGATCTGGGTGATGATAAACCATTAGAATGATATTGAACAACATTGTAAACCATTTGAGCAAAATTTAAGTTTATCAACCTTATCTTAACTCCAACCTTGAAGCCTATATAATGTATATAAGTGCAGCTCCTGGTTGGGAAACAGACATTTTTTGGCAAGTTTTCTACCAGCAATGTGTCAAGGCAGATAGTTACTTATGGTAAACTGCCTTTATTGAAGTGTTCTGTGTTGATCATGTAATACATGTTGCAAAGTTACTAGGTTTATTTTACAGGGGATAGCACATACTATATTTTATGTCATAATATTGTGCATTATTTACAAATTGAAAACTACTTTTCATATTATTCCTGAAGACAATCTCATGGGTTTATGACAATTTAAATTAGTGTACCTTAAAGCACTATTTAAATAGCTATTATGGTGAATGGTGTTGCTCACCATGCCACTTATGAGCTCCTGGTACCTACTATCCACCTAGCAAGAGTTCAAACCAGTACTTGTAAATTGTCTAACAACCAACTTGTGGCTGTCCTCCTTGAAGAGGAGATGAGTTGTGTCTCTGTGGAATCAAAGTGGCTTCAAGCTGATGATGGAAGTGTCAAACCAAGTCAACCATCTCTAGCAAACTCTGTAATAATAGCTGAACCAGGTAGATCCACAGTACTCCAGAGCAATGTTGATTATTGATCAACCAGTCTAGCTCACAAATAGATCCTGAGGGACCTGTGACTGGTCTGAGCTCGTGATAACTCTGCAATCCATTGCAGTCATGTTTAGGGTAGTCCTACTTGCTCAATTGGCAGAAAGTTTTACTGTGTTTTGTGCTGGTAAGCTGCAATGTTTTAGTTGGTTAAACTCCAACAATAGCCCTACGTATAGCTTGGGGGATCCTACAATCTGGCTCTACAAAACTGTACTTAAATTCCCTGTACTTAGGTAAGTGGGGTTAATCCTGATGGGAAGTGAATGTGCACTCTATCAAACAAAAAAATTCTACCAGTATAGGTTTTGCAGTAGCTTGGTTTGAGGATGGGTTTCTGCACAGGTAAGATACCCGGCTGACCAAAAAACAAGTGTTTTTGTCGTTGAAGTAGTTTCAGCCCATCCATCAGCTTACCTGGGAACGTAAGAGTGCCTTTGAGGAATATGAATGTCGGATAGATAGTTGGTGGCTTAATTCTTACACATTAAAGTGAAAAATTAATGTACATTTTATATTTCCTGGGATTTGAAAGTATCATTTTTCACCAGCCTGATAAAACATTCTGACGATAGTAATAGTTTTTGAAATTTAACTCCGATGCTTTCTACTATTAGTCTTTTGCACTTGTGCTCATCATCGGTGCTTGAACATGGAGCATTTTGCCAACTTGAGTCCATTGAGAACATTTAGCATTCCAATGCCAGTATAGATCAAATGAAAAACAGTGCTTGCCCTGCAGTACCTTGACACTAGATCCATGCTTCCTTGGTGAGCTTGTTTGTACCTGCTTAAGAACATAGAAACAGTCATGGATGAAAAGAGCTAATTAGGCTCATCAATTTTATTTCTGTGATATTTCAGCTCACCCAGCTTACCATCCAGCTACACCTTGAAATCCACTGATGTGTTTGATTCCACTACCTTAACTGGTAGATGATTCCAAAGGTTTTATCACCTTTCAAACAAAGTCATTTTTTAGGATCTATTTTAAATTTGCTTTATACAAATTTAAATTGACATCCTCTTCCTCTGCTGGTCTGATTCACTTTAAAAGTGCTAGGCCCCAAAAATGTACTGGCCTTCTAATGCACTTCTAGTGTAAGTCCAGGGAGAGGGCAGCCTACTTGTGAAGAAGAAAAATCAAAGTACAGAAGGAAGTTACAGCAACTCTTTTTCAGCCCAAACTTTCAATCCAAACTCTCAGGAGTAATATCTCACTACGTAACTCCTGTTCTGCAGAAGTCAGCTTCCCCACCATAGAAAAAAGATAAGAGAAAAACACCAAATAGAACCATGTGATCAGCAACTACCCTCGTGCATCCTTTCTCAAAGTAGCTCCTAACCCTTCAGAAAAGCTTCACTTCACTGAATGTATGTTCTGCAGCATCTGCTGCACAGGAGTTAGCTCCCCCTTCTAATTTAGAAAAAAGGCAGGGTTCTAATGGAGTTTCAGCTGGGTGTTAATATAGCTAAAATTCTGCCACTGAGCTTATAAATTCTCACTATTTTCCATCACAGAAAGTTAGAAGCTATTACTGGAACTTTGTATCAGTTATAATGTTACATTACCAGTGACTCACCATATTGATAATTGATTCAGCAATTGTTGTACCTGTTGATATTGTATGAGAAAAGGTCCTCGACCACAGGATTCCAGCATCAAACAATTATGTTTGAGAAATCAAAGCTTAGAAATTACTGTTGGTTCTTCGAGATGGCCACACTGACAAGTCAGAATTTATTGTCCATCCCTAGTTTCCCTGAGCTCATTGAGTCAACCACATAGAATGGACTGGAGCCACATGTAGGCCAGACTAGATAGGGATGGCAGGTTCCCTTCCCTGAAGTGAAGTTAGGGTTGTCCAACAATCTGGCAGCTTTCTGTTATTTTTCTAGTACTAGTCCATAAAATTTATTGGGATTTGAACTTGTTCCCACTGGGTTGCGAATCCATAACCAGGACACTACCGTACCCCATTTGTATGGCATTCTGTGCCTGCAATTTTAATGAAGGTGTACTAATTGGCATTCATAAGTGAACACTACCAATAATCACTTCCAAGCTAAAATCTTTACACTGAAGAGCACACTGAGCAGTCATTTCATACAATTAGAATTTATGAGGGAAAAGAATCCTTTGTGCAGTTTCAGAATACAGCATAACCAAAAAATGCAATGCAAAATGTGACCTCGTGCTTAAAACTCAATCTCATTAGGGTAATGTAAGTTGACAGTTACTGTTTCTGCATAGTCTAACTGTATGCAAGATAATGAGGGCAGTTTTTTTTTGCAGTGTTCATACGTGCACTTTGAACTGGATGGAGAACACCCAAATTAGTTTGAATTATTTATTTTCAATCCAACTCCCACAGATGCTCCAACAATGCATTCACACCAGAATTGTAGCACAGTATGAAGAAGTTTCATTTTGCACAAACGTTGCAGTTATAGGGGGTGATTTTAAACCCCAAGAACAGGTGGGTTGTGGACGGGTGGGAGTTGAAGATAGGTTTTTTTTTGGGTCGCAACTGCAAAATTTTTGGATTTTGCATTCCCAGTGGGAAGCCTTTACTTTTACGTGCTGACGTTAAGCCCGGAAATAAAGCCAGGTTGCAGTCGCGACCCAAAAAACGACTATCTTAAACTATTACCCGCACCCAACCCACCCTTTCTTGGGGTTTAAAATAACCCCCATAGTATAAATGCACGACTTGACACTGGAAGAGTGTGACTCGCTGGAGGAGTCACTCATTTCGCTTTGGAGTTAGTTCAGGCCTCCACACCTGATTTACACTGCAAGTTTAGCGTCAATTTTCGCTTCTCATCAGTGGCGACATGAGGAAACATTTCTTTACGCAGCAAGTTGTAATCTGGAATGCACTGCCTGAAAGTGTGATGGAAGCAAATTCAATAACTTTCAAAAGGGAATTGAATAAATACTTGAAGGGGAAAAATTTACAGGGCTATGGGGAAAAAACAGGGGGAGTGGGACTAATTGGAAAGCTCTTTCAAAGATCCAGCACAGGCACGATGGGCCCAATGGCCTGTGCTGTACCTACCATGATACTATGGTACTTGTGGAATGTGAATGTACTGTAAGACAATTTATTATGTTCCAGTTTCTGCAACAGCAAGATGTGTTAATGCTTTTGTCTCTCTACAGTATGAAGCGCAGCAATTGTTACATGGTCTGGGGAGGTGAATTCAGTAACAGCTCCCAGCAAGCAAGCCGCAGTAATGTTGATCTAGAGATTGGCTGCCTCGTTGATTTGGCTACAGGTCTCATGACTTTCACAGCTAATGGAAAAGACATCAACACTTACTACCAGGTATAATGGCAGTTCCTTGTCAACAGATGGGTGGATAAGGAAATCAACTTTTACTCAAGGAATAACAAATGTACAATTGTACACGACTGGTGATTTTCTTTAATTGGCTCTAGTTAAAGTCACTCTCATATGTGTCCAGGTGCATCATCCCTTGTCCTACTCAACTGCTCCATGGCCTTCAACATGGCAGACTGCTCCAACCTCCCCTACCTCCTCTCCTTTGTGGTCCACTTATTAGCAATTGTTCATGTCTAGTTTCATTCCTATTTGTCCTAACAGCCAGAATATCTGCTTCTGGTTGCTCCTTCTGCCCCTGCACAGTTATTTCAGGGGAATCCCATGTTCCATTCTTAGCTCTCTCCTTCCTCAAAACCTGTCTTTTTCATCGTGCATTCGGTCACCTCTCCTAATTCTACTCCGCTGAATCCGTTCCTTCCTATGTGAAGCATCGTGGGACATCTTGTTATCTTACAGACACTATACAAAGTTGGTGTTGGCTGGCGTAACTCTGATCCTTCTCTTACGGGATGTATAACAATAAGATTTGTGCTATTGATTCATCATCGCTCAAAATTTGAAGGAAACAAGTAAAGGTATATAAATTGTCCAGAATTTTTGAGTTTAAAAACTGACAGTCAGTTCAGGTTGGCAGAGCATTGTGAAGCACTGCCCATCCTAAGAGATACCTTCAATTGTGTAAAGCGATCCTTAATTGAGTTTGAAAGAATAGTAGGCTAGCAATCAGAATTCAGCATTCTTGCCAAGTGTGGTTAACTACATTCAATAACATATTCTAAGAACAATATGTTGTAGATGTTTCAATCAAGGGGCTTGTACATTATGTTGCAAAATCAGCATTTTAGATTGTTAAACATCAGTACCTTGAGGCACTGGTGCAGAATGTGATGGAACTCCAATATCCTTTGTCACAAAATAGTAGGATGAAGGTTTATAATGCTAATACGTTGCTTAATCTAGTCATAAGGTTAGCATCTTTCATGAGCTTTATGCATAAATATTGTATGTAAGTATATTTAAAAACAAATTTGACATCTATTTTGATTTATCAGACATCAGCTACACACACTTTTTAATGCTGTTTGCCCTTCTCTTTATTTTGCTTAAAAGGTTGAACCAAGTAACAAGCTATTCCCTGCGGTCTTTGTGCAGCCTTCCAGTCAGAATATGTACCAGTTTGAGCTAGGCAAGCTGAAGGTATGTGTGACATTGGGATATGGAACATACTTGTATACGTCACGTGGAATTATTATTACAGCTTTATAGAGCTGATCTTCATCTCAGAAACTATTATTTTTCTGTTTCATGTTTAACATTAAACTTTAAAATATGCCATGATGTGGAGATGCCGGTGATGGACTGGGGTTGACAAATGTAAAGAATCTTACAACACCAGGTTATAGTCCAACAATTTTATTTGAAAATCACAAGCTTTCGGAGGCTTTCTCCTTCGTCAGGTGAATGTGGGAATCCTTGAACGTTTCGCATTTATATTCAGAGAACAATACCTGGTGATTACAGATAATCTTTCCAACTGCCCGTTGTCAAGGCAATCAAAGTGTTCAGACAGAGAGGTGTTACCTACAGGACCACCGAATATACAAACGGCCAGAACACAAAACAGAGAGAGAGAGGGAGAAACATCCGAAAGGAAGAGAAAGACAGAGATTGACCCGTTGTAATAAAAACAGATAACTTTTATTCGCTGGTGGGTTACGTGTAGCGTGACATGAACCCAAGATCCCGGTTGAGGCCGTCCTCATGGGTGCGGAACTTGGCTATCAATTTCTGCTCGACGATTTTGCGTTGTCATGTGTCTCGAAGGCTGCCTTGGAGTACGCTTACCCGAAGATCGGTGGCTGAATGTCCTTGACTGCTGAAGTGTTCCCCGACTCGGAGGGAACCCTCCTGTCTGGCGATTGTTGCGCGGTGTCCGTTCATCCGTTGTCGCAGGAAAGGATGCCCCGGAGCATGGTACATTGGCGAGACCATGCAGACACTGCGACAACGGATGAACGGACACCGCGCAACAATCGCCAGACAGGAGGGTTCCCTCCCAGTCGGGGAACACTTCAGCAGTCAAGGACATTCAGCCACCGACCTTCGGGTAAGCGTACTCCAAGGCGGCCTTCGAGACACTCGACAATGCAAAATCGTCGAGCAGAAATTGATAGCCAAGTTCCGCACCCATGAGGACGGCCTCAACCGGGATCTTGGGTTCATGTCACGCTACACGTTACCCCACCAGCGAACAAATGTTATCTGTTTTTAATATAACGGGTCAATTGCTGTCTTTTCCTTCCGGATGTTTCTATGTTTCTGCCTCTCTTGCTCTGTTTTTTTAATTGGCATCTCCACATCATCTGTTTTTTTAGTTCTGGCCGTTTGTATATCCGGTGGCCCCGTAGGTAACACCTATCTGTCTGAACACTTTGGTTGCCTTGGCAACGGGCAGTTGAAAAGACTATCTGTAATCACCAGGCATTGTTCTGTGATTTATAAATGCGATAGGTTCGAGGATTTCATTTCCACATTCACCTGAGGAAGGAGGAAGCCTCCGAAAGCTTGTGGATTTTAAAATAAAATTGTTGGACTATAACTTGGTGTTGTGAAATTGTTTACAAACTTCAGTTTATGCCTTTGTGTCCTTAAGAGTGAGACTTATAACTATGATTAGTAGAACTTTTGCTAAAGTGGCCACCATATAACACAACTTATACATCTGTTTCCCCAGGGGTTAGTGCTGGGACCACTGCTTTTCTTTATATATAGTAATGACTTGGACTTGGGTGTACAGGGCACAATTTCAAAATGTGCAAATGATGCAAAACTTGGAAATGTAGTAAACAGTGAGGAGGATAGTGATAGACTTCTCGAGGATATAGATAGTCTGGTGGTATGGGCGGACACGTGGCAGATGAAATTTAAAGCAGAAAAATGCAAAGTGATACATTTAGGTAGGAAGAATGAGGAGTGGCAATATAAACTAGAGGGCACAACTCTAAAAGGGGTACAGGAGCAGAGAGATCTGGGAGTATATGTGCGCAAATCGTTGAAGGTGGCAGGGCTGGTTGAGAAAGCAGTTAAAAGAGCATACAGGCCCCTGGGCTTTATAAATAGAGGCATGGAGTACAAAAGTATGGAAGTTATGATGAACCTTTATAAAACACTGGTTCGGCCACAACTGGAGTATTGTATCCAGTTCTGGGCACCGCACTTTAGGAAAGATGTAAAGGCCTTAGAGAGGGTGCAGAAGAGATTTACTGGAATGATTCCAGGGATGAGGGACTTCAGTTATGTGGATAGACTGGAGAAACTGAGGTTTTTCTCCTTGGAACAGAGACAGTTGCGAGGAGATTTGATAGATGTATTCAAAATCATGAAGGGTCTAGACAGAGTGGATAGAGAGAAACTGTTCCCATCGGCGGAAGGGTCAAGAACCAGAGGGCACAGATTTAAGGTGATTGGCAAAAGAACCAAAGGTGACATGAGGAAAAACTTTTTTACACACCGAGTGGTTAGGATCTGGAATGCACCGCCAGAGGGGGTGGTGGAAGCAGATTCAATCATGGCCTTCAAAAGGGAACTGGATAAGTACTTGAAAGGGAAAAATTTGCAGGGCTATGGGGATAGGGCAGGGGAGTGGGACTAGTTGGATTGCTCTTGCCGAGAGCCGGTGTGGACTCCATTGGTCCTAATGACCACCTTCCGTGCTGTAACCTTCCTATGATTCTAACTTTGTGTTAAATAAAAGCGACAATATGACAATGCTTAATTCTTCTTTTTGCATTTTACAGAATATCATGCCTATTTCAGCAGCTATGTTTAAGAGCGAACGGAAGAACACCATCCCTCAATGTCCTCCCCGACTTGATGTCCAAATGATCACACCGGTAGTGTGGAGTCGCATGCCCAATGACTTTTTGAGTGCGGAATCAGGGCGCATCAGTGAGCGGCATGGCTGGATGGTGGAATGTGTAGACCCAGTTATCATGATGGCACTGCACATTCCTGAGGAGAACAGGTTAGGAAATAGTTGTCTAATAGTCCATAAATAAAGGTAAATCATTTCTCTGACTAATCATGTTTAACTACCTTTAACATCTTAACAAAACTGCAGTAAGATTACATTTTATTCTTTTTAATTATAGTTGTGAATGGTCAGCTATGCTGCTTTATGTAATTTTGGTTATAACAGTCGTATCTGCACCTGTTGCCTAAACAGATTTTAATTTATATGCTTTTAAATATTTTCATGCAGGTGCATTGACATCTTGGAACTTTCTGAACGCAAAGACCTATTGAAATTCCACTACCACACATTGCTACTATACTGTGCTGTGTGTGCATTGGGCAGCAACCGGGTTGCTCATGCCATATGTAGCCACGTTGATGAATTTCAGTTACTTTATACTATTGAGAACACGTACATACCAGGTCTCCTACGTAGTGGCTACTATGATCTACTTATTAGTGTCCATCTGGAGTCAGCTAAGCGTTCTCGACTGATGATGAATAATGAGTTCATTGTCCCTATGACTGAAGAAACCAAACAAATCTCATTGTTCCCAGATGAGAACAAAATTCATGGCCTGCCTGGTGTAGGAATTACCACGTGCTTGAGACCTCCGCTCCATTTTGCCTCTTTATCTTTTGTTGGCACCAGTGATGACCGTTACCAGTTCAGTCCCGAGATCCCACTAGATATTCTTAAAACCAAAGCTATTAACATGCTGACTGAGGCTGTCCAGGATGGTGGGCAGCATACAAGAGATCCTGTGGGTGGAAGTGTAGAATTTCAATTTGTGCCAGTACTAAAACTTGTGAGCACTCTCCTTATTATGGGGATCTTTGATGATGAAGATGTTAAACACATACTTAAGATGATTGAACCTAATGTATTTGGTGAGGTCAAAGAAGAAATTGAAAAGAATGAGGATGAACTCACTAAGGAAGAAGAAGCACCAACAACTGGAGGAGGAGGAGGAGGAGGAGAAGAAGAAGAGAAAGAAGGAGAGGAAGATGAACAAGAAGAGGTAGACGAGACTAAGGAAAATAAGGCTGTGGAAGAAGGAGAAGAAGTGCAAGAGGAAGAACTAGAGGAGGGACTTCTGCAGATGAAACTGCCTGAGTCTGTCAAATTACAGGTATAAAAATATATTGATCCATTTGAATATATTTATTATATTTTTACATCGTAACATATAGATCTTAGGACAATCAGACTCATTACAAATTTCCCAGTTATTAACTGCAAGTTATTTCTAGACAAACTTGCAGTGGCAGCATCAGTCTTTAATCCTTACATGTGAATGTTTTCACATATCAGTAACATTGAATGAACTAACTGTTGCTGTCTGTACCAACAATTGATATCAGCACAAAAATTAACACAAAACTGAATAAACTACCTCATCAAGTGAACCACATACAGTGCACACCAATTATAGCGGGCATGGTTTTCCAGGTATTCAGTTAAACTGGACAAGATCAGTTTTTCCCAAACCAAATACAATATAAGTAATGTATGTTTTGTAAGTTATAGTAGACTGGAATATTGATTGGGATATTTCTTTAGTTATATTAGCTGTAACTGGAGGAAATGTAGGTAAATTAGATTTGTGCTTTAGCTGCTTACTTAGCAATTCAGTTGTAAAGATAAACTAAGATTACTGGCTACAAGATTTGGATTAGTTGCCCCAAACTGCGGAATAATGGTAATATATGCCATTTCATTAGCATCATAGTGAGCAAAGTTGATCCTACATATAATCAAATCTAATTAAAAAAGACTTGTGAACAAAAAAAAAGCCTTTGAGAATTTCAAGACAGTAATTTAACCTTTGAGGTTAAGGTAACAATTAAAAACTATGAAAATAAAACATAAAGGCCTAGAAATACCCATACCCAGCGCATGAATGGAGAGGCCTGAGCAGCCCCAGATATTGGGCCTGGGTCCTCATTTGAGGCCTGCAGGGTTGGAGCCTGGAGGTCAAGCATCTTTAGACCTGGAGATCAGGGGTCAGAAAGTCTGGAGGTCGGGAGTTGGGGATCTCGGCGCCAGAGGGAGGGAGATCGGGGATCTCTGGGCCTGGAGATAGGGATTCAGGGATCTCGGGGCTAGTGGGAAGGGAGGTTGGGGATTTCAGGGCCGGGAGGAGGGGGAAAGGAGCCATGGCAATTGAGCACACCTGCCCCTCCCAGCTCCACATTCAGGTAAGTAACTTACCTTTTTTGTTGCTGGCATTCTATAGGGTTTCTCTGAGTGCAGGTCAAACCAATCTTCCAGTGGGGACTGCAAGCAGGCATTAAGCTTCTTGTTTGTATATGTGAAGGGCCTAACGCCTGCTTCAGGCTTGGATAAAGGAAAACCCTCGTTTATCCTTACCCAATATGTCAGGTGGTGCACTTCCAGTCGGAAGAGTGCGCGAGCTTCCCTCGCTATTTTGGGGACTTAGGAGACCACGTAGCGCCTGAAAAACGCCCACTATGCTCCTCAATTTCTAGGCCAAACAGTTTGCATATCAGCTGAGTATTTATGCTCTATAGATGGGTGATGCTAAGTGGTTTGTATCTGTACTGAGCCACTGCCAGTACAAGTCCTGGGAAATTCCATACTTTCTTTGGCAGCATTTTTTAAAAATGTTTTTAGCTTGAATGCTGTGATGCTGAAATAACCATTAACGTTACAGTAATAAAACTATTCATATGTAATTAATTTATCACATTTTTAAAAATAAACATTTAAAAGACACATTTGAATAAAAGAGAGTTAGGCTTGCTTTGTCTTTTTACCCTATTCTCTCTTCTTCCCAACTCTCCTATTTTAATATATTTTACTTTTACCACTTGTTTGCCTGATCTAATATGTATATTCAATCTTTTATTCCTGTAAAACCTTTCTTTACCTATTTTCATTTTTTCCTGACTCTTAAATAATGGCCTTTAATTAGTTGAAAACAAATTCCAAAAGTGGAGACCAGATTACTGCGCATCTTATAAAGGCAGAGAAATGTACCTACATGGTTTCCTTTCTCAAGACTGTTTGGCCTTGATTATAGTTATTTGGTTGATAGGCCTTGTATGAGATGTAGAACCAGCCCTTGGATGACCACATTTTCCAATGCAGCCACCATGTTGATTGACATTGCCTACATATTGCAGTGCAGTGTAGTCCATCGGTCTAGCTCATTATGTATATAAGAAATTGAGTTACTTATCTGAGATAGACCTCTCCATCATTCCTTGTACCTCTCTCCATCATAGTGTGCGTGGCAACCACAGCTGTTGTGGATATCTTGTTGGTCTCCAATAATGTTATTTTAAAGGAGAACCTGTTGACCCCTGACCTCCTTGTGTATTGGATTTAGAATATCTTTGACCTATCATTGGTTTCTTCAATCCACATTCAATTTGTGAGGTTGCTACAACCTCTCTGTTCAGTATTCATGGGCTGGTGATTCACCAACTTCAGGGATGCTAGTATCTCTCTGGAAGCTGTGTGCTTGGTTTCTTACTCTACTGGTGTTTGGTACTTTATTGTGATGGAATTCAGATGGAGCAGACACTTCGTGAAGGTACAGAAAAGCAGTAATGTCCATAAAGCAAGCAACTACAGCTATTTGCATGTTTCTCAACACTTACTGTAGGCTAATTCTCATATCAGTTCAGATGTGGTAGGATAATTTTTGTTGAAATCAATTGTATCTATGTTTATTTCAGCTTCAGTTGCCCCTTTACAGATTCTCTGAGAACTTTAAGATCGAGCACTGATGGGCTTTCTCGCCTGGCAGGTTATATAGAAAATAAAAACAGTAGCTTTTTTCTATCCTAAAACTTTTTATTCCTTTTTTTAATGTGAATATTATTTGGGGGAAACTCCTGTTAAGTGATTCTGGGTCAGTATTTACCCTCTATACAACTAGTCTACATTAGATAATCTTTTATCAATCATGCTGTGTGGGGTCACTGCAGTAATATTTTGCTTCCATTATTCTAAAGACAAATCAATGGTTTTAAAATATTGATAGTAGAATACACAATACATAATAAAAAGTCATGGCAGATTAATATTCTTGTCAGCATGTTTATTTTGTCAGATTATCAATTTAATAGTAATTTATGTATTGAAAGCAGGTGAAAAATTCGACATAATTCTGGTTTTCTCTCTCCCCGCAGATGTGCAAACTTTTGCGGTTCTTCTGTGACTGTGAACTTCGACACCGGGTTGAATCAATTGCTTCATTAGCAGATAAATTTGTTGATAGAATGCAAACGGATCAGAGGCAGCGCTACCGTGAACTCATGTTGTGTTTTGAAATGAGTGCAGCTGAGACAGCTAGAAAAACAAGAGAATTCCGCTCACCACCACAAGAGCAGGTAAATCCTGTATAGTGAGGTGAGAAAGAGTAAAAAGCGTACAGAAAAAGTAGTGGTAAGGACAATATGGATCACAGGTATTTCTTTTGTAAGAAAACAGGATGCTTTTACAATTCAACTTCACTCAAGTGTACCAGACTTTTCACAGCACTGTAAAAGGTAGGTACTGTTTAAATGCGTTGGAGTACTAAAACATTACAGCCCCCCAGCGAGTAGGGGAGTGTACATGTCAAGCTCGCATGCCCATGCCAGCATGAAGCTCGGGCCATTTTACCACCGGGCCTCATTTCCATTTTGAAGTGAGGCTCCCGCCCAAACCCAGCTGGATTCGCTAACTAACCAGGGGCCGAGCAAGGGATTTCCGACGGCAGGAGGCTGCTGCCAAGGACCTGAGGGAACGGTCCCCAGAAGTCAGGTAAGTGAGTCGGGGGAGTCCAGAGGCAATTGCAGTCAGTGAGGGAGAGGAAACCTGGGCAGAGGAGGCCTAACGTTTCTCTGTGGGGCCTGGAGGGAGCACTCCTGCTCCTCCTGGACCACAAGGAAACCATAAAAAAATGTAACCTTCTGAGCTGGTCCCGCTTGCTGCCAGCTTTCTCCGGCAGCTCCAGCACTCAGCGAGAGTTGCGTGACTGTGGCTTAAAATCGTGTTGGGGTCATATTTGCTTTGTATGGCCCCGATTTTTGCATATTTATGAGGCCCTTGCCTACTTGCAGCGAACACCTCAGGCCTCACAAAATCCGGGAGTTAAATTGGCTTCAAGTGGGATTGCAGACGAACAGGGTGGGAAGTACTCTACCCCTATTTTAATCCCCTGCACACCCTTTTCTCGTCGGGCATGGTGGGTTAAAGTTAGGCCTTAGTATTCCTTTAGATATGATGCATTGTTACAAGCAATATAGAGAAAATGTAATTTATAATACTGATGTTTTAGGTTTTGCATTTGCCTGTTTTTGCCTTGGTGTCCTGTTTGACCCTGAGCTAAGCAATCGACCCCATATCCTCACCATCATCAAGACCACCTACTTCCCGTCTCCGTCCCTGCCTCGGCTCATCTGCTGCTGGAACCCTCATCCATGCCTTTGTTACTTCTAGACTCGACTATTCCAATGCTCTCCTGGCCGGCCTTCCACATTGCACCCTCTGTAAACTTGAGATTATCCAAAACTCTGCTGCCCTTATCCTAACTTGCATCATGCTGTTCACCCATCATCTTTGTGCTTGCTGACCTACATTGGCTCCCGGTCTTGCAACTCCTCGATTATAAAATTCTTATCCTCATTTTCAAATAATCCCCCCCATGGCCTCGCCCCTCCCTATCTCTGTAACCTCCTCCAGCCGTACAACCTGCCGAGATCTTTGCGCTCCTCCAATTCTGGTCTCTTCCTCATCCTCGGTTTTCATCGCTCCACCTTTGGCGGCCGTGCCTTCAGCTGCCTAGGCCCTAAGTTCTGGAATTCCCTCCCTAAACCTTTCCTCCTCACTACCTCTTCTTTAAAATGCTCCTTAAAACCTACCTCTTTGACCAAGCTTTTGGTCACTTGTTCGAATCACAGGAAGTTTACAGCACAGAAGGAGGTCATTCGGCCCATCGTGTCTGCGCCGGCTGAAAATGACCAACCTAGCCTAATCCCACTTTCCAGCACTTAGTCCGTAGCCTTGTAGGTTATGGCACTTCAAGTGCATATCCAAGCACTTTTTAAATGTGATTAGGATTTGTGCCTCTACCACCCTTTCAGGCAGTGAGTTCCAGAACCCCACCATCCTCTGGGTGAAAACATTTTTCCTCTGCTCCCCTCTAAACCTTTTACCAATTACTTTAAATCTCTGCCCCCTGGTTATTGACCTCTCTGGTAAGGGAAATAGGTCCTTCCTATCCAATCTATCTAGACCCTTCATAATTTTGTACACCTCAATTAGATCACCCTTCAGCCTCCTCTGTTCCAAAGAAAACAACTCCAGCCTATCCAATCTTTCCTCATTGCTAAAATTCTCCAGTACTGGCAACATCCTCATAAATCTCCTCTGTACGCTCTCTAGTGCAATTACATCCTTCCTGTAATGTGGTGACGAGAACTGTATGCAGTACTCTAGCTGTGGCCTAACTAGTGTTTTATACAGTTCTAGCATAATCTCCCTGCTCTTATTTTCTGTGCCTCAGCTAATAAAGGAAAGTATCCCATATGCCTTCTTAATCACCTTATCTACCTGTCCTGCCACCTTCAGGGATCTGTGGACATGAACTTCAAGGTCCCTCACTTCCTCCCATTTATTGTGTATTCCCTTGCCTTGTTTGCCCTCCCCAAATGCATTACCTGACACTTCTCCGGATTGAATTCCATTTGCCACTTTTATGCCTACCTGACCAGTCCATTGATATCTTCCTACAGTCTACAGCTTTCCTTTTCACTATCAACCACATGGCCAATTTTTGCATCATCTGCAAACTTCTTAATTATGCCCTCTACAATTAATTCCAAATCATTAATATATACCACAAAAAGCAAGGGACCTAGTACTGAGCCCTGTGGAACCCCACTGGAAACAGCCTTCCAGTCACAAAAACACCCGTCGACCATTACCCTTTGCTTCCTACCACCAAGCCAATTTTGGATCCAACTTGCCACTTTACCTTGGATCCCATGGGCTTGTACTTTTTTGACCAGTTTGCCATGTGGGACCTTGTCAAAAGCCTTGCTGAAATCCATGTACACTACATCAAATGCACTACCCTCATCAACCCTCCTTGTTACTGCCTCAAAAAATTCAATCAAGTTAGTCAGACATGACCTTCCCTTAACAAATCCATGCTGACTGTCCTTGATTAATCCATGCCTTTCTAAATGACGGTTTATCCTGTCCCTCAGAATTGATTCCAATAATTTGCCCAGCACCGAGGTTAGACTGACTGGCCTGCAATTACTCGGTCTATCCCTCTCTCCGTTTTTAAACTACAGTACAACGTTAGCAATCTTCCAGCACCATGCCTGTAGCCAGGGAGGATCGGAAAATGATGGACACAGCCTCCGATATTTCCTCCCTTGCTTCTTTTATCGGCCTGGGATACATTTCATCTGGGTCTGATGATTTATGTACTTACAAAGATGCTAACCCACTTAATACTTCCTCTCTCTCTATGTTTACCCCATCCAACATTTCACACTCCTCCTCCTTAACTACAATGTTTTTTTTTATTCGTTCATGGGATGTGGGTGTTGCTGGCAAGGCCAGCATTTATTGCCCGTCCCTAATTGCCCTTGAGAAG
Source organism: Heptranchias perlo (assembly GCF_035084215.1). Classification (NCBI taxonomy): domain Eukaryota; kingdom Metazoa; phylum Chordata; class Chondrichthyes; order Hexanchiformes; family Hexanchidae; genus Heptranchias; species Heptranchias perlo. Next base: position 11,919,813 of record NC_090365.1, read on the forward strand.
GTGGTGGTGAGCCGCCTTCTTGAACCGCTGCAGTCCGTGTGGTGAAGGTTCTCCCACAGTGCTGTTAGGTAGGGAGTTCCAGGATTTTGACCCAGCGACAACGAAGGATGCATCGTCCCCCTCTTGTGAAGACAGACGCAAAGTATTCATTAAGAACCATACCAACATCTTCTGCCTCCACACATAGTTTGCCTTTTTGGTCTCTAATACGCCCTACTCTTTCCTTAGTTATCTTCTTGCTCTTTATATATTTATAAAACATCTTTGGGTTTATCTTGATTTTACTTGCCAATATTTTTTCATGCGCTCTCTTTGCTTTCCTAATTTCCTTTTTAATTTCACCCCTGTACTTCCTTTACTCCTCTAGGCTTTCTGTAGTATTAAGTGCTCAGTGTCTGACATAAGCTTTCCTTTTTTGCCTTATCTTACCCTGTATGCTCCTTGACATCCAGGGGGCTCTAGATTTGGCAGTCCTACCCTTTTCCTTTGTGGGAACATGTTTACTCTGAACCCTTTGAATCTCCCCCTTGAATGCCTCCCACTGCTTTGTCATTGATTTACCTCAAATAGCTGTTTCCAGTCCATTTTTGTTAAAGCATTTCTCAGCTTAGTAAAATTGGCCTTTCCCCAATTGAGAACGTTAACCCCTGTTCTATCCTTGACCTCTTCCATAACTATGCTAAATCTAACTCAGTTATGGAGCTCTATTTTAGCACCCGCTATCGGGTGCGTTCCTGGCGGGGGGGCTCCGAAAATCGGGGAATCCCAGAGCGGGTCGGAAGCCCGGCTCCAACCCGCCCACTTCCGGGTTCCCCACAGACGCGCCGACGTGCGCGCCCAGCCCCCGCATGTGGGACTCCCGCAGGCAATTAAAGCCAGCGGGGGGCCACTTGACAGTATTTACTTAGGTATTTCAGGTCATTAACAGACCTGATTAAGGGAATATGTGAGGAGGGGTGGGATTTTAGAGACAACTGGGACTGTTTCCCATACTGAGGGAAAAACTCCCAGTTGAAATGGACATGTTGCAGCTGTCAGCCTGTGGCAGCTGCAAAGGTCCATTTGACAGGTGGTGGGGGTGGGGGGGAGGAGAGAGACCCTCACTCATTGCAGGAGGCCACTCTGTCACTTGGGACAAAATTTGGCCTCCACCACCCTCCTCCTGACAAGAAAATTCACCAACTAGCACACTTACCCCGGGGTCCAGAGACATGTACCTACCTTGCGGACCCCCTCAGATGTACATCTTCCGGATGGGGGCCGCCGTAGCTGCAGTCATGAACTTCTCGGAGGGCGAACAGCATCATCAGCCTCGCCGGCCACGCCGTCCAGCTCTGACACGTGGAGCTCCACAACAGAGTACTGTGACACATCCACCTGCACAGCAGGAGGGAGGGCAACCGCAGAGAGAGATGCGTCGCAGAGGGCACTACCCTCGCCACAGGGTCCACAGACCGAGGCTCAGCTTCCTGGACCTCTCTGAGCAGCAGTGCACACGGAGGTTCAGAGTCACTCGACATGTAGTCGTGGACACCTGCAGCCTCCTTCATGCCGAGCTGCTCCCGGTTGGCCCGAGCACCATCTTCTTACCTGTCGCTGTCAAAGTCACCACTGCCCTCAACAACTTCTCCTCCGCATCCTTCCAGCGTGACATGAACCCAAGATCCAGGTTGAGGCCGTCCTCATGGGTGCGGAACTTGGCTATCAATTTTTGCTCGACGATTTTGCGTTGTCGTGTGTCTCGAAGGCCGCCTTGGAGTATGCTTACCCGAAGGTCGGTGGCTGAATGTCCATGACTGCTGAAGTGTTCCCCGACAGGGAGAGAACCCTCCTGTTTGGCGATTGTTGCGCGGTGTCCGTTCATCCGTTGTCGCAGCGTCTGCATGGTCTCGCCAATGTACCATGCTCTGGGGCATCCTTTCCTGCAACGTGGGAGGTAGACAACGTTGGCCGAGTCACAGGAGTATGAACCATGCACCTGGTGGGTGGTGTCCTCTCGTGTGATGGTGGTATCTGTGTCGATGACCTGGCATGTCTTGCAGAGGTTACCGTGGCAGGGTTGTGTGGTGTCGTGGACGCTGTCCTCCTGAAAGCTGGGTAATTTGCTGCGAACGATGGTGTGTTTGAGGTTGGGTGGCTGTTTAAAGGCGAGTAGTGGAGGTGTTCGTCGTCATTAATGACATGTTGAAGGCTGCGGAGAACATGGCGTAGTTTCTCCGCTCCGGGGAAGTACTGGACGACGAAGGGTACTCTGTTGGTTGTGTCCCGTGTTAGTCTTCTGAGGAGGTCGATGCGTCGTACCTCTCGCACACTCCGCAACCATCTCATACACCAACTCTACAGCAGACTCTGCAACCTCGAAACTAAGATAGAGTCCATACTCTCAACCTGTACTCAGGACACAGCAGACCAGCTACGAGATACCGCCAAACAGACGAGGCAACGGAACTACGCTGCCTACATGAAAACCAAGAGCAGGAAGCTTGAGAAACTCGGCATCACCACCAGCATCGACCAAGCTTCCCCTGGTACCATGGTTGCAACCACAGGGAAGTCTATCGTCAATTTGTCCGACCACACCCTTCAACCAGACGAAATCGAAGTTCTCAGCCGAGGGCTCAATTTCTGCCCCACTACCAAAATGGACCCCATTAGTCTCGCGGCAGACACAGAGGAATTCATCAGGAGAATGAGGCTCCAGGAATTCTTCCACAAACCCCAAAATTCCAGCAGAGAACCCAATGAGACAATCAACGATCCAGAACAGCAGACAGAGGGATCCACAGTACAGCAACCGAAGAGGAAAGAGTCAAACTGGACTCCTCCGGAGGGTCGCTGCCTTCAGCTTGACATGTTTGCTCAAGCTGTCAGGAAATGCGTCAATGCCAGATTCATCAGCCGCACTCAGAAGACATCCAGAATGTCACCCGAGCGCAACGCCATCAACGCTCTCAAGACCAACCGCAACATCGTCATCAAACCAGCGGACAAAGGAGGAGCCATAGTCATACAGAACAGAACGGACTATTGCAAAGAAGCATACTGACAACTGGACAACCAGGAACACTACAGACGGTTACCCGCAGATCCGACCAAAGAACACACCCACCAGCTCAACAAACTGATCAAGACCTTCGATCCAGACCTTCAAAGCATCCTACGCGCTCTCATCCCACGTTCTCCCCGCGTGGGAGACTTCTACTGCCTCCCAAAGATACACAAAGCCAACACACCCGGACGTCCTATCGTATCAGGCAACGGAACCCTGTGTGAGAACCTCTCTGGATACATCGAGGGCATCCTGAAACCCATCGTACAGGGAACCCCCAGCTTCTGTCGCGACACTACAGACTTCCTACAAATACTCAGTACCCACGGACCTGTTGAACCAGGAACACTTCTCGCCACGATGGACGTCTCGGCACTCTACACCAGTATCTCCCACGATGACGGCATCGCTGCGACAGCATCAATACTCAACACCAACAACAGCCAATCTCCAGACGCCATCCTACAACTCATCCGCTTCATCCTGGATCACAATGTCTTCACCTTCGATAACCAGTTCTTTACCCAAACACATGGAACAGCCATGGGGACCAAATTCGCACCCTAATACGCCAACATTTTCATGCACAGGTTTGAGCAGGACTTCTTCACTGCACAGGACCTCCAACCAACGCTATACACCAGATACATCGACGACATTTTCTTTCTATGGACCCACGGCGAAGAATCACTAAAGAGACTACACGATAACATTAACAAGTTCCATCCCACCATCAAGCTCACCATGGACTACTCCTCAGAATCAGTTTCTTTCTTGGACACACGAATCTCCATCAAAGACGGGCACCTCAGCACCTCACTCTACCGCAAGCCCACGGACAACCTCACGATGCTCCACTTTTCCAGCTTCCACCCTAACCACGTCAAAGAGGCCATCCCCTATGGACAGGCCCTGCGAATACACAGGGTCTGCTCAGACGAGGAGGAACGCGATGGACACCTACAGACGCTGAAAGACGCCCTAGTAAGAACGGCATATGACGCTCGACTCATCGATCGACAGTTCCGACGGGCCACAGCGAAAAATCGCGTAGACCTCCTCAGAAGACTAACACGGGACACAACCAACAGAGTACCCTTCGTCGTCCAGTACTTCCCCGGAGCGGAGAAACTACGCCATGTTCTCTGCAGCCTTCAATATGTCATCAATGACGACGAACACCTCGCTATGGCCATCCCCACACCTCCACTACTCGCCTTTAAACAGCCACCCAACCTCAAACAGACCATCGTTCGCAGCAAATTACCCAGCTTTCAGGAGAACAGCGTCCACGACACCACACAACCCTGCCACGGTAACGTCTGCAAGACATGCCAGATCATTGACACAGATACCACCATCACACGAGAGGACACCACCCACCAGGCATGGTTCATACTCCTGTGACTTGGCCAACGTTGTCTACCTCATACGTTGCAGGAAAGGATGCCCCAGAGCATGGTACATTGGCGAGACCATGCAAACGCTGCGACAACGGATGAACGGACACCGCGCAACAATCGCCAGACAGGAGGGTTCCCTCCCAGTCGGGGAACACTTCAGCAGTCAAGGACATTCAGCCACCGACCTTCGGGTAAGCGTACTCCAAGGCGGCCCTCGAGACACTCGACAACGCAAAATCGTCGAGCAGAAATTGATAGCCAAGTTCCGCACCCATGAGGACGGCCTCAACCGGGACCTTGGGTTCATGTCACGCTACACGTTACCCCACCAGCGAACAAATGTTATCTGTCTTTAATATAACGGGTCAATTGCTGTCTTTTCCTTCCGGATGTTTCTATGTTTCTACCTCTCTCGCTCTTTTTTTAATTGGCATCTCCACATCATCTGTTTTTTTAGTTCTGGCCGTTTGTATATTCGGTGGGCCTGTAGGTAACACCTATCTGTCTGAACACTTTGGTTGCCTTGGCAACGGGCAGTTGAAAAGACTCTCTGTAATCACCAGGCATTGTTCTGTGATTTATAAATGCGATAGGTTCGAGGATTTCAGTTCCACATTCACCTGAGGAAGGAGGAAGCCTCCGAAAGCTTGTGGATTTTAAAATAAAATTGTTGGACTATAACTTGGTGTTGTGAAATTGTTTACAATTGTCAACCCCAGTCCATCACCGGCATCTCCACACCAATATAATATGTAATGTGAGTTGGTCAGAAATTCAATATAAGTAAAAACCATGACAAACCCTCAAACACCCTTGTACATCCCCTTCATGCTCACAACACGTTTGCCTTACGCTTCCTACTGCACATATGTGATGCATGCACTGTGGCTGCAGCACAGGTAGTGGCAGGTTGAGTGAGGCTGACTGTGAAAGAGATGCATGAGAGGGTGAGTATGAGAGCCATGAGATTGTATGAGGTTGGGTTGAGTGGTAGTGGCGGGATGAGTACTGGTGAGGTGAGTAAGTGCAGGTAAGATAAGGATGAGCTTTGAGTGGGCATGAGGAGTGATGTGACAGAGTAGTGTTGGCAGTGCAGAAGGAGATATGGGTGGGGGCGGTGATGTGGCAGATGGAATGTAGGGGAATGAGTAAGTGTACTCACTTTGGCTGACCTACTTAGGTCATTGCAGCGCCTCCTGCACTGTATGCAGGTGGGCGATATGTTGGTGGTGCAGGTGACCTCCTCTGCCACCTTGAGCCAGGCCTTCCTGGTGGCAGAGGCAGGCCGCTTCCTCCCGCCCGCCGGGGGGATGATCTCTGTCCTCCCCCTCCTCACCCCATCTAATGATACCTGGAGTGAGGCATCATTAAACTGGGAGCAGCCTTCCCCCTGGGCTGCTCCATGCTGTAATTTTTGCTATTTGTTGCAGCATCTGTCAGTGGAGGACTGCCCCTTTAAATAGAGCTCCTCCAGCTGACAGAGCTTACTGCGCATGCGCAGTCCGCCCGACGCGCAGATCAGCAGCGGGGGACTCGGAAGATCAGGTAAGTGGATCCAATTAGGCTGTGATTGCGCACGGGGCAGACTGATTTCGCCGGGCGCGTTACCCACGCCCAATAGCCCCCCCGCCGCGAACCCGCAGCCCTGGTAACATCGAGCCCATGATCACTACCACCAAAATGCTCTCCCACTGATACTCCTTCCACCTGCCCAGCTGCATTTCCTAAAACTAAATCCAGAGCTGCCCCCTCTCTTATGGGGCTTGCTACGTACTTGCTAAAAAAGTTCTCCTGAATACAATTGAAGAATTTTGTGCCCTCTACACCCTTCACGCTGTTTGTATCCCTGTTTAATATTAGGGTAGTTGAAATCCCCTACTATTAGTGCCCTATTGTTTTTACATTTCTGAGATATCTCTTTATGTGGTTCAGTGTCAAATTTTGTTTGATAACGCTCCTGTGAATCAAGCCCCGGGTGTATAGTACTGTATACCCGATTTGATATTTTTTGTACTTCTCTCTCCCTCCATCCCTGACCCCTCCCAGTTGTGCTCCTGGCTGTTTCTGTTGTCTTGTAAACTGTTGGAACTCTGTCTTTTGTGTTGATATGTTCAGTTTCTTTTTCTGAAGCGCCTTAGGACTTTTTACTATGCTAAAGATGCTATATAAATGCAAGTTATTGTTACTTTGAATGAATACACATTTTCACTTAAGAATGCTAGCAAACTATTTACTGGGTATCTCAAGGTTTTTTTTTCCTGAAATATTTTCAATTTACTGTTCAGATTGTAAAGTTTGAGCTAATATCTTCCTTTAGCCTGTTTAGCCACTGAAAATATATAATGAGCATTACTTTAAGTCTTCACATTTCATGTTAATCCATGTTGGATTGTGGTTATTTGTTGCAGATTAACATGCTGATGAATTTTAAACTGGGAGCAGATGAAGAGGTATGCCCTCTCTCAGATAATGTGAGGGATGTGCTGCTCGACTTCCACACTAATCTTCTTACTCACTGTGGTAAGCATGTGAGCACTGTACTTCATTTAAAACCGAAAACTTCACTAATATAATCCAGACGCTAGAATCACTACTGTAATTATTTTGAGTATCTAGCATAGTTTGAAAACATTACTCTTTCTGTGTATTTTTAACCAAATGTAAGCATTAATCACAGGGCTCTTTATATTTATTTGAGGAAGTAACGGGCAGGGTGGATAAAGGGGAACCAATGGATGCAGTTCTGGTGCCCTTATTTAAGGAAGGACATACTTGCATTGGAGGCAGTTCAGAGAAGGTTCACTGGGTTGATTCCAGGTATGGAAGGGTTGTCTTATGAGATTGAACAGGTTGGGTCTATACTCATTGGAGTTTAGAAGAATGGGAGGAGATCTTGTTGAAACATACAAGATTCTGAGGGGACTCGATAGAGTAGATGCTGAGAGGATGTTATCCCTCATGGAGGAATCTAAAACTAGGGGGCATAGTCTCAGAATAAGGGGTCGCCCGTTTAAGACGGAAATGAGGAGGAATTTCTTCTCCCAGAGGATCGTGAATCTTTGGAATTCTTTACCCCAAAAAGCTCTGGAGGCTGAGTCATTGAATACATTCAAGGCTGAGTTAGACAAATTTTTGATCAGCAAGGGAGTCACAGGATATGGGGAAAAGGCAGGAAAGTGGACTTGAGGTAAAAATCAGATCAGCCATGATCTCATTAAATGGTGGAGCAGGCTCGAGGGGCCAAATGGCCTACTCCTGCTCCTATCTCTTATGGTCTTATTTATGCTGCCAACATCTCATGTAAAGTACAGTCTCAGTTTGTGTGAGGTTATCATTTGGAACATTAATAACCAAGATTTTGGGGGGAGGTTGAGAAAAGACTGGTAGAATTGACATTTTATAAATGATTTATATTCACAGTCCAAAGTTCATTTTGCATCAAACAGGAATCTGCTATTTTTTTTATTAGCCAGTTTTCAGGTTTCGCAGGTTCCTGACCTTCAATCTTTTGTGAGAAAAAATTGGATCCCTACCCTTACCTTTGTGGCACTTTTTGTTTTGGAGAGGGGGGAGAAGGAAAATTCCATTGTCTCATTCCATTGGCACCAGTACCAGGGACCAAAGTACTCTGAAGCTTAAAACATTAAGGATAACATTTTTCAATAACTACCTCATCATTCCACTGAACCAAATTGAGGTGATCTAAGTAAAGCCCAAGTAACATCTTGGTTGCTGGGACCTACTGTGTATTTTGATTTCTGATAAATATAAGACTTAATTTGAATCATGGAAGTTGGAATTTGATATTGTATTTAGTACATAGTGGAGGAAAATGCGGTTTTCCATGTTTTTTCTGTATGTGCTATTTGTTATTGCCATGGAATGTTATATCTGTTTCATTCGATTCCTGTACGTTTTCCAAATACCGAAGATAAGGCCAAAAGGCCCAAAACTTAACCATTTGAAGCTACAAAACTTGGATGATGGTGAGTTTGCATACACTCCTAAGGAAGAATTATTTTTCTGGACAGGCATTCAAATAGAAGAGGAGGAGGAAGAGAAAGAAACTGATACGTCACTCAAAGGTCGCTTGTTAAGCCTTGTTGACAAAGTCAAAAGTTTAAGGAAGAAGAAAGAGATGGAGGAATCTCAGGTTGAAGAAGACAAGAAACCCAGTGAGTATTATTTTGATACACGATTACAAGAAAAGTATCGACCCTTAGACTGCTGTTAGATTCAGTAAAATTCCTATCTCCAACCAGTTCTGCAAGTTTTCAGCTCACCTGCTGCGTTGCTCAGTAATAAAACTTCAGAAGGATCTAAAGAATATCTTTACTATAATATTAACCCAAAACTACTAAAAGGTAAATTGTATGTAAATGTTTTTTTTTAAAAAGTCCGTTTCCTGTGTTGCTGCAAATTGAAGATTTAGCAGAGCTGTTAGGATAGGACGTATAAGGGAGGAACAAAGATTTTTTTAAAAGGAAAGGCTGAAGCTGGGAGCAGAGGCAGTAGTCTGGGGTATTCAAATGGTTCCTAATATTTTGCTTAAGAATTTGATGATGTATTCACATGAGATCAATAAAGGAACAAATCCCTTCTACATACTAACCCAGAAGGGCACGGGTATTCAATTGGTTTAGCTTGAGGTCCACTGCCCATAATTCTTCGTGATCCTGGAATCCACAGTTCTGAAATAAATACAAGTGGTTTGAAGTTGCACTCTCCAATATAAGCATGATAAGTTTGCTACTTACATTGCATTGCAAAATCTCAAGTGTTGAAACTAAACAACACTGGCATTTTAGTGGAGGGGTGAAAGAGACAAGTACACTGCCCCCCTCAGCGCCCCCCCCGCCATGTTCACAGAGGCACTCTTATTTCCCCCACCACCCAGTTGATGGAAGCACTCTTTCCCCTTCCTCTTTACCACCCACCCAGCACATAGATACACTCTTCTTTCCCTGTTTAACCATTCACCACTATTCCTGACTCCTTCCTGCAGCTTTACTTGTGTATCCCCACAAATTGCTGGTCTCACAACAAATGTACAATGAAATGGGGCAAGATATGCAATAGGCTGAATGGTTTCCTTCTATGCTGTAAAAATTTTAAGACCTAGAGATTGGTGCTGCGCATGCTGCACACGCCCAATGCACCATGGCAAATTGGTCTACTGGCCTCATTTGTTTATCACCAGCAAGCTGCAGGCACCAGTTGTGGCCCTAGAGGCAGCTTGCCAGTCGCGAAGGAGGAGCGAATTCATCCGGCTCAGACGCTGACCGATGGCCTCAGGTAAGTCCGGAAGGGAGGGAAGGCGGGGTGGGGTGACCGGTGGGCCGGCCGTGGCCCATGAATTTAACGTGGAACCAGGAGGAACATGCTGAGGTCACTTGCAATCGAATTTTGCAAAGAAGCCTGAAAGAAACGTTAGGCCCTTGATTTGCATATGCAGAGGGTCTCAACGCCTGTTTCAGGTGTGCGCCTTGGATGCCTACAGAGGAGCCGTAACCAATATGGTGGCGCAGTATTGGCACACAATAAGCGCGCACGCCTCACAATATTAGACTCTTAGGCGTAAGACGGGGCGCAGCGCGATCCAATTTTTAGGCCTATGAACTTGTGGCCACAATGTACAGCAGAATTGGATCTCCGAGCAGAGCACTAAGAATTATTCAGGGTGACAGTGAGTGGCATATTGGGAAAAAGAGGAGAGGGTGATGATGGGCTGTTTTGAAAGGGGGACAGTAACTGAGGAGAGGGAATCATAATCATTGTCAGCTGGCATGGAGAAAGTATATATTAAAATTAAAATCAGATTGTATAGGATTTGCTTGATTTGAAGATTTAAGTTTGGGAAGTGTTTATAGATTCTTATCCTCAATTACTGCACTTCACAGTGCCATGTCTCACTTATTGTCCATCATGGCAGGCTGTACTCTTCAGACTGTGCCTGATCCTATACCCACCTTTGAAGAAAATTGCAGTCTGTGTTCTGTTCTATTACCAGTATTGATAACTGACAGGTCCATTAACTTTTCAATACACTGTTTTTGCCGAAGGACTGTTATATTCTTGTGGATCTGGATTTAGTATAAAACAATCTGAGAGGACTTCTACAGTATAAATTTTATTAGATCAAAGAACCACCAACTCATCAATATTCACTCCAAATTTGTAGTTTCCAACCAGTATTGATAACTCGCATTAAAAATGTGTACATGAATTGCACCTTCATATAGATTGCTGTGAAGTGCAAACTTTGACCTTTGCTTTTGGTATTAAACTCACAGAGGCAGCTTTTACATTGGTGTAATATATGTAATAAGAGCTTTGGATGTTTAATACTACTTGTTCATTTTGAGATTTCCTCTAATGGACATTGGGGTGTAAGCATTAAAAGAAACAAGGGTCACGATTTTAAATGCCCCCACCGGCGGAAACCGGGCGGGGGGCAGTTACACCCACCGATTCCGCTTCCTTCCCTCCTGTGTCCCCATATTAACCTGCTCTTTTGAGTAAGTGAGCAGGATACCCGCCGGGAGGAAGCGGGATCCTGTTTTAAATATGCAGATCAGATCCAATTACGTCATCAGGACCCGCTCTGCAATTTCAAGTTGAGGCCTGAGCAGGAGGGAGGAGGCAGTGTCTGCTCCCCCATCAGGCAAAATGAGAAAAGGCCCAGAAGGTAAGTTTTTAAAATTTATTTTCAGGTTTCCTTTTAGGCCAGGAGGGGTCCTCCGGGCCTCTCAAGGAAGCCTTGGGCATCCCTTATGCTGTGCTATATGAAGGGGACGAATTTTAAACCCAAAGGACAGGCGGTGGGAAGGTAAAAATTTTAAAATTCTCAAACCCGCCCACTTCCGGTTTTAACGGAGGCGGGTTGGGGGGTGGACAACCAACCCTCATCTCAGGCGGCGAGTCAGTCACTAAATCTTTTAAGGAGGCTATGAACCTCCATTTTAACTCAACTTATTATTTTAATGCACGGAGGCTGGGATTCCTGGGCCACGGGACTCCCGGCAGGTAAAAGGAGGCGAGAAGGGCCGGATCTACGAGGTAGGTGCCTTAGAATAATAGAACATTCACAGTACAGAAGGAGGCCATTCGGCCCATTGAGCCCGTGCCAGCTCTTTGTAAGAGCAATCCAGTTAGTTCCATTCCCCCAGCTCTTTCTCCGTTGCCCTGCAAATTTTTTTCCTTCAAATATTTACCCAATTCCTTTTTGAAAGCCACGATTGAATCTGCTTCCACCACCCTTTCAGGCATCGCATTCCAGATCATAACTACTTGCTGCGTAAAAAAGTTTTTCCTCATATCGCCTTTGGCTCTTTTGCCAATCATCTTAAATCAGTGTCCCCTGGTTCTCGACCCTTGCACCAATGGGAACAGTTTCTTTTTCTTTACTTTATCTAAGCACTTCATGATTTTGAACACGTCTATCAAATCTCCTCTTCTCCTTCTCTGCTCCAAGGAGAACAACCCCAGATTCTCCAGTCTGTCCACGTAACTGAAGTCCCTCAGCCCTGGAACCATTCTAGTAAATCTTTTCTGCACCCTCTCTAAGGCCTTCACATCCTTCCTAAAGTGCGGTGCCCAGACTTGGACACAGTACTTCAGCTGTGGCCGAACCAGTGTTTCAAAAAGGTTCAACATAACTTCCTTACTTTTGTACTCTATGCCTTTATTTATAAAGCCCAGGATCTTGTATGCTTTTTTAACCGCTTTCTCAACTATGATTGCACTTCTTGTGGGCCAGGAGGAGCAGGAGTGTTTCCCTCCAGCCCACCAAGCAAACCTTTTAAACATCCTGCAATGGGACCCCCGCAATCGGCCAACTCCGCCCCCACCACGATGTCCGGCTTACCTGACATCCACTACCCGGCTGCCTTCCAGTCCCGATAGACAAGCCAGCCTGTCAATCTGGCTGGCTGTTGGGCGGGAAACCTGTTGAAAATATTTAAAAGACGTCATGCGATTATGTTCGGCAGGACGTGCGGGAAACCCTTACTTCCGTGTTTCCCATCCGAAAATCCTCCCTGCCGCGCTCTTCCTGGCTCCAAGTAAGTATCGGGACAAGGGCTTTCCAGTGGCCCACTAGCCACAGATGCACAAATATTTTCAGTGCTGCTTCCAGCACATTTGGGATTGGAAGAATTTCTTTGTACATCAGTGATTCATGAGCAATAGAAATATATTTTTAAAAATTACGTTTTGTTAAGTGCTAAATGTTATCATTTTGCAAAAAAATTTGCATCCCATCTAGAAAAATGTCAGCTTCATTCTGCCTTAGTCTGACCATTAAAATTTTGGTCAACTTGGACTTCTATCCTGTATTTATGCTAAATCCTGATTTTTATGATCCAGCTTTTCTCTGTTTTGAAATTTACTCTGTGTTTTACATTGGTGGTAAATGACCCTGATAAAGCTCATCAATAGGTTTCATCCTATCCCAAGTACAATTGGAGACATTTAACTCATGTTCGTTAGTAACTAATTTGTACATTTTCTAGAACTTCCCTTGTTACTAAATTCTGAATGGAATTAGTTGCTTGGTGAAATCCACAAGCTGATATCTCAGACTGCAGACTATATTATGAACCTCATTCCCTGTATGTTTACTGTCCTCGCAGCTGTTTGTGTGTAATTAATACTGGCAGCTGCTGCAACCACAAGGCAGTACGAACATAGCTGTGTAAAATGTTACAGAAAACCCACCTCTCAACTAACGTACCGCATCAAAAACCCTGCCCACAGAGGTCAAATTGCAGCTGCTTATGACATGCCAGTAGTAAAAAATAGTTCTGCTGGTTCAAAGGCTCAGCCGCCAGGAGTCCATCTATGGTAAGCTGACTTGGTGTATGTTTTAACTAATAGGCACTAACAGTACAGACAGTACTTCAGCTGTCAGCATCGTCACTTTCTGTGGTGAGAAAAACTCACAGTAAAGGGGGATATAGAGGTGATCCAGTATTATATTTGCAAAATACGCAAACAGATCATTTAATTCTGCTTCAGAAATAGGATTTTTAAAATATTGAACAGTGATATTTAACTAAAACTATTGTACCAGTTTTAGAATTATATACCATGAAGGTTAATTACACATGCAGATTATGTATCATCTTGCAAATGATCTTGAGTCAAATGGAGGCATTCAACATGGTACGAGTCATTCGTAATTATTAGCAACTTCAAAGGTTTGCATTCTTCAGATATGTAAAGATATTTTTATAGGACAGCAGCCTACTCTAATACACTGTGCCATGGAATGGTAAGATGCCAAATTTGAGTTGGCAATTTCCCCATACAGTGAATTTTTCACCTCAACTCTGCTATGTAGTTGAAGGGTGGAAGGATGTCAGATCTCCTCAGGTTATACGCACACTCCTAAATGTTGAGTCAAGAACACTCGAATGTAGAGCTGGGGTAGTCAGCTGTCTCCGCACATTTATGGCGGGTGATCTTATTCTGCTGCAAAGTTGTTGACATGAATAATTTAGCAAGTGGCACCAGGTGATGTCGGAAGTAGTAAACCTCAAGTGTGCAAGATCACCTACTGTCCCTTTACCAGAGCTATAGGCAATGCTGACCAAGGTGTAAAATCATTTTAGCCTCATCTATCTATTGGGTCAGCTTGAGGACCAGGCAAAGAACCTGTTGGAATTCTGTTCAATGATGATTGACATTTTAAGGACACTTATAAGTAAATACCTAATGATTGTATATTAGCAATAATGTTAATGCATGTTATGTACTAATACTAAAGCAAATGGCATTCTTTGTACCACACCTTAAAAACGCTGTATCCTTATGTGTGTAGCAATTAATGATACCTGAACCTTTTGCTGTTATTTGCCACTGGTTCTCTAAGAAGTTAAAAAGAACAACTACTTGGATGACAAAGACTGGTGAAATACCTTAATTCCTTCAATGTTTCAAAAGGTCAATCACTGATACAGCAGTGTCTTCATAATTATATCACTGGATGAAATTAAGGGACATGAAGTAAAACTTTTAAGAGAAACTTGCTGGGAATTTTCCCAGTGGGATCAGATGGGGATTTGAAACATGTTTATTCAGCATTGTTACAGTCAATCTATAACAATTTAGAACATCTCCTATATAATTCATTGAAGCCTAGGATATTTCTAGAACAACTTGTAAGAAAACAAATGACAGCATCAATGTCCCAAAGCATTTCACTTTTTTATTTTTAAAACAAAATATAATACAAAATAATGTCCTCCATGTGATTATTGAATCTTGCAGAAATGTAACTGAGACAAAACTAATGCAGTCATTTGAATTTAATCTGCTGCAAATATTTGCTTACTTTGTTTTTTATATTGACTCTCGCCAAGGAGGTTGTGAGTAAAAGGATAGGCAAAAATAAAGGAAACCCAGGATGCAGTCACAAATTTGTAGAAATGTGACTGAGCAATCTAGTACCTGACCCCATTTGACAACTGCTGAAGTGGAGATGTGCTATATGAAGTGGCTGTGAGGAGGATCGCCCTCTGTGCCACTCTATGGCATGATGCCATAGTTTATCATTGCATCATGCCTGCAAATATGTGGAGCCAAGTTTCAGACTACAGCTGACCACTACTTTCACTGGATATATCAGCCGTATGCTGCATTGTACCTGCAATTGTTCTTGGAGCTTTGTAACTAGCTTTCTGCTGATCTGGACACTACAAAAACAGTTCCCCATGGTCATTGCTAGGTAGTATGGCAGGGCCTGCAGATATTGTTGATGGCACCTTGGCAATCAATGTATGCTAGCTGTTGACCATTTTGATTTGCCTTCTTTCATGCAGTACCGCTGAGGGGGATGCTGGGGTGGGGGGGGGGGAGGGGAGGGGAGGGGAGGAAGATGGGCACTATGTACAGCCTTGTCAGCATCATCCACATTCTAAGGACAAATAATTTTAAAATATGTAAACTCTTGATAATACAATTAGAAATGGGCAAATTATTAAGCCACTGGCCAGGCCTGCTGTAATTGGATTCTTAAAACTATCTTTCCATTTTAAAAGTATATTGAAATGTTAGTGGAAGCAGAGATATTTTGTTTAATTTTACTCCCTGCATTGAGGTATTTGATATGGAGTCTGCCATTTTTGCAAATTTCCGAAGTTTCTTTACCAACCTGTCTTACAGAATTGCTGATCCGGGTCTTTGCTCCCAATGCTCAATTTCCAGATGCTGGGAACTTATTACATTTCGCGAAAAGGACTAACTTCGCAGTTGTCGACGAGGTCAGCCTTCCTCAGCACTGATGCGGGCAGATACAAACCTGAAATTGCCAACATTGCAATTTTAGGGCTTATGAATACCAAGCAATGAAAGGATCTTTCACTTCTGTAGAAAACTCTATTTTTGATGTACTGTGGTTCAGAAAGGTAGCATTCGTACGTATTTTATATGGTCATGTAATAGAGAGTTTGTGTTACATTCTGCTACAGATACACTGCAGGAGCTGATTTCTCACACTGTGGTCCATTGGGCCCAGGAAGCCTTCATCCAGAATCCTGAACTGGTGCGGTTGATGTTCAGCTTGCTCCACAGACAGTACGATGGCGTCGGTGAGCTCATCCGTGCTATGCCTAAGGCCTATATCATTAATGCTACATCTGTGGAGGACACCATGAATTTGCTGGAATGCCTGGGGCAGATCCGCTCATTGCTCATTGTCCAAATGGGTCCAGAAGAAGAGCGGCTTATGATCCAGAGCATTGGGTATGTATAAAGATATTATTGTAGCTACATCAATTAAATTTGTTTCTCAACCTCAGTGTGAGGAGGTGATTGAATATCTACCTAAAACTACAATGCATAACTGAGGAATCCCCCACACTTGCTAGAACTACAGCTCAAAGAAATGGTAACCTGTAAGCACTGGTATTGTCTTTTCCCTTTATGTAGACTTTGTAGATCAGAGTCACCTAATCTAACACTAAATTACTGTCCAAGTGCTATTTAGTTTTGATCTGAATCTATCTGTTCTATTCAATTATTTTATTTTATTTTTCTCATTGAAGGATGCCAGTATAGTGGAATAGAGTTTTCTATTTGTTTGCATGCACTAGAGAAGCAAGCACTCCCAATTTAGGAATATCTTGGGCCAGAGGCACATTAAAGCTCTCTGCTGTACCGCAACAAACCGCTTTAATTACATCTCAGTGCTGTCCCACAAATGTGATTTCTACCCCTCCCCTTTTTCTCGTACAGAAATGGATTTATCTGGGACTCCAAGCCAAAAAAGTCCCACCGCCTTCCCCTCTCCCCTCAAAACCCCCAAATTCTGCCATATCATCTGGCAAAAAATGCTTATCAAAAATTCAATAAAGAATGCGCACTATTATTCCCCAAAAAATCCCACAGAAAACCCAGAACAGCCAAATACCAATCTCAATATCTCCCACAAATAAATACACCAAGGCAATCAAAGCATCACTTTGAGCAGTGAGGGAGGATGGATTCCTGACCCACGTGGAAGGACTGACTGAGAATGGAGTTACAATGACTAGTAATAGTCTATTATACCACAAGCAAGCACAGAAGGACTAGAACTTGAAAATAAATATAAAGTGACATTGTTTAATAAATATAAATAATAATTTTGAAAATTATACAATGACAGTTAATAATTAAAATTACTCCACAGGTTAAATTGTTAGATTAGTACATATTTTTTATGAAGGTGTAAAGAAGATATTTCCTTTACAAATGGTTGTTACCTTTTTTTTTATTGCTTTGCAGAAACATTATGAACAACAAAGTCTTCTATCAACATCCAAATTTGATGCGTGCTTTGGGCATGCATGAAACTGTTATGGAAGTAATGGTGAATGTGTTGGGAGGTGGTGATAAGGTATTAATGTGTCTTAAACTCTGTTAATCTGAATTCTACATAAAATATATTTTACTTTTTGTCACATCTTATTGCACAGAAAATGCCCAGGACTTTAATTAGATTTTTTTCACAGGTTTCACTCTATTTTAGCAGATGAATTAACCCATCAATGTATTGATATATAATTTTGCAAGTAGTTCATGTTTTGTCACACCTTTCTATATGGATTCAGAAAACAGTGACAAATGACTACTCACTGGGTGGAATGTACCAATCACAAACCACAAAGCCTCCACTAAAAGTTAAGGATGATTGAAAACGACCAGTCAGCTAAATTTAAAAAAAACATTAAGTTACTCCAAATATTTTTTGAAAATCCTTTTGGCAGCCATCTTGGACTCTGAGAAACTTAGTACTGGAAATAAAGTTTGCAATATATTAAGGACATAAACAAGTTCTAATATTTACAATAAAATTATTAAGCCTACCTATATAGCAGTATTATATTTGTTTAAAATGTGTCTAACAGTGTTTATCAATAGAAACTTATGACTCTGAAACGCTTAGGAACTGAGTTCACATGGCTTCCCAGAGTTATCAATGTCAACAGCAGGCCTGGGTTTAGGTGGCTGGGGCCTCCAGCTCCCCCTGCCCTTCACTACATTCTTCTTCTTAAACTGAATTCGAACACACAGTTCCCATCTCCTATACCAGTCTACTGAACAAGAAGTATGAAGCCACATGGTCCTGAGTTACACATCTCTTTTATATGAAATGCACAGATTTATTTACTTATGTTAGTTTGGTATGCAAGGGGAGAAATATTTATCTACCTGCAGTGGCTAAGAGGAACATGCTGTTCATTTTCAGGGAACCAATCAAAAAAACAAATCGCTGACTCTTAAAATAATTTCTGACAAACTGCTTTCCAAATCCCTTTAGTAGAGATGTGCAATCTTCTCCCTATGCTCCCATCCTTGTACTCGCGTCTTGCAACAGCATAACCTCCACTAACCATTAGCCAACCCATGGGCGATCCTCTAGCCTATTTGAAACAGGTTAACATCCCCACTGAAATAGCACAGAGAATTTCAGATGAACACACAAAATGTTTGTGCACTAGTATCCCAAGATATAATTTTATGCCCAAGAACCCTAGACAGCAAATTTAATTCTGTAGGTAGATTTGGGAACTGCACAAAATTGTTTCATATTGTTACAATTTTGCATCCTGAACAATCTTCAGAATCCAGCAAGAACTTCTGAAAAGCAGACAGACCTCGCTTTTATTCACTTAAATTTCTCTATTTCTTCGTCTAATTTTACTTCTCTAGAGTCCTTTCTTTAATTTTGCTGCTCACTGTTGAATTCTGTCTGGTTTCATCCTAGTCCCTGCTCTGGTTAATAGTTAACCTAGTTTTTAGGTTATTCCTCAGTAAATCAATTTGTTGACTTAATTGCTGCATTAGAAGATGTGCTAAAACCCCAACTGGCTAGTGGCTTTGTGATTTGCATTAATGGGGTCCAATTAAAAATGAGAGTACAGAAGCCCTGTTTACAACTGCTGAAAGGATTCTCAAAAAAAAATGCCACATTTGAAATCAACATTGCAAATAATATTGTAACAAAATAAAATTAAAGTACAATGGTCTGCAACAGATAATATTTTATAATATTCAACATTAGATATTTAAAAGGGTAAATCTGCACTTCCAGCAGGGAGCTGATGGCATATCTTGGAAAATCGTGAGCTTGTGCAGGCGATTTCCAAGATGCACTTCCTGCAAGTGCCACTCTTTTCTGTAAACACCAGATTGTGCAATCCCCCTTCTTATTTTCAGTAGTTATTGCTTTATGGAATGTGCAAATGCCATTAAATATGTGGGCAGAGGACAGCTATATTCAGGAAGAAAAAAATGCCTCATCAGTCCAAATAATATCTCAGAACACTTCACAATAAATTAATTACTAATGAGATGCACTCACTGTTGTTATGGAGGCAAACACAGCAGCCAATTGTTCACAATAAGGTCCCACAAATAGCAAATGAGATGAATGACCATTTAATCTATTTTTTGGTGGTGTTGGTTGAGGGCCGAATATGTTGGTTAGGGTACTGGGAAAACTCCCTGCTTTTCTTCGAATTGTACCATGTTTTACATTCATATTGGCAATGGGGCCTCAGTGGGGTTGGTGAACTTTCCTGTTGACCTATAACTCCAAAGCTACTATTGTCAAACTTCAACATTTTTAGCTTCACTTTCAATGGATATTATGTATGACACCAGCACATGGGTATATGTGAATTTTTTTAATGTAAAAAAAAATTAAGCTTCCACTGAAATATATGCCATGTTTTTGTAGGAGATACGGTTCCCCAGAATGGTGACAAACTGCTGCCGATTCCTGTGCTATTTCTGTCGTATCAGCCGCCAGAATCAGAGAGCCATGTTTGATCACTTAAGCTACCTACTGGATAATAGTGGCATTGGATTGGGTAAGGAATTCATTTAATGCTGAAAGAAATCGGCCACTGCTGGTGTCATAAACAGAAATGTGACTTCTGCACAAACATTAAATCATACAGGAAAAAGTTCAAATCTATTTAATTATCAAATTTTAATTTTAAGCAGTGTATTTCTGATAGTTTCTTCTTTTACAGAGAATTTAGTAATTTTGCACAGTTTTTTTGTTCCCTTGGTAAAACTTGGAATTACAAATCGTTGAAACTAATTCTGATCAAAACAAATTGAGTGTCACTTGGTCAAGGCTCAGCACTTGAGGTAGATACTCTCTTTGCCTTTGTATCATGCCAGCATTTCCCTTTTAAGATTTTTTAATTTTTTTTCCCAAAATGGATCCTTCCCAGTGACCAACTTCTTGCTTATGTTGTCTTCCTATATCACACAATTTCCAACAGTGTGATATCTTCTCCAACCTCAATAAAATGGTCCATTGTAACCATTTAATTAAATGGAGGGCAATTCTTCAAACAAGTGTCTTCCATTGATCCTTCTTGCAAATGGTTCCTCCAGGAAGCTCATCTCTAGCTGAACTATATTTAATATTGTAAAAAAAAGGATGGGGAAATGGCATTTATGTTCCCTGTGGCTTACAGCTTTGGTTACAAGCAAGCTCTGCTTTAGGCTCTTAAGACACATGACACAGCAGCTAAGAAAGTGGGGCATGTCTCAAAGTCTTCAACTGAAGCATAACTGATGCAGGGCACGACAGTGATGGAGATATTAGCCACTTTGATTCCAATCTTAACAGAACTAATGTCAAAGTGGGGCTTTTGGAAGACTTGCAGAAACTGATTTCAGTTGCCAAATCTTTTTGCCACTGCAGCTCCCACTGTCTTTAGGGACAGTCTTCTCTCCACTTACCTAAAAATTGGTCTTGAATCCATTTCTTCAGCCCTGTGAGATTTTACAGCTAATATGGCAGCATTTGTATAGATTATTGAAACAATCCATTTTCTAACCCCAGGATTAATACTGATGCCATTGACATCACTAGCCATTCATCAGAACCAGCCAAAACTGCCAGCTGAATTAGCTCTCTACAAATCAGCCATAAATGATTGCACTAGAAAAAAGGGACAATATTAAGATAGGAACAGAATCCATATGAGACAAAGGATAAGAAGGGACCGATCAGGTTAAGAGGCATATTCTACAGACTACCTAATAGTGGAAGGGAAGTAGAATAAGAAATATTTAGGCAAATCTATGAAATGAGTAAAAAAAAAAATCAAATAATAATCATGGGAGATTTCAACTACCCCCAAATAAATTGGCAAGAAGAGGTAGGGAAAAGGGAATAGAATTTTTACAGTGTGTACAGGACTCCTTTCTTACCTTGTATGTGAGAAGCCCAACAAGAGAGGAATCGCTGCTGGATCTAGTAATGGGAAATGAACCGGAGCAGGTAAGAGAAGTAAGCATAGGGGAACATCTAGGCAATAGCGTCATAACATAATAAGGTATAAAATAATGATTGAGAAAGACATAATTTTGAGGGGATGAGAATGGAACTCGGGAAGGTAAACTGGAAAAAAAATTGGCAAAGAGATAGAAAAGCAATAGGAAATATTTAAGTGATTAGTAGAGTTCAGGAGAAATATATTCCTCTAAAAAGCAAGAACAAACTAGCCAATAATGAAATACCATGGATGAATAAAGAGATATGGGTAAAACTGAAACTTTAAAAAAAAGGCTACTCTAAGTACATAGACAATAAAGGAGAGGATGACAAAAGGAAATATGAAGAGGCTAGGAAGGATGTCAAAATAACAGTTAGGAAAGCAAAGAGGAACTACCGAAATTAAATTTGACAGACATATAAATGACAAAAGAAAAATCAGGCTAGGGAAAAGGCCATTAAGGGATGCATAAGATCAACTCACAGGTAATGACAGCGAAATGGCAGAAATATTGAATAGTTACTTTGCCTCAGTATTTACCAGGGAGACGAACAAGGTGGGTATGTCATTAGAAGAAGAGATCAAGAAAGGTGTAAAGACATTTAAGATAGAAAGGGAAAGTTATACTTGACCAACTTTATTGAATTCATTGAAGAAGTAATGGAAAGAGTAGACAAGGGTATTGCAGTAGTTGTAATATATTTTGAATTTCAAAAGGCTTTCAATAAAGTATGACATAGCGGACTCATGAATAAGGTCACAGCATGTGGAGTCAGGGGACAGGTAGCAGAATGGATAGCAAGCTGGCTACAAATCAGAAAACAGAGAGTAGGGGTTACGGATAGCTACTCGGAAAGGCAAACTGCGGGAAGTGGTGTTCCACAGGGATCAGTGCTGGGACCACTGTTATTCACAATTGACATTGACAATTTGGACTCGGGAATTGGAAGTACAATTTCAAAATTTGCAGATGACACGAAATGTGAGTTAATACAAAGGAAGAATGCATTAAAATTAAGAAGATATTAATAAACTTGCAGAATGGGCGTGTAATTGGCAAATAAATTTCAATATAGATAAGTGTGCGGTGGTGCATTTTGCAAGGAAGAATAAAGAGGCCACGTGTTGCTTAGAAATAGTCTAAATGGGG
Organism: Heptranchias perlo; assembly: GCF_035084215.1. NCBI lineage: Eukaryota > Metazoa > Chordata > Chondrichthyes > Hexanchiformes > Hexanchidae > Heptranchias > Heptranchias perlo. The sequence continues at coordinate 11,942,202 of NC_090365.1, forward strand.
TAGAGGTACAAAGGGATCTAAGGGTACAGACACACAAATCACTAAAAGTAGCGATGCAGGTTAATAAGGCCATAAAAAAGGCAAACCAAGCACTGGGATTCATTTCTAGAGAGAATTGAAAAGCAGAGAAATTATATTAAATTTGTATAGAACCTTGGTTAGACCACACTTCGAGACCAGAACTGTGCACAGTACTCCATATTATAAAAAGGATATAGAGGCATTGGAGAAGGTGCAAAAAAGATTTACAAGGATGATACCAGAACTGAGAGGGTATACTTATCAGGAAAGACTAAGCAGGCTGGAGCTCTTGTCTTTAGAAAAGAGAAGGCTGAGGAGTGACTTTTTTTATTCGTTCATGGGATGTGGGCGTCGTGGCGAGGCCGGCATTTATTGCCCATCCCTAATTGCCCTTGAGAAGGTGGTGGTGAGCCACCTTCTTGAACCGCTGCAGTCCGTGTGGTAAAGGTTCTCCCACAGTGCTGTTAAGAAAGGAGTTCCAGGATTTTGACCCAGCGACGATGAAGGAACGGCGATATATTTCCAAGTCGGGATGGTGTGTGACTTGGAGGGAAACGTGCAGGTGGTGTTGTTCCCATGTACCTGCTGCACTTGTCCTTCTAGGTGGTAGAGGTCGCAGGTTTGGGAGGTGCTGTCGAAGAAGCCTTGGCGAGTTGCTGCAGTGCATCCTGTGGATGGTACACACTGCAGCCACTGTGCGCCGGTGGTGAAGGGAGTGAATGTTTAGGGTGGTGGATGGGGTGCCAATCAAGCGGGCTGCTTTGTCCTGGATGGTGTCGAGCTTCTTGAGTGTTGTTGGAGCTGCACTCATCCAGGCAAGTGGAGAGTGTTCCATCACACTGACTTGTGCCTTGTAGATGGTGGAAAGCCTTTGGGGAGTCAGGAGGTGAGTCACTCGCCGCAGAAAACCCAGCCTCTGACCTGCTCTTGTAGCCAGTTTAGTATTTATAAGGCTGGTCCAGTTAAGTTTCTGGTCAATGGTGACCCCCAGGATGTTGATGGTGGGGGATTCGGCAATGGTAATGCGGTTGAATGTCAAGGGGAGGTGGTCAGACTCTCTCTTGTTGGAGATGGTCATTGCCTGGCACTTGTCTGGTGCGAATGTTACTTGCCACTTATGAGCCCAAGCCTGGATGTTGTCCAGGTCTTGCTGCATGTGGGCTCGGACTGCTTCATTATTTGAGGGGTTGCGAATGGAACTGAACACTGCGCAATCATCAGCGAGCATCCCCATTTCTGACCTTATGATGGAGGGAAGGTCATTGATGAAGCAGCTGAAAATGGTTGGGCCTTGGACACTGCCCTGAGGAACTCCTGCAGCAATGTCCTGGGGTTGAGATGATTGGCATCCAACAACCACTACCATCTTCCTTTGTACTAGGTATGACTCCAACCACTGGAGAGTTTTCCCCCTGATTCCCATTGACTTCAATTTTACTCGGGCTCCTTGGTGCCACACTCGGTCAAATGCTGCCTTGATGTCAAGGGCAGTCACTCTCACCTCACCTCTGGAATTCAGCTCTCCTGTTCATGTTTAGACGAAGGCTGTAATGAGGTCTGGATCCGAGTGGTCCTGGCGGAACCCAAACTGAGCATCGGTGAGCAGGTTATTGGTGAGTAAATGCCGCTGACACCTTCCATCACTTTGCTGATGATTGAGAGTAGACTGATGGGGCGGTAATTGGCCGGATTGGATTTGTCCTGCTTTTTGTGGACAGGATATACCTGGGCAATTTTCCACATTGTCTGGTAGATGCCAGTGTTGTAGCTGTACTGGAACAGCTTGGCTAGAGGCGCAGCTTGTTCTGGAGCACAAGTCTTCAGCACTACAGCCGGGACGTTGTCGGGGCCCATAGCCTTTGCTGTATCCAGTGCACTCAGCTGTTTCTTGATATCACATGGAGTGAATCGAATTGGCTGAAGGCTGGCTTCTGCGATGGTGGAGATTTCGGGAGGAGATAGATCATCCACTCGGCACTTCTGGCTGAAGATGGTTGCAAACGCTTCAGCCTTGTCTTTTGCACTCACGTGCTGGACTCCACCATCATTGAGGATGGGGATGTTTACAGAGCCTCCTCCTCCCGTTAGTTGTTTAATTGTCCACCACCATTCACGACTGGATGTGGCAGGACTGCAGAGCTTTGATCTGATCCATTAGTTGTGGAATCGCTTAGTTCTGTCTATAGCATGTTGCTTCCGCTGTTTAGCATGCATGTAGTCCTGAGTTGTAGCTTCACCAGGTTGGCACCTCATTTTTCGGTACGCCTGGTGCTGCTCCTGGCATGCTCTTCTAAACTCTTCATTGAACCAGGGTTGATCCTCTGGCTTGTTGGTAATGGTAGAGAGGAATATGCCGGGCCATGAGGTTACAGATTGTGCTGGAATACAATTCTGCTGCTGCTGATGGCCCACAGCACCTCATGAATGCCCAGTTTTGAGCTGCTGGATCTGTTCTGAATCTATCCCATTTAGCATGGTGGTAGTGCCACAAAACACGTTGGATGGTGTCCCCATTGTGAAGACGGGACTTCGTCTCCACGAGGACTGTGTGGTGGTCACTCCTACCAATACTGTCATGGACAGATGCATCTGCGACAGGTCGATTGGTGAGGACGAGGTCAAGTAAGTTTTTCCCTCGTGTTGGTTCACTCACCACCTGCCGCAGGCCCAGTCTGGCAGCTATGTCCTTCAGGACTCGGCCAGCTCGGTCAGTCGTGGTTCTACCGAGCCACTCTTGGTGATGTCAAGATTGAAGTCCTCCGCCCAGAGTACATTCCGTGCCCTTGCTACCCTCAGTGCTTCCTCCAAGTGGTGTTCAACATAGAGGAGGACTGATTCATCAGCTGAGGGAGGGTGGTAGGTGGTAATCAGCAGGAGGTTTCCTTGCCCATGTTTGACCTGATGCCATGAGACTTCATGGGTCCAGAGTCAATGTTGAGGACTCTCAGGGCCACTCCCTCCTGACTGTATATCACTGTAACACCACCTCTGGTCGGTCTGTCCTGCCGGTGGGAAAGGACATACCCAGAGATGGTGATGGAACAGTCTGGGACATTGGCTGAAAGGTATGATACTGTGAGTATGGCTATGTCAGGCTGTTGCTTGACTACTCTGTGGGACAGCTCTCCCAATTTTGGCACAAGTCCCCAGATGTTAGTGAGGAGGACTTTGCAGGGTCGACTGGGCTTGGTTTGCCTTTGTCGTGTCCGGTGCATAGTGGTCCGATGCCGGGTGGTCCATCCGGTTTTATTCTTATTATGACTTTTCGTAGTGAGATTTTACAACTGATATAGGTCTTTAAGATAATGAAAGAGTTTGATAGAGTAGACTTAGAGAACATGTTTCCACTTGTGGGGGTGTCCAAAACTAGAATTCATCAATATAAGATAGTCACTAATAAATCCAATAGGGAATTCAGGAGAAACTTCTTTACCCAAAGAGTGGTAAGAATGTGGAATGCGCTACCACAAGGAGTAGTTGAGGCAAATAGTATAGATGCATTTAAGGGGAAGCTAGATAAGCACACGAAGGAGAAAGGAATAGATGGACGTAGATGAAGATTTGAAGGAGGAGGCTTGTGTGGGACATAAATGCCGGCATAGACCAGTTGGGCTGAATGGCCTGTTTCTGTGCTGAAGACACATGTAACTCAATGTAAGTAATGGGATCTATGAAGATGTCCAAGAAGAGATCCTAATTCTACCGAGATGGCGGAAGGATATGCCCAAAAGGAGGAAAAGGAAGAGGAATCTTTTTTGTCCTAGTCCTAGTTATATCTGTCTTAATTACTACAGTTGCTATTTTGTCCCCAGTTAGGATAATACACCCTGAAATTCCTGACATTAGCAGAAGAATCCAATCTAGACTCAGTGCTTTTATCCACATCCCACACATTTCTAGTGATGATGAAAACTTAGAAATGTGCAAGATATAAGTAAAATCAGGGTAAAATTTCTGTTATTGCCATTTCTTTACCCCTCCCCACACCCATGTTTCATTATCCCAGGGCAAGGAGGCATCTGATGGATTAAAAAGATGGTTTTAATGAGTTAAATGTATGAAGTGCTCTACTGGTTAGAGTTAAGAAACCGTAGAAGTGCCATTACACTACTGGGTGTATTCTTTCGGCCACCAGCTAGTGGGAAGGATATAGAGAAGCAAATTTGCAGGGAGAGGTGCAAGAACTATAGAGTAGCGAAAATGGAAGACTTCAACTATCCTAATATAGACTGAGATAGTAATAGTATAAAGGACAAAGAGGGGGAGGAATTTCCGAAGTGTGTTCAGGAGAACTTTCTTGATTAGTATGTTTCTAGCCCAACGAGGAAGGAGGCATTGCTGGATCTGGTTCAAGGAAATGAGGTGGATGAAGTGGAGCAAGTGTCAGTGAGGGAACATTTAGGGAACAGTGATCATAGTATCATAAGGTTTAAATAGTTGTGGAAAAGGACAGGGAGCAATCTAGAGTAAAAATACTTAATTGGAGGAGGGCCAATTTCAGGGTTTAGATTAAAGGAAATAAAGAGAAACTGTTCTCATTGGCAGAAGTGTTAAGAACCAGAGGACACAGATTTAAGATGATTGGCAAAAGAACCAAAGGCGATGTGAGGAAAAACTATTTTACGCAACGAGTAATTAGGAATACACTGCCTGAAAGGGTGGTGGATGTAGATTAAATTGTGGCTTTCAAAAAGGAATTAAATAAATATTTGAAGAGAAAAAATTTGCAGGGCTTACGGGGAGATGGGACTAACTGGATTGCTCTTACAAAGAGCTAGCACAGGCTCGATGGGCTGAATGGCCTCCTTCTGTAATGATTCTATGGTTGCATCATATAACAGACACTTCCCTCATATCTTCAGGAAACTTGGACCCAATTAGGTGTGGAATGGCGCTGTATAGGTCATACAAGCTGACCTTATAAAATTATAATGAATGTACCAGTGTGTTTTCTGTAGCCTTATATAATTAGCTGGAAGTTCCCTATTTAAATACAAAACACAACTGAACATTAGTAGAATAGACAGAACAGAGGTAAGCTAATATTTCCAGGTTAAAGACTTCATGGTATCATAGTAGGTTCAGCACAGGAGGAGGCCATTCAGCCCATCGTGCCTCTGCCGGCTCTTTGAAAGAGCTACCCAATTAGTTCCATTCCCCTGCTCTTTCCCCATAACCCTGTAATTTTTTTCCCTTCAAGTATTTATCCAATTCCTTTTTGAAAGTTACTATTGACTCTGCTACCTCCATCCTTTTAGGCTTTACATTCCAGATGATTACAGCTCGCTGCGTTAAAAAAAATGTTTCCTCATGTTGTCTCTGGTTCTTTTGTCGATCACCTTAAATCTGTGTCCTCTGGTTATCAATCCTTCTGCCACCGGAAACAGTTTCTCCTTATTTACTCTGTCAAAACCCTTCATGCTTTTGAACACTTCGATCAAATCTCTCCTTAACCTTCTCTGTTCTAAGGAGAACAATCCCAGCTTCTCCAGTCTCTCCACATAACTGAAGTCCCTCATCCCTGGCGCCATTCTCGTAAATCTCTTCTGCACCCTCTCTAAGGCCTTGACATCTTTCCTAAAGTGTGGTGCCCAGAATTGAACACAGTACTCCAGCTGTGGCCTAACCAGTGTTCTATAAAGGTTTAGCATGACTTCTTTGCTTTTGTACTCTGTGCCTCTATTAATAAAGCCCAGGATCTCATATGCTTCTTTTAACAGCCTTCTCAACTTGAAGTACTAATTTTGAGCGACCAGACTCATTCTGAAATATTTTCTTTTACAGATTTCTATTTGAACCAGTTGCATTGCTCCTTTACTTGGCTTGTATTTCCTTGAGTTCAGAAGGCTGAGGGGTGATCTAATCAAGATGTTCAAAATAATAAAAGGATTTGATAGGGTCAATACAGAGAAGCTATTTCCTCTGGTGGCGGAATCCAGAACAAAGGCGTGTAATCTTTTCACACAAAGGGTAGTGGAAATCTGGAAAACTGTCATAACGCTGTGGATGCTGGGTAAATTGAAATTTTCAAGACTGAGATCGTTAGATTTTTTTTGTTAGGTAAGGGTATCAAGGGATATGGAGCAAAGTCGGGTAAATGGAGTTGTGATACAGATCAGCGATGATCGGACTGAATGGCCTACTCCTGTTTCTATGTTCCTTTACAATAATCTAGCAACATTTAAGCTCACTGACTCAAGGAAGGAGAACTGGTTATACATTAATTTTACAATAGCATTTATTTAAAAAGGCAAGCTCAGAGTTAAATAATAGTATTAATACATTGGAACTCTATTTAGAATTCAATGTTGGAACATATTTTACAATAGACAAATACAATGTACAATAAGAGGATTCAGTTCTATAATTAAATTGGGCCTTTTTGGAAAGTAGCACAATTAGCTGACAGTAAATCCTACCTTTGTTCCCCAGGGCTGTGTAAATAATAATGTGCTTGTTATAGTTCAGGCTTTCTCCCAACACTTGTGTTCTGTTCATAATTAAAACGGTAATTTTCATAAGCAGACTGGGACTTCTATAAACAGAAACCTGCCCCTTCATATATGCATGGGATTAGCGTACTACCTTTAACAACTAGCCTCTAATTGTGGTATATCAATAACTAAAATGTAAATCAATTATGATGCTCGTCACTTCCTTCCAAAAGGAAGAAAATAACACACAGAGCAATGTGTATAGGCTAAAACGATTTGGTCAGATTTATTTACAAGCTGAATAATACATAGAACCAGTAAGACATAGCAAGATACCGAAAGCACACAATACTTTAATAAAACATTAAATATATAATTAGTCCACAAGGGCTTAATATACCTTTTTTAGAATGTTTCTTAAAGTCTGATGAGCAAACAGGACTTCTTGATGAAAGTCAGGTTTGTTTCTTTAAGGTGTGATGTATATGGAGAATGGAAATTTCAGTTCAGATCTCTTGCCAGAACTAAAGCTGAGAACAGAGCTGTGACTTATAGCATGGGATACCTTTAATATTACAATTGTTTCCTGAAAGTAAACAAACAAGAGTTCAACAGATTTTACACCTTATGAGCTGAGGTGTTAATATCTGAATATTGCTGCTTCCTCCAGACATTTCCCTGAAAAAGCCCAATCAACATTTAAAGAGATTATTCCATTGTTTTCAGTACATGCAAGTCAACATTTCAAAAACTATTCCAACCAACAAGCAACTTTTTTGGGTTAATTGAACAAAGGCATTGAAACAACAAAGAAAAGCCATTTATTGTTGAACACGATGACTGGGTCTGATTGCATGTTGCCAGTTATGTGCATGGCTCACCACATATCAATTTTGCTACAGAACAATGAGATCTTCCCAGAAACACAGCTGGCTGAAGCCAGTTTTAAATTAGATTTACCCCAACTATCTGACATCAAATAAATACAGAAATTTCCATATTTGTCACAGTACTATTAATTTATCAGCAGACTGCTTTGGTGGACAATTATTATTCCTGTATATTGTTAAGGATTATGTTCTTCAAATTTAAGTAATTCAGAATGATTTGCTTTGTCACTAATATATATATAAAAAAATAAAAATGCTGGATTCCCATATCACACTGAATAAGTTCTCAGTTTTGAGAGTGTAACTGCCACAAAAATGGAGATAACCCCAACTTTTAATTAGATCTGTTTTTTATTAGTGACTGAGTAAGGGCAAAATAGGCAGTTGCGTTTTTAAACCCTGACTGATGAGGATTCAGCTGCCTCTACCAGCGAACTGCTGCATTTCTACCATTGTCCTTAGGATGAGGGAGCATTGCGAGATGACAGAGTATTTTTGCTGCTACTGGTGAAAATCAATTGCCTGATAATGCAACGGTGCTGATTGTTGGAGTGCTAAATGCTACTGCATTTTAAAACGTGTATATATTGTGTGTAATTGATCATATTTACAGTCGTTTTGCCATCATTTCTTTAAAAATTAGATATTTAAATAGTCCCAGGCTGCATTTACTATTAAAAAACATTTGCCTTTTTTGCACTATACTGGCAAACTACTTTTTCTAACAAATGTAACATGTGTTTCTGCAGCTGCAAGCTTTGATTTAATAAGAGAGTTTGTTGGTCAAGGATTCTCTGCACCTCTCTGTTTGTTTCTTCCACGGCTGCACTTATTTTCTTTTGTTCTTCCAGCATTGACTTCATTAGTCTTAAACGCTTCTTATGTAAATCAGCGTTTGATGCTTTCCTCTTTTTAATGGGTTGTGGTTCATATCTGCAGTGATAAAAAGGAGTTACAGAGTGCTTATCTATAATGCATGCACTACATTACAGGTTCAATTTCTATTTTCCGACAGCTTGCTCACACATTTAAAGCTGATGCCATCAAAACGTATTAGCTCGGTAGATTGTGTGACTAAAAGTAGAACTGTTAGTGATATGTTAAACTGCTGAATAATTGAAATCACTTTAGCAGAAAAACAAAGCACTGGGGAAGAAATTCGACAGATACCCCACCAATTTTGAACCTGGCCGCCCGATATTCAGACGGGTAACAGGCGGCCAGTAGTTGAAAATCGCCCACCATTTGTGAGATGAAGTAATCAACTAGGGCACTAGATGGCACAGTGGGCTGGCAAGTGTCACTTCACCTCTGGGACCTGGATTCAAATCCAGCCAGACTGGAATGAACATCATCTTTGCTGGCTGCAAAAGTTCTATAGGAAGAGAGTTTGGCAGCCTCAACTCAGTTCTTGGTATTTATGCTTTTCTGATGGTGTGAATTGCTGTTACAACAGCCAGGAATCTCCCCCAAAATCCTGTCCGAAATCGGGCAGGATCGCAGCAGAGAATGCTGGAAAATGCGGGCGGTGAGGTCTATCATTGCCTTACTATCCTGACCAGGATTTGCCTCCTCCTGTCGCAACTGCTATTGTTGCTGGCCACTCATTTCTTGTCCACTGCATGCAAATGGTGAGAGGGTGGTTGCCAGATATCCAGCGGACATCCCTTCTGCTCGCCCCAGTTACTGCTGCTTCCCAGGGCTGCCATGAGGAAGGTGCCTTGGGAAGCAGCACCATTGGCTCTGAGGTCCCCCACCATGGAGGAAGAGGACCTGGTAGCTGTCTCCTCTCCCTCCAATCTTGCCCCCACTTACCACCTTGTGTAGGCTTTGGACTCTACTGAGCCCTACCAGGAAGCCAATCTCCAGCTCTCTGCCCCTTTAGCTGCCTGGCAGCCTCCTGCTGCAGCATTTATTGGACTTTGCGGCCGAGCAATGACAGGCTCCCCCTTGGCGCCGGGAGCCAGCCGTGCACGTGGGATGAACTCCAACCCACCTTTCTAGATTAGGGCTCAGACAGTGACTGAGGGACAGGTGGAAGTCTGACCTACTAGAATGCCAATTCTGGCCAACAATGGGAGAAGTTAGTTTTAAGATTCCTTCTTTAATACATACGCCTCGCAAAGTTGTAGTCTCAAAGATTACATATTTAGTTATAAAAAATTAATAGAAAAATGTCTTGAGAACTATGTGAGGCTGCTTCATTGCTTTTAGTGGGAAATTGCTAAGATCTAATTTTAGATCACTTCAAAGTGTAGCCAACGCAAGTATTTCTCTATCTCCTCATCTAAAGTTTGAATTCTATGCCTGAGTAGAAGTGCAGTTTATAAATGCTTTTCGTTAAACCCTCTTATCAGTATAAACCTATATATAGATTGAAGGAGGAGACAAGACTGAAGTCAGGATGAGAATTAACAAATTGTATGCAGAGGAGTCTTTTTTGTAAAAACCAGGGAAAACAATCGGAGGGCAAGATAAGCTGGCAAAAAATTTGTGCTAAGACAAATTAACGAGTAACTTGTTTCCTTTTGGAAGTCATGAACTTATGGAGAAGAGTAAACTGAACGCTAACTTGGCTGAGCATTCATGAAGGAGTTGGAGAAATTCCATGTAAAACAGTGATTGGGGGGAAGTAACTTAGACCTGAAATAGGAGACACCCAAGCTGGTCTGTCTCGAGTTCAGACCATAAACTTGAATGTCTGGCTGGATGGACAAAATGGCCTTTTCTCATTCCTAGAATATTGAAAATTTATGACACAGAAGGAGGCCATTCGGCCCATCGTGTCAGCGCTGCCAAAAATGAGCTACCCTATTTTTATGTTCCAGGTTTAAACAAGCTACCTTCTGGATAGCATAAGGTAGATTCAGCTTATTTAGATTCAGTTATATTTTACTTTTTTATGCAGTGAATAATATTATTAAACCTTACAACTTTTGCAGTTCAATAAAATCTTTTTCTAACCTTATTGGTCAAACATGAAACAAAGGTGAACTGCAGGAAAAATGTTAGAGAGACAACTGTAGAACTTCAGGGGATTGTTAAACAGGTGTAAACATAACACTTCAGCTAACAGCAGAATACTTATATTACAATGTAAATGGATGGGGATGAATCTGGAAAACTTGCATGTCTTTGGGGAGGATTTTGTCCACTAGTCTTAAAATTGGGAATCAAGGAAACCTGGTATAACAGAATTAGTTCAGAGAAGTCCCACTTAGGAAACAAATTTGAACCCCAATCTTGACTGGCATTTTCTGTTGATACGTTACTCCTGTCGGCCTGCTTTGCAAAACTCTCCTGATGCGGAGAAAAATATGGATGGAGAGAGTTGGTTGATTGCCATCTATCCTTCTGAATTACCAGGTTAACCAAATGAAAATAAATTTTGCTAAGCAAAGCTCATTTTAACAACAACTGAATTGGCAAGTGACCAGCTATCTCCATGATCCATATGCAAATGACTTGAGAGTAAAGTCTCTCAAACCTAAGTCACTCCAATTTGGACTCTATCCAAAATTAAAATGTAAATAGTACTTATATTTGACTCACCTGAGTTGTGAAGAATGAAAACTAGATGAATTTTCCATGAGATCAGACTCACAAGAACTTCCCTCGGATAGCAAGACATCATCAGATACACTTAGATGTGTTGTTTGTTCCGGTGGGGGTGAGGGAGCTTCTGATTTGGAAGCTGAAGGTATCTGTGATACGCTTTCAGATATACTAGTTTCATCCTGTCCAGGGAATTGAGAGAGCATCCTGTGGATACCCTCATAGTATGGCCAATATGAAGATGAAGCTCCATTTCCACATGTAGCTTTGAGTTTTCTAATGGAAAAATGAGGTATTAGTTTGAAACGTTTTGCATTATAACTCAAGGAAGTGAACAAGTTTAGTACTGTAATTTCACTTAATTATAATAGGATATTACATTATTGATTGGAAGGTAGAGATTTTATTGATTTATATGGTTAAGTCAGAAGGGCAGTGCTAACCCCTCCCCTCAGAGAAAAAGATGACATAAGGAATTACATAATGAAAAACAATCTTTAAATTTTATTAAACTGCAATAATGTAGAATGCTGTAATCCTATAGCTGTAGACAGTGGAAAAAAATGCCATTTTACAATTGACATGTATGTTTGATAAAGTATTGAAACTTTAACAAATGAGTCCGGTAAATTGTTAGTTTTTTTGCATGATACTTCGATAAACAGCGTCAAAGAGTACATGATCTAATAAGCACATGGCCAGAAACCACTGATGTGGCCATCTGCTCTAATGATTTGGCCTGCTTAAAAGAGAAATATTATCAGTTTTATAATTATGTAGTCAAGCTTACATAAATCCACACTCTATCCATAATAGAATTTCAACATGGAGTCCAATTCATTCATTGCATTATGTAGAATCCAAGTATAACATCTAATTGTTAACATTACCTAGGATTCAGCTTTACATGGATGATATTGCTTTTTGAGATCGTTTTTCTTTGCTGAATAAAATACATGCTAGAGAGCATTTACAGTGACGACTAGCAGTAGTGAAGGGTTACTGTACAGACTTCCTGAAATTTGCAGTTGTTGTTACCAGGATTCAATACTGCTCCCTCTCCCTTCTATCTAGTAAGAGTACGAAAGGGAACAGTATTAGGAGGTAAGCTATCCAATACTCCAAAGTACAAGTGAAATGACTATATTCAGACTGCAGCTAATAAGGCCTTTTTGCCTATTGTATGGAGGAGGTATGCACCTCTATTTCCATTCTATAAATAATTCAAATAGTTAATAAGGCCTTTTTGTCTGCTATATGGCGAACTCCAATGCAAATTTACCTCAATAAAAATTAGACCCTCACTACAGTGCTGGAACTTTACAGAATCATTGAACTTTCAGCAAAGGAGGAAGCCACTCAGCCCATTGTACCTAGTGTCAGTATAAGCTGCATATCCGAACAATTTATTCTAATCCCAATCGGCCTGCTTTTTCCATGAATTCATTAATATTCTTCAAATGTTTAATTCCTTCTTAAATGCCGTGACTGACTCCGCTTGTATGGCCATTTAAGTAATGTATTCCATATTCTAATAACTTTGTATGATAAAAATATATTAACCTGCTTTTAGTATAATCCTAAATTTAAGCCCTCTTGTTTTTGATTCATTGACAAAATAACCTTTAACTATCCTTTCAAAACTTTGAACACTTCTGTTGGATCACCCTTAACTTCCTCACTGTGGTGAATAGAGTTCTAGTACTTCAACTCTCACCATTGATGTCATTCTAGTAAATCTATATTGTATTTTATCCATGGCTCTAATATCCTTTGTGTAATAGGGTGCCTAAAACTGCACACAGCATTCTAACTGGTCTAACCAATGTATTGCAAAGATTCATTATCAATTTGTACATATATAAATCCAGAATCCCATTTGCTCTTGTTAATAGCATTCCCCTACTTGCAGTGTTGCTTTTAAAGATCTGTGTATCTATACTTCTAAATTTCTCTTCTACTGCTCTCCATTGAGACTTTTACCATTTTAAGTTATACTTTCATTCTGTTTTTCCCAGAAGTTCTACTTTACATTAAAGAAAGAACTTGCATTTATATGGCGCCTTTAACAACTTCAGGACAACCAGTGCTTCACTGTTGTAATATGGTAAAAAGTAATCCTATAAACAGCAATGAAATAAATGACCAGATAATCTATTTGTGATGTTGGTTGAGGGATAAATGTTAGCCAGGACACCAGGCAGAACTCCCCTGTTCATCTTTGGTGCCATAGGATCTTATATGTCCACCTGAGATGGCTCATCTGAAAGATGGCACCTCTGAAAGTGCAGCACTCCCTCAGTACTGCACTGGAGTGTCAGCCTAGATTATGTGCTCAAATCTTTGGAGTGGAACTTGCCTCTCAACCTTCCGACTCAGAGGCAAGAGTGCTACCACTTAGTCAAGGCTGACACCTACGTTGAACTACATTTGTCACATATCTGCCCTTAACCTGTATATATTCTTCTGTACTCTCCTGAATTATTCCTTGCAGTGTACCAAGCTCCTAATTTGGAAGATTTTTATATTAGCCCCTCTGTGCATACCAATTCAAGAAACATCCATTTACTCCTGCTATTCATCAGCTATCCTGCATCCATGCTCCCACTTGACTTTTAATATCTTGTCTTATACTTCTTTATTAAATAATTTGAGAGGCCAAATATATAACATCTACTGCATAACCTTCCTTGAAGATTTTGATTATTTTAGTCAAGCATGACCTGCCCTATACGAATCTGGAATGGTCTGTCCCCAATTTCCAATACCTTTCTAGCCTTCACTAATGTTTTCTCTTATAGCAATTTCCCTACTACCATCATAAGGCTTAGTCTGCAATGACCTGAAATATTCCTTTCCAGTTTTTTGAACAGGCCTATAACATTTGCCATCCTCCACTCAATTGGCATTTGACAGATGTGACATGCTTATTTTGCAACCTCAGCACTCCATATCTGGTATATAGAATGGACTTAAGGAATATGAACTTAATAGCAAATTGCAAAGGGGCAATTGGTGCCGTTATTTTTCCCTTCTGACCTACACGTCCTCCTTCCCACAATAAGGTAGACTAAGGTAGGCGACTTAGAGTATGAAGTAGCATTGGAACTCAAAAAAGGAAATTTTCCACTTGGTAGCCAAGTGATCAGCTGCTTGATCCAAAAAGCCACCAGTTAAACAAATAATTTGGTGAACGCATGTACAGGGGACACAGACATTTTTAACCCATTGAGTACTGAAGGAAAATTTGACCACCAAAAACTTATTAAAAGGCTATACCTTTTAAGTTTACTTTAAGAATCCTTGAATTAAGCCAAAGTCTATTGCTCAATGTGTTCTGGACTCCTACATTAAATCTACAATAAAATTGCAAAAAGCTTATGACATTTTGCAGAGATACTGATTATTCAAAGAATTAATGAACAGTACAGTATTAATACAGAAAATATTATCCTCAGAGAAACCAGTATTTGAGGTTTAATCATATTTTACATTACATACATAGTGCTTACCTGTACTGAAAGGTCAAATTAGTAACTTTAGTTCTTATTTGATCCTTATCACGACTTATCCCAGTAGCTTCAAAAAATTCTTCAGCTATTTTTTCATATACTTTAGCATTTCTCTTGGCTGTTCGAAGGTCTGATAAATATTCATTCCATATGCGTATCAGAGCTCTTGTTTCAACCTCAGTCCAGTTACTTGATCTTTTGGGTTTGTCTATCTGAGCAGCTGAACTGCTGCTGCCACTGTTACAAGCTGCCATTTTAGAAATACATCAACATATCGTGAGAAGAAGGTTTAAACATCTTATCACTGAGAGTTCATGACTGATGACTAATTGAAAAGCTTTTAGATTCTGGCAAGCTTTTCTAAAACCCTTTTAGAAAACATTCAAAAGGTTTTAGATAAAAGGGTTGGTGATGGATGACTAACACAAGTTCTTTCAAGTGAAAGCTTTTGGATGAAAGCTTCCAGAATGCTACCGTCTGTCAAGGGTGCAGGATTTTGGCATTCTCTGCTGTATTTAAATACTTAAAGCTTTTTGAGCTGGTGCCTGTTAGCTCTTGCAGTAAAGTGGCTGTTGCCAGGGTAACATTGTATCAGTAATGGCCTAACTGATGATGCTTCTTGCTTAAAAGCTTTTAATTGGTTCTCTCCATATATTGCAGGTTGCTCTTTAATTCTAAAAGCTTTCAGTTGAAACCTTTGAATTAACCATCTGTCAGAAGTATTAATTAATGTAATTAAGAACTGAAAGCCTGAAATACATTTATTCCACGTGACTAGCCACATTGTCCACAGTTTCAGTCATTATCAACAGAAAAATACTGTAATTTAGCTTCAGAAAATGCTATCCTCAGGGAATTCAACATTTGGAGTGTTAATTGAATTTTACAATATGTGGTGCCTATATGTAGGGAGGGTCAAATTAATAACTTTGGTTCATTTTTGATCCTAATTATGGCTTATTCCATTACTTCTGACAACTGGAGTTCCCTAATGAAAATGTTACAAAAGTTGCTTTATTATGAACAGTCTATGACATGGCATGGTAAACTCATGAGACACTAGAAGAATTAAAATCCCCAGTATATAATGGCAACAGCTGCTGCTCATTTTAGTAACTAAGTGTGCATTACTGAAAAGAAAGTTTTGCTTTGCAGCAATGCAAAAGTGACAGTATGACTCCGGAGCTCAGCCCGATCTAACTTCTTTTGAAGGAAGCTTTGTGAGAATGAGATCCACTCAGGGAGGCCATTTCATACAGTTTGGACTTGGAACTGCATGTGCTATAGTTCCATTGCAGTGTCAAGCCAGGTTTAGAAAGTGTTCAGGGGTCTATTGGACCTTGTAGGCACTTTATAAGCAGAAACAGATTTGAGAAGTGGCTGCTCTCACCCGTGTTCTCAGTACATTTGAAAATTGTCGGCTGGGAGTGCTGCATTTGCAGGTTTCTCTTCTGGCTGGGAGAGTGATACTTGTAGACAGGCACTATAAATCAACCACTGCTAGCTGCAGATCAATACTCTATCTACTGATTTTAGAATTAATACAGCTTTAAAATTCTTGCTGTTATTGCAAACTTATGATGAGCGCTGTTCTTGCATTGTCAAAAATAATACATAATACATGTTTTCAAGTTGCTGTGGCATGGAGATATTAATGTATTGTGGCTGGGTTGCAGATCTTAGATGAAATATTTTGAGCAATAGATAATTTTGTAACAGATTTATTCTATGATTTATTATACAAAATCTCAACCATTTGCAATT
Organism: Heptranchias perlo; assembly: GCF_035084215.1. Taxonomy (NCBI): domain Eukaryota; kingdom Metazoa; phylum Chordata; class Chondrichthyes; order Hexanchiformes; family Hexanchidae; genus Heptranchias; species Heptranchias perlo. The sequence goes on from NC_090365.1 coordinate 11,958,378, forward strand.
ATACAAGGGGCTAGATTTGCTGTCAAAATAATGGCAAGGCTAATGGCGCTCGCCGTTATTTATGGGTAAATGGTACAGCAACTTCAGGCGAGGAGCAGATGCATGATTAGAATCGTAGTATGGTTATGGCATGGAAGGAGGCCATTTGGCCCATCAAGTCCATGCCAGCTCTTTGTAAGAACAATCCAGTTAGTCGCATTCACCCCCTCTTTTAGAAAATGTGAATATCCAAAAATTGCTGTCCAACTTGCGCCACTCTGTCGTTAGCTTTGCGAAAACAGCATCTGTCCTTTAGCCTCCCCATGTTCTTTAGGAACTTGATGTACTTGCCCGTTAAACTCGCCACAGAAAGTTAAGTCTTGTCATTACAAGCATAAGTACCCTTTTAACTATGTTATAAGTGTTAATTACTGCCAATCAACCTCTGGCACCAAAAATTAACTATTACAAATGTGGAGTCTCATTCCTTCAGGTTTTGAATTTTTTGGGGCGATTTTAAAAAATGTCAAATTTTATTTTCCTTTCTGTCTCTAAGTAATTTGTTTACGGTTCAGTCTTTAATCAAAAAGGTGAGGATTATCATAGAATCTTAGAAAGTTACAGCACAGAAGGAACCTATTTGGCACATCGTGTCCATGCTGGCCGAAAAAGAGCTATCCAGCTTAATCCCACTTTCCAGCACTTGGTCCACAGCCCTGTAGGTTACAGCACTTCAAGTGCACATCCAAGTACTTTTTCAATGAGTTGAGGGTTTCTGCCTCTACCACCCTTTCAGGCAGTGAGTTCCACCAGACTGCTACCACCCTCTGGGTAAAAAAAAATTCTCCTCAGCTCCCCTCTAATCCTTCTACCAATTGCTTTAAATCTATGCCCCCTGGCCACTGACCCCTCTGCTAAAGGAAATAGGTCCTCCCTATCCACTCTATCTAGTCCCGTCATAATTTTATATACCTCAATTAAATCTCCCCTCAGCCTCCTTTGTTCTAAAGAGAACAACCCCAACATATCCAATCTTTTCCCATAGCTAAAATTCTCCAGCCCTGGCAATATCCTCGTAAGTCTCCTCTGTACCTTCTCTAGTGTAATCACATCTTTCCTGTAATGTGGTGACTGCAACTGTATGCAGTACTCAAGCTGTGGCCTAACCAATGTTTTATACAGTTTTAGCATAACCTCCCTGCTCTTATATCTATGCTTCGGCTATTAAAGAAAAGTATCTCGTGTGCTGTCTTAACCACCTTATCTACCTGCCCTGCTACCTTCAGGGATCTGTGGACATGCACTCCAAGGTCCCTTTGTTGCTCTACACCTCTCAGTATCCTCCCATTTATTCTGTTCTCCCTTGCCTTGTTTGCCCTCCCCAAATGCATTACCTCACACTTCTCTGGATTGAATTCCATTTGCCACTTTTCTGCCCACCTGACCAGTCCATTGACGTCTTCCTGCAGTCTACAGCTTTTCTCCTCACTATCAACCACAATGCCAATTTTAGTATCATCTGCAAACTTTTTGATCAAGCCCCCCACATTCAAGTTCAAATCATTATTAATATGTATCACAAAAAGCCAGGGACCTAGTACTGAGCCTTGCGGGACCCCACTGGAAACAGCCTTCCAGTCACAAAAACACCTGTCAACCATTACCCTTTGCTTCCAGCTACTTTCCCTTGGATTCCATGGGCTTTTACTTTTTTGACCAGTCTTCCATGTGGGACCTTGTCAAAAGCCTTGCTAAAATCCATGTACACTACATCAAATCCTTGTTATCTGCTCAAAAAATTCAATCAAATTCGTCAGACACGACCTTCCCTTAACAAATCCATGCTGAATATCCTTGATTAACCCATGCCTTTCTAAATGACGATTTATGCTGTCCCTCAGAATCGATTCCAATAATTTGCCCATCACCGAGGTTAGACTGACTGGCCTATAATTACTCGGTCTATCTCTTTCTCCCTTTTTAAACAACGGTACAACATTATCAGTCCTCCAATCCTCTGGCACCACACCTGTAGCCAGGGAGGATTGGAAAATAATGGTCAGAGCCTCCGCTATTTCCTCCCTTGCTTCTCTTAGCAGCCTGGGATACTTTTAATCCGGGCCTGGTGATTTATCTACTTTCAAATATACTAAACCCTTAGTATTTCCTCTCTCTATTATTATCTCACTAGTATTTCCTCTCTCACTATCCCAATATTTCACACTCCTCCTCCTTAATGACAATCTCTGCATCGTCCCCCTCTTTTGTGAAGACTGACGCAAAGTATTCATTAAGAACCATGCCCACATCTTCCGCCGCCACACATAGGTTACCTTTTTGGTCTCTAATAGGCCCTACTCTTTCCTTAGTTATCCTCTTGCTCTTTATGTATTTATAAAACATTTTTGGGTTTTCCTTAATTTTACTTGCCAGTATTTTTTCCTGTCCTCTCTTTGTTTTCCGAATTTCCTTTTTAATTTCACCCCTGCACTTTCTATACTCCTCTAGGCTTTCTGCAGTATTGAGCTCTTAGTGTCTGACAAAAGCTTCCCTTTTTTGCCGTATCTTACCCTAGATGTCCCTTGTCATCCAGGGGGCTCTAGATTTGGCAGTCCTACCCTTTTTCTTTGTGTGAATATGTTTACTCTGAACCCCTTGAATGCCTACCACTGCTCTGACACTGATTTACCTTCAAGTAGCTGTTTCCAGTCCACTTTTGCTAAATCACTTCTCAGCTTAGTAAAATTAGTAACTGAATTATGATCACTACCACCAAGAACTCCTTCCACCTGCCCAGCTTCATTCCCTAAAACTAAATCCAGAACTGCCCCCCCCCCCCCCATCTTGTTGGGCTTACTACCTCCTGGATAAAAAAGTTCTCCTGAATGCAATTTAAGAATTCTGTGCCCTGTATACCTTTTGCACTGAATGTATCCCCGTTAATATCAGGGTAGTTGAAATTCCCTACTATTATTGCCCTGTTGTATGTTTTGTTCCAAAATATGAAGTTTTATTGAAGTTACAATAGTAGAAAATATGTTAAAATACAATATACAAGTTATAAGTACAATTATAAGATGTTGGGATACAACCTGGCAAAGGTTTACACCGACAACGTTCAGAGGTGAACTTCTCGAAGGTCCTTGAAATCACTTGAGCATGTCTAGTCTTCACTCCGAAAATATTCTCACCAGTACTTGTTATGCTCTTACTTATCTACCCACAATCACACATCAATCTGCTGCACCCCAAGCCCCGCACTGTGTCCGCATGCCAATCAACCTCTCTGCAAGTCAAACATCATCTACTGACTTCTGCACATTCCACAACAAGATAGTAACGCTTCCCATGCCATCATGCTTATAAACATGAGATAGAGAATGGAGACAGGATGACTCAAAACGTGATCAACCAAGGACACATTACTCAACAAGGTTCGACCCAATCTCGAATACATGCAAACAATATTCAACAAAGACCTGTGAGAAAATACTACTTCTTACAGTCTCCTTTTTCTCTCTTCATTTCTTATGTCATAAGCATGTACAATCATAAAAAGCTGCAGAACTGTAAGATCTTGTTTGTTACTGCATTCTGTGAATGCTAAACATAGGTCTATCACATTATTCAGTTTTCATTTTGATTCAAAAATGCTACTGCAGTCCTTTAAAGGGTTTGTGTTGCTACTTGTGTCTAGAGGAATTTCTCTTGCATTGATGAAGTTGCTCATTGTGTTACTTTGTTGACTCCCTCAGGTATGCGAGGTTCCACTCCACTAGATGTTGCAGCTTCTTCATGTATTGACAACAATGAACTTGCCTTGGCACTGCAGGAACCAGATCTGGAAAAGGTAATAAAACTAATATTTTCAGGTATTTGCAACCAACAGAAATTATTGAACCTAAACAATACTTAAGTTGCAGAAAGAAATGAAAGGGAGTGCACTGTTGTGTTCCACATGGGTTTGGGGAATGATCTATTTTAAATATTTTATTCCATTTTGCTTTGAGTATTTGAAGGGGTAGGAAAAGCTGGGGAAGAATCTTTTTTTTTAATAAATGACCCTTCCCTAAAACATTATAACATCAATGCCATCATGACATTGGCACATTTCCTGGGCCAATGGGAACAGTGTGACTCCAAAGATTAGAATATATCCCAGTGCATGTTTCTTGTTTCCCATTTTATTAGTTTGAAACTTTTCTTCAAGAAAGAACTAAGTTTCTTTGAAATGTCTGGCTATTCACTTGACTTTAAACATTAAGCAAAATGATCAAGTATTCATAGTTTCACTGTGCAGTGAGGCAGCTAGAGAGAAATAATTCATACAATGAGGAAATTATAGGCTTAATTTTCTGACTCAGCAATGATCGGAATGATCAGAAAATCTTGAATTGTACCTTGAATTTCCAATATGAGCTTCTGGCTGGCAGTCTCCCTATCGGGAATGTAAAGCTGTAAAATTACCAATTATTTATATTCAAGCAATAAAGCTCTAAGTTGCATAGCATTAGAAAAAGAACTGAGGATCAGGCAGTGACAGATCTATGTAGAAGTTGAAGTACAGTCAAAGAATGAAATATACCATATCTAAGGAAAGGAACACCTAAAGGAAATAGATCAGTTCCTCATTCAGCAAACAGTTGAGAAATGTGAGTTTGGTTAAAAGTAATGTGAAAAATAGTGGAATGGGCCCTAAAACATGATCTGCAATGCGATGAATAGGTTGATAGTTTATTCTGATTTTTGCATTCTTTGAATTGCATATTGTGCATATTTCATTCATGAATCCTTTGAAGTAGCTTTAAAATGGTCATTTTATAAATCATTCTCTGTTGAATTTTACCATTTATTTCCGATTTTAGGTGGTTACATACCTGGCAGGGTGTGGACTACAGAGCTGCCCTATGCTTCTGGCAAAAGGATATCCAGACATTGGGTGGAATCCTGTCGGAGGAGAGCGTTATCTAGACTTTCTGCGGTTTGCTGTATTTGTTAATGGTGAATAGATAAGTTAAGCATGCATCAGTAAAGGATGAATAATTGTATTTTGTACTATCTGTGTGGAGTCAAGAGTAATATTCTACACTAAATGCTGCACTCTAAATATGACAAAGTTGGCACAGGTATAGATATATTGTGGGACCTATAAACATACAACAGTAGTCATATGCCCTGTGCAGTGGAGAATATGCCAAACTTGCTGATTGTATCACAGATCCTATGTAAACGATTAATTGATGCTTCAGCTTGCTCTGCTCTCAAATATTCAAATATTCCTTCCTCTGGCATGGTAATCATACAGTTTACATATCTTACAGTATAGATGTACAGAAGTTGACAGTCGGACATATACAATAAATACAACACCGGGTGGGGGGGTGTGGTTAAATTGGTTAACACCCAAATACAGGTGCGGGCTAATTGCGCACCCCGACGGAGGTACCGTCGCAGTCAGCATGTTAGATTGGCGCTGCAACTTCATTTACTTGATTGATGCCTAGCGTGGAGCCCTAGCTGCGTTCGTCTCTCCATTTTCTCCGTTCTCTCCACTTCTCACCAGCAGGGAGGGTCCAAATCTCAGGTGAGTTGCTCATACCTCTTAAAGCCAGCACCTCTTTGCAAAAAAATAAGATATGGGTCTGCACGGAGTCTGAACAGAGATCAGACATCGCACACGCAAAACACAGATGCAGGTCCTGTCCCTATGTTTACAAACTGTTGAGTTATGTTAAAACATTGAATAAAGATTGCGCACTACTAAATCCCACATCCTCCAATCTGCATACCAGACCTCACCAATCTGCCGATCTGAGTTTTTACCGGGCCTGAGAGAGAGCATGCACCAAGGTTCTTTGATGATGCACTAGAGGCCTTGGTGCAAGAGGTGGGCAGCAGGAGGGGCATCCTATATCTGCAGAAGGGCAAGAGGCCCTCCAGACTTATGCTCCAGAGGCAGTGGGAGGCAATAGGTGACTAAGTCGATGCCAGGCACATAGCACCACAAACATGGATGCAGTGCAGGAAGAAATTCAATGCTTTGACACGAGTGGTCAAGGTGAGTGAGGTCAACTGTCAAGTGGCATCTCCTACCAACTGCACCTCTAACGGCATCCACTGCTCCACGCACTATACCCCCATCACCCACATACCAACAAACTCTTTCAATCAGTACTCAACTCTTCCAATCAGACGCTTCCTCTCACCCTCACACATTACAACTGTTTCAAGCCGCACACCCACAACTCAAAGGTCGCGCATATTGGCAGCTATTCAACCATGATAGGCACATCGCCCAAACATCCTGCAGGACACTGACCGACACACGTCCTGCTTTCTTGCAGGAGAAGGTGGCACATAACAGGAGGCAGCGAGTGGCAGTGACATTTAGTCCCTCAAGCCTGTTCCACCATTCAATAAAATCATGGCTGATCTGTGACCTAACTCCATATACCCGCCTTAGCCCCATATACCTTAATACCCTTGGTTAACAAAAATCTTTCAATCTCAGAATTAAAATTAACAATTGAGCTAGCATCACCTACTGTTTGCGGAAGAGCATTCCAAACTTCTTCCACCCTTTGCACGTAGAAGCTTTTTCTAACTTCACTCCTGCAAGTCCTGGCTCTAAATGTTAGGCTATGTCCCCTTAGTATTCAAGTATAGGAGACCTCCAAAAACAGGTACAAACACAGCCAGAAGCAATAATCCAGCAACTAACCTGTAAATCCCACATGGTCCCTTTAAATAGCGCTGGTTGTGGGGGGGGGGGGGGGGAGGGGGAGTCCTCCAGGCCATCTAAGACATGTTCAGGTGTTCGTGGTTAAGTCAGTGCGTTGACTGGAATGTTAAGTGCCAAAATGGTGTCTAAATCAGCATTGCTGAATGTTAAGTATTCTCCCTACTTTACATGCTGCTGGCGTTCGTTATCTGCGCGTACACGAAGCCCTTCACCAAAATGGTGTCCGGCACATGTAACGCTAGAAGTGTGCACGCGCACCCCGGACATCATTTCGGAACTTCAGGAGGCCATGTAGCGCCGAAACAACGGGCGCTACACGGCCGAATTTCTAGCCTTATATATGTGAGAATAATAAGCTCTTACCTGCTGTGTAATGAATATGATTCTGACTTTCTGAAAAATTGCATGCTACAAAGTAACCATTGCCACCATACCTGGTGCTTGTTGGCTACACCTGCTTCCCAATACTACGAATTCCTGGAAATCTGGATAGTGATTATATCCTTATTTTGAACATCATTTGCAAAACACTGGAGTAGGAATGTTATCGGATGAATGCATTAACAGCTGATTTCAAGTTCGTCTCTACCTATTTTAATGGATGTATTAACCCATTTAAAATGAACAGGTTACTGCCTTTGTTAAAGTAGTGGAGAAAGGAATTTCTACCCTTCTATTACCTACTGAGCTAGAAAATGTACTTGTGGGTAGTAGCAGGTTTCTGCCATCGGAGGCTTTCAGTGAAGTAGAAAACACAAACTGCAGGACTTTAATTTACTCCAAAAGTTCAGCAACATTTTCACTCACAGTTCCTATTGTTATGACCTCCTCAAGCCAGGTCCAGAACCCAAAAATGTGATATTTTCCACCACAATTAAAACTCAAGAAATTCCATTCAGTTACCACTGATTTCACAATTAATAAATTAATTAAAATATTTCAGAAGCATCAACACATGAAGAAAACAGGCTATAGAATATGTGACCACAAATAGTTTATGAAACATTTCTCACTTATAACATAGACTTTGTAACCATGCCAAGCTGTTTACAAATATTGATCATGTTACTATCAAAAACTTTTTCCTGCTTTTCCTTCCAGGTCCATGGGCATCAGTTGCTTTCTCGTATTTCACCTAAGTGGCCAATCTTAATGCATGAAACTGGATAGTGCTATTGGCAGGGTGCAGCAACATGGGGGGCCTCATAGCCAAGTTTCATCCTGTTTACATTTACACACTTGCAGCAGGAGTCACTACCTGACACTCTAACCTAGGGGTGCTTGGATCAGTTGCAGCAACCCTACCATTATCCTGGCTGACAGCAGTTAACTCAGCACAGATGAGAGACTGAACCTAGGATCCACCTGGCCTGTATGTCTTAGATGCTCATTACAATTAGGTGAATTATTCATTTAAAAAAAACATTGAGTAAATTTTAAAATTGTGTAATTTCCAATGTAGGTAAACCGCCTTTGGACACTTTTCAATAAAAAATACATTTCTTTGATGTGGGGCCCGATACTAGGAGGGAGGTGGGTTGGCAGCAGGGGGTCGACTGGGAGCGTGGGTACCGTTCTAGACCTGCGCAGCGGGCCCTCTGCGCACCCACATCACAGGCTGTCAGCCGGAGGAGCCCTATTTAAAGGGGCAGTCCTCCAATGCTCCTCCTGCAGCAAACAACCAAATTGACAGCATGGAGCAGCCCAGAGGCAAGGCTGCTCCAGGTGCTGTTCGATGGGGTCAGGAGGAGGAGGGAAATGTTTTTCCCAGCGAACGGGAGGAAGTGACCTGCCTCTGCCACCAGGAAGGTCTGGCTCGAGGTGGCAGAGGAGGTCACCAGCAGCGGTAACATCTCCCAAACCTGGGTCCAGTGCAGGAAGTGCTTTAATGACCTAACCAGGTCAGCCAAAATGAGTATACTTACGCATTCTCCCACACTCCATCTTCCACATCGCCTCCACCACCACACAACTCCTTCTGCACTGCCACCACAACGCTCTCACATCCACTCAACCATCATCCTCACCTTGCCTGCACTTACTCACTGCCCCAGTTCCCATTCGAACACTACCACGCAACCCAATCCTCATGCAATCTCATGGCTATGTCTCACACGCACCCTCCAATGCATCTCCCTCATGGTCACCTCCACCCACACCAATGCATGCAGCGGGTCACTATGCAACCATCACTCAGTCACGCCTCTCTGATGTTTTGCCTTGATAGCACAAGAGATGCCAGAAGGCCCAGGAGAGGGATGATGCCAAAAGAGGACATGGAAGTGGGGATGCCACTCAAAGGGTTTCCTCGTCTCACCCGTTGCCCCCCTCTCAACCAGTATCAGCAGTGCTGCCTCCTCTCCAGGTGCTCGAGTCTGCCCCTGCATAGGTGCAGGTGGAGCAATCTTTGGAGGGGTCCTCACGGGCACCGAAACCTAGAGGGCGTCCGCGCAAAGCATTTCATCAGTCAGAGCATGGACAAGAGCAACCTGCCACTACCTCTGCTGAAGCCACAGGACTAGCACCACGTAGGGGTTCCCATAAACGTTAGGCGAAGGTTTTGTGAGCACAAAGGGGATGTACAAGGGTGTAAGACAAAATGTCATGTTTTTGATTTACTTTTGTTTGTTTTGCAAAAAAACATAAAAATTTGTTATCACTGCTACTGCCACGCCTTTGCAAATCTTGTCTGGTTTGTGCACTAATACCCTTTCCTAAGGATCACCATGAAGACCCACACCTGATGCCGCCCATTGTGTCACTGCAGAGTGAGTGTAGGTGTATTTGCAGGGCTCTTTTGTGCAGATGACTGAGAGGTGGCACCCTAGAAGGATGCGGAGGAGAAGTTGTTGAGGGCAGTGGTGACTTTGACAGCGACAGGTAAGAAGATGGTGCTTGGGCCAACCGGGAGCAGCTCGGCATCAAGGAGGCTGCAGATGTCCACGACTACATGTCGAGTGACTCTGAGCCTCCGTGTGCACTGCTGCTCAGAGAGGTCCAGGAAGCTAAGCCTCGGTCTGTAGACCCTTTGGCAAGGGTAGTGCCATCTGCGACGCATCTCTGCGGCTGCCCTCCTCCTGCTGTGCAAGTGGATGTGTCATAGCACTGTGTTGCGGAGCTCCAAGTGTCAGAGGTGGATGGCGAGGCTGGTGATGCTGTTCGTCCTCCGAGGAGGTCATGACTGCAGCTATGGCGGCCCCCATCCGGAAGATGTACGTTTGAGGGGGTCCGAGGTGATTTTTTTGTGTTAGGAGAAGGGTGATGCAGGCTAAACATTGTCCAAAGTGACAGAGTGGCCTCCTGCAATGAGTGAGAGTCTTCCCCCCCCCCCCCCCCCCCCACCTGTCAAATGGACCTTTGCAGCTGCCACAGGCTGGTGGCTGCAACACGTTCCATTTCAACTGGGAGTGTCTCCCCCAGTACGGGAAATATGCTCAGTTAACCTGAAAATCCCACCCCTCCTAAAATATCCTCCAAATCAGGTCTCCTAACGACCTGAAGTATCAAATTAATTGATTTAAGTGGGATCCCGCCGGCTTTAATTGCCGTCGGGGGTCCTGCATGCGGGGGCTGCGTGCGCATCTAAGCGCGTCATTGGGGAACCCGGAAGTGGGCAGGTTGGAGCCGGGCTCCAGACCCACCCTGAGAATCCCCAATTTTTGGAGCCGCCCCTGCCATGAGCACGCCCGCTCAGACATCGAAAATCGAGCCTATGATCTCAAAAAACAAGCCTTAGAACCTAGGCCTTGTGAAACTTTTTTAACCCACTTAAAGCGCTAGATTTTTCACTCGTTTACTGCCAACTACACAATTAGATGTCTTCATACAAAACAGATTTTTTTAAGTAAATGAATTAAAGTATCATCACACGAAGAAAATATGGACCACAAATAATGAAAAATATTTCATGACTGAAAAGGAAAGCTGTGCAGTAGTTGAATACAACCACTAGATGTTCTTAATGCATTTACATACAACTTATGTTTTTGATCACTTTGTATGAAAAATTTTTGCATCCCTGAACGTGGGAAGAATGTTGACACTTTCTTGTTTGCTGCTTCTCATCCTCCTACCTGTGGGGTGTTTCCTGTGATTGCAGGTGAAAGTGTTGAAGAAAATGCCAATGTTGTTGTGCGTTTGCTGATCCGTCGCCCTGAGTGCTTTGGGCCAGCCCTACGGGGTGAAGGTGGCAGTGGTTTACTAGGGGCCATTGAGGACGCCATCAAGATTTCTGAAGATCCTGCCCGTGATGGACCAACGGTCAAGAAAGACCGTAGACGAGAACTGTAAGGAAATGCATTAACTTCAACCAGTTCAAAATATAAATGTTCTTTTCTGTTTCATATTTCATGTCTCACATTTCATCTGCAAACAAGGCTTTTTAATTTTTGTAAGTATTGCAAATGAAAGAGTTTTAAAAACTGTTTTAATTTCTGTACTACTTTAATTTTAGTACACAATGAGCAAGTCTAAAGTTGTACCCTTATTTGTTTTTGCCGTATTGTATGTATATGAAAAGCATGAATGGTGTGAAGCATTGAATATTTTCCTCATAGTATTGACAATATTTTTTTTTGTTCGGTGGCACTTGTTTTTCTGTCTCCACTTTAAACTGGCACTGGACAGGCACAAAGCTGCTGAAGTGCTCTTGAGTCTGTCAAGGGTGAGCTTCATTCAAATTTTGCTCCAGGAAATGGGGGATGGTAACAGGAACCCATTTGCAGGCCTGAGAGGCCTGCAGCTGCGGGCCTGTCCGCCATCCTCGGGGATGCTTTCCTTCTTGCTAATTGGCAAGCTGCCTCTTTGAAGCTTTCTTTGCATTGGTAGATCGCTTCGACCACGAAAATGAGGGGTGACCGGGAAACTGGGACGTGTCCCTCGTTGACTCCTCTGGGCGACTGTTACACTCGACTTGCCGACCTCCTGCCTTTTTCTCCTGGGAGATGTAAATCACCCTCAATAAGTCACATACTTGATCATAGAAAAAATGAAGAATTTGTGGAGACAGAACTAAAATCAGAATGAATCCTTTTATGCATGTTTATGTATTTATACAGTTTGTGATTGGAATTGATTGTAGACATGATTGGCTTATGAGCTGCAGTGTTTAGGAACATTGGGACTGAAATTGGTCTAAGGTGATAAGGCAAAAAGGGCGATAGCAAATCGATTCATTGTTAGCCGTTTTTCCCTAGTGCCCAAGTCCAATTTCATCCCCATTGTTTACACCGCACCCTGCTAGTCGATGTCATCGGTCAATAACATAGAAGCTATTGCCTGCTGACATCATAAAACACAATTTATCCCACATAAATTGTCAGTCTAAGGGTAAAACAGCCCAGTAAAAGGTGCCAATAATGTTTTCTATCCTAACAGTCGTGGGGACCAATGTGGCTGTAAAATCAGTTTCGTAATGCAGTAAATCCTATTGTATTGTGAACCATAACTTCCTTTTTTTTTAATCCCTTGTAGTTTTAGTGAAGAGGTCCATGAAGAAAATCGTGTCCATCTGGGTAATGCCATCATGTCTTTCTACTCGACACTGATCGACCTGTTGGGCCGATGTGCTCCAGAGATGCATGTAAGTGATTGCCTAATATTGATGAACCAACTGATGGTCCCAGACTTGTACCACACCCCTGACCATGTTGTGATAGTTATCCCAGTTTAATATTCCAAATCTGTTTTTATAAAAGTTTTGCAAGCAACTACCATACTTCAAACATCACATTTCAAAGTGTCTAAAGTTTTTTTAAAAAACAGAAACAAAGGGCCCGATTTTAGCACCCGCTCTCGGGTGCGTTCTCGGCGGGGGGGCCGCGAAAATCGGCAAAAGGACGACCCCGACCGGATCCCGCCCACTTCCGGGTTCCACGCCGACGCGCCAGCGTGCGCGCGCAGACCCCGCAGGTGGGAATCCCGCAGGCACTTAAAGCTAGCGGGATTCCACTTGAGAGTATTTATGTAGCTATTTCAGGTCATTAACTGACCTGATTGAGCTGTTTTTTTACCAAGTGTAGGATTTTACGTTGAACTGAGACTGTTTCCCATACTGGGGGAAACACTCTCACTCCCAACGGACGTGTTGCAGCCAGCAGCCTGTGGCAGCTGCCAAGGTGCATTCCACAGGTGGGGGGGGGAGAGCCTTCACCAACGCAGGAGGACACTCCGTAACATTGGGCAATGCTTGCCCTCCACCACCCTCCTCCAAGCAAGAAGATTCACCGGCGTGGAACCGCAACCCCTGTGCGAGGACACACTTTTCTACCGTGCACAACCCCTCAGACCTACACCTGCCAGATGGGTGCTGCGTTGACATCCTCGGAGGACGAACAGCATGACCAGCCTCAGCAGCCTCGCAGTCCACGCCGTCCGCCTCAGAGACGTGGATTCCCACAACACGGTGCTGTGGCACATCCACCTGCACAGCAGGATGGAGGGCAACCGCAGAGAGAGATGCGTCGCAGGAGGCACTACCCTCCGCAAAGGGTCTACAGACCGAGGCTCAGCTTCATGGACCTCTCTGAGCAGCAGTGCATACGTAGGCTCAGAGTCACTTGCCAGGTAGTCGCCGACATCTGCAGCCTCCTTAATGACGAGTTGCTCCCGGATGGACCAAGCAGCATCTTCTTACCCGTCGCCGTCAAAGTCACCACTGCCCTCAACTTCTTCGCCTCCGGATCCTTCCAGGGTGCCACGGGGGACATCACCGGGGTCTCTCAGTCGTCTGCACACAAGTGCATAAGGCAGGTCACCGATGGGTTGTTCCACAGGGCCTCGAACTACATCAACTTCGCCATGGATGAGCGCAGCCAGACGGAGAGGGCGGTTGGATTCCATGATGTGGCTGGCTTCCCACGGGTGCAGGGTGTAATCGATTGCACCCATATAGCAATACGGGCACCTCCACATGAGCCAGGGCTGTTCATCAACAGGAAGGAGTATCACTGCATGAACGCCCAGCTCATTTGTGACCACCACCAGAGATTCCTACACGTGTGCGCCAGATACCCTGGCAGCTGCCACGATGCCTTCATCCTCAGGGAGTCCACTGTCCCGCCCCTATTCCACGCACCTAACACCGGCAACGGCTGGCTCCTCGGCGACAAGGGATATCCCCTGCACACGTAGCTTATGACACCTCTGAGGAACCCCATTACCGAGCCGCAGCGTCGATATAATGACAGCCACATTGCTACCAGGTCTACAATTGAGCAGGCTATAGGGCTGCTCAAGATGCGCTTCAGGTGCCTTGATCGTTCCGGGGGAGCGCTCCAATACACGCCACTCAGAGTGGGACGAATTATAGTTGTCTGCTGTGCCCTGCACAACATGGCACAACAGAGAGGGGTGCCGCTGGAGGAGGCCCCATGCACACCCGCCACCCACATTGAGGACGAGGAGGAGGAGGAGGAGGAGGAGGAGGAAGAGGAGGAGTACGAGCGAGAGGAGGAGGAACGACCCATGGGCCGAACACCGGCTCACCTGCGTGCTCGTCAGGCCAGGGAGGCACTCATATGCCAACGGTTCTCCTAACATCACACTGTGTGAGGCGTTCACATATTATAACGTGCACAGACGAGGGTCCATACAGGCTCCCTCCACAGAAGAGTGGTGCCTGTACACCTGCACCCACTGTATTATGCCCAATGGGTGGGACCGGGTGTTCGTCGTCATGATGAGGCGCACGGAAGGGACCTATTGCACAAGCCGCAGAATAATGGACAAGAGGTGGCAGCATTGGTGAGAAAAATTAACTTTATTGTGTGGTGCCAATCAAGGACTAGAAATAAAAAGATAACAAATAGTCAAACACCCTGGTGCAATCCCTGTGTGTTCACAGAACCTTGTTTTTTTTTTTTCTGGAACCCCTACATGATGCTACCCCTGTGGCTCCAGCAGAGGTGGTGGCAGGTTGCTCCTGTTCGTGCCCTGACCGGGTAGATGCTTTGGGCCGATGCCCCCTGGGTTTCGGTGCCCGTGAGGGCACCTCCACAGACTGCTCCTCCTGCACCTGTGCAGGGGCAGACTCGGCCACCTGGAGAGGAGGGACTATTGCGGGCACTGGTTGAGGGGGGCAACGGGTGAGACGTGGGGGCACCTTGAGTAGCGTCCACACTTCCATGTCCCCGTTCACCATCTTCCCTCTCATGGCCTAGGCCCACATCACCCCTTCCACTCTGCTGGACGGCAGTTAGGATGACGTGTGTGAGACCTTGCAAGGCCACCTCCAATGTATCTGTCAACCTGTTTATGGCGGCAGAATGTTGCTCACCCTGAATCCGAACAGCCGTTGTGAGGGCCTGGATGGACTCATTGTTGAGCTGTGCGTGACGCTCGAGGGAGGCTAGCCTGTCCTCCACCGCAGACATTCCCGCACCTACCCGCGACACTATCTCAGAGATGCCTTCACGTCCCTGCGACACTATCTCGGCGATACCCTCCTGCACCTGTGCCACCATTCCCCTCATGCAGGAGTTGGACTCCTCCATCCTCCGAGCGATTGTGGAGAGTGCGCGTGGCACCTCTCCCAGTACCTCGGCAATGTGCTGGTGCCCCTCGACGACTCTCCTTTTGACTGGTGGCCCCCTGGGTTCAGCATCTGGGTCCGGCTGAGAAGAGTGCTCCCACCGACGCGGACCCTCCGCGGCTGACCCTGCCACCAGGGTCTGCTCATGTTCACGTGTGCGCGGTGACTCACCATGTGCAATCCCAACTAACTGAGCGGGGGGACCCACCAAGGTGTGTGTATCTGCGCTGGTGCATGCTTGGCTCATGTGTGACGATGCACCCTCAGAGACCGGCATGTCCTCTGAGGAATCTCCCTCAACGGATACGGCGCTCGCAGACGGCCCTGCAAGAGAACAGAGGGCAAGATCAGGCATGTGACCAAATGTGGCGGTGCGGCATATGCCATGTGATGCTAAGATCATTCGCGATCATGAGTGCTGAGTGTCAGCTTTCCCTTACCGGCCGTTTCGCCAGACCCAGCCTCGCCATCCGCCACGGACAGGCAATGTAGCGTGTGGCTGATCTCCAACGCCTCCACCTTGGCGTCTGTCAGAGCCACCTCGTGTGGCGGGCCCCCTCCGGTGCGGGCCCTTTCCCGGGCGTTCTTGCAACTCTTCTCCTGTGAGGGCAAAACACAAAAACGTTATTGAATGATGATTGCATTGTGAGACGCTTCAAGCATTGGTGTGCGTGGGTTGAGCGTGTGGCAGATGGATGGGAGGATGCGTGTGCCACATGGCCATCCCATTGTATGGACATTGGAGTGTGTGGTAGTGGTCGAGTGGGGACAGGGACGGTGGGTACGTGCAGGCACTGTGAGGATGATAGTTGGGTAGCTGTGAGGATTGGTGCGGGAGCGCAGTGCTGTCAGTGGAGATGGGGTTGTGAGGTGTTTGAGGTGATGTGGAAGACGGAGTGAGGCAGAGTGCGTTAGTGTACTCACTTTCCCAGACCTGGTGAGGTCATTGAATCTCTTCCGACACTGCATCCAAGTTCGGGTGGTGTTGCCCCTGCTGGTGACCTCCGACGCCACCTCCTCCCATGCCTTCTTGGTGGCAGAGCCAGGGCACCTCCTTCCATCACTCGGGAACAGCGTCTCCCTCCTCATCCGGACCCCGTCCAGCAGCACCTGGAGGGCGTGGTCCGTAAATCGGGGAGCAGCCTTACCCCTGCCTTCCTCCATGTTGCCTGGACTCTTGGTTGTGGCTGGAGGGGCTTTGGTGGACTGCCCCTTTAAATGGAGCTCCACCATCGCTCAGACGTTACTGCGCATGCGCAGCCCGCCGGCGCGCAGCTGAGAAGCGGAGAATCCGTAACTGCCGGCTAATTGCCTCAATTATCCCGCGATCGCGCGCGCAACGCACTCATTTCGGACGGCGCATTTTTCACGCGCCCGAATGACCACCCGCCGAGAACCCGCACCCCTGGTAAAATCGGGCCCAAAGACTCAGTTCAGTCGCAGGTCAATTACAAGTAAATGACTTTGAGGGAAGTTTGGAGATTATCCTGAAGCTAGTAATGAAGACCTGGATTTTCCATTTTTAAAACTGCCTATTTTTGGGTGGTCTTCAGGTGCTCCGGCAATTAAAATGGGGTGGAGATGCCCTCTGCTTTGACCCTTACCCTGGTAGCACTCTTTGCTGTATTCAAATGAAGCAGTAGGCATGACAAAGTGTCCCCTGAGATTTCCCTTTGCTTCTGCTCACTTACCACCCCTGAAAATCACTGCTGTTAGGCCTAGATGGCCCAGAGGTGAGACGAGATCAGGAAGCTGAAAGGTCGTACAGGAATGCAATTGTGCAACAGTGCTGGGAGTCACTTCCCCCTACTTTGTTTCTGAGCATTTAAAAGTACTTTGTGAGGCTTGCTGAGAATTTATAGAGAGCTCTACAGAGTGAAATATTGGATTTCCCTTTGAGGATTCCATTGTGCAATGGAAATGAAAATTGTGCCTTTTCTATTAACTGATCCCCAACACCAGTTTTATACCCAGGTGGCAAGACGAAAATCTACCCCATAATGTTCTTCTTCTGAGGCGAAGGAAGCTTCTTTGGAAGTCAGGGCCATGTTTGTTAGCTCCGCTACACAATCCCTGTACTCTAGCAGAGGATAAACCTGACAAGCACATAGGTCTCCACTTAGCAGATAACAGGGGAGGTAAAATAAGGCTTGGATTGATCGAGAAGTGTGGGGCAGGAAACAAGGGTAGAGAAAACTTTAAAATAAGTCCAGAGAAGATCAACATGGTCATATGCCTCATGCTACACAATATTGGCATAGACATTGATGAGGAGCTCAGCAACTACCAGCAGGAAACCAACTAGTCTAGGCCACAAGACAGATGCTTGAGGGTCTCATTGCCTGATCCTTCAGTGAGCTCTGGAATTATTCTATATTGGTTCCTGTTGCATTTTATGTCCCAATCTATTCAAATTATGCTGGAGAGTTGGCACCACTTGAATAGAAATTCTAGGCCCGTGTGTTTTAGCAATCTCCACTAGGAAATGGGACAAATAAGGTCTTTATCCCCAGACAACTCAGGAGAGGCAGTCAGTGTGCTGGACCTCTGCTCAATACCTTCTAGGCTGTTATTACCCTCATTCCTGAGCCCTTTCATTACCAATGCCATATCATTTCTTATCCACATTACCATCTAATTTTCATAGAATGTATCTGTGCTGGTGTCGAATGCAAGTTTGGATGATGGTCTCTCATTACTGTTATTCCTTGGTGCACCTTGAAGACCATTTGTTGCACCTTGCTGTGTGAAGAGTAGAGCAGGTCATAGAATCATAGAAAATAGCAGCAAGAGTAGGCCATTCGGCCCTTCGGGCCTGCTCCGCCATTCAAAATGATCATGGCTGATCGTCTAACTCAGTACCCTGTTCCTGCTTTTTCCCCATATCCCTCAATCCCTTTTGCATTATGAAATATATCTATCTCCTTGAATATATTTAATGACTTGGCTTCCACTGCCTTCTGTTGTAGAGAATTCCACAGGTTCACCATCTTCTGAGTGAAGAAATTTCTCCACATCTTGGTTCTAAATGGCATACTCCATATCCTGAGACTGTGACCCCTGGTTATGGATTCTCCATCCATCAGGAACATCCTCTCTGCATCTAGTCTGTCTATCCTGTTAGAATTTTATGTTTTGATGAGATCACCTCTCATTCTTCTAAACTCTAGTGAATATATGTACGGAGTCGCACAACACCAGGTTATAGTCCAACAGCTTTAATTGAAATCACAAGCTTTCGGAGCTTTGCTCCTTCGTCAGGTGAGTCACCTGACGAAGGAGCAAAGCTCCGAAAGCTTGTGATTTCAAATAAAGCTGTTGGACTATAACCTGGTGTTGTGCGACTCCTTACATTTGTCCATCCCAGTCCATCACCGGCATCTCCACATCATGGCTACTAGTGAATATAGGCCTAGTCGACCCAATCTCTCTTCATACGTCAGTCCTGCCATCCCAGGAATCAGTCTGGTAAACCTTTGTTGCACTCCCTCCATGGCAAGGACATCCTTCCTCAGATAAGGAGACCAAAACTGCACACAATACTCCAGATGTGGGCTTACCAAGTACAACTGCAGTAAGACATGCCTGTTCCTGTACTCAAATCCTCTAGCAATGAAGGCCAACATACCATTCGCCTTCCTAACTGCTTGCTGCACCTGAATGCTCGCTTTCAGCGACTGGTGTACAAGGACACCCAGGTCTCGTTGCACCTCCCCTTTTCCCAATCTATCACCATTCAGATAATAATCTGTCATTCTGTGTTTACAACCAAATTGGATAACCTCACATTTATCCACATTATACTGCATCTGCCATGTTCTTGCCCACTCACCCAACTTGTCTAAATCACATTGGAGCCTCTTTGCATCCTCCTCACGGCTCACATTCCACCCCAGCTTTGTGTCGTCTGCAAACTTGGAAATGTTACATTCAGTTCCCTCATCCAAATCATTGATATATATTGTGAATAACTGGGGCCCAATCACTGATCCCTGCAGTACCCCACTAGTCACTGCCTGCCACCTGGAAAAAGACCCGTTTATTCCTACTCTCTGTTTCCTGTCTGTCAACCAATTCTCAATCCATGCCAGTATATTCCCCCCCAATCCCATGTGCTTTAATTTTGCACACTAACCTCTTGTGTGGGACCTTATCAAAAGCCTTCTGAAAATCCAAGTACACCACATCCACTGGTTCTCTCCTATCTATTCTACTAGTTACCTCCTCAAAAAACTCCAGTAGATTTGTTAAGCATGATTTCCCTTTCATAAACCCATGTTTACTTTGTCCAATCCTGTTAATGTCTTCCAAGTGTTCTGTTATCAAATCCTTTATAATCGACTCCAGCATTTTCCCCACTACTGATGTTAGGCTAACTGGTCTGTAATTCCCTCCTTTTTTAAATAGTGGGGTTACATTTGCCACCCTCCAATCTGTAGGAACTGTTCCAGAGTCTATAGAATTTTGGAAGATGACCACCAAGGCATCCACTATTTCTAGGGCCACTTCCTTTAGTACTCTGGGATGTAGATTATCAGGCCCTGGGGATTTGTCAGCCTTTAGCCCCATTAATTTCCCTAGCACTTTTTTTTAAACTAATACTGATTTCCTTCAGTTCCTCCCTCTCACTAGACCCTTGGTTCCCTAACATTTCCGGGAAGTTATTTGTGTCCTCATTTGTGAAGACAGAACCAAAGTATGTGTAATTGTTCTGCCATTTCTTCATTCCCCATTATAATTTCCCCCATTTCTGACTGTAAAGGACCTACATTTGTCTTCACTAATCTTTTTCTCTTGACATATTTATAGAAGAAGAAGATCATTGAGTACATAACCACATTTAGCCATTAGGGTAATGTATTGTCACTACTTGAATTTTTTGTGTATGTATTTTTAACAACTATGACATTTCTCAAATCCATATATATCCTCTGCTATCACCTCAGAGTAATATTGCCTTTGTGCACTTTTTAAAATTGTGTATATTCACACATTTTGCATTTATATCTTGTTGGGGGCCTTAGTCTTACTCCAAAAATGACCTGCCATTTCTCCTTTAAGCAGAACATTGAGACAGTCGGGGCTCAGTTGGTAAATCTTGCAATTGGACTATCTCACTAAATTATAAGGAAAATCATAGCTGGAAGAGCAAACTTTAATATTCATATTAGTTAAGTCACTTGTTGGCTCCTTGAGAAATATTAAAGGGTTACAGGTGCATAATTTTTTGTTCCAGCTAACAAAATTGTATCAAATATTGCTCATTAGAAAAACCGCCTGTTCCATCATGTTAATGAGTTGTAAATAAGGATTTTTCACAGAATGAGTAAAAAATGACTCTTAGTTTGAACAAATAATACTTTTGGAGCTGATTTAATACATATTGCTACACACTGGTTTCCTGTGCAGTGTTTGCCTTATACTGAAAACCAGCTTATAAAATAACTTAGTTCTGTCGCTTATTTTTTTCTTCTTTCTGCAACAGCTGATCCAAGCTGGAAAAGGTGAAGCACTGAGAATCCGAGCAATCCTGCGTTCCCTGGTTCCCATTGAAGACTTGGTTGGTGTTATAACCCTGCCGGTGCAGATACCTGCTTTTGGAAAAGGTAAAGTTAAACTGACAATGTTGGTACTATTAGGAGCCTCTTAAAGGCACCCTGCACCTCTTACTTGCAAAATATAAGATGCGGTTCGGCACGGAGATCAGAGATGCAGGCCCCGTCCCTATGTTTACAAACTGTTGAGTCATGTTAAGACATTGAATAAAGGTTGCGCTCTACTAAATCCTTCATCCTCCAATCTGATCACCAGACCTCACCAGTGTGCATATCTGAGTTTGTACCAGGCTTGCGATAGAGCGAGCACCAAGGTTCTCTGATGATGCACTAGAGGCCTTGATGCAAGAGGTGGACAGAAGGAGGGGCATCCTATATCCGCGGTGGGGGGGGTGGGAAAGAGGCCCTCCAGATATATGCTCGAGGCAGTTGGGGGACGAAGTCAATGCCAGGCACATAGCACCACAGTACATGAAGAAGTTCATTGCTTTGACACAAGTAGTCAAGGTGAGTGAGATCAACTATCAAGTGGCATCTCCTACCAACTGCACCACTAGCTGCATCCACTGCTCCACATACTACACCCCCATCACCCAATTACCAACAAACTCTTTTAATCAGTACTCAGCTCTTCCAGTCAGATGTTTCCTCTCACCTTCACACATTACTACTGTTGCAAGTCGTACATCCACAACTCACAGGTCACACACACTGGCAGCTATTCTACCATGACTGGCACATCACCCAAACATCCTGCAGGACATTCACCGACACACTTCCCGCTTTCTTGCAGGAGAAGGTGACACATAACAGGAGGCACCAAGTGGCAGTGGCTCCATGGAACATGAACCTCCTGTCCTCTCTCAGGATGACAGCATTCCTGTCTCACCCCTGCCACTCTGTCAATGCCCTTGCTATTGCCTGTCAGCTAGCCAGCCCACTCCCAATTGAAACTTTATAATAGGAACAGGAATAGACCATTTAGCCCCTCGAGCCTGTTCTGCCTTTCAGTGAGATCATGGTTGATCTGTGATCTAACTCCATATACCCGCCTTAGCCCCATATCCCTTAATACCTTTGGTTAACAGAAATCTTCCAATCTCAGATTTAAAATTAACAGTTGAGCTAGCATCAACTGCCGTTTGCAGAAGAGCATTCCAAACTTCTATCACCCTTTGCGTGTAGAAGTGTTTCCTAACTTCACTCATGCAAGTCCTGGCTCTAATTTTTAGGCAATGTCCCCTAGTCCTAGTATTCAATTATAGGAGACCTCCAAAAACAGGTACAAATGTATCAGCAGCCAGAAGCAATAATCCAGCAACTCACTTGTAAATCCTGCACGGTCCCTTTAAATAGCGCTGGTGGGGGGGGCGGGGGAGGGGTCCTCCAGGCTGTCTACAACCTGTTCAGCTGTGCGTGGTTAGGACAGTGCGTTAGCTGGAGCATTGAATTCCAAAATCGTATCTGTCCCTTTAAATCAGTTGCACACTGATCTAACGCATATTCTCCTTACTTTACATGCTGCCGATATTCCTTATCTGCACATGCGCAAACGCCTTTACCAAGATGGCATCCGGCGCCTGCCACGCTGCGTGTGCATTCCAGACACCATTTTGGGTTCTTAGGATGCCGTGTAGCGCGTAAAAAACGGACGCTGCGCGGCCCAATTTATAACCCTGTTTGTTTTACCCTGATGGAAACTAATGAAGTGCTTCAAAACCCTAAGAATCCTTTTTGAAATCTTTTCAACTAAACCTGAATTCTTACATGTTCTGCTGCTACAGAGTTCTATCTCTCTGCCATGACGTGGATATAAATGGTGGAACCGTGAACTGAAAAAATGGACAACAGCCCACAAATTATATTCTAGCCTGAAAAATCTCTGAGCACAAATCTGTCAGTTATCCAAATCGAAGGAGAGCTTTCACACTCGGCTTGTTCCTATGCAGAAGCCCCTTGTTCTTTGTCAACAGGCCAGTAATTATAATTATTTCTATCACCTGGATGGATGAGGCTGTGAATTGCAGCCCTCTCACTGTCTGGAGAGATGTCTACTAGGCCAGGCCTGAAGTAAATCTTGTTGGCATGATACCCTCCTTAGTGGTTGTGGCAATCGTGGAAAACAAGCTCCTTTCCCTTACAGTGACAAACTCGCGTACTTTAGCTTTTTACAAACCTGAAGTTCTAGCCAGACAATCTTAACCTGATTAGGTTTTGATGATAGGCAATAACATAATCTCAGTTCGGTCTCCTTACCGTGAAACTAATTTAACTTGATAGTATATATTGCTTAACCAAGATAAAAGAGTTACTTTCAGAATGCAGCAACACAATTTTACTTTATGGTCTCAGTACATGGGCTTAGCTACAATTTCATATGAAAAAGATATAATGCAAAAATATTTTATGGTATGACTGAGGATGAATTTCCATGTCTGTCACAGTCTGAACCCCTGGTTTTGACTACTTGCTTCATTTTCTGATTTCCAGATGGGAACATTGTTCAACCTAAAATGTCAGCCAGCTTTGTTCCTGACCATAAGGCTCCCATGGTGCTGTTCCTGGATCGTGTCTATGGGATAGAAAATCAGGATTTTCTCCTTCATGTACTGGAGGTTGGCTTCTTACCTGATATGAGAGCGGCTGCCTCCTTGGATACTGTAAGTAATGTGATTTTAAATGCTCATTTTCGGAAAATTTGCTCACAAAATTGTGCTCAAGTGCAATCTGCAGTTTCAATCAAATATTTTGTCATTGTAGCTACCATGTGCAGTGTGCAAGTTTATTTTCAAATTGATACAACAGTGTATCAGGAATTACAAGACACTAGAACAAATCTATATGAAAGGTTTCTTGTAGATAAATGTGATAGTGGATGGCTGGGTGAAAGTCAGACAGCCTGACAGTACAGACACCTCAGAATATTTCATAGAACTGTATAACCAGCAGATTATTGGATTCTTGAACTGTGGTGATTTCTGAGGCAATGTAATTGCAATCACACTTGGCTCTAACATTTTAAAATGTGCCTTTTAATATGCATATTTTGCCTTCCTGTGTCCATGTGGCCCTCAATTAGTTGGGAAGGTAGAATGATCTTAATAAATCTGTCACTGGCAACAGTCAGTATCATTTCATGTCAGTGAACAGGAAGAATGCTGTGCAGAACTGAATGAGCATCTCCTTTTGATGTTTCCCAGAGATGTCTCTGAATAATACTTCATACTGTAACCTTAGTTACTCAGATAGGCTTAAAGAGCTGGGTCTATTTACTTTAGAGCAGAATAGACTCACAGGCAACTTGATGGAGGTATATAAAATAATGAAAGGGCTAGATAGTGTGCCTATTTTATAGATTATTTCAGTTTAACAGATTGGGGAAGACCAGGGGTCACGCATTTAAACTACGCAAGAGTAGGAATAGGCTAAATGTTAGGCGATTCTTCTTTTCCCGGAGAGTATTGAGCCTCTGGAATGCAATACTGGCTTGTGCGATGTGTGCTGACTCACTGCACACCTTCAAAAAGGAGTTGGATCGGTTCTTGACTGGGGCAAAGATTGTATAGCAGGTAAGTAGTTAACACAAGCATTGTCATTGTGTTCTCCTGGACTGGTTTCGATTGTCTGGGGCAGGGGGGCGGCGTCTGAGAGGAATTTTCCAGATTTTTTGTTTACCTCTTTTGCCCTAGGTTTTCTTCTGTTTTTTTGCCTCTTCCAGAAGATTGGCTGTTGGGGGGTAGGAAGTGTCTAGCCATGATGCTCCTGACATGATGAATGTGGGGCAGGCTTGAGGGACCAGCTGGTCTTTTCCTGCCCGTCATTTTCGTATGTTCGTATGTGGCTCAGGTTAGATTTAGATTGGGATTTGAATTTGGGTTGTGAGTTATGTTCTATGTTAATCAACCAACTAATAATGCTTGTTAAGGGTCTGCTACTTAGAGAGTGGAGTTTGATTACTATATAATATGCGTGACTTGCTCCTCCAGGTTGCTTTCAGTACCACTGAGATGGCTCTGGCTTTGAACCGCTACCTCTGTTCTGCAGTGCTTCCTCTGATAACTAAATGTGCGCCACTGTTCGCTGGAACAGAGCATCGAGCCATAATGATTGATTCCATGCTGCACACCATTTACCGGTTGTCCAGGGGCCGCTCACTCACTAAGGCGCAGAGGGATGTTATTGAAGAGTGTCTCATGGCATTATGCAGGTGAGCATGTTAATAGTGTATTTTATTGTAAAATGCATTATGAAAGCACAAGTACTTTCAGTTCAAATTATGAATTTTGGGCAACTCTACAAGTGATGGTTCGGGTTCATCTTTCAGGTGTTGATAACTAATAGAAGATGGGCACCTTTACTCTTTTAAACTTATCAAAGGGAGTGGAAAAGTTGAACAAGTAATTTTTTCTGAGGAAAGTAGATATAATCTTTTATTGATGCTCAGCATCTTTGATATTCCTTTCAAGAATGGAATTAAGTTCTTAAAAATTGAAATTGCTTTGAATTTGAATTTGAACTAATTTAATGTTTTTTTGCGAAATAATGCTGAAATACTATAACAAAATGATTAGGGAACTGAGTGGTGGAGCAGGTTGAAAACTGTCCTTTCACTTTTCATACATGAATTTGAATCCAGCACAGACTGATAGGTAGAAGTTTCAGTTCACTTTCTAGCAGATATGAGTCAATAGATCAAACTGCCCTACTTCTGGACTTACTGGTGCAAAATTGTCAATCTAACTTGGAAAAGCCATGAGCATAGGCAGTAGGAAATCAAGACTGGTGCAGCACATGATACTGTTCTTAGGTTGGGGGAGCTTTGATGTATACCTAACTGTGCTATAGAAAGAAAAAAAAGAAAGCTTGCATTTATATAGTGCCTTTCACAACCTCAGGACATTCCAAATCACTTCACAATCAAGAAAATATTGTTAAAGTGTAGTCACTATTGGAATATAGGTGTCCATCTTGGCTCAGTGGTCACACCCTTGCCTCTGAGTCAGAAGATTGTGGGTTTAAGCCCCAATCCAGAAATTTGAGTACATAATCTAGGCTGCCACTTCATTGCAGTACTGAAGGAGTGCTGCACTGTCAGAGGTGCTGTCTTTCGGTTGCAATGTTAAACTGAGGCCCCGTCTGCCCTCCCTGGTGGACATAAAAGAGCACATGGAAGTAAGAGCAGTGGAATTCTCCCAAGTATTTATCCTTCAGTCAACATCACTAAGATCATGAGCATTCCAGTACTGTGCCTTGATGTATAATAGTTATAAAATAATATGTGAAAACTTAAAAAAAAAAATTGCTGTGTTGGACCTTGCTGTGTGCAATTTGGCTGCAGTGTTTTCCACATTACATCACTGACTACACTTCAAAAAGTACTTCATTGGCTGTGAAGCACTTTTGGATGTCCTGAGTTCATGAAACGTGCTGTATAAGTGCAAGTTTTTTCTTTCGTTTCTTTCTAATACCTGACCTGAGAGTACTTAAAGGGACAGAGTAGATGGAGCTTTACTCCGCATTTACCTGACCTGGAACTAACTACTTCATGCTGGCAGTGGGCAACAAAAGTTGCTGAAAAGTATTTTACTGCACAACATTAACATCTTTCACCTTGACAAGCACAAATTCACCAAGAAATATTTTTATAAGCACAAATATGGATAAATAATTACATATTCAGCAATATGAGTTACTGTTGTTTATGATTGGTAATTGTAATCCAACATATAAATACTGAATATGTAGCAAGCAATATAAATATTTGGTAAGGTTAAGGGCAGCTTACTCTTTTTGTGAATTGATAATACCTCTTGGTTAACATAATGTCTGCTTCATTTATTCCTGGTGGTATCTTTGTTTCTGCATCACAAAATTCACAAGGATAGATTTTAACTATCGGGTGGCCTACCAGTGGAGCGCGTGAACCAGCTGCCCAATAGTGTTGACGGGAAGCCCATTTTGAGGGCCGGACCTTATTAACATATAGCTGCGGGCGCCAAATCAGGGTTGCACTACAGCTCAACGGCTCCAAGCTGGCACAGTATTGAATGTTCATGCCGGCGACCAGGCCAGAATCAGGGTAGGTCTGGGGCGGGGCACGTCCATTAAAGTGGGGGACCTGGTGTGGCAGTGGTCCCACATTTATTTTTGCAGGCCCCGGAAGAGCACTCCTGCTCCGCCTGGCCCCACAAAAATAATTAAAAACTGGCCTTTTTGGCTCCCCTTCGGCGGGTCCGCCAGGTAAATCTGGGCTGAGCGTGCATGGCGCACACTCCACCCATTTGTGTCCCAAAATGGCAATTGGAGTCCTATGTACATCAGGGGCTTACTGGCTGAATCAGTTGGGCGCTCTGACTGCCCAGCAGTAGGCCCTTCCGAAGATGGCATCAGCTAGATTAGGAGCAGGAACTGGACATTAAGCTTTTCCCTACCATCTTATGGGTGCCACTGTCCTGTATCCGCCCAGTGACGCCAGTGAAAATGTCACCTGCAGAGTCAATTCTTTGTTGGAGAACTGGTTTAACTCTTAACTGATCTATAGGAGATTGCTTAAATTCTAGGAACTACACATAAAACAATGATCCAGGTGTTTGGTTGTTCTAATCTATGTATTGTACAAATATTTATCCAGTTAAGACTGACAGTTTTCTCCTGCTGTTCTAGATACCTCCGTCCATCAATGCTGCAGCACTTATTGCGTCGATTAGTGTTTGATGTACCAATATTAAATGAATATGCAAAGATGCCACTGAAGGTTAGTTTCATCTCGTATACTTCCTCTGTTTTTATTAAATATACTGCGGGGATGGTGTGTTGACAAATTCAGGATCTAGTTGTTAAAACATCATTTAAAAATTTGTTGCTGAAAATAGCTACTTTGGCAATGTAATGTTGATAAATCCTAGAAATCCCCATTGTAAAGATTTGTCAATAAATTTTTCATCATCCTTTATACACCAGATATGGGGAAATTGCAGATTTTGCAGCAGATGTTGAGACAACAGTGGTAATTTTATGACTGAGCTCCTGGCAAGGAGCCTCATCTGCAAGGAGTACCTGGACAATAGTCAGTCAAAGAAAGCCATGCTCACGGTAGTTTTGATAATCAAAAGTAATTATTTAATGTCATAATTCATATAAGCATGAAGCAAATCCAGCAATGCATACAACCTTATTCTACCCGTTGTACACTTAGTGGTTCACAACGTGATTATTTAACGATTTAACAATTCATACAAATATCAGGCAAATCACGCAATACATACAATCTTAACCAAGGGTTTAGCATGAAGGCAGTTCAGAGTGATCAGCTCCTCATGACTTGAGGTCTTTGACGTCTTCTGTTGGACATCCTTCCTTTTAGCAGAGCTGTTCTCGTCGCGAGGTCTTTTTATATAGTTTTTGACCAATGGGACGTAGGATTGGGGGGAATGTGTAATTCATTTTGTCCAATCACTACCTTTGTTGCTAGACATCATCCATTACTAGGTCTCTTTGATGTACCTCAGTTAAGACCAGGTGCAATTATCTCAAACCATTGGAATGTGGGGGTCCCCCTCTTATCTTTATTTAGACTCATTTATAGCCTTGCATATCCTGCTTCGTTCAACAATTCCCACTGCATAGTAGTTTGAAATCCTCTTCGTGGGCAATTGGAATGGTTAGGGCCTCTTATCTGTACACAGCCAATTCTAACTGCTTCAATGGTTTATCAGTTATTTTTACAAGCCCTGTTATAAACTTCTTAAAGCTTCTAAAAGTTGCTCTGTTTGCCGACTTGTTATAAACTTCTAAAAAGCTTTTCAAATTCTGGCATTTGCTGATTTAAAAGGGCCACAGTTAACCTTTTCCTTCAAATGTAACACTGTTAAAAAGGGTTTTACCCCACACACCCATCGGAATTTCAGACATTGATGTGCATGATTAACCAACCATTAATTCTGTTCAAACCTTCCCCCCCCCCCCCCCCCCCCCCGACCTGCGATCTGTTCAACACCCCCGTGGACACGCTGCTCCCCCCAGCTGCGGTCTACCAGCGCAGGCCTTCCTGCCCGACAGCCAGCCTCTAAATCTGGCTGGCTACCGGCTGGGAAGCGCAAAAAAAAAGTTTAAATGAGGTCCTACTGTTAAATTCGGCAGGACCTCCATGTTGCCCACATTTCCGGGTTTCCCTGCCACTACGATCCCCCTTCTCTTTCCCCCCCCTCCCCTCTTAAATATCAGGGCCCAAGAATCTAAAGAAAAGCAGCAGAACTAGAATGGGCTGTAATAAAATCATTTGAAGCTGCTTTATGATCTTATGCTTGTGGAAAAGAGATTTGTGTATGTTGTAAAGTATAGTATAACCTTAGTTTCTCACCATAACCTGTAAGTAATGACAGAATCTCTCCCTATTGGCAAGTAAAGGCTAAATCTCTTTCTTCTGTTTCTCCCAATCTAGTTGCTAACCAATCACTATGACAGATGTTGGAAATACTACTGCCTCCCATCTGGATGGGCAAATTATGGCGTAACCTCTGAGGAAGAACTCCATCTGACTCGTAAACTCTTCTGGGGAATCTTTGAGTCAGTGTCACATAAGGTATGCTGAGAGGGTCAGATATGTAGTTAAACCATAATATAAATCATTGTTATGTCAAACTATATTTTTTTGGAGGGTATGGTGGAAATGTTTGTGCATGTCAAGATGAAGCATGTTTGTGCTGGGGAATGAAACACTTTTCCCAATTATTTCACCCAGTGTCAGCGTTGAGTAGTCACAGTTCACGTGTGAAGTAAATCTCTATCTCGCCTGCTCCAATCTCCTCTGCTCCAACAATGTGTCTCAACTCCTATCCCAGAGCACCAGCCTACTACATCAGTGAAAGTCAGCTGGCAATTCGACTGCTACAGCAACAATAACAACGTGCATTTATATAGCTACAGAGGATAGCACAGCAAACCCAGTCCTGTCCACACATATGCATTTTCCGGTAAGGGTCATTGAATAGTGATCAACAGGGTTGCTAAGGCCGATAATAGTGCAGCAACTACTCCCTCACCTAACTTAGCACAACCAGGAATCAAACCTGAGACTTTCTGGCCTGTTTTGCACCAGGCAGCTCCTTTGCTCACCAAGCCATTGGTAGATCTTTGTGATAATTTTAAAAGAATGCATAGTCCAATATGGCAGAAAATAGGGCCTCTTTACTCCAGAAAGACTATGGGGGTTAAATTGGTTAACCCCCAAAAACAGGCGTGGGGGTCGCGCCCGGTCATTGAGATTTCATGCTACATGATTGCTATGCACTACCTGGCTGTTGAGTGGCTGCTCACCAGCAGGGGGCCCAGATATCGCAAGTGGCTAGCACTACTTAAAGGCAGCCTGCACCTCTTAAAGGGGAGGTACACTGTGACTGCAGGAAGTGTTGGAAGTCAATGATGAAGTGAATCTGTGCTGCAATATAGTGAAGCACGGTGATGATGGGAACTCCAGAATGATTAATGAG
This sequence comes from Heptranchias perlo, assembly GCF_035084215.1. Taxonomy (NCBI): domain Eukaryota; kingdom Metazoa; phylum Chordata; class Chondrichthyes; order Hexanchiformes; family Hexanchidae; genus Heptranchias; species Heptranchias perlo. The sequence goes on from NC_090365.1 coordinate 11,988,672, forward strand.
CAACAAGTTAGCTGCTCAAAGTTTGCGGGACTCTTATATTTTGAAAATATAAGATACGGGTCTGAACGGAGAACAGAAATCGCACACCTGATGCAGGTCCCATCCTTATGTTTACAAACTGTTGAGTTCTTTCAAAACATTGAATTAAGGTATTTTGCAACTACATCCCACGTCCTCCAATCTGCACGCCAGACTCTGCCAATCTGAGTTTGTACAGGGCCTGCGAGAGAGCGTGCACCAGGGTTCTCCGATGATACACTAGAGGCCATGGTGCAAGAGGTGGACAGCAAGGGGGGGCATTCTATATCTGCAGTGGGGAGGGAAGCCCTCCAGACATATGCTGCCGAGGCAGTGGGGGCCAGTAGGGTATGAGGTCAATGCCAGGAACATAGCACCATGAACATGGATGCAGTGCAAGAAGAAGTGCAATAATCTGACACGAGTGATCAAGGTGCGTGAGTTCAACTGTCAAGTGGCATATCCTACCAATCGCACCACTAGCCGCATCCACTGCTCCGCGCACAACACCCCTCCATCACCCACATACCAACAAACTCTTTTCATCAGTACTCAACTCTTCCAATCAGATGCTTTACCTCACCCTCACACATTGCCACTGTTGCAAGCTATACACCCACAACTCACAGGTCACACATACTGGCAGCTATTCAATCATGACGGCCACATCACCCAAACATCTTGCAGGAGACTCACCGACACACATCCTGCTTTCTTGCAGGAGAATGTGGCGCATATCAGGAGGCAGCCAGTGGCAATGGCTCCATGGAACATGAACCTGCTGTCCCACCCCTCCCACCCCTGCCACTCTGCCAGTGCCCTTGCTGTTGCCTGCCAGCTAGCCAGCCCACTCCCTGGAGAATATTGAAACTTTGTTATAGGAAGATAGGAACAGGAGTAGGCTATTTAGCCTCTCAAGCCTGTTCGGCCATTCATTGAGATCATGGCTGATCTGTGACCTAACTCCATATACCCGCCATAGCCCCATATCCCTTAATGTCTTTGGTTAACAAAAATCTATCAGTCTCCGATTTAAAATTAACAATTGAACTAACATCAGCTGCAATTTGCGGAAGAGTGCTCCAAACTTCTACCACCCTTTCAGTGCAGTATTGTTTCCTAGCTTCACTCCTGAAAGTCCTAGCTCTAATTTTTGGGCTATCTTCTCTCGTCCTAGTTTTCGTATAGGAGACCTCCAACAACAGGTACGTATGCATCAGCAGCCCAAAGCAATAATCCAGCAACGAGCCTGTAACTCCTGCATGATCCCTTTAAATAGCATTGGGGGGGTGCTCCATGCCATTTGAGACCTGTTTAGCTCTGCGAGGTTAAGGCAATGGTTTAGCTAGAGCATGGAGTTCCAAAATCGTCTCTGTCCCTCTAAATTAGCTTTGCACACTGATCTACCACATAATCTCCCTACTTTACATGTTAGCGGCGTTCGTTAAGTGCGCATGCGCAAACACCTTTACCAATATGCCGTCCGGCGCGTGAAAGCCATAAGTGTGTGCTCACATCTCAGATGCCATTTTCTGTGCTTAGGAGTCCACATAGCGCCTACACAACGGACGCTCCGGGGGCCCAATTTAGCCCCTATAGCCCTTGGTTGGGAGATTATGATCGTGAGCTACAGGTTGTTAATATACTGGTGTGTTGTGGTTATACTTTATATGTGAACCGAAACAGTGAGTATTATACATATTAACCAAGAGATTTAAGATTAATTTCCTTGATTGTATGCCACAAACTCCCTGGTTGAATTTTCTATAGAATCATAGAAAATAGGAGCAAGAGTAGGCCATTCAGCCCTTCGGGCCTGCTCCACCATTCAAAATGATCATGGTTGATCGTCTAACTCAGTACCCTGTTCCTGCTTTTTCCCCATATCCCTTGATCCCTTTAGCATTAAGAAATATATCTATCTCCTTCTTGAATATATTTAATGACTTGGCCTCCATTGCCTTCTGTAGTAGAGAATTCCACAGGTTCACCACCCTCTGAATGAAGAAATTTCTCCTCATCTTGGTTCTAAATGGCATACCCCGTATCCTGAGACTGTGACCCCTGGTTATGGATTCCCCATCCATCGGGAACATCCTCCCTGCATCTAGTCTGTCTAGTCCTGTTAGAATTTTATGTTTCGATGAGATCACTTCTCTTTCTTCTAAACTCTAGTGAATATAGGCCTAGTCAACCCAATCTCTCCTCATACGTCAGTCCTGCCATCCCAGGAATCAGTCTGGTAAACTTTCGTTGCACTCCCTCCATGGCACGGACATCCTTCCTCAGATAAGGAGACCAAAACTGCACACAATACTCCAGATGTGGTCTCACCAAGGCCCTGTACAACTGCAGTAAGATATCCCTGTTCCTGTATTCAAATCCTCTTGCAATGAAGGCCAACATACCATTCGCCTTCCTAACTGCTTGCTGCACCTGAATGCTCGCTTTCAACGACTGGTGTACAATAATCGCTGATCACAATTCATGATGAGACCTGGGCAAGCACTTCATGTGGAGAAAGTCATTTTTTGCGAGTAATTAAAGGCCCTACTGTTACAGCGATAACTTCACATCTCAGATCAGCTAAAAACTGGCAGTTGTGAGTGTCAAGAAGCATTGGAATGAAACCTGTGGCATTCAGGTAATGAAGCACATTCTCCAACTAGTTGTTGTCAGTCAGGGTACAGTTACCTAATTCAGTTCTGAGAAACTCAGAAAAAAGTAAGTGATCCTGAGCTGTAGCTACTCTCCATTATATGGAATCATACTGACATCAGTTCTTTTTTTAAACTTCACTACCCTCCCTCCCCCAAGGTCATTTGCTCTCATCCTCTCCTCTTAGGATGCTATCCCTTTAGTAGCTCACCCAAGTGGCCATAATTTTAACAGGGATATTGGAAGGTGATCAGGACCAAGGATTCTTGTTTATTCTTCTCTCCCTAACTTGAGTGCTGAAGCCAACTGTAGCACCCCTACCACTTTCCCAGCTCATTCAATAGGCTGAGGAATGAACTTTAAGCCAATTGGCTCAATTACTCACCAGAATAAACTTTGAGCCACCAGGGAAGCCTCCATCAATCTCTTACACATATAAGGAGGGCAGATTTTCCAATTCAAACTCAAGGCAGGCAAGAGTTTGGAAAATTTACCATTTATATCTATTTTTATTGTGAAAATTACTCTACTCAAGCCTAGCTACCATTTGTGCTTTACTTAAGACTCGATAATATTGGAAATTTTTGGTTAACGATGCATTTTCCTTGAATGTTGTGATTTATAGTTAAGAGGAATTTATTGTATTGATAAACTTGGAGTAGAAATGTAGATATAATCAGATTGCATGTGTTTTGCAGAAATATGATTCTGACTTGTTCAAGATAGTCATGCAGTGCCTGTGTGGGATAGCTGGTGCACTACCACCAGATTATGTTGATGCCAGCTATTCCTCCAAGGTGGAGAAAAAAGCTTCAGTGGATGCAGAAGGAAACTTTGACCCTAAACCAGTAGACACTATGAAGTATGAATTGTTTTAATCTTTTTCTCTGCTCAATTTCAGACTTTGGTGAACTGTTTCTGAAAGGCATGTTTTCTATCAAGCCTTGCCTGGGCCTCCCTTGCGCCGGACTCCCCCCAACACTCCAATCGTGACAAATCACAACTCCTCCCAATCACGACCCCGATCTCTCAGCCTCCCCATCCCGATCACAGCCCCAACATCTGAAACGCATCCCCCTACAGATCGCAACCCTGAACTTTCTCCCCCAACTAACTGCCGGAGACAGTCCCCACGGGTCCCCGACTGCCGCCTCCTGCTGCTTGTTTCCCCGCTCGCTGGCCAAGCTGTCAATCTGGCTGGCTGTTGGGCAGGAGATTGCAACATGTTATTTAAATGAGGCCCTGCTGTCAAGATCAGCGGGGCCTCCATGTCCCCGGCCTTGCCAGGATTTCCACATGCTACCACGCTCCCCCGCACCCTCCCAGCCTCCCTATTAATATCGAGGCCATTATGTTTGGCACATTCACTGGTTAGTACATTAATTTATATAGCATGGTGTAATGATAATTTTAAAATTATAATTCATCATAGGCTTTTCCACTCTTCTGCACTCTAATCCTGCTATGCATGCACATACCACATATGTAAGCATTCTAAAATGATAATTTCAAAATTTTCAAATTGAAGTTAACCAACAAATTGGATGCACCATATATCCCAGAACATAAATCAGTCTCATATTAGAACCATTTCAACACCTTGTTCATAAATATCCAGTAAACACTAATGCTATTTCTTGCTGAGACATTAATTTTAAGAAGTCATAAACTAAAAGTTAAACGAATCAAAGTCTGAAACAAAACTTTGGACTCTCAGGTTTTTACTGTTATTTTTTGATGACCAAGTTTTGTTATTTCATGTAACCAACAAACTCCTACAAATTGGCAAACAGTGAAACTTGCAGAGGTTTATTTCAGAAAGATACCATAACATACAGTACGACACATGTTGTGGCATATTTATAAATATTCTGTTTACATTTTACATTTAATTTATTTCGAACAGGATATGTGCTACTCAGTATTTCAAATGTCAGAATTTGTCAAGAGCTTGCATTGAAAAATACTTATAGAAAGAAATTTCAACTAAACTATAAGGTTATAATTGAAATTATTGTTTTGTTCTCACTGTTCTAGTTTATGATGCATAGTCAATAGTTTTTTGGAGTTGCTTAATAGAAAACATGCTTTTTTGTGCTATGTGAATAACACTCAATATTCATTGTCAATCCACAAAAGAATCACAGAAGAAATTTAACAATAAGAATAACAACAACATGTATTTATACAGTGCCTTTAATGGAGAAAAACATCCCAAGGCATTTTGCAGAGGGGTAATCAGACAAAAATGAATGTTAAGCCATGAGAAAGATTGGTCAAAGAAGTGGTTTAATGGAGGGTATTAAAGGAGGAGAGAGAAGTGGAGATGCAGAGGGGCTTTGGGAGGGTATTCCAGAGCATGAGGCCTAGACAGCTGAAGGCAAAGCCATCAATGTTGGGGTGAAGTGGAGTTAAGGCCAGAGTTGGAGGAAAAGAGAGTTCTGGAGCGATTGTAGGACTGGAAGAGGTTACAGAGATAGGGAGGGGCAAGGTCATGAAAGGATTTAAACACTAGGATGAGAATTTTAAATTGCAAGCTGTTGGGGTCTTTGAGCCAACTTAGGTCAACACAGACAGGAGTGATGGGTGAGTAGGACTTGGAGTTGTGGGAAAGATGGGCATGGATTTGGGAGACAAAAGCACATTAAAGGACTTTGGAGAAGAAACGGATGTTAACGATGGGTCAGTAGGTTGCAAGGAGAGACGAGTAAAAGGTGAGTTTTTTGAAGGTGGTTTTGAAACGGAGGAAATGTAGTCACTCTATTGTAGGAAAACTTGGCAGCCAATTTGCCCACATAATGGTCCCACAAACAGCAATGTGATAATGATCAGATAATCTGTTTTAGTGGTGTTGGTTGAAATATTGGCCAGGACACTGGAGAGAACTCCTCTGCTCAAGTGCCTTGGGACCTTTTACATCCACCAGAGAGGGCAGATGGGGTCTCAGTTTAACATCTCATCCAAAAGACGACACCTCCAACAGTGCAGCACTCCCTCAATATTACACTGGAGTATTAGCCTAGATTTTGTGCTAAAGTCTCTGGAGTGGGACTTGAACCCACAACCTTCTGACAGAAGTGAGAGTGCTACCAACTGAGCCAAGGCTAACACCTATGGACATGGGAATCAGGGCTAGAGCAGGAGGTAGCCTGGAAGCAAGTTTGGCTTGATGGGCAAGGGAAAGTAGGGAAACAAATGAGGCACCTGAATGGATGGTCAATCTTAGTGATAAAGAAGATCGTGCGCTCCTTGGAGATGAGGGTGGTGGCCGGGGGAGAGGAGTTTAAGGAAACTGTTGGAGAAAAAACTCCAGGATAATACAGGAGTAGTGGGTGTTTTGGCAGAGGAAGCTCGATGATGCTTGATGTAGTCCAACTAGATCTGGCGATGGTTAGCTAAACCAGTTGTGTGCCAGATATGCTCAAGTTAGCGCCCCTTGGACTTGAGGGAGCGAAGAGGGGGGAATGATCAGGGTGGAAAAAAGTAAAGGTTTTACTGGAGAACCAAAGGTGGAGGTGAGAGAGTGGTTGAATAGATCGACAGCTGCAGAAATCTCGTGGTGAATGGAAGGCCAAAGACTAGGCAGCATGAAAGTGGATTTGTAAATAACTTAGGGGAGAGTTTTTTTCCCAGGGATGGATGCAGGAGGAAGTGAGGTTGGAAGAGGGTTGGGGGATATGGATGGTGAGGGATACAGTGAAGTGGTCAGAGATGGCCATGTCTATGATTGAGACCATGGGAGTAGAGAAACCACATGAGATGGCAAGGTCAAGGGGTGGCCATCAATATAGATTGTTTATGTGGAGAGTTATATGGAGGAAGAGGACCAGTGGATTTTTTAAAAACTTAATTTGTGAGTCAAACTGTTTGTTGATATGTGGTGATTTTTACAGTGTCATAATTCCTGAAAAACTGGACCCCATTATCAACAAGTATGCAGAGTACACACATGACAAGTGGGCTTTTGAGAAGGTATGATATTTCTGCTGCTTTCAATTTCTTAATTTTAATACACTTTTTCTTTTACTATTCTAATGTACAGTCTTCAATCAGATTTTTGTGTATTGTAAAAAAAACTCTAATCCATACAGAGCATTATGTTAAGTGGGTTGTTTTGTAATATTGTAATCAAACCACTGCAGAATATTCATAACTTTTCTGCCAATCTGATGATCGGTGTTATGATTCATGCTTTCTTCCAACACTTTCAATGTGTTCACAGCAAAAAGTACAGTTAAGATCAAACCTCTTGTGAACTAAAACTCGCTCCTTTATGCACGCCTTGTATGGGAAACATGCCAAAGGGCAAACAATTATCTTTTATTTTCGCTATACCACACCAAAGAACTTGTAGGATGTCCACCATGCTCTCCTGACTACTCCAACGGGCAGTAATACCAAATTGTCAGATTATTATTTTCAAGCTAAACTGTAAAGATTTATTTAAAGTAAGATAATTACACACAAGCTGCAAGACACAAGACCTTTCTGAAGCTGCATACACTCAGTAAAGATAAAATCAGTCTACAAGAGGCTAAAATATCTTCAGAACATGTGTTTTATACAGTTTGATAATGAGCAAGATGTTTGGAAGAAACAGTCTTCCGTACACTTCCTGATATGTTGTTTGGAAATGGATGAGGTGACATTCCTGTCCACCACACAGATTCCAAGTATTAATTGTAGAAACTGATCAGAGCTAAAAACTAAATTTGAACTAGAGATATTTAATTATAAACTAAAATGGAATAGGTATGGCAGTGGCTTTATGCCAGAATAAAAATTTATATCATGATCATTTGGATTTTCAGAAGGCCTTTGATAAAGTCTCACATGAGAAGTTAGTGTTCAAACTTAAAGCACATAGGATTGGGGTAATATACTGGCATGGATTGAAAATTGGTTAACAGTCAGGAAACAGAGAGTAGGAATAAATGGGTCTTTTTCAGGTTGGCAGGCAGTGACTAGTGGGGTACCGCAGGAATCAGTGCTTGGGCCCCAGCTATTCACAATATATATCAATGATTTGGATGAGGGACCCAAATGTAATATTTCCAAGTTTGTTGACGACACAAACCTAGGTGGAATCTTGAGTTGTGAGGAGGATGCAAAGAGGCTTCAAGGTGATTTAGACAAGTTGAGTGAGTGGGCAAATACATGGCAGATGCAATATAATGTGGATAAATGTGAAGTTATCCACTTTGGAAGGAAAAACAAAAAGGCAGAGTATTATTTAAATGATGATAGATTGGGAAATGTTGATGTACAAAGGGACCTGGGTGTCCTTGTACACCAGTCACTGAAAGCAAACATACAGATGCAGCCAGCAGTTAGGAAGGCAAATGGAATGTTGGCCTTCATTGCAAGAGGATTTGAGTACAGGAGCAAGGATGTCTTACTGCAGTTATACAGGGCCTTGGTGAGACCACACCTGGAGTATTGTGTACAGTTTTGGTCTCCTTACCTAAGAAAGGATATACTTGCCGTAGAGGGAGTGCAGCGAAGGTTCACCAGACTGATCCCTGGGACAGCAGGACTGTCGTATGAGGAGAGATTGGGTCGACTCGGCCTGTATTCACTCGAGTTTAGAAGAATGAGAGGAGATCTCATTGAAACGTATAAAATTCTGACAGAGCTAGACAGACTGGATGCAGGGAGAATGTTTTCCCTGGCTGGGGGCTCCAGAACAAGGGGTCACAGTCTCAGGATATGGGGTAGGACATTTAGGACTAAGATGAGGAGAAATTTCTTCACTCAGAGGGTGGCGAACCTGTGGAATTCTCTACCACAGAAGGCTGTGGAGGCCATGTCACTGAATATATTTAAGAAGGAGCTAGATAGATTTCTAGACACAAAAGGCATAAAGGGGTATGGGGAGAGAGCGGGACTATGGTATTGAGATAGAGGATCAGCCAGGATCATATTGGATGGCGGAGCAGGCTCAAAGGGCCGAATGGCCTACTCCTGCTCCTGTTTTCTATGTTTAAGCATTATCTTGACATATTAAACATCTTCCTCTCAAGTGTATCCTTTAATGGTCAGCCACCAACAGTTGCTATATCAAATTTTGGTTGAGCATGGAATATTATAATTGGTTAGTGAGGAAAGACTGTTGTGCTCGTGAATGAATATACAGTTTAGTTGTAATATCAGGCTTGCTATATAATGCTGTCAAATAGTGTGCTTATCATGCATCAATGGTCATTATCCTGTTGCCATCATCTGATGGATTGTTACATCTGGTCCCTATTTTTATTCTGCTGTCTTTATTAAAATGGGTGCCATTGGATTAAATGACTGGAAGAGTTAATCCTAATTATTCACTTACAAACTAGTTTATGTAAAGAGAGAGTTCAGTTTTATATGAACACTTTTTAATTCCCATATATTTTTGGCTGCTGGAATAATTAAGAGGAATCTTAACTCTCCACGATCAGCAGAAAAGGAGCAGGACAGCAGTTAAAGTAGAATGTCTCCATTTCCCGCACTGCTCCAGCCTACTCCCCATTTTAATGCTGCTGCTTTGCCGATGGACAAGGTTCCCGCCAGACTCCGGCAGGACCCTCGTCAATAAATGCATATCTGGGTCCCATGGTGCACATCGGATCCCTGCGGCATTTTAATCTGCTCCTGGGCGAGGCGGCTGCCCCCTCAGGTAAAGCTGTTGGAAAGCCAGCAAGCCCACTGCAAGTAAGTGGAAAAAATTATCTTAGTGGGGCCAGAAAGAGTGGGAATGTTTCTCGGGGCCCCACCAGGAAAGTCTGGGGCTCTGATGCCTTGGACACAACATCCCCTCCCCGCAACCTGCTGCGAGACCCTCGGAACAACCCCCTCCTGTGACTTGTCTCACTACCGGCAGCCTTCTCTTGATCTTCGTTGCGTGCTCACCAGCCAGCTGCTACTTTCTGCCCAAACCAGGTGAGCAGCTGATCAGCCGCATTCAAATGAGGCCCGGTAGTTAAAATTTGCCGGGACTCTGACTCAGATTCGTCAGCTGGAATGCTGTCTGCTTTCCACCAGGAGTTAAAATCAGGTCTATTGCGTTAGCGTGAAATTGAAAGATTTATATGGAGGCAATTAAAGTCATTTTGGCTAAAAACAAAAATGCAAATAACTAGCACTGCTGTAATAGTCAATGTTTTCAGGCACATCAGTTCAAAGTGCAAATAAATCTTAAGTTCTACAGTGAGATATTAAACCCAATGTAAAATGCAGTCTATTTTTTGATGCAGATACAAAATAACTGGAGTTTTGGTGAAACTATTGATGAAGAGGCCCAAACTCACCCATGGTTGAGGCCTTACAAAACATTCTCTGAAAAGGTAAGAACATTACTATATTCCAATCCTGATCAGGTAAAATTCTTCATCTATGTAACCACAGATAATAATGTACTAGATTTAATTTTTTTAAGTTCATAGGTTGCAACTTTTAACAATTATCCATGGGTGTTTCCAGGACCGAGAAATCTATAGATGGCCAATCAAAGAGTCCCTAAAAGCTATGATTGCCTGGGAATGGACAGTTGAAAAAGCAGGTGAGGGAGTGGAAAAGAGTGAGAAGGGGGAGAAGAAAACCCGCAAGATTTCACAATCCGCCCAGGTGAGTGGAGATTTTAGTACCCTTTAGTAAAATTTTATTCTGATAAAGTAGTCCGAATTCAATGTTAGAAACCACAGCTCACTCAATTCTATGAAATTCTACGTTTTCATAGAATTTCATAGAATGTATAGCACAGAAACGGGCCATTCGGCCCAAGTGGTCTATGCCACCTTGCCCCATCTCACTCTATCAATATATCCTTATATTCTTTTCTCCCCACAGAGAGGTGCAAAAGCTATAGAGTAGTGATAACGGGGGACTTCAACTATCCTAATATAGACTAGGATAATATATAAGGGGCAAAGAGGGGGAGGAATATTTGAAATGTGTTCAGGATAATTTTCTTGACCAGTACGTTTCTGGCCCAACGAGGAAGAAGGCATTGCTGGACTTGGTTCTGGGGAATGAGGCGGGCCAAGTGGAGCAAGTGGCAGTGGGGGAGCATTTAGGGAGCAGCGATCATAGTATCATAAGGTTTAGAATAGCTATGGAAAAGGACATGGACCACTCTAGTAAAAATACTCAATTGGAGGAGGGCCAATTTCAATGGGATGAGAACAGATCTGGCCCGGGTAAATTGGAATCAAAGATTAGCAGGCAAAATTGTAATGGAACAATGGGCGGCCTTTAAAGAGGAGATGCTTTGGGTACAGTCTACATACATTCCCACAAGGGAGAAAGGTAGGGCAACTAAAGCCAGAGCTCCCTGGATGACAAAAGAGATAGTGAGTAAGGGGGCAAAAAAGGGACATATGACAGATGTCAGGTTGATAACACAAGTGAGAACCAGGCAGAATATAGAAAGTTCAGAGGGGAAGTGAAAAAGGAAATAATAGGGGCAAAGAGAGAGTATGAAAATAAACTGGCAGCCAACATAAAAGGGAATCCAACAATCTTCTACAGGCATGTAAGCAGTAAAAAGGGAGTAAGAGGAGGGGTGGGGCCGATTAGGGTCCATAAAGGAGATCTACTCATGGAGGCAGAGGGCATGGCCGAGATATGAGTACTTTGCATCTGCTTTACCATGGAAGAAGATGCTGCCAGAGTCTCATTAAAAGAAGATATAGTTGAGATACTGGATGGGTTAAAAATTGATAAAGAGGTACTAGATAGGCTAGCTGTACTTAAAGTAGATAAGTCACCCGGTCCGGATGGGATGCATCCTAAGTTGCTGAGGGAAGTAAGGGTGGAAATTGCGGAGATACTGGCCATAATCTTCCAAACATCCTTAGATACGGGGGCAGTGCCAGAGGACTGGAGAATTGCAAATGTTACACCCTTGTTCAAAAATGGATGTAAGGATAAACCCAGCAACTATAGGCCAGTCAGTTTAACCTCGGTGGTGGGGAAACTTTTGGAAACTATAATCCGGGACAGAATTAACAGTCACTTGGACGAGTGTGGATTGATCAGGGAAAGCCAGCACGGATTTGTTAAAGACAAATCATGTTAAACTAACTTGATAGAGTTTTTTGATGAGGTAACAGAGAGGGTAGATGAGGGCAGTGCAGTTGATGTGGTGTATTTGGACTTTCAAAAGGCATTTGATAAAGTGCTGCAGGGTAGGCTTGTCATCAAGATTGCTGCCCATGGAATAAAGGGGGCAGTAGCAATATGGATACAGAATTGGCTAAGTGACAGGAAACAGAGAGTAGTGGTGAACGGTTGTTTTTTGGAGTGGTGGGAGGTGTTCAGTGGTGGACCACTGCTTTTCTTGATACATGTTCATGACTTGGACTTGGGTGTACAGGGCACAATTTCAAAATTTGCAGATGACACAAAACTTGGAAGGGTAGTGAACAGTGAGGACGATAGTGATATACTTCAAGAGGATATAGACAGGCTGGTGGCATGGTTGGACACGTGGCAAATGAAATTTAACGCAGAAAAATGCAAAGTGATACATTTTGGTTGGAAGAATGAGGAGAGGCAATATAAACTAGAGGGCACAATTCTAAAAGGGGTACAGGAAGAGAGATCTGGCGGTATATGTGCACAAATCGTTGAAGGTGACAGAGCAGGTTGAGAAAGCGGTTAAAAAAGCATACAGGCTCCTGGTCTTTATAAATAGAGGCATAGAGTACAAAAGTAAGGAAGTCATGATGAACCTTTATAAAACACTGGTTCGGCCACAACTGGAGTATTGTGTCCAGTTCTGGCCACCGCACTTTAGGAAAGATGTGAAGGCCTTAGAGAGAGTGCAGAAGAGATTTACGAGAATGATTCCAGGGATGAGGGTCTTTAGTTACATGGATAGACTGGAGAAGCTGGGATTGTTCTCCTTGGAACAGAGAAAGTTGCAAGGAGATTTGATAGAGGTATTCAAAATCATGAAGGATCTAGACTGAGTAGATAGAGAGAAATTGTTCCCATTGGCGGAAGGGTCAAGAACCAGAGGGCATAGATTGAAGGTGATTGCCAAAAGGACCAAAGGTGACATGAGGAAAAACTTTTTTACACAATGAGTGGTCAGGATCTGTATGCACTGCCCGGGGTGGTGGAGGCAGATTCAATCATGGCCTTCAAAAGGGAACTAGATAAGTACTTGAAAGGAAAAAAATTGCAGGGCTACGGGGATAGGGCAGGGGAGTGGGACTAGCTGGATTGCTTTTGCATAGAGCCGGCGCGGACTCGATGGGCCGAATGGTCTCCTCTCGTGCTGTAACTTTTTTATGATTCTATATACTTATCTAGCTTCCCCTTAAATGCATCTATGCTATTTGCCTCAACCATTCCAAGTGATAGCAAGTTCCACATTCTAACCACTCTGGATAAAGAAGTTTTTCTGAATTCCTTATTGGATTTATTAATGACTATCTTATATTTATGGCCCCTAGTTTTAGTCTCCCCCACAAGTGGAAACATCTTCTCTACTTCTACCCTTTCGAACCCCTTCATAATTTTAAAAACCTCTATCAGGTCACCTCTTAGTCTTCTCTTTTCTAGAGAAAAGAGCTCCAGTCTGTTCAGTCTTTCCTGATAGTTGTAGTCTCTCAGTTCTGGTTACATCCTTGTAAATCTTTTTTGCACTTTCTCCAGTGCTTCTATATCCTTTTTGTAATATGGATAGAAAAACTGTGCACAGTACTGCAAGTGTGGTCTAACCAATTTTCTATATAAGCTTAACGAACAAACACTATAAAAAGGGATAATGCTATTATTACAAGCATGCCGATTCTGGCTTAGTCAAGGCTTCTTATTAAGAATTATGAACAATAAATAATTTAAAATTGCTGAAAAGAATTTTAGAATGTTCTTCTTTAGAACCCATGCTGAAATCTTATTTAACTTTGAAATCAGAAAGCAAACTATTACCTTGCGCTAATAACTTTTTAGGGTTTTACATATGATTTTATTTTTATAGTAGTTTAACGTTGCTGTCAATAATTTGTTTTACAGCCTATTTTATCTTTCCTTAATTTTTTTTTCAGGTTGTGTATGACCCTAGTCATGGATACAATCCACAGCCCCCCGAGTTGTTGAACATGACGTTGTCTCGTGAGTTGCAGGTATAGCGCCTAGTTTGTTTTTGCTTAAACAATTCTCAGTTCTGCAGAATAAAATTTACCAGTTCACTGTGATTTCTTATCTGCTCAGAAGCTGGCATTTTCACTGGTCCCAGATAACTTATGCAAAATTTGTAGTAAATTGTACTAATTGCAATCATAAGGTAAAGGTGGAAATTCGTGGGATGTCGCGCCATGTCAAATTACTTGCCCTATTGAGTTCCATCTTACTTGAGATGAGCATTAGACTGTTTGAGATGTATCTATAAATCTTTATAATACATGCAAGATTGCAAATAATAAGTAAAAAAGGTGATATTTTCTTTTGGTCACTAATTTTAGCAAAAAGATATCTGTAAATAGCGGCGCAATAGCATAAAAAGAGCCAACAGACATCTGTTCATGCTTAGCGCTGTTCAAATGGCTGCAGTTTAAACATGGGTTCAAGGATATTAGTGATGAGTTTAAAAAATTCGCAGTTGTTTGTGCTACAGTTCAGTCATGGGAATTACACAGTGGAGTGGGGTGGGATGGAAGATATAAATAAAAACTGAGTGCTGAACTCCAGGTCAGACCTGGGAGTAGGCAGCTGGACAAGAGACATCCCTTCTTCCACACTGGGCGGAACAGGGTGGTAGCACGATCAAAATGACAACGCCTACTTACTGCCCCCTTCCCGCTGACATCCGGGTCTCAGCCATTTTTGTGGAGACCTTGAAGTGGGTGACGAAAGCACCTGCCAAAGACAGAAACAGGCAGAAGCCTCATTAGGCCATGCAAATCAGGGTCCTATAACATATGACGCCAATGCTCTTTTCAAGTACCATTGGACGGTCCTTGCACCGCATATGATCCGCCCATTGGTACTTGGCATTGTGTGGCCTAACCAGTTGTCCTTAAAGGGATCGCTGCAGGCTGCTCAAAAAAAAGTTTGGAAAAAGGTTCTTAAATGATGCTGGGAGGAGCATTAATGCTCCTCCTGACCCCACAAAGCTTGACAGGCCATCTAGATCGCCTCTCTTCCGCTACCCCACTTAACTTACCTACACCGGCTGGGCTCCTCAGTGGAGCTCCCAGATTTCCTCCCCCTTCCGATCAGCAAACTGCCCCAGAAGAATATCCCTTCTGTAGCACATACTGTACAAAATTGCCTATTTAAAAAATGATTGCAGCTGACATTTTAGTGGCTCATAGCCAATTTTTAAAAAAGTTATGAACCCTTGTTTTGAACAAAGAGGAACTTATAGCCCAAAATAGTCTAAAATATTAGACAAATTGTAACATTCTGTAGTGTATCTGTATTTTAAACATGAATTCTTATATTTTGTAGTCAATGGCAGAGCAACTTGCAGAAAACTACCACAACACATGGGGTCGTAAGAAGAAGCTGGAGCTACAGGCCAAAGGTTAGATTGC
This sequence comes from Heptranchias perlo, assembly GCF_035084215.1. Taxonomy (NCBI): domain Eukaryota; kingdom Metazoa; phylum Chordata; class Chondrichthyes; order Hexanchiformes; family Hexanchidae; genus Heptranchias; species Heptranchias perlo. Next base: position 12,003,872 of record NC_090365.1, read on the forward strand.
ATGATCAATCATGTGCCATTATATATTGAAATAACTTTCCATATGTTTTATGCATTGCCTTTCACTGTAACTTCATTTAATTATTTCCCCCCTCATTTTTGAAAAGATTTTCTCCTTCAGTTTCACCATGCTATGCCCTGTCTTCCACAAGATGATGGACAGCCAGCCACCAGCTGGGAGGTGCAAAGAGGGTGATTAATTCTTCAGATGTACAGTGCCGTGCAGTGCAGTATTTAAATAGTAAGAAAACTAGGTTGCTGTGGGTTTAACTGCATTGCTGTGAAGAGGATGAAGAGACTACTTTCCTCCCCTCACAAGCTGCTTGCTTTGAGGGCCATTGTTGAAACTCAAAGTTGGACAGTATTTGCTCAGCTGATGCAAGTGGTGGGTCTGTCGGTGTCCAGCTCACATTCCAGTGGCATGGATCAATATCTTTCCTGGTCCTGCATGCTGGTGACAGACCAGTTAGTAATGTAAAACTAATGACCTCTGATCAGTACTACTTCATTGAGTTGCCCACTGATGCACCCGTCACCTTTTTCTCCTACTCCCCTACCCCTTGCTGAGATAGTGCTTTACTTCAAAAGTACTGTCTCCCTATAACATTCTCTTTTAAATAAAGTTCTACGAAAAAAGCCTAAGTTAGCATAATTCTGTCCCTTGTCCTTATTTTAAAAAAAACACACTCCTCCTAATTGCCAGACATCTGATTTTGATATACCTGCTATTAAGCCATTATAGCAAAATGGCTATAATGGCTTAATAGCAGGTATATCACCATAGATCCCACTTACTGTAGTTTTGTAGTAAATGGTTTTGTTTTCAATAATATATTTACATTATTATTTGTGAAGTAATTATGTTCAGAATATTACATTTGTTTGTTTACTAATGTCCTACATTATCTTGCAGTTGATCAGACACCATTACCTATGAGATGTTAAGCAAGTTTGTTTATTCTTGTGAACAGTAAATGTTTCATGATCATTAGAGGGTAACTTTGGTGTACTGGCCAGTGCTTAACACTCTGTTCTCTAGAGTCCCGTTATAAATAAGATACAAATGCACTGGGTTGTTTTGTAAAAGTGAATAAGTTTAACAAACCATTCAATGTACATGTAAATTCCTTAATGAGTTCCTAACCTAATTTATTACCATTATTTTCAATCCTCAGTAGTCCTTCCTCCAGTGATGTTACAGACAGTAACTACCTGAAACACATTCCAAAACTTGATCAAATTGTTCTGTTGCATTAATAGCTGAACAGAAGCAACATTCAGACTTAATTTTATTTTTTAAAAAGATGCTATGAGTTTCAACATTCTAGAGTGAAAGTTTAACCTAGCTCAATGTCCCTAATTATATTCACACACTGTCAACTCACCTCATTGATTGAACTTGCATCTGTCTGAATCGGGCTGCGTCTCTGTTACTGTCTCTCTTTGTATCTGTTTTTCTCTCCCTCACATTTTCTTTACTCATCCCCTATCTCTCGTTTTTGTCTTCCTCACTGCCTTCTCGTGTCACTTTTCTCATCCTCCTTTTTCTCCATGTTTCACTCTCATTCATTCCCTGTGTCTATTACTCTCCCCTTTCTCTGTGTTTCTCAGTCTGTACCATATCTCTTTCTCACTTTCCTTTCTCTCACTCTTTCCATGCGTTGTTAGTTTTCCCCTTTGTCTCTCTTTTTTTCTGCTGCTCGCTCTCACTGTTTCTATTTATCTCTCCTTTTCACTTTGTTTTTCTCTGAATCCTTTTCCGTCAGTTATCACCCAACTCTTGTAACTATTCTCTGATCCCTTTTGCAAAGAATTCTCCTTACATTTTATCTCACTTCAAATATTTTTTCAACTCAAGAATTGCTCAGTAAAAGATTTCAAAAGAAAGAATGTTAGGAGAGCCATATATGAGGGTTCCCTGCCTCACCCCCCCCAAACAGCTGATCAGTGCACTCATCATGTTGCACCCAATAGGGCATTCCAGATAAAATCGCTTCATAGTCCAGGATCTATGATCTGCATGCTAGTATGTTATTTTTGTTTTCACACTAGCAAGTTATCACTAGAAGTGCATTGCCCACTCCTTTCATGTATCTAGTGGTCATGCATCTTTATTTCCTTAGCACCACCATTTGTCATTCCTATAATTCATTTGATGTACAATGTTTTTGTAACCCGTTTTTTCAGATCTTTATCTTAGTTCCTTTCTGCTCAGCTTGCTATCTTACATTCTATTCATCTACTTTCCATTCCTACCTTTCTTCATTTGTTTTTATAAGGTGGTGGATCCCATCCACTTTTGGTCCCATATGATACGCTGACTGCTAAAGAGAAAGCTCGAGACAGGGAGAAAGCTTATGAATTGCTCAGATTTTTACAGATGCATGGCTATGCTGTAACAAGGTAAATTGATCTGCAATCAAATTAAGCAAAATGTATTATCTGGCTATACCATATTCCTGCATAGAGGATTTGATAATGTATAAATTAATTAACACTGAGATGGTTTATAAAAAAAATCATAATGCAAATTAAATTTCTGTCTTCATTGTATCTTTTTATTTTTAAAAGTAGCACTAATGCAACTTTCTGTAACTAATGAATCAGTCCTTAAGGCTTCTCATCACTGAAAACTGATTTTGCATTGGTGAATCGCACTAGAATCCACAACTACCACAGCCAGTTTCTGTTTAGTGTTATATCACATTTTTTAAACTCGTATCGACCCCTGAATTAAACAATTGGTACTAATGACAAGACTTTATTAAAAGTGAATTTTGCCAACAGTGCCCATATTGTTTCTGTCTCTCTTTTTAATTCATTTATTTTCTCTCCTCTGACTCCTTCCAGCCTCACCATGACACACACTATTCTCTGGCTGAGAGGGCACCCAGGCAACCTCTTCCCTGTGCCACTATTAAGCCAACCAATTGATGAGATTAGAAATGCTTCATGTGATGAATCTTGCAACATACAAAGCTATCACATTTCCCTGTCCATCAGTACTCATATAACTCTTGCACTGCCACCAGATCAAGGGAAATTTCAGACTCTCTAGGCCAGCCATTTTATTTTAGAAGTTTTCAGTTCACATACTGTGACACTGAAACAGATACTAATATTAGAGTGGTAAAGCTGCTCAAGTGTCAGCTTTATAACTTTAATACAAAGTCTATGCGACTAAAACAAATATTTAAATTACAATTATAAACATTTTACTTCTGACCTCGTCTTTCCCACTTTTGTTATTACTTTAATTTTTACTTTTAGCAAAATACCCTTTTCTACCTATCCTGTACCTTTTTTATTTAAAAATAATTTTAATGTACTTGCCATGCTTCCAGAGCCTTCTGGGTTTCTTCAACCATTTTGGACATAGAGCCAAATCCAAAGAATTGGCACCTAATTTGCTTAAAACAAGCTCTAAAGGATATTTTTTCCACTCAATTCAGGATTAAAATTCTGAAGATTAATAATTAAACATAAGCATCACATAACAGTGAATATTGATGGGTGCTCTGCTGCTGGTCCGATAGGTGTGCCAGTTGCACAAAAGTAAAAGGATGTGATGGCTGTAGGCTGTGATGGTGATGGTGGGGAGAGAAGAGAAATATAGATGGTTGAGTTAGACTTTGTACAGGATTAGGATGTATTTGTGTAGGCTGGAGCTCAGAAGGCCTGCTAAGGAGGGAAAAACCAAGTCTGGAGATGACAAAGACAGGGATGAATGTTTCTGCAGTGGGTTGGGGTAGAGACAGAGTTGGGCAACGTTTCAGAAGGTGAGAAAGACTACTTTGATGATGGACTCGATGTAGGTTTGAAGCTAAGCTCAGCAGGACACTCAAGTTCAGCCTGAGCATGCAACAAGGAAGGAGATAGAATTGGAGGCAAGGGTGTTGAGTTTCTGGTAGGAACCAAATAGGATAGTTTCTGTGTTGTCAATGTTAAACTGGTGGAAGTTCTGGCTTATCCATGACTTGATGTCATACTATCTAGCAGCAGTTCGGGAATCTAATGTGCTGGCAGAGGGCTGCCATCAGAATATGGAAGCTGATCCCATGGTTATGGATAGTGTTACCGGAGACAGCAGGTAAATAAGAAAAAGGAGAGGGGCCAAGGATAGGGCCTACTGGGGATGATCATGTGGGATTGGCTGGAGAAGTAATTGCAGGAGATATGATGGCTATGAAAGGATAGGCAGGAAGGGCAATGCAGGGGTTTGGAGTATCGACTGTATTAAAGACAATGGAGAGTTGAGAATAAGGAGGAATATTGTGCCATAGTTAAAGTTGCACAGGGCATTTTTGGTGACTTTGACCAGAGGGATTTCAGTACTGTGGGAGACTGAAGGTATTTCAACAGGCAGTGATGGGAGAGGTAGTTGCAAAAATAGGATCGTGATGATTTGTTCAACGACTTAAGGGAGAAAGGGAAGGTTGGAAATGGGTGGCATTTGTTGAGCACAGAGCAATTTAGGGTTGTTTTTTTGAGGTGGGTACTGACTACCATTTTGAAGGTGAGGGAGGGAACAGTGCCGGAAGAAAGGGAGCAGTTCACGAGTACTGAGCCAAGGAAAGCTGAGCGCTCAGGAGAGAGAGCAATGAGAGTAGGCAGTGGGCCTCATGGAGTTGGAGAGGGAAATGTGGGAGAAGCTGCAGAGTATTCTGATCCGAGAGCTGGAGAAGCGGGAGGCCAGTTGGAGCAGGAAGCTGAAGCAGTTGATCAGATAGTTTCAATTTTGGAGTCAAAGCAGTCCATGATTTTGAAACAAATTTTATTATATGAACAGCTAATGATTTTAATATATGTAAAGTAACAATATTTTTAAAATCTTTTATAGAGGTTTGAAGGATATGGAACTGGACACATCCTCAATTGAGAAGAGATTTGCCTATGGTTTTCTGAAGAAATTGTTGCAGTGGATGGACATAGCTCAAGAGTTTGTTGCTCATATAGGTATAACTGGTGAAATGACTTTATTTATTTATTTTTATACATTGTGTAATAAAATATATTAGCTTTGGTATGTGCGCGCTCAGAGTATTGTGTTCAGTTTGCATCACACGCATCATGGGGGATATCGAGGCCCTGGAGAGGTACAGAGATGGTGACCAAAATGTTCGGGCTCTTGGTTATCAGGATGGGGTTAGAGAATTGAGGCTATTTTCATTAGAGAAATACAAGCTTAGAAAATATATGGTTGAGGTTTTTGATATAGAGAATATATGGTTGAGGATACTGTCCAGTTGGACAGGTTATTTAGATAGAAATGGTGAAACTAGAGGACATGTATTAAAGAGTTAGTTTAGATATTAGGCAATATTCTGTTTTGCTTTGGCAGATCAGGCAAAGGTGAATCCAAAGAGCTTCTACAAATACATAAAGGGCAAAAGGGTAACTAGGGAGAGAGTAGGGCCTCTTAAGGATCAACAAGGTCATCTATGTGCGGAACCACAAGAGATGGGTGAGATCCTGAATGAATATTTCACATCGGTATTTACGGTTGAGAAAGGCATGGATGTTAGGGAACTTGGGGAAATAAATAGTGATGTCTTGAGGAGTGTACATATTACAGAGAGGGAGGTGCTGGAAGTCTTAACGCGCATCAAGGTAGATAAATCTCCGGGACCTGATGAAATGTATCCCAGGACGTTATGGGAGGTTAGGGAGGAAATTGCGGGTCCCCTAGCAGAGATATTTGAATCATCCACCGCTACAGGTGAGGTGCCTGAAGATTGGAGGGTAGCAAATGTTGTGCCTTTGTTTAAGAAGGGCGGCAGGGAAAAGCCTGGGAACTACAGACCAGTGAGCCTGACATCTGTAGTGGGTAAGTTGTTAGAGGGTATTCTGAGGGACAGGATCTACAGGCATTTGGAGAGGCAGGGACTAATTAGGAACAGTCAGCATGGTTTTGTGAGAGGAAAATCATGTCTCACGAATTTGATTGAGTTTTTTGAAGGGGTAACCAAGAAGATAGATGAGGGCTGTGCAGTAGACGTGGTCTACATGGACTTCAGCAAAGCATTTGACAAGGTACCGCATGGTAGGTTGTTACATAAGGTTAAATCTCATGGGATCCAAGGTGAGGTAGCCAATTGGATACAAAATTGGCTTGACGACAGAAGACAGAGGGTGGTTGTCGAGGGTTGTTTTTCAAACTGGATGCCTGTGTCCAGCGGTGTGCCTCAGGGATCGGTGCTGGGTCCGCTGTTATTTGTTATTTATATTAATGATTTGGATGAGAATTTAGGAGGCATGGTTAGTAAGTTTGCAGATGACACCAAGATTGGTGGCATTGTGGACAGTGAAGAAGGTTATCTAGGATTGCAACGGGATCTTGATAAATTGGGCCAGTGGGCCGATGAATGGCAGATGGAGTTTAATTTAGATAAATGTGAGGTGATGCATTTTGGTAGATCGAATCGGGCCAGGACCTACTCCGTTAATGGTAGGGCGTTGGGGAGAGTTATAGAACAAAGAGATCTAGGAGTACAGATTCATAGCTCCTTGAAAGTGGAGTCACAGGTGGATAGGGTGGTGAAGAAGGCATTCAGCATGCTTGGTTTCATTGGTCAGAACATTGAATGCAGGAGTTGGGATGTCTTGTTGAAGTTGTACAGGGCATTGGTGAGGCCACACTTGGAGTACTGTGTACAGTTCTGGTCACCCTATTATAGAAAGGATATTATTAAACTAGAAAGAGTGCAGAAAAGATTTACTAGGATGCTACCGGGACTTGATGGTTTGACTTACAGGGAGAGGTTAGACAGACTGGGACTTTATTCCCTGGAGAGTAGGAGGTTAAGGGGTGATCTTATAGAAGTCTATAAAATAATGAGGGGCATAGATAAGGTCGATAGTCAAAATCTTTTCTCAAAGGTAGGGGAGTCTATAACGAGGGGACACAGATTTAAGGTGAGAGGGGAGAGATACAAAAGGATCCAGAGGGGCAATTTTTTCACTCAAAGGGTGGTGAGTGTCTGGAACGAGCTGCCAGAGGCAGTAGTAGAGGCGGGTACAATTTTGTCTTTTAAAAAGCATTTGGACAGTTACATGGGGAAGATGGGTATCGAGGGATATGGGCCAAGTGCAGGCAATTGGGACTAGCTTAGTGCTATAAACTGGGCGACATGGACATGTTGGACCGAAGGGCCTGTTTCCATGTTGTAACTTCTATGATTCTATGATTCTATTACCCTCTGGGCTACCAGAGTGCATGGCTGATTATGGATTTGCTTCAAGAAAACCTTAATTGAAGACAAATGGAATACTTTTAAGGGCATAGTATTGAGGATGCAGGATTCTTACATATCAAGGACTAGTATGCAGAGTGAAGAAATGTGACCCTATATGAATTAGTAAGACAATACAAACTCTACAAAGCTTCAAGGGAGAAAAATGATGGGGAACCACTGTTAAGAATACAGGAACCTAAAAATACTGGTGGGAAAAGGTCATTAGTGGGGCAAACAGGAAACTAGAAATGAGCATAGCTATAGAAGCTAAACATAATAGTAGTTTACACAATAGTAGGAAATTCTCAGTATTATCGAAGAAGAATTGGGATCTCTTCATCATTCGTACAAGATCGAAACCGAGGAGCAATTAAAATAGTTCAGCTATTAAATGATTACTATTTACTGAAGAAGACGCTAGTAGCACAATGGGATATACATAGGATCCTAGTGAAGAGCTGGGTAATTACAGGCCAGTTAGCTTAACATCTGTGGTAGTGAAAATTTTAACACCTTTAATTAAGGATGAAATTGCCACATATTAAATAAAGAGAAAATAGAAGTAGCCAGCATGGATTTTAAATGAGACTATTATGCTTGATTAACCTCCTGGAATTCTTTGGAGAGGTAACAGATGGTAAATGGAGGGAATGCAGTGGATGTAGTGTACAAGAACTTTAGAAAACCTTTGATAAGGTACTACATGGGAGACTACTAGAAAAGGTTAAGGGGTATGGAATTGGGGAGGATAACTAATTGATTTTAAAAATTGGTTAGAAGGGAGAAAACAAAAAATTACAATTAAAGGCAGTTTTTCAGAGTGATCGGAAGTGGATAGAGGCATCCTACATGCATCAGTTCTGGGGCCGCTTTTATTCACTGTATTCCAATGATTTGGATACAGGGGTCTAGAACAAGATACAAGATTAAATATAAGAGATTTAGTGCAGAGGGCAGGAGAAACTTCTTTGCACAGAGATTTGTGAGGCTGTGGCATTCATCTCCAGGGTTAACAATTAAGGCAGAAAGGATGTCAACATTAAAGATTAGATTGGATAGATGAATGAAGGAAAAGGCAATTGACGGATATGGGAACAAGGTGGGTAAATGTGATGAGGACTATTTGCTTGTGTGGAGGGTAAACACTGACACAGATTGATTGGGCTGAATGGCCTGTTTCCATGTTGTAAATTCTATGTATCTATGCATTTCTTTATGTACCATATGAGAAAAGACAGAGATATGGGTGATGTCATGGTAACCATACATCAAAGTGTGATAATGCTTAGTCAGTGACCTGGGTTTACTCTTCAGTGTTGTGTGGAGAATGGTACATTCAAAAATGACTAAAACATGCACGGTCGTCGTATTCAACAGACAACTTGATATAAGTTGGATGCAATTGCTATTTGAGCACTGCATTCATTCTTTTTGTTAGAGGTAATTGTCAAAGTGCTTCCCTCTAATGTTATATCTTTCTTTAACAATGCAGAGGCTGTTGTAAGCAGTGGAAGAGTTGAGAAATCCCCTCATGAACAGGAGATCAAGTTCTTTGTAAAGGTAAATATGGGAACTTTACTCATCCAGAACTAATTATAAGAGTGATGTGGTACATTTCCACATCGTTCACCTGAGGAAGGAGGTAGCCTCCGAAAGCTTGTGAATTTAAAATAAAATTGCTGGACTATAACTTGGTGTCGTAAAATTGTTTATAATTATAAGAGATCAGTGGGGTTGAGCCCAGTGGCACAATGTACTTGTGTAATAAGTAATAAACTGGATTGTATTATGGATTAAAAAGGTGTTTAATTAAGTTAGGGAGTGTGCTTCATTTAAACTCTGAGTGCCCTCTCATGGAAGCGGTTCTTGAATATTTGGTATTATTGATCATGTGGAAGCCTTCAAAATTTGAATGTATTCTCACTACAGTAATTTTTTTTAAAAAGCAGTGCAGTTTGTCTCCTAATTTTATTGACATCATACATTTTGCTACCAGAATGTGATCAGTAGCAACAAATATTATCTGGTTGTGGAGGTGTTACAGTTTCCATTACCGGATCTCTTTGCCAACTCAGATTCACAAGTACATTATAGAACCACAGGTCTAGAATTACAAGTAGTTATACTCCACCAAGCAGTGCAGTATCAACTGCATGTTGAACAGCAATGGAATTGTGTAGCTGTGATTGTAATGCCCATATTGCATCACTGTTGAATGGGAGAAGGCTGAATTCTGGCAGTGAGATTTTCAGTGACTCTTCAATGATTAGAAATTGAATGGCAGTGCAGCATAAATATTATTTAAACATTGATGTCTTAAACAGTATTCTGCACACCAACTGCAGTTGTACGGCAGCCAGTTCTTTGCCATACTCTGCAGCTACACCACATCAGATTTATACTACACACCATTTTGCTATAGTGTAGTGCAAAAGAGTTTCAGCATAACTGGGCTCCACCCATAATGTTCTGGTTGTATGTAAAGTACAAAGTTATTACATAATCTAAATAAGAACATAGTGCCTGAAAGTCCAAAATTATTGGGGAACATAATTAAGAGACCGAAATTTGCAGCAGTAGTTTCTGTAGGGGTTCTCCTGATCGTCTGCCGTAACTTCAACAGAAACACAGGAGAAATAGCTTAAATGTTTCTCCAAGGTTTACACTAATCTTCCACTGAAGTTACAGTGGATGATCGGAAGAATCTCTGGAAATTTTATCCCTTGGGGCATAAGTAGGCTTCACTAGAGTTATACCCATTCTAAAATTCACACTAAATTCCAGTAGAAGTAGTTGCTGGCAGAAGATGCCCCCCAACCCTACAGTGGTGCATGTTTGCAGATGACAGGATAATGAGGGCTAAAGCTGCTGTCCCAGAAATTCCAATATTTACACCAGAATTGCATCTGGCTAAACTTGTAGAAAAGAGAGCTAAGTTCCCTGCATGAATGGTCAAACCAGGAAGTAGTTGAGGTTATAGTTTTTGAATGTCCATAAACTTTGACTGAGATATCAGCTTGGATTGAAGCAGTTAGAAAAATATTTTCTCAAGTAAGAAGGGAAGCTGCCTTTCAGCAGTTTCAGACAGGGAAATCTTTTGGATCCCACCCTACTGTTAAGAAGCCCTTGCCATTGAGTTCACTGTGCATTCCCATGTGCCTAATTAGAATGGTGGCAGATCAGGAGCAGGAGAAAAAGTGAATAATAGGCATGCGGGATAGGGCTACACCAAAGAAGATGATTAGATGATTTCATCAAAGTCTGCAGATCACGCCGCTGCCTCGGTGTCTTAAAAGAGATTTGCTTAAGGAGGCAACAGTTCATCAAGGAGGCATGGAAGGAACTGCGGTGTCCCATTGCAAAACATCCTCTCAAACACGAAAAACAAATAAAGAACAGACATATCTCAGAACAGGACTTTATATTAAAGCGGTTTTAACATACACATATATTTACAACAGGTCCATCTTTTTACCATTGTGCCTACCCTGGTGCCCCTCTGTGCTATTCTGAAACATATTCTGATGCTGTACTAAGATGTTACCTGACGGCCAGTGTTGCTTGGCTGTGCTGTGGTATCATGAGCCTCTTGGCACTGAAGTGGCCCTCATTCAAGGACCTCTGCGTCCTGGGAGGACTCTTCAGCAGGTTGAGTTGACACTGTAGGTAAGGGGACAGCTTGGTTCTGTATCCTGCCACCACCATGACCAGGCACCTGAGGGGCCAGCTGGAAAAGTCACATGAGCTGTCAGCAGGAGAGAGGACAGTGGCATGAAGCAGATTCTAACCATGCCACTTGTGCTGGGTCCTGGGTCTAAGAGCCCACTGATCCAGCAGGAGAGCAGACCTGATAATGTCAGTTAGATCCTGCACCAACCCTGAGAAATCAGTGCTCCAAATTTCCTAGCACAATTAAATATGCTGTCAGTTTTTGAAATGGTTAATTGTTCAAAATTATTGAACCATTATAAAAATGGTTCAGATACAGGATCATGTGCGTTCAGTATCTTGCTCATAATGTCAGTCGATTTTTCATAGTTAAATGATTAACAATACTTTAAAAACAAATCTAAAACTTGTTTCCACAAGCCTGCTTTATGGCAAATAACAAAGCAAGACCCTTAAAATCAGCAGAAACAGTTATATTGGTACTAAATGAGTACTTTTATAGAACAAATATTGCATAACATTTTTACCAGTGAATGTCAGTATGATGGTATTTGAATGCAGTGAAGATATGTTGATATAGAAAATGTATTAGTTTATCTACTGGCTGGAAGCATATTGAATGAAGTATTGATTAGTCATCTAATTGCTTAGCTCATAAAAATGGCATTTCCACATTAAAACTATTAAGTCTCTAATGCATTTATTTTTGTTACTCAGATTTTGCTCCCTTTGATAAATCAATACCTCAAGAACCATTGCTTATACTTCCTATCTACTCCAGCTAAACTCTTGGGCAGTGGAGGGCACTCCTCAAACAAAGAGAAGGAAATGATAGCCAGGTATGTGCTATAGGTGATAATGCAAGTTATACAGTAATATAAATTTTTCAGTCAGCTGAAAATAAACCTTGAATCAGGGGTTAATAATTTATTAAGCTTTCTTTCTAAATTCTTTATCTTTAGAGCCTCTTTCAATTATCAGGTTGACTCAACAAGCCACTGGCTTTAGTTCTTGTTAATACTGCACTGTGTTCCAACTGCAACAGTAACACTTTCAACTGGAGTAAGTCACTGGCAATTTTTGCTTTCACCAGTTTTGATCATTTGATCTGATAAATGCCTTCAAGACTGATCAATGTCACCAGACTTTTGCCTTGTAGGTTCCAGATCCAGGTAGCCTGACACTTGAACAATTGGAAGCGAAACAAATGCTTTAACTACAATTATGCCAAATCCCCTCCCTGATTATTTAAGGACTACATTTATACTACAGCTAACTCTAGATTTAGACTACAGGTTTAGCACTGCTGCAAAATGAACCCGGTTTACATTGATGCTATGGTTGTAGTGTAAATGCAGCCGAAATACCTTGGTTAAAAAAAACATTATTCTTCATTTTAATGAAAGGCTTTAGTGTGAGCTTTTGTTAACATGAAGTTCCTCAGAATTAGAGCCATGTGCTGTCATGTGTCTCTGTTCATAATAAATTATGTGCAGAAGGACATTTTTAGTTATCCTCAGAAAAATTACTAATCAAATTTGATGAGTTTTTACAGATGCACTTGGAAAGCCAGGAACTGAATTTAACAAACATCATCTCAGACATTCTAGTAAATTAATCCAAACTATCGATGCCATTATATGATGGTACTGTACTGTGTCTCACAGATACTAATCATATGGCAATTATAATGACAATCCTGTCATCCTAGTTACTTCTCTTCTTCATCTGTAGATCTCTTTGACACTATGTGGATTTAGCCCCAAAGTCAACATTCCATGAGGGAAGATTTCCTCCGTTCACTATTTGTATTGATATCATGGGCACGATTTTAATATGCCAGCGGGAAGAGTCAGGTGAGGGGGGAGGGTGATTTGTGGGCGCCAAACCCAGAAGGGAAGTAGGCGGGTTCTGCGATCGCAACCCTAATGAAGCTAATCAAAGCCTCTTCCAGGTTTTGCACCCGGCAGCCAGCCTGATTGACAGGCTGGCTGCCGATAGGAGCTGCACATCCGAGGTTGGGGGTGGGGGGGAGAAAGAGAGAGAGAGAGAGAGAGAGAGAGAGCGAGGGACCTCATCGGCAGTTAGGATAGAAATGGGAGGGGGGAAACAAAGATTAGAGTGGAGATATCAGACATTGGGATCAGAGTGGAGGGTAGTCCAGTCAATATTGTTTTTTAAGATATGTTTATTTAATTTGTTTGCAATGGGAAATGTAATTTTATTTAGTTTATTTAGTTTATTTTTCACTGATCCGGATCCTCCTGCCTGGTTTCACCAGGCATGAATCGGAAGCCATGGGAAAGCCGCCCAGACAACGTTAAAATCTTTTTTAACTATCCAATACACAAAAAATAAACTACCTTAAGTACCTCAATGAGGTGCATTTGCTCCATTAATTATCAGTCCGCCGGATTTAAATGGGGGTGGGATTTCCTGGTGATTGATGTACGCAGGCACACAGATTTGCCCGAGTCTCATTCGAAAATGTGTGGGTTCCAGCCGGGATGTCTGCCCGCTCTCAAAAACAGCGATTTTGGTTGCCACTCCCACCCCCAACCCACCGTTTTTCCCTTTTTAAAATCATGCCCCATGAGTATGTTTGCAATTTCATTACAAATAGCTCCCAAAGGAGTTCTTCCTCCTTCTCCCTCTGCCCCCCCCCAACACCTCCCATGTACCTTAATCCTTAAAAATTCCCATTCCTGCAGTATTATAATCGTTTACACCCATACCAATGCGTCTTCCACAGCTCGGTTGAGGGTCTTATCAAGATAGTCCGTGAGGGAGCCATGTCCGGATTGAGGGCGTAGGCAAGGCTGAGACTCAAGGTGATGCAAAGCTCTAGCTCATGATCTGGAGAAGACGCAAGTGTTGAGACTGTAGGCTGAGACGGGTATGGGCAAAAATTTTAGGCTAAGGCTGGGCTTGTGGGTACAATCCAAGGCTTTGGGTATGGTCTGGGCTGTGGTTGGGAAGGAGAGGGGACTGTGAATTGGGACCATGTTCCATTCAGCTTTGCCAAGTTTCACTCCTGCAGCCAACGTTTCCCAAGATGATGGTAGCCCTCTTCTACCTGATTGGATGAGTTCCATATGCTTGCTGAAATTTAGCTGAAGAACATGATTGGTGATTCAGAAAATACAGAATTGGGGGATATAATCAATTAGAAATCAGAAGAACACATACTACATACATATAAACACTCAAAGAAAGTATAAAGATATATGCATAACATACTCAACAAAACAGCTACGTGGATTTGCACTTGATATCTTCAAATTCAGAGGTCAGAGAAACCAAGGGCCCGATATTAGGAGGGAGGTGGGTTGCCAGCGGGGAGTCGACCAGGTGGGTGGGTAACCCGCCCAGTAAAATCGGTGGATTCCCCACGCGATCGTAAGTAAATCGAAGCCACTTACCTTGGCTTCCGGGTTTCGTGCTGGAAAGCTGCTCAGCAGGCAGACTGCGCACCCGCATCATAGGCTGTCAGCTGGAGGAGCCCTATTTAAAGGGGCAGTCCTCCACTGACTGACGCTGCAGAAAGGAGCCAAAATTACAGCATGGAGCAGCCCAGGGGGAAGGCTGCTTCCAGGTTTAATGATGCCTCACTCCAGGTCCTACTGGAAGGGGTGAGGAGGAGGGGGAGGACAGAGATCTTCTCCCTGGCGGACGGGAGGAAGTGGCCTGCCTCTGCCACCACGAAGGCCTGGCTCGAGGTGGCAGAGGAAGTCACCAGCACCACCAACATATCACACACCTGCATACAGTTCAGGAGGCGCTTCAATGACCTAAGTAGGTCAGCCGAAGTGAGTACACTTACTCATTCCCCTACACTCCGACTGCCACATCACCGCCCCCACCCCACATCTCCTTCTGCACTGCCAACACTACTCTATCACATCACTTCTCACACCCACTCAAAGCTCATCCTCATCTTACCTGCACTTACTCACCTCGCCAGTACTCATCCCACCACTACCACTCAACCCAATCCTCATACAATCCCATGGCTCTGTCTCATACTCACCCTCTCATGCATCTCTTTCACGGTCAGCCTCACCCCACCTGCCACTACCTGTGCTGCAGCCACAGGGCATGCATCACGTAAGTGTAGTAGGAATCGTAAGGCAAACGTGTCGTGAGCATGAAGGGGATGCACAAGGCTGTTTGAGGGTTTGTCATGGTTTTTACTTATATTTGATTTCTGATCAACTCACATTACAAATTATATTGTCACCACTACTGCCACGTCTTGGCCATTCTTGACTGGCTTGTGCAATAATGCCCTTTCATGAGGTTCTCCATGAAGACCCTTGATGCCACCCATTGGTCACCCTACAGTGGGTATATGTGTAGTTACACAACTACTTTGTGCAGGTGCCTGTTGCGCAGCACTGTGTGTGTAGCTCTACATGGCGGAGGTAGACGGCATGCCTGGCGAGGCTGGTGATGTTGTTTGTCCTCCAATGGAGTGATGAATGCAGCAATGGACGCCCCCCCTTCCATCCTGACGGTGTGATTGAGAATTGGTTGACAGACAGGAAACAGAGAGTAGGAATAAACGGGTCTTTTTCCGGGGGCAGGCAGTGACTAGTGGGGTACCGCAGGGATCAGTGCTTGGGCCCCAGCTATTCACAATATATATCAATGATTTGGATGAGGGAACTGAATGTAACATTTCCAAGACGACACAATGCTGGGATGGAATGTGAGCTGTGAGGAGAATGCAAAGAGGCTCCAATGTGATTTAGACAAGTTGGGTGAGTGGGCAAGAACATGGCAGATGCAATATAACGTGGATAAATGTGAGGTTATCCACTTTGGTTGTAAAAACAGAAAGACAGATTATTATCTGAATGGTGATAGATTGGGAAAAGGGGAGGTGCAATGAGACCTGGGTGTCCTTGTACACCAGTCGCTGAAAGCGAGCATTCAGGTGCAGCAAGCAGTTAGGAAGGCGAATGGTATGTTGGCCTTCATTGCTAGAGGATTTGAGTACAGGAACAGGGATATCTTACTGCAGTTATACAGGGCCTTGGTGAGACCACATCTGGAGTATTGCGTGCAGTTTTGGTCTCCTTATCTGAGGAAGGATGTCCTTGCCATGGAGGGAATGCAACGAAGGTTTACCAGACTGATTCCTGGGATGGCAGGACTGATGTATGAGAAGAGATTGGGTCGACTAGGCCTATATTCACTAGAGTTTAGAAGAATGAGAGGTGATCTCATCGAAGCATATAAAATTCTAACAGGACTAGATGTAGGGAGGATGTTCCTGATGGCTGGGGAGTCCATAACCAGGGGTCACAGTCTCCACTTGCTCACTTGACGAAGGAGAAAGCCTCCGAAAGCTTGTGATTTTCAAATAAAACAGTTGGACTATAACCTGGTGTTGTAAGATTCCTTACATTTGTCAACCCCAGTCCATCACTGGCATCTCCACAAAAGGAAAGGGGCATGCCATTTAGAACTGAGATGAGAAATTTCTTCATTCAGAGGGTGGTGAACCTGTGGAATTCTCTACCACAGAAGGCAGTGGCAGCCAAGTCATTAGATGTATTCAAGAAGGAGATAGATATATTTCTTAATGCTAAAGGGATCAAGGGATATGGGGAAAAAGCAGGAACAGGGTACTGAGTTAGACGATCAGCCATGATCATTTTGAAAGGCGGAGCAGGCCTGAAGGGCCAAATGGCCTACTCTTGCTCCTAGTTTCTATGTTTCTATGACCCTGTCAGAGAATTTTCTCATATCTTTTTTCTTTTACCAGATCATAAAATTCTTGCAATTCTGTATCTCAAAGTACAAGGACTATAAGCATCAATGCCATTCCTTTCACGTACCTAATATAGCTCAATTTGCTCACACTCTTGATCTGTTCCATCAGGGTGAATCGTGCCTTTTTCACACTTGCCAGTGGTGGTCCAAAAGAGGCACAGTTCTCCTAGGAGTCTGGCTTCATCGGGATTTACCGTTGTGGTCCTTCATGCAGGATGTATTCCTCCAAGACTGGCGAGCCTATCTAGAATACAAGTGGATTTAAAGTACTTTGATTCCTTTTTTCCCTGAAATGAGGCTAACTAAAGATTACCTTTCCTTACAATTGGTTTTCAAAACTTTTTTTGTGTGTGCTAAATACAGTACCACAAAATTCCCATGTTACTTAGAAGGGTCACTTGGCTGACCAAAAGAATTCACCCTATAGACATAATACATTCCAGGAAAGATAAAGAAATTAGCTTAAATCTCCTAATCAGTCACGCGGTTTTCCAAACATGTTGTCTTTCCATGAGAATGTCACAAACAGACCTTCTGTACCAAAGGTGGATCTCTGGATGATCAAAATGTGATGTTTCAGAACTTGGGATCTCTGTTTCAGGACTACCTGTCCATCATTTGACACTGGACCTTGCTGGATGTATTTCCTTGATTTTCTGTTGTTCATTAAAACTTCGGAAGATCCAAGAGGACAGAGTATGAAAACTGTTAATTTTATCCAGATGTCCTAGGCGCTTACAATTTTCAGATTTACTCTCACTGATGGGGGAACATTTGCCCATGTTCCAAATAGGATAAATTGTTTTTTTGAACTGGGAGGTAGAGCCTTGCACCCATATCTGATTCGGTGGTTACAGGAAAGCTAAAAAAATTCAATGCTTGCAGTAGATTACCATAGCGACAAGGAAATATTTAATGTGGTCTGCTTCAAAAAATTATGGAATAGGCTTGTTCTTTGGTACTATTATTGTGGAGAAGACTCACTGCTGTATGGGATTCTGTGTTTGAGTAGTTTGGTAGGATGGAACTTAGGATGGAATCAGCCTGGTCAGAGTACATGTAACAGCTTTTTTTAGCTCATTATCCAATATAGAAAACTGGAACATGTGACTTCTCATAAGCCACTATAGTCTTCCTCCCGAGACTCCATGCCTACTCGTGCTTTAAGTTACCAGTGAAAGACGATAGACAGCTCCGATGGCTTTGGACTCTACAAACTGGATCAGTGACTAGCAAGTCTTTTGATCAGCCATTTTTACCCTCAGAGATTTAAATACCCTTTAAGATTTTAGCTTTACCCTAGGTTTCTACCCAATGAGTTTTAGTGTTGGGAGACTTTCCTCCCCTCCTTCTTTTCTCCCTCCTTTCTTCCCCCTCACATATCAGAACTGGAATTCTCTGAGGACTGTTGCATACAATACATTTGTCTCTATGTAAGATAGTCTGTCAAAATCCAAACATCTGTCCCCTTGTTTTCACCTTTGAGTATCCAATTTCCTAGCAGCAAGTAGTCAAACAGCTAATCAAGTATTTGATCAATGGGGGTAATTCTGCAATCTCACATTCCCAGTGGAGAATCTTGCTCACAAGGAACACGGCTCAGGGATAGGACTACAACATTGTAGCTCCAATTCTTTGACCCACATTCCTTCTGAACGCAGCTTCCCACTTGGAGCATAGAATTGCTAATAAATAATAGGTAAAACTCATCCAGGCAAAGTCAGTGGACATTCCAGCAGAACAGTTGTTACTTCATTCACCAGTTCCATACCAATCCACTTTTAGGACATGCACAAATGCCAATACCTCCCGTTTGGAGCAGTGTCAATACATTAATTAAGCTGATCTATGTGGATATTTCTCTTTTATGAGCAGAATACAGGCAGTAAACTTTTAACTTCAGAGATATGTTTTAAACTGGGTACTTGAATGCAAGACTCTTCTCACCTCCTGAAAACACACTACAGTGTTATAGTTATCTTATCTAAATGGAGGAGATGTAAAAGCAAAGGAGAGAGATCGGTACATCATCCTATGGATTAATCCATTCTTGTTCTGTATTGTCTGTGTAAAATGATTTTGTTATGATGTTCATGACCCCTTTATTGTTGATCTTTTGTAATAACATTGGTTAATAGTTACCAGAGTTTTGAGAAATAGATGCTAATCCTGAAGTTTATCTTCCTACATATGAAGCAGGTGGCTGGGAGTTTGGTGCAAACTTGTAACTAAAGAGTTCTGAAACCATAATTTTTTATTTTCTCCCTGCCAATCCTCTGCTGAAGGCATTCATGTTTGCTTAGCCAAGATTCCCAGGATGCTAGCCAGCCGCCAGCACCTCAGCAATTACTCGTGTGACTGTCAATGTTGACAGGCTTTTGAGCTTCAAGGGGCATCACAGCTGAACTTGATCCTATCCACACTTGTGCACTTCCAGCAGAGGCAGGAATGCTGGTCGACTAGCTATTACAATTAAACTTCACACTTCAACCTCAAACACTCCATAGCATCTTTTTTATTAATAATCTCTACATCTTTCAATTTACTGTTCATGAATTTTGCCATTGTAACCTTTGGTACCATTGGGGTTTTCAGTACAAATGGAAAATACTGTCAGTTTTTGGTCTACTAGTTCACGTCAGAAGACTCGGGGGAGTGTATGCTGGAGAGCTAATGTGGAAAAACATTGTGTTCTAAAGTGACACAAAAGGAAAAGATGGTTTTATAAGAACATAAAATGTGGCCATGTCCATGCCATTTTAAAGTAGCTACACTAATTTTGGGGTTCATGTAGCACTGGAACAGTTACACAATGTGAACCAGAAGTTGTATGTGAAATAAAAAGAAACACCCAAAGATGCTGGAAATATGGAATAAAAACAGAAATTGTTAGAAATGCACAGTATCTGTAAAGAGAAGACATAATTTAATACCCTTCATCAGAACTGACTCCTTTGAAGTTAGTTGTTTTATATAATATAAAAAATGTTTTTTTCTCAAAAAAAACATTAAGCTACCAAAATATGTAAAGAACAGTCACTGTGGCCAATATTTAATCATGCATTAAGACAAAACAATCCCAAGTTTTGCTGTCAGTTTGGGAATAGGGTTTAAATCCCAAAAGTAAAACAAATTTGGTTTTCGAGTTATTCAAGAAGGCTAAAAGAAATTGCAAAAATATATTTAAAAGTTGGATTTTTTTTGTAAAACATTTGTTTTAGGGATGAATGAATCTTACCCTGTCTTGGCCTGATATATAATGTGGCACTTGTATTAAAGGAGCAACTTTGTCCACTTTCTAGAGACTTTGTACCTTTATAAGTAAAGGAAAATACATGTCTCTAGCTAGCCATACGTGCCACATTTTAGATCAGCCCAGCCTGATCTGCTTCAGGCTTCTCTCAACTTTAATTCCTCTCTAATGATAACAGCTGCTGTCTGTTCTTACAACTTCTCACTTCTTTTCTTCCTCATTGTTTCTCTGCTTCAGTATCTTCTGCAAACTCGCAGCTTTGATCAGACATAGAGTCTCCCTCTTTGGTAAGCAGCATGGAGTGTTGGAGCAGTGTTACTTTCTGAAGCTTGTACTGTTCAGTCATGTTATCATTCTGTCTGCAACTGGTTTCTTTTTTCTTTGCATGTAAAATGTTACTTCCTCCAACAAGAATGTTGCATTAATATCGAGTTGAAATAACGTTTTCAAATCTATTAGAATATGTCGTGTACTCATATTTCACCTTTATCCTCTTCAGCATATTTTAGCTGATCTTACGTTGGTCTTTCAATTCAGATTCTGGGAGCCCAGCATTCAATAATTAAACCATTGAATTTGTGAAAGCCCAGCAACAAACCCTTAGACCCAGTTTTATCAAATTAAAAGAAGATTAACATAAAAACAGTTTTTGTTTCACTCAAAAGCTCTCAGAACAAAGTTCCTCATTTTCTCAGTTTCTTGTGCCTCATTTTCTCAGTTTCTTGTGCTGTAAGCAAGTATTTGGACAGCATTAATTTCATGCAAATATCCTACCCTTAGTATATTTGCTTATTTTTGTGTGCTTGTATTATAGTGTGCCTGAATAGGCACGTGGACATACTGTTCTATGTTACTTAACTGTTTGGTGCTAAACTGTTTGTGCACTAAATGTGTCACTGGCTTAGACTGAAATGTACTTAGCTTAACATTTTTTTAAACAGTAGGAATGTTATTTCCAACTTTAAAAACAAGATAATTATATGTAAGCGAATAAGACTTTGTTCGACAAACTGAAACAACTGGGGAAAATTTGTAATTTCAAATTGTTTGAGTGTATCTGTATGTATACACTTAGATATAAAAAAGGCTGTGGGACTGGGAGAGAAGTTCATGTTCCATGTATGCTTCAGGACCATATATTAAAAGGTTAAAAGTTTTAACTTATTGGAAGAGGAAAAAAAGTACGCTTTAAAAATAAGATATTTATGGTTGGCCCATAAGGTCACTAAATTTATTAGCTACAATCATAAGAAAATCTATTTAGAATCTTATTCTGTTGAGTAAGCAGGAGTTGTATCTGATTAGCATGACAAGTGCAACAGCTAGTGTTCAGTAGCAAATCGGTTTATCAGTTGGGCCTTATGAATTTTTCTATTATGACAGTGACAGAAAAATATTGTTTTTTTATATTGAAAAATAAATATATTAATCATTATTTGCACCAGAACACAGCCTTTTCTGGTTCTTGTGTCAAAAGCTGAGGATAATACCTTTGCTCAGAAACACTGCAATGGAACAGTATAAATGAATGGTTCCTCCTATTTGATTGAATATTGGAATTGTTTTGATAGTCGTTCTTGAACTTATTTTTTCTCCCTTCTATGATGTCTGTTATTAGCTCCTGCTATTCAGCGGCCATAAACAAATAGCATTAGGCTATCATCCAGATTTTTTTTTCTATGGGGAAACCTAAGTGGAGAAACCTAAGTGAAGAGTCAAGGCTAATAATGCAAGACACTACCAAAAGTGAAAAGAGTAGGAGATAAATCAAGAAGCAGCAATTAGGTTATACCAAACTTGGGTTTTAAGAGCCAAGGAGGAATGAAAGAAGTAGGTAAGGAGTGTCTGTTTTAAGGGGAGAGCGGAGTAGGACAACATATTTGAAACTTCAGAGTGATAACTGCAGAAAGCTCAAAGAAGTAATTAGCATAATAGTATGAATAAAATAAATAAAGACTAGAAAGGTTGGAATGGAGAGAGAGATTGAAGACAAGAAGTGAGAGATGGATTGGCTATCAGGCAAAAAACTTTCTTGTATCCTATCAAAGAATATAAGAGGTGCTAGGAGAGACTTCCCAGATAAGGAGAGTTAAGAGCTATTTAGAGAAAACACAATCATCTTAGAGGCAGATTTTACGTAAAAGAGATGTGGCAATTCCTTTCAAGATCACAGAATCTATTGAGACCAAGAATATTAATTGATGAACAAAAGCTTAAAGTGGAGGAGGACCAGCATGGAAGAGAGAATAGAGCCTTGCAGAACATCCGAGTTGATGGTGGGAGGGAGGGGGAAAGCTATAAGATAACCCAGTTCACAGGCACAGTAGTAAGAAGAATGTCATTAGGGCCTGAGGCCTTATTGAAGTCCATAGAATGAAGGATCTGACAGATATGGTGGGGGATAAAACATAACGCTTCATTCGATGATCATAGAACAGAATAAAGTGATGGAGGGAGATTCATCAGGATTACATTTCATCAAGAAAAGAGTTAGGGGAGAAATTTGAGCCAAAAATTCAATTTTCTCTTTAGTTTGGTTACCAGCTCACCCTATCAGCATGGAAAAGAGATGGAAAGGAGAATTCTGGCAAGGGATTAGAGGAATGATTGCTGGAGGGGGCAGGAAGACAGCATATGACACTTCCTTTGAAGAAAGTTACATTTAGTAGCTCTCATGATAATATGAATGCTTTTATGAAGAATTGCTTTCCTCATCTGACAGCAATGTGACTGGTGTGGCTAGACTCCAAGGTGGCCTCCAAACAAAGTCAGAGTTTTTTCCAATTCCATTATACACTATAGTGTATAAATGAGTGAGAGCTTTAGTTTACTTGAGTATGATGAGGTCTTCCTCATTCGCTGAATCTGAATCTCATTTAAGCTCCCTCTTTTCCACCTCCTTTTTTTTTCTCTCTGACCTGATACACTTGGAGGTTTATCATTTTGGGTGTCATGTTTTGCCCAGAGTACTTGTGCTGTTGCCCCTCTCAGATGAATTGAGGTCTAAATCCAGAGCAAAGGAAAATGCCTGGGGAAAGATTATGTGGCTCGTACAGCGACTGCCTTGATGTTAAAGTCTTAAAAGTCCCATTTTTCATAATTCCCCCATGTGAATGATATGTTTATTTGTATATGAAAGTTGATAATATTCAAAGAATGAGAATGACAGTGTTTAAGGTACATAATCTAATATTTTCTTTTTTTTACTTCTGTTTGAATGGTTGGTGTATCAGTCAGTTCATAGACAATTGAAATCACACAATTGCTAAAGCATCCTAAAGTAATGGCCATATTTCAGTTGATAATTTATCTTTCTCACACTATTGGGTTTGATAACTGTACCATACCTGTTCTCTTATTAATATGCTTAATATTTACAGTTTAAAGAAAGAAATAACTTGTATTTATTTGAATTTGGTTTAGAAGTATAGTCACTGTTGTAACATAGGCAAACGTAGCAGCTAATTTGCACACAGCGAGCTCCCACAAACAGCAATGAGATAAATGTCCAGATAATCTGCTTTGGTGTTAGTTGACAGTTAAATGTTGTCAGAAAACTAGGAGAACTCCCTTGCTCCTCTTCATATAGTACCATAGGATCTTCTTCATCCGCCTGAGTAGGCAGACAGTGCCTTGGTTTAATGTCTCATCCAAAAGACGGCACCTCCAACAGTGCAGCATTCCCTCAGTACTGCACTGAAGAATCAGCCTAGATTAGGTGCTCAAGTCTCTGAAGTGGCAATTGAACCCTGACTCAGAGGTGAGAGTGCTACAACTGAGCCAAAGCCAACATAATTTAAACAGAAATATTCAAAAGTCCAAGCAAAATACCAATTTGTATGACTGATTTTTAAAAGAGCTTTTGATTTATGAGACTTTCATTAATTTTTGGACAAGTACAGATATTGACATTGTTTTTTAGTGGGAGCAAAGTTTGTGAGCAATGCCCAAGTTCTCACTGCATGTGTAATTTGATACAAAAAATATTGTTAAAATAACAGGCTTGTAACATTCTTAGCACATCTGAGTAACTGTTCTCATTTACTAAACAGGTACTGATGCCCCTGCAGTTATAAACTGTTTGCATATTTTGGCAAGATCTCTGGATGCCAGGTGAGTGCATTTTTCTACCCTTGAAGCCCTGGGTTTGAATTGTGCCTTGGGCATGTTTGACAAGAGCTCCTCTCTCTTTTGTCTGATAGCTCAGCTCAGGTACTATCAATCTTTCTTTGTAATCCTTTTATTATTTTCTGTCTAAATTTGCCCCCAGCCCACCCTCAAAGGCATTGAATTGCTGGTGGGTGTATGCTTCTGTGAACATCAGGCACCCTTCAACTGCTTTGCCCATGTATGCATTATCTATGTGATCATTGACAACCATCGGCAAGCATTTGCAAAGAATTTTTGTCTTGTTAGAAATTTGCAAACTTTGAAACATGTCCATTTTCACTTCTTGTTAATAGGACTGTGATGAAATCTGGTCCTGAAATTGTGAAAGCAGGTCTGCGGTCATTTTTTGAGGGAGCCTCTGAAGACATTGAGAAAACTGTAGAGAATTTGAAGCTTGGCAAAGTCTCTCAGAGTCGAACACAAGTGAAAGGAGTTTCTCAGAATGTCAACTACACCACAGTGGCTCTTTTGCCTGTACTTACCTCGCTGTATGATCACATTGCACAGCATCAGTTTGGAGATGATGTCCTGTGTAAGTATCAAACAATGCAAAGCATTCATGCTAATGTTTATACATGTATATATTTCACACACTAATCAGTTAACAGTTACTTTATATATTAAAAATCTTACATCTGCATGCACTTCCTGTCAACTTTTGTACTGTAAATTCCTGTTTCCCTATTTATAATGAAAACTGCCTATGTAAACTTGTCACACTGTAATTATGCCCTCCTGCCAGCAGATGTGCTGAACTGCCGCTGATGGTAAGAGGATGTAATTACCACATGACAAGTTTACATAGGTAGTTTCCATTATAAACATGGAAAAGGAATTTATAGTGGAAATGTAAAAAAAGGACAGAATGTATGGCTATGAAATGAGAATTGTATGACATCTGTACGCCTGGTCGAATCATCTCCCTCCCTGTAATTCTGCTTCGAATGAAGGCTGCACCTGGTTTTGACACACCATGTGCAATGTCACAAGAGATCGACTAGTCGTGCATATATGAACTTGATACTGACATCAATAAGTCGCATGATAGCCAAATGTTATATTTATACAAGGAAACCGCATTGTGGTGTGGCTGTTTGTTGGTAGACAATTTTAAATTTATACCTACTTTTTAATGAAGCAATTCACATTTACAAGTTTCTACTAATTGAACATTATTCATGCTGATAGGGTTAGATGAAGAGGAGCAAGAGAAAGTTTACATGGAGGATAAACACAAGCATAGACCAGTTGGGCTGAATGGCCTGTTTCTGTGTTATAGATTCTTTGGGGTCAATTTTCTGATGGCCGAGCGGGTGTTTTCGTGGTGGGGGGGCTCCTAAAATTGGGGATTCCCGGAGCGGGTCCAGAGTCTGGCTCCAACCCGCCCACTTCCGGGTTCCTCAATGACGCGAATTGGTGTGCGCGCAGCCCCCGCCGGCAATCAAAGCCGGTGGGATCCCACTTCAGATCAT
The DNA here is from genome assembly GCF_035084215.1 of Heptranchias perlo. Classification (NCBI taxonomy): domain Eukaryota; kingdom Metazoa; phylum Chordata; class Chondrichthyes; order Hexanchiformes; family Hexanchidae; genus Heptranchias; species Heptranchias perlo. The sequence continues at coordinate 12,029,451 of NC_090365.1, forward strand.
TATCTGGGTACTTGAGGTCGTTTACAGACCTCATTAGTTGGAGATTTTAGGAGGATTCGGATTTTGGACTATCCAGAGCGTGTTTCCCATGCTGGGGGAAACACTCCCTGTTTAAACAGACTTGTTGCAGCCAGCAGCTAGCGGCAGCTGCAAAGGTCCATTTAACAGGTGCGGGGTAAACCCTCATTCATTGCAGCAGGGCACTCTCACCTCAGACAAAGTTTTGCCTGCCACACTGTTGTCTCCACACTCCAAATTATTAAATCATACCCTAAACTCTGCTGTCCAAACACATTTACCTACTTTGTGGACCCCCTCACACTCACACCGTCAGGATGGGGTGGGGGGGTCCATTGCTGCATGGAGCTACACAACACAGTGCTGCGCAACAGGCACCTGCACAAAGTAGTTGTGCAACTACACATATACCCACTGTAGGGTGACCCAGTGGGTGGCATCAAGGGTGTTTATGGAGACCCTCATGAAAGGGCATTATTGCACAAGCCAGTCAAGAATGACCAAGACGTGGCAGTAGTGGTGACAATATAATATGTAATGTGAGTTGATCAGAAATCAAATATAAGTAAAAACCATGACAAACCCTCAAACACCCTTGTGCATCCCCTTCATGCTCACGACACGTTTGCCTTACGATTCCTACTACACATATGTGAAGCATGCCCTGTGGCTGCAGCACAGGTAGTGGCAGGTGGGGTGAGGCTGACCGTGAAAGAGATGCCTGGGAGGGTGAGTATGAGACAGAGCCATGAGGATTGGGTTGAGTGGTAGTGGTGGGATGAGTACTGGCGAGGTGAGTAAGTGCAGGTAAGATAATGATTTGCTTTGAGTGGGTGTGAGGAGTGATGTGATAAAGTAGTGTTGACAATGCAAAAGGAGATGTGGGGTGGGGGCGGTGATGTGGCAGACGGAGTGTAGGGAAATGAGTAAGTGTACTCACTTCGGTTGACCTGCTTAGGTCATTGAAGCGCCTCCTGCACTGTATGCAGGTGTGTGATATGTTGGTGGTGCTGGTGACCTCTGCCACCTCGAGCCAGGCCTTCGTGGTGGCAGAAGCAGGCCACTTCCTCCCGTCCGCTGGGGAGAAGATCTTTGTCCTCCCCCTCCTCCTCAACGCATCCAGTAAGACCTGGAGTGAGGCATCATTAAACCTGGGAGCAGCCTTCCCCCTGGGTTGCTCCATGCTGTAATTTTGGCTCCTTTCTGCAGCGTCAGTCAGTGGAGGACTGCCCCTTTAAATAGGGCTCCTCCAGCTGACAGCCTATGATGCGGGTGCGCAGTCCGCCCGCTAAGCAGCTTTCCAGCGCGAAACCCGGAAGCCAAGGAAAGTGGCTTCAATTTACTTACGATCGCTTGGGGAACCCACCGATTTTACTGGGTGGGTTACCCACGCGCCCAGTTGACCTCCCCACTGGCAACCCGCCTCCCTCCTAATATTGGGCCCTATGTAATTCTTTTGTAATTTAATCAGTATTGAATGTTCTCTGCTTCTTGTAATGCAGCTACACTTTGTTTTAAATTCACAAGGCTGATGCTGAGTAATAATTTAATAGTAAAACTACAAGGGCTACTGCAAAGACTCAGCAAGTGAGTATCAGAGCCGTGTAAACAACAAGGATCCCAAGTTCGATCCCCAGTCTAAGTTAGCTGGACTGGCTGCAAGATCAGAATATTAGGGCTGGGCTAGGAGAAGAAAATTGGCTAGGGTTCCTGCTCCTGGTTGTTAGTGATCCTTGTTTGGTGAGGATAAGATTGGGCTTTGCTATAATGCCTCCCTCTCCTTTTTATTCCCTCCCCCATGACCGAAAAGCAACCTGATTCTAACTGTTAAGACTTCAACATGAATAATGATTGCATGGTTATGAGCCATTTCAGGGTGATGGATGTGGAGCAGTGATGTTACTTGTGGATATACCAAGGCAAGGGGTCAACACTTGCAGTAACATAATGAGAGAAGGAAATTTGGTGAGTGCAAGCTTGCCATTGTCTGTGCTTTCACCCTATTCCCTGTTCCTCCACTCCTCACTGCTATCACCAGTTGCTAGGATTCAGCATTGGTGCCCCATAGTTTCCAGCACAGGAAAGCAAAGGAATGGTATTATGAGATGGGGTTCTTCCTGATCTTCATAAGGTGAGTGATGATGTAGTATTAACAACAGTGATGCTGTAATGTTAGTAGAGCCCTTTCATTTGTTCTACAGAGGCAGGACTACCACACCTGCTGAATACTTGCTGGAGTATGATCAACTATACCATCTAAATAAACTTAAGTGGAGGAGTATAGGGTAGACTGGGCAGGAGAGGGGAAAGGGAAGCAGATGGATGTATTTGTGAGAGGCAGGGGGAAGCAGAGGTTACTGGAGGATGGTGCATTCACTTTCCTGCACTGTCTATTCATTCCCATCCCAAAAACTTGGCTGATAACTAATGATTGTGCAGCAACGATCATACTTAGTAAATGTAATGGTCAGCACAGCAGAGGTTTGGGGGTAGATTTTCATCTCCAGCGCCTGGGTGGTAAACTGGCGAAGTTGCCCACGCTTTGTAAAACCTGCCTGATTTTCATTCTATTAAAATCAGTGGAATGAAAATCTGATGGGTGCTATAAAAAGTGGGCAATCTACACTTGTTACTTTGGTTAGGAGGATAATTAATTTTGAAATAGCTACAAACAGCCACTTCCAGGATACTGTGTCAGCACCTCACTGGCATATTTTAAATAAATGAGTGCGCTGATTTTTTTTTTGTTTCTGAGCTACTTAGATTTTATATATGTAGCCATATAAAAGTTGTGTGGTAAAATCGTTTGTTATTTTTCTAATTTTTCAGATGACGATGTTCAAGTCTCGTGCTACCGAATCTTGTCCAGTATTTATTCTCTTGGAACCACAAAGAACTCATATGTGGAAAGGTATTCAAATTCCATTTGTCATGTCTGGCTTTCAGTTTGCGAGGAAGGAACTCAAGAATTTTTAGGAACATGAAAAAGCAATTAGGCCCAGTCGAACTGTCCCTTTTTAAGAGATCAACCGTGCCTACTTACCATTTTACTATATCTCTCAGTCCCCTCTGTCTCCAGGTATGTCCTGGAACCTATGTACGATGTCCACTTCAGTGACTGCCCTTGGTTACTTATTCCACAAGCTTGTTACCCTGTGGATGAAAATTTCACCTGTCTCAACTTTTTATTCCTAGCCTCTTAATTTTTTAGTTTGCATCACCAAAAAATGTAACTGTTTTCTGTAGTGAACAATTTGCCCTAATCAACTTTTATCAGTTTCCTTAAGAATATTGAAAACTTGAATTCAATTACTTCGAAAGTCATCTTTTACAAAGAAAACAATCCTGACTTTCTTAATTTCTCCTCATAACCTAAATTCCAGATACATATGAGCCAGTTTTACAATGCATGCTACTTGAGGGGGTCCTTGTCTATTGGCTGCACACAGCAAGAAATCACAGGTGCACTGCCCACAGTTGCCTCGTATGCACTGCGGACAGGTGAGGCTCCCTGCTAATGGGGCGGATTTATAAAATTGGTCCTCTGGAGTCATATTTGTCACTCAGCTCTGTCCTATCGTGCTATAAACCTCAGTAATGTAATGTGATTATCCTGATCACAGGTAGAAGAGGTTTTGATTTCTGATTTATTAGTCATTACCAATTCCTCAAGGATGAAAGTGCTATGATGCATGTATTGATGAGTGTATTCTTGCCTACAGTACTGTAAGTTATATGTTATTTCTAACTGGTGAAATAAAACCGTTCTCATTGCTCAACATGAAATATCTGCTAGTGTGTTGGACAACAGAGAGAGCTCATTAACATATAATCTACATTAAGATTGAAAAAGTATTCGAACTTTGTAAAGCATCATTCTTATTCTGCCAGTGTACCAAAAAAGATCATATCTAATCATTTTAAAATATTGCAAAGGTCAAGACTGATATTAAGGTTAATTCAGCCACTTTTCCAGGAAACTGACCAGCAGAAAGGCTTATTTACACCAGCTTTAATATTTTTGCCTAATGATCGATCTCAATTATCAAAAATACGGGAAGAGACAGATTTTACAATTGTCATATACCTTACATATCCAGTTGCATTGGTACTCAGACTATCATCATATCTTTTATTTAGCAGCTTGCTGTTCACTCACATTATTTTTAATGTGGCTATAGTATTGAGACATCCTTTAGAATTACTGTCTTGTTTTAATAAAGATTTTCAGAATGCTGTTTTTTAATTAACTTTTTCAAATGTTGGCCCTTTTCCCCAGGCAGCGCCCCTCTCTGGGTGAATGTCTCGCCCGACTGGCAGCTGCCATGCCGGTAGCCTTCCTTGAGCATCATCTTAATGACCACAATGCATGCTCAGTTTACAACACAAAGACACCAAGGGAAAGAGCCAGTAAGTACAAAAGAAACCACAGTGTTGCAATTACCAAGTGTTATAGTTCAGTGTTTTCTGTGGATTGTTTGATGGAGGGAGTTAATGAAAGATTAGATATAAATGAATAAAAGATGTCTGGGATCTGGGTTCAAACTTAGCTCAAACAGATGGATAAAAGTCTATGGCTCAGAAATTACTCATGTCGGGACGCCGTTCCATAATGGCGTCCTCCCCAACCGCCGGCGGATCAATGGAGTAAGTTTGCGAATGCGCACATGCGCACTAAAACCCAGAAATCACGAACTTGCTCCCATTGGTTCACCGGTAGTTTGACAGTTTCAAATTAAAGGGACATGGTACGCTAAAATCATAGAAATCATTATACATTCGTAAACGTACCCATCAGCCCAGTTGGAACGAAGATACTTACGCCACCAAGATTAGCTGGAAAATACCAGCCCTACACTACTTTTTAAAAGTGCGGTGACTGTTAATGACTGCGAAACAATGAAAAATTAAATTTTTAAATTGTGGAATGTCAAATTATTCAATTTTTTTAATAATCAAAAAATATTAAAAATAACAATTTTTTTTAACTTTTAACTTCTGTAAGTTTCATTAAATTAAATCATTTGCTTGGCTTTTTGTAATAAAGATATGTTTACATTTTTATTTACACTAACATAGAGAAGTTCACTTTAAATGAATGATTTCTACTTGCCTTTATTGCAAGGGTGTTGGAGTACAAGAGTAAGGAAGTCTTACTACAGTTGTACAGGGCTTTAGTGAGACCTCACCAGGAGTATTGCATACAGTTTTGGTCTCCTTATCTAAGGAAGAATATACTCGCCTTAGAGGCGGTGCAGCGAAGGTCCACTAGATTAGATTAGTTTCTGGGATGAGAGGTTGAGTAGAATGGGCCTCTGGAGTTTAGAAGAATGAGAGATGATCTCAATGAAACATATAAGATTATGAGGAGGCTTGACAAGGTAGATGCTGAGATTGTTTCCCCTGGCTGGAAAGTCTAGAACTAGGGGGCATAGTCGCAGGATAAGGGGTCGGCCATTTTGGGCTGAGATGAGGAGAAATTTCTTCACGCAGAGAATTGTGAATCTTTGGAATCCTCTACCCCAGAGGGCTGTGGATGCTGAGTCATTGAATATATTCAAGGCTGAGATAGATCGACTTTTGGACTCTCGGGGAATCAAGGGATATGGGGATTGGGCAGGAAAGTGGAGTTGAGGTTGAAGATCAACCACGATCTAATTGAATGGAAAAGCAGGCTCAAGGGGCCATATGGCCTACTCTTGCTCCTATATCTTTGCCTGCTTTTGGGTGGGACTTCCATTCTCAGACATTTCCCATGCGCATCAACCCACGCTGTTCAGAGGCTGGGCTGAGTGTTGTCTTTTTTTTCAAATCTTCAAATTCACGCAAGTCTACGGCACGGATCCTGTAGGGGGCGGTGGTGTGTGTCAGCTTCACCTCTGACTTCTGAGCGGTTCGAATCGCTCCCATTCCCTTGGTTCTAGACCTTGGACTTATTTGGGGGTTGTGACAAAAGTGCAGCAGACAACTGGTTTTGGTGCAAGAAACTTTGATCTTTATTCAAGAGAGAAAATACAACACAACAATCTTAACAATCTAATAAAATGGGGAACACTTCAATACACATGAGGGAAATTACAGTAGAAAGATACCCCACTCCTCCCAATCCCACTTTACGAGCTAAGTTGGGCTCTAAAGGACCAGGGATAATGCTCACCAAACGAATCCTTGACAGTTGAGCTGGTTCGCGATTTCAGGGTTGGCTGTATGTGTTGGTTGGTGTCTGCCATACCCCGGAAGCGGTAGAGGACTTCAACTGCGTAGCTGGTCAGTCTGCACGAGTCCGCTAATGCGGTAGGGTGCATCTTGGATCTTTCGGGTGAGTACCCACTTTTCTTCGTAAAGGGATAGGATTTAGAGTCTTTTGAGTAGAAAACTTACCCAGGGGTAAGTCAGGAATAGATTGTAGAGTGGAAACTTTGCGGATCTTCGGTTTTCTCCCGAGTTGGTTTTCTTTGGTCGCGGTGGCCCAATATTACCCAGTTGTTGGTGGTAATATTAGGTTGGTTGTTTCGTAAGGCCCTTGTTGCCGCGAGGTGTCTGATGGTCACTGGGGCTGTTGCTCTAGTTTCTTCTTGTGTGTCAGCCTGCTTCTAGAGCTGCTGACCTTCTCTGTTGAACTTCTTTCTGTTGCCCCCTCACCTTGTTGAACTATCGTCTTCCGAGCTGTCGAACTCCTGGCTGAACTGCCTTCTTGAGAAAATGGGCCTTCAATTATACTAATTGAAGCCTCCTTATCTGCACGCCAAATCTAACCTGGTTTATTGTAAGATTTTGGCGGGCTCGTTAAGAGTAACTTGTGTGTGAAGTGGTTTCGGGATGGTTACATGAGTTGTTGAGCTCTTGCTTGATTGTGGTCGTTGTGCTCAGGTTTCGAGTTTCCTGACTGGGCCTGAGATTTCTATGGAGTGGGGTGATTGGATTTGTTTTATGCATGTTTTGGATGGGTCCTGTAATTTGGGTGGGGACTGCTCTTCTGTGGGTCTATTGTCTGAATATAAATATCTGATAGGGGCTGAGTGAGGTCACATAGTTCCCCAGACAGTTTGATTTAACTCCAATACTCAAACCGTCTATTACAGAGGTTGATCCCAACTCCTTTTGCAGCCTTTTCCTTTACAAGCCCAAACATGCCTTTTTTTAAAAAAATACCAAATCTTGGTTTTTGACCTTGAATCACCCTCTGTTAGGCCCAATACAATTCATCACCCTGAAATGGTTAGAAAAGAGTCCAACGTCCTTTTCTTTAGGGTTTTTCTCCAAGTTTTGGGGGATCTGTGAATTTTGAGAATCTTACAATCCACGGGAGGTAAATTTGTACCTTTTATTCGTAGGAGCTGCTGCAGACGTTGCTACACCAATGTGAACTATTTCTGACCCTATATTTTTGCTTTAAGAGTCCCACGTGAAATGAATTTGGGTAGTCTCAGCACTGTTCGAAATGGGCATGGACCCACAGCACGAAGGTGCTGTTAATTACGCATTGATTAGCAATCTCACTCAGAGAAGCCATCGGAAGACTAGTGTGGGAAAGGCTGGTATAATAGTGGATGATCATCTGAGGTTGAGGCAGAAGCACATCATTGCGGCAGAGTAGTGGGTGCTTTATTTTGCATTTATCTGTGCTATGGCTAATCTCGGGGTGCTTAATGCTGAAACTGGGTGCCCTAATTAAGAAAGAGTTCATTATTCCAACTGCGACATATCCCACATCATAATGAGCACAAAAATTTACAAAAAAGGATGACTAGCATTTTTTTTAAACGAGTTTTAAACGTACAGAAAAATTCACATAGCAGATTAGTCAAATTTCATCAAAACTTATCCATGCGGAAATGCCTAAAGCAAAACAAAGTGAAAATTTGGGGCTGGCACATTGATTTAAAGTGAGAGTCAGTGTTTGCTTTTCAGTGTTTGCTTTTGCTGATGTAGATTAGGTGCTATTAATTCATATCCTGCTTCATGAAACATCTGAATGTTCAGTATAATATTTGTAATTCTGTGCTCAAATTGAACCAAAACGTTGGAGGGGGGATTAAAATACTGTTTTTCCCCCATCAATAATTAATGATTATAATTTTGTTATAAATTTTCAATGAATATCACAATCCATAGTATGATTATAATCTTTGTTTGCATTTTTATATGTTAATTATACAGTTTAAAAGAAATCAATTGTGTCAGTAATTAAAATTGTTACACCAAAGTAAACTTAACCCCAATATCTAATAGTCTCTCCCTCCTCTGAACTGTTTTAAGCTGCCTTAAATTTCAGGATCTTGGCTATAATAAGTATAAGTGCAGCAACTACCAGTACTTACAGCATACTTATTTTTCTAGTTAGAAATTGCTAAAATGGTCCAGCTAGAAGGGTCCAAAGAGACCTCCGAATCACTGGTAGATCACTGGCTTCTTATTGCCCATATCAATGTCCCAAAGGCACTACACACTGTTAAAACCCTGGCCTCTCCTCAGTGTGCAATTTGCCCCCTGAGCTACCCACCTTGTCCATCCCAAGGTAAGACTCTGATGTTCAACTTTACTGTAACATACCTCTTTCTTTTTCCTTGCTAGTTTTCTCTACTAATTTTTCCCCTCCCTTCCTTTTCTGAGCATGTTGACTTCTCACTTGGACACAAACCCATAGGTGCCCATGAGTACCTCACCCAAGTTGCCATTATTCATATGTGACAAGAAATGTCAGCAGGTTATTGACTGCAAAGGGCAGTCTGCAGAGGCAAGCTCAATTCTCGACTCACTTGGTATCCACATATTGCACTTTTAACAGGTTTCACTGGATAGCAATCAGCAGTGCAAACCTTGATGGATTTTTCCCCCTCCCTAACCCAGAGGTGCTAAGGCTAATTCTAGCACCCCTATCATCACCTATTGATAACAAAGCCCTTGTTAGATCACACCTGGAGTACTGTGTTCAGTTCTGGGCACCGCACCTTAGGAAGGATATATTAGCCTTGGAAGGAGTGCAGCGGAGACTTACTAGAATGATACCTGGACTCCAAGAGTTAAATTACGAGGTGCGATTACACAAACTAGGGTTGTGTTACTTGGAATTTAGAAGGTTGTGGGGTGATTTGATCGAAGTTTTCAAGCTATTAAAGAGAACTGATAGGGTAGATAGAGAGAAACTATTTCTGCTAGTTGGGGAGTCTAAAACTAGGGGACATAGCATAAAAATTAGAGCCAGGACTTTCAGGAGAGAAGTTTGGAAACACTTCTACATGCAAAGAGTGGTAGAAGTTTGGAACTCTCTTCTGCAAACGGCAGTTGCTGCTAGTTCAATTGTTAAGTTTAATCTGAGATGGATAGATTTTTGTTAACCAAAGGTATTAAGAGATATGGGGCTACGCAAGTACATGGAGTTAGGTCACAGATCAGCCATGATCTCACTGAATGACGGAACAGGCTCGAAGGGCTAAATGGCCTACACCTGTTCCTCAGTTTTAACCTTAAATTGCCGACTCCAACCCGCTGACTTCCAAGTTCCCCACAGGCACACCTGTGTGTGTGCACGCGCACCCGAATCCGGAAGTCCCGCCAATAATTAAAATCATTCTAACAACTAATATGTCACAAGTAAAGTACTGAAGGTACTTTACTTATGACATATTAAGTAGTTAGAACGATTTTTAACTTAGCTGGGCGGCTTTCCCATGGCTACCGATTCACGCCGGGGACTCTCTTCCACTCCCCCCCACCGCCCCGATCTTTTCTCTCTCTCTCTCTCTCTCTCTCACTCTCCCTCCCCCCCGATCTTCTCCCCTCTCTCTCTCCCCCCGATCTTCTCTCTCTCTCTCTCGCCCTGATCTTCTGCTTCTCTCTCTCTTTCTCTCTCTCTCTCACTCTTCCCCCCACCCCCACGATCTTCTCCTCTCCCCCCACCCCCACGATCTTCTCCCCTCCCCCCACCCCCATGATCTTCTCCTCTCCTCCCCCCCCACGATCTTCTCCTCTCCCCACCCACCCCCGTGATCTTCTCCTCTCCTCCCCCCCCCACGATCTTCTCTCCCCACCCACCCCCATGATCTTCTCCTCTCCTCCCACCCCACGATCTTCTCCTCTCCCCACCCACCCCCGTGATCTTCTCCTCTCCCCACCCACCCCCGTGATCTTCTCCTCTCCTCCCCCCCCACGATCTTCTCCTCTCCCCACCCACCCCCGTGATCTTCTCCTCTCCTCCCCCCCCACGATCTTCTCCTCTCCCCCCACCCCCATGATCTTCTCCTCTCCTCCCACCCCACGATCTTCTCCTCTCCCCACCCAACCCCGTGATCTTCTCCTCTCCTCCCCCCCCACGATCTTCTCCTCCTTCCCCCCCACGATCTTCTCCTCCTCCCCCCCCCCACGATCTTCTCCTCCTCCCCCCCCCACGATCTTCTCCTCCTCCCCCCCCCACGATCTTCTCCTCCTCCCCCCACCACGATCTTCTCCTCCCCCCACCACGATCTTCTCCTCCTCCCCCCACCACGATCTTCTCCTCCCCCCACCACGATCTTCTCCTCCCCCCACCACGACCTTCTCCTCCCCCCCCCCCCCCACGATCTTCTCCTCCCCCCCCCACGATCTTCTCCTCCCCCCCACCACGATCTTCTCCTCCCCCCCCCACGATCTTCTCCTCCCCCCCCCACGATCTTCTCCTCCCCCCCCCACGATCTTCTCCTCCCCCCCCCCACGATCTTCTCCTCCCCCCCCCCCACGATCTTCTCCTCCCCCCCCCCCACGATCTTCTCCTCCCCCCCCCCCACGATCTTCTCCTCCCCCCCCCCCACGATCTTCTCCTCCCCCCCCACGATCTTCTCCTCCCCCCCCACGATCTTCTCCTCCCCCCCCACGATCTTCTCCTCCCCCCCCACGATCTTCTCCTCCCCCCCCACGATCTTCTCCTCCCCCCCCACGATCTTCTCCTCCCCCCCCACGATCTTCTCCTCCCCCCCACGATCTTCTCCTCCCCCCCCACGATCTTCTCCTCCCCCCCCACGATCTTCTCCTCCCCCCCACGATCTCCTCCCCCCCCCCACCCACGATCTTCTCCTCCTCCCCCCCCGCCACGATCTTCTCCTCCCCCCCCCCCCCACGATCTTCTCCTCCCCCCCCCCCCCACGATCTTCTCCTCCCCCCCCCCCCACGATCTTCTCCTCCCCCCCCCCCCACGATCTTCTCCTCCCCCCCCCCCACGATCTTCTCCTCCCCCCCCCCCCCCACGATCTTCTCCTCCCCCCCCCCCCCCACGATCTTCTCCTCCCCCCCCCCCCCACGATCTTCTCCTCCCCCCCCCCCCCCACGATCTTCTCCTCCCCCCCCCCACGATCTTCTCCTCCCCCCCCCCCCCCACGATCTTCTCCTCCCCCCCCCCCCCACGATCTTCTCCTCCCCCCCCCCCACAATCTTCTCCTCCCCCCCCCACGATCTTCTCCTCCCCCCCCCCCCCACGATCTTCTCCTCCCCCCCCCCCACGATCTTCTCCTCCCCCCCCCCACGATCTTCTCCTCCCCCTCCCCCCACGATCTTCTCCTCCCCCCCCCCCCCACGATCTTCTCCTCCCCCCCCCCACGATCTTCTCCTCCCCCCCCCCACGATCTTCTCCTCCCCCCCCCCCACCACGATCTTCTCCTCCCCCCCCCCCCCCCCACGATCTTCTCCTCCCCCCACGATCTTCTCCTCTCCCCCCCCCCCACGATCTTCTCCTCCCCCCCCCACGATCTTCTCCTCCCCCCCCCCCCCCACGATCTTCTCCTCCCCCCCCCCACGATCTTCTCCTCCCCCCCCCCCCACGATCTTCTCCTCCCCCCCCCCCCACGATCTTCTCCTCCCCCCCCCCCACGATCTTCTCCTCCCCCCCCCCACGATCTTCTCCTCCCCCCCCCCCCACGATCTTCTCCTCCCCCCCCCCACGATCTTCTCCTCCCCCCCCCCCCCCCCACGATCTTCTCCTCCCCCCCCCACCACGATCTTCTCCTCCCCCCCCACCACGATCTTCTCCTCCCCCCCCCCCCACGATCTTCTCCTCCCCCCACGATCTTCTCCTCTCCCCCCCCCCCCACGATCTTCTCCTCTCCCCCCCCCCCCCCCACGATCTTCTCCTCTCCCACCCCCACGATCTTCTCCTCTCCCACCCCCACGATCTTCTCCTCTCCCACCCCCAACGATCTTCTCCTCTCACACCCCCACGATCTTCTCTCTCTCTCTCTTCCCCTCCCATTTGTCTTCTCTCTCTCTCTCTCCCTCTCTCTCTCTCTTCCCGCCCCCCGATCATCTCCTCTCTCTCTCTCTCTCCCCCCTCCCTCTCTCTCTCTCTTCCCGCCCCCCGATCTTGTCCTCTGTCTTTCTCTCTCTCTCTCTCTCTCTCTCTCTACCCCCCATGATCTTCTCCTCCCTCTCTCTCTTCTCCCCCCCCCACGATTTTCTCTCTCTCTCTCTCTCTCTTTCCCCCCCGCTACGATCTTCTCCTCTCTCCCCCACACGATCTTCTCCTCTCTCTCTCTCTCTCCCCCACACAATCTTCTCCTCCCTCTCTTCCCCCCCACACGATCTTCTCCTCTCTCTCTTTCCCCCCCCCCACGATCTTCTCCTCTCTCTCTTCCCCCCCCCCCAGGATCTTCTTCCTCTCTCTCTCTCCCCCCCCCCACGATCTTCTATCTCTTTTTTCCCCCCTGATCCTTCCTCTCTCTCTCTTTCTTCCCCCCCACGATCTTCTCCTCTCCCCAACCCACGATCTTCTCTCTCTCTTCCCCCCGATCTTGTTGTTGTTCTTCTCCTCTCTCTCTCTCTCTCTCTCTCTCTCTCTCTCTCCCCCCCTGATCTTCTCTCTCTTCCCCCCGATCTTCACCTCTCTCTCTCTTTCTCTCACCCGATCTTCTCTCTCGCTCTCTCTCTCTCTCGCTCTCTCTCTCCGATCTTCTCTCTCTCTCTCCCTGATCTTCTGCTTCTCTCTCACTCTCTCTCCTCCCATCCCCACAATCTTCTCCTCTCCCCCCCGCACGATCTTCTCCTCTCTCTCTTCCCCCCCCAATGTTGTTGTTGTTCTTCTCTCTCTCTCTCTCCCCCCCACAATCTTCTCCTTTCTCTCTTCCCCCCCCCCACGATCTTCTCTCTCTCTTCCCTCCCCCACGATCTTCTCTCTCTCTTCCCTCCCCCACGATCTTCTCTCTCTCTTCCCTCCCCCACGATCTTCTCTCTCTCTTCCCTCCCCCACGATCTTCTCTCTCTCTTCCCTCCCCCACGATCTTCTCTCTCTCTTCCCTCCCCCACGATCTTCTCTCTCTCTTCCCTCCCCCACGATCTTCTCTCTCTCTTCCCTCCCCCACGATCTTCTCTCTCTCTTCCCTCCCCCACGATCTTCTCTCTCTCTTCCCTCCCCCACGATCTTCTCTCTCTCTTCCCTCCCCCACGATCTTCTCTCTCTCTTCCCTCCCCCACGATCTTCTCTCTCCCCCTCCCCCACGATCTTCTCTCTCTCTTCCCTCCCCCACGATCTTCTCTCTCTCTTCCTCCCCCACGATCTTCTCTCTCTCTTCCCTCCCCCACGATCTTCTCTCTCTCTTCCCTCCCCCACGATCTTCTCTCTCTCTCTCTCTTCCCTCCCCCACGATCTTCTCCTCTCTCTCTTCCCCGCCCATGATCTTCTCCTCTCTCTCTTCCCCCCCCCCCACGATCTTCTCTCTCTCTCTCCCACCCGATCTTCTTCTTCCCCTCTCTCTCTCTCTCTCTCCCCCACGATCTTCTATCTCTTTTTCCACCCTGATCTTCCTCTCTCTCTCTCTCTCTCTCTCTCTTCCCCCCACGATCTTCTCCTCTCTTCCCCCCCACGATCTTCTCCTCTCCCCCACCCCCACGATCTTCTCCTCTCTCTCTTCCCCCCCCCCCCGATCTTGTTGTTCTTCTCTCTCTCTCTCTCTCTCTCTCTCTCTCCCCCTCCCTCTCTCTCTCTCTCTTCCCCCCGATCTTCTCTCTCTCTTCCCCCCGATCTTCACCTCTCTCTCTCTCTTTCTTTCACCCGATCTTCTCTTCTCTCTCGCTCTCTCTCTCTCTCCCCGATCTTCTCCTCTCTCTCTCCCTGATCTTCTGCTTCTCTCTCTCTCTCTCTCTCTCTCTCCTCCCACCCCCACGATCTTCTCCTCTCCCCCCCCCCCCACACGATCTTCTCCTCTCTCTCTTCCCCCCCGATCTTGTTCTTCTTCTTCTTCTTCTTCTTCTCTCTCTCTCCCCCACAATATTCTCCTCTCTCTCTTCCCTCCCCCACGATCTTCGCTCTCTCTTCCCTCCCCCACGATCTTCGCTCTCTCTTCCCTCCCCCACGATCTTCTCTCTCTCTTCCCTCCCCCACGATCTTCTCTCTCTCTTCCCTCCCCCACGATCTTCTCTCTCGCCTCCCATCCCCACGATCTTCTCCTCTCCCCCCCGCACGATCTTCTTCTCTCTCTCTTCCCCCCGATGTTGTTGTTGTTCTTCTTCTCTCTCTCTCTCCCCCCCACAATCTTCTCCTTTCTCTCTTCCCCCCCCCCCCCACGATCTTCTCTCTCTCTTCCTCCCCCACGATCTTCTCTCTCTCTTCCCTCCCCCACGATCTTCTCTCTCTCGTCCCTCCCCTACGATCTTCTCTCTCTCTTCCCTCCCCCACGATCTTCTCTTTCTCCTCCCTCCCCCACGATCTTCTCACTCTCTTCCCTCCCCCACGATCTTCTCACTCTCTTCCCTCCCCACGATCTTCTCTCTCTCTTCCCTCCCCCACGATCTTCTCTCTCTCTTCCCTCCCCCACGATCTTCTCTCTCTCTTCCCTCCCCCACGATCTTCTCTCTCTCTTCCCTCCCCCACGATCTTCTCTCTCTCTTCCCTCCCCCACGATCTTCTCTCTCTCTTCCCTCCCCCCACGATCTTCTCTCTCTCTCTTCCTCCCCCACGATCTTCTCTCTCTCTTCCCTCCCCCACGATCTTCTCTCTCCCCTCCCCCACGATCTTCTCTCTCTCTTCCCTCCCCCACGATCTTCTCTCTCTCTTCCCTCCCCCACGTTCTTCTCTCTCTCTTCCCTCCCCCACGATCTTCTCTCTCTCTTCCCTCCCCCCACGATCTTCTCTCTCTCTCTTCCCTCCCCACGATCTTCTCTCTCTCTTCCCTCCCCCACGATCTTCTCTCTCTCTTCCCTCCCCCACGATCTTCTCTCTCTCTTCCCTCCCCCACGATCTTCTCTCTCTCTTCCCTCCCCCACGATCTTCTCTCTCTCTTCCCTCCCCCACGATCTTCTCTCTCTCTTCCCTCCCCCACGATCTTCTCCCTCTCTTCCCTCCCCCACGATCTTCTCTCTCTCTTCCCTCCCCCACGATCTTCTCTCTCTCTTCCCTCCCCACGATCTTCTCTCTCTCTTCCCTCCCCCACGATCTTCTCTCTCCCCTCCCCACGATCTTCTCTCTCTCTTCCCTCCCCCACGATCTTCTCTCTCTCTTCCCCCCCCCACGATCTTCTCCTCTCTCTCTTCCCCCCCCCCACGATCTTCTCCTCTCTCTCTTCCCCCCCCCACGATCTTCTCCTCTCTCTCTTCCCCCCCCCCCCACGATCTTCTCTCTCTCTCTTCCCTCCCCCACGATCTTCTCTCTCTCCCTCCCCCACGATCTTCTCTCTCTCTTCCCTCCCCCCACGATCTTCTCTCTCTCTTCCCTCCCCCACGATCTTCTCTCTCTTCCTCCCCCACGATCTTCTCTCTCTCTTCCCTCCCCCCACGATCTTCTCTCTCTCTTCCCTCCCCCACGATCTTCTCTCTCTCTTCCCTCCCCCACGATCTTCTCTCTCTCTTCCCCCCCCCACGATCTCTCTCCTCTCTCTCTTCCCCCCCCCACGATCTTCTCCTCTCTCTCTCCCCCCCCCACGATCTTCTCCTCTCTCTCTTCCCCCCCCCACGATCTTCTCTCTCTCTTCCCTCCCCCACGATCTTCTCTCTCTCTTCCCTCCCCCACGATCTTCTCTCTCCCCTCCCCCACGATCTTCTCTCTCTCTTCCCTCCCCCACGATCTTCTCTCTCTCTTCCCTCCCCCACGATCTTCTCTCTCTCTTCCCTCCCCCACGATCTTCTCTCTCTCTTCCCTCCCCCACGATCTTCTCTCTCTCTTCCCTCCCCCACGATCTTCTCTCTCTCTTCCCTCCCCCACGATCTTCTCTCTCTCTTCCTCCCCCACGATCTTCTCTCTCTCTTCCCTCCCCCACGATCTTCTCTCTCTCTTCCCTCCCCCACGATCTTCTCTCTCTCTTCCCTCCCCCACGGTCTTCTCTCTCTCTTCCCTCCCCCACGGTCTTCTCTCTCTCTTCCCTCCCCCACGGTCTTCTCTCTCTCTTCCCTCCCCCACGGTCTTCTCTCTCTCTTCCCTCCCCCACGATCTTCTCTCTCTCTTCCCTCCCCCACGATCTTCTCTCTCTCTTCCCTCCCCCACGATCTTCTCTCTCTCTTCCCTCCCCCACGATCTTCTCTCTCTCTTCCCTCCCCCACGATCTTCTCTCTCTCTTCCTCCCCCACGATCTTCTCTCTCTCTTCCCTCCCCCACGATCTTCTCTCTCTCTTCCCTCCCCCACGATCTTCTCTCTCTCTTCCCTCCCCCACGATCTTCTCCTCTCTCTCTTTCCCCCCCCCCACGATCTTCTCCTCTCTCTCTTCCCCCCCCCCCACGATCTTCTCTCTCTCTCTCCCACCCGATCTTCTATCTCATTTTTCCACCCTGATCCTTCCTCTCTCTCTCTCTCTCTCTCTCTCTCTTCCTCCCCACGATCTTCTCCTCTCCCCACCCCCACGATCTTCTCCTCTCTCTCTCCCCCCCCCCCCGATCTTGTTGTTCTCTCTCTCTCTCTCTCTCTCTCTCTCTCTCTCTCTCTCTTCCCCCCGATCTTCACCTCTCTCTTTCTCTCACCTGATCTTCTCTTCTCTCTCGCTCTCTCTCTCTCTCCCCGATCTTCTCCTCTCTCTCTCCCTGTTCTTCTGCTTCTCTCTCTCTCTCTCTCTCCTCCCACCCCCCACGATCTTCTCCTCTCCCCCCCCCCCCCACACGATCTTCTCGTCTCTCTCTTCCCCCCCCCGATCTTGTTCTTGTTCTTGTTCTTCTTCTCTCTCTCCCCCACAATCTTCTCCTCTCCCCACCCCCACGATCTTCTCCTCTCTCTCTCCCCCCCCCCCCGATCTTGTTGTTCTTCTCTCTCTCTCTCTCTCTCTTCCCCCCGATCTTCTCTCTCTCTTCCCCCCGATCTTCTGTCTCTCTTCCCCCGATCTTCACCTCTCTCTTTCTCTCACCCGATCTTCTCTTCTCTCTCTCTCTCTCTCCTCCCACCCCCCACGATCTTCTCCTCTCCCCCCCCACCCCACACGATCTTCTCTCTCTCTTTCCCCCCAGATCTTCTTCTTCTTCTTCTTCTTCTTCTCTCTCTCCCCCACAATCTTCTCCTTTCTCTCTTCCCCCCCCCCACGATCTTCTCTCTCTCTTCCCTCCCCCACGATCTTCTCTCTCTCTTCCCTCCCCCACGATCTTCTCTCTCTCTTCCCTCCCCCACGATCTTCTCTCTCTCTTCCCTCCCCCACGATCTTCTCTCTCTCTTCCCTCCCCCACGATCTTCTCTCTCTCTTCCCTCCCCCACGATCTTCTCTCTCTCTTCCTTCCCCCACGATCTTCTCTCTCTCTTCCCTCCCCCACGATCTTCTCTCTCTCTTCCCTCCCCCACGATCTTCTCTCTCTCTTCCCTCCCCCACGATCTTCTCTCTCTCTTCCCTCCCCCACGATCTTCTCTCTCTTCCCTCCCCCACGATCTTCTATCTCTCTTCCCTCCCCCACGATCTTCTATCTCTCTTCCCTCCCCCACGACCTTCTCTCTCTCTTCCCTCCCCCACGATCTTCTCACTCTCTCTTCCCTCCCCCACGATCTTCGCCTCTCTCTCTCTCTCTCTCTCTCTCTCTCCTCCCACCCCCCACGATCTTCTCCTCTCCCCCCCCACACGATCTTCTCTCTCTTCCCCCCCGAACTTCTTCTTCTTCTTCTTCTTCTTCTTCTCTCTCTCTCCCCCACAATCTTCTCCTTTCTCTCTTTCCCCCCCCCACGATCTTCTCTCTCTCTCCTCCCCCCCCCCCCACGATCTTCTCTCTCTTCCCTCCCCCACGATCTTCTCTCTCTTCCCTCCCCCACGATCTTCTCTCTCTTCCCTCCCCCACGATCTTCTCTCTCTTCCCTCCCCCACGATCTTCTCTCTCTTCCCTCCCCCACGATCTTCTCTCTCTTCCCTCCCCCACGATCTTCTCTCTCTTCCCCTCCCCACGATCTTCTCTCTCTTTCCTCCCCCACGATCTACTCTCTCTCTTCCCTCCCCCACGATCTTCTCTCTCTCTCTTCCCTCCCCCACGATCTTCTCGCTCTCTTCCCTCCCCCACGATCTTCTCTCTCTCTTCCCTCCCCCACGATCTTCTCTCTCTCTTCCTCCCCCACGATCTTCTCTCTCTCTTCCCTCCCCCACGATCTTCTCTCTCTCTTCCCTTCCCACGATCTTCTCCTCTCTCTTCCCCCCCCCCCCCACGATCTTCTCCCTCTCTACCCCCCCCATGATCTTCTCTCTCTCTTCTCCCCCCCCCATGATCTTCTCTCTCCCTCCCTCTTCCCCCCCCGCGATCTTCTCTCTCTCCCCCCCGATCCTCTCTCTCTCTCTCTCTCTCTCCCCCCATGATCTTCTCCTCTCTCTCTCTCTTCCCCCCCGCCACAATCTTCTCCTCTCTCTCCCCCACACGATCTTCTCCTCTCTCTCTCTCTCCCCCCAACGATGTTCTCCTCTCTCTCTCTCTCTCTCTCTCTCTCTCCCCCCCCCGAACTTATTCTTATTCTTCTTCTTCTTCTTCTTCCTCTCTCTCTCTCTCTCCCCCACGATCTTCTATCTCTTTTTTCCCCCCTGATCCTTCCTCTCTCTCTCTCTCTTCCCCCCCCCATGATCTTCTCCTCTCCCCACCCACACGATCTTCTCCTTTCTCTCTTCCCCCCCCGATCCTTGTCGTTGTTGTTGTTCTCCTCTCTCTCTCTCTCTCTCTCTCTCTCTCTCTCTTCCCCCCCGATCTTCTCTCTCTCTCTCTTCCCCCCGATCTTCTCTCTCTCTCTCTTCCCCCCGATCTTCTCTCTCTCTCTTCCCCCCCCCGATCTTCTCTCTCTCTCTTCCCCCCCGATCTTCTCTCTCTCTCTTCCCCCCCGATCTTCTCTCTCTCTCTTCCCCCCCGATCTTCTCTCTCTCTCTTCCCCCCCGATCTTCTCTCTCTCTCTTCCCCCCCGATCTTCTCTCTCTCTCTTCCCCCCGATCTTCTCTCTCTCTCTTCCCCCCCGATCTTCTCTCTCTCCTTCCCTCCCGATCTTCTCTCTCTCTCTTCCCCCCCGATCTTCTCTCTCTCTCTTCCCCCCCGATCTTCTCTCTCTCTCTTCCCCCCCGATCTTCTCTCTCTCTCTTCCCCCCCGATCTTCTCTCTCTCTCTTCCCCCCCGATCTTCTCTCTCTCTCTTCCCCCCCGATCTTCTCTCTCTCTCTTCCCCCCCGATCTTCTCTCTCTCTCTTCCCCCCCCGATCTTCTCTCTCTCTCTTCCCCCCCGATCTTCTCTCTCTCTCTTCCCCCCCGATCTTCTCTCTCTCTCTTCCCCCCCGATCTTCTCTCTCTCTCTTCCCCCCCGATCTTCTCTCTCTCTCTTCCCCCCCGATCTTCTCTCTCTCTCTTCCCCCCCCGATCGTCTCCCTCCCTCTCTTCCCCCCCGATCTTCTCTCTCTCTCTTCCCCCCCGATCTTCTCTCTCTCTCTTCCCCCCCCGATCTTCTCTCTCTCTCTTCCCCCCCGATCTTCTCTCTCTCTCTTCCCCCCCGATCTTCTCTCTCTCTCTTCCCCCCCGATCTTCTCTCTCTCTCTTCCCCCCTGATCTTCTCTCTCTCTCTTCCCCCCCCGATCTTCTCTCTCTCTCTTCTCCCCCGATCTTCTCTCTCTCTCTTCCCCCCCCGATCTTCTCTCTCTCTTCCCCCCCCCCGATTCTCTCTCTCTCTCTTCCCCCCCCGATCTTCTCTCTCTCTCTTCCCCCCCGATCTTCTCTCTCTCTTCCCCCCCGATCTTCTCTCTCTCTCTTCCCCCCCGATCTTCTCTCTCTCTCTTCCCCCCCGATCGTCTCCCTCTCTC
Source organism: Heptranchias perlo (assembly GCF_035084215.1). Lineage (NCBI taxonomy): Eukaryota > Metazoa > Chordata > Chondrichthyes > Hexanchiformes > Hexanchidae > Heptranchias > Heptranchias perlo. The sequence goes on from NC_090365.1 coordinate 12,049,637, forward strand.
TTCCCCCCCGATCTTCTCTCTCTCTCTTCCCCCCCGATCTCTCTCTCTCTCTTCCCCCCCGATCTTCTCTCTCTCTCTTCCCCCCCGATCTTCTCTCTCTCTCTTCCCCCCCGATCTTCTCTCTCTCTCTTCCCCCCCGATCTTCTCTCTCTCTCTTCCCCCCTGATCTTCTCTCTCTCTCTTCCCCCCTGATCTTCTTCTCGCTCTTCTTCTCCCCCGATCTTCTCTCTCTCTCTCTTCCCCCCCCGATCTTCTCTCTCTCTCTCTCTTCCCCCGATCTTCTCTCTCTCTCTCTCTTCCCCCCCCGATTCTCTCTCTCTCTCTTCCCCCCCCCCGATCTTCTCTCTCTCTCTTCCCCCCCGATCTTCTCTCTCTCCCTTCCCCCCCCCCGATCTTCTCTCTCTCTCTCTCTCTCTCTCTCTCCCGATCTTCTCTCTCTCTCCCCGATCTTCTGCGTCTGTCTGTCTGTCTCTCACTCTCTCTCTCTCTTCCCCCCCCCCCCAACGATCTTCTCCTCTTCCCCCCCCCCACCACGATCTTCTCCTCTCCCCCCCCCGCAACGATCTTCTCCTCTCCCCCCCCCCCCCCCCCCCCAGCAATCATCTCTCTCTCTTCCCCTCCCCCACGATCTTCTCTCTCTCTTCCTCCCCCACGATCTTCTCTCTCTCTTCCCTCCCCCACGATCTTCTCTCTCTCTTCCCTCCCCCACGATCTTCTCTCTCTTCCTCCCCCACGATCTTCTCTCTCTTCCCTCCCCCACGATCTTCTCTCTCTCTTCCCTCCCCCACGATCTTCTCTCTCTCTTCCCTCCCCCACGATCTTCTCTCTCTCTTCCCCCCCCCCATGATCTTCTCTCTCTCTACCCCCCCCCATGATCTTCTCTCTCTCTTCTCCCCCCCCCCCCCCCCATGATCTTCTCTCTCCCTCCCTCTTCCCCCCCGCGATCTTCTCTCTCTCCCCCCATGATCTTCTCCTCTCTCTCTCTCTCTTCCCCCCGCCACAATCTTCTCCTCTCTCTCCCCCACACGATCTTCTCCTCTCTCTCTCTCTCCCCCCAACGATGTTCTCCTCTCTCTCTCCCTCTCTCTCTCTCTTCTCCCCCCCCCCGAACTTCTTCTTCTTCTTCTTCTTCTTCTTCCTCTCTCTCTCTCTCTCCCCACGATCTTCTATCTCTTTTTTCCCCCCTGATCCTTCCTCTCTCTCTCTCTCTTCCCTCCCCCCCCATGATCTTCTCCTCTCCCCACCCACACGATCTTCTCCTTTCTCTCTTCCCCCCCCCGATCTTGTCGTTGTTGTTGTTCTCCTCTCTCTCTCTCTCTTCCCCCCGATCTTCTCTCTCTATCTCTTCCCCCGATCTTCTCTCTCTCTCTTCCCCCCCCGATCTTCTCTCTCTCTCTTCCCCCCGATCTTCTCTCTCTCTCTTCCCCCCGATCTTCTCTCTCTCTCTTCCCCCCCGATCTTCTCTCTCTCTCTTCCCCACCGATCTTCTCTTCTCTCTCTCTCTTCCCCCCCGATCTTCTCTCTCTCTCTCTCTCTTCCCCCCCCCGATCTTCTCTCTCTCTCTCTCTTCCCCCCCCCCCGATTCTCTCTCTCTCTCTTCCCCCCCCGATCTTCTCTCTCTCTCTTCCCCCCCGATCTTCTCTCTCTCTCTTCCCCCCCGATCTCTCTCTCTCTTCCCCCGATCTTCTCTCTCTCTCTTCCCCCCCGATCTTCTCTCTCTCTCTTCCCCCCCGATCTTCTCTCTCTCTCTTCACCCCCCGATCTTCTCTCTCTCTCTTCACCCCCGATCTTCTCTCTCTCTCTTCCCCCCGATCTTCTCTCTCTCTCTTCCCCCCCGATCTTCTCTCTCTCTCTTCCCCCCCGATCTTCTCTCTCTCTCTTCCCCCCGATCTTCTCTCTCTCTCTTCCCCCCCCGATCTCTCTCTCTCTCTTCCCCCCCGATCTTCTCTCTCTCTCTTCCCCCCCGATCTTCTCTCTCCCTCTTCCCCCCCGATCTTCTCTCTCCCTCTCCCCTCCCGATCTTCTCTCTCCCTCTCCCCTCCCGATCTTCTCTCTCTCTTCCCCCCCCCGATCATCTCTCTCTCTCTTCCCCCCCCGATCTTCTCTCTCTCTCTTCCCCCCGATCTTCTCTCTCTCTCTTCTCCCCCGATCTTCTCTCTCTCTCTTCCCCCCCGATCTTCTCTCTCTCTCTCTCTTCCCCCTCGATCTTCTCTCTCTCTCTTCCCCCCCCGATCTTCTCTCTCTCTCTTCCCCCCCCGATCTTCTCTCTCTCTCTTCCCCCCCGATCTTCTCTCTCTCTCTTCCCCCCCGATCTTCTCTCTCTCTTCCCCCCCGATCTTCTCTCTCTCTCTTCCCCCCCGATCTTCTCTCTCTCTCTTCCCCCCCCGATCTTCTCTCTCTCTTCCCCCCGATCTTCTCTCTCTCTTCCCCCCGATCTTCTCTCTCTCTCTTCCCCCCCGATCTTCTCTCTCTCTCTTCCCCCCCGATCTTCTCTCTCTCTCTTCCCCCCGATCTTCTCTCTCTCTCTTCCCCCCCCCGATCTTCTCTCTCTCTCTTCCCCCCCGATCGTCTCCCTCTCTCTTCCCCCCCGATCTTCTCTCTCTCTCTTCCCCCCCCCCGATCTTCTCTCTCTCTCTTCCCCCCCCGATATTCTCTCTCTCTCTTCCCCCCTGATCTTCTCTCTCTCTCTTCCCCCCCGATCTTCTCTCTCTCTCTCTCTCTTCCCCCCCCGATCTTCTCTCTCTCTCTCTCTTCCCCCCCGATCTTCTCTCTCTCTCTCTCTCTTCCCCCCCAGATCTTCTCTCTCTCTCTCTCTCTTCCCCCCCCGATCTTCTCTCTCTCTCTCTCTCTTCCCCCCCCGATCTTCTCTCTCTCTCTCTCTCTTCCCCCCCCCCCGATTCTCTCTCTCTCTCTTCCCCCCCGATCTTCTCTCTCTCTCTTCCCCCCCGATCTTCTCTCTCTCTCTTCCCCCCCCGATATTCTCTCTCCTCTCTTCCCCCCCTGATCTTCTCTCTCTCTCTTCCCCCTGATCTTCTCTTCTCTCTCTTCTCCCCCGATCTTCTCTCTCTCTCTCTTCCCCCCCGATCTTCTCTCCCTCTCTCTCTCTTCCCCCCCCGATCTTCTCTCTCTCTCTCTCTTCCCCCCCCGATCTTCTCTCTCTCTCTCTCTTCCCCCCCCCCGATTCTCTCTCTCTCTCTTCCCCCCCGATCTTCTCTCTCTCTCTTCCCCCCCCCGATCTTCTCTCTCTCTCTTCCCCCCCCGATCTTCTCTCTCTCTCTTCCCCCCCCGATCTTCTCTCTCTCTCTTCCCCCCCGATCTTCCTCTCTCTCTCTTCCCCCCCCGATCTTCTCTCTCTCTCTTCCCCCCCCGATCTTCTCTCTCTCTCTTCCCCCCCCGATCTTCTCTCTCTCTCTCTCTCTCTCTCCCCGATCTTCTCTCTCTCTTCCCCCGATCTACTCCTTCCTCTCTCTCTCTCTCTCTCTCCTCCCCCCCCCCACCACGATCTTCTCCTCTCCCCCCCCCCCCCCCCCAGCGATCTTCTCCTCTCCCCCCCCCCCCCCCCCCACCACGATCTTCTCCTCTCCGCCACCCCCCCCCGATCTTCTCTCTCTCTCTTCCCCCCCCGATCTTCTCTCTCCCTCTTCCCCCCCCGATCTTCTCTCTCTCTCTTCCCCCCCCGATCTTCTCTCTCTCTCTCTCTCTCCCCGATCTTCTCTCTCTCTTCCCCCCGATCTACTCCTTCCTCTCTCTCTCTCTCTCTCTCTCTTCCCCCCCCCCCACCACGATCTTCTCCTCCCCCCCCCCCCCCCCCCAGCGATCTTCTTCTCCTCTCCCCCCCCCCCCCACGACGATCTTCTCCTCTCCGCCACCCCCCACGATCTTCTCCTCTCCCCCTCCCCCCCCACCACGATCTTCTCCTCTCCCCCTCCCCCCCCACCACGATCTCTCTCTCCTTCCCCCCCCCCCACCACGATCTCTCTCTCTTCCCCCCCCCCCCACGATCATCCCCCCCCCCCCCCCACGATCACTCTCTCTTCCCCCCCTCCCCCACGATCACTCTCTCTTCCCCCCCCCACGATCACTCTCTCTTCCCCCCCCCCCCCCACGATCTCTCTCTCATCCCCCCCCCCACGATCTCTCTCTCATCCCCCCCCCCCCACGATCTCTCTCTCTTCCCCCCCCCCCCACGATCTCTCTCTCTTCCCCCCCCCCCCACGATCTCCTTCTCTTCCACCCCCCCCACGATCTCTCTCTCTCACGATCCTCTCCTCTCTCTCTTCCCCCGATCTTCTCCTCTCTCTCTCTTCCCCCCCTGATCTTCTCCTCTCTCTCTCTCTCTCTCTCTCTCTCTCGCTCTCTCTTCCCCCCGCCCACGATCTTCTCCCTCTCTTTCCCCCCCCCCCACGATCTTCTCCCCTCCCTTTCCCCCCTGATCTTCTCTCTCTCTCTTCCCCCCCCCCCCACGATCTTCTCTATCTCTCTCTCTCCCCCCCCCCCCCACGATCTTCTCTCTCTCTCCCCACCCCCACGATCTTCTCCTCTCTCTCTTCCCCCCCGATGTTGTTGTTGTTCTTCTTCTCTCTCTCAACCCCACGATCTTCTCCTCTCTCTCTTTCCCCCCCTGATCTTCTCTCTCTCTCTCTCTCTCTCTCTCTCTCTCTCACCGCCCCCCACGATCTTCTCTCTCTCTCTTCCCCCCACGATCTTCTCTCTCTCTCTTCCCCCCGGATCTTCTCTCTCTCTCTTCCCCCCCGATCTTCTCTCTCTCTCTTCCCCCCCGATCTTCTCTCTCTCTCTTCCCCCCCGATCTTCTCTCTCTCTCTTCCCCCCGATCTTCTCTCTCTCTCTTCCCCCCCGATCTTCTCTCTCTCTCTTCCCCCCGATCTTCTCTCTCCCTCTTCCCTCCCCGATCTTCTCTCTCTCTTCCCCCCCGATCTTCTCTCTCTCTCTTCTCCCCCGATCTTCTCTCGCTCTCTTCTCCCCCGATCTTCTCTCTCTCTTCCCCCCCGATCTTCTCTCTCTCTCTTCCCCCCCCGATCTTCTCCTCTCTCTCTTCCCCCCCGATCTTCTCTCTCTCTTCCCCCCCGATCTTCTCTCTCTCTCTTCCCCCCCGATCTTCTCTCTCTCTCTTCCCCCCCCGATCTTCTCTCTCTCTCTTCCCCCCCGATCTTCTCTCTCTCTCTTCCCCCCCCGATCTTCTCTCTCTCTCTTCCCCCCCGATCTTCTCTCTCTCTTCCCCCCCGATCTTCTCTCTCTCTCTTCCCCCCGATCTTCTCTCTCTCTCTTCCCCCCCGATCTTCTCTCTCTCTCTTCCCCCCCCGATCTTCTCTCTCTCTCTTCCCCCCCCGATCTTCTGTCTCTCTCTTTCCCCCCCGATCTTCTCTCTCTCTCTCTTCCCCCCCGATCTTCTCTCTCTCTCTCTCTCTCTCTCTCTCTCCCCGATCTTCTCTCTCTCTTCCCCCCGATCTACGCCTCTCTCTCTCTCTCTCTCGTCTCTCTCTCTCTTCCCCCCCCCCCCAACCACGATCTTCTCCTCTCCCCCCCCCGCAACGATCTTCTCCTCTCCCCCCCCCCCCCCCCCCAGCGATCTTCTCTCTCCCCCCCCCCCCCCCCCCACCACGATCTTCTCCTCTCCGCCACGCCCCACGATCTTCTCCTCTCCCCCTCCCCCCCCACCACGATCTCTCTCTCTTTCCCCCCCCCCCCACGATCACTCTCTCTTCCCCCCCCCACGATCACTCTTTCCCCCCCCCCACGATCACTCTTCCCCCCCCCACGATCACTCTTCCCCCCCCACGATCACTCTCTCTTTCCCCCCCCCCCACGATCACTCTCTCTTTCCCCCCCCCCCCCCACGATCACTCTCTCTTCCCCCCCCCCCCCCCCCACGATCTCTCTCTCTTCCCCCCCCCCCCCCACGATCTCTCTCTCTTCCCCCCCCCCCCACGATCTCTCTCTCTTCCCCCCCCCCCCACGATCTCTCTCTCTTCCCCGCCCCCCACGATCTCCTTCTCTTCCACCCCCCCACGATCTCTCTCTCTCTCCCCCCGATCTTCTCCTCTCTCTCTCTCTCTCTCTCTCTCTCTCTCTCTCTCGCTCTCTCTTCCCCCCGCCCACGATCTTCTCTCTCTCTTTCCCCCCCCCCCCCCCCACGATCTTCTCCCCTCCCTTTCCCCCCTGATCTTCTCTCTCTCTCTCTCCCCCCCCCACGATCTTCTCTCTCTCTCTCTCCCCCCCCCCCCACGATCTTCTCTCTCTCTCTCTCTCTCCCCCCCGCCACGATCTTCTCTCTCACTCTCTCTTCCCCCCCCCCACGATCTCTCTCTCTTCCCCGCCCCCCCACGATCTCCTTCTCTTCCACCCCCCCCACGATCTCTCTCTCTCTCCCCCCGATCTTCTCCTCTCTCTCTCTTCCCCCCCTGATCTTCTCTCTCTCTCTCTCTCTCTCTCTCTCTCTCGCTCTCTCTTCCCCCCGCCCACGATCTTCTCTCTCTCTTTTCCCCCCCCCCACGATCTTCTCCCCTCCCCTTTCCCCCCTGATCTTCTCTCTCTCTCTCTCCCCCCCCCCCCCCCACGATCTTCTCTCTCTCTCTCTCTCCCCCCCCCCCCACGATCTTCTCTCTCTCTCTCTTCCCCCCGCCCACGATCTTCTCTCTCTCTCCCCACCCCCACGATCTTCTCCTCTCTCTCTTCCCCCCCCTGATCTTCTCTCTCTCTCTCTCTCTCTCTCTCACCGCCCCCCACGATCTTCTCTCTCCTCTCTCCCCCCCACGATCTTCTCTCTCTCTCCACCCCCCCCCCACGATCTTCTCTCTCTCTCCACCCCCCCCCCACGATCTCTCTCTCTCCCCCCCCCCACGATCTTCTCTCTCTCCCCCCCCCGCCACGATCTTCTCTCTCACCCCCCCCCTACGATCTTCTCTTTCTCTCTCTCTCTCTTCGCCCCCCCCACGATCTCTCTCTCTTCCCCCCCCACCACGATCTCTCTCTCTTCCCCCCCCCCCACCACGATCTCTCTCTCTTCCCCCCCCACCACGATCTCTCTCTCTTCCCCCCCCCCACCACGATCTCTCTCTCTTCCCCCCCCCACCACGATCTCTCTCTCTTCCCCACCCCCACCACGATCTCTCTCTCTTCCCCCCCCCACCACGATCTCTCTCTCTTCCCCCCCCACCACGATCTCTCTCTCTTCCCCCCCCACCACGATCTCTCTCTTCCCCCCCCCACGATCTCTCTCTCTTCCCCCCCCCACGATCTCTCTCTCTTCCCCCCCCCCACGATCTCTCTCTCTTCCCCCCCCCCACGATCTCTCTCTCTTCCCCCCCCCCACGATCTCCCTCTCCTCCACCCCGCCACGATCTCTCTCTCTTCCCCCCCCCCCCCCCCACACGATCTCTCTCTCTTCCCCCCCCCCCCCGACGATCTCTCTCTCTTCCCCCCCCCCCGACGATCTCTCTCTCTTCCCCCCCCCCCCCCGACGATCTCTCTCTTCCCCCCCCCCCCCCGACGATCTCTCTCTCTTCCCCCCCCCGCACGATCTCTCTCTCTCCCCCCCCCCCCCCCGACGATCTCTCTCTCTCTTCCCCCCCCCCCGACGATCTCTCTCTCTCTTCCCCCCCCCCCGACGATCTCTCTCTCTCCCCCCCCACCACGATCTCTCTCTTCCCCCCCCCCCCCCACGATCTCTCTCTCTCCCCCCCCCCCCCCCCCCCACGATCTCTCTCCCCCCCCCCCCCCCCACGATCTCTCTCTCTTCCCCCCCCCCCACGATCTCTCTCTCTTCCCCCCCCCCTACGATCTCTCTCTCTTCCCCCCCCCCCCCACGATCTCTCTCTCTTCCCCCCCCCACCACGATCTCTCTCTCTTCCCCCCCCCCCACGATCTCTCTCTCTTCCCCCCCCCCCACGATCTCTCTCTCTTCCCCCCCCCCCCCATGATCTCTCTCTCTTCCCCCGCCCCCCCACGATCTCTCTCTCTTCCCCCCCCCCCCCCACGATCGATCTCTCTTCCCCCCCCCCCCCCCACGATCTCTCTCTCTTCCCCTCACTCTCTCTCTCTCCCCCCCCCACGATCTCTCTCTCTCTCTCTCCCCCCCCCCCCCATGATCTTCTCTCCCTCTCCCCGCCCCCCCCCCACGATCTTCTCTCTCTCTCTCTCCCCCCCCCATGATCTCTCTCTCTCCCCACCCCCCACGATCCTCTCTCTCTCCCCCCCCCCCCCCCCCCACGATCTTCTCTCTCTCTCCTCTTTCCCCCCCCCCATGATTTTCTCTCTCTCTCTCCCCCTCCCACGATCTCTCTCTCTCTCTCTCTCTCTCCCGCTGCGCCATGATCTTCTCTCTCGCTCTCTCTTCCCCCCGCCCACGATCTTCTCTCTCTCTTCCCCCCCCCGCCACGCTCTTCTCCTCTCTCTCTTCCCCCCCAATGTTGTTGTTCTTCTTCTTCTCTCTCTCTACCCACGATCTTCTCTCGCTCTCTTTCCCCCCCCTGATTCTTCTCTCTCTCTCTCTCTCTCTCTCTCTCTCTCACCCCCCCCCACGATCTTCTCTCTCTCTCTCCACCCACGATCTTCTCTCTCTCTCTCCCCCCACGATCTTCTCTCCCTCTCTCCCCCCACGATCTTCTCTCTCTCACCCCACCCATGATCATCTCTCTCTCTCTCTCTCTCTCTCCCCCACGATCTTCTCTCTCTCTCCCTCTCCCCCCACGATCTTCTCTCTCTTCCCCCCCCGATCTTCTCTCTCTCTCTTCCCCCCCGATCTTCTCTCTCTCTCTTCCCCCCCGATCTTCTCTCTCTCTCTTCCCCCCCGATCTTCTCTCTCTCTCTTCCCCCCCGATCTTCTCTCTCTCTCTTCCCCCCCGATCTTCTCTCTCTCTCTTCCCCCCCGATCTTCTCTCTCTCTCTTCCCCCCCGATCTTCTCTCTCTCTCTTTCCCCCCCCGATCTTCTCTCTCTCTCTCTTCCCCCCGATCTCTCTCTCTCTCTCTCTCTCTCTCCTCTCTTTCCCCGATCTTCTCTCTCTCTTCCCCCGATCTACGCCTCTCTCTCTCTCTCTCTCTCTCTCTCTTCCCCCCCCCCCAACCACGATCTTCTCCTCTCCCCCCCCGCAACGATCTTCTCCTCTCCCCCCCCCCCCCCCCCCCAGCGATCTTCTCCTCTCCCCCCCCCCCCCCCCCCACCAGCGATCTTCTCCTCTCCCCCCCCCCCCCCCCCCCCAGCGATCTTCTCCTCTCCCCCCCCCCCCCCCCCAGCGATCTTCTCCTCTCCCCCCCCCCCCCCCCACCACGATCTTCTCCTCTCCGCCACCCCCCACGATCTTCTCCTCTCCCCCTCCCCCCCACCACGATCTCTCTCTCTTCCCCCCCCCCCCACGATCACTCTCTCTTCCCCACCCCCCCACGATCACTCTCTCTTCCCCCCCCCCCCCACGATCACTCTCTCTTTCCCCCCCTCCCCCCACGATCACTCTCTCTTTCCCCCCCCCCCACGATCTCTCTCTCTTCCCCCCCCCCCACGATCTCTCTCTCTTCCCCCCCCCACGATCTCTCTCTCTTCCCCCGCCCCCCCACGATCTCCTTCTCTTCCACCCCCCCCACGATCTCTCTCTCTCTCCCCCCGATCTTCTCCTCTCTCTCTCTTCCCCCCCTGATCTTCTCCTCTCTCTCTCTCTCTCTCTCTCTCGCTCTCTCTTCCCCCCGCCCACGATCTTCTCTCTCTCTTTCCCCGCCCCCACGATCTTCTCCCCTCCCTTTCCCCCCCTGATCTTCTCTCTCTCTCTCCCCCCCCCCCCCACGATCTTCTCTCTCTCTCTCTCCCCCCCCGCCACGATCTTCTCTCTCGCTCTCTCTCTTCCCCCCGCCCACGATCTTCTCTCTCTCTCCCCACCCCCACGATCTTCTCCTCTCTCTCTCTTTCCCCCCCTGATCTTCTCTCTCTCTCTCTCTCTCACCGCCCCCCACGATCTTCTCTCTCTCTCTCCCCCCACGATCTTCTCTCTCTCTCCACCCCCCCCCCCACGATCTTCTCTCTCTCCCCCCCGCCACGATCTTCTCTCTCACCCCCCCCCCTACGATCTTCTCTCTCTCTCTCTCTCTCTTCGCCCCCCCCCCACGATCTCTCTCTCTTCCCCCCCCACCACGATCTCTCTCTCTTCCCCCCCCCCACCACGATCTCTCTTCCCCCCCCCCCCCCACCACGATCTCTCTCTCTTCCCCCCCACCACGATCTCTCTCTCTTCCCCCCACCACGATCTCTCTCTCTTCCCCCCCCCCGACGATCTCTCTCTCTTCCCCCCCCCCCCCGACGATCTCTCTCTCTTCCCCCCCCCCCCCGACGATCTCTCTCTCTTCCCCCCCCACCCCGACGATCTCTCTCTCTTCCCCCCCCCGCGATCTCTCTCTTCCCCCCCCCCCACGATCTCTCTCTCTTCCCCCCCCCCCACGATCTCTCTCTCTTTCCCCCCCCCCACGATCTCCCTCTCCTCCACCCCCCCCACGATCTCTCTCTCTTCCCCCCCCCACCACGATCTCTCTCTCTTCCCCCCCCCCACGATCTTCTCCCCTCCCTTTCCCCCCTGATCTTCTCTCTCTCTCTCTCCCCCCCCCCCCCACGATCTTCTCTCTCTCTCTCTCTCCCCCCCCCCCCCCAACGATCTTCTCTCTCTCTCTCTTCCCCCCGCCCACGATCTTCTCTCTCTCTCCCCACCCCCACGATCTTCTCCCTCTCTCTCTTCCCCCCCCTGATCTTCTCTCTCTCTCTCTCTCTCTCTCTCTCTCACCGCCCCCCACGATCTTCTCTCTCTCTCTCCCCCCACGATCTTCTCTCTCTCTCCACCCCCCCCCCACGATCTTCTCTCTCTCTCCACCCCCCCCCCACGATCTTCTCTCTCTCCCCCCCCCCCACGATCTTCTCTCTCTCCCCCCCCGCCACGATCTTCTCTCTCACCCCCCCCCTACGATCTTCTCTTTCTCTCTCTCTCTCTTCGCCCCCCCCCCACGATCTCTCTCTCTTCCCCCCCCACCACGATCTCTCTCTCTTCCCCCCCCCCCCACCACGATCTCTCTCTCTTCCCCCCCCCACCACGATCTCTCTCTCTTCCCCCTACCCACCACGATCTCTCTCTCTTCCCCCCCCCACCACGATCTCTCTCTCTTCCCCCCCCCCACCACGATCTCTCTCTCTTCCCCCCCCCCCACCACGATCTCTCTCTCTTCCCCCCCCCCACCACGATCTCTCTCTCTTCCCCCCCCCCCCCCAACACGATCTCTCTCTCTTCCCCCCCCCCCCACCACGATCTCTCTCTCTTCCCCCCCCACCACGATCTCTCTCTCTTCCCCCCCCACCACGATCTCTCTCTCTTCCCCCCCCCACGATCTCTCTCTCTTCCCCCCCCCCACGATCTCTCTCTCTTTCCCCCCCCCCACGATCTCCCTCTCCTCCACCCCACCACGATCTCTCTCTCTTCCCCCCCCCCCCCCCCACCACGATCTCTCTCTCTTCCCCCCCCCCCCCCCGACGATCTCTCTCTCTTCCCCCCCCCCCCCGACGATCTCTCTCTCTTCCCCCCCCCCCCCCCGACGATCTCTCTCTTCCCCCCCCCCCCCCCCCCGACGATCTCTCTCTCTTCCCCCCCCCCGACGATCTCTCTCTCTTCCCCCCCCCCCCCCCCCCCGACGATCTCTCTCTCTCTTCCCCCCCCCCCGACGATCTCTCTCTCTCCCCCCCACCACGATCTCTCTCTTCCCCCCCCCCCCCCCACGATCTCTCTCTCTCCCCCCCCCCCCCCCCCCCCACGATCTCTCTCCCCCCCCCCCCCCCACGATCTCTCTCTCTTCCCCCCCCCCCCACGATCTCTCTCTCTTCCCCCCCCCCCCCCACGATCTCTCTCTCTTCCCCCCCCCACCACGATCTCTCTCTCTTCCCCCCCCCCACGATCTCTCTCTCTTCCCCCCCCCACGATCTCTCTCTCTTCCCCCCCCCCCCATGATCTCTCTCTCTTCCCCGCCCCCCACGATCTCTCTCTCTTCCCCCCCCCCCCCCACGATCTCTCTCTCTTCCCCCCCCCCCCCACGATCTCTCTCTCTTCCCCCTCACTCTCTCTCTCTCCCCCCCCACGATCTCTCTCTCTCTCTCTCCCCCCCCCCCCCATGATCTTCTCTCCCTCTCCCCGCCCCCCCCCCACATCTTCTCTCTCTCTCTCTCCCCCCCATGATCTCTCTCTCTCTCCCCCACCCCCCACGATCCTCTCTCTCTCCCCCCCCCCCCCCCACGATCTTCTCTCTCTCTCTCTTTCCCCCCCCCCCCATGATTTTCTCTCTCTCTCTCCCCCCTCCCACGATCTCTCTCTCTCTCTCTCTCTCCCGCTGCGCCATGATCTTCTCTCTCGCTCTCTCTTCCCCCCGCCCACGATCTTCTCTCTCTCTTCCCCCCCCCGCCACGCTCTTCTCCTCTCTCTCTTCCCCCCCAATGTTGTTGTTGTTCTTCTCTCTCTCTCTACCCCACGATCTTCTCTCGCTCTCTTTCCCCCCCTGATCTTCTCTCTCTCTCTCTCTCTCTCTCTCTCTCTCACCCCCCCCCACGATCTTCTCTCTCTCTCTCCCCCACGATCTTCTCTCTCTCTCTCCCCCCACGATCTTCTCTCTCTCTCTCCCCCCACGATCTTCTCTCTCTCACCCCACCCATGATCATCTCTCTCTCTCTCTCTCTCTCTCTCCCCCCCACGATCTTCTCTCTCTCTCCTCTCCCCCCACGATCTTCTCTCTCTTCCCCCCGATCTTCTCTCTCTCTCTTCCCCCCCGATCTTCTCTCTCTCTCTTCCCCCCCGATCTTCTCTCTCTCTCTTCCCCCCCGATCTTCTCTCTCTCTCTCCCCCCCGATCTTCTCTCTCTCTCTTCCCCCCCGATCTTCTCTCTCTCTCTTCCCCCCCGATCTTCTCTCTCTCTCTTCCCCCCCGATCTTCTCTCTCTCTCTTTCCCCCCCGATCTTCTCTCTCTCTCTCTTCCCCCCCGATCTTCTCTCTCTCTCTCTCTCTCTCTCTCTCTCTTTCCCCGATCTTCTCTCTCTCTTCCCCCCGATCTACGCCTCTCTCTCTCTCTCTCTCTCTCTCTCTTCCCCCCCCCCAACCACGATCTTCTCCTCTCCCCCCCCGCAACGATCTTCTCCTCTCCCCCCCCCCCCCCCCCCAGCGATCTTCTCCTCTCTCCCCCCCCCCCCCAGCGATCTTCTCCTCTCCCCCCCCCCCCCCCCCCAGCGATCTTCTCCTCTCCCCCCCCCCCCCCCCCCCAGCGATCTTCTCCTCTCCCCCCCCCCCCCCCACCACGATCTTCTCCTCTCCGCCACCCCCCACGATCTTCTCCTCTCCCCCCTCCCCCCCACCACGATCTCTCTCTCTTCCCCCCCCCCCCCCACGATCACTCTCTCTTCCCCCACCCCCCCACGATCACTCTCTCTTCCCCCCCCCCACGATCACTCTCTCTTTCCCCCCCTCCCCCCACGATCACTCTCTCTTTCCCCCCCCCCCCACGATCTCTCTCCTCTTCCCCCCCCCCCCACGATCTCTCTCTCTTCCA